>NC_072854.1:19332925-20614425 GCF_028858705.1 Grus americana
ATTTAGTAAAAACACCACAGCTAATTCTTTTTTTTTTTTTTTTTTCTTTTCACTACTGGAATCAAGTAACTTGACATGAGGTCATGGTTTATAACATTTTAAGAAAAAAAGAAACCCATAATGATGTATGGCCATTATGCATCAAGCTCCCAAGTGGCCTGATACCTCCCACCCAGCTTGTGAAGCAACCTAACTCTGATTAGCGACACAGTACAGAATGACATGCACATATAGTGAGATAAAGCAGCTAAATTTACACATTCTGGTCATCTTCTGGAGTTTATGAACACTACTAATTAAATCAACTGCAGGGGGCTCTTTTTAAGAAGCATTGGACACCCTTCTGAAACATTACAAAGAGTATTATTTGCAGAAGAACTTGTGTGCCAGAGGCTGGTGGTTAGGTCTGATGTGAGGGAAAAGAACAGCTTTCAACAGCTACATGAAAGCAGTTTCTCCAAGAATACTACAACTGTCACAAGTGTTGTGACAGAAGTGATAAATCCACTTAAATAAAACTGGTGCCCATTAGGCTGAAACAAAAGGAAAACAAAAACTATTGAGTTGCATTCATTTTATGACTCACTGATTTCTGAATTGCTTTCCATTGTGCTTTGTCAGTGATGAAATCCATGCTGATATCTGTAAATGTATCAAAATTGCAGAAAATACAGCAATAGCTCATAGCGTGCAGACAACATGCAACTTTATTTCTGAAAATAAGCAGTATCTTACTCAGAAAATTCCCCTAGTGCCTGAAGTAGGGCACTTCTGTATAAGGTGTTAATTGGCATAAGCAGGGGCATCTGGAAGGGGGCCATAGTTCACAGTTCAAACAAAATTCTGTTTTCTATAAAGTCTGAATTTAAAATAGTAATCGTAGATCTGATTCTTGCTGTATTCTAGAAGACTCGGCAGAGCCATCATAGTTACTTTTTTTCTTTTCGTTCCTGTGAGGTATCTGGCCTGGTGTGACTTCCTAGCTACTCTGCTTTGTTCAAAGAGAGCTAGTCTAGGGATCTCCTGAGAAGAGCCCCTTCCAGCCTAGATTTTCTTATGGCTGTCTGTCTCAGATGCACTACTGAGGACAAATCATACAACTTTGAGTACCAGAAATTAAGTGTGGAAGTGTATTTTTTTGACCACGATGATGATAAAGGTCTTATTCTTGTAAAAGAATATGATGTTTGCCAGGGATTGATGGAAAGATTGAAATGCTTAGTGCTTCACCAGGTCAGTCCTAAGGTGTTATGAAAGCTATAAAAGTATTTTCAATCCATATATATGTGCAAGCATGTTGAGTGTGGTTCATTTTGTTGGAAAATGTTATTATTTTACAATTTTCCATCTACTTTATTGGTCATATTTAAATAAGTATGTTCAGAAAAAAAATCAGATATTAGTTCATTAACTGTGTCCCAAAGAGTGGATAAATATTCATTATTTAATGGATAAATTTGCAATTTACTGCTGTACCTGGCTTTTTTCTTGTGGTGGTAGCAACTTGTAAGTTAGTGGCTGCTTTGCAAAATGGCTCCAGGTGTAAGAAAGGCAATCACAGATTAAACACAAGATATGTGAAATTAAGTCTTTTGTTATTGTGTGTAACAGAAGATGGCATTGGACCTTGCTTGGCTTGTTTTGTTGAGTTCAGTTTCTTATGTTATCAGGCATTAGTTTTATGCCAACTTCTTGCAGAGTCAGGAAGTGTTTGTTTGGGTGAGAGAGTGTTTGCAGAATCTCATCTCCTGCTGAGACTTTCTGGAGATGTTGTCACCCTTTGTATATTAGAAGACTGTAGTTTTCATGCATAATAAAGTTAAGCATTGTTTCCTCAGAGCACATCTGCAAAGCATTGTGAAGACTTACTCAGTTTTGGAGTTAGAAGCTTTGAAGCATTTTTGGTAGGCATAATCTATATATAACTATATTTGGAGTTACCATAAACACATTTCATTTTATTTGGAAAGATTCTTGTCATCAACTATTAGGAAATACAGGGCAGGAAAGGCAGACAGAAAGATCCCAGCAGAGCACGGAACACCATGAGGTGCAATGAACAGGCAATAGCCAAACACAGACAAAACTAAACCTCTCTCACATGAACCTGCATCCAACTAAAATAAGCAATTCATCTACGTCTTCTTGCTTTTCATGTTTCCAGCCACTATGAACAAAGGTGCAATTGAATGACCAAGAACTAGGCTAGGAAATGAATTGAAAGTGGCTTTCCCATATTTTTTGTTTTCAAGTCTACATGGCTAAATTAAGAAAACCGTCTTAATTTGAATTGCTCAAGCAAGAACTGATAGTAGCACACTATATGTTTAGCTGTACAACTAGAAGTTTTGGTATATATATTCATCAGACACATTATTTTAATATTACATTTTGGTTATGTAATTTAATGGAATTTAATAGATTCCTTTTACACCTGCCTACATCCCATCTTATTTCTATTAAGTAGACAAGTGAAAGCATCTCTGTCAAAGGTGAATCATCATTGTTAGGTTGATGATGACATTACTTCAGTTTAGAACATTCATTTGCATCACTGCCCAATAGTTGTTCATAGGATGTTTTGTAACAAGATGAGGAATGGACAAAAATTCCTGAAGCTGGCCATATTCTGAGCAAATGTCTGCAGTGTTTGTTCTTACTGTTTCCAGTTTGTTCTCACTGTTTCCAGTTTTCTTATGCCAAATTGAATTGAATGCTATCTTTGATTAGAGACTTTACCGTAAATATTCCGGAAAGTATTCTGATGGCAGGATCAATCCAAATGAAGTGCAGGGTGCCCAAAGCCACATCCAACCTGGCCTGGAACACTTCCAGGGATGTGGCTGCCACAGCTTCTCTGGGCAACCTGTTCCAGTGCCTCACCACCCTCATAGTAAAGAATTTCTTCCTAATGTCTAATCTAAATCTACCCTCTTTCTGCTTAAGGCCATTACCCCTTGTCTTATCACTCCATGCCCTTGTAAATAGTCCCTCCCCAGCTTTCCTGTAGGCCCCCTTCAGGTACTGGAAGGCTGCTATAAGGCCTCCTCGGAGCCTTCTCTTCTCCAGGCTGAAAAACCCCAACTCTCTCAGCCTGTCCTGTTAGAAGAGGTGCTCCAGCCCTCTGATCATCTTCATGACCTTCATTTGGACTCATTCCCCAGAGCTGGGGACCCCAGAGCTGGACAAAGTACTCCAGGTGGGGTCTCACGAGAGTAGAGGAGGAGAATCACCTCCCTTGACCTGCTGGTCACACTGTTTTTGATGCAGCCCAGGACACGGTTGGCTTTCTGGGCTGCAAGTGTGCATTGTCAGCTCATGTTGAGCTTATCATCCATCAACACCCTCAGGGGTGTTCTCCTCAGGGCTCCTGTCAATACATTCTCTGCCCAGCCTGTAGTTGTGCTTAGGATTGCGCCGACCCACATGCAGGACTTTGTTGAATTTCATGCAGATCACATGGGCCCACCTCTCCAGCCTGTCAAGGTCCCGCTGGATGGCATCCCTTCCCTCCAGCTTGTTGGCAGCACAACACAGCTTGGTGTCATCAGCAAACTTGCTGAGGGTGCACTCGATCCCACTGTCTATGTCACTGACAAAGATGTTGAACAGTGCCAGTCCCGGTACCGACCCCTGAGGAACGCCACTCGTCACTGGTCTCCACTTGGACATTGAGCTGTTCACCACAACTCTTTGAGTGCAACCATCCAACCAATTCCTTATCCACTGAGTGGTCCATCCGTCAAATTCATGTCTCTCCAATTTAGAGACAAGGATGTCATGCGGGACAGTGTCAAATGCGTTGCACAAGTCCAGGTAGATGACATCAGTTGCTCTTCTCTGTAACTCCATCATAGAAGGCCACCAAATTTGTGAAATTGCTGTACGCAATCTAAATTTTGATAAAAGGTGAAATCGTAAAAATTTAAAGGATAGTGGAGAAGAATTATATCTGTTTTCTCATTGCAACATCAAGGGTTTTCCTTTTATGTGGCAAAAAGGTCACACAGTAGATATGTTTACACAGGCTGTAAATCTCAACTTTTAGAAAAAGGAATGATAATAATAAAAAAATCTAAGAATATCAAACAACAATAAAGCAGAACAGTTTAAGCTGCCAGCCTAATTTTGTCTCTGCAACAATGAGAGTAATGTTTAAGGAGACCCTGTATGGAGAAAATGATGACTGCTATCTGAGGTACAGTCCTATCTCCAGGTTACCTTTATGACAACCTGCATAAGCAGTCAGCCAGAGGCAGAGATGGACAGAGAAGTTAATGCTCTGCTGGCTGCCTGCCATTCTCTGTACAGTGACTGATAATAATACTTAATCAAATTCCTATCTGGGGTCTTTATCATGCACCAGTGTATGCAGTCATTCACTTGTTATTTGGATCACGTCTCCCTGTTGCTAGTAACAATCTGAAAATGATAACGTTTGCTGCTATTTTTATTTCTTTTCCAGGGAAAGATAGGTTTCTTCCTCCTTATCCTCCCCTCTCCCTCCCCCAACATACATATATTGGATTATTGGCCTTCAGTTGAACTCTATAACACTGAGCAAGCTCCAGTTTTTTTCTTGCAGTTTAATGTTTTAACAGAAACACTTCCTGTTTATGAAAATGGTGAATTCATATACACAGCTGAACTTGGCTACATAAGGGGTTGAATGTTTAAGAGGAAGAAAAAATACTGGTTTACTGCTAATAAATTCTGCAGACAGATAGATTTTGACAGGTAAATATCCCCACAGCAGTATAAATGAGGCCTTAGTCAAAAGCATATGAAGCAAAAGTCCTTGGGTAGCAAACAAAGGTGGATATGTAGGAGGCACATTTAGCTAGGCACGCCAAGATCTATTTAAAGTTGTCACATTAACAGTCTTTTCTTCTTCTCCTTGGTAGACTAACAGTCCAAGTTCTTCTTCATTGCTTTTAGTCATTTGTGTGACTGCAATAAAGGCCTGTCTCAGTTCGGGCCTTCAGTAGGAAAAAGAGAGTGAACTCTTTAATAAAATGCAGTGGAAATGTAACCGTACTAAGGCTAAGTGCAGGTCTCTGAGTGTGTTTAAAGTGGACTAGATACGCCCAGAATACTGAAGTTTAAGTTGGCTGCTCAGTATGTTTTGTAGAAATTTTGGGTCTGACAGTATTAACTTCTGTTTATCACTACTCCCCAGTAACATACAGGGACAGATAGCTGAAGATCAACTAGTGTAAATATCTCAAAGTCAAGGTTTAATTAAGAACTAAGGATGTGGAAACACCCACTCTGTTTGGAATGGCAACAATGAACCATAGTTTGGCCCCTTTCCTTCCATTTCAGTGCCCGTCACTAAACAAAACTGAGGTGGAAAGAAGGAGGCACACAACTTGGCAAAGAAGTCCTTAGTTCCTGAAGGGGCAGAGAGCTGTACTGGGTTAATTTCTGGTGGAAATAAGATTCTGGCCTCCCTTTCTAGTAATCAGGTTTCACTCTGGTTTTCAGACCTCAGTCATACAAGAGTCCTTTGAAATTCTAGGAAGATTTGCACCAGGCATTTCTCAAACATTTAAGAGCTCTGGATTTGTATTCTATCTCCTTTAGGTGAGATAGAGCTGGGAAGGGACGGTGGTTTGTGTAAGTTCTTTGCTTTCATGTAGTTCATGATTAGCTGCATCTATGGTGGGAACTGGCCCTGACCCTGAAGTTTTTCATGACATGAGGGGAGGAGAAAACTGAGTACACCCACATGGCATCCAGCAACAAGAGTGAAGAGACATATTTTTGGCAGGAGTGGACAAGCTAGCTGAGAAAGTCAAGAAAACAGCATGAATATCAGACTTGCCTTAAGCCAAACATTAAGCTTCTTTAAGATACCAACAGGAGCAAGCTAGATCCAGAGTCAGATTTTGAATTTTTGGGGTTTTTTTTCCGAATATAATTCACCATTTAAGGTTCAAGAGTCATTGAAAGGTCAATTCTGACCTCAGATTAAAGTTATAAAAAAATTACTTTTTCTGAAAGATTTAGAAAAGGAAGGCAGAAGTCACAAATATCCCAAATATACTGAAGTGAAACAGCTTGCTTAGGTTTATTTGCAAAACCAGAGGAAATTGTGAAAGAGAAACAAAGATTGTAAAACCTAAATAATAATTATTATGTTTTAAGCTGCTCATTTGCGTAGTATTAGAAGGGTAAAAAGATGTAAATAAATTTATATGCTCCATTTACAAGGGCATGTAATGATAGGACAAAGGGTAATGGCTTTATATCTAAATAGATTTAGATTAGATATTGGGAAGAAATTTTTTACGATGAGGGTGGTGAGGCACTGGAACAGGTTGCCCAGAGAAGCTGTGGATGCCCCATCCCTGGAAGTGTTCCAGGCCAGGTTGGATGGGGCTTTGGGCAACCTGGTCTAGTGGAGGGTGTCCCTGCCCATGGCAGGGGGGTTGGATCTAGATGGTCTTTAAGGTCCCTTCTAACCCAAACCATTCTATGATTCTGCGATCACTATATGTTCCATAAAAAAAAAGAAAATTATTCTAGAAAACAATCCAGTGTAAGACAAAAAAATTTTCTTTATCCTTTTGCTTTAATTTTATATCTACAAGAAAACTATTTTCCATTAGCAACATGCAAAGATGAAAGGATCTAATATCTTCAATGTCAAAATAAGTTGTGCATAATAATAATCTCTCAGTATCAGTAACTTGAACAGAAAAAGAACAAATTTATATTAGTTAATCTATAAGCAACACCCCCAATCCAAAGTCTTCAGCTCTTTGACTGGATCATATCAATGAGGTTCCAGCTAAACAATTGGTATTTTCTAAATGCTTTATTTAGCCTGTCATGATGATTTGATCTCTGGGGTTGTCTCTAATATTCTATAATATAGCAAATATCATTGGCTGCACTGAGATTTCATGGATCAGCTAAGAAGAACACTTATGGAAGCTGATAATAGAAAAAAGTAGAAATGGAAGTTGATGGAAATTAGCATAGGAGATGGCTGCCAAGTGCTTTGTAAGGATAAGAATCCTAAGAAGGTCATTCAAAGTCCATTGGTGTGACATGAAACAGATGAGCTGGAGGTGAATTCGTAAGGTAGTCAGGAGATTGGAGTCAGAGCTCAGCAAAGGAAATGCTACTAAATATCAATGATAAGAATTGACATTCGCATCAACGGAAGCCAGCTGTCTGAGTTCTACTTGAGAAAGCACAACATTTGAAGGGAGAAACACCCTTGTAAGCACAGCCCCAGATTTGGCTTCAAAATTAGTTATTTAAAGTACATAGGCAGAAAAAACCATATATCAATAATTTGGTTATGCTTCAAATTCTACATCTAAAATTAAACTAATATTAGTATTTTGTGCCCATATTTCATAACATTTAGGTGAGACCTTATTTCTTTTAACTTTACTGCTCATCACTATTTTTCATCATATATAGTTGCAGTAAGATAAAAAAATGAGACAGTACATTAAAAGCTCATTGCTATTCATCTCTCTAATTTCAAGCAATAATTGTTTTTGCATGCATTTTAGCAATATTTTTTTCATTGCAGAAATTGTCATGTGTATGGAAGAATGTTCATTATCAACTATATATGAAAGGAAGCTGACATTTCAGACATTCCAAAATAGTAGTAACCCAAACATTAAACTTATGGGAGCTTCTCTCTCACACAGTCTCTCCAGCAAGCAAAGTTTTGAAAACACATTGCTTTAAACTATTAATACATTTAACTGAAAAATGTATATATTTTACCTATATCTCTTTGAAATTACAGTTTATCATTTTTGTGCATATAATCTATGGATCTGCTTTCCCCCACACTTCTTACTTTGTATCATTCATAGCCAGAGTATGTCCCTTTTTTTCCTCCATTGTCATTCTCTCTGTATACATACATAAATTCCACTCCAACCACCCAGATCAATGAATTTAACATTCCCTAGGATGCATCTATCTTTTTCTATGGATTCTAGAATAGCTAATAGAAATTCTAACTTTGGTGTCCTTATAAGATTACTAAAGATTACTAAAGTTAAGTGAGGTGAATCCAAGACCTAGAGCAATAGCAGCAAGAGATCTTTTACATTAGTTGTTTTACTTCATGATCATCAAATTCAGTGGTGTTAGACTAAAGTAAAAGCAGCTTAAGTGGGTAAAAAAATAAGGCATCAATAACAAAATTTGCAATAATTTGTCAATTAAATTGAAAATTAAAATGCAGCATAAAGAGAAGAAGGTAAAGCAAGAAATACTATAAATGGTGCATGTTAAATAACAAAGCACTAATCCTGAAAAAAACCCCTGTGAATTCAAATCTAACAACTGTATAGATATCAGTTCCCATCATCGGAAACATCCACAGATTTTTAATTCTTCTGAAATACACAGTATTGCAGATGGATTTGATTACTTGTATGCAGATTAATGTGTCTACATTATTGCTGTGCCTGGGGTCAAATTTTAGTAAAACTATCCCCAAAGTGTATTTTCCTCAAGATGTGTTCCCCTTTACCATGTCATTCCCCTGAACATGTCTTTCCATTATCCTTTCATGAGTTTTTGTCACCAGTTTATAAAGCCATACTCTGAAGATAAAGTAACACTCTGGCAGTACAAATGTCTGCTGGGGAGCAGAAATCTTTTAATAAAGATATAAATGGATTATTTCTTCTCCAAATGGTAATTGGTGGATTGGGTTAAGCAATTTAGTCCCCAAGAAATAGATGTCATTTTCCCAGTGTATTCCAATGCAAACATAAATTTCTTCACTGTGTGGAAACATGTTAATTCATGAATATTATCTAGAGTTAATAGAGATTCATTTATTCAAGATTTGTAGTAGAGCATGTATCTTGAAAAAATTACAGATATTATTAGAAACTCTACAGCCCATTTAATGCAAAGGGCTTTATATACTTTATCAACTTAATATTAAGAAGTCACCTACGTCATCTTTTGCAGTGTTCTCATTTCACATATAGAAACTGATAGCTGTGTAGGCTGCTCACGGATATAGTGTGATACAAATAGGAAAAGTAATAGAATGGGCTGAGACAGAGCGAGAAAAACAACACATCTAATTGAAACAGCAAGAATTAAGTGAGCAGGATGGAATTTATCTCATCTGTGTTTAGCCATTTTAGCCAGGCCATTAGTAAGCAAGCTTATTCATCCAAGTAGTACTTTGCTCACAAATAATCAAGTCTACAGTTTCATGCCTCGCTGGAAAATACAAGGCCGATCTGATCTGTGATCACTAGTGTAAATAAAGAATAGCTTCATTTAACCCAGTTGTATTCCAGCACTGTAAAGCCAAGTGAAACCCAAAGATCTCACTGGGTTAGTGTCTCTAACACAGACCTCTGCTGTGAAAAAGCAGGTACACTAGTGTACCCATCACTCACATAGTCATGATTATTGTAACCACTTCCTGACCTATTCAGAAATTTCATTTTACATTCTTGTCTTCATGCTCATCAGACTCCCGTCTGATTACTGTCAGATGATTCATATGAACCTAGACTAAACACTAGCTTTCAGCATTAAGTAGTCTTCTAAAAGATCCTTTATTTTCTCACAATAAAACCCCTTAGTACCTCCTCTGCCACCAGTGTCCTATCCCAGAAGCTTGCTGTATGACCTTCTTTGTAGATGTGATCTAACAGCTAATAAACTCTGAGGATCCTATTTGTTAACTATAACGGGAGCTGCAATGATCTCTCCTGCATCTGAGCCAAAGCTAACATCCATCAAATGGCCTTTGGATCAGCTCCTGAAGGAAGAATGGTGTACTTCAAGATATCACTTAATCTAGATTGAATACAAATACTATTGTGCAATGTCCAGTGAGTGAGTTTCATATTAAGCAGCCTAAAATTGCAATTACATTTCATATAAATTATATAAAATTATAAAAAAATAATTTACATTATAAAATAATTTTACAAAAATTTATATTACATAAAAATACATACATTTTATAAAATTAAATTTTATAAGAACCCTTGTAAGGGCTATTAAAATTTTTCTCAGGAAGCCCTTAGGTAACAGCTGGCTATAGACTAGAGAAGTGTTCCCTGGAAGTAGTGCTATACGCTTGTCTCACTTTTATATGCTTACAAGGCATTCACACTGACCCACTATAGTAGGTAGGTTCAAGTTTTTTACTTTAAGGACCTATATAATTTTACAGTGGAAACTTAGGAATATCTTGTATTATGAACCACTGGAATACCAGTTTTGGCCTGACAGGGCAATTTGGCAACTATGTGTACGGATCCAGTCTTTATACTCTTTGTGTCCGTTTTTTCATCTGTAATATTGAGAGATTAATCATGAACTACTGTTAGTTCACAGAGCAATGAGAAAATAATCAGGGCATCTTCAGTCAGCCCTTTGAAAACTTAAAAGCCTTATGTAAGTGTAAAGCCTAAAATGTATTACTGCCAAATACCAAAGCATTTAGGGATACATTTTCAATGCTCTGTGCAATGCAATAGTTTGAGCAGTAACCGGTGATATTTTGAAAGGGAAGTATCTGGCTAAACATCGGATACATGGCAATGAAGGCAAATTTAGTTGTAAGAAACCTCGTCTATTGCCAGTACATGATCAAGAGCTTATTTAACTCTTGTTAAAAACTCTGGCCCTGACTAAGGGAAGAAAGGATTTTATTTTTTGCAGTAAAATAAACTTTGACTATAGGCTTTTTCAGGTTAGTTTTTTTCCAATGATGTTCAGGTAGTTAATCATTTAAAACCACACTTTCACAAAGAGTAAAATTACGTCTATATTGATGGAGGATTTAATTCAAACTCTTGTAGATAAAGGAACATATATCTATTTCTAGATATCTTTTTCTCTAAAGAATTATTAGTACGATTATTTCATTTTGCATGTTTTGATCACACAAAGAGGAAGCAGAGCAAATTTGAGATCATTAGGCCCAATTCATTGCTGGAGTTACTCCACAGATTTCAGGGAAAATACACTTGGGGAGAATTTGACCCAGAAAATCTGAATCTTTTTACATAAAATGAAACTGATTAAGGTCAACACCTGAAGGCAGGACTGCTACAACACAAATGAAATTATTCCAATAGTTTTCTTTTCTTTTTTTTAAAAAATTGTATTTCCATAAAGGAATCTTCTTAAAGTACTTCCACTTCCTGTTTTCTATTCAACATAAATATATGGAATCTTTAACTCCAAAGAATGTTATTTCACAGACAGCAGAATACAGATTTTAACTTAAAAAACCTAAGATCATATACGTCACTCCAGCTCAGGTTACACAAAAATTTAAGAGGCACAAAGCAGAACCAAGGACATGGCCCAGCAATTTCAGACAAGCAGCTTCACCTTCCTCTCAGCCTGTGTGGGCCAGATCTTCAGCTAGCACAGGTTTGCACAGCTCTCCCAAAGCTAAAGGAACCGTACAGCTCTAACTCACCTGAAAAGGTGATTCTGTATGAACAAACAGGCACACACATGCTGCAGATAGACACAAAGCATTTTCTTAACTACTTTTCTATATCTGATGGAAGGAATAATTAAAATTCAGTTCACATTAAATACTAATGGTTTATTAACCATTTTAAGCTGATGCTGCATCTTTTTCCTTTTTTTTTTTTTTTTGTGTGTGTCCTTCAAAGCTATGAGATAAGAGAAACACTAAATAACAGATTCTGTAGATAGGATAGGGTTTCTTTCCTTGCAAATTACATTTTAAACATTTAAACATTATTTTAATGTTAAATCTTTTCTTTAAAGGTCTAACTTAAATTCTTGTTATAACTACCCTTTTGTGATATGGTGCATGGAATACCTAACAGAGGGAATGTTGTTGTTCAATTTACACCTGCTACGTGCCAAGGATATAAAAAGATCTATCAAAGGTATTGCTGTATCAGTTTGACAGTGCCACATTTTTAGTGAAATGCTACCAGTCAGTTAATAAATTCTATTCCATTCTTCTGAAGGAATACAAAAGCTTTTTGTAGCACAAATTGTTTGTATATAGATAGCTATACCAATGTTGAAGAAAGTAATAAAAAAATCCATTGTTTCCAATGTTATGAAAATTATTGTAAAGGTCTTTAATGGATTTTTTTTTTCCCCTCCATACTGAAGTAGCAGTGTTCCCAGAATGATAATAATCTATTTCTCTCCTCACACTACTGAGCTGGGAGTGACCTCACCTGACCCAATTGAAATTGATTTTGTTGTTGAACTCCTTGCTAGTGCAAATTAATCTTAGATCCATACAAGATCAGGGAAGCAAGACACAGCGTACAAAGACCTCAAGTACTGAGGGGAAAAATTAGTTCTGGAAAAAGTATTTTAAGTTTGGAAAGATAAATGGTTACAATGACTTGCTTTGATAGAACATCTGTAGGATAGGAGAAGAGAATGACAAGGGCTCTGTGAAAAAGCTGTAACTTAATAGCCTAATTTCCTGCCTGGCCCCAAAGAAATATCTGTCTGTTTCTGACAGTTGATGAAAATGCACCAGGATTTGATTTGCTCCCCAGTGTGGGACAAGTTCAGTCCCATCTCTCCCTCGGTTCCCTTGAGCTACATGGATGCAGCAGACAGGATCTGTCACTGGTTTCCACCTTTTTCATTATAAAAATACATGACTTGCTTTTCCTTTTTTCTCCTAAAGATATTCCTGCCCCCTTTTTGATCTGTTTCAGTATTTGTCTTGTTTCCACTGTAATAGCTGATCTCCCTTACTAGCTATTTGAAACAATGTGCATTTCAATAAATTTTCATGTCTCAAGAAATGTCTAAAAGCAAAAATCCCTTACATTTGCAGACATATAATGTCATTCTCGCTTAGAGCATCTGTTATATGCTACACAGGTTCTCCTGAAGTGAAGGCCAAATATAGCTAGCACACTGACCTTATTTTTACACTCTGTAAAGGATTGCTTTGAACACCATGGGCTTTGACAGAACTCAAAGTTATCTGATATTGTAGGGTGCCTGCAGCCTGTATTACTATAACAACCAATCATGAATGCCTGATTTATCAAGCTAAATATGGAAAAAACGGTGTAACAAATAACTTCGTCTTGAGACTTATAAGCTTCTCCTTGAAAAAAATCCATGATAAATGTTATATCCTGAAATAAAATGTTCCAATATTGTATAAATGAATGCTAAATAATTCAAATGGAATAAATTAAGACTCAGCCATTGTGCAAAACCATTTATTGTAGCTTTGAAAAAGATCTGAGGCTAAAAAATGGGATGGGGGGTGGGGGGAGGAAAAAAGCCAGCAACTTTCCTAATTTTAGTGCGTGAGCTGACTACATCTTGATTTGCTAATTTAGGTATTGTGCTTACAGATATAGGCATGAATCCACTTTTTTCTTTCTTTGCTTTTTTTGTTTGCAGTGAAAAATTGTTCCCACTTTAAAACTAAAACAACTTTACAAGTAACTTTTGATTAACAAGGCATTTTCAAATATGAAACTAGAAATATAATGAGGTGTTTAAGTAAAGAACACAACAGCTGAAAATCCATAGAGCTTTTCTCAGACTAGTCTGGAAGGCTACTTGAAAACCCCATGAGAAACAGAGAGGAGCTAAGCAGTCATAGACGAATATGTACTGCAATGTAAATCAAGACTGAATTAGTCATGAAGTTCTGTGTAGTCCCAATGTCATGATGAGGAAGAAGTTATGATATGATAGTTTCTAAGGAAACTTTAAATTCTGATCTATGCAAACGCAATTTATTGAAACACTCATACTGTATTAGATAAGGAGTCCCAAGCTCCGCTGGCTACATAGACAAATCAGTTCACCTGTGTGCCCCTGTTGCCAGCCTTTGTCCATCCTACTTATTTAAACATACACTCTTACTGGCATGGACCTGCTATTTCTTCCTCTTCTTCCACAGCAGAGTCCTGATCTAAGTCATAGGGCACTACTGTGTCTTTTTGTATTGGCCCAAAACTGAGGATTAAATGGACATGGACCGAAGAGAGTTCCGGATTTCCCAGAGCATGAAAGATAGGAGAGAGATGTGTAGAAGGACTGCTCCTTTCCCATTACTAGTAGGTGATGTGGTGCTTACTTGTAGGGCACAAGATGTGTTCACAGCTATGAGACTTCACAGCTTCCATAAACACAGTGAGCTCAGAGAACCACATATGCAGCAACGCTTCAAGGATGATGCTGCAGTTACTCAGTTGGAAGTCCTGCCTTCATCTCTCTAGTGAGCTCACAGTAACTTCTCAACCAGTAAACAGAGGAAAATCAAAACAATCCAGGGAAAACAAAGACAGGCCTTCTGGGCCAACGTCGTAAACAAACAGAGAAGTCTCTAAGGAACTAGGAAGTTGTGCTGGATGGTGCAAAAAGCCAAGCCTTCCCACAGAATAGGATACAATGGATACCTACACTCTATTCTCATATGATTTTTATTTTTCAATAGGTTAAATAATATTTTTATTTAAGACAGATTGGATGCATTGTTATGTATTTCTAAACATAATGATGATATATACAACAATTGTGATATGTTGAGAGTTAAGAACATCCAGTAATAAATAAACTGTCTATGCCTTCCTCTTCCCAAAGCTAAGGATAGACTGGAAAATGTGTTTGTTTTTCATCATGAAACAGTGATAATTTTAGAAATTGGATAATATTTCATGACAAAGGGTTCTGTATTAACGTTATGGAATGCAAATTATGAAGCATTTTGCTTGATACATTTTTGCAAAATTCCACTTATTTCACTGGAAATATGCCAGCTTATGTCTAGGCAGAATTATTCTTGCAATAAATGTGTTTAATTTCACAGATTTGAAAACATTACTAATAAAGCACTGTTTATGTGAAGAGTTCTAAAAATATCAGCAGATAGATGTACCTTATACAATACAATTATGCTTAAAAGAGTTTAAAATACTATACAAAATAGCTAGAAAATGAAAGACATTCATAGATTGACATCTCTATTCCATGTCTATTCAGTGTCTATGAAAATACTGTTTTTGTAAGTCACAGAGATCATGTCTGTGATGACAACTGAAGTATTGAAATTTAATGTAAAATGAATTTAAAAATCAGATTAGTCGATATGAGCCTCTCAAAGATATTTTGTAATGTTTCACCTTTTTAAGAGTTGTGTTCATCGGTAGTCAAAACCAAAATGTGATGACTAATCCAGAATTCACTGAGCTACATCAGTTGTCTGAAAGGAGATGTTTAAAATGAGAAGACAGCACTCACATATTCATTATGTCTACAGAAGCACCAAATGATTTTTGTATGGGTTATTTTCTAATGAGTACAAAATACTAAAGAAATCAGTAAACACTTCCTGATTGCTGATTTAACCAGTCACAACAGGTTATGTTCACTTAGAAATGGACTAATGATAGCGAGTTAATCAATACTGTAATTATAATAGATAGAAAAGCACAGAGGAAAAGAAGTCACAATAAGTTACTGCAAACATGTTTCTATTTCTCCAGAACATTTCCTCAAAAAATATTATAGCTGCTTCCAAAACAATATACAGTTTTAGTGTACAAGACATTAAAGATGTCCAATAACATCAGAGTAATTTTAAAAGTTATTTCATTTCTTATATTTTGAAATGCCTCAAAAATGTTCAGTAAAATAGAGCTATGCAAATTCATGGCAGTAATAAGGAATTAAAACACTGTGGAAAAATTCTCAAGACTATGAAAATAAAAATCACTTATGCTCTTAAAAATTCTCTCTTTTAGTGTTTCCAAGTCTAAAACATCTGTGACATCTAAGAGGTTATAAAAAAAGATGAGGACTTTTCCAGAGTCTAGTTGCCATTTCTGTTTTAGAAGCAACACTAAATTGCTAATTTGGGTGTTTCGATACGTATTTGAGTCAAGCCCCAGTCCACAGAGCCGTACTTTCCCGAAGAATTTACCAAGAAAGATTGTTCTGGGTATCAGTAAAATAAATTGGTTTGACCTCCTGAGAGTTATGAGGAGCCTGTACTTCTTTCAGATCCACCTTTCCTGAGTTCAAACAAGGGCATGTAGCTTGTGGGACAGTCTGTCTGTCCACGCAACCAGCAACACATTGAGCTGTTGATGACATTGGAAGAGAGCATTAAGCTGCCAGTCAGGTGGGTTCCCACCAGACATTTTTCAGTTCGCTCTTTGAATAGATAAAAAACGTTGTCTTGAAATGCTTATTAGGCCATAGCTGATCCACTGGCTGGCCATCACAAGATGGGAGTGCTTTGCACAACCAGCACCAAAACCATCTCTCCAAAGGCAAACTTAATTCGGTTGTTCAGAAAGCAGAGTTTCGGCTTGTCCAACACAGCCATGGGAAAACTATGTGGGAGCCTCTTCCAGTTTTAGAAAAAACCCCAAACACTAGACCTACCAGTAGTTCATAAGTTTGTTTTTTGTGGAAAAAAAGTTAAAATCCTATTGTGTGATAACACTACACCAATTGGCCAAGCAAGATATATTCAACTGAGTGACTGGTAACAAACCAATTATCATTTCAGTTACCATAATTAGGCTGCTGAAACATATGGAAACAGTTTCCAGAATTGGAGCTGTAGTAGCACCTGATGATATAAGTACAAATTGTTTCTGCTGTTGGTTGCAAGCCACAAAAATATAGTCATATGTAACACAGGAATGAGAGAATTTTTTTCATTTCCCTGAAATTATTCTTCTCCATTTTTACCTTTAAATTAGCGTTGCTTCTATACTGACTGTATCAAGTGGCATGCATATTTAAGTCCAATGGGCATAAAAATGTGAAAATCCTCACATTACTCTTTCCATGAGTCAAAATTTGAATTAGCCTGAGATCCAAGGACCTGATCCCTTCCTCTCATCACCCATGTTGGAAAGATACTGGATTAATTCTGCGTTCTTTTGAAGTGAACCCAGCAGTTCTTCCTCAAAAAGCACCTCAGTATGACTTTCAGTGTAGCTGATTTGAAGGTCTTTTACAGCACACAATATCGATACCAGGTCTGACTCCCTTTGCCATACTTCGACCAGTATCCCATCAGATTTTCATGTCCTTAAATTCCTTCACATGGTCTCATGACACAGGACAAATACCCAGGGTGTGCAGCATATACGCGTGGTTTTGTAATATATACAGGCGCAGTTGTGTACCCTTCAGCCTGGTGCTAGAGTTCATTGCCAGAAGTGGACATATTTACTAGGGAAGATGAAGGTGTTGTGAATGGTCCTAACCAAGATGAGTTCAAAGTGTGAAGTACTACACAATGGTAGAGGCACAGTCATGAAGAAGCTGTGACAGTATGGAGAACGATCCACAGATGAGTGAGTGGCTTTGGGGTAACATCTACCCACCACTGCCATAGTGCAGCATTCTAAACAACTTAAATTGGCTGCTATGAAATGGGGATATCAACCCTTAGTGGGATAAAACAGGGTGAGATTTTCCCAGCTGCTTCTGCAGTCCACTGCTTTGTGTCATGGAAATGTAACGGTGCTCACAACGTGTTTCAGGGGAGTGGGACTCCCTTCAGCTGGCTGGTGGAGAGTCATGGAGTCCTTTGCCTTCCACCCATAGGAATCTTTCCATTGCTCTAAAAGTATCCTGGATTAGACCCTGCATCACTGGCCATTTCCAGACACAGGTAACCCCACTACCATTTACCTGTAATTAAGTGTAGTTGCGTTTGCACTCTTTCCATTTAATCACCATATTTCTATATGGTAGGCCCCAGTGATACTAGATGCCATCCTTAAAAGGACATACAGTGAGTAACGTAAAACGTACATGTCTGTTACTGCATGGCATGTAAGTATTTTTTCTTGACAAGGCTTTAGTATATCAGTGGCTGTTAAACATACTTTTGCCAAGGATCTGCAAGGCATCTAATTTATGATCATTGCCTAACAGACTGTTTAAATGTTAATGAATCAGGTAGCTGAATTACATGCATGAATAGCTGCACATAGTTATTTTAGACAGGCTGCAAAGGATGGAATTACCAATGCAGCTCACCTGCCACTAATGCTAAAATGTGAAATTTGTTTCTAAGTTACACATACATATATTCCAGTTTCAGCATCAGTAGCAGTTGGTAAAACTGTGTGGTTGCCAAAATAATGAATTTTGTCCTGCCTCTTTGTATAAGCCTTTAATCCTGTGCTAAAAGGGAATTGCATGCAAGGGAAGAAATTGTTTTATCCCTCACTTTCTAAGATGGAAGCTGTGATTGATCATGTGTACAAGGGGTACACTGGAAATTATTCAAATGCTCACTTTTAATAATCTTATTGCACTGTTAGCATAGGATGTTTCACCCTTACAAGTAGGAATCGCTCTTTGTTTCCCTGTTTCTTCAGCTTTTAAAGCAAATCCCTAACTGGAAAGATATTTTCCTTAATCATATGGAAATATAGAATCAATTTGTTGATGAGGGACCTCAAATAAAAGTTATGAGTTTTATGGTCGATTGATCATTAAAAATATTTCTGCAGATGACTCAGAGGTCCAGAGCAATTATAAAATTCTACAGGATTCCAATCTGAACAGCTATTTTGAGAGACAGAGTCTCAAAATACTGCATATTCATTGAACACAAACAATTGCATTGCTTTTGTTTAAACCCAGGAGGAAAAAAGAAAAAATAAAAAGAAGGGAAAACCATGGAATTTTATGGATTCTCTTAAAACAAAATTATTTTTAATACTTGATTTCAAATCAGGCAAAAACACATCATCACAGCTGACAAAAATAGCCTGCGTACTAAGGATATAACACAAAAGCCTAGAAGGAAAAGACGGCAATGCATTCTATATAGGCAACAACAGATTAATAAATCTAACAGAGTTCACTCATATTAATCTTGAATTTGCACATGCAAATCAGGCACTTCTTGGCATCACTGAAATGAAGCCTCATTATAACTGGAATAAAAACCAAGCCTAAAGAGGAAGCACTTTATTTGCTAGAAAGAAAATCATAAGTATTTTGGCCTTGGTCAACAGCCCCATCTGTCCATTAAATACTGTCCATTAAAGAGACACACAACAGAGTGAACATAAAACATGCATGCACTGTTTTCCAGGTTTTTTCAGTATTTTGAAGGCTTCCGCTCTAGTAGTCCTTTTTCCTTTCCACTCTCCTCTTCTTTCCATCTCTGCTTTGATATATTCCTGTATTAATCTATTTCCTCACATCTCAAACAGTGCTGACCCTTTTGTATTTCCCAGTTGCTCACACATACACATTTATAAGACTATGCAATCCTCCTCCCATCCGACAATGTTTCACTACAGCCTCAGCTTCTCTTCATGCATTTTCATGCCTATTTGCTTTAAAAGAAGAAAGAAGGATTGACAAAACTTACTTCTTACATTTTTTACACCTAAAGGAAAAAAACCCAAAACCTAAGTACAATAAATTTGTGATATTCCAGGTTCAGCTATATACATCTATTGGCTAATGGAGTCCTCAATTTCTCTATGCATATAGAAAATAAATATAGCACCATTCTTTAATTATACAATAAATTATGCACAAGGAGCCTTTAGTCCTAAAGAAGGCAAATTATGAGGTACCATACTATTGATGCAAGTTGTGAACACATAAAGTAACCATGCCAATGACAGCCGCATATAAGATTCCTGAGGAATTAAGTATCAGATCTTCAGATAGCTTTTGGAATCTGAGGATCATGATAGGAATCAGCATTTGAAAACCCTGCTTGGTGACCACTTCTATGTATTTCAAGGGAAGCTAGCTATCTAAATACAGACAGACTTTTAAAAATCCTACTATGCTTTAAAAGTCTGGTCTTAAAAGTTAGTAGAGGCTTTACTATAAATGCAACAGAGATCTTCTGTAAGCTGGCTGGGGCAGCATACAGCATGAATTCTCATAAATCTGTTAGTGTAATATTCAAATATTGATCTGCAGAGAGATCTGCAGAGACTGTATGTAATGAAAACAAGCAACAAGTAAATGTTAAAAGATTCCTCTTCACTGGCAAAGTCTTAGCAGATTTGTCACGTTTTCTTCTTTTCATATCCCTGACCTTTGTCAAATACCTAATACTTTCGCATGATTTTCAAGTCAAGATGTACATCATGAAAATGATCCTTCAGCTGCAAAAAGCAAAACACACTGTACCCCTTGACTGCCTTGCAAAGCAGTTCTCTTTCACATGAAAGGAATATGCACAGAATGAGGCAAGGAAAAAGATATTTATCTCAACACTAGCCATTAGTCAAGGACATTTATAATTGCCATTCTTTGCAGTTTCTCCTTGATGGTGCTGCTTCCTTCACAGTATCTCTCTAGTTCATGTAGGAATTACTTTTAGGTAACTGTAAGTCTCAACAACTCCCATGCTGCTAGTTCTGAAAAAATAGTGACAAGCAAAGAAATAACCACATGATTTGGTTTGCTTCCAGCTTTCAGGTTTTATCCTTCACTCTAGTGTTAGCCACTCATACTTTTTAATATAACTTTTTATGAATAAGTAGGCAACCACCCACAAAAGTCCCTAGTGACAGTGCAATGCTCAGTCATCTTTCAATTAATACTGCATGCGCAACCCTACTGAGAATGAAAAAAAGGTCTTAATAACAAATATACATGTACTGCCAAAACTAAGAAGTCATTCAATCAATGCATTTTCTGAAGTCAAGTAATTAAGGCAAGATATTGTGATTCTTATTCAGGATTTTTTTAACCCTTAATTGGGTAAAATTGCCACCAAAATCAATTGATTTGTGGAGGAAGAGAACGATGTGAAATATCATGGGAAGATTTCCAGTCATATGAATAAAATTTCATTGACTATACTCTGATATTTCATTGTCCATTCCATTCCATTCCTAATTAGAGGACTATCAAGGGTGAGAGGCAGAAAAGTAACTGCAGGAAGGAGCAAAAGAAACATAAAAGAGTTTGTGAAATGAAAGGGTGCTTGAATCTTCATCCTCAGTGGGCTGCTTCCAGGATATCAGACAATGGAGAGCTCTGTGCTTCGAATGCCAGAGGGCTTTGCTGTCAGACAGTGCTGGAGGCCTTCATGCTGGATTATATGTGCAAGAACTTTTTCCAGAGTCATGATAATACCTTTCAATTTGAATGTAGCATAATGTCCTCACAAACATCCAGCTGCACTGATAAAATCTTCTCTTTTACACGTGAACTGCCAAATAGTTCAAGAGCGCTTTTTGAAATGAAGTAAAAATGCTTTGTGTCCATCTGTAAGTTTCTGGTAGGAAAGCACAGAATGCAAGTGAAACACATTTGTCTGTGTTGTAAATAAGTAGAAAACCTACTTTCCCTGCCATACTGGTAAGCAAAAGCACACACAAACAGATAACTTAGTACTCCAGGTAGTCATGTCATATAAATGTTCATGTGTGCAAGTGCAAATGCACTAGTACGCGGCCACAATAATTATATGAACATGTACTCTATTCACGCTTAAATGTTTGGCTTGTATGATATTGTACACTGGGACTATTCTACCAAGTTTGCAGCTTTAAACTTGTACAGGTAACTGGTGTCTAGAAATAGTTCTCTTGTGTAAGCTGGCAATTGTTTCAGTCAGCACTAGTGTGTTAGGGGTACACTAACAAAAGTTATTCTTTAACCTCCATGTTTGACTTGTGATTTTCAAGTAAAACTCCTGATTTAACTTTTCATTACTGAGTCAAACACAGCAAGGTACAAGTGCAAAGCTAAAACTGCCATTTCCGAACTCATGTCTACTTACTCTGCTACCTTGTCTCCCATTCAAACCCTAACCTATGAGGAGAAATGGTCTTGCAGGCACAAACTTTATTACTTATCAAGAAATGCCCAGACACGGGGTTAAAATCTGCACTTTCTAGATCCTAAAATAGTAGTGCTGGCAATCCAGCCTGCCTTAGATCTAGTACCTATTAATATGTTAGGTATCTAGCAAAGTTGTCCTGCAATAATCATAGAATCATGGACTACCAGGTTGGAAGGGACCCCAAGAATCATCTGGTCCAACCTTTCATGGCAAAAGCTCCGTCTAGACAAAAGCACCGTCTAGACAAGATGGCCCAGCACCCCGTCCAGCCAAATCTTAAAAGTGTCCAATGTTGGGGAATCCACCACTTCCCTGGGGAGATTATTCCAATGGTTGATTGTTCTCATTGTGAAAAATTTTCCTCTTGTGTCCAATTGAAATCTCCCCAGGAGTAACTTGCACCCATTACTCCTCATCTTTTCCATGTGACTCCTTGTAAAAAGGGAGTCTCCGTCTTCTTTGTAGCCACCCTTTAAGTACTGGAACGTGGTGACAAGGTCTCCCCTAAGTCTTCTTTTCTCGAGGCTGAACAAACCCAATTCTCTCAGCCTTTCCTCATATGGCAGGCTTCCTAAGCCTAAGGTACCTAACTTTCATGTAACCACCTGAGGAAGTTTGGAAGGGCACATCAAGTCAATACCATGGCACTTGTCATCTATGGACTCAAAATATGCACAATGAAAATTCTTGGTGCAGGCAGACCAAATTTCTTCCATAATGCTGCGTAGTATGCAAGGAAATAGCATCTAATACAATTTTTTAAGTTGGTAAAATTGAGAAGATAGCATGTTCAGCAAAGCAAAGTATTCTTACTGCTTCCTTGCACGTTTTTTTGAGAACTGAGCAAAGGTTAGAAAATCTTTTGCAAATACTTACAAAGAGTTAGTTGAGTTTGTCATCAAAGTGTCATTTAATGTAAAAATTGCTAAGTATATTGAGAAAAGAATAATAGAAATATGAAAAGTATGAAACACTTAAAATCTCTCCCGGATTCAGTTTCTATCTCCACTTTCCTTTTGACTATGCATCTCACTTTTATTCAATCTGTAATCACTGGTTTCAGTAATGCTTCCTAATTTCACTATGATTCTAATACTTTTATCCTCACTACACTTACTACACAAGCAATTAATTTCATTCAGATGAACATGGCTGCAAGATTAAAACCAAATGCATATGAATAATCTTACTTGTACCATAAATATTCAAAAGATCAGGCTAATAAATTAGACCTTTCTGGAGATGATGTTTTCTGCATGTTTCTCAGCTCAGTAGCAATGACATTGCTTCACTGTCCTCACTGGAGATACTTCTGAATTATTTTGGTTTATCCAAGAATTAATTTCCTACTGTGTTACCATATATCAAGTGTAATTTTACATAGGAACATATATATATCCATATATATAATGCATAAAACAAAAATGCTGCAAACAACACAGTAGCATGACTTGTAGGCAGACAAAAGTCTAGTCTGCCATTCTGACCCTTTCTGTCTCAAAATTATTTTTGCTATTTGCAGTGATAATATAATGACTAATTGTGAAAACTGTCATGCAATATTTTTCAAATAGAAATCACAGTATTTTTTAAACACAGATTTAATTTCTTAAATCAGGCTTAACACAGAGTGAAATTAATTCTAGATAGTTGTTTCTCATATTTCCCATCTCAGTGCTTCTTAAAACTAAAAGGGTATCATAGTCTCCATTTGCTTCCTAGTGTGCATGTATTTTAAAAAGGACACATGCACACACATAGAAATCTTAGACTCACCTGGAGTCAGCAGGGAGGTCAAAGGGCCCAATGGACAGCGAGTCAGAGCTCCCCTCCCGGTGGTCTGCGATGGAAAGAGCTGAAGTAGTGCAGTAACAAGATCTCCATGTATACTGGGGGTTCACCTTCTCAATTTGGTGAGTCACTCCCATCCAGAAAGGGACACAATCACTTCTTTGTACAACCTCTGTGACAAACCCATGCCTACTTTCTTTTGACCCCTTTCCAAACTCTGCATTCAAACTCTAAATTTTTACATTAATAATTAAAAAAATGTGGGGTGGGGGCGGCTTACCACTAAAGTAGCCATACTTGTATAAAACAAGTACAAATGTAAGCGCCAGAAGGAAGTCCATGTTGGTGGACTTTGATTGTTGGTGAAATTTTTAGAGCAGACAACTGCACGTGTTGTCAGTCAAGTTCAAGATGCACAAAAATATTTCTTGGAAGACTATTTCAGTCCACTTAAACTCTTTGTAGCAAATATGCACTCAGGGCCAGATTAACTACTGTATTTCAATCATGCTGTAATGTAATAGTGATGCCAGACAACACTAAACTCAACTTTCTCACCACTTAAGACATACCACAGATTTTCTTCACACAAGAAACGTCGAACAGCCAGGAGTATGTATGAATCCAGCCTACTTGGGGACATTTTAACATTAAAAAAATTGTTAAAATGTCACTTTACTCTCACTTATCATCACTCACTCCACTGTGTCATCTAAATCACAGAAAGGAAGCTGCTCACCTGACTATTGAATTTTGTCTCCGTATGTCCTGTTGATTCCTCACATTAACCAATAGGCAATTAAAAAAATCAGCAGAACAGACAGGTTGCAGACAGCCAACTTATATTTCACACTGCTGATTAATTCTGAGAGAATGAACACTACCAGAAGTTTCATTTTATTGTCATATCAAATCTTCGCATTTAACATTATTATGCATCTATCATTCATTCTGCAAATAAAATGTGCTTGTTCTTTGTACTTGACGACATGTTTTAAACTTCTGTTTGCCTGCTCAGAGCTACCCATATATTTGTTGGAAGAATATGGGATGAGCATATTTTGTGTACATAAGTTTCAAGGGCTTATATCATTCAAGTCGATATCTAACGAGGCTTGTCAAATTGCAAATCTTTAAATGCAATGGAAGCAGACAAATCACCCACTGTAGTCAGGACATTTGAAAGAACCAATCTCTGGCCTTAAAAAGACAACAAAGAAACCTTATAGAGGTTTACTGCTGCTCAGAGGATGACTTCAACTTCTAGTCTTCACTTCTGCTCTAACACACAGTTCAGAGAAAATATACTGGAAGCAGTCCAAATGTGTGGCAGATAGGAGAGGAATCATGCTATTAGTATGAAATAAATGACCCCCTAGGCTATCTTAATTGACAGAGGGACTAGGCTGATACCAAATTAGAAGGTCAGAAAGAGCTCTCTGATATTACCACATCTCACTGGCAGCAGGCAGATCTCCAAGCCCAGAGAGCACTGACTCTTTAAGACTTAGACAAAAAAGGTGTTCTGCAACAAAGGTAAGAATGGTACAGTTCATAATCAACATATAAGTTTCAAGAGTTCAGGAACAACTAGGAAAAAAGGTCTCCGTGCTGTTAAAGTGACTTTCAGAAAGCTGAAAATGCAGTAAATTCCAGACAATGAGACGCCGATAGGATGATATTCTTAAATGGGTTCACAAGTGAATAATGCACTTGTAAGATGGGTAACTTAACTTGCAAGCTAAAACCATTGGGTCCCAAGCTGAACACAGAATAGATTTAAATGGTGAATTGTTTTATGGTAATTGGGGTTTAGCCAGGAAATATGATATTTTTAATGAAATCTGGAATCTGATTGATAAACACCGACTTTTTTAATTAGTAGTTCATAGTATTTTAAAATTTTAAAATAAAGGAAAAAAAAATCAATCAACAGGTATTGAGTTGAAAACTCACTGATGTATCTTCAAAAAGTAATTGCATGTAGAGTCCTAATGCTATTAGTGTCTTACAACAGTTCCAAAGACCAGCCCTCATTCGACTTCTTCTTACAGTTTAGCACAGTGACATGCCACATGTAGAAATAAAGATTACAATTTACCCCCACTTGGTAGATTGCCTTTTAGAAAGCAATGATTCAAAAATATTTAAGAGTTACGTTGGATAATAAACTTAACGTGAACTTGCAATGGAGTGATTTAGACAGAAAATCAAGTGCAATCCCTCAGTGTAAGTGAGGAATTATATACAGGATTAGAGAGATGTGACATCTTTGTATATGGGAAGGCCATTACTGGAATGCAATGTTTAGCTCTGGTATCAGCTGCTTGAGAAGGCTGTTGACAAACAGGAAAGGCTGCAGGAAAGAGGAAAATAAAAAAATTATGACAAAAGCTGCCTCATTAAAGTCACTCTTTTAACTGAGGAGATATCAAAAGATACCTTTCAAATGCTCTACAAGTTGTTCATGAGAGACAAAGATGTGATTTAACAACACCTTTGAATTATCAACTGACATAATCTGTAGAGGTTGGAATCCGAGGGCAGATCAAATCAGATTGGAAATAAACCAAACATTTTTAACATCAATAGTAATCAATCATTAGAACAGTTTACCTAAAGGTGTGATGGATTAGCTATCATTTGACATATTTACTACCAAGTGTAAAGTTATCCATCTACAAACAAAAAAGAGAGGTCACACAAAGCGTGCAGGTCAAACACACAGGATAGGGACCCTATCCTGAGATAGGATAGCAAGACTTTTAGGGATCTGCGTGGGTTATGTGCAGAACAAGAGATCCCTATACAAAATGCTGCAGCCAAGAGAGCTAGCACGATCATCAACTGTATAAACAGGACACGAAATAGAAAAATGGAGCTACTACCTCTGTATTCGTCATTACTGCCATGACACTGGAGTGATTTATCAAAACAGTAAATTAGGGAGAGTTCAAAGGAGTCATGTAAAAATTGTGAGTCACGTTAAACTCATACCCATTCCAAAAAGAAATGGTGCTGTTTTGCACCGAGGTTAAATGAGAATTAAAAATATTCAGCATTGATTTCCATGAATTCTCCATTACTAGCAAGGTTGTTCTGGATTTTATTTTTAATCAAATAGACATTGTTTCTTTCTAAGAGGGGATGGTTTAATTGATACAGAAATTAATGTGGGCAAAATCGGTGTCCTGCATTATCCACCATGTCAAACTAAATGCTTGTGAAGGTCAAGAGTCTCTGTTTTCCAAAATAATAGCCCTTTAATAGTTATGCATATGACCACCCATGTTGGAATTGTATAGCCAGGTTGTCAGATACATAGCTTTTGGCATCCCTATGTGGCTTTAAAAAACTGACACTTTTCTTTAAAGAAAAAAAAGTGCCTCTCTTTTCTCCTTCTATTTGTTGGTTTTAGCTGTTTGGTTTTTTGTTTTGTTTTGTTTTTTAATGCAGAATTTACCACAATTAATTGAAAATCTTTTGCCAAAACTTATTGATGAAATAAGATTTTTCTCCAATAAGAGCCAAAAAAGTGTCTGTTCAAATCATTAGGTTTCAGGAGATATTCAACCACAAAATTGAAGAATATACGGTTGGTTTCTAGCTGATTTAAAACCAACATTTTTTATAGGAAAACAATTTTTGTAAAATAAAGAAAGAAGTTGTCATTGAAAAGTCAACCTTTGCTCGTGGGACACAGAAGATAGCTTCTTTGCTAAATTTCTTTTATTAAAAAGAAAAAATCAGATTAGTTCCACTTGTAAACTTGTATAACAAGTATTTTGCACTGTTAGGTGCAATCCAGCACACATTCATTGTGCCTACACTGTGAGCCAGTGGGAGCAAGTGATCTCCAGCCCCAAAACTGCCTGGGTCCTCAGCATGGCACCTTGGCACGCCTGCGGTAGTATGTCTGTCCTCTCAGGGGACTCCACGTCATTTGTGTGTGTGCACACATCCCAGCTGGGGCTGGTCAGGGCAGTGAAGGCCAGTTGGTGCTCTCAGGGTCCTGACACTTTCAACTCTTGACTAAAAGTGCCAAAACCAGAGAAGAAAATGTGTCCCTGAGGAGCTGAATTAGTTTTGTGCTGAAGAATTTGCAACATTACAAGCTGTGCCTTATTTAACATGAAATTAGATCCAGGTTTGAACGCAAAGGTTCACTACCTTTTTTATACCTTTAGATAAACCCAGCCTGCAATTTTCTTTCCTTTTCTTATGAAACAAAGTAATTGAAGTTTGCATAATTTCAGATTTTCTTGCGAATGTTTTGAAAAGCTCTTGCTGTTATCTAGATAAAGCTTGAGAAGATCTGCCAATAAATAGGTTTTGGGAAAAGTCAGTTCAGGAATATTTTAATACATGGCCCAAATATGACTATGGGAAAATAGATTATTTTCTTTGATATATGGTTAAGGGGAAGTCTTAGGTGTTTCGCTTGAAAGATTACTCTGAGTACACAGAAAGTATACAATGAAGCTGAAATTGCCTCTGCATTGCCAAGGGGGATAAGAAAATCTTGGTAAACTAGCAACAAGTTTATGAAGATTCCTTCTTTTCTGATTATACACAGTTAGAAAAATGGATTGAAACAAATTTCAGTATAATTGTTAAAATATTTTTTAAATGTATTTTGCCACCAGCTTTGTAAAGGCTAATTTAGAAAGAATAAGAAGGTAAAGATACCAAATCAAATTAATGACTCCATATATGAAAATAACTCACAAACTCTCAGAGGGTCTTCGTACAGGAAATAATAGAGGCATAGACCTGTTCTTTAGAAGGTGTAAACAAGATTTCCGTTTCACTTTCAAAAATATGAGAGTACTGCAGATTATATTTAGAGGTTTTGTTTTTAAAATAAAGTGAGAAGAAAAAAAAATCCAGAACCACCAGTTTCAATGAGAGGAAATGCTTGAACAGCACCTCTGTGTTCTTAGTGCCCAGTGTAGGATTGGGCAGTATCAGGCCTTCCTAACAGTAGTTAATAGATGCATTTCATAGCGCAACCATTTTGCTTAAGTACCTACATGAATAAATTCAAAAAGTCTGGTTTTAACCACATGCACTTCAAATTGTAACTTTGACACTCTTCTCACAGATGCATCAATTTGCAGTCAAGGCAAGGACTCTCATGATTGTCTGGATGTTTTTTCTGGTCACCAGTGAGCCCTATATAGACAAAACACCTGTAGTTAGTAAAATGCACAATAAATTGTCTTTATGCTTGCTTTTTTTTTTTCCCCTCCTGTTTGTTTATAAATGTGTGTGTGTATTTGGGGGCTGCCAAAAGGGTCAGCAAACAATAGCAGAACAAAACCAAAACACTTTACTTGAAGTTTGTATTAAGACTTATGAAATGACAACAAAAAGATGTCTATAAAAGCTATTTAACATCATCTCTGAAACAATTAATTGTTCCAAGTTTCTTTAGAAAATTATGCAATGAGTGAACAAGTGCTTGTCAAATCACTTTCTAATTAAATTCATACATTTGTTCCTGTTTTAAAAATGGCCACATATTCCATCTGCCCATGCAAAATGCTTAAGTATTTTCAGCCAACTTCCCCAAGTAAAGCTGTACACCCATCACATGCAGCACACTTCATTACAAAGGCCATGGCTGTAAAGTATCCTACTCAAGGCCAAGCTTTTGCTTTTATTTCTTTTGTTAGGAGCATTTTAGAATGAGAAAGGTTCAGATCATAGACTCTTTTTTACAAAAGGACTATTAGGGTTTTCTGGAACCAGCTGGAACTGGTGCATCAGCTGCTTTGAATGCAATCAAGATATTTTTTTCCTGGCCTTTTTCTAAAAGGGAAGCTGATCAGGGTGGGAGAAGCAGGGCTGGTGCAAGCTACTTTGTACTGCAGCGTTCTCATTGTCGTGCACACTTCTCCAAGGCTTCAGGAAGTTCTGCCTAAAACTAGAAACCCTGACCAAAAGCCCTTCTTGAAGACAACTGTGAATCTTACCTTTTTCTTGGCTGCTTTTGTCATTTGCAAATGCAGCTTTCCTACACTTGGTGAGCTTGGAGGACTCCTCAGAAACCATCTTTCTGTGAGAGCCCTCCCTTCAGTTGCAGAGCTTCAGTTATTGTTGACACAAAAACTAGAAAAGCACAGAAACTTCAGCTGCCTGTTAAAACCTTCGGGAAGCACATCTGGCAGAGAAGCAGTAACAGCTGGTCCCAGGCAGAGCTGTTCTGGTCATTTACAGAGTATCCTCTGGAGAAAAACAAAACCCAAAGAACCAAGAAAAATATGAAAAGGAATCTGAAAAAAAAAAAAATCTTAATGTGGTGGCAATTGAACTCTGGTGCTGTGAATAAGGATGAAAAACAATTATAGAAAGCCCTGAACACCCTGGTAAATCACTTCAGCCAGGCAGGCAGAAGTGCTGAGCTGAACTGCTTCCAGATGCTGGTCTGGATTCCCAGTGGCACCATGGTTCATCACCCTGAGGAAAATCCTTTAAAATCCTGCACCAGATCTGCTTTTTGCATATCAACTCAGTTGTACTAAAAGCCTAAACTCAGCATTTCTTGGTGGAGGACAGGGAAATGACAAAGCAGATTCACACAGTCACAGTACTACTCAGGTTGGAAAGCACCTCTGGAGATCATCTAATTCAATCTCCACTGCTCAAAGCAGAATCAGCCAAAGCAGGCTGTCCTGTCCAGCCAGGTTTTAAATATCACCAAGGATGGAGACTCTGCAATCTCTCCTGACAGCCTGTTCCAGTGTTCAGCCACTCCCATTGCAAAAAAACTACATCAGCACTGTTGAAGATGCAGTCAAAAGAACTTTGAGAGTGATTCAGCTGAGCGGTTACAAGGTGTCTTCTGATTCATGTTCTGATTCACGGTGAACTGATTCACTCTCAGAGCTCCAACACAGCCTTGAAATTTCTCTGCACAAACACCCCACAAAGCTCTCCAGCTGCTTGCTTCATGGCAACACCTAGAAGCCCCTACAAGATCTTTTTCTCCTGGTGATTCCATAAGTATGCTGTACAGAAGATGGCATCAAGATTTAGATTTCCCACGTTATTTCTTAAAATCATTAAGATATAGAGCTGGAAGAATCTGAAGCAATCTAGTACATTCTACCGTTTTGATACTAAATCTCTTATATTTAATTTATTTTAATGAGTTCTATAAAATAACACATAGCAAAAGCATAAAACTACATGGAGCAAATTCACCCCCACACCCCTCTTTTTTTTTGTCATAAGTGTTTGCTTTACTAATGTGGAACAAAGATTTGCAATTATGTTTCATTGGCCAAACATGCTGGAAACTTTTATCTCACTGGGACAACTGTTCCGTGGCTTTCAATACTTGTTGATGGGTCATAAGGCAATTTCTCAGGTACAAACCATTAGGTTGACAAATTGTTGACAAAAAAGACTGTGGGATGTAGGGTGGCAGACTGCAGAGGGCACAACAGAATGAGAAACAGACAGGCAGTATAACCTGCCAACTGGCAAGTTTCTGAAGTGTGAAGGTTGGTCTCACACTCATTCTAACACTCAGTGCTGCAAATTCAAATGCTTAGCCCTGGGGTCAGCATTTGCCAGGAGCAGGAGTTAGCCTTCCAGTTCAGATTCACAGTAATAGTGGTATAAAGAGGTGGAACAGCCAAAAGAGATGAATGCTTCCAGCACTATGAAGCGATAGAGAAATAATGAAGGAGGTTCAGAAAAACCTAACGAATACTGAAGCAAAAAAAGATGGGAGACATTTGCATCAGCCTTGATCCCCAGACTATATTAAGGGTAAGAGTGAAAGCAGTGATGAAAAATGTACACATTTTCTCTAATAGAATCCTAATGTGCTGCAGAATTATAGTAATCTGACATATTTGATATAAAATTATGAGATAAACTCAGAATGAGTAAGAAGTACCTGTTTAGTAAAATGGTAATGATTTAAGAAATCAGCTATTAGTTTTCATGGGCCTATTTCCAAGTTCATTAGAGCTGATGGGAGTTCAGTCATTAGTCCAGCAAGCACTGTTGGATCTGGTCCTGGATTGGGTTGGACTGGTTATTCCATTAGATAAGGATGTTCAGGTGAAATGTGAAATCAATTACGAGCAAATTTAGTCCCTTAATCAATCATATATGCCAATAGCCAGGTGTATTTTAAAAGAGAAGGTAATCAATCAGTACTGGTCAGATATATAATCCACCCCCAAAGTAAAATTGTGCTAATTTATAGCCCCTTAGAAGGTAACTCAGAACATTTTTGATGGAACCTGTGAAGTCCTGAGATAAACAATGCTGACCATTTCTCAGAAAATAAACACTTGTCTGTAGAAGTCTAAGAAGGGAAATAGCAAATGGATATTTCCTAATCCAGGTAGAATTCTACTTCAGGAGTCTGAGATATTTAATTTCTAAGGTATGGTCAAAGGACACTATAACAGGAAATTCTTCTGGAGATAGTGCTACATATTTTGGCTTTAGTTAATGTTTTGAACCATATAAAAACACATCTTCCTCTCTAATCTTGTCACTTTTAAATCTTGGATACATAGCAACCTCAATTCTGAGCTCCAAAGGAGGAATTTCCTAGGTCACCAAACATTCTCTCAAAGGCTAAAAGAATTTTCATATGTGTGATTTTCTTTCCCACATAAACATCAGCTAAAGACATATGAATATCAGTTAATAGGACAAAAAATACCACACATTTTCTTTTACCATAACAGAAGTAATTTGAATTCAGGCAAGTCAAAGGAAACACTTCTCCTAATGAAAAGTTGGAAAGGAGACACATATGTAAAGTAAAGGCAAAGTTCTGTCATCCTAGAACATCAATTAGTAGATTACTTCAACCCAAGTTTTTCCAGTTTGGGGAGCGCCTGTCAGATTCAAAAAGCTGGGTGAGTTTTATTTTGCATTTGCTGTAATTTGAAACTCCAACGTTTTCTGCTCAGCACATTGAAAGACCCTTTCCAGGCTGATTTTAATCCTGCTTGGAAGAACAGAAGTTAAAGCCCACTAACTCTATTCAAAATTGGCTTATCACAAGAAGTTGCTGTCTGCTACTAATGTAACTGCTTCTCTCATCTCTTATTTCCGCCCTGCTTCATTCTCATGGTGTAAACCAGGAAATTTAGCAATCTGGTTATTAAAACAAACAAAACTGGAAACAGGAATCCACTTAGCAACAGATCTCATTTCTAGGAGAATCCCAATGTAGTGTAAGATTTGTGTTGTCAAGGGGGCAAGTGTAAGTCTGATACAAAGGTCTCTTGAAAGATATGAGACAGAAAAATCTCCTTACAGGAATTCTGTAACTGGAGAGGCAGGAGAAGAAACTACTTATGAATGTCATTTGAGACAGAAAAGTGCTTAGTCTCAGTGCTGTCTGTGTGTTTCCAAGGTTGCAGTAGCAAAACCAGAGCTGCAGGGGTTTGCTAGCGTGGCTAAGGGGTAAGAAATGGCAGGAAGCACAACTACTTGTTGTGGCTGGCACAGGGGATACTGTGCTGTGCTCTCTAGCAGGAACAGCTAGCGGAAAACCAGCTCAGAATGAATCAGACCTTGCTACCCAGGAAATTGTAATGAACTCAAGCAGTGAATGAAGATTAAGCCAGGCAGAGGAAAATAATTTGCCCAGCCTTGTGGTTGCCTCGCCAAGAAACAGACTGTTGTAGTTAAACAGACAGGGCAGCAATAAATACTTCCTAAAATGTATCTATAGAGTTTCCATTATTTTTAGTAAAGCAATCACCTGTTAAGCCATATGGTTTATATTTGTTAGCAAGAGAAAACTACCTCATTGACTACCAGGCAGATTAGTCTGGCGATGGGGACTTGAACTGCTGTTTTGCTGAAATTCTGTTAAACCAAACATAGCCTGTGCATTGCTCCTGATCAAGTTCTGGGCGATGAGGGGCTTCTAAGCCTCACTTTCCAAAGTGCTTTTCTGCTTTGAGTATCCATAACTAGCAGCAAAAAGAGTTGGGTTTTTTTCCCCTTTCTTTTGTCATGCTTCTTGACGACTGACCATGCAGTTCAACAAGACAGGCTAGGGTGATTTATCAACTAAAAGGAGTTGCCTTCTCTCCTCTGCCCTTCTGATTACATGATCCCGCTCTTTTCTCTGGCTGCACTAGCTCTACTTGTACTCAGCAGATTATTTGCTGATTCAATTTTGTTCATTAAGCCAACAGAAAAATATTCCATTCTTTCTGCTTGGTTTATTTTCTGCCAGCCCAGTGACCTGAATTGGCTTGTCAAAGGGTCAGGCAGTACCAGAGCAGAATGAAGTGGCAGAAGTACATTGCTAGGAGCAGGAAAAACAGCTCTTTTACCAGGAAGAAGGTATTAGATGAGCTCAACCATCTCCTCACATGGCACCCACACAGATGCTAAGCTCCAAATCATGAGCAGGAACAACCAGAAGTAAACCGGTACTGATCTTACTTAAAACATGTCAGGTCACACACTGCAGCGTATCTGGAGCTGATCGGTGCAGCTAAACTGTCCGTACAACTGCAGAAGGCAAACTCTTAAGTCATCTCAGTGTCAATTACCTTTGTGGATGAGGCAAAACCCTAATAAGTAAACAGAGAGGAAAAAAAATCCTGTACGTCAGCTAAACTTTGATGACCATCCATCCATGTGTATGATCTCAAGCTTCAAGTTAATTCAAGTTGGTTTAGTCTCCTTTTATTGAAACAGTATTTGCATTTGCTGGGGCTTAGATCACACACACGGACAGTTACCACAGACCTGCTGACACACAAAAATTTGTTTCTGTGTCCAAACACTCAGATTTCATGGTCTTTTTCCTATTTTCTCGGCTCCTTTCTCTGCTCTAGTTTTTAGGTTTTTTCCTTCTGTGGATGCTTCTCTTCTATCCATCAGCTCCTTTCCTGATTTATTGTATGCAGAATATATATTTAATAACATAATACCTGCCATAGATATATACTTAAAGGCAGCATGACATAAAATATTCTGAGTAAAGCTGGGCAAATATTTTTGGTTGGAACTTTTTCCAAAAACAATCCCAGCTCCATGTTAGGCAGTCTACATATATTCTTCACTATTTTCAGCTGCTCGAAACAGTAATTTGAGCTGTGAGAAGCATAACCAAATGAACATGCAATAGATCCTGAAAAGAAAATGAGAGTTTTCTCCTACGAAGGTATCAGTGCAACAGTGAACTTAATTCTAGACAGTGCACCTCTTTTAAGCTGCTATAACTCTACTGAAAGCAATACTAGCTGATTTACTGCAAGCTGAGAGAAAAAAAAAAAATCAGGGTAAGCTATGGCTACTGAACAAGTCACTAGCTGTTTTACTTGCTTGGATGCTGATCAAATGAGAGGACTTGAACAAGAGGAAAAATATCCCCGACAAGTAATTGAATGTGTTTGCAAGAGATGATAGAAAAATAAAAAAAAAATCACTGCTGCACAAATAACTAAACTATAAAGGAATCTATGGTGCTATGAAATACAGATTTAAAAATAATATCTAAAGATTTGCATTAGAAATCTTTTGTAACTTTCACTCTCAGCTGAAACTAAAATCCAGATGTGGGAGTCAGTTATCTGTTGATGGGGATTATGCCATAGAGAATTCATAAATAAAGATTTTGTTTGGATCAGCTATTTATTGCAAGCAGGTAATAAGAAAATATTTCTGATTTCTCTTAGATATACATCTTGTAGTTCCCTAGGCCTTATTCAACTGCAGCATACCATGAGACAATACCAATGCCTGTAATTGGTGCCAAAGCTGAGGAACAGGAACATTATACCTGTCACAACCAGTGAAATTGTTCTAAAATGAGATTCTGCCTCCTTCCCAGTTTTACCATTGCTTACAAAGGAGTTTACTATTGTCCCTAGGTTAATCATCTTGCATAGCTTTGCAGCACTTGAAAAACTGTCAGACCTTGTATAGAAAATATACAAATATACAGAAACAAGGTGATGACCCCGGAGCTTCTTACTTGACTACAAAACAGACCCATAGAAGAGCTACAAATAACAGCATAGGGATTACAAACCGATAACAGCATGCTTGCTCACAAGTGACATGGAAGCTGATCAAAACCAGGGCTCCAGACATCATGATTCAAAGCCTGATGGTGCCTGCTACATTTCCTCAAGCTGTAAATTAGAGTGATAGGTTTTCTTTTCCACTAGCTGATCTGCAGCAGGTGCCAACACGCCTAACCTTTGACTAACAGCCAGAGGCTCAGGCTTTTACCTATGCCATCCAGCTCCCTCACTTCCCAGCAATGTCTCCTGCTTGATTTTATTTACTCTTTTTCTTCTTTTTTAAGCTTTCTGGCTGCTGTGATAGCCAGGTGGCTAGAGACAAGCAGCTGAGATGCTTTGCTTATCCCTGGCCAGTCATTTATTCCATTTCTCCCCTTTTTTGCCAGAAGCTGGAGATAGTGAATGCAGTCTGCAGGAAAATTGCTCTTGCATGGTATCCCCTCCCAAACTTCATCTCTGCTGAGAAGCAGCTCATCATCAGTGAGAGAACAGGCAGCACAACACAACATACCCTGAATAAACACCCTGGGTCTTTGAAGCTGGAAATCTTTATTAAAACCAAAACAAATCTAGCTCAAAATACCAAGAAGTGTAATTTATTTGCCTTTAATAACAGAGCAACAGAGCTCAAGACAGGGTGGAGAAGAGGGGAAAAATCACAGGCATTTCAGTTTCAGATGATAAGCAGAAATGTGCAGGTGTTGTGCATTAGATGACCTTCCCTACGTGGGTCACCATACATCAGTACTCTGTTAGCAGCCTTACCTAGGGCAGCTTGATGCCTCTCATTTCTCATGTCTTTGTACAGGAATGATTACAATGCCTAAGTATGTATAGGTTGGCTTACAGACTACTGAGCAGGGAAATAAATCTACAAAGATTTGAAAGGTGTAAAAGCCATCAAGAGAGAAGAATTATTTATCATAGTGATAGGACTAATTTAATGTTAAAGAAACACAGAGTGTAATGTCAAATATACCTAGCAGTGGTAATAGTGTCTCACTTAACAGTATCTCTGGTCCTGTAGTGATTTTCTCAAGTAAAAAAGGACGCAATATGGATACATTTGTTCTTCATTCCAGGCATAGCATATAAAGAGGTTATGGTGACATGACACTTGTGCTTGTGTATGCATGCCTGTGTGACACAGATCTCTTTCATCTTGACAACAGAAGCTGTTAAGTGACCTATAACTGATATTGCTGATTTAGAACATCCTTTAGTTCAGGCTTACTTTTGTGGCTTTTGTACAACTGAGGAACTGGGGTTCTGCTACTGCCTGGAAATGTTTGTGACCTGGGCAGCAAGTATCTTTTCTCTGTGATGTATGACTTTGCATAACATCAAAGAAATATTAACAGCCAAAAAAATATTATTCCTACCTTGAAACCCTGTTATATTACTAGTTAACATTCTTTACATGAATATGAAAGGAAATTCTTGTTTATATTACACAACCCATAATTTAGGGGTTTTATGTGGACAAAGCTTGAATTCACTTAGACTTCTGTTTTGGTTTTGGACTTAGCTCTCTAATATGAAAGGAATTAAAACAATTGTACTTTAGTGTATGTGTTCCTGTTTGCTGGAGGAGCAAAAAATAAAATCAAATTCTGAATTAGATGTTAATAAAGTTAACCACAGTTGAAATTCTTCACAGAGTTTGAATTCATGCAGACATAGTAAAAGTTAAACTTCTAGGCCCCATCTTGCAACACATGTGACAGAATCAGGACCTGAAGACGCCCAGGCTGGGATTTTTCCAGTCAAAGGAATAGGAGGTTGTCTCTTAAACAAATGGCTGTTGGCTTTTACACGGTGCATGTTATGCACACGGCTGTGCAAGACAGAACCATTACATTGCAGTACTTATCAGAAAGAACAAAATCAACACCAACGGATGCAGTCCTGTTGTTTTGGTGTTTTGGTTTTTTGGGGTTTTTTTTTTTTTTTTTTTTTACTTTTTCAAGCTACTGCAATAACCTAAATAGAAATTCCAAAATGCAGCTGGGCTTGGAACACTGCAGCAATTTTAAACGTTACTATGTAGTAGCAGGGCATTTTTATTCAAAAGAATTCATGTGCACTGTTTTGGGGTGGGTTTTTTTGTAAACTGCCTGTTCTTCACTCCTTTTTTATGAATACCTACGTAGCATTTTGTGTTCAGCTTCAGCGTGCGATTCTGCAGCAGTATGTCTGCCCCACCCTGAGGGACTGAGGCGGCATGACACTGGACTCCAATCTGACCGACTGAAAAGCGCCTTTGTTTGCCTTTAAGTACCTTGCCTGGCAGCATTAATGTTTTACCACTGATCTCTGTCCTTCTATCCTGGCAAGTGCAGCTATAACGCTTCCTTCCCATTCCCTGGGAAAAAAAAAATTAAAAAAAAAAATAAAGCAATGCTAATTTACTTCTGAAAGGTAAATGACTGGAAACTCCTGGCTTGTGCTATCCAGGCTAACATATTGTCTGACAAATTCAGCAAGCTAGGTACAATCTATAGGAAATCTGTTGATTGTGTGTATTTTTGTAAATAGAACTGGTGTACTGCTGTGGAGAAAGCTATTAAAAATAAGGGAGAACACAACTTGCATCTGAAATTACTTGCAAAAGCTCTGGACTGGGATCAGTAGAATTAAGTTTCCAGATCCGGTAGATGCTTCCTGTACATTCTTGAGCAAGTTATTTATCAGCGTTTGCCTTGTCTTCGCAGAGCAAGTTTCAAGCCCTTTTCTCACCCTAGTTGGAACTAGGCTCAGCAGCATTCAGAGGAAGTCCAGGATCAGCCAGTACCTCCAGCGAGTACTCTGCTGGTGACAGTAATGACCATGAAAACCAGACTGATTTCTACTTAGTGCATTTATGGAATAATTCTGTATACAGTTACTAGGTGTTCAGATAACAGCAGAATATATTTGTGAATCCTGGCACTTTCAGGAATTTGCAATGGATGTCACTGCCTTCATCACAGTCTGTTTGCCAGTCTTATCTTACTGTCTGCAAAGTTTGACAGCCATCAGACAGAAAAAACAATCAGACATTGCCAGAAGTAAAAAGGTGAGGTGAACAGTTCAGAAACAAATTGCAGTCTGGCCAATTTGTTAAGTCTGAAAGACTTAGCAACTACTTACAAATACCAAATATATTCTCAGTTTATGGAAATGGTTTGGAAATTATTCCAGAGTAAACAAAAGAAAAGCTGAAATTTCAAACATTTTTTTGGTTTGACAACTACTCTTTGAGCAACTCTTACCATAAGTAATCACAGATGTCTCAAGAAAAACAAAAGTCACTCTTGTGTTGCAGTTTCTTTATTGTTTTTATTCCCTTCTTTTACATCAGAATGAGCAATGTCAATTTGTCTGCTGGATAATTACATAACTTGACCTTGGATTCTGACTTTTAATTGATGATTGGTCTTGAATAAGTCATTTATCTCCCTGCACCTCACTTTGGCCAAATAGCAGAGCCTGTTCCATCACAAGGTGCTCAAATGACGTCTACAGAGGACCTTAAAGTCCTCAGAAGTAAAAACACGGGACAAGAGTTGCAAGTTGCAACAGTGGAAATTCCGGTTAGATGTAAGGAAAAAAATTATTTACATGAGAGTGGTTAAGCACTGTATGCCAAGAGAAGTTTTAGAATCTTCATTCTTGGGGACTTTCAATACTTAGTTGGACAACGACCTGAGCAACCTAGCCTAACTGTGAAGCTAGCCCTGCTTTGAGCAGGAGGCTGGATTACATGAACCTTTTGGCTTCCTGGATGCCAAAATAAGCAGTAGGCTTCTACATACACCCAGGTTTCCACATTTTTAGGTAGAGCTGTGAATTCTATGTAAGATTCTAGAGAAAAGCATGCCTCCTCTAGCCACCATCATGTAATGTCTGTTGGCTTCTATCAAAAAGAGCAAATAAAGAGACAAAAAGCTTAGGGAGCATTTTCATTATTTTTTGAGGGTGAATGAGTTTATATCAAAAGGTCATGAAGGTATTTGTAGCCAAAGTAAGTAGGCATTGCCCAGAAGAAAGACAGGCTGTAGAATCAGACTCCTATTTCTTACTCCTGCTATTCACAACAGGTCTTTCTGGCATTCAGTCTCTGCCAGCTGATAAAAAGCCTCACGTCAAACAGAACACAGACTAAAATGTATATCTAATTGGCCCTGTAGACTTGACATTGATAACAAACAGCTCACAATTGAGGTACAGTGTTGCTGGTTTTTCAGGAGCCTTTAGCCAAGGCTGTGCTCCTCAACAGCCTACATGTGTTTTTTGCCTGGGATTTAGCTGCTCCCCATAGCATAGGATAGCATAGCATAGAACAGATCTATTTCAGTTGGAAGGGACCTACAACGATCATCTAGCCCAACTGCCTGACCACTTCAGGGCTGACCGAAAGTTAAAGCATGTTATTAGGGGCATTGTCCAAATGCCTCTTAAACGCTGACAGGCTTGGGGCATCAACCACCTCTCTGGGAAGCCTGTTCCAGTGTTTGGCCACCCTCTAGGTGAAGAAATGCTTCCTAATATCGAGTCTGAATCTCCCCTGATGCAGCTTTGAACCATTCCCACACATCCTGTCACTGGATCCCAGGGAGAAGGGGTCAGCACTTCCTTCTCCACTTCCCCTCCTCAGGAAGTTGTAGAAAGCAATGAGGTCACCCCTCAGCCTCCTTCTCTCCAAACTAGACAAGCTTGAAGTCCTTTGCTGCTCCTCATAGGACGTGCCTTCCAGCCCTTTCACCAGCTTTGTTGCCTTCCTTTGGATGCATTCAAGGACCTTCACATCCTTCTTAAATTGTGGGACCCAGAACAGTACTCAAGGTGAGACTGCACCGACACTGAATGCAGCGGGATAATCCCCTTTTTTAACCAGTTGGTTATGCTGGTTTTGATGAAGCCCAGGATGTGGTTTGCCCTCTCAGCCTCCAGGGAACACTGCTGGCTCATCTCTGCATCCTCCCCTCGCCTCTGTGAATCACATATTTAAAAAATATCATTAAAATACACATTCACCACACAAACTTCACAAACACCAAACAAAAATGGACAATTTACACACACAATCCACCCCTTGTCCCTTCACCACAATTATCTTGCTCTCTAGCTATCCTCAATCCATGTTTTGCCCGTCTGGTGGGCATCTGGCCTCCAGCCCGGGTCAACCCACTACAGTCCTTAGTCATGAAGACAGCCATGCAGACAGGAAAGTCGGCTCCATGCCCTGCAAGGCCAATTGCCTCACACTGCCTCTGGGAAGGCCGGGGAGCTGGAAGCCGTGACTAGCCTTCTCCTCGCTCAGCCTTTCTGGCTAACAGGAATTACCTCATTGCATGAGTTGTGTTCCACAATACCCTGGCAAAGTCTCGTCTGATTTACGGTCATCTCAGACAGACAGAAATGAGGTTTAAGGAGGCAGACAGGCCTAAGGGCAGCTAACTGGAAATGGAATCCTGGAAAGAAAGAGAGAAAAAAAAAAAAGAAGTCATCAACCTGCAATTTCACCCTGTTTCACTTCTCTCCCACAGAATGGTTATTTATATAAAGGTGTCTTTCTCTTCCGTGACAGAGAAGGAGGGCCCATTAGAAAATATGGCAGGAGGGACCCCTAATCCCATCCATCATATAAGTGCTGAATAACTACTTTGATACATTGACTGTGAAGGGGCTATTTTCTTTAACATCTCATATAAATGCCTGATATCAGGCAGGATGAATCTGACAGACAGCACCCAACCTCTGACATACTCCCATTATTCTCTCTCGTCCATCGAAGAGGAACACTCTTCCGTTTTGACACCAGCCTTCCTGGGATGTATCCTCAGTTTTCCCAGCGCTGCAGTCCTTCCTCAACATTGAGAATGAGACTAAAGATTCCTCCTACGTGCTCCCCATAGCTTTGACAGGTGACCTTCATCCTGTAGGAAATACAACTAACACAAACAAAACATGTTTCTGCCTCTCAGCTAGTGAGCTCACTGGCAGCCTTGAGGTGGAGAGTATTTCTACTAAACTCAGTGGAGCTAGAACTAACTGATTAGCACCAAAGTGAGGGATTTAAAAATCAACGACTTTGCAAAGGAGCAAAGGTGTGCAGCTCACCTATTAAATATCTCTACAAGGCAATAGATCTTTCTGCCATTGGGAAGTCACCTTGATGCACAGCCTGAAATTGCAACTGTCTGAGCCTTAAAAGTTCCAGAAGGTTATGTATATTTTTTCTTAGGTACAGCCTATCTTCATCCATGGAAATAGCAGGCAAAAGCAAAGCCCATTTTCTGCACTGATATCTATCACAGATCATGCTTAGGATAGTTCAAATAGAAAATTCCAAGTACTTCTTGTTCTCCTTTACCTCCCACATACCTTAAATCAAAACCAACTCCTCCTAAACATTTCAGTTACAGTTCCTAAAGTACAGTGTAAAATATGATTATGGGTAGTGACTTTGTTCTTAGCATTGAAAATAGAAGGATAGAATATGACTTTGCTTTTTGGAAAACTGAGTATTCCAGAAAAATGAGCATAGGAAATATCTTAGGCTTTTGTGTCAACAGCATTTGCCAGGAGGTTGATGAGAACAGGACACGAGTGTCACTGTTTCAAAGAGCTTTCATCATTAATATTCTTAGATGGTTTTAATGACATCATTTACCAGAAATATTCAAGAGGCACTAAAAACAGAAGAGATGACTGTAATAGTATATGCTACATATTTCTTTCTAAAAGCAGAAAATATTTTCTTTATTAGTGGGTTTCTCTGAATTTGTGAGGTCCCAAGTTCAGCTAATAGGTGTGATAAAATTCCAGTGTGGTCTACAGCGCACACAAAATCTTCAAGGCATTTTTCTTTTGTAAAAATAATTCCTGTGAAAAAAAAATATTTATGGTTACGGAAGAAAATCTTTTAGAAGCAAAAAAGCAGTATAAGTGCATACACAGGTTGTATTTTCCTCAAAAAGAAAAAAGAATATGGGACACTGTTGCTACAAAAACATTAGTTAGTAGCTTTCTGCAAAGGCCTTTTAAAACTTAATGACTGAAACTAGCACTTGCAAAATTACATTATATATATATATAAAACAAAACAAAACAAACCCAAAACCAAAAGAAAACCACCCCACACAAAAATTAGATTTACGGGACAGCATGACAAATCTGGAGTACTATTTATTTATTAGTTCTGACAGGTGAAACCCTTTCACTTTCCCAAGTGAAAGGGTTATTCTTAATTAATTAGATGGAGAAAAAGATGCACAAATTTGCATTCATCAACTGTTTTCAAGTGTTCTTTAGCATCATCAAAGTAAAACCTAGAAAGAAAAAACTCTTAGGCTGCCTAATATTATATATGTGACTAGTTCTGCACAAGACCATGACCCTACTTGCATGTTTACAGACAAAAATCTTTTTAAAACATACAAGAATCTACCTAACAGGTTTTAATTGATATACAGGAATCTGTCTGTTGATCTACTCTCAGCTTGCTCAACTATGTCATTTGTATGAAAACCTAAGGTAATCTGATCTGACACCAAGACACAGGGTAAAGCATATGTGACACCAGTCTTAAAGACTTCAGTGTCACTCCAGAGACACCTTCAAAAAAGCAAAATGGAGAAGACACTACAGTGGATGCTGCCAAGGATTAGTCTTATTTTGTCTGCATCTCTTGAAAAACATTCACTAAAACCAGAAAGAGATTTTTTCTCAATTTTTTTCCTCTTTTCTCCCCCTCCTTTTTTTCCCCCTGAACTCCTGTTCTGTCTGCAGCACTGAAGCTTTGCACAGAAACCACCTGTAGACACCAGCTACCTCTGCCACTGTTCACACAGTTCAAATTTCCTGTTATTCATTATCTGATGCTTTCTCTTCTCCTATTCTGTCTTCCATGTACACCTCTCCCTCCTTTAAAAAAAAAAATACAAAAAACCCCAAACCCAACCAAACAAAAAACCCCCAAACCAGCCAACCTCTTGCCCTTTTCAATTTCCTCCTCTACCAAAAGCTAATCTGCAGGATTACAGGGGAAAACTCGAGAAGAAATTAGAGTAAACAAAACCAGTGTGCGTATTTATAGAAAGGGAATAAGGAAAAGGATGAATCAGCCCCCAACTACTGCGTTAGTTAGTCCCCCTTGCCTTCCCCAGAAGGCAGGTAGCATAATGATTCATGAGCTTTTGGCCTAAGGGAGTCAGAGCAAAGCTCAAATACAGGCGCCACAGCCTGAAAAACCTACAGTTCTGTAAAATACCTGTGGGAATATTTTGATAAGAGGTGTCTCAAAAGCCAGTCTAATTGCTTAGACTCCTTAAAGAGGAAATTGCCATCCTTTAAGAACAATCCTGAAAGGCTTAGATAATTTTTTTTCAAAACTACAATTCACATAAATCTGTTTTCCTTAATCAGTGTGTTCTGGACTTCTCCTTTCAGATTTTAACTTCGAAGGAAACTTCCTGTCATAAGTATTTATAACTTTTTACCGACAGTACTAAATGTTTGCATACATCCAAGCAAATTATTTCATCTGTTGAAGCTACAGTTTAACAAACAAGCAATCTGTGATCCATACATTATTGAAATATATTGCACACCAAGTTATATGGTAAACTGAAACTAAATTAAATGAAATACAAGCTCAAAATAGAAAATCTAAATTAATTCCTTGGTGTAGGGAAGCTTAGGAAGATTCCCAGGCTGGAATCATTCTCTAGAGAAGACTAGCCAGAGGAACTTGAAAAGGAGCAACAGAATTTATTTTTTTTTTTAAATAGAAACTGAAGAACGGAACCAAGAAGGAGTCACCCAAAAACTTGAAGAAGAAACCATCAAACTGTTAAATACTTCTGAGCACATTAGCACTTAAAACAGCTTTAGTACCTGGGGATTGGAAGGTAATAAAAGTGATATCAAATTGTAAAGTGGTGTCTAGGGAACAAGAAACCAATGAAATAAAACTTCCATACCAAGTAAATTGGTTGAAATTATAATAAAGAATGGAATTAGTAGACATAAAGATAACTATGATATGCTGGGGAAGAAATAACTTGGATTCTGTAGTGGCAAATCACTTCTTGCAGGTCTGTTAGAGTTCTTGGAAGAAATAAAAAAGCCAATGAACTTGAGTAACCTCTGATATTCCAGTTGAGGATCCCATTAAATTTTCAGAAAGGTTCTTTTATATCTTGAAAGATTAGTTTTGTTAAGAGTCTTTTCGAAAGTCTAATTGTATTAATTCCTTGTTGAAGGATAAAACAAAAGGTAGGAATCAATGGCTGTTTTCTATAATATAGGTTCCAGTTAGGTCCCAATGGGATCTATATGTGCATCTGGTTTTTATTATATTGAGCTAGAAAAGGAACAACTAGTGCGGTGACAAAGTTTGTTGATATATTAAGTTATTCAGGGCGATAATACCAAAAGTCATGTGTGGACATTCCCAGAAAGTTCTCATACTATTGAGTGACTTGGCAATAATTTGACAGCCAAGGCCAGATGGTGATAAATGCAAAGCAATGCAGAAGGAATAAACCAAGTTTTGGCATACATACAGCGTGATGGGCTATACACTTACTATTCCCATTCAAGAATTAGATTAGAATTATATTAAAAATAGCTCTATGAAACCATCACCTTAATAATGATTAGCAATTTTTTAAAAAAATGAATATTAGGAATTATCAGAAAGCCAATAGAGAAGCAAACAGAAAACGTCATTACTATCACTGCTTAAATCTATGGCACAACTACATGTTGCATATTATGTGTAATTCTTTTATCCCTGTCTCACTAATAAGATATAGGAAAGATTAAAAAAATAACAGAAAAAGATCAAAATTATTGTCAAAGCCAACGGGGCTTTCTGCAACACTAGGGAAAGCAAGGCCTGACCATAAGGTAAAAAGCAGCTTTACAGCCATTTATCCAACAATGCCTCTTACTGTTGAAATATTTAGCTTCACATAAATGATTTCAGAATTATTTGATTCTAATTAAAATAATTGAATTAGTGTAACTAACTTCTCATTCCTTTTGTCCTGTGTTGTTAAGGAAGAATGTTTATAGGAAGGGTGGCTGAAATAAGGGTGAATTGAAAATCCTGCATCTTGTTCCATTTGGACAAGAGATTATCAAGGTACTTGCAGATACAGATGCAAATTTTGAACATTCAGAACAAGTGGTAAAACAGAAGAATTAATTTGCAATTTCTGAATGTCATTAGAGATTTGATACTGTTGCTACTCCACTGAAGATTGTCATGGAAAATGAGAAATGAAACAAAGGAAAAATGATGTCCCTAAACAAGATCCTCAGATAGACTTACTATGGGAAGGCCTACTTGAAAACAGATAGAAAAATCTCAAATGATTTTACATTCAAGACTACAAATCAACACTGCATGGCTATGTGGGTTCTGGTTAGATCTTAATCTTGAAGTCTTCAGATCTTTCTAATCTGAAAATAAGCTCTATTAAACTGTAAAAGATTCCACAAAAGGATTTGGGACTAAACTGACGGAACGATAACATGATTAAATCATTGATCATCCTGAATGACTGCAGGCCATTGAGAAGGAAACCAGTGCTCAATGAAAAGAAGGAAAACCCTTTAATTACTGATCAAAGATAGAAATATGTCACATGAGTGCAATTTTCAACCATGTATCTGTATGGAGTTATGTCTTTCAGTTCTTTAAGACTTCAACTGGGAGGAAGCCCCATAAATCTGTCTTCATAATTATACCCTTTACAATAAACTTTTCAGCTATGTTGATATCAGCCATACCTACAGCTTTCAAACTCATCCAGGAGTTTGCAGAGTTGAAAGTTTTAGAAATATCATGGTTGATCTGCTGGTATTTACACAGTTCTTGTAAAATGTCATAGACCACACCACACTTCTAGTTTTAAGACACTAGACCATTTTGTGGTATAAACCATTAATATCTGGATACTCTGATGGTTCAGAACTTCCTAGCTGAATTAGGGTAAAAATTAAAGTCTCTTTTCTCTGAGTCAATTTATGAACATCTAAGAAGGAAGAAGAAAGGAGGAGAGAGTTAACAAGTGAAAAGAATCTGAATTCAAATATTTATTACTTTCAGAAACGTGCAAAATAACTTTCAAGTGTACCTGGATACTTTTAAAAATCAAAACCTCATGAATATTTAAACTTCACTACTTAAAAGAAAAGATTTGTGCGGGGTGCAGTGCCCAGGCGCTGGCAGCAGCGGGGGCTGCAGGGGCCGCTGTGAGGACAGGCCGGGGCTGCCCCGTGCCGGACACAGCCGGTTCCAGCCGGCTCCGACCCCCCCCCCGCAGGGCAGGGCTCAGCCCCACAGCCAATGTGGGGGTGTCATGGTGGAAATATTTAAGAAAGGGCAAAACCACTGGAGGGCAGAGAGAAGTGTGTGTGGGGGGAATGCAAGAAACAACCTTGAGAACGCCAAGGTGAGAGAAGGAGGGGAGGAAGTGCTCCAGGCGCTGGAGCAGAGGTTCCCCTACTGCTCATGGAGAGACAATGCTGGAGGAGGTATTTCCATGCAGCCTGTGGAAGGACCCACGCTGGAGCAGGGGAAAAGCGCGAGGAAGAAGGAACTACAGAGCAGAGCTGTTATGAACTGACCACAGCCTCCATTCCCCGTCCCCCTGTGCCATTCAAGGCAGGAAAGGGGAGTTGGAGGAGTTGGCGATGGAAAGAAGCTGAGCCATACAGGGGAAAAAAAGGTGTGGGAGGGAGGTGTTGTTTTAGTTTGTTTCTCGTTGTCCAAATCTGTTTTAATTGACAATAAATTAAAATAATTTTCCTGAAGTCAAGTCTGTTTTCCCCATGAAGGTCACTGGTAAGAGATCTCCCTGACTTTATCTCGACCCATGAGCCCTTCCATCTTATTTTCTCCCCTTTGGTTCTGTCGAGGAGCGGGAGTGAGAGAGCAGCTGGGTGCAGGTCTGACAGCCAGCCACGGTCAACCCGCAATGACACTATACACATATTGAACCTGCAGCTCTCAAATCCAGGCAGAATTCATACAAAATCTGATCTGGTCATATATGAAGACATAATGAGAAAATTAATCTTGAGATGCCACATATAAAATTTAAATTCCTATTGAGGTCTAGATCCAAATGGCATTACATTTGAAGAATAGGTGTTTTGAGAATTAAGTTTTCATGTGTAAAAAACATATTGTTGTAATGATGCAAACTAAAGAGAATGTGGACAATTTTGTTTTGATTATGATAATACATTGCAACACTTAATATTTTTTATTTCAAACTGCAAAACAAAAAAATGTGGGTAATATATATATCTTATATCCAGGTCACTTGCACTTACATTTCCCAGGTGACTTCTGAAGTCACTTGGGAAATATTTGAGCTTTAAAAATCCAAAGTATTTCAGTCAGACTATAGCACAGTTATTTTAACTTGTTAATTTTAAGTTATACTTCTTTTTTTTTCCTCTTTAGTGGGTGGAAGAGAAGGATAAAGTTATAAAAAAACATAAAGATTGGAATAACATTGTAAAACATTCAATCAGGCAACAATGACAACCAGCAGCCATGCTCATTTAGCTAAAAAAAAAATATATCTGGGATTAAAGTACTATACATAAAGTAAAGGCTTTTGATGTCATAAAGTGAGATACTTCAATATTTTAGTAGTGTAGCATTAACTTTGAAAGCTTCAGACTCTATGGCAGTTACTTTTCATGTAGCTGATAGTTATGCTTTGCTGTTGAATCCTTTGGGGAAGCGCATATTAGAGTGGAAAATCATTCTGGAGCCTATTACAAGCCATTACATAGCACAAATATTATTAAAATTACATCAAACTTATGGCTGCAGTTGAGGGACCAAAATATAGAGGATGAAGGATCCCCTCCGGCATAATTATGTTCATGTAGGGGGAACGTAAGAAAACTTGAGTGGAGGAAAAGTGATTCCATCTCAACTCAAAATATGTATGGTGAGAAGCACTTTTTGTCTCACATGGATGATAATAGTTATATTTAAATTCATTTCAATCAGAACTCACACTTTCAGTCTAATTTCGTGTTTAAAAAAATGTGATACTAATGAGATGAGAGGCTAACATAAATCTGGAAGCCAAATGCATTCACATTTATTTACTGGAACACTAGTTACTAGTTACTGGTATATAGTCAGAAAAGCAATCCTAGTATTCATTGCTTTTAAAATTGACCTTTTAGTTTTCATTCTTCATTGACAGCAAAAGTATAGAAATGTTACATCTTTACTTTCACTTACTGTGAACTACACACACACACACACAAATTTGACAATAAGCTCTCTTCATCTTCAGTTAATTACTCAATGCAGTAACATATGTTCAAACAAAATGAAAATATGAAAAATGCCATTTAAACCATATTGTGCTGTTAAAGAAAGCAAGCTGTGCAGAAAACATACATTTCCACCTGAAAAAATGGCAAGAAATACAATTGCTGGTATTTTTCCTTCTGATTCAGTACTGGACCAGTGGCCCAGCGTACGCAGAGAACACACTTCTTTCTACCGGTTAACTGACAGTGTCAGCACCTATTCTTTCTTCCCAAGACTAGATGGGACAAACCAGTCTCTGCTCAACTATAAAGCTCTCCAGAACATCTGGTCTGGGTCTCATTTTTGGGAATGGTTCCTGTCCTATTTTAACTCTCAAATTTTGCCAAGAAATTTCTGAGGAGATTGCCTGTTGACTCAGGCCAAAAGTGTGCCAGCAGTCATTCCAAAAATTTTGTAGTACTGACAACAGTACCTGGAAATGCTTAATTTACTAATATAGACATAAATTGTTCTTCTATAGGGTTGTGTCTCATTGGATTCATACTGACTGTTTAAATATACTGACTGCTAAATATAACCTGTACCCTAGATTTAGCACTGATAGGTAGCATTCAGCATATGTGGGTCCTCACCTCCAGAAGTTCTCACAGATTTCACTTCTATTATGTGACAGGCACTGTGATTGATGCCTGTCAAGTATTTGCTTCCTTGTCCTTGTCTGTGAGAAAATAGATTGGTGGGATATGTTTTTTAGGATTTTTTAATACATGCATTCATTTGCTGACATGTATTCATGATATAATATGCACAAGAAAGGTCAAATTACTGGGTCAGTAGCAGCCACGCTATGCCTTAGTCTTGGTTGGCATCACCCTTCGAGAAAGTTTTGCTTTTCTCATAAGCAAGTTATGCTCTCCCTGGTTTATGTTTTGGAACTGTATGTGGTGGTACCCAACAGTCAAAGTTAGTCACCCTGTAACTTTAGTTAATCTTTTGTCATATGTGGGTCTGAGTAGAGGAGCACATCAAATACAAGGACCAAGTAATTGATGACTGTGAATATCTGAAGCAGGCAGTGCTCCTGAGAAGAAAATTATGATTTTCTAGAGAGGCAGAAGTATTCCGGATACTGAACAGTCTGTACCCACCAATATTCCTTGGTGGAGTACAGTGAGGAGAGACAATCCTAAACATTCACATTGTGAGAATGGTACAGCCAAGAACAGGGGAACATAATCTAGTCCTGCAGGACCTTGAAGTGACTAAAATATCATCACTCTGCACACTTTTGCCGGCTAAACTGCCTTAGTTCCGTTCTTCCGGTCTTGTCACATCTGGCATCTTACATCCTGATATCCTATCTGTCCCTTGTACAAAGTACAGGAAAAAAAGAAAGTTTAGCAAAAATATACTTGGCTGACTTCACACCCCTTCTGGTTTTTTTCCCAACAATGTGGAATCTACCCTCATTCCTTGATAGCTCTTTTGAAAGCAGTTTTGACACCAGCCTTGTTTTGACTTTGGATAAAATATTTTTGTCATACTTGAAAAATCTCTTTCTTTACACTGTAACCACATTCACACACTCACTATCCCCCCAAACATCTACTCGTCGCCTTCTATTTGTTGACTAATTCCCACATCCTGTCACCTTGTGAGCATGGTCAATATTCATACTATTTTTTAGCTTTTTACTCAAGTCACCAGTCCCTACAGATAATGAGTTTTCTAGCAATGACCCTTTGAACCTCAGGGAGAAACTTCCACAATTCTAGAATAAACTCTCTGCCTGGAAGGAATGCCTTTGAAGTTTTCAGCAGGGAGGTCTTGACACAAGTCTGCAGTCTCAGCATTTATGTAAAAATGGAACAGCCCCCAGACCCCACAGTTAGAACCATTCTTCAATTTATTCAAATTACAGTTTGAATACAGCCCCAGATTTCAAAATATTTTCTATTTTTGTACTTGCAAACCAAAATGAATAACTGAACTAATTTCAGACATAATTGAATGACCCCACAAGCAAAATAGATTCTGAGAATCATCAGGGACTTCAGAGCAGCTTTCTGGCATCGTTGCAGTTTCTTCCTTTGCACATTCGGACTTGCGGAAAGCATCTCAGGATAGTTGGTACAAAGAGGCAGGAAGTTTACTGCACACTTGCACATTCCGAATGTCCACTCCTGCAGAGTGAGGTCACTGAGTCCTGGAAAGACATCTAAGAGAATTAAACTAATCTTGTAAACTGACATCATCTGAGAGGAATTAGAGAAAGATATAGAGGAAAAATAGAGTTATTAGTATTATAAAAAAGCTACATAACACAAATAAAAATAAATATCTAAAGATGCCTGCAGGCAGCTCGAATGATAGGCTGAGTGCTATTTTATAATTATTTATGGGATGTTTTTTGTTTAATTATGACTTCATTTCATCAAGTTGAAAGCAAGCATCAGTATGAAAAGTGATAGGAAGCCAGATTTAAATGTTCAGCAGGGATGCTGAGAAATATTGTCAGAATCATCAGTTTAAGACTGACAAAGTCATGCAAACTGAAGAAATTTAAAATGGGTCATGCAGTTCAGATGACCTCCACAGGACCCTGTGTACTACATGTCAGAGGGCCAAGTTGGTTTTTGTTTTTAAGCAGTACACTGTATTTATGACTTTAAAAAAGGAAGTTGCTGAGGGCAAATACATTTGCAAAATATCCATGTCATTGGGTTTACCATAAGAAAGGAAAGAGAACTTTAATCTCAAGTCTGAACAAAGCAGCCATGCTTTTGTTTGTGACTTTGCAGCCTAATACAATTAAGATCACATTGTATTGGTACAGCAAATCCATTTCTTTTATATACAAAACAACTGTCTGGATTATCATATATAAAGTAAAACTAATCTTCAAGCAAACAAAAAAGACACTGGGATTGTGGCAGTGTTGAAAACAGGGGAAAGTATCTGCACAATATTTGGAACAAATTTCAACCTCATCTGAAATTTGCATCTTAAGATAGACATAGAGAGACATGGATGAGATCCTTCATGTATCTTTGTAACAGGAGACACAAACCATGAAATATTTGTGGATCAATCAGAACTGAATGGTTGACACAGGACTAAACCCAAACAAGATGTGGAGTATATGCAGTGATACTCATAATTCTTTTTAAAGTGCCTGCTGAGATGATCCTTGAGAAGGATATTCTGTAAATGTGGTACATAAACATTACCAGAGCAATGTAAAGCATGCGTCGGTTTTAAAGATGTTCACAGAGTACAAAAGGTCTTATCTTCCACTTTCCTGATAATTGCATCTTAGTGTCAGCAAGGTGATACCTAACACTTATGCAGAAAGCCCTGGCATGTAGAATAAGCTTTAGGTAGAAACCATAACCATTGACTCTTGAGATATCTGAAATGAATTAATCATTCTTGAGTGCAGTGTGGCATCCATCACCACAATCAGGGAAGAGTGAAGCATCAGACAAGTAGATCTCTAAAATCATAGACTGAGATTAGGCTTTCTCAAAGAGCCATGGCCAACAAGGCTGTGCTGCGCCTGTGGTCTGCATGCTGCTGATAGCTGGATGAGGCATGATCTAAGATCTCTGACATGTTCTCTCATCCTTTGAACTGGTGTTGGAGAAAGCAATTACACTGACTGTTGTAGGATTTCCCTGGTGAACTCTGCAGTCTGAGTGGAGACTAGAATATTGCTCTGCTTGCTAAATTTTACCTTGAAGAAAAGAGGATAAATCAAATGGATTAAGTTAGGTAGCAGCCATTCAGACAAGGATACACCTGGACACGTACATGCAGCCATGTCAGGACTTTTGTAAACACTGAAAAGGTAAAAGTAAATCTTCCCAACTGGTAGTGCCACTTTGATATCACAGTCTTGAGAAACTTTTTATGAAACAGATAAATAGCAAATAATTTGGAAGAAGAGCACTGAAAACTCATCCATAGCATCCACAGAAAATGTTATGGAAAGTGGAATGAACTTATGAAGCCTGAAATAATGAACAAATAACTACCTCAGTAAATCATGAATCAAAGCCTTTTTCCTTAGAACTGAAAAAAAAAAAAAAAAGAAAAAAGAAAAAAAGAAATGGCAGTGTCACTTCGTACACAGCAATTATTGTACATACTATTGGAAGGAAACATTTCAATAACAGCCCATGAACTAATGGATGAGGAAGCCCAATAAACAATAGCAAATCATATTTAAAATAAATGGTCTCATAATTAACGACTTCAATCTGAAGGTTTGTGGGATAGACAGTTTAGGCAAAAATACTCATTTTTTCAAGTCTTTCTCAAACTATAGTCTTTACATTCCTTGCGCATTAAAATTTAATTTCTAAGCTATAAAAACATCGTAATTCCATATATTTCTTGGAATCATATGCAGGTTTTTTTAATATATATTATTATCACTAGACATTATTACTATTATTTACGAAGTATACCAAACCATTAAGACTGTTTCTTCCAAAAATGATTTCTAATATGATATCTAGGGCGCCTTCAGTTCCCTGTCATCAATATTTAATATCACATGAAAGAGAATAATTTTTCAATACTCCTGGTATGGGGACAGTTTCTCTCTTTCATAGGAGAGAGTAAAGAATATATGGGCCCATGTAAGCTAGACTTGCTTTCTGAGAGAAGGTTTTTGAAAGCCTCTTCCTCCCTTCTTGTGCCTTTTCTGGATTCTTCACTTCATTCCCTTTAAGACAGCTGGGCTAGAAGGTGAGGGTGAACTGGTAAGAAACTTCATGATCTGTGCAAGAGGAGGAAAAAAAGTACATGAGCTCCAAGCTCTAGCTGCTTATTCAAATGGTCTTTTCAAAGGGACCAGTGTTCTTTGGATCAGGTGGAGGCAATGCTGCCTCATGTCTCTGAAACATTTCACTTTGATTCTAGAAAGATTTCCTGTAATGCTGGTGGACACTTGAAATCTGGAGACAGACTATTTACAAGGGCATGTAGTGATAGGACAAGGAGTAATGGCTTTAAACTGAAAGAAGGTAGATTTAGATTAGATATTAGGAAGAAATTCTTGACTTTGAGGGTAGTGAGGCACTGGAATAGGTTGCCAGAGAAGTTGTGGATGCCCCCTCCCTGGAAGTGTTCAAGGCCAGGTTGGATGGGGCTTTGAGCAACTTGGTCTAGTGGAGGGTGTCCCTGCCCATGGCAGGGGGGTTGGAACTAGATGATCTTTAAGGTCCTTTCCAACCCAAACCATTCTATGATTCTATAACTTGTTTCAGAATATTATACAGGAAGTCATCTGGGGTGGGATTTATCTTCCTAAATTTCTTCCCACCTAAATTTCTTGGTGCAGGTCTAGCACAGACTAGAAAAGTAATTCTGTTCACTCCAAAATAGGTATCTTATGGCTGCTCAGCTGAATAACTGTTTAGGATCCACTAACCATGCTAACTAGTTCTGCAATAACTATGATCAGAGCTTAAGCATCTGGCAGACATGTCAGTTCTTAAGTTGAAGAACATGACTGTGACTCACAGCCCTGGGTCTATAGTAGCCACCTATACAGTAGAGGTTATAACTAGTATTGTAGTCTTGTGTTTTGATGAATAGGTAACACCATCTTTTATTTCCCTTCAGTTTTACCTTTTACTTCCTTTCAAGATTTTGAAATAAATCTGACCAGGTTTTGTAACTGGCAGAATGCTGAACTAAACCTTTTGTTCCCTTAAACCACTTCAGTAGAAAAAGAGAAGGCAGAAGGCAATTAACTTCTACTGGAACTGTAATCTGCAATTTATGTATGCCAATTCTGTATGGACAGGAGTTATGGAGAGCATATGTTTTATATAGTAGGACATATGGCCTCAGTTATCATGGCTATTGAAAATAAAAACAAATTGTCTACTTTCTATTCATATTTATGTAAATGACATAGATTTCCAGTTAAGCCAATAGCTTTGCAGTGGTTTTACTCCATTATAAGATGGAAGAGAAAGAGGCTCCATAACTTAATTCTTCTGTCTTCTATGCTGGCTTTACAGAATTGCAACTTTATTAATTTCAGCTGTACTACTTCTGGTTTACGTCTATGCAACTGAATGGAGAAACTGATATGGAGATAGTTTTTAAGATTATATATAAAAAGAATCAGATATAAAAAAATCACATCAATTGAATGTTCATTTGCAGTAACTGAGACATGTTTTAGTAATGCAATATATTAATTCAATTGGTCATTTCAAACTAAAAAAATCCAACTCCCAACTGAAAAGATATTTTACTTTCCATTGAAATATTGCTTGAAATGGTTATTGTTTGCTCATTTGGGGGTTTGTTAATTTGAGGTTCGTTATACTGAGGCACAAAGCAAATCACTATGGCATAGTGTTGTTTTTAGGTTACTCGCTGCATGGGGGAAGTGTCAGAACAATGCCTTACAAGGCATTTGCAGGAAATCCTACCTTTTCTTTGCCCATCTTCAAACTTCAGGCTGATTTTACAATTTCAAATAGGTCCACTTCTGCAAACGCATTCCATTGTGGATTTTCACTCTAATCTTCAGTTGTATACAGTTACCATTACTACTTCTATCATGATTACTATGATACTGTAGCATAAGCAGGGAAACCTACAGAAGTGGGACTGTGGGACTACTTTCTGATTCCATTAATTTGGTTTGATTCTACTCTCTGAATTATGAAGCACTTAAAACTTCCTTGCATCTCTCTTTGCAAATGTAGCCTCTTTCACAAGTCATAGTCTAGATGTTTGCTTTTTTTACTAATACTGTTTCAAATGAGCAACACAAATTTACACTCCCTGCTTGACTGCAAATCATTAGCATGTGTTCAAGTTGTGCTTTAACGGTTCATTTAAGAATCTCAGAATACCAACATGAACAAACCAACACCTTAGACACAGCAACCTGACTGATTTGTACAACTTGAGAACTTTGTGATTGAAGGATGCTGCATCCATATTATCAGACTACATACCTGCATAGTTTCCATCTCAAATTATATCTTTTAACATACAAAATAATCCAAGTAATCTAAACTTTAAAATATCAGCCGATTTAAGACAGAATATTGTAAGAATATTGTGGCAGAACATGGTAGATATTTGTTGATACCTTTAATTAATTAATGAGGATCACATTACTGCACCGTTGTTTGCACTGCACAATAGCTTACTCCCTGAGTGCTCCTGTGAGGGTCGGAAGGACTGTGGAAGAACTCTGTCACCGAATTGCTGGGACACCTAACTGGAGCTCTGAAGGCTGTTCTGTTCCTCCTGCTGCCACCATCCTCACGGACTGGTCTGTACAAACCATGCCACCTTCCTGGGCAACAGTTTCACTCCTCTGGTGGTCAGGCAGAATTATTGCAATTACAGGCCTGAAGAAATAAATTATTACGTGTTACAAGGACATATTCTGTGGCCATAAGGTATTTTTTTTTTTTTATTTGTAAGGCAATGGTCATTATATATAACTACATTATATATATGGTATTTTATTTAGAGGTTGATATTCTGTACTGGTTTAGAACCTTTCCTGACTTTCTGGCATACTCTCAAGGGTTGAAATCTCTGGATCTGTCAGACAAATCATAATTTCAAATGACTTAAATATTATTAAAAACTTCACAATTTAAACCAAACCAAACCCCACGAAAAACCCCAAACACCAACAAACCACAACCATTCTTTATTTAGAAATTTATAAAGAAAAATTGGGGGATGGGTAGCATGTCTCTGTGAGAATCATTGAATGTCTTCAATGTTGACCCTGCAATGGAATCAACAGATGGAAATGTCTGTCCTATTTAAGAGCTGTTTGGTTACCTTCAGTGTAATTCTAGCTAGACATGTCATCCTGGCAGCTCAGTGGCTCCAATACTTCTTCCCAAGGCCGTGATCTTACAAAACAGGCCTGAGAAAACAGAATTTGATCATGAAACAATTTTATAGAGGTTATAATTTCCACTGGGCAAGTCTGCAGAGTGTCCTTGGAAAACTCTGCTTTTTATGCCAGCTGTAACTAAATGCACATGAATTAAGAATGAGCTGCCAGGTGGCTAGGGACATAGTTTTTACAAAAACAGAGCCTGCACTGTGCAGAAAAGTACCTGGCACTAAATGCTGTAGTAAAATGTGATTATTTTGAAATTTATTATACAATATGGGTAAAAGTAATTTCAGTCAATTTAGACAAAGAGAAGAACAACACAATGAAAGTTGACACATAACACCAAAAAGACATTTAAACAGTAAGTTCTTTGTACATAATTTTAGAGATGCATCGTTGCTTTTTATTAAAACTAGGCTGTTTGTCCCCTTATTACAAAGTTATGTTACTAATAAGAAAATCAGTTCTGACTTGTAACATTCAGTTTAGCACCTAAGAAAGAAAAGGAAAGCAGTAGGTATTCTGCCAAGTCATTGCCTACTCTTACCCCAGTAAAAGAAAAGAGAGTAAATTGATGCAGTCTTTCTTCACTTGAGATGGTGTCACTGGAGAAGCAGGTAGGCTCTGCTTACTGCTGTCAACTTTCCTCTTCATTGAAATCAGTGTGACAATTATGTCAGTTTATTGTTCTTTAGCTTCTAGGAAACTAGGAAAGACAATCCTTTTCCCTGGATTACTCTTTGCTCAGGGCAGATTGTGTAGCCACAGCCCGTATTTTGCAGTTTATCCAGTCTTATTATTTCTGAAGAGCTCACTTCATGCATGCAACAGCCAAATATACCTTTAATGAAAACACCTCAAAACTCTACATACAACGTAATGTCTGCTTCAAACACACAGCCTAAATACAGCTGAGAGATTAGTGCCAATTTTTTTCAAAATTTTCACAATCAGCTAAGACTAACACCAAGACATGTGGCAGCAATTCTCTACAAGACAGTCTGGTAGTTTTAGCTTTATTTTTTGAAGTTTCCAGTGATTCCTGATAGGGTCTTTATTTTGGTGACTACTGCAGTATCAAAACAGATTGCATTATCCCTGAGGCAAATGCCTGAAGCTGGGAGCTAGACAAACTCAGGGAAAACATACAAGGTCACTGTTACGCCTACTGCACTACAAAGTTGTTGTCTCCATGGGCACCCTCCTTCACAACTGCAAGATACTCCTGCAGCCAGCAGTGTCTTGGCTCTCTGCCATGCTGGGTTTCCAGTATTGCATCCTGAGTTACTCTGAGCTCACTGGAAAACCATGGATTCCTATGGATTCCCATGGCACCCATGGAGTACAGATTTTGTGTTTAGGGGTTGGAGACACCATGTCCAGCAGAACGCAGGAGCCCTCTGCTCTCCTCAGCAGCTGCTCTCTCTCCCCTTGCAGGTGATGTTTTCCCTTCTCATGAATCAGGACCCACCATGCTGGGGCAAGCTCAGCAGGGAGGGGAGGTGGCTGTGATCTCACATTAGTGGTGGACTCGCCTATTAATTCCAGAGCTGATAACCTGCAGCTGCAGGGTACTGTTGAGATGCTCCCAGCTCCTGCTGAACTCTGCTGAAGCTGGAATCAGACCCCTGCTTTGAACACAACATGGTGCTCACTGAAAGCCATTCGTTTTCTTCTGATTAGCCCAGATTGCATTGCTATTTCAAGACAGCAGATAATTCAAGAATCTTGCAACTATAATGTGTTCTTTAAAGTTACCAGAGACATCCAAAGCAGTGAAGAAAGGTCAAAAGCTGTAAAATGTCGAACTATGCTTTCAGAGACCAGCTATAAAGAAAACCGAAAAACCCAACAGCAAACAAACTCTTAAAGTAGTACCTCTGATGTGAGTCTGCTGTAGGTCCCTATCATATTGCCTGACCTTTGTACTGAGCTTAGAAATATGAGGGTTTTAACTCCACAAGCTTCAGACCAACACTGAGAAGTAGGGTGAAGCTGCACCATCATAACAGATAACTGATGTATAAAATACTAAATTTAAAAGTGTTCTGCAAAACACATCCCATTGCTGCCTCTTTTGCTACAGAATACAAAAAAAAAAAAAAAAAGAAAAAGAAAGAAAAAGAAAGAAAAAGAAAGAAAAAGAAAGAAAACGAAATAGATTCTTCCATTCTTTTATGCATCAATTCTATGCTTTGTAAGAGACTGATTTATGGTTTATCCCAGAATAATAAAATAATGACAATATCTCCAGGTGATAGATAATTCCAACTGTACCCTGTCTTTGTTACAGGACAAAGTTATCAGCTAAATGTGTAGTAGAAACATACATCCATCTTGCAACATTTTGATGTTCATATCACTTCTTTAGCAAAATTTTTTTAATAAATCAGACAAAAACCAGTCTTGGTACTGATTCAAGGTGTAGCTATTTTGTGCAACATCTTTATACCTCACCATACTGTTATTATAAAAGCTTTAGAAGGAAATATTGGAAATACTGTGGCCAAATATCCAACTCCCTCATACCCTCACTTGTCAGCACATGGACAGAAATAGCTATCACACTTAAAATTCACACCCTACCCTAATCCAAAAATTAATTCAAACTAACTTTCAAGTGTAGACAACCCTCAAGCCCTGCCTAATAAATTTTTCACCATACTTCTGAATTGTTGTGTAGTGATATGTAAAATGACCTGAAGCAATGTATGGGACTCCTCATATTGGAACATGAATATAAAAAAAGAATGTAAACTTCATATATTTCTGATAAGTCTATTCAAACAGAAGATACATTTAACTTTCAGAGATTACTGAGATGCCAAAAAGTCTGGCAGCTGGAAATATCCACTCAAATTAATCTGAAAATGTTGTTTTGGCATGTTCTTATAAGGCAGGAGATATTTTGGGTCTAGAAAATGGTAATGGTCACCAGTTTAGATGTCCTGGAATGAATAAGGCCAAAGTGACCAGAAATGTTTATTTCAGAGTTAATAAGTATATAATTCAGAGATGTGCTGGGGAAAATGGTTTTAATTATAATTTCCTACATTTATTTAAAAATTCCAGGGATCCTTATCAGAAAATCAAATGATGGGAGTGAGGAAAGAGGAAAGACTGAGAAAAAAAAAAATCATCCATTTCTAGATTAATATATATATGTATATTGTTTTCAATTAAAAAAACACTTATATGAATCACATTTTATTTTTCATTTTTACAAAGTTGAAAAATGACAACTGATCTTTAGTAATTATTCATGAATTGCAGTTCAGTAGAGTTTTGGGAAAAAACTGGCATACTACAAACAGATTCTATTGCTCTGAAAAGAAAAATGTAAAGAGGCTACAGTAATAAAAATTGGAGCTTTCATAAGGAAAGTGGAAAGAGCTGTTTTACTTCACGTCTGTCCGCTCTAGCAAACCACAAATGTTACATAATAGATAATTTTACAGTTTTACTGTCTGCAATATTAAATTACTACAGATAGTTATTTTCAAGAAAACATACCTGGATTGCTTTTTTTTTTTTTTAAAAAAATCCATTATCTTCCTATACTAGCAGCAGAGAATTACAGAATCAGGCTTTTATATCAAAGTCATTGAAGCAAGAGTATTGCTAAACTGCTCATGTAAAGCTCCAAATGGGCAAGAGAAATGCAATCAGTGCATATTTCTACTTGACATGCAACAAATAAATATTGGCCAGAGGGTGATAGCCACAGTATCCATGAGAAATAAGACTGCCAAAATGGTATGGATAGTGAAGCATTGGATAGGACATCCTGAAAGCATTTTAGTGACCCACTGTCTACAGATTATGTATGTATAGCTGCACTGGGACTCCAGGCAGATTTGTAGATGAGAGCACCTATACTTACAATTCTAAAACTTCCTAAACAATGCCAAAAAGCTGCATAGAGATCCTATGATGTACCTCCAACTTTATTACCACACACCATACGCTCTAACGTGTTACCCTCAGATCAAGGCATTAGAAAAGATTCAATGACTGAAAGCAGAGCTGAATTCAAACTAGAATTAAGATGCACGTTTTTAAACTTCGAGGGTGATTAAGCACTGGAACGACTTGAATGGATGCAGTGCTTGCTTTCTCACTTGAAATCTTTCATACCAGTTTGGCTGTACCTTTCTCAAAAGACATGCTGTAGATCGGTCAGAAGACATAAATAAGTCCATGTACTACTTAATGAAATTATGTGGATTGTGTTATGCCAGATATGACAGCATGATTGTAACATGTGGCCTTAAGACTTAAGAAATCATGAAACCGTTTAGGGGTTAGTTATGCTGACTCTGCTTTCAAGTTAAGGGATAAAATCTCTCACAAGTACATATAGGTGAAGAAATCATGTGAGCAATTGGTAATCATCCTCAAATGAGAAAAGATATTAAAATAAAAAGGGTTTTATGAGATTTATGTTCTTATCCTTCCCATGATGAAAATAGCATCTTCATTAACATTCATACATTTCAGATATTGCTATTTGTTGTTTGACAGATGTTAACACAGTGCAACTAGTAGGAAAAAAAGCAAATAAGCAAAGTGATCCTATTAGAGCATGTGCAAACATGCTGTGTAAACAGCTGTTTATTATCTGCATCAAAGGAAAACCTTCTGTATCTTAGCAACTGAGTCACTAGAAGACCTTCACAACCACATGTCAGATTTTTCACCATCCAGAAATGACCTGTATGTAAATAACAACTGTCTGGCAATCACAGTGGGTGAGGTTGTCAGCTTCCGTGTTAAGGTCCATATGACTATTGACTCTGGCGACAATACAGGACTTAATTTTTACTCCTCTGCTGCTATGCACTACTTATTAATAATACCTGCATGATGCATTAATGGGGAGGACTTCATGGGACCATCTGTGGGTGACTGGCAGGCAGTGGCAGGTAATGGTCTGTTGACAGCTGACTGCTTATACAACCTTGCATTTTCAGCTAGTAAATTGAAATTACAAATTAAATATTTATCACGTATGTATTTGCAATACTGACATTAAAATGTCATTCTTTAACCATGTCCCAAGATTTGACCTAGTGATTCTGAATTACTTCTGGTTAACTTAGAACACAATCTTAAGAAATCATGACTGAGAGTCAATCTTGGTTGAAAAATATTACTTTCCTTGTGTTGACAAGCTTGAAATTATTGCAGTTTGAATTGTTTCTAGCATCTGATAAACAGATGTCAGATTTGTCCCTATTTCTTTCCTGTTTTAAAAAGATGTCCCATATCAGAAATTTTTTTCTTCTTAGACACAAACATTTTCAATTTCCTAGGCTGAATACTTACATGGCAAGAAGGGAGAAGATTTCCATTAGTAGAGGAAACACTTGTAGACCGTTAATAAGTTACTCTTCAAACCCCAGGAGGATAAATTAGACTGGATTTCCTCAGTCTCTCACAGTAAAGACAAGTTTTCTGGGTGCCAGATAGTCCTTGTACCTTTTTCTGAATCCAACTCAGTGTGAAAATTTATCCAAACACTTTTTCTTGTGTGGATGCCAGACCTGGAACCTGAGTTCTAGAGACATCCCCACTAACACCCTTGATTATATCTGTCTCAGTAAGAAGATCAACCTACTTCCACTTCATATTTCTCAGCTCCAAGCTGCTATTAGCACAAGTCTCACAGAATTCACTAGAAAAGTGGCTCCCAGTTCCTTGTCTGCCTTTAATAATCCTAATAACATATGGTTTCTGATTCAGTCCTTGGTGTCATTTATCTCAGAAGAATTGTTCCTAAAATTATTCCACCAGCTTGGACACATCTGTCTGCAAGACCACACTCTCTACACATCATCTTTGATGGATGTGAGCCAGATCAAGCATCAGCAGCTAGGTATGCCGGATTTATGTCACCTAAGGTTTCCCCTACGTTAGGTGAATGGTCTGCTGTCATACAAGGCAATTTACTGATTTTCCATAGGTCTCAGCATCAAGACAGAAGGCCAAGCAGCAGTTTTATTAACATGGCACTGAAAAATCGGAGTGAGGGGACGGGGACGGGGCGGGGACTTGGGAAGCTCCTACCAAATGAAGGAAAACATGAAATTCAGAAGTAATTTGAGAAATAATTTCAGAAATAAAACAAGGCCAGGTGGCTCAACACTCTTGGATTTTGATGGATTAAAGAAGTCCACCTGAGTGCACTCGTTCAGAGGTTTACCTATGAAAGCTCCTATATAACCATTTTCCCAGTCATAATCAATGATCCTATCACAAATATTTGTCTCTTGTGTTTTGCCACTCTAAAAGAAATGTGCAAGCTCCTGAAATGTCCTAACTTGATGAGTAGCAAGTCGCAAGGTGGGACATAGGAGTCTAACCTCTGTGAGCCACATCCTTTCAAGGCCACAACCTTCCTGAACTACGTGCTGCCTCCCTAACAAGTTCCCGTCCCTTCCGCGCACAGTGGATGGGGAACATTCACTGCAACGCTATCAGGGTAAAGACAGACATGTTCTTCTGGTGCACCCTACCTATGCTCCTTTCTTAACCCAGCACAGTATTAATACGGCAGAGGGAAGAAACCTAAGCATGAATAGCAAAGGAGAATTGACCTGCTGTAGTAATGTTAGAAATGAATTAGTAGTATTCTCAATGCCAAATGGAGATGGCAATATCTATTATTAGATTAAGAACCCCTAAACCTATGAAAAATTAATTTCTGACACAAATAGGATGAGAGGGGAGAAGAAAAAAATACATAAGGCACGAAGAAACAAAATGCACTGAGAAAGACCAGAGAAAACAATAAGGCACACAAATAGTATTTCCTATGGAAAGTTTTTTAACTAGATAATTTCCTCTGTTTCTGTGTTAGGAACTTCCTGTAAAGTTTGAATTAAAGAATTCCCATGAATCTAGGGGTCCTCAACTTCATACCAGTAGCCTACAAAACTGCATTTTCTCTTGTTTACTCAGTCTGTCTCATGTCAAATAAATCTTAAGCAATTTGTAGCAATAATCCCACAATTTCACAGAAAAGAACTGTCCATTGCCAGTGTTAGCTGTGACTCAGTAATGTAAGTGCTGTGCAGAAGAGTGGTAGCTGTGGTATAATTGTACTTGGGATGAAAAAGGACATGAATCCACTCTCCCTGGCACATATTACTAGTCGAGTTTTCTCACCACTGCAGTTGCTGAAATTATCCATTATTAATGTATGTTAAGAAAGCTCTGAGTAGATTAGGCTATTGGAGAGATTAGCTGTAAGGAGATCTACTTGGAAAATCTCAGGCAGCCTTAAGTAGAAGACAAATACTGTCTCTTGCCCGCCCAGGATCAGGGCTCACCCAAGCTTAGACAGTTCTGCTTATGGAAACCATGTAATGAAAAATAAGATTGCTATGGACATTGAAAGAATTTTTTTTTCTTCCTGTTACTGTGAGGTACCTACATTCTTCCTAAAATGAAATACAGGCACATAACAGCTTGTAAAACTGGGCCCAAGTGGTCAGCGCATAAACCACTCAACACTTAACAGTCATTGGCACAACAAAAAATATTTGCAATAATATTTTGCAGGTGACAGAAATAATAACAGCCTTCTTGTAAGGCTCTTTATGCTATCCTGACATCAAAGTGTGCTGTATGTTAACATAGGCATTCAAGGGTCATAGTTATACAGCTAGGAGCATATTTGTCAGAGGGATAAGCCCTAAATTTCAATTCAAAGGGCAGCATTGGAAAGAGCCCTAGGATCATCGTCAGTACATTGTCTGGTCTCTGGTGACTTTATTATGCATTGTGTATCCTTTACAACCTGTCTAACAGACCACCTGTCTGCCACAGTTTCTGATTAGGACAATAACTATTCCACTGACAATGCCTTAATTAGGACTAAAATTCATCCACTGAGACTGTATGTCTCTCTGGTGAGCCAGTCTCTAAAAGAAATGTTCACATTCTATTGTTATACCCTCCTGCTCCCCCTTATTCTCACTTTCTTTCACCTAATGCCTTATTTTGGGACTGCAAAACACCTATCATAAACAAATCCTAACCCAGTATAGACTTAGAGTGTCAGTGAAAAGAAAAAATGTGATTAACAATTGAAATTGTCAAGAGCAGATCTAAAACCCACACTGAAGAAGTCTCCTACAGTGTTCATACAGATATTTAATTGGCTCAAAGCTCTGAAACAGTATTGCATGTTATTGAATGCCATCTTCTGCCACATCATCTTTTTAACCATTTAAATTAAAGGCGGGGTCGGTATTGATTATACTATCTAAAATTTTCCATTGTAAAATCCTAGGATTTGGGACCTATTTTTTTTGCACTTGGAGTATGCAAAGTAAGATTTTCCATGGAGCCTCAAAAGCAGTATTACTGACAGTTTTCAGCAAAAATCAGCCCACTATTTCCAAAACTGAAGTTAGGAAAATAGAGTGTTCAAAATCCTGTTAGGCTGTGAAAATCATATTTTCATTAAACTAATGCTACCATGTTTCTGACATATGGATTCAGCGTTTGGCACGCGTGAGATTTATTGCTGTTGCAAATGTCATTGTCAAAGCACTGTAAAACCCAGTGGCAAAAACTGTGTCATCACCTCCTAGTGGCTGTCAGTAAAACAACCCTTTTAATTAGCTGAAGTGGCAAAGATCTGTGCTAGGAAGCTGATGGCCTCTTGCAAATTGCAATTCACTCAGGGCATTTCATAATATCTGGTCTTAGGCTTTTCTGTTTCAACAACATAGAAACTGAACACAAGAAGAAGACATTAAATAGCAATACTAACATGACACAATCATGCTGGCTGAAGCTAGGAAGTCAAGAAGAACCATGATTTCTTCTGCAAATCAATGTGAAAGTCTGCATTAAGTCACAGACTTTAATTACATAATTGTCATAATATGTCTTTTAGGACAACTGTCCCACCCCCTGAAGATTACAAAGCAACCCCAAGGGACTGAGGGAAACCTAAATTCTGTGCCTTACTCCAGGGACTTAATGCATTCAGGAAGTATTATTCAAAATCCAGCAGTATTTTCAGCAATTCTGAAAGAAGCAGCAGATGCTAGAAGCAGACATTCAGAGGATAATTCATATTGGAAAGGACCTTGGGAGGTCATCTCATTCAAGGCGAGGTCAGCACCGAATTCAGACCATGGTTCCTAGAGCTTTGTTTAGTCATGTTCTGGACACCTCAGAACAGAGATCCTGGAGCTTCTTCAGTTGCCTGGTCCTTTGTGTAATTATCCTCATAGTGAAGGTTTTCCGTACTTACACTCAGAACCTCCATTTATTTCCATTTATGATGACTGTCTCTTGTTCTCCTGCTACACACCTCACTAAATACCTGCCTCCTTGGTAACCACCCCATAGGCACTGCGGGGGCTACTGTTAGGCCCCCCTGAAGCCCTCTCTGCTCCAGGATGCACAAGCCCAGCTCCCTCAGCCTTCCCTCACAGAGTAAGTGCTCCAGCCTCCCAACCATCTTGGTGGCCTCTGTTGAACTCCTTTTTTTCAGTGACCTTCATGAACTGGGGTTCCTAGATGCATACTAACGAGTAGCAAGTAAAGGAAGGGCAATCTCTACCCTCAGTCCACTGGCTGTGCCCATGCTGACACAGCCAAGGATGCTGTTGACCTTCATTGCTGACAGGGTACACTAGCAGAATTTAAATTCCAGCTGAACTGAAACTTGAGAACTAGGACCACAAGTCTGGACTTTGGATTACTAAAACATCCCATACATAGGAAGATGAGAGAGAAAACTTTTTGTGTTTTATTTTACATTCTACTTTTTTGATCTTGGGTCAAGCCTTCTGGCTAGTTCCATCAGGTTTTGCTACTGGATAGGATGTTTTTGTAATATGTAGCACATGTCTCATTTTCCTGTTTATATTTTAAGCATTTTAGGCCAGAGTTGTATGTCTAAGATAAGAAAATTTACTTTTTTGCAAGTATAACAACATGAAAGATTTGAGTATGCATCAAAAGTTACATATTTTCCCTGGAAGCAAAGTCTTATTTTAGTGTTTAGCTATATGTCAATCTACTTGTCTTCAGCCTCTAACACTGTGTCCAACACTACTTTGCATATTTATGTGTAGAAGTAATTTAAAAAATGTGAAATGGCTTTAAATAATTAGTAAAGCATATGAGCAGATGTTTTGGAGTTTTTTCTGGGCAAATCTATAGTTCATTCTGAAGTCATCACAAAATTAAAAAAATAATACAAAGGATACTTTAACTGCTTCTGTTTTTTGCTTGTTAAATTTCAATGTTATTGATTTTCTTTTATTTAATTTTAAAAAGCCAATTTATTCCTAAAGATACATTATGTGCAAGCACTGTATCCATAATTTATATAACACTGAAAAGCTCCCCTGACTATAACAAGGCTTGAAGACTTGCCTCACAAGTATAGAAAGTCTATCAGACCCTAAAATATTTTGTAATGACTACATTAGGACAAAGTTTAGCATTTTGCTCTTTAAGAAGTTCAGTGGACTAGCACAAGCTATAGAACTCATAAAGATACCTGAATCTTTTTTAAACTAATTGTTACCTGGCAGACCCAGTATCCAGCAGAACAAGTGATCATGGCAATTTTGTTCCAGTAACTTTTTACTGATTTATTTAATACAGAAATAGATATGAACTAATGAAGGAATTACATTATGTGATGTTTTATTTCTTCCTTTATCTGCCTTTTTCTTTCAACTCCCATTAGTCCTGAGCTTGTGGATCTGAACTTGCATTTGACTCATTGCCATAGGATAGTGGAAAGGCCAAGGATTTAACATTTAAAGGAGGCATTAGAGATTTATACTGATAGAAAGAATGGCTTGTGTTGTAAAAGTCCAAATTGAAAATATTAATGTTATTAAAAAATCCTAAAATCCTAGCAGGCATGTGAAGCTTTCTGAGTCAAGATTTATTTTGTAATTATTAGTTTGTGAGAAAAAGATCAAATTATGCCATATCTGTTTGATGTGAAGATTTTTGCCCACCTGACAAATTCTGGACCAGCCACCATGAAATGACATAGGGCCATGTATAATAAATCTGATTCAAAATGGTAATCTCTAGGTTAGGATGTCTGATATATGTTCCCTCTAAGCAGGATCAGGGCAGACTGTACATTTAATGAGTATGCTGGGTTTTTTTAAAACCCAAATTTCATTAGTGGCACAGAGTATCTGGATGCCTGATGGAATGTATATATTGATCTCTGTCTGTCTCTACTCTTTCAGACTAATAAATTACCAACCAAAGTCAACCTATGGGGAAAGTGCTTGTACAAAGGCATTTCATTCATGGTTGGTTTTGGGGGGGGGGGGTAAGGGGGAAATTAGAATAATTGAGACTCTGGGTCACTCAGTGAAAGGGCAGCTCCTTGAAGACGTGTGAGCACATACACTCATGTCAAAGGTCTGTTTAAGAGTTACGGCAATTTGAGAACAGCATCTAGAATTAGAATTTTCCTCACTATTCCCTTTTCTTTCAGCTCATAATTAAGAATTACAGTGGTAGTCACACTGTGCTTCCTCACAGCCACTGGGGATGCTCCCCTTTGAAGGAATGACGAATGTGATGCCTTTTGAGGAAGATGTATGCTAGTACTGCAAAATGTAGTGGTCTAACCCCTCTGTACAGTTAACATTTTTAGCATCTCAGGTACATCTTGATCAAAGATGCATCTCTTATCCGGCCCTTCAATTTACCTCTCTAAAACAATATCAGATATCCTTTTTTTTTTTTTTTCTTAAGTAGGCAACATCAAGAGACTGTTTTCTCTTAGAAACATGAGTCTAAGCAGCTAGTTAGCCCATATGAAAACCATACTTCTCAGCTTCTTTTCAGTAGTACATCCCTCATATGTGTGGAATTCTCAAAGAAATTCAGGAAAGAATCTCTCTTCATCTATACCCTGAGGCTCGGTGAACTCAAGTTGTGGCAGGCCAGCTGTGGAAAAGAGATTTGAGGCTATGGGCCCATCCACTGAAAACTCCCTCGCTCGAGTTTTCAATCGATAGATGTCAAATCTGTATATATATTGTTGTAATGATATTTAATTGCTCATTAACTTTATTGATTTCTCGTGTCAGACCAAATCTAGCTTGTACTGGTACTGTTCATGTGAGTCTTTAGGGACCCCCTTTAAAGATCTGTGCCATTATACCTTTGTGGAGCTATGGTCTAGGCAAGGCCAAGGGTATTTCCACCAGGAGTATGCCACTGAGAAACAACTCATTTTGGCACATGACCAAGGAGCTCAATAAGAGGAGGAGCACTGGGAAGGGATCAGTGGGGATGATCTCCACATTATCCTTCAGGGAGAAAGATTTCTGGAATCAAGCCTAAGCACGCTGCGAAAGAGGTAGAAAAAGAGTGAAGAAGTCATAGTGATGGCAAGGACTTCTGGCCCTGCCATCTCACTACCCCCAACCCATCAACTGTCCTCTCACCATTGTGCTTGGACATTCGTGTCCCAGTGATGAGGTTAGCTAGCAGTAATGAGAAATACAAGCCAAAAGGAGGAATAAAAAGTGCAAATTTGAGTCACTGTGTTTCAAAGAGGCAGAATTAACAAACAGCTGTCACCTGGACCTACAGCAGAAATCTGTTCTGAGCTATTCTCACCTACAACACCTTGGAGAACTTCACCATGAGAATAGATCTAGGGTAGCAAAAGAGCCATTGAGATAAAACCCACCAAAGAGGCTTAGTAGAGTAAAACTAGCACTTTTATATGCCCTCAGGTGTAAACAGGAGTTCAAGAAAACTTGAGGAAGGCTGTTATTATAAAAGTGCTTGTTATGGGTTAACCCCAGTAGGCAGCTAAATTCCATGCAGCTGCTTGCTCACTCCACCCACAATAGGTTGGGGGAGAGAATTGGAAAGGTAAAAGTGCAAAAACTCATGGGTTGAGATAAAAACAGTTTAATAGGTAAAGCAAAAGCTGCATGCACAAGCAAAGGAAAATAAGGAATTAAGTTACTACTTCACATTAGCAGGCCATCTTCAGGAAAGCAGGGCTTCATCACAGGTAACGGTTACTTGGGAAAACAAATGCCATATCTCCAAATGTCCCCCATTCCTCCTTCTTCCCCCAGCTTTTACTGCTGAGCACATCATATGGTATGGGATATCCCTTTGGTCAGTTGGGGTCTGCTGTTGCAGCTTTGTTCCCTCCCAACTTCTTGTGCACCCCCAGCCTACTTGCTGACAGGGCGGTGTGAGAAAATGAAAAGGCTTTGATGCTGAGTAAGCACCGCTCAGCAACAGCTAAAAATCCCTGTGTTGTCGACACTGTTTTGGTCACAAGTCCAAAACACAGATGCATGAAAGCTGCTATGAAGAAAATTAACACTGTCCCAGACAAAACCAGTACCGTAGTTTACCTGACCTCCTATCTACGCATTTAAAACTTGCAACTAAATGGTGATCAGGAACACAGAGAACCGTTCAATAATCTGTGCTTCCTTTGTGCAACTCCCTATACCCATATGTGAGTTTACTTTGGATGAGGAATTAGGGTCCTAGCAGAAAAGAAGGGCAGTTTCAGTGTTCTTGGCTATAGAGCTCTGCATAATCAGGAAGCAAGGAGTAAAGAGAGTAACACCATTCCTGTACTTACAGCAACGCGTCTGGCTGCAGATTAGCTTTCTGCTTACCTGGCATCTCTTTCCTCACTGCCGTAGACACAAAATGCACAAAATGGCTTGTTTGCAAGAAGCCATCATCAAAAACAAAAGAGTTTTTTATTGCTATCACCATTAACAAATTGTGACCTGAATACTAGATTGATGTAAAGTGATCCAACAATCCAAATGGAAGCCAAAGGTTTAAGCATAAACTCCATTGTCTTCTAAGCTTGTCTTTTTGTGCCAGCTCTTTTGTAGTTGTGTTGCTGCAAATGAGGTTTCCAGTGCTTAGCAATGTTAGTCACTGATTAGACACAGATTCTGAGCAAGTGGAAGCTGAAACTAGACACAGCTCCTGCTGAGTTATTATTGCTACTGACCTGAAATGTTTACAAATAGTTTTTTATGTTTTGGTTTTGTTTGGTTTTTTTTTTTTCTCCTCTTCCTTTCTGGACTCATTTACTACCAATCAGGTTTTAATCTACTAGGAGCTTGCAAACTTCTTCTGTTCTACAGCCTGAATCTCCCACTCTGATATTCCTTAGCATACTATAGCAAAACAGGAAAATCTTCAGAAAGGAAAATTTCCAAACCTTCAGGACATTCTCCTTAATTTGCAAATGGTTTCTTAGAAAGCAAGATTATATTCCTATTAGAGCAATCTATTTTAAAGCTTACTGACGGTGAGACTGTGGCTTTCAATGGGACCCTGAGCAAAGAACTAAGGATTACAGCAGCACACAGCACGTAAGAGGATTGATTATGCCACGTTAGTCCTTTACAAACTCTCCAAGATGGCAGTGTTTTGAGAAACCAGAGCTATCAAGCTCCTAAATCCTCCTCCCTTCCCCAGTACTGACCACATATTAGTTCTCAGGAGGATTATGTGACGTAGACTTGCTTTACTTCCTGACTGAATATTTCTGTAGATCCACTGGAGCTTGCAGGCAAGCAGTAGGGGAGCTCTTTCCCCAACCTTCGCTTTTGTCCTTTGGCAGACCGCTGACCTGCTGTGGATAGATTCAAAGTGTTCCTGCACCACTTGAGTGCGAAAAGAACAGCATCACTGCTCCTAACTCTTGAGGTCTATGGCATATTCTGCTGAGCAGAACTTTTACCTATCCAAGTTTTATGCTTGAGAAAGAAATAAAAATGAAACTTCCAACATTTCTTCTCACATAAAGCAAGGGATGGTGCCAGAAAAAGCGATGAATTTATGGGAAAAAATAGGAAGATGTTTATATTTGTTTCCTTCTGTTTGCATAATGGATGAATTGCACTGTCACATAACTAAGTTGCCTTCCTCTTCTGCTGTTCTCCTCAGTGACACAGAGAACAACTGCTCTGGATGTTCATCCCTTAAATGAGGTCTACATATTATTCTACTTGTGGAAGACATTTCCCAGTAAAATTTTCCCTTTTCTGCCTTTTGACTCATACAATCCTTTCTAGTCATGTTTCAGGTAAGAAATAGCAGCCTTTTCCTCTATCCAGGCTTCTGCTCTTGTGACGGCCTGGTGAGAGAGAATCAAAGTTGCTAACTCTCAAGTACTGAGAACTACTCAGCATATGTTTAAAAAATATTCAAAAAGCTTCATCTGTGCAAAATAGATGTTATTCCTTCAAAGGAAAGATCATACAGGTCTTGTAGAAAATGGATAAATAGGAAAAAATATGCAAAATTGATGTGATACAACCTAGACCATTTTGTAACTATAAAATGAAACCAATCACTTCCTGATTTATACGAAACAATACATGTGCCTGACAATAATGCAGAACTATAAACTCTCAAGGGCCTGCACCTCCAAAAAAGGGGCTTTCAAGGGATCGAATTTTCTATTGACATAATGTTATTGGCATAAGAGAGAGCAAATAAACTGTCAATCTCAAGATCTTGACATAAACATTGAAGAAATTCTGGGAATTGCACCAGAGTATGTGCACAAAATTAGGGTCCTAATTCTGCCTTTGTGGCACATTGTTTTCAAGTTCAGGTAATCTGTTTGCTTCCATTCATTTAGCACACATATAATCCCCAACATTCTCTCTGATATGTCCTAGTCAAACTCATCTGTACCACTTGCATATATGCAACATATGATTTTGACCCATCTTGGTTATACAGGTAGAAAGTAACCTGTAATAATTACCAATTCAGGAACTGTGCTAAAAAAAAAAAAAAAAAAAAAAAGAATAAAACAAAGTACTGTTTTATTGGCACAGAAAATGCATGAGACACCAATAGAGTCACTTTTCCAGGAACCATACTACCTCATCAGGATCTTTGTGAAATAGATTTTTAGTCATGAATTCAGAATGAAGAATTTTGGTTGCTAATTGCCACACAACTGTAGTATCATGGCCTGTAAATGCCTAGGCTTTTCTATTCCACCTACCCTCCTGATAATACACAGCTATCTGTTTTGGAATTCACGGATAGCTACAATGTGATGACACAAATAGCAAAACATGTTATGAATATTATTAATATATGTACTTTTCTGTGCTATATACTAAAACTTAAAAAACCCCATTCTATTATAAGACTGTAAAAAAGAAGTAAATGTATTTCAAATATTGAAAGAATTGCAGTAGGCATGATGAATGCAATCACACTTGACATGTTTCTTCTGTGAACAATGAAGCATAACCAAATTGCTATGTCTACATCCTAGCAAATACATTGCCTTTTACTATGGACCAGATTGCATCTTTGCCACATACCCTGTGTCAGAATGAGCAAGCTGAGAAGTGCTTTGATTGTTACATATGTTGTTATTGTGCAGCTCCAACGAACAGTAGCTTCACAAGAATGAACTCTCAGTCTATTTAAATACATGCACTGCAGAGCAACCTCTTTCCTGCTCAGCATATGTCTTATATTAGGCTTTATGTGTCACCATGATAGCTAAACCTTGTATTTTTCACTGCTGAACTACTTCTATGGAAGCAAACATACCTATGAGAGCTAGAGTTAGCGCTACATCTAGAGGAAGCATCACTTTACTTCTGAGGCAGCACAAAGCTTTAACTTCATTTCTTGGCTTGCCCCAGTCAGCCCTAGATTCTGACAAAGTCTTTGTTCAGTGAGAAACCAGGAGCAGTAGCCAGAAGAGTAGATGTAGTTAACAGTTAACATCACTGTTTCTGATCTGTGAATCATCGAACACTCACCAAGAACAGAACTGTCAAATAAGACTGATAGACTTCTCACGTGGTGAACAATATTGACAGTCATACAATGAAAGGCTAAGAACAAGCTGTTCTCAACTATCACCATTTAAAATCCAAAGCAATGCAGCCCAGCTAACTAATAACTGTTGGAAACAGGAAAAAACCCGAAACAAAACACAGATAAATCAAGAAAGCTGTCTCGTTACTTGTATATATACCATCTTGTATACCGAGTACTGTTAATAAAATTGTTTTGGTATGAATTTTTTTTTTTTTTTGGTAAAAAATCACGGGCAATAGAAAACAAGTGTTGAGTGAAGAATATCTTCAGACAATATACATAGCATATCTGGTACTCAATTCTTTTTCAGAGAATATCCATGGGTATTCTTTACATATATATGGTAACTGTTTGAAAATATTCATCTGCATTGTTGCTATATTTCAATTTTATGGATTCATCATGCAGGGGTCTTCAAGGGTCTTTGTTCAACACTCTGCAAGCACAATATTTATTTTTATTTCCAAAGGGGCTAGTCATTTACACAACACTAATGCCATGGCATAGAAATGCACCTTTGCCCCAGAACAGGCCTTTTCTGGAGTAAGAAATTCTGGGAAGAGAGTTGAGGTTCAGCATGTTTCTCAGATCTGGCTCTACTTGTCCATACTGACCTTAAGGGCAACTTGAATTACCTGAATTCGGGTTTCCTTCAAATCCCATTTGCTCTAGCAGGAGGCACATCCTCTCAGGAAGCTGCTGAGCATTTGTTTTTTCCAGAAATCAGATATGTGGAAGCACCGAGGAGTATATGTAAGATGCAGAAAGGTGGGCTGGCAACAAACATATATAGTGAAGCTCAGGAACAAAGCAAGGCTCTCTTTTCCCTTCTCTGAAACCAGAGCTGGTTTCCAGGATAGTCGTGGAATTATATCTCAAATACATCTGCAAGTTTGTCTCTCCATCAGAGAGTAGAAAGCTAATGTGTTTAAGGGTTAATGTAGTATGACAGCATGTTAAATTGTGCTATATGGTCATACTGAGCATGAATATATGGTAATCTGGGATTCTCTAAGGCTTTAAGATATATTTGCAACAAATGTTTGTATATATGAATTTGAAATTTGTGTTAAGTGTCTACACTGGTAAACTTGAGATCTCAAAACACGGAGACATCAGTGCTGTTTAACATCTGTGTTGGTGACATGGACAGTGGGATTGAGTGCACTCTCAGCAAGTTTGCCAACACCACCAAGCTGTGTGGTGGGGTCAACACACCGGAGGGAAGGGATGCCAACCAGAGGGACCTTGACAGGCTTAAGAGGTGGGTCCTTGAGAACCGCATGAAGTTCAACAAGGCCAAGTGAGAGGTTCTGCACATGGGTCAGGGTAATCCCAAGCACAACTGCAGGCTGGGTGGAGAATGTAGAGAACAGCCCTGAGGGGAAGGACTTGGGGGTATTGGTGGACAAGATGCTCAACATGAGCCAGCAGTGTGCACTTGCAGCCCAGAAAGCCAACTGTATCCTGGGCTGCATCAAAAGAGGTGTGACCAGCAGGTCGAGGGAGGTGATCTGCCCCTCTACTCTGCTCTTGTGAGACCCCACCTGGAGTACTGCGTCCAGCTCTGGGGGTCCCAGTACAGGAGAGACATGGAGTTGTTGGAGCAAGTCCAGAGGAGGGCCACGAAGAAGATCAGAGGAATGGAGCACCTCTCCTATGAAGACAGGCTGAGAGAGTGGGGATTGTTCAGCCTGGAGAAAAGGCGGCTCCGGGGAGATCTAATTGTGGTCTTCCAGTACCTGAAGGGACCTACAGGAAAGCTGGAGAGGGACTGTTTACAAGGGCATGTAGTGACAGGATAAGGGGTAATGGGTTTAAACTAAAAGAGGGTAGGTTTAGATTAGATATGCGGAAGAAATTCTTTACTGTGAGGGTAGTGAGGCACTGGAACAGGTTGCCCAGAGAAGCTGTGGATGCCCCATCCCTGGAAGTGTTCCAGGCCAGGTTGGATGGGGCTTTGGGCAACCTGGTCTAGTGGAGGGTGTCCCTGCCCACAGCAGGGGGGTTGGAACTAGGTGATCTTTAAGGTCCCTTCCAACCCAAACTATTCTATGATTCTATGATTCTTTGATTGGTTCTCTGATATTTTTTTCACAACCTCAAACTAACCTCTGAAAATGTTTTCTCCATCTGTTCATTATTAGTAAGACTACCATTCCATCGTAATTTTCCAGCAGAGGAGAAATAGCATCGCATCAGCTACTGGCACTGTGGGATTAAAGTATCTCAGTAACAGCCTTTCAGTCTTTACACAAAAATGGTATCATTCATAGTGGTTAAAAATATACTGGCCTAAATTTTGTTTAAGGGGTCTTATCTTCCTATTATTTAAATGTCTAAGACACGTCTCAGACCTGCATACAATCTTGCCTAACTGTTTCCACATCACATTCAGTAGTGACTAGCAATTTTTCTTTTCTTTCCTTCTTTTATTTTGTTTTTTTATCACCTTAAATGCTTATCACTGTCTTTTTTTTAATCTTGGTTACTCTTTTCCTTTCCCTAGTCACGCATTATGAATTTTGGTTATTACTTCTGTTTCACTTTTAATAAGAAGGTAAAGGACTACCAATATTAATTTCCTATCTCAATAATTCTAGAACTTGTCTCATTCATACTGTAATCATTTTCTGCAAGACTTATGAAAGCTGCTACTATTTTGAGATAATAGTAAGTCAGATTTTGCACATTTTCAGTTTCAGAAGAGATTGAGCATTACTTGCATCACCCAAAGCCAGTCTTTCTTAGCATAGTTGCAATTACAGGCATGTGAAACCCAAGGCTTGGAAACAAAGATTCAGAAAAGTGGAGCAACCCTTCTAAGACAGCATCACCAGCAAAACTTGAATTGAGGAACTGCCATTTCCCAGCCCCATGCATAGTCTATTGAGGCATGTTGCCTACTGCAGATGAACGTTGTTTCCCTATACCAATTAAAGCAACCTGAGTAACAAAGGGCAGGAGCAAGCAGACCTTGAAGCTCCCCATGCTGTAAGAAACGAAACTGGAATACTGAAGATTAAAAAGTAGGTCAGACTTAATAAATGCATTTTTAAGTAATCCATACTTTAAATCCTGATATGAAATGGATGAAATTTCTGCTCTGTTCCAGTAACCAGAGATTCACCCTAGTGCTTTTATTATGCTAAAATTCTTGTGCACACAGAAATGGCTTATGCATATTTGCATCAAAAAGGGAAATTAAAGAAGCTGAAAAATTAAACTCCCAATTCTAAATAAGAAAACTGCACAGCAAAGGTTGGAGCAGGGCCAGATGTAGTAAGAACAGACACTTTTACCTAGCAGATATTATATGTGGAAAAATCATGACCTTGCCTAGGAACAGTGGAATTGTCCAACATATTCCTTACTAGCCTTCCTTCCTCAACTCCAAATAAAAAAGGATTTCTTCTACTGCATGCAGAACAATATCTTTCATTCACTATTAACAGAGTATTTTTATGGCTTGTATTTTATGACTGAAATATAATGTATGATCAGCTGCTCCACAGATCTTGCCTTGTGCTGGAAAGGACTATAAATTGTAGCAGTTCTCAGTGCTGAATCTGCCTCTGGGTGTTGACACTGGAGCTGCTCCACCTTTGCTTCTTATGCCAGATATGATGCCAAAACATCCTGCTGTTAATGCCAGATATAAAAGAAGCAGCAGCAGTAGAAGGATGGCAGCACACTCTTACTTGGAAAAGCAAAGGCTTTGAAACATAATCGTGCTCCACACAGCAAAAACGTGATCTGATGAGTCTCCACTCCTCTTTCACCTGCCCACATTTACAAACAAAGTCAGTGCTCAAGGTTTTTTTATACTTAAATACAAGTCCTCAGCTCTCTCAGTGGACCTCCCAGGTAGTTCATGTGGGTGTTCAACATAATACTTTAGTCCTTGTTTTTATAACCAGACAGACACTGCTTCTAAAGATGCCTATAACTTGTAAAACCAGTGATGTCATTAGGGAAATTCATAGTAACATCAGCCAGAGGAAAAAATGGTCTAATTTTCTGCCTATTATTGACAGCACATCAGAAGCTTGTGACGCTTCCACAGGCACAGGAGGGCTGATGCTCCCTAACAAGCAGAAGAGATCCCTCAGACATCACACTCAGCCAAGACATCCACTGTGTCCTCACCTTGACTGAGCTCCTTTCTTATTTTCCTTATTGCTTTCACCTTTACAGAGATACACATCTCTATACATATATATACACACATACACACACACAAATACATGAGCAAATTCCATAGTACCAAGATCCATGAGAGCACTGGTATTCAATCATCTGTACACCTAAACTGTTAGAGTGGCACCTCACAGTTTTTTTGACTACTTAACACCCTCTCAGACAGTTCCTTGGCACATATGGTGAGTTAAGCGTGGCCCAAGGACCATTCTTAGCAGAGATATGCAGATGACTCATATTGTGGAAGGTAAAATAGGATGGACTATGGTAGTAAAGCAATTATTATTGGTGTCAGAGAATAAGTCCAAGGACCATTTGGTTTACTGGTACACAAGACACATTTGTGCCTTAAAGGGAGCCCAGCCAATGTGAACTTCAGGGAGAAGACACTTAAACAAATGTTGTTCACTTTTACAGGTACTATAAGTATGAACCTTTTCTATCTCATTCTTCCTATGCTGGAGTTCTAGTCAAGTCTCTACTCTTGTCGCCAGGATTATCAACACAGTGTTGAAAAAATGTTCAAGCAGGCACCTAACCTCCATAGCAATGGATATAGCATATAATATGCAGCTCTAGAGACTTTGTTTTTTCATATTTACAGTATTATTCCACTGAAATTAAAGGGGGACACACACACATTTCATATATATATATATCTCTATAATCAATCCAAACATCATTAACAGCCCATACATTTCCATTGACTTTAAGGGTATTGCAGCAGCCCTCCAGTAAGACTCAGTCCCTTGAGGGATAGTTATGCAGAATTCTTTATAACCTCCACATGAGTTTAGATTTCCCAAATCCTGATAAGATGATGCCCAGGTTTTCTCAACAGAGAAATGAGCAATCAGATGTTTAAGGTTTCCAAAACCTTCCCTGTCTTTTATAAACATGAGTTTGAGAATTATTAGAATAACTATCCTTTTAGACATAGAAAGCTGAACAGTCCTCAGACTAAACTGCTACCATAGAGGGAAGATCTTGAAATAGATCAGACATTGCAGCAGCTATACACAAAAGCAAAAAGGGTAAAATATTTCCCACGCTAACAAAGCTTGAAGTGAATCCTTAACAATTTGCAATATTTGGTCAGTGTTAAGCCTCTATCGTTCCATCAAGACAACATTGACTAAAATCTTTGATAGAATTTAAGTCCATAGATTACTGAAAACATTTGTGAGGGAAGAACATCACAGTTACCATTTTCACAAAGAAGCCAGTGCTGAGGTAAAGATTTTTTCTTTTGTTCCTTTTTGTTCAGTGAGAAACAGTGGAGGCACTGGGAAGGGATGAAATGACCCACTGTGGCTATTATACCACGGCAATATGCACAGAAAACATACCATTCTCTGAGTGCGGTCTTGAGCAGACCCTTCCCTTTGTTGCTGTTGTCCTGACGTGGTGGAGTGTCCTTGCTGCAGAAAGCGCAGCGGGGGCCAAGGACAGAGGCAGCTCTGACACTGCAGGTCGCTGCAGGGTGAAGTGTCATGCCGAGCTCGGAGACCACGGCTGTCACTCAAGGAATCATTAGCAATGAAAGAGAGGCGGTGAAGCTTGTTGTGTTGTCATCACACTGTAAGAAGGTTGGCTGCAGCCCAAATTAGCTTGCTTAGGGAGTGTGAATCAAAATGACATGTAATCTGAATGTTAATGAAAATTTTCTCTTGCCTTAGACTTCAGATTCCATCCAGGAAGCTGTCATCTGGAAGACATTATCTCTCTCCCTTCCTCCTGCTCTCTTCTTAGGATATGTATTTGCAGATATATATGAGAAGTGGAACTATTTATTTCTCTTAAAACCTGCGCTGCTTAGATCCCAGTTTCCAGAGCACTGTATTGTTTCCAGAAATGGCCCTGTGCTATTAGGAATTTTTGAACCTGTGTTGTAGCAAATGAAGAAAGAAAGCAGTACAGAAAATGCCCTGCTTTTCAAGCAAGATAATTGCATGGGTTTCATAGGCAAATAAATGTCATAGCTCTAAGCGCTGTTGCACAGTGGTGCAGCTGCGCTGTCACAGGGAAGGTTCCCACTTACGTTACCAGAGGACTGGACTGTTTAGATGTTATTTGTGATATTCATCCATGTTAGACTGCATCACTGAAAATCATGTTATTCCACTCAAGACAATAGAGTTACTCCAAAGCGAAACCAGCCTACAGTGATGGAAATTAAAGGGAAGCCTTTAATGTATACAATCATCCATTTCCTGACTAACGTGCAGTCACCACTTGGCAAGGAGCATAGTTAATTTTAATTTGTATCATTTTTTCTAACAGCTATTAGAGACCTCTGGGTCTGCTGAATTCAGGGGTCCTCTTCTCCCCCTCATGCACTTAAAAGGCAGCTGGAAAATTGAATCTCCTGTCACATGGTGCCCACTACATACTTGTGTTCTTCACACTACATTTCATGGAAGTTGCTATACGTGTGACAAAGCAAGTAATAGGTAAGCAATAAGCATAAAAACCCTCTTTCTTATCAGAGTCAAAGGAAAATAAATTGCTAGTTTGAAAGACTTGAGATCATAAATGGTGAACACTACTGGTCTAACTTATAATTGAGTCAGTAAACTGTTCAAATGCCCTTTTCAAATCAACAGACAGATAGATTCTGACTTAAAAGAGAATATGAATGCCTGAACCTAGCAAAAGTAGTCTTAGCACATTCAGACAGACATTTCAACACAGAAATGTGAATGCAGTGCTATCACTGAGAGACAATTCAACATCTGTAAAAAAATTAGTACAATTTGTGTTTTATAAACATACTATTAGTCCAAAAGAATTTGGATTTTAATGAATATTAATACTTAAAGAAGTCTTGGTGAACTTTGAAGATTCTGTGTTTGGGCTTTTTTTCAAGTTACATATTTACCCTTTCAACAAAGTTGGTTGTAGAAATATTTTTTTCTGCATTTGAGACAGTAGCACACTCAAGAACAAATATAAAACAGACTGAAGTCAATCGGGACTATTCCAGTCTGGAAAGAATGTCTATCTGCTTAAACTTGAGTTTCTGATCCAGTATTATGCTAAGTCAGTGTGTACACTGTTGTATTTTCAAATATTGAACCAAGAACTTGGACTGACATATAAAAAGAAGACTTAGGTAGCTAACTAAAATTTCAAGTGTGTTAGGTAAAAATTTTGAAACTGTAAAGTCTTAAATTATCCTGAGAGACACCCACATTTTCATAGGCAAGTAAGGTTCCCTGGGCTGCCAGACATGCACAGCTTCCCATCTCCTCCACTTTTTACATGGGATACATCAGATGTTCTCTGAGCAAAACCCAACCCTACAGAAACAAGAATTGAATAAAGAGAAAGAGGCATCACATGGATACCTAATGAACTGAGTTTGTAAATCTTTGAGCATATAGTACAATTCCTGAGAATAAAATTTCATTGCTCTGTATTCATTTTTTTTTACTAGCAATAAAACTAGTTTAACCACTTTCCTCACTCTATTGTGACATCTGCTCATCCCAGTGCAATTATTTGTAGGAACACTATAAAAAAAAAGGATGAAATGACCCAAATAAAACACAAACACAAACACTATGGGGAGGGTTTTTTTAGCCCACATCATTCACTGAATCTGTCTCCAGGACAATGTACAAACAGCTCCATCAGCATAGCAAAAGCCGCAGTAAACTTTGTTACAACTGTGCAGAAAAAATCAGACACGCATTTGTGGGACAATCAGTTTATAAAAAGTCTTTAAATACGCTCTTGATGCTACCTGAGCAAGAGAGAGCACTGTTAAGTGAACCAGACTTTCATAAAAAAGTTCTTTCTGAGCAAAAAATCATATTACTTCAACCGTGTCCTCCTCTCCTTCCTCTGAAATATACTATTAGGAGGAAAACACCTTTAGTGCCCATGCTGAGAATGTATTTCTTAATAAGTTAGCATTTATTTGCTTCTGGCCTCTTAGATCAGCAGTTTTGCAAAATCTGATCAGTGGCACCAACTGGAAATGCAGAACACTTGGCATTCTTTTTTTAGGACAAACTGCCTTCTTGTGGTTTCATACCTGACAATTTATTTACTTTTACAGTTAAAATATGGTCACTGTTATTTGGACCCTATTACCAAGGTCACATCACTGGCTAATATGTGAAAACATTTCTGTCCTCTGGTACCTCTTGTGTGTGGGAAGGGGAGGAATTCTTTTTCTATTGCTAAGGGCCCATGTAGAGTTCATTCTTTTTTATAGCTCTTGTGCAATGTCTAGATGTAATGATATGAAGCTTAGATGTGATGATCAGATAAATTTGAACGTGTGCCAAATTAAGAAGTAATGTATAAGGAACTGTTACTCAGGCTTGCTTCCACTCACTTAGGTCTAATTACAGCCACTTTACTGATGTGAAAGGTAGTCTCATTATAATTTACGTGCTTAGAAGCCAGAAGAAGGTGTAACATAAAAGAGATTGGTTACTTAATTTCCATCTTCCTATAGCTCCTCAGCATGCCATTTAGACTAACTGAGATTCCTTAACACATGGGTAGAACTGGAGTAAGTGAGTCTTAAATAAGTGAAGAAAATCTAATTTCTAACACTTTAAATACCAATTTTAAAGCAGGACCACTGTCATTAATAGATGTATAAAGACCATGTACAGAAAATGCTGTTGTAAAGTTAAATAATTTGTGATGAATGTTGGCAACTTGAATAATTTCTAAGTTAAGGAATGCCAAGGTTGTTTTTCACATAGGCAACCTGTATGCTCACTTGTACAGCTATACTGAGCAGAGAAGAGAGGGATCCTGTGGGAAGGATGGTATATGACCATACAGAGAAATTTAATGTATCCAAGTAAGTGAAGACTTAAAGTTGTACAAAAACTAGAAACACATCCTAACCTTCATATGCTTGACTATGGAATGTGAGGAAACAATGCGTTTTTGTGATTATACATTAATTTATCTTTTTTTAGTGCTAAGAGGATACCTTGACTGTGTGAAACCTCATCCCGTATCTGTCATATATTGTTAATATTCTTCTATCCTGAACTTTGAGTACTGCAAGACAGCCATGATAGAAGTCTTATCGTAGGGCAGTGTCACCCAAAGTAGGTTGTTAGTTAAGTGAGAGCCCAGCATACCCAGGTCTCTGTCCTCTCCTTCCTCTCTTGCTCTGGATAGTCATGGCTATTTCCATCCCCACACAGAGCTGAAGAGTCATTACACAGGCTGGAGATGGCCATGGCTGTCCAAAGCAGGAGGTAAAATTAAGCAAGCTACCTGTCACCTCTCCTTTCCTTTCCTTTCCTCACTTCGGAAAGAACTTCAGCTCCTTATGTTGCCCTAACCAGAAAAAAGGACGGAGCCTTTGTGGCAGAGTTTAATGCATTTACAGTGCATGGAATAGCCCGAAACAACCCCTATATCCTTTGGTATTTTCAGAGTCTGAATCTGTACCAGAAATAAAATGGGTCACAACTTATTCTAATGCCCTGTCACAGCATAGCTTGCATCTCCTCATGTGAACTATCTTCTCCCCAGAAAGAGGCGGCACCCTTTTCACTTCCTGTTGAGAAGAAACCTTGGTGTGTACTCTCCCCAAAAATCACATCTAAGCTTGGTCTTGGGTGATGATAATTGTCACAAGGCAACTGTCTTGTAAGGTGACATCTCTGTTAAAAGCACAGATAACCACAAGGCAAGGGTCGATCTTACTGCTCACTGGCTTTTTTTTTTGTTACTTAGGACAGATTTAATCAAAGTGTGGCTGGAGAAGGAAACAGAGGTGTCTGGTCTTCTCCCTTCTGTAGTCTCTCAGCAAATCCTGGGGACTTTTAATAGTCTGCTGTTGCTGCTCCTACTGCTGCTGCGGCAGTAACATGACCCCAGCCTTTGAACGCTCCTATATTTAGCCATTATTTTGAAAGATTGCCAAAGCATGCCGAGCAGTGCAAACTAAAGCAATGCTGATCTAAAACTCAGCAGTAGCTCACTAGAGATTTGTAACATTAAAAAAACACCCCCTTACTTTTTCCTTCCTACTTCCTTAGGCCTAAGGAGATTTCTTTTGGTGGCAAAACACTGCATCTATATGACCTTCAATGGAAAGGTAGCAAGAATCATTTATGAAGAAAAGCAGTGAGCAACTGAAAAAACAGCTTCTGCTTCTGTAATCTACACCCACTTTTGCAGGTAATACACAAATCCTTGACTTTTGACAGCTGTCAAAGCATCTTAAAATTACAAAGCAATGCAGGAGAACCATGAATTAATATCAATGCATTAGCAAGCTCTGTGCTGCTGTAAGAGTCATCTCTCAGGAAACGTATATAATATGTGCATCGGGTCAAATGTTTTGCTTTTGGTTTTCTCTTTGAGCAAACCCGTAGACAGAAGTATAAAGATTTGACTGCACAGGACTATTGCAGATTTATTTTAACTTATGTACACTTTTTACAAATTCACCACACCTTCTGGAAATTGTGTACTGTAATCACTGTTGCTATCTCAAACCCACGCTCATCACACACAATCATTAGAAATATGCCTATACATCATTGTTGCATAGTCTATGTGGAGATAACATGTAGTGGAACGGGATTCACATACCGTCCAGTATGACTTCATGCCATGCCACACCAAGTTTCAGTGCAGTTAGTCAGAGGCATGAACTGGGAGCTGAAGGCCAGTTTACATTGGAAGGATATGACTCAGTTGCCCATAATTACCAGGTTTTATGTCATTGCTGAGACTATCTTGCTTGCAGAAACTGCTGATGCAGATTAATACAACACAGGCAAATTTTGCATTTGCAGAAAGAAACCAGGGTGGAGTTCTTTAGGGCTTCTGTTTTGTCTGCTGTTTCTGCAGTGATAGCACTTGGAGCTGAGCAGGCATATTGAGACACAAGATGAGGTCCAAAACATACAATTTGTTTAAAAGCAAAAATTTTCTAGAAGTTAATAAAAATTTACTGAGACACCCTGATAGTTTTAGATCTGCTTTTTGCAAAGGATTAAACAAGTACTAAGGGTTCACTGGAAGAGATCGAACATCCAGACCATCTGCACATGCTGTCTTAACTGCTTCCATTTGAAAACAAACTGTCTCTGAGGCACTTTTAAGTGTCAATAATATTTCCAATCTCACTTGAAAGAAACACCTTTTATTTATGAGATATACTGTTTTGATATAACATTCTGAAATAAATCACATCTGCTATCGATCCACTTAAATCAATCTTTGATTGATAAAATTTAGCCAGTATTTTTTTCCACTTTTCAGCATTCTAAGGACTTTGACTAAATATGACCTGTTATTTGTGCTCAGATACAGAATAAACCTCTCCTATATCTGCAAAGAAAATGATTGGGTCTAGCCTCCTCAAATGATACATCCAATTAAATCTGAAATGTGCAGTTCACAAATTATGTAAGATAGCTTCCACTCAAATCTACAAAAGCCCTTAATGTTATAACTGTTCATATGGCATAGGTCATGGTGTACAGTTTCTCTCTAGTGTTAGTTTTCTCAATAAACATCACTTTTCCAATTGAAATTCCATTCTCTTACTTAGTATGAATACCCCATCCTTTGCTCAAAATATTGAAAATGAGTTTTTATTCTCCAAAGTTAGTTTGGAGCAGCAAAATTTAATTAATTGTAGCAGACAATGCAAGAACCAACTGCTTCTTTGATATCACAGCTGGATGGTTTGGGGGTCAACATACACACACCCCACACACACCTACCTGCCAATTTATTGCCAACTGTGTATCTGTGTGACAGACAAAAAATATACAAGATGATATCCTACAGCTTTTTAAACTTCTAATTCCCTGTATTGTTAGAGATTACCTTCTTTCTTATTTACTTACCACCAAACGCGCTTCTGGCCTCCATGCTCATTTCTCAGCCTGGAGATATACAGCAGTTTCATCTGATGTCTTCAAATGTCTTTGCTCTGGATGTTTAAGAGAAGAGATCTTCTGAATGCTAGAGTAAAAGAAGTGTTTGTAGACACTGTTAGAACTGGGAGCCATTCAATATACTAGTAATTATTTGTATGCTTCAAAAGAAAGATTTAAGGTGGCTAAATACAGGTCCCAAAGCCCATTGGTCACTTATATTGGGTTAGACTACATTCTATATCTAAAATGTTGGGAAAAAGTGCTTGAAGTCAGTGAGCCTTTACATCCTGCCAGAGTGATGGAAGGTCTGGCGAGGCAGGAGCCGCCGCGCTGAGAAGCACTCAGAGTTCTGCAGGGCAGCAGAGGGGGAGATGGCCAACAGACAGGCTGAGTCTCGGAGAAGGAAGTCTTACATAGGTTGAACAGAGGAAAAAAAAAACCTCACGAGAGCCAAATTAGCATCCATACTTACATTCAACTTAATCAGCAGGTGTAGGTTGCACACATGTCTTTTTCTTTGTTCAACAGGTAAGTATACCTAAGTAGCCAGATAATTGGACTGTTATGTCTGATAAATGTTACTGTGTTCCTCACTTGTACTCTTATTATGCAACCTTTCTCCTTAATAGAGAAGGTCAAGGCATGTTTTTGTTGCCTTTGCAAATTTTCAAGAAAAATATAGCAAAAAGAGCTTTTAAATCTTTTTTCTTGGTTTTCTTTTCTGATGTTTCCAAAAACCAAAAGGAAGTATCACTGATAGTTCTGGTAGCTTGGGGTTTTTTGTAAATCTTGAATTTTCTATTGGAAATTTCCATTTAAATAAAAATCTACTTTAAAAAACCCAAACACCTTCATGTTGTACTTGTACTTCTTTGACCACAGTTTTGGAACCACTCAGATTAAGTTTGAGCATGTTAGTAGCCTCACTTAAATTCAGCACACGTCTGTCCAAATGCAAATTTCATTCACTCTCTCTCAAAACAAAACAAAATAAACAATAAAAAATGATCATGTCTTGTAAAACAGAGTCATAAAGCATAGTAACTAGAAATGTTAACAGAGGAGAAACGGAGGTAACTGTTCTAAGACTCTATTCTCCTTGACAAGTGGTATTTATTTAAACAGTCTTCTTGCTTCAATCTCTTGATTATTACACAAATATTTTATGCTCTGGTTGTTTTACAAGTGCATTAGTTCTTAGGAGAAGTGTAGTACTTTTATTAGTGCTCTATGAGACTGTTGTAAAAAAACCCACCTGGGAGGTTTAAATTTTATATCTTCAACTCTACTAATTATTCTCTAAGGGATTAATTAGAGTAACTTTTTTAGCTTTCTAACAAGTTTATGTGCACATTTATACTAAGTTAAGAAACAGCTTGCACTGTGATCACAGAAAAATTCTGTTTGTTTCTTTGATATATAAACCTACTGATAAGGACTCACAGTAGCTACAGTTAAAATAAATCTACATGCCAACATAACAGTTTTAAAAGGGCACATTCACATTTCCATTTGTTTTTGTCCTCTGAGTTCTCTGGGCAAGGATAATTATTTATAAATAATATAAGGAAGAAGCTGAATACTGTTAGAAGCCATCCATGTATGCGATATATTCTGTGTAAGAGGATCTGGTTACTTAATCCGTTTGCAAAGTATCTTGCAGTTATCTAACATTTTGTTAGTGTCTTTCCTTGAATGTTCAATCAGATTGTACTTTTCAGACTACCACAGAATAGGCCTAATTAAAAAATAATTTCCTATCTTTACCCCTGTGACTGAAGCCCTTAGCCAAATTTCAGAAATGATTTGTTGAGATCAGAGTGTTAGGTCTGTATTAGACACTGAAACGCCTAACCTGTGGTCTGATATTCATACTTCTACATACAAATTTAGACTCCTAGTGCAGAGTCCATATTCTGAAAGAAGCTTGCTAAAGTCCCAATTTTTTTAAAAAAAAATAAATTGTTGGCTGCTATACTCATGTGAAGCATGAGAGGGATTTAAAGAGAGGAAGATAATATTAACCAAGAAAAAAGATGCTAACATTCAGATATCAACAGCAAAACTGCCTGTTGGAAATGGTCCCTGCCTGTGCGAGGTCCTAACCTGTGCCCAGAGCTGTGCTGGTTGGTCTGGGCCAGGACCACGCTTGGGACCATTCAACCAATCAAACAGCACAAATTCTTGAGTTCATTTTTACCGATATCTATGTAGACTCTGTGAAACACCCTCCAGTCACTGGGCAATCAACTTTCTTCACAGAAGATATGAATAGTTCTTTTTGAGATGGTAAACTAAGTCTACTTTTAAAAGGATTCAAAAAGTGAATTTCCAGTCTTGAGTCTTCTTTTATTTTCTGTGGTTTACTAGAGAGATGATAGTCAATGTTTGTCATGAGTGAATCCTTTGCCAAACTGAGGATATCAAGACACCAACTGACAACCTAACTCTTGCAGCTTTGTTGAGGAAAGTGCTTGCTATTCCTGGACTTCCTTGTGATCATGGCATCTGGCATTTTGACAGCAATCCAGTGCCCTGGAAAAGTTCATCAGCTCTTTGTCAAACAGGTATGGCAACAATGCATAATTTAATGCTGAAGTAAAATTAAATTGATTCTAAAAAGATGTCAGCTGAAAAAAGCTAACTTCTACATTTCAAAACAGATAAAAGTCAATGACAACAGGCATTTTATTTATGTCTATGTTATAATTTAACTTCAGGATCTTCTGTGCGTTCATTAAGAAATCTGGTATTCTCTAAACCTTAACAACTATATATTGGAACAGCCAATGAACCTGGATATAGCCTTCAGGGACAGACGACAGCTTGGGAAAAGGCATCCTTTATGAATCTCTCCAGTCAATGAGGACCTCACTGAGTGTACATGCTTCCCAAGGGATTTTCTAAAACCTTTAATCTTGAAACTGCTTCAGTCAAGGTATAACATCTTAGCTAATGAAACGCTGTCTGTCACAGTTAGCTTTTGATGAGCCAATTGCTTCTGAAACATGGCCGGGACTTCTCTAGACATGTTTATTGCCCAATACATGGAGAAAAAAAAATACATGCAAGTGTGCCTCCTCTTATAACACTGGTGGTCATTGTAAATAACTGATTTGTCATGACCATTTAATTTTCACACACAGCCTATTATAATATACAGTTTGACAATCACTTGCTATGCAAATATTTTCAAAGGGGAAAAAACTACTCCATTGTTAAGCCCATAAAACATATGACTGCATTGGTAGGATGGTGGTGTGTTTAAATTAAGCAGCACCCCTAATGTAACCTACTGGCTTTCTGGAGAACCACCTCATGTTCTGACCAGTCACATTGTTTGAACATTAAAATATTTGCAGTTTTCCACACTGAGTAAAAGTCCCCTGAAAGCAAAGTAACTTTTGTTCACAGTGTTTTTACCATCATTTTACCATCACTGCAACCAAGAGACAGAAATAAATGGGTAGATTTTAAAGCATGTTTTTGGTGATGCTTTGTCATAACAGGTAGAGATATCATATGGTTTTTTTAAGACAAAGATCAAGACTGTATGCAAGACATGTAGAAGCAAAGTTTCTAGCCAAGGTAAAGTTTACTCTCTGGAGTGGTAACAAATAAGACTAAAATTAGTACTACCAACTAGGCAGTAAAAAATATGGTGTTTTGTTTTGTTTTTTTTTAAACTGACAGCTTGATCTCTATGTCCCTTTGCTGTGTAGGAGCCATTCCAAGGCCAGGCTTCAGATTCACTATCCCTCTACTGCAAGGACAGATGGGAATTATATGCAGATTGACTCTAGCCTTGTTCAGGATGGCTACAAAGAAAATATGGCCGGGAGGTAGTGATTTGCAGGGGGACAATGAGCTGCAGGGCATTGAGTTCATATAGACCTAAAGACAATTTATAGGGCAAGGCCAGGTTTACCTTGCAGACTGCCATGTAGCTTGTTCAGAGCTAGTTTACATATTTCTAGTCTTTCTGGTGAGTTAGAGGCCAAGTCCTTTAAGAAGACTTTTCTTCATTGAACAATTTTATTTACCTAACACTTTAACTGTTAAGATTTTTTTTTTTTTTTTTTTCTCCCAGGAGGTCTCAGGAGGCTGGTAGCTATGGCTTCAGCAGCTTTATAGAGGAAGTCATGCATTACAGGAAAGTCTCCCTCTGGTGACTCAAATGCAGAGTTTGGCCTTAATGTATTGACAGATTCTAAAATAAGAGGCAAAATTTGTTTAGATAAGAGCCTTATTCTGAGGACATACATTATATTCTGTGAAGTTTTTCACAATTCTTTAATAGAGTGCCAGAATGCTTATTCCCCTGTAAAAAACCAGACACTTCAAATTATTTCCTCAGAGTTAGAGGAAACACTAGCTGCCAAACATGAAGAGTGTGTAACAAGCAATTGCCTAGCCTGGAAAGACAAGCAAAGCACCTCTTTAGATTGTGAGGTTCTATTTTAATGAAAAAGATTAGAATCCTTTAAAGTTTGCCATGTATTTGAATTATGTAGTAAACAGCTACCCACTGACAAAACTATGAAACCTTCCACAAAGTTTAATTTAATGATTTTTTATAGTACACCCAGCAAACTATTACAATTAACTCTGCCACTGCATGCAAGAGCAGCAACAAATGCCAATTTTACACTTGGCAAATCTGGAAAACCTAAAGATGATGTACTTTCTGCTTTGCTGTATAAGAGCTTCCACCCATTGGTAGTAGGAGTCATGGTCTTTAAATTTAATTTTCTTTAATGTAATCGGGTTTTGCCTGCTATGTTTACAGCAATTTGAATCAATATCCCATGCAAGTCATTAAGAGTCCATAGCTGTAACCATTGCAAACACTGAATCCTCTGAAGAAAAAAAAAATTCGTACCAAATTTCCTACTTTCTCTCACTGGCTGTTTATAACAGTATTCACTTTGATTTGATTTGATTTTTTTAAGAACAAATAATAATATGTTTAATAATATTTGCATAAAAATAAATATTTCCTCATCTTGTACTGAACCTTGAATAAAGAAAATAATTCTTTATTAAAAGAAAAAGTTCTGCTTTCTTGTCCTCCTATTATAAGATACAAGGTAGTGGTTTAATCAGGTCTGTCAAGTCTTGCACTTTGCATTTAGCTCAAGGATCCACTCACATGACATTTCCCAGGATATGGCACGCTCCTAATGCAACATCTGTGGCTGCACTTCTACTGTTTCTGGACATCTCAGAAGGATTTCCCCAATATCAGCTGTGTCCAGTGAATGGCTTCTCTAAGAAGGAAACACCATGGTACCAATCAGCCACCTGGGAGGTCAGATACCTTCTAAGAGGGCCCTACAGCCAGTGCAGTCATAGGCCAAGGCGCAGCCTTAGAGCTGTTTTCTCCCACAACCTCATGTAATGCAGTAGAGAAGGCAAAAGGTGCCATCTCATGGGACCCAATCTATTATTCAACAGTCCAAAGGGGAGCCATGTTCTTGCTCTGCCTCTGCCAAGAGGACAAAGTGTTACACTTTTACCCTTCAAAGACTGTCTCCTGTCAGAATCCAGGTGCCTCCAAACAGAAGACTAACTGAAGACTGGCAGATGAACATCTCCCTCCAGAGAGAAATTCTGTACAAAAATTCTATGGGTACCAAGGGAAATAGGTCAAGATGTGACAGTGGGAAGATGACATTTCCCCTTGTATTGGAGACTGGGATATTTTTTCTTAAATGAAGGGTGTGCCCCATGTAGTTCAATTGCAGTGATGGTTTTGGGTTTCAGAGGAGCAAAAGTAGGTTTCAGTACAGAAGTAGCATTCTGTCAGACCAAATGAGCCAAGCTGCCATTGGCCAGAGGGGGAAACCTTGCCATCAGGAGAATCTACAGCGTGTCTTTCATTACTTTTCTGAATGAGTCATTTCAAATTACCCTCCTTTGTTTTAAAATTTTGTTTGGACAATAATTTTTCAAAGAACATTTTGCAATGATACAACCCTCAGGGACACAAGAGAAACTTCTGCAGTATCAACCTCCACCATGGCACATGAGAAACATTAATTTAAACCAAGCTGGTTTTCTTCATAACTCAACCAAGTACACAAACTACCGAAATTCAAGCACTGAGAGATACTGTATATATATGTTTACTCTAACTGCTAAATGGGATGACTGGGCACCAAAAAAAAAAAAAAAAGCCTTATGAGCTATCCAAGAAAAAGAGACACTACTTTTTTTATTCCGCTCAAAAACTATGATGTGTAAGAAAGCAAAAAAGGACCAATACCCATTCTATACTCCCTAGACTTCATCGGAAATAGGATTAGAGAGGCGTAGACATAGCTCCAGCAGATAGGATAGACCAGAAGAACCTTATCCAGATGAAGAGGAAGAGATACCAACAAGCACTTCAAGAAACTGTTCATCTAAGGTCTTATATGTGCTAGCTTTGTATATGACAGTTTGAATTCATTAATAAATGGGTTAAGGGATAAAAAATCTGTCATGACCACTTGAAAGACATAGTTTAAATTAGTAATATACTTTTTTATTAAGTATCCCTTAATTACAGATATGATTTTATCATTCCAGTCTTCAAATTTAATATTTTATGAATCCTCCAAAACAGACTGTTTGATCAGTGAACAAAACCACATACAATTAGAATCACTGAGTATGCAAAATTTTGTGAAAAGGTGATGTAAGGACTGACACACTGGAAGCCTCTTTAAATTGGCACAGCTTTTTTACTGCTGGGAAGCAATAACATTGTTGTATACTTTCTGGTATCTCATCTCTTAATCAATATAAATTCCCAGTAACCAATGAATTCCAACCAAGTTGAAACAATTAGCCTAACACTGTTGTCAAGTAAATACACTATTATAAATCATGACATATTAAGTATTAATTTCTTAATCTAATTTGAAGTATGACTGCACACAGTCTCTCCATGATATTCAGTGCTGATAATACAAATGTTGGCTGTAAGCCTGCAAAGCGATCAACGTGAGTTTATATTGGCACGTAGGGTCTGTACTTTTATATTACTTTGTGGAATCTAGTGTACAGGGAAAATATAAATGAAGAAACACTGCAGAACTTGTTTATGGTTGGCTCTCCCAGTTCTCTTTTCTGCAGAACTCAAGATCATCTATGTAAAGTTTGGGAAACAAGACTCAGATGCATGCAGAAATAACCTTGGAATAACTCATTACTAGACAATAATAATTCTTAATTTAGTATCTTAGTTGTATTCTTAATAATAATTCTTAACAATTGAATTCTTAAATTAAATTCTGAAGCTGGAAGACCCCAATAGTTTATTATATTCATTCTTATTTGGAATGTGTGTTTATGTGAAATTATTCCTATTAGATGAAAGATATATACATAATAAAAGACAACTCTCCCTCTGAAAAACACAGTCTCTAAAAAACTAACGTAAAATAACTAAGATAATAAAAAGGGAAGATATTCTCAATACTATTTTAAAGATAGGAGAACTGAGAAATCAATTTCAGCAAGATGCCTCTCATTTAGACATGTGCCTATAACTTGTTGTCTAAATTTCTTCATAGTAAAAGGAAAGATGTAGACACTTACCTCATATGTACAGTTCATCTCACTCAGAGGTAAACATCAAAGGCAGCTCAGTAAAGTCGTGCTATAAAAGTGACTCTTAAGGGAAATCTAGTATTGTTAGCTCACATCTACCTCTCCGGTGTCCATGACTAAAGCTATATCAACCAAGGAAACTGCAAGTAGGCTTTCTTTCATCTAATTTTCACCATCCCATTACTTTCTGGATAAAACATCCATTACTTTCTGGAGCTTGAACAATGCATTTATGTTTTATATGTCTTAAGTTAGAGAACCTCACACTCTCTGCCTTACACAAGGAGAAAAACTGCAGCAAATTAGGAAATCAAGCAAAGTGTCAAATCTCAGATGACTATTTCAGCCAAAACAACATTTTTCTTTTCTGAGGTGTCTCTTGATTTGTTGCCTGATAAAACAGTAGTGAAATACATATAAAGGACCTACCTTGTATTAGGAAGAAAAAAACCTTGATACATAAAGACCTATGTGCACACACCAAGATCACTTTCAGAACACATAAAATATAACCTGCTCTAGAATGATTTTATATATAATAATGAACAGAAATTTAATGTAGAGAAAGGCAAATATAATGTCCCAAGAACTTTTTCATAAGCTGGCTTACATCTCAAAAGAAATTGTATCAAGACCTATAAACTGTCCCTTTTGTGACCACACAGCTTACATTTTATTTTATTTAACAGTCTTGCTGGTTATTTTAGGAACCACTTATCTAGAAAAATAATAGAAGAGATATTTTTAAAGAAAATATGGAATGGAATGGAATGGAATGGAATGGAACAGAACAGATCTATTTCAGTTGGAAAGGACCTAACAACAATCATCTAGTCCAACTGCCTGACCACTTCAGGGCTGACCAAAAGTTAACGCATGTTACTAAGGGCATTGTCCAAATGCCTCTTAAACACTGACAGGCTTGGGGCATCAACCAGTTCTCAAGGAAGCCTGTTCCAGTGTTTGACCACCCCCTCGGTAAATAAATGCTTCCTAATGTCCAGTCTGAACCTCCCCAGGTGCAGCTTTGAACCATTCCCACACATCCTATCACTGGATACCAGGGAGAAGGGATCAGTACTTCCTTCTCCACTTCCCCTCCTCTCTAGACAGCAATGAAAAGTGTTATCATTTTATACAAACAAGAATAGTCAGTCCCACATAATGCAACACATCATATGACACCAAAATATATTTCTGGACCACAATTTCATAATCACTGCATAAACAATTACCAGAAAAAATGATGTAAGAATATATAGAATGGGATCATTCAAAGACGACGTTGCCTTGGTTTCAAAGCACTTTCCAAATTTCTACAAACTGATGGATTCTTGTGTTATAACAGTCAAAAGATCCGTGATCCTTGATCTAATTATACCTACCATCATTACATGAATGCTGACTTAGTCAATGATTATTACCATTATTACTTTTGGACTCTTTTGCCACTGAATCAATAATAGCCTAATTGGCCTCTAAAGATCTGCAAGACTTTACTATTGTTCACAGATCATTTGAGATCTATGTTGAGCTTTTCTGTCAGTAATAATGAGGTTTGGGACATAAGAGAACAGCCACCCATGCAATTTTATGATGGAGCGCTCCCACAAATGAACAGCTTCAAATACAAAGCAGAGGACACATGAAAAAAGACTTGTCAAAAGTTTTAAAGTGTAGAGTTCTAAATGCATAATTTGGAAACTAAGCAAAAAAAGACAATTGTCAGTGTTGATCTAACATGCTAATGGGAGAGATTTTCAAAGCATCTCTAGGAGCTGAAGCGTAATACCACTGTAAGTCAATGGGAACCGTGATCCTAAGCCATGTAACCTTGATAAAAATTGTAGACTGCATATGACAGAATCACAGAATCACATAATGGTTGAGGTTGGAGGGGACATCTGGAAGTCATCTGGGCCAGCCTCTGTGCTCAGGTAGGACCACCTAAAGCCAGTTGCCCAAGACTGTTTTTTAATATCTCTAAGGATGGTGACTCCACAACCTTCCTGTGCAACCTGTTCCCAGTGCTCCCTCACCCTCACAGTAAAAAAGTGTTTCCTGATGTTTAGAAGGTACCTCCTACATTTCAGTATGTGCCCATTGCCTCCAGTCCTGTTACTGGGCACCACTGAAAAGAACCTGGCTTTGTCCTCTTTGTACCCTCCCTTCAGGTATTTATATACATTAATAAGATCCCCCCTCTGAGCCTTCTCTTCTCCAGGCTGAATGGTCCCAGCTCTCTCAGCATTCCCTTCCGTGAGGTGCCCCAGTCCCTTAATCATCCTTGTGTCCCTTCATTGAACTCTCCCCAGTATGCCAGTATGTCCATGTCTCTCCTCCTCTCCATTAGGAGCCCAGAACAGGATGCAATACTGCAGGGGAGGTCTCACTCGTGCTGAATAAAGGGGAAGGATCATCTCCCTTTACCTGCTGGCAATATTTTTTCTAATGCAGCCAAGGACACCTTTTGCCTTCTTTGCAGCATGGGCACATCCCTAGCTCATGTTCAACTTATCCATCAGGACCCCCAGGTCCTTTTTGGCCGTGCTGCTTTCCAGCTGGGTGGTTCCCAGCATATATTGGTGTATAGGATTGTTCTTCCCCACGTACAGGACTTTGCAGTTCTCGCTGAACTTCATAGGGTTCCTGGTGGCCCATTTCTCCAGCCTGTATACATTAAAAGGAATTTACTACTATGATAATTGTTTTTCTTCTTGTAACTGAAATTGAACTCTTGTGTTTCTGGATTTTTGTGTGTGTGTGTGTGTGTGTTTGTGTGTGTGAAATGCATGGTTTTCTTCTGTTCATGGACAAGCATATTTTCATTTCAATAACTTCCAGTGGGAAATAATTCAAACTATGAGAGGTGAATACACTCTTGCCTTTGCCACTTACATACTATAAAGAAGACTTCTCATTTTTTAGGAGATGGCAGGCAGGAGCTCTCCCCACACGCTCCACAAGAATGATGGAAAGGACAATTATATTTTGTTAACAAACAAATATTAAGACATAAGGTAAAATTATGCCTGAGTGCACAGAATTTATTTTTCCAATAAAGATCTAGTAATAAAAAAGGTGAAAGACTTATTAGTTGTTCTCAGTGGGAAAGTGATTTGTATTTTTTTATTATACGGTACAGATTGCTCTTCAGTAACATGTAGAGCAAAGTACTTGAACAGAACATAAGTGTCATGTGAATCAAAATCTAAATAGCCTGTTGGGGGTGTATATAATAATTTTCTCGGATATTTTATAGAGCAAATATCCAAATCAAAATAAGGCTACATTAATTTGACTCACTTGAACTGGACTGGGACTTCAAGAGGGAGCCAAGGGAGAAGAATAAGCTGTTGAAGCTGTTCAAATCAACAAGCATATCTCTAGATAGTTGAGGTTTTAAATTGCTTTCTTCATCCTCACCTCATTGGTGCTTATGTTATTGAGAGAAATGGCTTCAACATGTACTCCGGTCTGATTAATTGCCATGGTACTTATAAATTTGATTCCATTATAAATTGCATTGCAAACATACTATCTTCAGTTACGATTAATATCTGTGCATAAGCATGCATAAATTCACCAGCACTGACTAGCCCTGCAATGTTTTATTAAAACATGTAGTATTAATCTGCAGGTTCCTAAATTGGCATGTAAATAGTTTGGATGCTAGCAGATAGGAACAGTCAAAGTCTGCTACAGTAATACAGTTTTTCTTTTGTTCCAGCCAAGACGCAGCAATGTGATAAGATACTAATGGCCTGATCCTTGCATTTCAGTGTAGGCAAATCAGTGAATTCAAATTAGTGGTTTATCAGCTTCCCCACCTCCTGTTTTGTTGTAAGCATTCTGAATTCAAAACAACTAATTTAGGTATCAATGCTAAAGGATGAAGCTAAATTTTATTGATGGACTGAGAACCCTCTAAATATGAGAGGAATTTCCAAAAATTAAGCTCTAATAAAAAGAAAAAAAATCTTTTAGGCATCACTTTTACCTCTTCCTCAAATATAAGAAAAAAGCTAAATACGAACTATTGTGTCATAAAAAGGCTCACCTCAAATTAGACGCAAATTACATCAGGAAGAATTTATCTCCAGAACACTGCAAAATGTAAAGTTACTGAACTTTTAAATACAAATCAATGTGAGGATAGTGGAAATAATGTCATGATACATTTCAGGAGTAAGGAGCTTCATATCATTTTTCTTAGATAAGACATACACTATCCTTTTCTTTCATTTATTTAATTTAATCACAGCTGGTAAAATTAAGGAGATCCTAGAATTTGATTTCTTGGAATCGTGTTTTGACCCTCAAAGCTTTGCAGCTGCTAATTTCAATATTTTATTGCAATCCTCCCTGCATTCCAAGGCTGTTTCTCTTTCTTGTCCCATGACATAAACATTCCTGTAAGATACCACAAAGTGTGTATCATTGCTGAACTTTCCACAGAAAGGAAATTGTACCATGAAGAATATCAGGAAAGTTTCTCATCACAAGAAAATTCCTCTAGAAGTGAATATTCTATATTATTTTTGAGAAACCCTTAAAAAAGAAAAGCAAAAAAAAAAACCACAGAGAGAAATAAGTTTGGGTTTTTTTCTAAATATCCCATCACACTACATTTATGTTCAATATCAAATGTTGACTCTTGTGGCCAACAACCAGAAATGTTAGCCTCCACATTTTTTTTCAGTGTTTGGAGAATTACTTTCCTGTCTTTACTGTTTCTGCCCTTTGTCATTGAGAAATCTCCATAAATATCTACAGTATCACATTACTATCTTCTGAAAAATCCTTCTCTCAGTCTCTCTTTTTCCATGATTTACAGAGAAGCTGTTAACATGTTATGCTGATTGATCTTATACCCTCACTTTTCTGTCCATAGCTATCTGTTATCTCATTTCTTACATAAACTGTTCAGAATATGAGCCATCTTTTTGTTTTAATATTTGTACCAAATAGATTTCTGCGACATTGCCATAGTAATTCAAGCAACAGAAGCAAAACACACCGGTAAAGAGTTCTTGACAAGATCTTTTAAAGAAAGATCTTTCAAAAGAAGATTTTTTTTTTTTTTAATTGCATATTTAGAAGAATTTTGTATTTTATTTCAAAATGGGAGAACTACTCTGGATTTCTACTATATCTCTGGCATTTGAAATGCTGGAAAAATGCTAACCGTCTAACTGTTAGCATTAATAAAGAATTATTTGTAATAAAAAAAGAATTATTTCAGGATGAAAATACAGGGGAATTTCTCAAGATTCTAGACTGAAACTGGTAGATGACTATTTCTCCTAATGAACTAAAGGAACCTGAAAGTACAAAATAATAAAATGCATGCCAGATTGTACTTTAAAGAATAATCTGAATATATTTGGAGCTGGAGATGTAAAGTAGATTGAGTTCCTTCTATTTTTAAATCTTTACAACTATAATAATACCCAAATTAGTTATACGTAAAACATGCTACTCAATTTGTTCCTAGAATGAATAAAAACATCTCTACGTGTTACAAGAGCCATCATTTTTATTTTAAGTCTATTAGCAAGCAACAGGATGCTTGAAGTATACATAAGATTGGGAAAAAGCTAGAAGTCAGCACCACTAGATTTTATGTATGTTCATGCTCAGTTAGGGGAGAATACAACTTCTCACTCAGCCAAACAATTTTTGTAATATTCATTTTCAGAAAGAATAACTCTCAAGATTTAGAAAAGATAACAGGAATGCCCAAGAAATAAGAGGAAAGTGTCAGTGTATGTTCCTGGTCAGATTAGCTCTGTTTAAGTTAATTCTATCAAGTGAGGAAGTGTCTCTAGCCAGTGAATAAATCATATCAAGTTGGCCTGTTACGCTGGATGCATCTGAATTCAAACAAAAATTTCTGGGTTAAAGTGTAATCTCTCATAAATGAGATAATTCAGAAATGCCAATGTTTACCGTAAATGACCATCTGAAATGAATTTTAATAAGCAAAAGGGTGACTATAATTTAAAGCTCGCCATATTTAAAGCTTTCAATTCCAGCAATATTTTCAAAGATGTCAGAAAAAATACAAGAATTCATCTTCTATCATCTAATTGATCTGAACGTTCACATTATGTTCATTCTCATAAGATTAATAACTGCAATAATTCACACTTATGAAACATTCTTCCCTCCCATTTGTCTATCTTGGCCTCTTTTGTAAGGTAGTGTGACACATGATTGCTTCATACCTTAGAGTATAAGAATAGTGAGTACCAGAAGCTGTACAAACATGAAACTTCATAGGCTACAGCATAACACTTTTTCTAGGCAAGAAATTAAGACATGAAGGATAAGAGAAGGACCTCCAATATGTTTTTAAAAGTTGAACTTAAATTTTCAGGAGAACTGAAACTTTTCTGGTTAGTTAGACCTTGATTAATTGTACTGCACAGACAAAGGTCACTCTAGCAAAAACTGTGCAAGGTCCAGTACTTCCCTGAAGAGTCATATAAGGAAAATTAAAAAAAAAAAAAAACAACCACACCACACAACACTTCAAAACCTGTACTATCTAGCACAAGTTGTTGCCTGACATTAAGGTAATCGATTAAAAGAGTAGCTTAAATTATCTTCAAAAGGTTCAGCCCTAAGCTAACTCTGTCTGTTGAATGTGTAATTGCCTCTGGTCCTTTTCTTGCTCTTGTAAAGTCTAAATCTGAAATTACCATTCCCTGATCCCTAAATAAAGTTACATGTTTTCCTAATATAAGTGAGATCTTTCAGTTTGCTGCCACTTAATTTCTCACAAAGTTGATGTGAACCTGGTTTCGGGCATAGTAATGACCAAGCTAAAATACTATGGACTTATCTGACAAACCAGTCCATTTGCATGATGAATCTTTTGACCTCTGTTAAGACATCCACCATTATCTTTCTGATTTTTAACATCTTAATGTATGGGAGAGAATTCTAAAAGGATTTGTTTAAACCATAAGAAAAATAAAGCTTTTCAATTAAAAATTTAGATTCAGAAAGCCTTAAAAAGACATGAATATTTTTCCTCCATTAAAAAAGAAATGTTCTTCTCAAACAGCCAAACTGAAGGGAAAAAAATGAGGTATTTGTTAGAAGTATTTGACCTACGATTTGTTTTTCTTCAGATCTAACTCATATCTAAATACTTTTGGCTTGTTTCCAAGAAGTATTTTGCCCACTGTGAGGTTTAATTAGTTATGGATTGCATAGCATTTTGAAGATGTGAAGTATTCTGTCCAGCCTATGTTACCTCTATTCTCTCTCATTTATGCCCTGGCTAAACTAAAATAACTAAATATGCTTTCCCCTTTCCCCTTTCCCCTTTCCCCTTTCCCCTTCCCTTCCCTTCCCTTCCCTTCCCTTCCCTTCCCCTTCCCCTTCCCCTTCCCCTTCCCTTTCCTTTCCTTGTTCTAGAGATACACATCCTAAATACAAGGCAAAATAGTTCTGTGGTTTTGCATGGTGGAAAGGTATTATTTCACAGGTGTATGTCCCTCTACTTACCCTTCTCAGTCATCAAGAGCAGAAACACCAGGCTTTTCACTGAGTGTCAAGAAAGCCAATATGGCTTGATTTCTTTTTATTGGTAATACTGAACCTGACTTAAATCACAGCGCTGTACTAGACATTGCATATACACAATCAGTGCCCATCTGAAAAGTTTACAATCTAAATGGACACAATAAATTGAGAGATGTTGGAGGGGAACTGAGGCAGAAAGGTCAGTCAAACAAGAATATTTGTGCAGTTCAGACAGCAAGATTTGTATTAGAACTGAGATTCAACCTAGATTTCTCAAGGTTCAGATCATGTTTTAACAGCAATACCGTAGGCTGTTACATATCAATTGGTTGAGAAAAGAAGTATCTGAAGGTTTATTGTTTATCTACACCAGATTACTTCAAACAACAAACAGAAAGTAAGGATGTGCTGAACACGGCAAATCTAATCCTGGGATGCATCAGTAAGAATACAAATATGCAAAGCCCAGAAGTTTATCAGCTCTGGGTAGACCTCAGTTGGAGTCAAAAGCCTTGTTAAGATACTTCACGAAACCCATGAATCAGTTAGCATGGAGTAAGAAAAGAGGAAAAAGTCAGAAAACATTGAAAATATAACCCACAAGAAAATAATGATGGATGTAGACTTATTTAATCTAGGAAAAAAAGACTGACATTGTAGTGGCTTAACCTGGGCTGGGTGTCAGGTGCCCACCCAGCTGCTTTCTCACACCCCTTCCTCAGCAGGACAGGGAGAAAATAAGAAAAAAAGTTTGTGGGTCAAGATAAGGACAGGGAAATCAATTACCAATTACTATTATGGACAAAACAGACTTGACGTGGAAAATTAATTTAATTTATGGCCAATTAACAGTAGAGCAAGACAGTGAGAAACAAATCAAAACTAAAGACACCTTCCATGACCCTCACCCCCTCTTTGCCCTAGGCCCAACTTCTCTCCTTCACTGTTGTCTCCTCTATCTCCTCCTTTCCCTGAGCAGCACAGGTGGCATGAGGAAGGGGAGTTACAATCAGTTTATAACACATTGTCTCTGCCACTCCTTCCTCACACTTTTTCCCTGCTCCAGACATGGACTCTTTTCATGGGCTGCAGTTCTTCAGGGCATATCCACCTGCTGCAGTGTGGGGTTCTCCATGAGGCACAGAATAGATATCAGTTCTGACATGGTTCTTCACGGGCCGCAGGGGAACAACACAGTCACCCCTCTTGACCTGCTGAACACACTTCTTTTTCATGCAGCCCAGGATACAGTTGGTTTTCTGGGCTGCAAGTGCACATTGCTGGCTCATGTTGAGCTTCTCATCCACCAATACCCCCCAAGTCCTTCTCCTCAGGGCTGCTTTCAATCCATTCTCCACCCAGCCTGTAGTTGTGCTTGGGATTGCCCCATCCCAGGTGCAGGACCTTCCACTTCACCTTGTTGAACTTCATGAGGTTCTCATGGGCCACCTCTCAAGCATGTCAAGGTCCCTCAGATGACATCCCTTCCCTCCAGTGTGTCCACCACACCACACAACTTGGTGTTGTTGGCAAACTTGATCAGGGTGCACTTGATCCTGCTGTCCATGTCACTGACAAAGATGTTAAACAGTGCCGGTCCCAGTACCGACCCCTGAGGAACACCATTTGTCACTGGTCTCCACTTGGACATGGAACTGCTGACTGCAACTCTTTGAATGAGACTGTCCAACCAATTCCTTACCCACTGAGTGGTCCATCTGTCAAATACACGTCTCTCCAATTTAGAGACAAGGATTTCATGTAGGACAGCGTCAAATGCTTTGCACAAGTCCAGGTAGATGACATCAATTGCTCTTCCCTTATCCACCAACGCTGTAACTTCATCATAAAAGGCCACCAGATTTGTTAGGCATGATTTGCCTTTAGTGAAGCCACATTGACTGTCACTGATCGCCTCCTTATTTTCCATGTGCCTTAGCGTAGTTTCCAGGAGGATCTCCTCTATGATCTTTTTGGGCAAAGAGATAAGGCTAACTGGCCTGTAGTTCCCCAAGTCTTCTTTTTTTTTCCTTTTTAAAAACAGAGGTTATATTTCCCCTTTTCCAGTCAGTGGGAACTTCACAGGACTGCATGACTTCTCAAATATGATGGAGAGTGGCTTGATCACTTCATCCACCAGTTCCCTCAGGACATGTGGGTGCATCTCATCAGGTCCCACGGACTTGTGCCCCTTCAAGTTCCTTAGACGGTCTTGAACCTGATCTACTCCTACAGTGGGCAGTTCTTCATCCTCCCAGTCCCTGCCTTTGCCTTCTGAGGCTTGAGTGGTGTGGCTATAGCACTTGTTGGTGAAGACTGAGGCAAAAAAGTCATAAAGTCATAGAATGGTTTGGGTTGGAAGGGACCTCAAAGATCATCTAGTTCCAACCCCCCCCAGCATGGGCAGGGACACCCTCCACTAGACCACGTTGCCCAAAGCCCCATCCAACCTGGCCTTCAACACTTCCAGGAATGGGGCCTCCACAACCTCTCTGTGCAACCTGTTCCAGTGGTCGTTAAGTACCTCAGCCTTCTCCATATCCCTGGTAACCACGTTTCCTGTTTCCTTCAGGAGAAGACCCACTGGTGTTATTCATGAGCTGTGGGGAATCTCCACTCTGGTGCCTGGACTACCTCTGCTCCCTCCTTCGTCACTGACCTTGGTGTCTGCAGGGCTGTTTCACTAATACTTTTTTCACTCCTTTTCTCACTGTTGTGGTTTAACCCCAGCTGGCAACTAAGGACCACACAACCACTTGCTCACTTCCCATGCAGTGGGATGGGGGAAAGAAAAGAAAGAGTAAGAGTGAGAAAACTCATGGGTTGAGATAAAGACGGTTTAATAGGTGAAGCAAAAGCTGCATAGGCAAGCAAAGCAAAACAAGGAATTCATTCGTCACTTCCCATGGGCAGGCAGGTGTTCAGCCATCTCCAGGAAAGCAGGGCTCCATCACGCATAACAGTTACTTGGGAACACAAATGCCATCACTCCAAACATCCCCCCCCACCTCCCTGTCTTCCTTCTTCTTCCCCCAGCTTTATATGCTGAGCATGAGGTCATATGGTATGGAATATCCCTTTGGTCAGTTGGGGTCAGCTGTGTCCCCTCCCAACTCCTTGTGCAACCCCAGCCCACTCGCTGGTGGGGTGGTGTGAGAAGCAGAGAAGGCCTTGGCTCTGTGTAAGCACTGCTCAGCAGTAACTAAAACATCCCTGTGTTATCAGCACTGTTCTCAGCACAAATCCAAAACATAGCCCCATACTAGCTACTATGAAGAAAATTAACTCTATCCCAGCCAAAACCAGCATACTCCTCTCCCTTACAACTTCTACACAGCAGTATTTACCCTTGCTAAAATGTTATATAATAATAACATTAGATATGTTATATATATGTTGTTTACTAATAACAGAGATATCATCAGCATCACTGATGGGCTCAGCTTTTGGCAGCAGTTGGTCAGTTTTGGAGCCAGCTGGAACTGGCTCTGTCTGACATGGGGGCAGCTCCTGATCTTTTCTCACAGAAGCCACCCATGAAGTCCCTCTGCTACAAAAACCTTGCCTCTTAAGCCCAACACAGAGGTGACATTGTTAATTCTTCAACTCTATTTGAATATGTGTAATGGAAGTTACTAAAAAGATAAATGACACTAAGCTCAGGAAATCTCCTGAGCTGAAAATGCATGGAGGCTGAGGAATCATTAAGGATGCATTATGGATGCTTGCCCCATTCTTATTCTCCTGCATCCCATACCTGGCACTGTCTTACTGAAGGACATAGATGCTCTTTAAGACAGAATACTGGCTGAATGGTCTGCTCTGAACCAGAACAGCTCTACTTATATCCCTGTATTCAGAATTTTGTAAAACCAAACCAACATTTTATTATCTTTCTCTGAAATGTCACAAATAGAATTCAACAAGATACTCTCACTACACCATTAAAATCTGGGGATTTGAAGACATCTTCTGTATCAGACTGAAGACTTTTCAAAGTACACAAATGGTTGTAAAAGGGAGTGCTATTTACTCAGAACATCCAATAATACCCATTAAAGTAGTGATACCTCAAGATAAATCCACTAACCTAAGGACTGTTCTATATGCAGGGATAAATGAAAGTCTTCCCTTTTTCAGAAATTCCATCCTTACTGAAACTGGTAAAATCTTGCACAAATACCCTGAAAGTTTAGACTGGTCAGAAATATCACCATTGTTCCAGTGCATGCCCTTACATTTCTTCAAGCTGAAATTTTTAAGGAATAGAGCATTTCAAATCTCAGAGGAAAAAAACTAAGATGATAATGAAAATCTCTTGGATTGAAGAGGACATCTGGGCCTTCTTTATTTGCATTCTTAAAATGAAACACGTGCTTAAAATGTTCCTGAAGTGTGTCCAAAGTAAATAGTGGCTAAAACTTCAACCGCTTCCTTGGGTAAGACGAACTATTGTAATAGTTTAAGAACACAGATAACTGAACACAAGACACGCTTGTACTATGATTATGTACATTGTGCCACAGGCTAAACACTGAAATTGAACTTAAGCTGAAACTTTACTGAAACCAGTAGGGACATACAAGAAAAAAAAAAATTAAATAGTTGGTTCAACAGTCAGGTTTTCCACACATTTCATAAAGGGATTTTTCTAAAAGCTACCTGCTGGATAGGAAGGTAAAGCAGAAAGCAGGTAAAGCAGCTTTCCTTCCTACCCTTCCCAAGTAACAGAATTATTGAAGAAGAGCAGGTCAAGCCTCTTTTACTGCAGTATTTAATAATAAATGGCACTGGTATCCAACCTTTTAGTGCTACTTACCATTTGCTTACCATTTCTATAAAGTAACTGGCCCATGAAGTTCTGTTCAGAGTTACACAGGGGTTGGTAGCTCAACTGCAGGCAGAGCAAACTATTCAGAATGCATAATTGGCATTAGATGAACAAAAAAGGATTTAGAAAATGCTTAGCTGGTGCTTGATTGTTTTACTGAAAAAGTAACATAAATTAAACAAATATTTATTTTAACAGCAAAACCCAGGATGGTTCTTTATTGATTATTTAATGGTTATTAAAGAGGCAAACTCAACCCTACAACAACATACTTTCAAAGATTCTTCTTCCCTCTCTTAGTATGTCCTTTTAAAGTGTGGTCATGCTGTTGGCACACGGGCAGAAAATGCCAAACACCAGAGCCTTAAATTCAGTCAAATCTGAGCTCCACTTTTACATTCCACACTCCCCAAAAGAAATTGGAATCTGAGATACATCCACTCTTACAACTTCAAGCTTTACTTATTACGCTTCCAGGAACACTGCTGGAAGTCTTAAATCATGTTAAAGTTGGTCTCTAAATAGGATTTTCAAACTTCAGAAGAAATGCATAAGCAGTGTAATGCTCTTTCTTATCTTGCATCACCAGTGCTTACACTAATTTCAACAAAATAATCTCTAAAAGGCACAGATTTCATACATTAGCAACACAGTACCCATTGGAATCCATCCTTCAGATCATCTATAGGCTTTGCATTAAGAAGAGGGAAAAAAGAAGCAAAAAGCAACAATGTAAAAGTTAAATCTCTGCCTGAAGCACACAGGGTGATGTGAATATTGATACCAGACTGTTTTTAAAGAAAAGAAATTTAAGGAAGTTCTTTATAAAGTGGATCAGCTAGGCTGCAACTGAATAACATAATGGCTTTTACTGCACTATTTGATCCTGTTGCATACTCTTGACTAGTGTTTTTTAGGATTTATAGGACTTTCTCAGAGGTCTTTTTCTTCAGAGTTTTGGATTTGGGGGTTTCTTTGCTTTTCTTCCACCTTCCTTGTAAATTACTGTTGTCATGTCATGGGACCACAATTGTTTATTGTGAAAAGTCACTAATGAACAAATGACCCTACCACCTGGAGCACTTACAGCCTCATGTTAAACTCCAGCTATATATAAAAAAAAATCTTCCCAGGCTATTGATTCACTGGCAGTGTTTGATTGTACCCTGGAGGCAGGTGACAGCTAGGCAACTGGGTTCTTACTGTTTTACACTCCCTATTACACAAACCAAATAAATCTTCTCCAAATGAATTCACTTTTTTTCTCACTCCTCTACTATGTGACAGTTCAGTATTGAACAATCTGTATGTTGTCTCCTTCTGCAATATTGAAACAAAAATTTTCATAATCTGCATAATGACAAATTTCTAGAGCCTCAATAGCTTTAAGATAGTGGCAACATTTGTTGTGCTCTACAGATTTTTAAAGCTGTCAGGTCCAAAGCATGACTTCTTTAATACTTATCACAGTCTTCTTCTGTTACCCTGATTATCTCATTTTGAAAAACACTTCCACTAACTAGAAATATAGCCAACACCTACAATATCAGCTCTCTTGTACTATGACCATAAATGTAGCAAGCTAGCCTCAGGGGGAATGAAATGAGATTTTAGGGATCAGGCTAGTTTAGAATATGCATGTCTTAAAAAAAAGCTGCAAGACTTCTTCGAAAACAGTCTTTACATCTTGACCAAAATTATTTGAACCAGCCAACTTCCTCAGGATGATAAATAACCCCAGACACATACCTAATATCCACAGCAGGAAGAAAAGCAAAGGATTCCAGTCTGACTGGATTCAGGTACTGAGGGGTGCTAACACAAAACATGGGATTTTTTTTTTTTTTTTCATTTAAAAATCTCATTCAATTTAGAGTGCACAGTGTCCTTTACTCCATAATATATACTATAGCATGCATCACTGTGATCTTAAGAGCATAGTGATCTTAAAAAAGCTTCAGGAACAAATAAGCAGTGAACTCAAGGACAGGAATAGCCACAGAAATGGCTATCATCAGGAACATGGTCAAATCAGGAACATGTGGACATTCAAGACAGGTTGCCTTGAAAGACTTCTCTTCTGATTGTCTGTTTACTCCAGCTCTTTCTCCACTGTCTTTTAACCTGTTTCACTTTGTACCTAGCCCTGCGACCTTCCTGGTCATCTGCCCTCTCTCACGCCTTTTCTGTTCCCTTGTCGTTGTTTATGTCTTCCTAATTCCCTGCCTCCAAATAACTGCATATTTAATGTGGTTTTCTTGGCATTTTTTCTTCACTTTTTTTTTTTTTTTTTTTTTTTTAATCTTGAAGCCTTTTTTTTTACCTTGCATCTGTCATCTTTGTTTCTATGGCTTGGTATTGTCTATGTGTTTTGCTGTCTCTCTGTGTGACCAGCTGAGTTTGATGATCAAACACAGGGAATGGCTTCTCAACAGGGAACTGTTGGGTAAGTTAGGACTCTTCAATCTGGATAACAGACAGTTTTAAGTAGGTTATAAAAGAGGGTTTAAAATTTGTGACTGATGTGGGTGGGTAGGAGTTGACTCGTCACAGACTATTCCAAAACAAGGTGCAACCAAATGGATCCTCTAGGAGCAAGGCTGATCAAACAGCAGCAGTCCGTCCTAAAACTGGTAGTAGATCTGGAGAACCCTACCAAGTGTACTGTGGTGCGAAAAATGTGTACAGTATCTCTTCTGTTCATAGTCACTGTTGGAGACAGAATATGGACCTGGTCACAGCCAAAACAGTTCTTCGCATGTGTAAACAATGCTAGCCACAACAGGATCAGTCTCAGAGACTAGCAATATAAGAACTTCCCAATAATAATCCTGCCATGTTCCACTGCTCACAATACAACTGAAACTCAGCTAGTAAAATAATAATTTAAAAAAATTTAACAAGATTAATTGTTGTTTAATTTTCCATCAAAAATAGCTTGTTTGGAAAATTTTATGGAGTCCTACTCAATGGACTATAGCTAAATAAATTAATTAGACAACCAAAAGATATTTAGCTGCATGGAAGAAAACACTCTTTCATTATGTCTTTTGCAATTATTTCTATGCCTAAGTCCTTTTTTCATATCACTCTCACAGCTGGAGTATTAGAACTTGTCACCATATTTGAATTCGAGGTTATTTGGACTGACTAGGACATTTAGTATACAATGACAATTTATGACCTTCTGTCATCAGTTCTGTCTTAATATTATGTTTATATTTTAATTCAGTTCTTTGAAGTGCTATTGTTTAAAAAGATAATAGAAATGTTTGCAATTTCTCTTTTTTATACACATCTGCCTTTCAATTATGCTACTGTATCATAACAGTTCTCAATTAATATAAAGTAATTTAAACTTGTAAAAGGAAAATATGCAGCTAGCAGGATATTGTGTTACCAGGAACAGGTTGCTCATGTTTTTCCCCTTGCATTTTGAAGAGGCTTCTTCCACAGGAAGCTATGTTAAATCTGAGATTATGGTAACCAGAGAATATGGAGGATTTCAGTCCCAACTGCTCCATTTGCCTTCTGTCGTTATTCACCATATCTGCCTAAGACGCAGGGTTAGAGGTAGTTGAAAAAATGAGAAAGACTGACTTGACCCTAACAGCACTTAATTCTAATAACAATTACTATCATAGAATCATAGAATCACAGAATGTTTTGGGTTGGAAGGGACCTTAAAGATCATCCAGTTCCACCCACATGCCATGGGCAGGGACATCCTCCACTAGACCAGGTTGCTCAAAGCCCCATCCAACCTGGCCTTGAACACTTCCAGGGAGGGGGCATCCACAGCTTCTCTGGGCAACCTGTTCCAGTGCCTCACCACCATCATAAAAAATTTCTTCCTAACATCTAATCTAAATCTACCCTCCTTCAGCTTAAAGGCATTACCCCTTGTCCTGTCACTACATGCCCTTGTAAAAAGTCCCTCTCCAGCTTTACTACCAAAATTCTAATTCTGTTTCTGTAATTTATACTTTTGAAATTAGGCTGTCCTACCATTAGTCTATACATGCCATTAACCAATACTTCTTACTCAAATACTGAAGCTTTCTGCCTTGATTTATTATATACAGGAGGCTAACATAAACTCACTGATGAATTGGTACCAAGGTTTCCAGCAGGAAACCCATAGACTGATTAAGTTTTGGCTTGGTTACCATAGCAAGAAACACTTGCATGTTCAAATGAGGACTTAGAAAGTTTACTGGAGCCTTTGAAGCAACTCAAAAGCGTGTGACTTTCCCTGAAGGGAAGGATAAAAGGCAATAAGTAAAACTTCTGAAATGAGGACATCCTGTGAAGGGAAGAAAACATAATATGGGATTATTTAATCAGCACACTATGATACATACATATATATGCATGTGCTCTGAAGCACGTATTTATCTTTATACAAAAAGCGAGATTCCACAACCTTTTCTCTTGCAAAGAAGTACCTATTCATTTTACTTGAACAGATGAGATTATTTTGCATCAGTACTTTTCAAATAATGGAAGTACTATCTGCTTTTGAACTTCTTATAAACTTCTTGCATGCAAGAACTAGTCAAGGAACAGGAAGATCCAACGGTCCTTAGTCTTTTCAGAAAGACAGGACAAAAAAACTGGCTGTAACTGCTAATGGCAGACCAAAAAGCTCACTCTCCCTCCTCAAGGAACTAAGCTGTGTAGGCATTTAAAAGCAGTTAGCTCTGCTAACTAAATATCTGCAGTCACTTCTTGTTACCCTTCCATGAGGAACTCAGTTGCCCACAGTTGTAAAACATCATAATTCATTTGCAATATTTTTTATTTTAACTGCATTTCCAAGTCAATCTTATAATTAAGCATTTAAAACATAAAGACTTATGCTTTCCTCTTTTCACCCTTCCAATCTCTTTTTGACCTTTCTTGTGACCCTTGGGTGTCACAACCCACAGGGTAAGAAAGCTGCCTTGCATCAATAGAAGCCGCTCCCCGAGGAGCAATGTCTGGAGAATCTGTCCTTTGCTTTGTAGGAGTTCAAGCTTAAGCTGCCTCAGTTCAAGTTTAAGAACATTTGTGAATGATTACCACATAACTTTATAAATCTCAGTGCATTACGCCTTCTTCATTTGCTAAGTTGACACACTACAGAAGAGACTAAAACCTCTCAAACCTGAAAGCAGCAAATCCATTAGGCCAAAGAAAGGGTGCCTAATGGCATTTGTAAATAACCTAAGCTAATAGGTGTTCTGCAGAATCCAAGAAAAGGTGGCATAGTACAATAGACTTGTTGTGTAGCAATGCAATGAATATTATTTGGCATAATAGGTTTTATAGTTCAGATATATAGACAACAGTAGTACAGCTGACAAACAATACAGAAGATTCATTGCATAAATATATGGTGTTCTAAAATTGTCTTTCTTGGAAGAATAACAATTTAAACTCTTCTCATGTTAAGTTTAAAACCACTGAAATGTGAAATGGCTGGTATAATATCAAAAATTATGCACTCTTTATTTCAAAAAGCAATATCCCATTGGGGGTTTTTTAGGGCTGTGACAGTCTTTAGGGGGTGACAGTCTTTTATGTGACATTTATGCCATTTAACTCTATGTGTGTGTGTGTGTGTCCCTTGTTCTGACCACATAAATGATTTTTAATTAGAAAGACAGAAGTGAAAACCACACTAGTGATTTATGAACAGTCTATTATTATTAGGTAGCTTGAAACTTAAATAAAACTGTCTTGACTTACACCAGCCAGGAATTTAACCCTAAGCTAGAAAACTACCCCAGACATTTCCATAATGAAATTCTTCCACTATGCCATGTGAGCAGTTATACTGATTTTTTAAAAAGATACTTTTAGGGAGATAAGATGGAGATTTGCTGTATGAACTGAAATTGTATCTCTGTTTCACTGGCAGAGGAAGAAATATTCTGACAGGGCAGTTTTTTATTGAGTGATTACTAGCGTAAAACCTAGCCCTTGTAACTGTGACTAGACATGAAATGACAGGCAACATGGACAGCTTCCCACAAGATGCAACACTTAAACAGATGGCATGCAAAAAGTGAAATTTCCAAGTAGTTTTAAAAGACCATGTAGACAAAACAGTAATCTAATATGGAATTTGAAAAATCTGTTATTTGTTTATTTATTTAATGGAGCAAATCTCACTTTTAGAGAGTATTCCTTCATGACCACTTTAGTAGGTCAAAGTTAGGATAATGAAAAAGTGCAAAAAGGATGTAAAAATCTTATTAAAAAAAAAACAAACCCAAACCAAACAAAACCCCAAAATCCAACCAACCAACCAAAAAAATCCCATTTCTCCTGTTTTATTGTTTTACTTCCCTCAGTCATCCAGCCATAACCATAGTCAGACTGACATTTGATCACATGTGCACTCTGGCTGTTTTTCTCCAACAGATTTTGCTGGTTCCCTCTTCCACTCAAAGGACAAGGTTATTGAGCTGTTGATTATTCCTGAATTTCCTCTTCCATTCGGTGACACACCCAGGCCCTGGTGCTTCATATCCCCTCAGAAGGGGATAATCACATAATTACAGTGCCAACCATTTCATGTGGTCATGGTGGTTTTAATATGAAGTTTGAACTTCAACAAGTATTTTCACAAATGCAGACTGGAACCTCTGAATCTCTCACATTAGTCAGATGAGTCCATTATTAAAAAACCCCCAAACAACAAAACAACAAACAGTATGTAATAGTATATAGTGTATATAACTGAGTTTACAACTTGTTCACACAGTGATGAGCAACCAAGTCATTGAACATTCTAACAGTGTTAAAGTGATATAATATTGTTATAATACTGTGGTGAGTTGACCTTGGCTGGCTGTCAGGTGCCCACCACGCCTCTCTATCACTTCCCCTCCATAAACAAGACAGGGGGAGAAAATAGGATGAAAACTTGATGGGTTGAAATAAGGACAGGGAGATTACTTAGCAATTACCATCATGGGCAAAACGGACTCAACTTGGGGAAATGAATTTAATTTCTTTCCAATTAATAACAGAGTAGGATAGTAAGAAATAAGAACAAATCTAAAAAACATCTTCTCCCCAACCCCCCCTTCTTTCTGGGCTCAAATTCACTGACAACTCTTCTACCTCCTCCTTGTCAGCAAAACAGGGGGACGGGGAATGGGGGTTGTGGTCAGCTCATCACACGTTGTCTCTGCTGCTCCTTCCTCCTCAGAGGGAGGAGGACTCGCACTCTGCCCCTGCTCTAGTGTGGGGTCCCTCTCATGGGAGACAGTCCTCCATGAATTTCTCCAACATGGGTCCTTCCCACGGGCTGCAGCTCTTCATGAACGGCTCCACCGTGGGTCCCTTCCACAGGGTCACAAGTCCTGCCAGTAAACCTGCTCCGGCTTGGGCTCCCCTCTCCACGGGGCCACAGGTCCTGCCAGGAGCCTGCTCCAGCGTGGGCTTCCCACGGGGTCACAGTCTCCACCGGGTGCCTCCACCTGCTCCAGCGTGGGGTCCTCCACAGGCTGTAGTGTGGATATCTCCTCCAGCGTGGTCCTCCATGGGCTGCAGGGGGACAGCCTGCCTCACCATGGTCTTCTCCACAGGCTGCAGGGGAGTCTCTGCCCTGGTGCCCAGAGCACCTCCTCCCCCTCCTTCTGCACTGACCTTGGTGCCTGCAGAGTTGTTCCTCTCACATATTCTCACTCCTCTCTCCCAGCTGCTGCTGTGAAGTGTTTTTTTTCCTCTTCTTAAATATGTTATCACAGAGTTGCTACCGCTGCTATTGACTGGCTCAGCTTTGGCCAGACACACCCAGTGGCAGGTCCGTCTTGGAGCTGGCTGGCACTGATGCTGTCCTGCATGGGGGAAGCTTCTGGTGCCTTCTCGCAGAAGCCCTCCCTGCAACACCACTCCCCCCAAAAAAAACCCCAAACTTGCCACATAAAACAAATACAAATGCAGTATAGTCAGTGTATCATATTGCTCATGTAATTGACATCATTAATATGAGATTTCAAAATCTACCCTGAAATAACACTAAGATTTGTCAAAAACTGGAGAAAGATTCTCAGATATACCTGCCTTTTTTCTATAAGAATTATCAAAGTTTTCTGAAGAGTAGTATTTGCATATCATCTCAATTATACCACATTGCAGTACCACACACATGAAACAAGCAAAGAGAATAAAGTCAACATTTGATATCTCATGGCTTCATTTGTCTTTCATATAAATTATTTGGCTGCATCACAGGGGTACAGAATTGCACTGAATCAAAGTGCATCTAAGTCAGTGGAAAGATACTTAGTGATTGCAATGACCTTTGCACAAGAAATTGAGTGAACTCACCAGTTGTAACTTCGCAAATAGATTAGAATGAAAAAACCAAAAATCATCAAAGTTAAAATTTCTTCAAAGTTTTTGCCCAGCTCACTCCTTTATTAGTAATACAGATTAAGAAAATAGTTTAATGTAGTGCATTTTAACATTCAGTAATTATCTGAAAAGCAGATGCTTCAAATAGATAACATGCACGAATGAAGAAAAACATTTTATTTCATATATACAGCATAAATTGTCATAATATTCATGTAAAAAGATTTTTGTTTTTTTAGTAAGCCTTCATTAATGGAAGCGTTTTGATAACAACAATAAATTTGGGCAAGCAAAGTTAGAAATCTGAACCCTGGAAAAATTGCTAGTTGTACCATACCTGTTGCTATATTAATTGGATGGGAAGTGGGCTTTATGATTCAGGCCTTTGAGCTCAATATGGTGACAATCAAATATCCCAAAATTAAAGATTGTCTATTGCAGCTGCTGGGTTGGGTTGTTTCTTTTTTTATTATTTTCTCAGAGAACACGCTCTGCAATACCTTATGGAATAATTACTAATGACCAGAAAGTATTTATATTTCAAGCACTAACCTCTAGCATTTCAATAGTATCCAGTGCTATTTATATAAAAGGTTATTCCACCACAGGAAAAGGATAATGTGCCCTTCCACTGTACAAGGCAGCATTAACAAGACTCCCATACTCTGAAACAGACACAGCCAGTAAAGCCATTCAGATATGCCACCTTGTAAATGTTTTCCCATTTCACATCTAAGGAAGAATATACTATAAAACAAAAAATGTTTTTCTATTTTAAAATATCCAAAGACAAGTTAATGCATCAGAGAGTGCTTCCTATCTTAGAGTTTGCCTGAAGATGAAGTTCTAGCTCACATGAAAATGGAAAGATTTAAGCTACAAGTAGAATTCCATTTCATGGGACATTCATTTATTTCAAACTCTGCTTTTATTCTGATCCAAAATGAATCATCGAGTATAGTTTTCTGCACAGAAAACACGTCCCAAAGTGAATTTGTATACACATTTTTAAAATTAATAATAATAATAAAAAAGTTAACATATTCATACTATTCCATTTCTTTTTTTTTTTTTCCCCAAAGATATTTTCACTGACATGGGCATATGTCCACAGAAAGTTTTATTTCAGTTTCATCAGAAAAGCTTTTCTACTCAGACCTGAAAATAACAATCTGGCTTTGAAAGAATATTAGCTTAAATAGACTGGTGTTATTCTGGTTTGCTTTTCATAATCTTTTGTTCTATTGCTACTCAGCAGTCTGTTTATTTCTATAAAAGTTAATAATATGTTGATTTATTTGATCTGTTTATTTACTTAGTGCTACATTCATGGCCTCCCAAAGATGTGCATAGAATTCCCAAACAAAACTTAAATCCTAATTTTACTTTTGCATGGCTTCCATGGAAGCCAGATCAAATACAGCTTTTTCAGTAGAACAGAAAATTTACAAGAGGACGCAGATGTTAATATATATGAATCTAAGTTGAAAAACAAAGGAGTCCACAGATCCAGTGTAAATTAGAGGTTTGATGAACAACTCATCAAAGTTAATTAAATGACAATTAATTGTCATTGACTTCTACAGGCTTTAGATCAGTTCTGTTAGTCAAGGTGTTTGATAATTCTAAAGTAGAGGGAACTTGTTTCCTTTTGTTATTTCTTTGAACTGGTACTTTACTAGACTATATTATATTTCTAGTACAGCTTTGGATTTTATAAGGTCTTTGGGTGCCCAGGGATCAAGGAAAAGATTACAGTCTCTTAGCAGCATTGGTGACAGAAGTATTTTGAATTGTGTGCTTTCCAGTAATGAATGTTTCCTACACAATAAATAGATTTTTTATTCTAATAATGCCAGAAGTGGCATATTATTACTTTTCAGAAGTTATTTCCTATGTATATCTATATGCATAAATATGATATATTTGTGTGCAATGTATATATTTCAAATGCACACACATAATATATCTACTGTACTATAGATTTTCCTTATGGTAAATTTTTCTTATGATAAAAAGAGATTATTTTATCTGTATTTGAACTCAAATCATACAACAACTTTACTTAATGCACTTCATTATTTTTATAGAAAACTTGAGCAGTTTCAAATGTCTGTTTTTTCCTTTTTGCTTATGGTAGATACAATAATAATTTTATTGTAAAAATTGTTATTATATATTAGTATATAAAGTGATGTTATGTTATGTTATGTTATGTTGTTATACAGTCACAGCCCAATCATCTGCATGTCTCTTAAACTCAACTAAATCATTATTTTTTTCTTTGTTCTTTGGTAGTTTAAGTATTCCTTTTAAAAGATAGCATCTGTTAGGTTAATGTATAGAAAATGCAATTTTTAATTTAGTTCCCAGTTTTAAAACCAAAAGACTGCATTGTGCAGATGATTCATGATAGCCTAAAGAAAGATTTCAGACATACTAATAAAATTTGATTATCAGCTTAAGTCTTCCTTAAAAAGCAATCTTTAGTGCGTCCACCTTGCGTTAATGAGCTATCTCAGAAATTCCCTAATGACTGAGTAAAATCAATCACTGTGCTCCTTTTGTTCTCCATCTGTGCTAAATGTATGAAAACTCCAGATTTTAAAAAACCAGCAAGGCCTACATAATGAGACATTCTTGACAAAGAACAAGATTATGTTGTGTCAAAGCCACTTCAGTGTAGCTGTTTCTCAGGCAGCAGAGGCTGGGAGATGCTGATTCAGAAAGCAGATTTTCTTTTACCTTTCCCTCTTGTAAAAACAGGTCTTGACCTTATCAATACACACAAACATTTTTGTCTTAAAACTCCTGTTGTCTCCCTTTGGATTTCCCACCTAGGCTAATGGCAGTGGGTGATATCCATTACTATTCCGTTATTAAAACTGTATAGAAATACAGTTTAAGATATTTACTTCCTTCTACTACCTGGAAGGAAAGAATGCTCCCTCAGCATCTCTGCTGACTAAGAGACTTGTTGATCACTGTATTGATCGCTTCTACCAATCCAGTAAAATCTACAGCTCTAGCTAAAGGAATAGCCCACGTTCATGTAAGAGATTGAGTCTGTGGTAGCTAGGAAGTTTGTGGTAGCTAGGAAGTTTGAGGATCATTCATATACTAATTACACAAGAACAATACTTATAAGAAAACTATGTGTTGGCTGCCATTTTATTGTTGCTTGGGGTTTTTTACATAACCCTTGATTTCAGTCTTGCTTTGAACAGTGTGTTGGAAGCTTTGGTGAAGATGAAGGGAGGGAATATAACATGTAATATCATTTGAAACCAAAGGCTGTATATTTCTCTTTGGTTTTGCAGAGCCAAAGAGAAATATACAGCCACCAGTGTCCTTGCAAAACTGTTAGTCTGTGGTCACGCAGTTAAAAGGCATTGCTATAATGCATCCACAAGCAGAAGAGAGCTGTCTGCACCAGTTTCAGAAAGCAGTAGTGGGCACAACATGGACAGTGTGCCTGCATCTCATCTAGTTTCCTCTTGGACTCCCTAAAGCCTGCATGTGAAAAACTGATGCAAGCTGTTGTGGTTGCCTACACAGGTACTAGACATGCTCAGCTCTAAGGAGTCCTATGTTTTCTAATGGGTCTTCTCCAACTGCTTGTGGTTATACAAACCGCAAACATACAACTTGTCTGGTCCTGAGCTCAGCCTGGGTGTAAATCTCAAGATGAAAAGTGTACTTAGCTAGAGAAACTCTGGTCTGTAGAGACAAGGAGTACAATTCTTCCATTTCCAATAGCCCCTTGGTACCCCTTTGGCAACAAAGAGGCCCTAAGACAAGCAGTTGGATCTCAGAGGAGGGACCACTGAGGAGGAGACAATGTCAGGGGATGGAGGAAACTGCTGTAAGCAGGAGGAGAGGATGTCATCGGTTAGAAAAACCACAGTGACCTCTGCAGCAGTCCAGAAACTAGAAAGTATAAAAGTGTTTAGTCATCTTCCCATTCTGACCACACAAAACATTACCCCTGCTCTTCTGGAAATGTCAACAATCTAATTGCAATATAAGCAAAATAATGCTTGCTTGCTTTCTAAAATAGCAAGATGTGGCTGTGCTCTGCAAGCCTTGTGAAACGCATGCAGTTGAGGAGTGAGGACTACTTAGATTCCTGCCAATGCCTTGAATCACATAGTCTCAGCAGCCAAAGCTTGAATTCTGTCCCCCCAGTAATTCTCAGTTTATCTTGAGAGAATTAACATGCAGCAATAGTGAATTCATTGGGAGAAAACAGTTGGACATTTTAGCAGAGAGGCCCTCACAAATTCAAGTGATACATGTACTACAATGTTTACATATAGCAGTGATGGATTTTTACAGCTTCATCCAATGGTGTCTTTAAACCCTGGACCTCTGACCTATTCTAAGGCTCGCATACCTGAGATCAAATCCAAGGAAGAATTTTAACAACTTTTCTTCCAAAATTTAATTTTCTGAAATGATTACATTGTTGTTCTTCACACCTGAAATTTCAGCCTGATGCACCAGAAGTGCCAGGCAATGTCAGCTGCAAATGAGACTCCCATACACAATAAATTCCCATTTCAATAAATGAAACAAGCCTTTTCTGAGTTCCATTCCTGAAATTCATGCTCCCTACCTCCCAAAATGATTGTCCAAACATGTCCCTAGAAAATGAAATTTCTAAATCATACAAAATTACAATAATTTCTTTCCCTTATCCTTCCCACCCCAATCTGGGCCAAAATCAATCAATCACAGGTGTGGAATGAAAGTTCAAAAATGTCAGATTTAGTAATTCCACTTTTTAACATCAAAATTACACATTTAGAAACCATAATTTGTCACAAGCTGGCATTTAGGAAAAATAAACACTATTAAATTACAAAACTCAACTTTTTTCTCCCTAGCATTTTTTTATTTCATCAAAATTTTATATTCCATTGAAAAATGCTGGAAACATTTTCATTGTGTCTATCATGCAGAAATACCTATGCATATGTCCATGTGCGTGTTGCCAGCGAGGGAACTTTCAGAGAATGTTTCTCAATTAACGTGAGCACATGAATGTCCCTATGAGTTCCCTCATTACAGTCATGCTTCAACTTTCCTTTCCAACCAGTTTCAAGTAAGTTTCTGCAGCACATGGAAACCATGCTCCATGATAAGAGTTTTCATGTATTGCCTATTCTTCACAAAAGTTTGTAAAAAAAATGGTAACTAGGGAACAGGAACTTTATAGGAGTCACATACTTTAGCATCTTAAGTGCTAAATTATTCACTTACAGTAGCATGGTCTTACAACAGTATACACACAGGGCAATGCACGGTTACCTGAAATTGTGGGGGTTTTTTAGACTTTTGAAGGCACTGTTTTCAACCTTAGAGATTTAAACAATAGTTTTAATTTATTTTAATAAAAATACTTTCTCAGGCAGTAAATTTTTCAGCAGTTGACAGAAGAACATGTGGAAGTGTGTGATTGCATGTGTATGACTATGCAATACTGAGTAATACATCGGCTATCTGCAGAGCCTGCTTTGGTTACATCTCACAGTAAATTGCAACAAAATCACCATAAACCATTGCCCTCAAACACTGGGAAAAGCTCTTGAAAGTAAAGAAGCATGCATGAAAAAAAGGCATTCACCATGCATTCACCAGAATAAGAATGATATATATACGCCAAGGTTTACTAATGACTGTGGCTTTTATCGAGAGGTTGGTATCAGCTAAACAAATCATCTACATTCCATTTTATCAGGCTTTCAAATGTAATTGATATCATCCATCTAGACCACACAGGTCTATACTTCAGGTAAAAATCAAAACAAAGCTGTGTGGTCTAGTTTGTTAGCACTGTAAAGACAACTTATTGTTAACCTTAAGATAAGCAACTGCATTTAAATCTATTTATAACCACCTTCGGTAAGTATGCCTGGATTCTTTTCTACTTTCCAGGTCAAAGTCACAAAGGCTGTCACAGGAAGGTGTAAATTACACTTCTTTGCATCAGCAAATCCCTTTGCATAAGGGATGGAGTATGTTTCAGCTGAAAACAGTGAGCTATTTCACTGCTACCTTCTCTCAGGATTTCCACTACAGAATGGAAGAGTGGGCAATTTAATTTTGATAAAGCTGTCAGTGGAAGTCATTGAAGAATCACAGACCTTGACCACCCCACTTTTATGCCAGAATTGCCTACTTTTAAAAGCTTGTACTAGCCCTTCATGCCAGGTAACAAAGAGAACTATAAAAGGAGGTTGCAGCTAGTTTGTGATCTCATTCCTTCTAAGAAAGGCAATTAAAATAGCTTTCATTCACTTCCCATGGAAGAGAATCAGTAAAGGGAGAAGAGCACTGTATGAATCTAGCTATTTAACTGCTTTCATGGAACCAAACCAACCAGCTTGCAAATATAGAAATAATAATAATAATAATAATAATAATAATAATAATAATAATTAATAATATCTATCTCTGAAGGCCTATCTAGGTTTAATTCTCCTGGCCTCCACAACAATGTAAATTTATTCTCTGCCCTGCCACCTTAATTCTTGGCATACTACTCCCTACCCCCACACACTCACTTTCTGTGGAGCTATCCCCAGTATAGCCAATGTAACAACAGAGAGAATCAGGCTTCCTGATGCTTCAAAAAATCAAAATAGCTTAAATTTAACCTATCTTGTTACAACAGAAAAAGCTTCCTCAAAACGCCCAGAGGTACTCAAGACATCTAAAATGATTCCTTGGGAGGAGAGAAGGACAGACCCATCTCTGGATCCATCCCTCAGAGCCTTCTAATAAAACAGAACATCCCTAGCTGAGTTTCCATGTGCACGCTGGCGTGTTTCAGAAAGCCTGGACAGAGGCCCAAACGCAGTTTACAATCCTTCTTTCACAACTACAGTTGGTCAAGGAGGTTGACTTACGTCTGCTATTTATACCTTATGCCCCATGGCTTCTTGTTAGAGAGCGGGCTGTGCTACGAGCCGGGTGATTGATAGTGAGTTAATGGTTCCATTGTCTGCAGTAATGCAGAAAGTACAATTCTCATGCATCAAATTGAACGGGAGCTTTATCACCGAGCTCTGTGCTTTTAAGTGGTGCTGTCACTAATACTCCTGAACAGCGACCAGGACCGGAGGCGCTAGGATGAGTCTTTTGATATCCATGTTATTAATACTTCTGTTAACTCCCCAGGGTACAAAAGTTATAGAAGAGAGCTCGTCGGAGTTGTTATTATGATGAACGCATTAGGATAGGCAGAAGAAGGGCAATTTTTCGCCTTGCCTACAGAACGGTCTTGGGGTTTTTTGTTCATCACTGCAATTAAGTGCTTACAATCGGTTACTTAATTGTTACAATTGGTTTAACTACTTTTATTCAATACAAGCATTGCCTTTTTACTCCTGCTTTGCCAGGTGTACAACAGTAGACTTCCTCCATGATACTCCCCCTTAATGAAGTGACTGACAGTGTGCACGCTAGTGAGAGTGGCTTAAAATTCAGACATGTCTACTGAAGAGAAGGAGCACCCATCGCTCTTCCTAGATCAATTTCAGTTCTGTCTTTAATAGGCAAGGAACTTTAATTTCACCGCTATCATTCTGTATCCCTCTTTGAAATTATTCACAAACACCAGGTCCTCTGGATTCTACAGTGTGTTAAGTACAAATCAGGAGCTGGAAACTGGTTGTTGCATTGTCTTCCACCTGCCTGCAGAGATTTCTTCACGTGATATGTTGGAACAATATTACAGCCACTCACATTGGGCCCCATGTGATGCCTCCAAGGGTCTGGAAATGTCACTAACTGTAACCTCAGAGTTACAGGTAGTGTAGAACTACCCATCTGTTCTACCAAGGGTGTGGTTTCGTGAACAAGGATTATCTGGTCCAACTTTTCTTGGCAAAAGGTCCGTCTAGACAAAAGGTCCGTCTAGACAAGATGGCCCAACACCCCGTCCAGCCAAATAATAAAGGTGTCCAATGTTGGGGAATCCACCACTTCCCTGGGGAGATCATTCCAATGGCTGATTGCTCTCATTGTGAAAAATTTTCCTCTAAAGTCTAATCAGAATCTTCCCAGGAGTCACTTGCACCCATTACCCTTCATCTTGTCATGTGACTCCTTGTAAAAAGGAGTGTTGCCCTACTTCTGCCAAGAAGTCCTGGAAATATTCTGCCCAGGACTTTTTGCACAGAAATATATAGTCCAGTGCTGCATAGAGTGTTGGATTTGTGCATGAACTTTCCTCTGTGTGCACTGGCCACCTGTGAGCTCAGGCACGGCAGAGGTGTTAGATCCAGCCTGCATTCTGCATAAAAATATCCAAAGTTTTTAATTTCTGCCCAGAAACAAGTTTCAGACAGGCAGAGGGGACATACTCAGGGAAACCTACATGGATGATGTTCCTAATAAATATTCACTAAACTTTCACACTTTGTATTTCACTTTTATTTGTCCATCAGAATTTTACATATAATTTTATCTCCCACTGTGAAGAAAGGCAGTCCTGAAGTGATTCTACAGACAACATAATGTGCAATTATGTGGGGCACAATAAAAGCTGGTCCAAAGCCCCCAGTGTCAGCATTACTAGCACAGCCACATAACATGAAATAGAACTTTTTTGACGTAGCACTGAAATTTTCATACAAAGCTGGATAGAAGTTATATGTGAATAAATCTTTGTACATAAATCCTAGTGTGTTCAGAGGGCTAATCTTAAAACCATATAGTCCTGGAGAAGGTGCTGACACAGATTCCCTCAAACAGTGCATTTCACATAATAATTTGCAACAGAGCAAAGTAAATGGTAAATGTTAATTAAATGTAATGACACTGGTTGTGCTTTTCATAAAGGTGTAAATGGCAACACATCATAGAGGAAGAAAAAGAAACTGCCCCAGTTACAATTTTTCAGTCATCACCAGTGCAAGAAAATCAAGCCCTTATTATATATCCTTGTTTAGCCAATTATTACCACTGTTTGTGATGGCAAAGAAAGGAAACCTCAATTTCCTTCCAGAAGGGAGGTAGTGCATATATCAGTCAAACGACAAACTTTCAAGCGACTAAAATAGATGAGAAGGTAGTAAAATAAACATTGCTAATGATTTGTTCTACAAACTTCCTAACTCCTCCCTAAGTATTATTCATCTTTATAGCTTTACCTGTCATGTCTGAAACGTTGTCTATATTTTTCTGTTTTCTAAAGATTCTGTTCACTTTACAGAAAAAGTATATCTGGAAGCAGACTGAGATTTACTTGAACTATGCATAATTCTATAGGAGTTCAAAATCTGGAACGGTTTCTTGAAATAAATACTGATTTTCTTGGTTGAACCTCTATCATTTATAAGGTTTTTATTAATAACTCATGCAGACAGAAACAAGGCTGTAGGAAAAATTACAAAAGGCCTCTTTTCAGAGCTGTTTATCCCAATAAAAAAAGTTAATTAAGAGGTTTCTTTAACCATGGTCCACTATTAAAACACCAGTTAGGAATTTAAGAATATGGATATGTTAAATTCCCAGAGCAAGTGTATTTCCTTTTACTAATTTGATCACATGCAGCTGCTTTAGGATGATACGTAGATACATGTGTATTGAGTTCTGATTTTGCTCCACCATCCAGTTAACAAGAACTGTGAGAAAGGTAAGACAACATCAGTTTTGGTCTAGCGTTTCTGTAGCTCCCAAACAAAGAGAATAAAACAGTGAAAGACGTTCTCTCCCATCACAGTAGCTTGCTTTTAAAAGTTAGAATACAGACTTGGCTCTTGGCAGTGCTAGTAATGTTAGGACATCACCTTAGCATAACAACTTTAATTGTACAACCATAACCCTTCACCCCAATTATGTTCAGTCTTGGTTTATTTATTACCAATGCCTGGTGCACTTTCGGTAATGGGCTTTTTAGGTTTGCCTTGCATTTTTTCTAACAAAATATTTTATACTCCACATATATTATCATTAAAGGTCCCTTGATTAAGGTTCTTTCTCTTTGACAAGTCTAAATGCAATTAAAGTGCAAGAAAGTCCTGAGAGAGCTATTTCTTATTTCACTTTTATTTGTCCATCATGGTTTTTCCTTCTCCCGTGGCTTTATAATGTCACCTCCCATCTGTGAGGAAAAGCAGCCCTACAATGATCCTATGAAGACCTACTGCTTGCTGAGTGTCATTTAATGTGGTATCAAATGACAAACTTAGCCCAAGACAGAATAAGCTGAATATATTGTGTGACCTAAAGTAATGCATATTAATTACAGGTTTAAAACAAAACAAAACACCTTTTCTCAAAACACTTGGTATCTTCATCTATTCACTAAACCTAAACTTGATTTCTCTGTCTCCAGTATTACACTGACTTACTGTACTGCCTTTAGTTATGATTACCTCAGTATAATTGCTGACTGTATTTATTCCTGAGTTATGGGAAGGCAAGGCATGAGCTCAGAACTAGAGACCATTTACTTACTCCTTAGCCTTCTTTCAAGGATGTTTTTGCTATAGCATTTCTAATCTTGTTTGGAGACCTCGTTCAATCTCAGAGTACAAGGGAGAGACAACATACCTCCTTTCCCATACTATAGGCGCAATATATAAGATCAATCACTGTTTAATGAGGCCTTGTTCCTGTTGTCCTACAATGTGCAGGTAAAAGCTGCACCCACATGGATCTTGATTTACCTCAGAGGGCTTTTGCACAGGCACAGCAATCCACTGTTGAGCTGTAAGTAAGGATATTCAGTCCCTAGATCCCAGTTAATCTAATGTCTGTGCTTATACGCATCAGACCAAAGGCACAGACAATCCAGCATCTCTAACCAGTGACAGAGAGACCTCTTACTGGATTGTCTAAGATGACTCTATTTTGTGCAAACATCACTGATTTCAAAAGCAGAAAAAGAATACTGCCCCGAAGTTATGAAATTGCAGACGTAGTTAACATAATTTTTTTGGCACCAAGTTTAATTCAAAAGGATTAAATAAGTGTATTCATAGATTTTAAAACCAATCAAATCTAGAAGCCATTTCCTGCATTAATTTTCCAGCTAACTTAATTATACAGCCCCAGGCTCTGGCTCGTGATCAATTAACAGAGCTGTAAAAATCTGGAGCCCATGTCTACCACATATTAATCACCACATCTGATGTAAGGAAAACAGCCTTTATTGTGGTTTCTGGATTTGAAATCAAACCAGTAACCACAGCTGATGTAGCTGCACTTCACTTAAAAAAATAAAGATTTTTTTTAATTAGTATTTCTCATGACTTAGTAATGTGTGGGAATGATAGATTGCCGTATGTGAAACAGGTCTGAGGAATATTTAAAGCAGAATAATGTGTTCATTGTAAACTGCTGAGAAAAACTATGCATATCTGCATATCTGGAGGAAAAGAGTTCACTAGTGCTACCCACCACATAGTATTTTCTGTCCAATACTGCAACTGCTTAATTGTTTTCCTCTTCATGATGCAAAAACTGTTTAGTTTGTGCTGTCCCAACAAATTAATCATAAGTGCTTGATGAGCAACTTAGCCATGGCTTACCAAGTTGAACACACATTCCCTTTTTGCCCCATATACATCTTGAGTTCAACAGTGGTTTGCTAGGACGGAGCGGTGTGCAGTTCTCATTCAGATGTTATTTATCTGTTTTAGCAAGACAAGAAGCCTGTCAATATCAAAACAGAGTCTGTGGTGATTTACCCAACAGCTCAGGCAATCCTGCGAGTTCACTGTAAATTCAAGTGGATTAAGGCTTTTTCAGAAGGAAGATGCTACCACTAGGTACAAATGCACTCTTCTATAAATAGGTAACAAGAGTATAAATAGCTTCAATAACATTTAGAGGAAAAAAACACCCAACCTTTGTGCTGGCAGAACTTTTCTGTGGTCAAGCTGATGCATACTGTGAGTATGTAATAGCTTGACAGTGAATAAGCAAAGAAGAAAATCCATGGAAATGAGGGGGAATTAAATAGCTCCAGACGAAGTTTCCAATTATACTGAAGATTATTGAAATTTCCTTCAGGAGATATCTTCAAGGCTTGATGAACAAAACATCAGTGCCTGTTAGACTGCCCTGATCCAAAAGTCCTTCGGAAAGGCTTCCAGGGATGCCTCAGAGCAGTGGATCAGGCTCATCATTTGCGTACATTTAAATGCTGTGTTGAACTGGTAACACAGACATTGTAGAGACCAAAGGTCAACCACACTGTTATGGTACTGATTTTCCCAATTTACTTTGTTAAGAATCACAGGATCGTAGAATCTTAAGGTTGGAAAAGACCTTTAAGATCAAGTCCAACCATTGACCCGATGCCACCATGTCTACTAAACCATGTCCCGAAGTGCTACATCTACACATTTTTTGAACGCCTCCAGGGATGGTGACCCAACCACTTCCCTGGGCAGCCTGTTCCAATGATTGACAACCCTTTAACTGAAGAAAGTTTTCCTAATATTCAACCTAAACCTCTCCTGGCACAACTTGAGGCCATTTCCTCTTGTCCTATCCCTTGTTAATTGGGAGAAGAGACCAACACCCACCTGGCTACTTCCTCCTTTCAGGTAGTTGTAGAGAATGATAAGGTCTCCCCTCAGCCTCCTCTTCTCCAGGCTAAACAACCCCAGTTCCCTCAGACGCTCCTCATAAGACTTGTGCTCTAGACCCTTCACCAGCTTTGTTGTCCTTCTCTGGACACGCTCCAGCACCGCAATGTCTTTCTTGTAGTGAGGGGCCCAAAACTGAACACAACACTTGAGGTGTGGCCTCACCAGAGCCAAGTACAGGGGGACAATCACTTCCCTACTCCTGCTGGCCACACTATTTCTGATACAAGCCAGGATGCTGTTGGCCTTCTTGGCCACCTGGGCACACTGCTGTCTCATGTTCAGCCAGCTGTCAACCAGCACCCCCAGGTCCTTTTCTGCCAGGCAGCTTTCCAGCCACTCATCCCCAAGCCTGTAGCGTTGCCTGGGGTTGGTGTGACCCAAGGGCAGGACCTGGCACTGAGCCTTGTTAAACCTCATACAGTTGTCCTTGGCCCATTAATCCAGCCTGTCCAGATCCCTCTGCAGATCCTTCCTACCCTGAAGCAGATCAACACTCCCACCCAACTTGGTGTCACCTACAAGGTTGCTTTGAAAAGTCTTGTGCCTTCCTGGAAGGTGAAACAGAGTTATGCTTATATCTGAGAGCCAGGAAGCAAATTATTAAACTATATGCTAACTCAATTTTAATTCTAATCATAATCTCTCTAGCATTAACCATACACGTTCTTAAAAGGCACATCCCCCTTCCACCTTTGCAGATAATACTATTCAGGTAACAGCATCTGTGTCAACTATAGCACAATCAATATCTGCTTTTCAACAAAGCAGAGTTGTGTTTACATTTCGAGGTCTAACAGCAGTTTCCTACCTATGCTCTACTCTCAAAGAGCAAGTCGTTAAACCAGATGCAAAGACATCTGTGCCATTTTACGACCAAATCATTATACCGCCACTGTCATTATACTGTCCTTTCTACTAATCCACCCCCTGCATTAAAAACCATATCCTGGTCTCATATCCCATCTCAGTTATAGGGCTTTCCAGGGTACACATTTACCCAAAATGCCTCCTTAAATATTTGGTGCTAAAATAGGGACTACCAGAACCTCTTAAGCTCCTCAGAGCTAGATGCCTTTATATTTAACTTTCCTTACTCTTTCTTCAGAAGGGGTGAATAACGAAGCAAAATCCTATATGTTAAGCAACTACAATATATTAGGGGAATAAGTGGAGCTATGGCCTCAAGATAAAAACCTTAAAAAACCCCATGGTTTAGTTGTTTTCTAAGTGACTGGTACAATGCATGAACTCCACAAGTTCCTGGGATGGCTGGAGGTTTATATCTGAGAGACCCCTTGCTCAGTTAATCCTAAAGTTGCATAGTTGATATATCTTCTTATGCTCCAGTGGGGCACAGAGGATTTTAAGAAAACCTCAGTGAACACATATGTTTTAGAGCACTCCTATGTTTAAATAGGCATGATGGCTTAGGAATAGCAGTGCTAGTTGTCAGATGCTGTATGACGTTTGAAAGCAATGCCTTTTTGATAAATGAAGACTTCAAACACATCAACTCAAGTGGAGTTTTTTTGGAGAGGGGAGAAGTAACATGCTATGGATCTCAGATGACTCTGAGAATTATAACATGGCCTCTTCACCTGAAGGAGATGTATTAATACGGCTTTAAAACAAAAACATTTTGACAAAACTCCCTTTAAACTGTCTAAAAATCTTAGAGGTACATAGATAAATGAAAATTATTAGGAGGGACATAAGGAGTCCCAAACCACTATTTCCAGTGCTCAGGAACATGACCTAACCATCAGACTTGAAACAATGAGGTGTGAGGACACATCCCACCATTCCTACTGATGCTACACACTATGCAAAAAGAACAGAAAACTCATGGGAGTTTTGCCCAATTCATATAAGGAATGTGCTCTTAGGAGTCTGCAGAAGAGACGTTGGATCTGGGAGTTATAGATTCTGGGCTCTGGCCCAAGGACTGCTACAAGTCTTGCTTCTGTCTCATAGCTAGGGCATTTTTCCTGGAAGCGAAGGTTTGATCTTCCTCTGTAATATACATTTCGCAGGTGAGCATTCAAATCAAAAGACTATTATAAACTGGTAAGTTTACAACCGTTGGACACTACTATATTTTAGAGTGTTTTAGTTACCCAATAGGACAACTCAGCACCTTAAATTATGTGAAGGTTTTAGGAAGTGGATTGCAGAAACACTTTACTATTCACCACTTGTTGGCTTAGATGTTAAATCCCATTCAATGCTGGCTGTTGTGAATTTAATTCCTTGGCACCTTACTATCCTATACATTGCTCAGAGACTATAAACACCTAGCTGGGGTTATGAATTCAACTCCACAAGGCAGACATGCCAAAATTCAACTGAATTCTGTTGACAAGGATAGCTTTTGGTGAATTTTTTCTTCATTCCAGTTTACAGCTCCTCACCAAGAAGGGTAGGTTTCCCAGACTAAGGCTCAGAAGGAAATGTCAAGGTTGACCTGAAATCAGAGATCTCTCTGCTGTTTCAGCTTCAGAGACCTCTCTGCCATTTCAGCTTATTACATATAATAAAGTAAGTGAAATAGACCAACACCTTGTTCGCTTGCATTTTGGCAGAGATGTAAGAGGAAAAAGAATTGATAAGGAGAGGTGTCTTGACTCTATTATCCCACAAATCCAGATATTCAGTCCATTCTCATGCTTAATTTCTCTCCCTGTGACCCTTTCTCCATTACTTCATTCTTCCACCTAATTTGCATTATCAAGCTTCTCAATGCTGTCCTTTCTCTGTAATATAGTTAAAACCACAACTTGCTTTTCTAGTCTACATCTCTGTTCCCAAAGCGCTAGACCCTCCCCACCAAACACTTCCATGTGTAATTCACTTCTTTTTGAAACAATCTGAGCAATTTCTGAATTATCTTCTATACTCAGATTATATCCTTCCCCTAAATTAATCCTGTCTTCACACTCCAGCAGAAGAAAATTTTAAATGCATGCCTAAGAAAACTAGAAAATTAGATTAATCATTAACTTTAAAACATAGCAGGAGGCTATGTGTCAAGATTCCTTGGTTTAAAGAAGACCCAAGGTAAACCATGAAGGAAAATCAGAAAAATACATGGATTTTACAACACTTAGAAAAATGAAACTTTAAAAAGAAAAAAGTGAATTCAACTTTAACTATGAAAGTTCTTGTAATCTTCTATTATGAACAACACACTAAAAATATATGGACAGAGCTTCTTCTCATTTTATGAGCACTAAAAGTGCATACACAAATTTTTTGAAGTTATTATTATTTGGTAATATACAGTGTTCACAAAGTAAAAAATAATCCTTTAGTTCATTTTTTTTTTTTCTTAGTTATTCAGATGTGGCTGGCACGGTCCCTGTGTTAGTGTAAGTTCAGAAATGCAGGAGAAAGACTCTTCAAAGACCTTACAGTGTTAAATCCTACCACTGCTAGTGCATGCCAATTCTTTCTACAGATTCTTCACTTCCAAGTAGGGATACCAATATTTAGGTAAAATCTATTCTCTGTTAAGTCTTTGTGTTCTTTAATGTGATTAAAAGTCATCATTTGCAGCAGACTTTTGATGGAAGTGCTTTCTCTTTATCCCATGAAATTATACTTAGCATTTTGTCAACGTTTGTATGCTATTTTCACTTTCTTGGTTTTCTGCTTCAGTGAAACATCAGATCCTGGCCACAACAATGTGGTGGGTTGACCCTGGCTGGAGGCCAGCTGCCCACCGGAGCTGCTCTATCACTGCCCTCCTCAGCTGGGCAGGGGAGAGAAAATATAACGAAAGGCTCGTGGGTCAAGATAAGGACAGGGAGAGATCACTCAGCAATTACTGTCATGGGCAAAAATCAGACTTGACTTCGGCAAATGAATTTAACTTAGGGCCAATCAAAAGTTAGAGTAGGGTAATGAGAAATAAAATCAAATCTTAAAAAACCTCCCCCCATCCCTCCCTTCTTCCTGGGCTCAACTTCACTCCCCATTTCTCTCCCTCCTCCCCCCAGCGGCACAGGGGGACGGGGAATTGGGGTTATGGTCAGTTCATCACACGTTGTCTCTGCCGCTCCTTCCTCCTCAGGGGGAGGACTCCTCACACTCTTCTCCTGCACCAGCATGGGGTCCCTCCCACAGGAGACAGTCCTCCACCAACTTCTCCAACATGAGTCCTTCCCACAGGCTGCAGCTCTTCATGAACTGCTCCAGCATGGGTCCCCCATGGGGTCACAAGTCCTGCCAGCAAACCTGCTCCAGCGTGGGCTCCCCTCTCCATGGGGCCACAGGTCCTGCCAGGAGCCTGCTCCAGTGTGGGCTTCCCACGGGGTCACAGCCTCCTTTGGGTGCTTCCACCTGCTCTGGTGTGAGGTCCTCCATGGGCTGCAGGTGGATATCTGCTCCACCATGGACCTCCATGGGCTGCAGGGGGACAGCCTGCCTCACCTTGGTCTTCTCCATGTGCTGCAGGGGAATCTCTGCTCCTGCAGCCTGGAGCACCTCCTCCCCTCCTTCTTCACTGGCCTTGGTGTCTGCAGAATTGTTCCTCTCACATCTTCTCACTCCTCTCTCCCAGCTGCTGTTGCATAGCAGTTTGTTCCCCTTCTTAACTATATGATCCCAGAGGCACTACCACCATCACTGGTGGGCTCGGCCTTGGCCAGCAGTGGGTACATCTTGGAGCCAGCTGGCATTGGCTCTGTTGGACATGGCTTTCTTTCAGAAGCCACCCGTGTAGCCCCCTCGCTACCAAAACCTTGCCACACAAACCCAATGCACAGTCATTCAAGGCTAAGAATATTGCCACCATGATAATACAGCAGCAACAATACCACCAAGACTGCTGACTTTTTCCTGTAGACATCGAGGAGCTTCCAAAGCTGTGGAGTGAACATCCATGATGCAAAGCAATATATTCTTCTATCTCAGTGTATTCCCAAAGGGGTAGAAATATGGATGGTTTGTGTGGCTGTGAATGTCATCTATTAAATTTCAAGCATCTGACTTGCTGACCCCAGTAATATTCTTTTAATCTAGTTGATTGTATAATACATGCAAATTTCACATACCTTAAGTATATCTTAATTTCTTCTCCTGGTATCTTTCCCATGCCGCTTTTCATCTGAGATCAAAAAGCTGTGAGATCTTAGCAGATGCCTGGTGATGATAATGAAGAATGGGGGCCAAAAAATAATTCTGAGTGTATGAAAACTGAAACAGAAGTATTCAAAATGTGTTGAAAACCTAATGCATTCTGTTTGGGTTTTGTTCATTTGGGGTTTTTTTGTGGTTTGTTTGTTGTTTTGTTTTTTTTTTTTTTTTGTAATTTAAGAAAACTGGCATGAGTTTGTTTCATTCCATTATCAGACTTCAATTCATTGCACTCAATTGGCAAGACAATATGCTCTCAGGTCTAAATGTTGCAAAATTAATTTGTCTGACCCAAATACATTTTTTGAGATCAAGCAGAATTAATATGAGTTCAGAGTTGGACATATCTCTTTGCAAAATCTATTAGCTCCATTTAAAAAAAAAAAAAAAAAAAAAAAAAGACCAGAACAACAGGCCTAGAACAAGACTTCAAATAAAAAGGTAGTAAGCAGTCTTACAAATCAATCCTGGCAGCAGTTTTTTTCCTTTCTTTGAAAGCATAGAACAGTTTAATAATATAAAACAACCCTATTTCCAGAGGTTTCATGCTGGTAAAGTTAGGTTGTTTTGTTTGGTTTTGTTTTTAACACTACCTATGCACAGCAGAATTGATTGGTACAGAGCACAATGCTGCAAACTGCACCAACTGCTCCAAACACTGAAAAGTAAAATTGTATTAATAGCATAGTAAGCCTGAATAGTTTTTTTACAAAGGTACTATTTTTAAAAAATAGGTTAAAATTAGCATCATTCTACGAGTAATATATTTTGTTTTCATATGAATTATGTTTCCTTGTTCTTGTTCTACTTCATGACAACATACAAAAGCTTTATTTCAGCATAAAAGGAAAGGACTTTCTTTTGAGCTCAGCAGGAATAGCTTTCTGTAAAGGACCGTTGAAGGATTTTTAAACAAACAGTTAATTTTTTTTTCTCTTCAAAGGTTTTCTTTGTTTTTGTTATATATGTGTATGTATATATTTAAATATAAATTTAAATTCTACAGATTTTCATTGAAGATTTCAGCTTGAAACAAACTGCTTATAGTTTGTGCAGTACAAACTGGCTATTGCATTGTTAACCATAGCTATAAATAAAAAAATCACCTTAACTTTGAAACAAATGAGAGAGTCTGAATGACCAGTTAGTCAAACTGTAATATATCACAAGGAAACCTGCCTTAAGATTTGCACAATTCCATTTTTTCCACTTTAAAACCCATTAAAATCCTTTTAGGTTTAAGAGTATAGCTCTCCTCCAGACTTCTGTTTTTCCATTTCTGAATAGTAGCTTGGGCTATGTTTTGGCTTTGGTATTTACAGCCTTAAAACTGATAAAACATACTGTCCATGGTAATAATGTTATACTTTCCTCTCAAAGGGAATGAAAGACATCTTTAAGGCATCTCCAAGATCCTGCAAGTGGATCAAAGGAAATCCAAGCAATTGAAACAGTCATTCTCGAGCACTCTGCTGCTTGTTCCTGCCAAAAAGGCTATATATTTCTTTCTATAGTAAACCCTTTACATTCTGTCTATCACTCTGCAGGTTATTGTGTTAACAAATAATGTAGTGTGCTTTTGTTGGTGCTCTGACACTATATCATTATGCCACATGAAAAGAATTTTGTAGTACTGCAGCTGTGCCATATTTGCCCGCAAATTCACCTTTTCAAAATGGATTGCCTTTAGCTACAAAGAATTCAGCTGTTGGAGATGGATCTCTAAGGGATCTCCCTAGACAGCAAGCCCACAACTGTTCGTGCCATCACAGTTACCAGGCTGCTGGGTGGTATCTTGCTCAGCCCCACAATTTAAGAAAGGCACTGAAGAATAGCGGTGGTGGCCAAAGGAGGCTGGAGGGCCATTGGAGCCCTCCTGAGGAGAAGAGATAGCAAAGTAGACGAAAAGAACATCTATGTCCATCAGAAGCAGAGAACTTGTGCAATGCTGGTGCCTAGGAATGAGGTTACAGCTGCCTGGCGCTGGTGGACATCAGAAATGGGAAATTTCCCATTCCAAGAGTGTAAAACAGAACTTGATACAAAATTGAACATCTACTCAGATGTCCAGTACAGCTCTCGAAGTACAATGGTAAAGTTTGACCTGTTTCTTCCACAGTAGGACAACATGGCAGGGAAAGGTTTCTCTGGCTGTTACTAGTCTTCAGGTCCTGCAGAAACAGGCAGCAGACTGTCTAATTTTAAATCATTCCTGTTTCCTAAAATCTGCTGTTTCCAAACCATATGCATATATATTTCACTCTCTGCCCACTGCTTTTCTGCCCAGAATTCTTGTTCTTTAGAGAACCTCTGAAGAAAATTCAGGAGCCACATGGACTTCTTCCATCTTTCAGAAAGGCACCATTCTTCGTTTTAGCAGAACTTTTGTAAACAATACCTTAATCTGACCTCTTCCACTCATCCCATACCCTTTTTCTCTCTTTCAACCTCCTGAAAAACATCCTTTAACTACACGATTTTTGCCCTTTGCTTCTTCAAATCTAGTCTTTAGTGCCCCCACTCACTTAAATGTCTCTCAGCATAGCTGGGGAGTCTCCACTGGCCTCTTTTTGGCCAAGTCCAAAGCATGCTGGGCGAGATACCTGACACCATCATTATGCATCTTCTAAAACAGGAAATGCGAAGAAGGAGTGTGGATTGCCCATTCTGCAAATCATGCAACAATCTTTGGAAGATGCATCCTGATCTTCAGGAACAGACCCTAGCTTCAGTCAACTGCTGTTACCTAAAGAAATACGTCAGAATATATATCCTGGCTCCAGTGACAGACAGTTTTCTGTTAATATTTTCAACACCTGAGGTTTACTAATTCAATGGGTTTAGAATACAAAACTTTCCCATGCAAACACTTGTATGGACATTAAACCATCATCAAACTTTGTTGCAGAACTAATTCTTTTAGTTCATGATGTAATCATGGCAATCTTTGCTACTCTTGTTAGCCTTTGCCCCTGTGAAAGAGACAGTGAAACATAACCCATCAATCAGCTAGCTTAGTTTTGCTGGTCCTCACTGGATTTGTGACAGCAAGTTGGAAAAAGCTTTCTACAGTATATTCCAACTACCTCAAGTTCATGAAAAGACAGAAAAATTAATAACTTAGTGAGCATTAGGCTCCCATCTCTGTAACACCATTAAAAATTCTATTTAAGAATTAAGAATTCTATTTAAGATTATACTTGCATAAAAAATTCTTCTTAAAATATATTTTTCCTACTATGCCTCCGGTAAAGCAAAATCAAACAAATACTAAAGAACATATTTATACATATTTAATGTGATGAATTTTTTAATGCTATCATTACTCATTTTGCAGAAATCTGTATTGATTTATAAATGCAATAGATTCCTCAAGAACTCTGCAATTTCCAGCAATGAAAAATACTCTTTGTTTACCATATATCTCTCTCTCTGTGAGGATTTAATGTTATTTATTAAGTCTTACCTTGTATCTGAGCAAAGGAGAATCTTAATGAGAGATTCTTACTCTGAGGCAGAATCCCAGTAAGACTTTCACCACAAAAGTTGACCTTTACCCTGTTCATTGCATTTTATGCACTTTATGCATTAAGAACTTCAGAAAGGGCATGGAATGAAATCAAACCCTCTATTTAAGTTTCTGGCCACATCTTCAAAAATAATTCATATGCATCAGAAAAATACTTTTTAAATGCACGTTACATTGAGACTAGAGGCTCTTGATTAAAGATCAAATCAGAGCAAAAGTTCCAGTTTGATGATATCAAAATCTCACCACTTGCTCATGAGAAAGTTAGGCCAAAAATATTTTAAATGCCATAGCATTAACTCCATTAGATTTCTATCATCCTGACATTTGAGATCAGTTCTCCAGATGAACCTTTCACCGTCGTGAGCTGCAACATTATTAGATTCAGAAAACACGTTCTTCTGGTTTTATATCTGATCTGGAACAAATCTTCAAGGGACTAGCAGGATGAAAATGTGAGGATATGATTCATACAGAAGTCTATAAAAATGCAATTTGATGAAAGCAGTATGAAGCATGATGAACAGAAGCAGCAATTACTGGTATTTCATGTATATGTGTGATCGAAATCACACATTAGATGATAGAAAGAAAGAGTAAGTTCCCCATTCAGATGCACACAAGCCACAATTTCAGTGGAAGCCATGAATGCACAGCAGTATTTGAGACCCGAAATGACATTTTCTCCCTTACTCATTTTCTTTATAACCACACCACTCTTGGGACCATAATTGTTTCAAGGTGTGAAAACATATGTATAAATGAATATTTTTCTAGAACATATATAAAATAAATCACATTATGCATACTCTGTCTATAAACTTAGGCAGATCAAAACCCCAATTCAGGGGGCTGATGGAGAATGAGAGCTGTAAGCCTGGATTTCAATTGAGAGCAGAAAGAGTTTGCTTACAGAGCTAGTGATTCATATTTTTTCCTGGAGTGTTGCCCATTCTAGGATTTGCACACTTCTCTGGCCCCCACAGAGGATTAGCCAGATGTTCAATAGCACATGTGTAACACACCTGCTTCATGCTGAAGCATTTGGCTTTGTTAAGGCCAATGAATGGGAGGAGGTGGGGAGGAACAGTGGGAAGGAAATGAGGATTTTAGATGTTCATCATTCAGGGCCAGGCACCCTGCTGGGAAACCCAGATGCATCCAGAAGCAGGAGATAGTGGTTACTGGACAGAAAACTTTTTAGCTCCTGACACAAGGGAGCTTTGCAGTGGGACAGTCTGGCTGCCAGCTATCCCGAGACAAGGCTGGAGGTCGGTCAGCACAGCGGAACAGCAGTCGTCAGGACTGAGCCTACGACTGGGGTAGCTCTTGCAAAGAGGAACTCTGGGTTCCAGTGCCTCTGGCATTTGGGATGTATTTTTGTGCCTTAACAGCAGATCAGTCAATTGCTGAGCGAGGGGCTGAAATACTACTGGCTGTGGCAGTCCCTAGGCTGTTTCCTGAGAGGAGGAAAAAGTGCTGCTCTTCGCCCGTGATGGAGAGCGAGGGTGGAGCGTGCTATGTGTAATGGTCGTGCTACAGAAACTGGGAATTCAGCCTATAGTAAAGGCTGGGAAAGCATATGCATATTTGTTTACTGAAGTTTGGAAGTATAAGTTTAATGTTAGTATGTTTTAATTAAATATACATAACTCCAGAGGGAAAGTCTGGATATAAAATAGCAGTTAATCTGTTGTAGCATTGTTTAGAAAAAAAGTATTCTTAATATTTAAAATACTAATTATCTACAGTATTCTCCACCCACATTAAACATTTATTTTACCAATAAGCACAACTGAATACCCAAGACTGTGATCATGTCGAAGTATGTTCAAACTGGAAAGGCTTGGTAGGGCTTATATTCATCAACTCCCATTTGTTGCCCATGGAAGAGCATCTAGAATTTCTTAAGAGCTGAAAACCTGGTTGTTTTTCATAATCTAATTATTGGAGTGTTAAATTGAGATTTTAAGAAAAATTGCCCTTAATACATCTGAAAAAAATAAGCATGCTGGAACCCCCCTTGGTAATGTATGACCTATAAACAAGCACTAAGATAACATATTTTAATGCTTTTTTTGTTCATATCACCGTAAATAACATACAGATTCAGTAATATTTTCAGAAAACATCTTGTTTGTGGGTAGGAACAGAATCAGCTCTAGTCTGAGTCCTCAGCCTTTCATATGGGTGATCAGGTTCAGACTAATTAGCTCCTACCTTTACAAGAAGAAAAGTGTCTCTTCTACAGCACTTTGGGTGGCCTGTGATCCCCAGTACATTGACTGTCTGGCACCCCACACAGTGCTACCAGTCTAGTCCCTGGACCAAATATGCTATTTAGAAATACATTTGCATTTTCTGTGCCTTTACTGAGCGAGTACAGGGCACGATTTATAAACAAAATTACTCTGATCAAAGAAAGATCATGTTATGGACACTCAGAACAGGAATCGTGAAGTTACCAGGCTGAGATATTAGGCAGGATATTGGTGCCAAATTCCTTTTCAAAGACTGAACAACCAAGTGCCTCATCAGTGCCAGAAGTTCGTGTTGCAGGATGTTCCATGTGAAAGGAACATGGAAACTTTTTTAACCAAAAAAAAAAAAAAAGGCAAAAAAAAAGCTTGCTTTGAAACAGAGGCTCTATCTGGCTTTTTATTTATGTACTTAGTCTGTAGTGTATAGATTTTGTTCATAGTCTCTAAATGTAATCCTGTCATTGTGACAAAATTATTTGCCAAATTAATGTCACACACAGAGCAAAGAAAATCATCTTGTCCTGCCATTCCCTGTTTTTCCCTTTTGTGTCTGCCTCTCTGTAGCTGGGCTCTTTCAGCTAACCAAATACTTGTGGTTCTATTGAAAAACAGCCAGGTGGGCTGTGCTGGCAATTGGCCTGGGGAAAGACGGACTAATGGCCCAGTGATCATTAGAAGGGCAGCTGAGGAAAATTGGGACTAGCAGCTATTTGGAAGGCCATGTGTAAAAAGTGGCTTTTCAGCTTTTCAGATTTTAGCACGGTGGCTCAGTGTGAAAGGAAGCAAAGGAGGGAAGTGGATTGATATAATGGATTGATATCTTGAGGGCCATGGAAACTACTCATATCAGGCTTTTGGGTGTTGGGGGGGTGGTGCGTTTGGTTTTTTTTTTTTACTGTTTAAGATTATGCTTGAACAAAGCCAAATGCTGCTCTTTGGTGAAAAACAAAACAAAACAAAACAAGTAACCCAACAACAACAACAAAAAAACAAACCAACCAACCAACCAAAAAAAACAAATGCAAAAACAAAACTACAAACCTATAATGTTTTACTTACATTAGACCCACTGCTCATGTCAGTCTGATTACAGATATGTAAATATTAAATAACAAATTGAGGCAATCTACTAGTATTAGTGTTTGCACTACAAGCAAACTGTAGGGCTTAGTGAAATGCTGGCATATTTATCTCCCCCAGTTAATATATGGGCTATGATAATTTAGTGCCTGAAAATATTAGAGAAAGGCAGGAGAAAAGACTGAAGTCTTCTGATACTTCAAAAAATGTTTATCTCCATTACCTCCAACCTAACCATTGGTCTTCTACAGAACATAAAAATGAATAGAACACAATTCACTTGTTAAAAGTAGAAGACCTGCATGTTCTGATTAGAGAGATATTTTCTTTTAAAAAAACAATCTAATGATGCACTCCAGGAATTTCTATTTCATTGTCACCTATTACCTTTGAAGAATAGTCCTTAGCCACTGGGAAAGATACTCATAGGCGCCCATGGATAGGATGCTCATTATTTTTATATATATCTACAGTTCTTCCAGACTCTGCAGAGCCTCACTAATACCTTGTCACCACAACTGACTGGGATAGTGCACAATCTGTTAAGCAATTTGTACACCAAATTTTTTAGTCTCAGGATAAAACAAACATGCCTAAGCAATGTATAACAAAACAAACAAACAAACAAAAAGTGGGATGTTGCATGTAAATGAAAAATAGAAACTGGAATTCTAAAGATCATTGGTAGTAGATCCATTTGTGTGGGAACCAGCATATCTATTCCGATACAGCACCAGAAAACTTCAGCCATATAAAGCACAACAAAGGTAATCAGTAAAAAAAAAAAAAAAATCTAATTCTAAAATTGCTCCTTCTTTAATACTTACTGTACAGGTGGTTCCAGAACTACCTCACTGGAGACAAAATTAGGCTTTGAGATATTTTCTAAAAAGATAAGGTTGAATTTAGGAATACTTACTAGTTAGGAACTCTACAGTTAAGGAGTCAGATGATAGAAAGAATACAGGAAAGTCCTTGATGTGTAAGGCAGTCAGCTGAAGCAGGGAAAACAGAGTTTATGACTAACAATATTTTACTTTAGACCACTTTTATCCAGCAACAGTTTACTACGCAGCCCAGTTCTTCTCCTTTCCAAGGATTTTCTCTTATTTCCTCAAGATCAGGAAAAACTCTGCAGCTTCTGCTGCTATATTCTTTTAAGAAGAGCTTCAGTCCTATTCTGCAGGCTGGTGTTCTCAGCGGGAGGACAGACAGGCTTGATGTGTAGTGAAAGTAGCATCTTCTGTTTGTTCTCCAGGTACCAACGAGAAGAGTCAGGCTTCTGTCACTGCAATAACAGATTCCTCTGTGAATCTCTCAATACTGATTTTATAAGAAACATAGGCACTTGTCTCCAGTGTGAAAGGTGCAATGGCAAACTTTTATACTTCATAAGATAATATAAGGAATGACTTATATGTCTGCCTTAGGAGTTCTTTAATATCACATAATGAAATACAAATCATATGAGAAACAAAACCAAGGAAAATCTTACTAAAATAAAAATATTACTAAAAACTTTACTAAAACTAAAGACAAAGGACTAGCAAAAGTATATGGCAATAAATAAAGAAAATATAACATGGAAAATGTATTACAATTATAAAAGCCATGGAAAAAGTTCTATAAAAACATTAGATATAACAGAAAAATAGAAGCAAGTATAATGAGAAAACCAAGCCATTAATAGACAGTTGAAGGAAATGTTTAAAGCTTTCTCTGGTTCAGTCCTCACAAAAGAGGTTAATTGTGACCAGATGCTTAACTTAATTATTATTAATGAGGAAATGGGAACACCAGCCTGAGAATGGAACAATCAGTTAAGTAAGTTGAATATATTCAAGTCATTAGGACTTGACAAACATCACCCCAAAGTACTTACAGAGTTAGTCAAAGCAATTTGGGGCCTTTCATTAGGGGTGCAGGACAAATGAGGGAGTTTTGTGGAAGATGAACAAGTTCTAGCAAGTCAGAGAACAAGCCTGGGAGGATAAAAGGGACACAGGGAACTACAGAAGAGTCAGCTTTTCTTTGATAGAAAGATAACTGAAGCAAATTATTAAACAATCAATTTGTATTCACCTAAAGACAAAACACAACCAACGTGCATTTGTCAGGAATAACTCATGTCAATGTAATTCAGTTTCTTTGACAGGATAACAAGATCTGGGAAAGTAATAGGTGTCAGATTCACATGACACTCATAAACCAACTGGGAAAATATGGTCTGAGTAAAACTGCTGTAAAATCTTGCCCAGAAAACTTGTTAATAGCTTGTTGGAGAATGGATAGGATATATTACACAATGCCCTTTACAAGGCTGACCTGATATTATTCAATATTTCAACCAAAAATTTAGGTGTCTTAGAAAGTTTGTGAATGACAACAACTTGTGAGGGATTTTGTTTTGAAAGGCAGGATTGGAATTCAAGGAGATCTGAGGAAAATGGAGAAGCCACAAAGACAGATCTGAATACAGAAATACACGTAGAACTAAACATGGGAAGGACAAATGAAATGCACAAGAAAAGGATGGAAAATAATGTATTAGGAAGAGATATTTCAGAAAGATGAGAAGCTGTGTCAAAAAAGGGGAGATACTACTTCTATGAACATTAATGATACACATAGCCACTCGTAAGACTTGAGAGTTAATTTTGTCACTGTATTCTGTTATGGCATGCTGAAATAGAGTCCACATCTAGTGTGGGTGCACCCAGTATAAGATGGATTCAACGTACTGGGATGCAGAGAACTCCAGATGTAGACAAAGAAAGACAAAAAAATTTCCAAGATTTATGAAGAGTTATTGAAGGAAATGGGTCCATAAAGGAGGAACTGAGGGCAGACTATAGTATTAAAGAGGTAAGTAATCAGTCTTAGTCACACTGAATCTGGGACAAGTAATAATTGCCTTCCTTCCAAGAAAGGAAGATTTAAACTTCAGATATAAAAACAGTTATGCAATAGAACAAGTTACATTGGAAGATGTTGAAACCAACATCACAGGAGGATGTTGAAAGATATGCATATCAAGGACAATCAAAAATGATTGTTGATTCCCATGCTCTGAGGCAGAATGACTGCTAGATGTCACTTCCCCTGCACATTTCTTGTATTTCTTTAACCATATCAGATGCTGCCCAGAGTCTGAGTTTCTTACCTTTTCAGTACTTATTTGTGATTTTATTTTCAGACAAGCAATGTAGCCAATTAGTCCACTAGCTGCCTGTGCAACCGGAGGTTATTAATAACCATTCAGAAAACCTTGCCTACCGTTCAGACAATAGTCTGTTAATATATATGGCTAAGAAATGCTTACCCACAGGTTAGGTAATGCTGTGTTTTAAAATTTATGAAGTGCCATAGATGTGCAAGTGACATATACATTGCATTCCTGAAGAGTCTGCAATTTAACAGCTCCATTGTACAGACAACAAACACATTCTGAAGCCTGATTAAAGTGTATCCTTTGTCTCGAGTTCATCAAGAATTTCCCATTATATGCATGCAACAGACCTCTAGTTCACTTATAACAGCACAAATTTTTAGGGAACAGTAAAAACCTTAAATTTAGCAAAATAAAAACAAAAATCTTAACATATGACAATAAAAAAGGAAATTAAACTGTCCAAACCTATAAAAAAACACAATCAAGATCAGCCAAATCCAGTATATATAAAGTTAATGCTGAAACACCTTGCAATGGAGTAATGTCTAATAATATTTTAAAAACATTTGTGTGTGGTTTAATATATTTCACATTTTTATCAGATTTATGTGGTCTAAAATGCCTCAGTTCAGGGTGGTCTGTAAATTTCAAGGAAATCAGTGTAGGAATAAGCACTACCCTCCTTAAAATTCTCCAAATCTGGATTGAGCTGCTGTTGTTCCAAATGCCACTGGTCACTATGCGGGGAAAGGAAAACATCTCAAAAGGGTGAATGTAATCTTTTCGAAAGTTTTTGTCCTAGACCAATATCAACTCCATGAGTCACATCTATCATGCCTGTAATTCATCTTTATGCAGAAGTCAATCACAGGTTAAGTCAGACAGAAACTCTCCAAATCAGGATTTTGTGGGGCTTTGTTCTAAAGGCCCTGAGATGCACTTCCAAAAAAACCAGATGAATTTAACCTGGATGAATTCTGGGTGAACGGATGCATTTCACCTGAAACCTTATGAAATGCACAACGTACTTAAAAATACCACTTTTTCTCCGGCTTACCAGGCTGCAGACTGTGCCCTCATACTCGTGTGCAGAGGTACCGTACAAAATGATGTTGAAGTGATGACATACACAGTGCACTGGAAAAATAGAGTACTTCCGACTGGTAAGGAGCTATTTATGCAAGTGTAGATGAGATATGCATTTTCACCATTTGTGTGAGATTGCAAGGAATGCTGGAGGGAATAGTGAGTCAAATCCTACTTCTGTAACAGGCTGAATCTATTTATTTCACCAGTCTTCGCAGGCAAGACTTCACCCTACAAATTAGTGACTTCAGTGACCTGTATAAATTTAAGAGTGCCTTCAGGTCAGTAACCCTGCAAGTAGTAGACATATGTAAAGCACTGTTCATTCATGCCTAAAACTTGCAGTCTAAACCCGGATCCAATTAGTAAGAGCTAAAAGGATTTACTTCTCCAGCTTGTAAAGAAACCGGAACTGAATTTAAAAAATTAAGAGTAACAGGAGTAGTAAAAACACAATATAAAACCCTTGGTTAATACTGTTCTTCAGGGTACAAATCAAATAGGCAAAAAAATCAGGAAATTAGAAACATTTGGTGCAAATTCAGTTCAGCCCCCTTTTACATAAATCATGAATTATACATGGAGAGATTACTTTACTCAAAGGATCATTGCCTTAAACAGTGGACTGGACTGGGGATTCTCACTTAACAAGCACACATTTAATATTTTGTTTTACTCCCATGCTGACTTATGGCCCATGATCTTCTTCCTGTGTCCAATCCTCAATATAAAAATATTGAAGTATTTGTGTTTTATTTCTTCCCCTGTACAGCTTATCTATGTAATAGCAAGTAGCGCTCTCTCCAAAAAGCAGGAGTAGAGTGGATTCCCTTTTACAACTCTGTACATAAAGTACAGGGATATTAAGGTGTAAAGTATCGGCATAATCAGAAAATCTAGCATGCAGCAGGGTGACCATCAAGAGATTTGAAAACTTGCAGTCTACTGCAGTAGATTTCTGCAACTTAAGTTAATTGTTAATCTGAATATACTAGGAAAATCAGCATGAAAGTCACTCATACTTTGTAGGTGTAATGCGCATTTGGTGGCCACAGAGAAGGAGGCTTAGGAATTTCAGGTCCTTTTCCAAATTTCTCAAGATCTTGACCTCCACGTTTCTACAAAGGAACACTAAAGATCCAGTCATTTTGCTCTGGGGAAATTGCTGTAATCAAAATGGACCAGACTTCACTCCATAGGAAGCTGCCCAACTCTTTTATCTGAATTTGTTGCTAGTGCTAATAATAATGAGGAAGATTAGCCTGAGGCAGACACCTGGTGTGGAAAATTCAAGTCCACATTCCAGTTTGAACAAAAAATTATAAGCCATGAAGAACAGGATTTTATTGTAAGAAGAATGAGACTCTCTTAATAATTCTGCCTTTTAAATACGGCTAATGGAAAATAAGGCATTCAGGCTCCAGTTATTAGCAGACAAAATTTGGACCAGTTAGAAAAAAAATCCCAGCTGAGTTTTCCTGTCTTTCTGCACCAAAGATTTTTAAACCAAGAAGAGTGGATTCTATTTTAAATGAGAATGGGGGAAGCAGTTAGGTAAATATCTTCAGACCATGGGATCACAAACTGATCCAGTTTAAACTGAAGGATAAATGCAAAGAATTCTACAAGAATCTTCATAATGTGAAGGGGGAAACTCTAACGGACATCACTAAGAAATGTGTGGAATTTTCTTAGTAAAGTCAACTAAAGGTGTTGGGAGGACTTACTGTTATCTCTCAAAACTCGGGGTGCAAATGATCCCCAAATCATGATTTCTATGCTGATTAAAGTTTTGTTGAAGGGCTCCAGGCCTACATGGATTAATTTCTACTCCCAGCATATTTTTGGAATAGGGTGAAATTCTAAGAGGAATGATAAAAAGGGGTTAACCAGCAAAGAAAGCTACATCTTGGGAGGCCAGAAAGTGAAGGCATAAAGTGACAATTTCCAAAAGTCAAGCTGAGTTAGACCTTGCAAAGGAAATGAAAACAAGCCATAAAAGGTTATTTAGCAGTATAAATAAAACAAAAGAAGCTGAGCTAGTAAGCAGTGCAAATGGATTTGAGATTTAAGATTTAATAGGTACAGACCAGAAGCTAAATGAATATTTGACTTCAGGTTTCAGGAGGGTAACTGGCAAAAACAACATGTATAATAGGTAGGAGAATTGGAAAAAGAAATTCACATGGCGAATTTGGAAGCAAAAATCAAATCAGAACATCAGATTATTTCTGTCACTGAATATTGAATACTGAAAAACCTCAAATTTGAAAATCAAATACGATAATAAAACTACTGTCTTCAGTGGGAACAGAAATTTTGCCCTGTCCTGTAGGAACTAAATTGAGGCATCAATTTTCAGTTTATTTAGTTCAGGTCTCCAAATAGCTGTTAAATCATAAGACCTTTTCTTTTACAAAACCCAAATGACTCAGTGTAATGGAATGATATATTACAAATGTAGATTAGAAATTTTTAGTCTTTTTGTGCTTTACTGGACTGTATTATTCTTGAAATACAGCTGTAAGATGTGTTGAATTGAAATAAAATCAGATTTTTGTCTTGTTTCTTATTCATGGGAATTCTGTTTTAATGGCAGTGTCACTAATAGTACTTGAAAAGATTTATAACAAGGAATTGTAGCTGTCAAATATCAATGATGTCAAATGTTTTCTTTTTTGAAACAAGTTGCATTTTCAATAGATATGAATTTGCCAAACCACTTGTAACACTAACAGTCATAATCTTTTGCTGGTGACCTTGGTACTGTGGGGACATTAATTGACCTAAGAAATTTGGAAAAAAATGACAGCTAATGATTACTAATGGGTTTCATATTTGGAAGTGCAGAGAATAATTATAATATTTCAGTTCCTATTGGTGTTGACAATGAATCTTGGTGCTGAAAATAAAATGGTAGCAAAATGAATTTTCTACTGGAACCTAGCAAAGATGGGACAGACCATCTTTTCCAGCCATATTTCATGGCAAAGTAGCTGAAGATCAATACAGTTAAGTATAAAAACCAGCAGAACTCCTTACAGCACAGATCTACAAACAAGCAAACATTGGATGATGCTACTAGAGTACTTTGAGAAATTTTCTCAGTTCTTTTTTCCCAAATATCTTTTCTGCAATCTCTCCTCTACTGAAAAAGATATTAAGTAAATTCTATAGCAGAACAAAAAAAGAACCCCCACAAAACACTATACTAAAGTTTAAGTAGAAAAAAACAAAAGTAAACAGTAAAATTGCAGCTACAGGGAATTGTCTCACTGTACAAAGGGATGTATTTAAAAGATAGTGAAAGGGAATTTAAGCACATGTTGGTAGGCACACTAGAAATGTAAAACTGCTTCCTGATGGAGCCTTAATGGCATGAAAGGTACAGTTAATTCACTGAATTCCAACATCACATGTGATAAATACTCCCTGCTCAGGAATATATACTTTTTCAGAAAAAAGTACAATCAAAATCTCTAGGAAGAGGGAGGAGTAATTACCATAATTTTCATTGATGAAATATCTGAAATTCTTACAATGAACTGTAAGAAAGATAACAACACATTTCTGTTTATACTGGTATAAAAAGAATTAAGTTACCCTACGCTAGAGCTGGAATATGATTAAATCTATACAGGCGTGTATCTCAGCCTTACTCCAGCCATCCACTTTGCAAAATCAAAATGTGTACACGCACACATGCAGAGAAATAAACAAAAATGTTTGATAAAAGACTCGAAACCTCTATACTGTTCTGGAAGATATTTGAGTCATTTTCAGGATCCAGTTGGAGTTTCCTAGAATCAAAAATTTTATTTTTATCTCAAATGAATCAGATATGAATCAGCAAAATGAAACACTGAATCTGTTGCTTCTTCAGATAAGAAAGATGCATACGTGACTTCTGCTGAAGACAAACTGTTGCTGCTTTCAGACTGCCTCAGCTCCCAGAAATGAGGTGCATAAATGTTCGTACGATCAGTGCCTCAGATAATGAGGTGAAAGATGTACAGTCAAGTCATTTGCAAATGTTGTGGTAAACATGTAGCCAGAGCTAAACAAGCTCATAAGCTCCTCAATTGAACAGGATATACTGGCTGTTGAGAAGTCGTTTCTTTCAGAAATAAGAATCTAAACTCAGTAAAACTGGTTTATTGTTGTTATTAAATACAGACCTGTTAAAGAGTACCTTTAATGCAGAAGTAGTAACTCAGAAGCCAAGTATCTTTCTGTTACTAAGAAAGTAGTAAATACACCTAGATTGGCAAAACTCTGTTGCCAGTCAAGTTTGTCTTTATTGCTGTGCCCAGGGTGAAAAAGCATCTATAGCCCCATATTTTGGCTTTCTTAAGACTTATCAGTGTGGTGTGAGTTCCGGAGAGAAACAGAGAGACAGTGTTGTGAAGCCTCCCCGGAGAGGACAAATTTTCAAAGTAAAATCCTAAGGCAAAGCTTTTAGCGTAATGTTATGTAAATAAGCAGTAAGGCTGACTGAGGTTTTAGCTGTAGTGCTCTGTGATTTCGCTTTGAAAGTTTTTGCTTTTTGGAGTTCACTGTAACCTCATTATGTTTTGCTGGCACTTTCTCTAGGAGAAGCAACAGCTGCACAACACTGATAAATCCTAGGAAGGCTGAAATGCATGACTGTGGTTGGTGCTCCAGTCTAAGTCGACCATATGTAAAAGCTCTCACCTGGAACCGTTTGCTGTGGGTAAATCTCAAATTCTGTCTCGCAGTGTAAAATGTAGTTAAATAAGAATCATCCATAATAGCAAATCTCTAAAGAAAAAAAAATTCTTTAAAAATTCAGTGTATTATTCTTCAATTTGTTTAACCTCTATTATTATCATATACCTCTGTGAATATTGACTAAATGTGAAATCATTGCAAGTGAGTTGACAATCAAGCTCAGAAACATCTTTATGCATTAATTATCTTTTTAGTAGCCACAGAAATAAACAGATGATGCTTCTAAAACTCCTTTGAATATGTAGCAATATATACAAAATATATTGTGAAATGAAATATTTAATCATTGATTAAATCATTGATAATCTTGATAATATTCAATATTGAAACATACTATGTTTTACCAAATGTATCATTCCAGGCCACAACAGTCTTCTCTTACTTGAATGACTTAAAAGATTTCTTTTCTTTCTTGCTGATTCTGTAGATTATAAAAAATAATCTTTTCCAATTGTTTTATCTTCCTAAATTTCTGTGGAAAAAGAAGAAGGAAGTCAAAAAGTCCAGCCATGCACTAACATTGTCCTATTAAAAATGCTCGGATAGGTCCATAATTTCTCCCAGTCTCAAGATAGAAGAAAAATTAAAAAAGCATGTGGAAAGAAATACAAAACTGAGAAACACAAAGTGATAAAAATACCAATCTTTCTCCATATGTGATTGGTCTGTGGAATTATTACGTCATGCAACTCATTGGTTCTAAGAATTTAACAAAAGTGAAAGAGGGATTTTTCACATTTAATGATCATACACAACTATGACTAAAGGGACGTGAAGCCCTATGCCTCCAAATATAAACCAATCTCTGACTGAAAAAGACCACTTGCCTGTTGTTACAGTCCTGTCTGTATTTGTGATTCCGCACCCACTATGAGAAGTATCTTGTGAATAACATCAGTAAGAGCGGGTGATTTTCAGAGGCACTCTTTACCTTCAAATAGAATCCACGGCAGCTGGGCTCTTTGGACCTTTGCAAGTCAGATCCCAATTGTACAGAGGTTTTGTACAGAAAAACTGGTGCCCATGTTATTTCACGTCAGGAGGAGTGCCAGTTCTCAGACAGGACTGCTGAAGCTGTGTATTTGGATCGTAAGAACACATCCATAAAGACTTACATATACAGATCACAGATTTTGTTATGATTCCTAACAATCTTCTGATAAGTAAATTTGAGTTAGAAAAGCTATTTGACCTATTGCAAAGAACGCTTTCTTTAATTTGAGTTGAACTCAATAGATGTTTTCTTTAACTTAAATTCTTTGCAGAGTTGCTGTCAAGTATTTCAGGTTTAGTGAATGCTTAACCTAAACTCTGGACTAAAAGAAGTCCTGTGTAATCGAGGTTTTGCTCTGTGGTAGACAAGTGTGATATATGATTCCTTCCATACTCTGATCTCTTTTCCAGTTGTGTGAATCTTTTTTACTTTGTATTTATGGGCAAGCCTGGGGAAGAATAGTCACATAGTGCAGCATCCTGACTCCAGTGATCAATTCCAGATGGTCCAAAGAAGTCTTAGTTGGGAGATACAGGAAGGGTCCCAAATTATGGGTTTTTTTCAATATCTCTGCAGCTTAGATGTCAAGCTACAGCTTGAAAAAAGAAAGATTTAACAAGTCCTAAAAAATATTGATCAGCCTCATGACCAATTTGGATACTACTGAAATACATACAAAGGCTCTTACTAAGTCTTTCACCTAGCTAATAAACTTTCTGTAGAATGGAATTCACCACTTAATTATACATTTTATATGAAAAAAAATAAAGCACTTCCTTTATCAGTCTTAAGTTTCCTACTTCTGTAGTTTCAGTAAATATCCCATTGATTTTTAGGTTTCAGAACACAGTTTGCAATGCTTTACTGTATTTTTTATCCCATCAGTTATTGAATTTCTTTCTACAATTTACAATTCCAACTGTTTTATTTTCTTCCTTCTTCTGTGAAACTTGCTTATACTACATACACATTTTTTTAGGACAGCTGTGTCTCCAGTCTTTCCTTCAATCTTAGAGCCAATACAGTGCAAATTAGGAATAGTTCTATTTTCATAGAAAATGTACATGTTCTCTAATTCTGATAAAAGAATAGAGTTAAGAGATGAACTATTGTCATCCATGGGAACAAAATTTCTAAAACAATAAGGAGGCAGATGCTGGAAACTCTGAATCTCTTTTCCCTGCAAGACAATATCCCAGAGACATATGTCTCTCCTTCAGTGTTCTTTGCTAGTCACAGAACTGGCCTCCTGCCTACTTCTGTTGCTTTTGAGACACTGAGGTCAGGTATATTACAGACTTTAATTATTTAATGGTGCTAAAGTTTTCTGAAGATATAATTCTTTTACAAATTGCTAACTTTGAACATGAAAGAGACTTGTCCCAACCACTACTAGACAGTGTGCAATGACGTATCTACATACACAATAATCTTCAAAGGACAAAAATCCATCTCAGGGAAAATCTGAGACGATTTTTTGGGGTGAATAAAGTACATGACATTAATAAAATATGCAGACTTTCAAGTGGATTTGATTCAACAGAAAACTTTTCAGTGTTCCTAGCTTTTTTGGATGTAAATCTCCATAAAAAGAGTATAACCTGGGGGACAAAGCTCATGTTTGCTAGATTTTTGACTATAGTTGTTGAGATATTTTTGCTAGAGAAGTGCACTCATACTGAGTCCGAGGGTGTTTATGTGCTGTAATGTATCATTGTGCAGGTATCAGTGCTGGCCGTAAGTCCGCTGCCTGTGGAACTGGAAGGAGCCCCCAGCTGTCTCCTGGCTAGTTTTTAGATATCTCTACATAGCACTGCATTATGGAGTACAGACACAGCTGGGAATACAAATAATGACCCTTTTTTCCTATCTTTTCTAGCTTACATTTGAAGACCAATCCAAGCCCAGGAAGAGGTGATTTAGGGGATTTTTTTTATATTTCTTGTCTAATTATAAACAAGTCCCAAAGAATTTTGTAACTCTGAAATGCACTTCTAGACAAGACTAAAGTCTGCATGACACCTGTGCTTAAGGGAAAGAGCTAACCAGAAAATCAAGGTCTTGATGTATCTACTAGCTTTAACCTGATTTCCATCCAATTTTCTTAAACATGGTACAAGGCATAGTTTGTTGTTTTGTTTAGTAGCAAAGAGGATAGAAACACAGAAAGAGACAGGGGAGAAACACAGAAAGATAAAAGAACCTATTCTTAATATTCTAGGCAGAAAGATGTAAGCATGGAAAGACAATGTGATGGTGCTGTTATGTTTTACAATCAGACACATTTCAAAATATTTTTAAGGGCAAAAAAAGGTAAGTACAGAAGAAATTAGAATAGAATCTGCATCTTTTCAAAGGTGGAGATGCTGTAAGAAAGAAAGCACATGTGTTCTCCATTATGTCTTTAAAGCAAAGATTTTACATTTCAGACTTGCAAAGGAGATATTAACATTATCCTCAACTTTAAAGCACATTGACTTAATATAATTCACCCAAGGGGGTAAATCATGAGCTAAACCCCAAATTATATTAATCCATTGGTGTTCCTTTGGCACTGAACTCAGTAAGGGCAGGATTCCATCCTTGGTTTCAGAGAATGGATTGTAGATTCCCTGGCTATTTGCTTTGATCTCAGAATAATGCTTCCTACACTCATTATGGTTAAAATAGTATCACCCAAAGAACCTTTTTAAAGAATAAAAGCTGTAGTGATGTTTTTATTTTATCATGGAATTCTCAAAAAAGTAAGTCGCAGTAAAAATATCAATTATTCAGAAACAAATTATTTACATAAATTGTCCTGCAAAAAAATAGCATAATTTGTCTACCATTTATTTCTTCAAATAGTATTGTGTGGTCTTACCCTTTTCTGTCATAAACAACTTCTTTTATCAAGTTCTAACCTTCTTACAGACATATGCTAGTATTATGTCTTGATACATTTAAATATCATCTAAATACAATAATCAATTGCCTAACAACAGTTGAAAACATAAGAGCTGGGGAAATGAGAACATGTTTTTATCATTGCAGGTTGAGAAAGTTATAGGTCTCCCTTCCACTTACTTCGTAGATGTTGGATTATAATTACAATGATGCATATAACAAAATAACTCCTTTCTATAAAAGATTTTAAAGTAATACAATAAATGCTCACTTGGATAGCAACATTTATGGGTTTTAACAGAAAAGAAAAAATGAAAGAGAAAAAACCACCCATATCTAAGCACAGTTTAGCTGGATATATATGAATGTTCTCTCACAGTTGTCTGACAATAGCTGTTACCTCCTCTGGTACAAGGACAAAAAAATTAGCCACAGATATTTTCTTCATTTTTAAAAGACCAGCAAGTAGTCCTAAAGTACCAAAGGCTCCGTTTTTTTTGCTTTTTTTTCTTTTTCTTTTTTCCCTTTTTTTTTCCTTTTTTTTTTTTCCCCTGAAAACTAAGGGTAAAATTAGTAATGAGTGAAGGAAAAACCTTTTCTTTTTCAGTTCATTAGAAATTTGATAATTTTAGTAAATGTGTGAACAGTTATGGAAAGAAAAATTTTTTCAAGCAAATCTAACCTATACATTACAAATTGCCTAAACAGTATATCACAAATAATCACTGTCATTTCCTGGCAAGTGATTCATATGGGAGGTGAGAAGGAAACAAGGAGGCAAAATTAGTTATGTCATTTATTTAAAATATTGACTGCAATTTAGCATGCAAGCTTTTTCTATAATTTGGAAGAAATATTAAAATCTATGGTCTTTTCACTTTTGAAACACAACACAGTGGCATAAAGTCAAGTTGGAGGCCAGTTAGTAGCGGTATACACCAGAGGCTGGTGTCAGTTCAACATCTTCATTAACAATCTGGACAATGGGAGAGAGTACACCATGAGTAAGTTCACAGATGATTCAGAACTGGGAGGAGCAGCTGATATACCAGATGGTCATGCCACCATTCGGAGGGACCTTGACAGGCTGGAGAATTGGGCCAAGAGAAATCTCATGCAATTCAGGAAGGGGAAATGCAAAGTCCTGCACCTGGGGAAGAATAATCACAGGCACCAGTACATGCCAGCGGTCAGCTGTCCGGAAAGCAGCTCTGCATAGAAGGACCTTAGGATCCTGGTGGTCAAAAAGCTGACCATAAGCCAGCAATGTGTTCTTGTAGCAAAGAAGTCCAACAGTATCCTGGGATGCATTAGGAAAATTGTTGCCAGTAGGTCAAAGAAAGTGATCCCCTCTACTCACTGATGGGACACATCTGGAGTACTGTTCTGGGCTTCTCAGTCCAAGAAAGATATAGACATCCTGAAGTGAGTCCAGGGCAAGTCCACAGAGGATTAAGTGACTGGAGCATCTTATGAGAAGAGCTAAGGCTCCTCAATCTGGAGAAGATAATACTCAGGGGGAATCTTACTAATATGTATTAATGTCGAACGGGATGGTGTGAAGAAGAGTGAGTCAGACTCTTCTCAGTAGTGCCCAATGACAGGACAAGAGGCAATGGGCAAAAATTTAAAAATAGGAAATTCCCAAGAAATACAGGAAAACACTTGGGCTACATGGCCTCCAGAGGGCCCTTCCAACTAATTTATTCTGCAGTTATAGTGCAAAGTGCAGTAGTGCAGAGTATGGCAAGAGGGTGAGATATGCCTGTGAGCTTGTGCATCAGTGCCCTTTTGGTAACTGGAAATCCCACCACACCTAGCATCAAATATGGTCAGATTTGTTTGGTATGGTCCTGTAGAAACCATAATTTGATTTCTTGGTAGAATGACTGTCAGGAATAAGATTGAATTACAAGATCTCTTAAAGTTCTTTAACAGTGTTGCTATGATTGCAGGTGGTCCTAGGGGATTTTAAATGGAAGTGGCTGTAGCTGCACAGAGGTGGAGCTACCTTCTCTCTCTCAAGCCTTGTCTGTATCCAAGCTAACACCATGTTAAGTAATTTTGAGGCCGATTTATTTAAACCACTGCAATGAAAACAGCCTAAGCTAGATCAACATATGCCCCTTCTCTAACTGCTTTAAGAATGTCTACATAAAAGATTAGAATGTCTGCACAAAAGAGTACTTATGTGCCTGAGACGTCCACTTTTTACAACTGTATCAGCTAGCCTAATAAGAGATTTTATTTCTCCCTAAAAACCTTGCAGGTTACTTAGCAGCAGCTTATATATAAGTTACTCTGTGACCAATGTAATTAATGAAGTATGTGTTCTGTACAGTTTGGATTTCAGAGTGATCTCATATGTGGATTCTCTGATATCTAATAAAGGCTGAATTCAAGCTCTGTTTCTTGTACCCAGCAGCCCACCTTTCCCCACACTGCTGGAATTTAGTACATTTAAGACCTCTACCTCTTTCTCTAAATTTAGCTGCAATCTACACCCAAACACAAAAACTGCTGGCATATACACACAGATATGCGTGACAAAAATGCTAGTGAAATGATGTATGTATGGAAGGTGTCTGGTTTTAATTTGAGGGCTTTGGCAAGACAAACAGAACATGGCATCCACTGACAAGCTTTTGGTGATTTTAGTCAGGGCTTTCTCTGTGTATATTTCCCAAAGAGGGAGAATCTTTTTGACTTGAAGAGTGAAAATAACTGAAAATAAAAGAAAATGCAGAGAAAGAAGAAAGGATGGGATATCTGTGATGGGAAGGATTTATTCATGCTGGCATCCTCCAGTATATTTGGTGTCATGGTTCAACCCCAGCTGGCAACTAAACAACACACAGCCGCTTGCTCACTCCCCTCCAGTGGGACAGAGTGAGAGAATTGGAAGAGTAAAAGTGAGAAAACTTGTGGGTGGAGATAAAAACAGTTTAATAACTGATGATGATGATGATGATGATGACGATGATGATAATACAATTGTAATGAAAATGAAAATAACAGAGAGAAATAAAACCCAAGAATGACAAGTCATGCAAATGAAAACAATTGCTCACCACTAACTGACTGATGCCCACCCAGTCCCTGGGCAGCAGCCCCCCCGCCAACCTCCCCCCCTAGTTTTATTGCTCAGCATGATGTCATATGGTATGCAATATCCCTGTGGTCAGTTGGGGTCAACTGTCCTGTCTGTGTCCCCTCCCAACTTCGTGTGCCAGGTTAAGAGCAACCACGACAGAAGAGACGGATTAGCCCACTTAGATTTGAACCCTAAATGCCAAAGGCTATGCTTACAGTGCATGCTATGCTGAGGTTTGGCCCTACGCTTTTGCTAGTCTCAGCTACTGACCCACTGCTGTCACATCTGCACCGAAACTCAGATCTTAGCTGGAATTAGTAGCATCATCACCTTGTTAAGTCAAACCACAGAGCTGTGTTTATTTGTCTCTTCCATTTTTGTGAGGTAGGTTTATCTAGCGGAGACAAAAGCACATTCAGGTGACAGTAAACATTCCACCTCAAGTGAACCAAGCAATTCTGCTGCTGGCCAAGAAGCTGATGTAAGCCCCCTGGGTGCACCTTCTCACCTTTACAGACAGGAAGCTGTTGGTCATTTCAGATGTGAAGTGTTGCTGTTAGTTTTAATCTCTGCTTTGAAATGGCAAGAAGCACTTGAGCACATTTTAGGGACAGCTTCAAAACATCTCCCAGTTGTGACACACTGCACACAGTGAAGAACCACCTCTCAGAAGAGGTTGCCCACTGCATGGCCCAGAGTAGGGGACACATTAGCTCAGCATCAACGCTTTCCCAGTTTGAACCTCAGGTGAGTAATGACACAATCCTGCCACTCACTACAGCATGACATGGTTGATAGATAGACTTAAAAAAAAATTCAGGCTGCCTATTTTCATGCATCAATCTCCCCCCGACAACCCCTAAAATTGATATATATGTCCTTAGAAATGTTTTGAGAACTGACCCAAAAAGGAGAACACCTACAATCACTTCTGATTTTATTCAGCAGCTATCTGATGAAAAACCAGAAAAGTCCCAAAGAGGTAACACTTAAACAGCAGCTCTTAAACCTCCCAGGTGAAGGTCCTAAGAGGAAGGTGAAATATTTTGCACCTATATCTTTCACTTTTTATATTATCTTACCATATCTACGCTCCTTACTGTCTATATAGAGGGGCTTTTTCCTCATACAGCTTTCCTAGTCACTGTGATTCCTTATGGAAGTGTCTGCCTACTGAGTATATGAGATCTGGGTGGACTACTTGGACAAGTCTGAGCTAAACCTGATGTAGCAGGCACCATATTTTTAAAATGGCAAAAAGGCATTTGGGACACTGAGACTGGAGGTTCAAGTAGCTTTAAAGTGCCTACATAATCAAAATCTCAGTCAGCCAGCACAAACAACAGAATCCATCATTAGATGGCCTCAAGAAATAAAACTGTATAGACAAGGAAAATAAGTCTCACATTGTACTTCAGATACACTTCTGAGTGTAGTATGATAGTACATGATGGACTGGAGACCTTGTTATTGCAGACATTACATTTGTCACAATTACTTTATGCTTATTTGTAGGTTTTAATCCCTTAGTCCATCTTTTATTCATAAGGGAATAAATTGTTGTGGAATTAGTCAATCTATCTTTACACTCATCTGGTAGAATTACTCAATTTCAAGATTCTTTATTAGAATAGTTTCTCATAACTCCCAATAACATCTGCATAAGTATGCAACTGCAGCTGTCTAGCAGTGAAGGTTTTGAGGTGGCTTTTTTTTATTACGTATTTTTCCTCTATCGATTCTGTTAAAAACTTTGCAAACAAAATATGTCTTTGTGAATGTCCTGAAAATATACAGAGTGAACACTGATTCTCCTGCAAGATACATCTCAAAAGTGATCCAGTGAGAAATATCTTAATATAAGACAAAAAGAGTTCTTTGCATCTGTACACTCTAACGAGAAAAAGATTCAGGAGGGATTTGCTACAGATCTGTGCCGTCATCAAATATACAAAAGGTTCTCATCAAGTTGTAGTGACCCTGCTGCCTGCTCAGTATCCTCTGTGCCTTCCTATAGCAAAGTTGTGTCAAATTTACTAACAAAAGATAACAGCAAAGAGAGCGGCAGTGAGCAACACTTTGAAACACCTACCAACAGGTGATTTCTCTCCATTCCAAATTTCTCTCCATTCCAAATCTCTCTCCAACCTTTTTTCCAAGTTTCACTGATGTTACATGGGTAAGTGCTATAAGACTGATATGGAAGCCAACTTGGTTTAGAACTGAGAATCTCACTGAGGTCCGTTTTGAGGCTGTTCAAGTCTTCAAGGAAGTCATTAAGGTATTCCTAAAGTTAAAGACATTTAAACCTGAATAAAGTCCTGAATTTTGTTCTGTTAGGTAGTACCTATGTACTTCCAAACATTCCTCCATCCATCCATCCATCCATCCATCCATCCATCTATCCATCTATCCATAAACATATATATATGTACACAGCATCCATATATATAGATGCATATATGTGGGTTTGTGTGTGTGTGTACACATATTTGACCTGAAATGGAAATAACATATGAGAATCAAAAATTAGGAAAATGATAATTCAATATGATAATAAATGATAGGCAGTGTTCTTAGAAACCGTTAGGCAGCAGGCCTCAATACATAAACTAATACTTCTGATGGACATTAAAAATGCTTCACGATGACTGAAAGTTTCCAGGGATAACATCAATGAACCATTTATCTGAGATCTTTGCAACTATAGGGAATTATGAATTCCACACTAAACTAATATGGAGTGAAACACTGAAATAAAAAAAGGATAAACAGACAGCCCAACTACAGTTAAAAACATCAAGATGACTGTAACCTGCACATGTAGCTTCTGGAAAATCTTATTCTCTATATGTCAAAAGTACCATTAAATGCTTATGTAATTAGGTAGTTGTTATAAATTCAGTAAAAGTAGATTTTGCTTTTTTCAGACTAAGGCATATACCCAGAAAGCTTCTTCAAAAATCACAATGAGAAGAACAGTGCCAGATACATTTAGTGTGTATGATAGCCACATGATGAGGACTGTGGTCAGAAATACAATTTATTTCAGTGAATTTAGCATTTCAGGTAAAACTTTGCATGGAACTAGTTAGATTTTTTTTTTTTTTATAATTAATTTTTGTAGTGTCATCAGAAATGTAAACCATAGTTATTCTAATAAAAAGAAAGTTATAAGAATTAGAAATACTGTATCATATGTAACACCAGTTTATTTCACTAGAAACATAGTATTTCAAAGATTTGGTGTAAATAAAAAGACAAGGAAAAATGAGTCTTTGTTTTTCAATGCTGACTTAGTGGAGTAATCTGGTAGTTTTGTACTTCACCAAAATAAGGCAACTTCAGTACTATTTACTAACCTGGACCTGGATAATAATTAGTGAGCTTTTATTATGTGTATTGTATTATTACTTCAGAGTCCCTGTCACTGATCACTGCCTCATTAAGCAAATTGCTACTACTGAGTACAACAGCAAAGTTAAATAGGGTTCCTGTCAGAAGTCATTTATCTGTCATGCATGCTTCATAACTGGCTTTGCAATTGCTATAGCCATGAAGTCAAGGTTTCTTTTCCAATCTGGTATGTACCCTTGATGCTGCTGTAATTAGAGTATTGATTTTACACCATTGAGGAATGCACCATGGCTCTTGATTTCGATGAGTAAATCAAAAAGACATTTCCTGTTGTAGTAGGTCTCCGAAATGGCCAACAATACAGCAAAATTCTTGATATAAAAAAAAATGTGACAGCTATAAACAGCTATCAAATCAGTCTAACATATTAACTATTAATTTAAAGAGGCTGAAGGATTACCTAGTAGTGCCCAGGAATTATTTTTTCTTCTTCCCTTTTCCTTTCCTCTAGAAACACCTTTATTATTTTAGATATAGACAAGCACACATAGAAAAGATGTAATCTAAAGAAAAAAAAATCAAAAAATCGCTTACTATCTCTCTTTATAATTCACATTAAAAAAAAAAGAAAAAAAAGAAGTGCAATACCCTCGTAGAGAAACCAACAGACATTAATACTAAAAAGGGAGAGCAATAAAGGTCTCTGAACCTCACTTATACCCTAGTAAGCCTCACAAAGGCCACAAAATGTGCACAGGTCTTTAAGTCAATGCAGGATTTCAAACTTTTCCTCTGTAAGAAGTCACATTGGCTTTTGATGGAAATAAGGATACACAGACCTCTGGATCCAAATCAGAAAGAAAGTATAATAAAACTAAATTGGCACTAAATACCAGACTTTGTGAAAAGACTTTCAGGTAGTCAAAACCAGGTTTAAACCAACTTCTATTAAACATAAGGCAAAGGCTTTTCCTGAGACCATGTCCTGATATAACGACCTTTCTTGAATCTTTTCCTGGACTACAGGTTTCACCTGGTATAAAAAAATCCTGTAAATAATAATGCAATAACAGGTTTAGAAAATATTTCAACATGACTGAGTTGAAGACGACACACCCAAGCTGAACTTTTTTGCATATAACAGTTGGTACTAGTAGTTCAGACTAAATTGTGTGCTTTAATGGTTGTACAGATACCACCACCATTATAATTCTTTATTTCTTCCCTTTTTAAAGGAATTTCACCATATTGTTCAAGGTACTACTGCTACTTTCTCTCCAGCATTCATTTCTTCACTCATGAACCAAGCCTAGGATCAGACACTTCACAAACAGGCACTCTGTATGCAGGAGTCCTAATGAATTCAGGAGTCTTAATAAACTCAGGAGTTCTTCTGTATTCAGGAGTCCTGTTCAGGAACCCTAATGAAATAAACGAAGCTCTGTGTGTCTGTGTGCAGGAGCAGAGAGAGCTGCTTATGTGGACATCTTTTATTCTGTCATTCATGCCAGCTGTGTACACACCAAACAATTCCAAATTCATTTATATTATTTCCTTTAATAGTCCTAGGAATATTCCAGGTAAAATTGATTTCATAGTCAGTTCTTCACTAAAGTAGGACATCTGTTCCTCATAAACAAACCTCACAAGAATAAATTTCCTCCAAATTTTCATTTACGCCTTTCAAAATGTCAGGATTTTCTAGTTCTGGGAATGAATATAAGGTCGTCTCTTTAGGAAGAAAACTACTGCAGAAACTTAACCTGCTTAGAGTAAAAAACTGAAGAACAAGTACTGCTACTGGTGGCAATAACATGAGTTATTATAGGAATAAGAATCAATTTAGGGGTTGAATTAACTAATAACACATAAGTTCCTCCCTGAAAATATGCAAAAATGGTGCTCTAGGATCTCTAGTGGACTCTGTGGCATTCTGCACCAAGTTCAGTTTCAGAATGCCTTGACGGTATGGTTGAATGAAAAGCATGTCACAGTAGACATATAATCATAATCATATACCTATATGAATACCTATACCTATACAGACACTTATGATTGAGTTCTGAGGTCAGAACTTGCCTTGCCTTTGAACCCTGTTTGAAAAAGATCAGCATTTGATCATAGCATCATAGAATCATTTAGGTTCGAAAAGACCTTTAAGATCATCAAGTCCAACTGTTACCCTAACACTGACAAGTCCAACATTAAACCATGTCCCTAAGCACCACATCTACATGTCTTCTAAATACCTCCAGGGATGGTGACCCAACCACTTCCCTGGGCAGCCTGTTCCAATGATTGACAACACTTTAACTGAAGAAATTTTTCCTAATATTCAACCTAAACCTCCCCTAGCACAACTTGAGGCCATTTCCTCTTGTCCTACCACTTGTTACTTGGGAGAAGAGACCAACCCCCCACCTGTCTACATCCTCCTTTCAGGTAGTTGTAGAGAGCGATAAGGTCTCCCCTCAGCCTCCTCTTCTCCAGGCTAAACAACCCCAGTTCCCTCAGACGCTCCTCATAAGACTAGTGCTCTAGACCTTCAGCTTTGTTGCCCTTCTTTGGACACGCTCCAGCACCGCAATGTCCTTCTTGGAGTGAGGGGCCCAAAACTGAACACAACACTCAAGGTGTGGCCTCACCAGAGCCGAGTACAGGGGGACGATCACTTCCCCAGTCCTGCTGGCCGCACTATTTCTGATACAAGCCAGGATGCTGCTGGCCTTCCTGGCCACCTGGGCACACTGCTGGCTCATATTCAGCCAACTGTTGACTTGAATCATTGAATGTATCATGTATCAGTTATAAATGAGACATTTCAAAACTGTCTCATACATCTTTTGCTATTTTTTTTACATTTGCAGAAATACTGGCCTGTTCTCCTCCTCCCTACACATCTCCCAACTCTTCTCAGTACTCTACCTTCTTGATATATTAGAATTAAAAAGTCCTTTATTTCCTATGCAATCTGGTTGTGAGTGTGATGACTGACAGATCTCCTTAGTTGACTAGAAGACTTTGGTGGGTTGCTGCCTCAAACTATGAATCTCAATCTTTCTCTTCAATTATTTTTCCATTTCTCATTATAAATTACTGCACTCATGTTACTATTAAAAGGTTTGTATCTTATGTTAATGTGGTAGAAATAAAAAAGCTTGTGATTTCCTGCCTCCAGAACAACTTGATATAATTACAGGCTTATAATTCATGGTTACTGATATATTATCTTTCCATTTTCATGTTGTCTTCATGCATGCAGATTTGTCTTTCAGAGACATATACTCAGAGTTTCAACAGCCATGGGGAGTATTTGAAGCAGAAGGTGGATATCAGTTTTACATAAATATAATTATTCCTCATATTATGTACTAAAACAAATTTCCAGCTGTTACCATTGCATGAGTTCTTGGACTCTCTCATGTGATTGTATCATGCTGAATTTCTTTTTGAAAACATTTCTACTTTAGGCTCTTCTTGGTGTATAAAAAGGCTAAGAAGTAATGTTAACAGAAATTTTGCTGTAGTGAAATATTTCCCTACATTGCAGGTAAAGAATATCATGTAATTTATGATAACCATAGTAATGAATGCATATAGTAGTCAGCTATTACCAGCAGTAATTGGTGCACCTTTCATCTCCTGTCAAGCAAAGTGCTGGGGATTAGGACCAAAAGGCAGCTATCAGCTCGCTCATTTCCGGACTCAAACAAAAGGAAAAGAGGTGCCTGTCTGAGCTGATAGCTTTTGGCCCTTTGATCAGGCCCTATCAGAAGTCATCCAGACGTAGTAACTTGATTTCTCATCAATGGGTTACTGTCTTTGATGTAGGTAAAGTCCTACTTCAAATCGCATTTATGAAGGGAAAACACCAGGACATAATCGAGGAGTATAGCTACTAATTCACATGGAAAACTTGCTTTGGCATCCTACTTTCTTTGAGGGAGGTAGTAAATAAGTTCTACTAAGATTATTGAAAAGATATTTCTATAAACAACCTGCAACACAGTCCTTCGGAAGGTTGTGTTTGCCCTGCCCAGTGTAACAGGAACTTAGACATGGTTCAGTGTTAATGAAAGCTCCAAGCAAAATAACAGAAAATCAAATTTACTCTTGAAGGAGGGGGAAAAATTCCCTGCTTGGAAAGAAAGTGTATTTGGAAAATTTTACTTCCAAGTAGTTAGGCAAATGAAGTACATTTCAGAGTGAGACTTTTCAAGTTTTACATTCTTCCACCATAAATCTAAGATATCAAGTACAGACATTTAAAATGTATATAAATCATTGCTCATTTTATTAAAAGTTTTGCCAGAAATTATTCTTCAATGTTATTACTGTTACAGTAGGCTGCAGAAACAACTTCAACACACATTCAGGAAGATGTTAAACAACATTTTAGAAGATGTAAATAACAGTTGGACTAAGTACAACAAACCCACTCATGTACCATTATTATAAGGAGACTTTTGATATATATGTATAAATTTAACATACTAGCTGATATTCCCCTCATGACAAACAGATACTCTGTATTTTCGGGAAAAAAAAAATCCTGTTTCAGAGTGGAAGAGTACTGCACTGTATTTCACTCTGTGCCCAGTGTTTTTTTCCTAATCCAACCTCAAAAGACCTTGGTCTGTGACATCATAAATAAAAACTTTTTTGAAGTGTCTAAATACTTAGAGAGGTGAATAATATCCAGTTCAGTCTAAACTGTTGAATACAACATCTATCACAGTTAAGGTAATGTGATAGCAGTACTTTTGTAGTCTAGCATCCTAAATTTAATTATTATTTGTTTGTTTTCACAGTTACATTACAGTGTGATGTATGGCAAGTGTTATAGAGCAGAACAGCCTTTGTAGCATGAAGAAAATATTTCTCGGCTAGGGAAAAAGTTAGCCTGCACAAAATTCCTAAATTTTAAATAATTATATAAACATTTAAATACGAACAATCTAAAGTAAAAGAACAGAAGTCCAGCTCTATCAAAGGAGAATGGAATTTTGAATTGATTTTGAAAGGGCTCAGATTTCAGTCATGGTAGTAAAAGTGAAATTCACTTTTGGATTATTTTTGAAATATATTAAATATTAATCTTACTTAATTGATTGAAATCTTCATAAGTTCACTGAATACTCATGGCTTGTTCAATTTTCCAACTTCAGATATTCATAAGATAAAAATAGAAATTAAAAAAATAAAGCAGATTTTATTTTTTGCATTAGAAGCATTTTTTTAGTCCTCATCATTTTTTTCAAATCAGTGAGAATGGAAAAAAATTTACATTTGTGTTACTATGTTCAAATCAGATCATCTATTTGAATATGGTCACAATTTTTTTAAAGACTTGGAAAAAGTTCACCACTCAACATCAACTGCGCCTGTTTTTGAAGCTCCTGCTCCTTGTGGTACCCTCATGGAGACAGACATGGGATAGGAAGCTGAAGGGGAGGAGCAGAATTTCTCCAAATGCATCACCTGCGTGGGGGACATCAGCAATGAGAGACAGCGAGCTCAGCATTTGGTATAGAGGGCCTCTGGCCCCTGTGAGTGGTATGACCTCTTGAAAACAACTTGTTGTATGTGCTGTGGCTTAGAAAGAAGACAGCCTACAGCTGAATACTAGCCTGAGTGATTTTCTTTAATTTCTTCTCACTAAAGGAAAAACAAAGGGATGTTGTGTTGGGTTTGCATGGCAAGGTTTTGGTAGCAGGGGGGGGGCTACAGGGGTGGCTTCTGTGAGAAGCTGCTAGAAGCTTCCCCTGTGTCTGATAGAGCCAATGCCGGCTCCAAGATGGACCCGCCGCTGGCCAAGGCCAAGCCCATCAGCGCCTCTGTGATAACATATTTAAGAAGAAGAAAAACAGTTAGAGAGAGAGAGCTTTTGCAGCCGGAGAGAGGAGTGAGAAGATGTAAGAAACTCTGCAGACACCAAGGTCAGTGCAGATGGAGGGGGAGGAGGTGCTCCAGGCACCGGAGCAGAGATCCCCCTGCAGGCCATGGTGAAGGCCATGGTGAAGCAGGCTGTCCCCCTGCAGCCCATGGAGGAAGGATGAGGGGGTGTAGAGATTCCACCTGCAGCCCGTGGAGGACCCCACGCCGGAGCAGGTGGAGGCACCTGAAGGAGGCTGTGGCCCGTGGGAAGCCCACACTGGAGCAAGTTCCAGGCCGGACCGGTGGACCCGTGAAGAGGGGAGCCCACGCCAGGGCAGGTTTGCTGGCAGGACTTGTGACCTCGTGGGGGACCCCACGCTGGAGCAGTTTGCTCCTGAAGGTCTGCACCCCGTGAGAGGGACTCCATGCTGGAGCAGGGGAACGATGAGAGGAGTCCTCCCCCATGAGGATGAAGAAGCGGCAGAAACACCGTGAGATGAACTGACCGTAACCCCCATTCCCCGACCCCTGTGCCGCTGAGGGGGGAGGAGGTTTGAAGCCAGGAGTGAAGTCGAGCCCGGGAAGATGGGAGGGGTGGGGGGAGGTGTTTTAAGAGTTGATTTTATTTCTCATTCCTCTACTCTGTTTTGCTTAGTAATAAATCAGATGAATTCCCTCTCTAAGTTTGGTCTGTTTTGCTCGTGATGATAATTAGTGAGTGATCTCTCCCTGTCCTTATCTCGACCCACAAGCATTTCGTTATGCCTTTTCTCCCCTGTTTAGTGAATGAGGGGAGTGAGAGAGAGCGGCTCTGGTGGGCACCTGGCCTCCAGCCAGGGTCAACCCACCACAGATGTGAATATAAATAATAGATGCTGGGGATCCAACTAACAGTGGCAAAAGCAATGATATTTAAGGTTAAGTACAGGATAACTTTAACAGTGTTTGAAATTGCTTTTAAAGGTGTTAGTATGTATACATATATATGTGTATAAGTATTTATAATGGTATTTAAAGATATACAAGGCATCCTCTGCTTCTAAAACCCCAATTATTTTCTCTGAATACAAGTCAAATAGTTAAAGTATTCTGTTAAGATTAATAGATGGTGGTGGTGTAGCCCTGTATGTTTGGGAATGTTTTGATTGTCTAGAGGTTGATGATGGTGACAATAGGGTTGATCGTTTATAGGTAAGAATCAGGGGGAAGGCCAACACAGCAGATATTACGGTGGGAGTCTGTTATAGACCACCCAATCAGGATGAATAGGCAAACAAATTATTCTATAAGCAGCTGGAAGAAGTCTCACAATCACTAGCCCTTGTTCTTATGGGGGACTTCAACTTACCAGACATCTACAGTCTGTGAGGTTCCTGGAGTGTGTGGAAGATAAATTCCTGACACAGTTGGTGAGTGAGCTAACTAGGGAAGGCATCCTGCTGGACCTGTTGTTCATGAAGACAGAAGGACTTGTGGATGATGTGACTGTTGGGGGCCATCTTTGGCATAACGATCATGAAATTCTTGGAGAAGTAAGGAGGGGGTTCAGCAGAACTTCTACCTTGGACTTCTGGAGGGCAGACTTTGGCCTGTTTAGGAGACTGGTTTACAGAGTCCTGTGGGCGGCACTTCTGAAGGGCAAAGGAGTCCAGGAAGGGTGGACGTTCTTCAGGAAGGAAATCTTAAAGGCACAGGAGCAGACCATCCCCATGCACCGAAATATGAGCCAGCGGGTAAGACCACCAGCCTGGCTGAACAGAGAGCTTTGGCTGGAACTCAGGAAAAAAAGGAGAGTTTATGGACTTTGGAAGAAGGGGCAGGCAGCTCAGGAGGACTACAAGGATGTGATGAGGTTATGTAGGGAGAAAATTAGAAGGGCCAAATCCCAGCTAGAACTTAATCTGGCTACTGCCGTAAAAGACAATAACAAATGTTTCTATATATACATTAGCAGCAAAAGGAGGACTAAGGAGAATCTCCATGCTATAGTGGATGTAGGGGAAACATAGTGACAAAGGATCAGGAAAAGGCTGAGGTACTTAATGGTTTCTTTGCCTCAGCCTTTAGCAGTAAGACCAGTTGTTCTCTGGGTACCCAATCTGCTGAACTGGAAGACAGACAAGGAGCAGAATGAAGCCCCCATAATCCAAGGAGAAACGGTTAGTGACCTGCTACACCACATACAAGTCTATAGGGCTGGATGAGATCTACCCAAGGGTACTGAGGGAGCTGGCAGAAGTGCTCACCAAGCCACTTTCCATCATTTATCAGGAGTCCTGGCTAAGTGGGGAGGTCCCAGTTGACTGAAGTTAGCAAATGTAATACTCATCTACAAGAAGGGTCGGAAGGAGGATCCAGGGAACTACAAGCCGGTCAGTCAGACCTTGGTGCCAGGGAAAGTTATGGAGCAGATCATCCTGAGTGCCATCATGCAGCATGTACAGGACAACCAGGTCATCAGGCCCAGTCAGCATGGATTCATGAAAGGCAGGTCCTGCTTGACTAACTTGATCTCCTTCTATAACAAGGTGACTCAGTGGATGAGGGAAAGGCTGGGTATGTTGTCTACCTGGACTTCAGTAAAGCCTTTGACAACATTTCCCACAGCATTGTCCTGGAGAAACTGGCTGCTCATGGCTTGGACGGGTGTATGCTTCGCTGGGTAAAAACTGGCTGGATGGCCAGGGCCAAAGTGTTGTGGTGAATGGAGTTAAATTCAATTGGCGGCCAGTCACAAGTGGTGTTCCCCAGGGCTCAGTACTGGGAGAGTTCTCTCTGATATCTTTAACAATGATCTGGATGAGGGGATGAAGTGCACCCTCAGTAAATTTGCAAAAAAAACCAAGTTGGGTGGGAGTGTTGATCTGCTTCAGGGTAGGAAGGATCTGCAGAGGGATCTAGACAGGCTGGATTAATGGGCCAAGGACAACTGTATGAGGTTTAACAAGGCTCAGTGCCAGGTCCTGCACTCGGGTCACAACAACCCCGGGCAACGCTACAGGCTTGGGGATGAGTGGCTGGAAAGCTGCCTGGCAGAAAAGGACCTGGGGGTGCTGGTTGACAGCTGGCTGAACATGAGACAGCAGTGTGCCCAGGTGGCCAAGAAGGCCAACAGCATCCTGGCTTGTATCAGAAATAGTGTGGCCTGCAGGACTGGGGAAGTGATCGTCCCCCTGTACTCGGCTCTGGTGAGGCCACACCTTGAGTGTTGTGTTCAGTTTTGGGCCCCTCACTCCAAGAAGGACATTGCGGTGCTGGAGCGTGTCCAAAGAAGGGCAACAAAGCTGAAGGTCTAGAGCACAAGTCTTATGAGGAGCGTCTGAGGGAACTGGGGTTGTTTAGCCTGGAGAAGAGGAGGCTGAGGGGAGACCTTATCGCTCTCTACAACTACCTGAAAGGAGGATGTAGACAGGTGGGGGGTTGGTCTCTTCTCCCAAGTAACAAGTGGTAGGACAAGAGGAAATGGCCTCAAGTTGTGCTAGGGGAGGTTTAGGTTGAATATTAGGAAAAATTTCTTCAGTTAAAGTGTTGTCAATCATTGGAACAGGCTGCCCAGGGAAGTGGTTGGGTCACCATCCCTGGAGGTATTTAGAAGACATGTAGATGTGGTGCTTAGGGACATGGTTTAATGTTGGACTTGTCAGTGTTAGGGTAACAGTTGGACTTGATGATCTTAAAGGTCTTTTCTAATCTAAACGATTCCATGATTCTAACAGAATGACAGGGACAATTTAGTTACAGTTCTGAAAGATCCCAAACTATCCACATCTCCATATAAAAAGTGACACATAGAATGTTTTGTCATACAGTGTCTCACACCTTTTGGGTTTTTTTAAAAGGCAGAATTATTTTTCATGTGGAATGGACTGCAGATACCCATCAGTCCTTATCTGACTTGCTCAGATTCCGTTAGAGAATACAGGGTTAGAGAATAAGAACAGCACATTTGCTTACAGTCCTGCCAGTCTGGGGATTTAAAGGACTAGCTTAGCTGAGCTAAGGATGGTGGACTACTATTGAACACCTTGCATTTATTTGCAATAGAGATTTTAAAATGTTTGATATTTGTTTTAATTCTGATTTAAGAAGAGTGCAAATCCATATGAGGTACCTACAGTCTGATTAATATAATGAATTCTATTAGGTAATGTGGATTTACTTATTGAATTAAATATGCATTAGATATGTGTTTAATTTATAATCACAGTATATGCTAAAGCATATGCAAGGGGTGCTATTTTTTTGTTGATATAGATTGCTTGCTGACTTTTCTTAAATACTTAAATAAAAACTCTAGACATAGCTTCAGCTTCTCACTTCCTTGGGTTTGCTGCAAGTTCATCTTCCCCAAAAGCCAACTAAGGACATTGAGAAGGACAAGATAAAGTGAATGGATGGGATAAGCTCACACTTTCTGATTTGTTCTACACAGAGATCGAGAGGTGTTAGTTTTCCTTTTCATTTACCTCCTACCATCCAGTTGTTCTGAAAGAGGAGGAAATGGGTTCAGGATCTGAAGCACTAGTGTGATTTCTGTGTAGTGGGGCCAAGTAGCTGGAGATTATTCTAAACTTCTGGCTTCTATTTTTTGTTTGAGGTGTTAGCATTGCAGCTGTATCCTGTCCTTTTTCCAGCTAAGTAAGATGGTTTTAAAATTCACTCCCGCTACAGCCAAAATCACCGGACTGGTGTATACACTTCTTTAATTAAGAGTATGCTTTTTTTTAAAAACAGCTAGCATAATTTCAGGACCCTGAGACTGACAGAGTAAGGACTAACTAAAGAGAAAAAAACACCAAAGAGTTATAGCTATTGTCAAATATGCAAAATGGTTGAGAGATAAAGGGTTAGCATGCTGGAGAAATGCCAGTGCAGAAGTCTGACTTTTTGTAACATGTGCTGGCACACAAATGGTAAATAGACCATATAAAGAAGCAGACACCGACACAGATAGGTACATACTTCATGCATGGACTCTGGTCTACTCATGTTGTGATCCCCCTGGGAAACAGTGTTGAGGCTTTCAGGAATAGGACATAGCCGGAATGTAGTCTCTCTGGAGTATATCTATCAACTTCAGTGGGCCAAGGCATTTCTCAGCATGTATAAGCAAGATAATTCTGTGGTAAAACCCCTTGTTTAAATTCTAGACCTCAAAGGAACCATTTATTGTGCAGATCTCATAAAGTACCTTCAAAACTAGTGCCAGTCTGTCCATCATTTCCTACTAGGCCTAGATGTGTGTGTCATCCCATATTCCTCTATTTTTCACATCTAAAATCAGATTGTCAGTAGAACACAAGCAATTTGAAATCTAGGCTTTAAAACCAGGAAAAATTGTAATAGCGATATACCTATAACCAAATACCCTGCCAACTTTTTGTTTTTTTCTGCTAAGACCTGTTTTAAAGATACTTATTTTCCCAGTTACCAGGAGATGTGCAGAATAAGAGGCGGAGCAGTGACTATACTGTTTAATACTTAAACTGATTGTATCTAGAGTTCTTGCAGACTGTCAAAGCAAAGAGACTGACAGGGTTGGGTTTTTTTTAATTAAAAAAAAAGTAATTAAAAATAGCCTTCTTTAAGTAATAGCAAACTTTGGTAGTGCTTGTAACCCCAGCAGATTTCAAAAAGATTCTGACAGATATGATTTTGACAAGAAGCTCTAACAGAACCCTCGTGGCTTTAACCCTAAATCTCTATGCTACAGGTATAATGAGACTACAAAAGGCCAGAAGAAGTTAAGAGCCTGTTTCTGATCTCACTTAAAACCACTTGTATCCTGTATAACTGTTGAGTTTAGTGGAATTGTTCCCAACTTGCAATTGTGTAAACAGAAGTACAATCAGACTCTTAATAGCTGGGCTTTGCAGAAGCATACAAGGTATGTTTTATCTCTCCTCTGTTAGTTAAGTAACACACTCTCAGGGCCATGCCAGTCTCACTGATGATACTGGTGCATAAACAAAGTAGATATTTTGGCAGAAAACCTTAAAAACTGGAAAAAGAAAATTTTGAGTCCTATCCAGCTAAAAACATCTGTGGTCTTCGAGGTTATGCAAGGCCCTGAAGACTACAGACGCTGGCTGTTCAACAGGCCAAAATATTCAGAGACAGGTTGGGCTCCAGTGTAAGGTCAAATAAAAGTGTCTCTGTGTGTGGTGGAGAAAGTTTAGTAAAAGTGATAGAAAGAAATCTCAGAAAACTTCTGTTTGTTGCCTGGTGACCCAGCTGAATTAGGGACTCTTTGTGATGTTCACTGTAAGACAGAGTATCATCATATCTTGGCTCATTATACAGTTAACATATATAATAACACAGCCAATAACTTCGAAACTTTTAAAAGTATTTATTCTCACAGCATCCTCATTAGGCCTAGGAACCCAAAAGAAGTCTCCAAAGCCCAAATTCATCACACTTATGTTGAAGCATTTGTCTGGGGTGATGAAGACAGAAATCTTAACACCCAATAATTAGTCAGTGGTTCAGCCCATCTAAATTTCACTGGTCCTGTGGAGGTGGTTTTTTTTCTCCATTGACAATCTAATCGTCCTTCAGGAAAACTACGCTAAGCTTTTAAATTCAGGCTCATAACTGAAGTGCCTGAATTTAATGGGAGGAATCCAGACATTAGTGATTTTTCCCTGACTGAACCACTACAGGAGAGGCTATAACAGAGCAGGAGTGGCAGTCAGATCTCCTAGGTCTCAGGCCTTAATTACCAAAATGTTCTGCCATTCATCTTCCATCTAGACACAATGGAGAGGGTCAAATGGGAACAGAAATGATGAGCAAATATCCCAAGATGACCCGCATCCTATATGTATTCAGCTGTTTTTCCTGTTTCCCAGTAGTGCCCCATACATGAATTGGTATTTCTCATATTTTGTCCACTGGTTGAAGCTTACTTGTTCTTTTTACTTCTTATTGCCCAATGGAGGCCACAGCATCTCTGTCAGGGAGATGCTGGGATCTTCTTTCACAGGCGATCATTTGTGTCCAGAGTTTCCTGCAGGTTCTAAGGATTCTCTCTGGCTTCTTGAGGCAGTAACACAACTGTGAAATATTCCCATGACTCTCTCTGTTGTATGAGAGTTTGTTTTGATGTCTGTAATAAAACAGCTTTGTAAGTATTTTTAATACAAAAGCATAAGTGCCATGGATAGCGAAGAAATGCATCTTAAGTGTAAGAAACAGAAAAGAGTTTGGTGTCGACACTTACTCTCTATGCTCCAAACTGCCATGCTGGTAGCCACCTAGTCATAGCAGAACAGGATGTACAAAGGGAGCATTTATTCTTTCATTCCAGGCTGCTATGAGCTTTCTATTGGTTGTAGAGATAGCTTACATGACTTCTTACATTTTTCCAGATAAATGGTATTTATCTCATCTAACTTAGGCTTCTAAAATTCAGCTCATTACATCTAAACTAGTCACTCTGTGTGCTGTATTCAGTGGCCAGGAATGGACACTTCTAGGTGGTGATCCATCATTGCCTTGTCTTTAAGTGTTGGGATGTTGTCCGCAAAGGTCTGTATCTTTTTAAGTCTATATAAGGAGTCCCAGGGTAGAGTGCAATCTACCCCAGTACATTAGAATTTGGACCTCAGGCATCGGTACAAAGCAGAGGAGACATATGGAAACATAGCAGAGGATCACAGATCATTGTTATGTGGATAACTGACTTAGTTGAGCTGCCTCATCTGTACCTGCTGAGGACTTACAGATTGTCTCAAGTGTCTAGCTGAACAAAACTGGGCAGGAAATAAGGGCAACACGGGACTGATCAGAATGTACTGGCAGATACATCAGGTATTTTGATATTTCAAATGTACTGAGACTTTTTCATCAGAAAAGTATAATTAGAACATTGAATCTCACAACCCAAGATGGGGGAGTCAGGAAGTAAAGGACAGATGCCAATGTTTTTACCAGATTCTTGTCCACTGACTTGAACAAAATGAAGATCTGTGTTGATTCCTAATGCATTTTTAATATGCACATTTCTTCAGAAAGAAAATATGCTGGGCAACTGCATGTTACGTAAGAAACACACATCACAACTAAAGATTTGTTTGTCCTAAAAGTAGGATCTGGATCAGCTGAGAACTGAAAAGTGTAAAAACAGTCAATAGTTTTCTAATTAACATATTTATGGGATTATGAGAGCCCAGAAAAACTACTGGGAATTTTAATAGTACAGATTTGATCAGGGAAATAACGTTTCATTGTTTGTGTGGCTGTAGTTATTTTCAAAAACCTTTAAAGACACATTTCTCTACTTCTGAAGCTGCCTATCCTCACAATATTTCGAACTAGTTTCATGTCTACCTGTTTATTTGATATTATTGTACTTCTCATTAGTCAGGAAAGAATTCTTAACTATCCTAAAACATCTTACCACCAATGAGGGTTCAGTGATTTCTTCTAGCAAATCTTTTTCTTTAAAGCTATGTTTACTGCAGCTAGAAATGTTAGAAATGTATTTATGCTTGATAGTCATTTATTTGCTACTATAAAGGGCCACTGTATTTTAAATATTACTGTCATCAATTTAAAAGAAAGTATTTTGAATCAGAAAACTTGAAACATCCTACCTACTATTCTCTATTTATGGCAGACTGTCAACTTATATTCAGCCATACAATTGAACATTAGATTATTATTCAGCTGTAGAAATACAGAGAGGCTGAACAGCTGAGTCATAGGATAAGAACTCTCTTCTCTAGAAACCTGATCTGTGCCCTAAATATAGGAGCATCTTGCCAAAACTCAGAAAAAAAGTGGTTTATGTCTACATGTGGATCATTAGTGAGCCCTAATATTCTCCTAAAGGGATGTTATAATGCAGATTGAGTTTCTGAAAGGGATTCAAATTCTGTACTTCAGTTCCGATGCAACAAAGCAAGTCAAACTGCTTTCATGCAGAAACAAAAAAGAATGGAAGGTCAGACTTCTGAATTAACATAATTTTTAACATCATGATTAACATCATGATTATTAATATGAAGGGGTATAAAGTATCATTCTTTTTGAAGTCAACAGTTCCTGTAATGTTTTTACTGAAATGATAGCTGTACCACCCAGAAACTATGAAAGTGTATGGTGATACTCAGAGTCTCTCAAATCTTCTGCTAAAGCACAACTTTGAAGGTCATTGAAGGAAATCGTTCTTTTGCCAAGATGGAGAGAGAGAGAGAGAGAGAACCTGGATTATGTTCTCTTCTCTTAGAGACTCCTTGTGCATTTTCTGTTTAACAGCCACTGGTAAGACACATAAACAGCTTTAGGAACTGGGATAGAGGCTAGAATTCCTCCACCACTTCAGTACAGACAGAGGTTTAAACTCATGTGTGTGTGTGTGTGGGCGGGTGTCACCTGAATTTTATAATCTGTTCTGTATATTGGCCCAGATTCAGTAAGAATGATGGAACATCACAGAGCATGCTTTAATCTTTTGTTTAGAGAAGATTTTGGAAGACTGGACATTATGTTCAAACCACTTTGGGAGAAAAAACGAGGAAAGACTAAAACCCAGATCTTCTCTTTCCCAAGCATTTTTCTAACTTTTTATATTTGTACTGTCTCTTTTGTGTTTTCTGAGAAAATGCACGGGTGTTCTGGAAGCTAAGAGAACAAATGTTTATAATGTCTCAGTTCTAGACCTAACAGTTTTCAAGTTTTCACTAGCTGCATGTTGAGTGTCTGCTCCCCAGGAGCTCTGCAAAAGATACATAACACTAAGGAAGCCCTCATTTGATCTGGGCCCTCTGACTTCAGAGGCACCTGCTTTTTTTCCATGGATTGCCATTGACCGTAAAGACTGATCAGCTATTTCAGGCTGAATCCATTCTCCAGAACTCAGCTGCCCTGTCACTTCATATCCCAATTCACAGTCTCTATTGTGAAGTCTTGAAACTTCATTAGTATCTGTGCCAATATGAGCCTAACCAGATAAATTTCTCCAAAAGCTGGTCAGCTCCTATAGGAATGAGTGAATTGCCTGTCTGAAATTTCAGAGACTTAAAAACCTGTTGAAAGCAAGATTTGAAGGATACTTCACAGACTTTATAGTCAACGCGCACCATTGTGACCCTTTCTAGTCTGTCTTCTGTAACTCATAGAAGCTTTCCCATCAATTCTTTCATCAAGTCTGAAACTGAGGAGAGATATAGGGAGGGAAATCTAGTGAAATACATTATATTCAACAGAGTGAAGGATCATACCCTGCTAATTCAAAAAGTACCATAAAGTTAATGATGGTTCTGATTTTTACATCTTATTCAAAAGGTAGAGTGGAAATCTCAGGACCAGTCTCAACCAAATTAAAAGTTCCTGTTCAATAATTAGAACAGTTTAGATTTCAGGTTACTTTTTATTAATATGCTGTACAATGATGAAAGTTAATGTAAAAATCCCTGTATCATCATATCATAGTAAATTCCACAAATAAAACATGACAGAAAAGAACACAAATGCTTCAAATATAGGTTATCAAAATGGGAAAATACCATCTACTCTGCTTCAATATTCATCAGATTAAAAAAAAAAAATCAGTTGTTTCCCCCTGCAAAACATTTTTTTCCAAAAGTGTAATTTTCTGAAAGAATTTATAGTAAGCATGAAGGATGTTTAAAATTTTAGTCTATTACTTCACCTAATCCCTGGTATTTTTGTAATTCTGTTTAGAAAGCTAAACTGCGTCTACCGGCATTTCTGAAAACAGATTCAATAAAAACACTTTCTGGCTTTCATATTTCAGAAACTTGTGAAAATCCTTTTTTTTAAAGCTCTTCGTATTGCAAAAGTGGGAAAAAATTGTTGGTACTACTGCACTTTTGAAAATACTATTTCAAACTTGTTTATCATTTATGTACAGGGTTAACTGTGTGTTGGCATCTTTTATATCAGCAAAGCTGAATTACTCAATAACTAGCAAACAATACGCATAGAAACAGTCCCTTGAAATCATGCTCATAGGGCATTGGTACCTAATAGTATCTCAGTTTCCCTTCATTCCCATTAGTGATGGGATTTCACTTCTGATTGTACAGAAAAGTTCATTATTCCCAAGGCATCAGAAAAACCCTCAAAGTAAACAGTGTATGGCCTTTGACCTGTGCTGGTTTGAGGAATGAGATGGATGAGCTGCCCCATGAGGTTTCACAGACCTCACCCCAATTCTCATTCCACAGCAGAGCAAGGAAGTTGCTTCTCACTGTATCTGAGAATTTGAGCTTGGTAATGAGCCCTGAGCCCCTTTTTCCCTTTTTTTGTTAGGCTGAACTGTCCTCTTCCCATTTTTCAACACAATGTTAATTTCACAATAAGTGTTTTAAACTACATTGTTCACTCCTTCTTTGTTCTAGCCCATAGAAGCCTTTTTCCTCTCTTTTGCTTTACAGTCCTTTTCCCTGACCTTCAGCCAAAATAGCTTCTTTTAGCTATTTGCCTTGCTCAACTTTTATCCCTTAGAATGGCCAACAGCAGCTGAGAATGTGTCTTGCGCTTTTTTTTCCATAGCATGTTTTGCTGAAGTCTACAGTTTCCTGAGTCTATTTGGGAACTACCACTCAAGAACACCCTTGTCCTGAACTGAAACCAGGAAATATTCTGAGTTGGGGTATCTAACCCATTTACAGATACATAAAATATATCACTGATTTTAATGAACAGAAAATGGATAGAAAACTGAAATATCAGATGTTATGTTATAAAGTTTAATAATGAAATTTTCCTGAAACCATGTTTAAGGTACTGTGAAAAAAAGCATGAATCAAAAAAAACCCAACACACCACCACCAAACAAACACCAAGAAACCAACCCACAGCAAAATAAACTGGTCTGACACTAATCACGAAGCCACAATACTTATCAGATTGATTGACAAATCAACTATTTTCTAACAATTTACTAATTTTTTCATTGATATGTGTGGTCTTTAATATAAATAATAACAAATGATTCTGTATTCAACTAGTCATTAAAACAATAATCCACAGCTTGGTGAAATCTCTGTTAAAAAAGTATTAACAGGAAATAAATTAAAGCAATTAATGGTCTAACAACACAAGGAAACATATTTAAAAAATTATCAAGATGAAGGATATGGGCACTATTTTGGATATCCAGCATTTTGCAGAGAATATTTTATTAATTAGCAAAGCTTTAAATTTCCTTCATTGTGAATCTTCACAATGGAGCAACAGTCTGTTGAAATATTTCAGGCAGATACACATGGGACAGAAAAATAATATGATTTTTTATAAAACAGACTGGGTTTTGTGCATCATTATATATGCTTATTACACAATAAGATTCAGCTCTACCCCTTCAAAACTAAAGTTAACCTGAGATTTCTACATGGATTCTGTCTGACGTAACATGAACTGAGCTCATTTGCTTTGTTTTTACAGGGAAGCAAAGTTTTCTGTGGCCATGGTACCAAATTGTCAGTGGTGAGTTTCAGAAAAACAACACAGACTTTGAAGTGCTAAAAAGTATTCTTGGAGAACATAATATATAATCCCACCTCCACTTTTCCCAAAAGTAGTTTCCCTGCTGTGCCTTTCTGCTAGAACTCAATTTTTCTCTAAATATCTGGATCCAGAATAGTATAGACCCAGAACTGTACAGACCCACCAACGAGAGGAAAAAAAACCCAACAACTTGAAAGGATATGAAATATGGTCTATGAGCAGCATGGAGAAGGAGAATGGGTAGCAAGTGTTTGTTTGAATTAGATCTGAGATGCACCAAAATAAACTAACAGCTAAAACATTAACAAGAACAAAATTCCCAAACAGAAGTGGATATTTCTTTACATGCTTAATAGTCCAGCTGCAAGTTATTGTGGGTTTTGATAATTTACATATACTCACAGCATGATTAGCCAAATTCATGGATGAAGAGTCCATTATGGATATCACTAGTGGCCAGGAAATCCCAAAGACACAAATGATGAAGGCTGGGACAGTGCACCTGGGAAGTAGTTCCTGCTACATTATTGTACTTTTCCCTAGGGATCTGCTTTCAGCCACTGTTGGTGACAGAATAAAGGCTGGGTGGAGGCTGGTCATGTCCCAGTCTGACTGCTGAGACCCTTCTGTTCTAATCAGACTTGGCTGACCACCCCTTTAGGCCAAAAGAGCAAAGTCATTCTCCCTCCACAAGGCCACCATAGGAGTACAAGATGATTAGATGTGGAGTATTCTAGAGGCAACACAAATACTTCTGCCTTTAATTTTATGGCATATAGCCATCCTTTTCATCCCAGCTACTGTAAACAAGTTCTATCCAAAAGTTTCAGCCAAATGGTATTCATGGCCCCCTTTTGAACATAAGCCCCAGCTGGCTCATTGAGTCACTTTCCTAACAGAAGGCATTTCCCTGCTTTTCTAGAGTATTAATCATATGTTATTTCTTTCATCTCAGTTTATTGTTAGAGGAGCCAGAGATATGGTAGCTTGTATTCCAGATCCATCTATAAAGTCAAGACCTTCATTACCATGGACTTGTCCTTTACTTTCCTTTAGTATCTTTATAGTTCAGGAAATAAAAATATAGATTTGCAAAACACACTACAATAGCTACATCTCCCATGTGATATTGTAAAAAGACTACATTATTTCAGCACCTATTATGCTGAAGCATCCATGTGTTTAATATTCCTAGCACAAAAATGTTATTATAATGTTATACCAGCAGTAAACTTGACCCAGTATGTCCCAAGCCGGCCAGTAATTTTACATAACTCTCACTGGTATTGCCTATGCTGGAAATGAATTGTAAAACTGGGGACATCATAAAGGTATGTAAATAATGAGCGGTCTACAGGAGGCAGAAAGGAAGATTATGTTCTCCCTGTCTCAGAACACATGAAACAGGGCACATTCGATGCAGCAGGAAGAAGAGAAAATAATATCATAAAAGAAAAATACTTTTTCTCGTAGTACCAACTAAGATGTGAATTTTTTACCACAGAGAGACATTAAGGAGTGCAATTTAACAATATCCAGTACATAATAGGACATGTATATTGATATCAGAAATCCCAAGAATTATTATTTTAATTACAATAAACATTTTAGAATGGGTACTAAAATGTGTGTTTCAGGGATTCAGTCAACTTCTAAACTACTATAGTTCAGAATGTGCCTGTGTAGAGCAGATAGTTCTTCCACTGTCTACTGAAGTGTTCTTACACTATCTTCTAACTCTGGCTCCAGACAGTGATAAGATCCAGACAGGACAGATTATTCTTACTGTGTAATATAACAAGACCTATCACAGACAGAGAAAAAATGTCAAACTTGTTCCAAAATATTAAATACTTAATTATCATAGAATCTTCAAGTTTGGAAAAGACCTCTAGGATCATCAAGTCCAACCGTCAACCCAACACCACCATGTCTACTGGACCATGTCCCAAAGTGCCATGTCTACACACTTTTTGAACACCTCCAGGGACGGTGACTCCACCACCTCTCTGGGGAGCCTGTTCCAATGTCTGGCCACCCTTTCAGTGAAGAAATTTTTCCTAATATCCAACCTAAACCTCCCCTGGAGCAGTTTGAGGCCATTTCCTCCTGTTACTTGGGAGAAGAGACCAACACCCACCTGGCTACAACCTTCTTTCAGGTAGTTTTAGAGAGCAATAAGGTCTCCCCTCAGCCTCCTCTTCTCCAGACTAAACAACCCCAGTTCCCTCAGCCGTTCCTCACAAGAACGCCTGCAAGGCTATGACCTTTTTGGCATTACAGAGATGTGGTGGGATAGCTCCTATGACTGGAGTGTTGGGATGGAATGCTACAGGCTCTTTAGGAAGGACAGGCAGGGCAGGCAAGGAAGGGGCGTCGCCCTCTTCATCAATGACAAGCTGGAGTGCATGGAGCTCCACCTGGGGATGGATGAGGAGCTGACCGAGAGCCTATGGGTCAGGATTAAAGGGAATGCTGGGGCAGGGGACATCATAGTGGGGGTCTGCTACAGGCCATCCAACCAGGATGACCAAGCGGATGAGGCCCTCTATAGGCAGATAGGAGCAGCCTCACACTCACAAGCCCTGGTCCTTATGGGGGACTTCAGCCACCCCAACATTTGTTGGATGGTCAACACAGCAGGGCACAAGCAATCCAGGAAATTTCTGGAACGTGTTGATGACAACTTCCTCCTCCAAGTGACAGAGGAGCCCATGAGGAAAGGTGCCATGCTGGCCCTTGTTCTCACCAATAAGGAGGGCCTGGTAGGGGATGAGAAGATCAAGGGTAGCTTTGGCTGCAGTGACCACGAAATGGTGGAGTTCAAGATCCTCAGGGCAGCGAGGAGGGCACACAGGAAGCTCACTACCCTGGACTTCAGCAGAGCAGACTTTGGCCTCTTCAGGGATCTGCTTGGTAGAATAGCATAGGACAAAGCCCTGGAAGGAAGAGGGGCCCAAGACAGCTGGCTAATATTCAAGGGTCACCTTCTCCAAGCTCAGGAGCGATGCATCCCAACAAAGAGCAAGTCAAGCAAAGACACCAAGAGGCCCCCATGGATGAACAAGGAGCTCCTGGGCAAAGTCAAACATAGAAAGGAAGCCTACAGAGGGTGGAAGCAAGGACAGGTAGCCTGGGAGGAATACAGAGAAACTGTCCGAGCAGCCAGGGAGCAGGTTAGGAAAGCCCAAGCCCTGATAGAAATTAGTCTGGCCAGGGATGTCAAGGACAACAAGAAAAGCTTCTATAGGTATGTCAGTGATAAAAGGAGGATGAGGGAAAATGTGGGTCCCCTCCGGAATGAAACGGGTGCCCTGGTTACCCAGGATATGGAGAAGGCTGAGGTACTCAACGACTTCTTTGCCTCAGTCTTCACTGAAAAATGCTTGAGCCACACTGCCCAGGGCACAGAAGGCAGGGACTGCGAGAATGCAGAACCGCCCACTGTAGGAGAAGATCAGGTTTGAGAATATCTAAGGAACCTGAAGGTACACAAGGCCATGGGACCTGATGAGATGCATCCACGGGTCTTGAGGGAACTGGCAGATGAAGTGGCCAGGCCACTGGCCATCATATTTGAGAAGTCCTGGCAGTCCGGCGAAGTTCCCACCAACTGGAAGAGGGGAAACAGAACCCCCATTTTTAAGAAGGGTAAAAAGGAAGACCCAGAGAACTACAGGCCGGTCAGTCTCACCTCCGTGCCTGGCAAGATTATGGAGCAGACCCTCCTGGAGACTATGCTCAGGCACATGGAAAATAAGGAGGTGATTGGTGACTGGGGACAGCCAACACGGCTTCACTAAGGGCAAATCATGCCTGACAAATTTGGTGGCCTTCTATGATGGGGTTAGAGCGTTGGTGGATAAGGGAAGGGCAACTGACATCATCTACCTGGACTTATGCAAGGCATTTGACACTGTCCCGCATGACATCCTTGTGTCTAAATTGGAAAGACATGGATTTGATGGATGGACGATTCAGTGGATAAAGAATTGGCTGGATGGTCACACTCAAAGAGTTGTGGTGAACAGCTCAATGTCCAAGTGGAGATCAGTGACGAGTGGCATTCCTCAGGGGTCGGTACTGGGACTGGCAGTGTTCAAGATCTTTGTCGGCGACATGGACAGTGGGATCAAGTGCGCCCTCAGCAAATTTGCCAACGACACCAAGCTGTGTGGTGTGGTCGACACGCTGGAGGGAAGGGATGCCATCCAGAGGGACCTTTGCAGGCTGGAGAGGTGGGCCCGTGCGAACCGCATGAAGTTCAACAAGGCCAAGTGCAAGGTCCTGCACGTGGGTTGGCGCAATCCCAAGCACAGCCATAGGCTGGGTGAGGAATGGATTGAGAGGAGCCCTGAGGAGAAGGACTTGGGAGTATTGATTGATCAGAAGCTCAACATGAGCCGGCAGTGTGCACTTGCAGCCCAGAAAGCCCAACTGTGTCCTGGGCTGCATCAAAAGAGGTGTGGCCAGCAGGTTGCGGGAGGTGATCCTGCTCCTCTACTCTGCTCTTGTGAGACCCCACCTGGAGTACTGCATCTAGCTCTGGGGGCCCCAGTACAGGAGAGACATGGAGCTGTTGGAGTGAGTCCAGAGGAGGGCCACGAGGATGATCAGAGGGCTGGAGCACCTCTCCTATGAGGACAGGCTGAGAGAGTTGGGATTATTCAGCCTGGAGAAAAGAAGGCTCCAGGGAGATCTAATTGTGGCCTTCTAGTACCTGAAGGGGCCTACAGGAAAGCTGGAGAGGGACTGTTTATCAGGGAGTGTAGTGACAGGACAAGGGGTAATGGGTTTAAGCTGAAGGAGGGTCGATTTAGATTAGATGTTAGAAAGAAAGTCTTTACTGTGAGAGTGGTGAGGCACTGGAACAGGTTGCCCAGAGAAGTTGTGGATGTCCCATCCCTGGAAGTGTTTAAGACAAGGTTGGATGGGGCTTTGGGCAACCTGGTCTAGTGGAGGGTGTCCCTGCCCGCAGCAGGGGGGTTAGAACTGGATGATCTTTGAGGTCCCTTCCAACCCAAACCATTCTATGATTCTAAGACTTGTGCTCCAGACCCTTCACCAGCTTTGTTGCCCTTCTCTGGACACGCTCCAGCACCGCAATGTCTTTCTTGTAGTGAGGGGCCCAAAAATGAACACAACACTTGAGGTGCGGCCTCACCAGAGCCAAGTACAGGGGACGATCACTGCCCTGGTCCTGCTGGCCACACTATTTCTGATACAAGCCAGGATGCTGTTGGCCGCCTTGGCCTCCTGGGAACACTGTCAGCTCATGTTCAGCCAGCTGTCAACCAGCACCCCCAGGTCCTTTTCCGCCAGGCAGCTTTCCAGCAACTCATCCCCAAGCCTGTAGCGTTGCCTGGGGTTGTTGTGACCCAAGTGCAGGACCCGACACTGAGCCTTGTTAAACCTCATACAGTTGTCCTTGGCCCATTAATCCAGCCTGTCCAGATCCCTCTGTAGACCCTTCCTATCCTCAAGCAGATCGACACTCCCTCCCAACTTACTGTCATCCGCAAACTTACTGAGGGCGCACTCGACCCCCTCATCCAGGTCATTGATAAAGATATTAAACAAGACCAGCGCCAAGACTCAGCCTTGGAGAACACCATTTGTGACTAGCTGCCAACTGGATTTAACTCCGTTCACCACTACTCTCTGGATTCAGCCTTTCAGCCAGGTTTTTACCCAGAGAAGAGTGCACCCATCTAAGCTATGAGCCACCTGCTTCTCTAGCAGAATGCTGTGGGAGACCGTGTCAAAGGCTTTACTAAAGTCCAGGTAGATAACATCCACAGCCTTTCCTTCATCCACTAGGCGGGTCACCAAGTCATAGAAGGAGATCAGGTTGGTCAGGCAGGACCTGCCTTTCTTGAACCCAGTCCTGAACTTAATGATGTATCTGTCGTACAGATCTACCTGAGTTAGTTTAGCTACTTCCAATTCTATTCCCTGACTTCAAACCAGCCTCTGCTTATATTTTTATATAAGCTTCCCAGTATATTAATGGGGGAGCCTTGGTAAAATTGTTATATTACCTGCTGCCATCCTTCCCCTAGCCATATTCAGGCTTTGAGTGCCAGGGACTTACATCAGTACTTTTACCTACAGCAGGTCTTTACTGAAAGACATCAACCAACAAGATATAACACGCAAATTTCCAAGAGCATGGGCAAGTGAGTGCTTGAGCAAGTAACTGAAGAGCAAGCAAAGTAGTGTTGAGAGACTCCAGAGGATTTGTTGAAATAAAATACACTCTGATATAGCATTATAGTTTTGACTTTCATTGTGAACTTCAAGACATCCCTACTTATAAGAACATGCTTTTCTGGCCATGTGGGTAGGAGGTAAAGCAATGATAGATACTTTCCAAGAGGAAAGTATCCTCACTTGCCAGTGAGAAAATGTCTAAAATGAATCCCTGACACAGTCCTTCCTTTCAAAACCCTCATTCCATGTGGAGCAGTGGGGGAAGAATAGGAAGAAGTCTGCAAACTTTGTCTTGAGTAGTTTTCATTCCTTTCCATAAGTACATCATATCCACCTGTGGATGTGAACAGAATTTTTATTTCATCCTTAATAGAAAGAAAGGTCAGGAGGACATACATCTCTTGTGCATAAATAGGTTGTTAGGTACCCGTGGCTAGAAGGTTTTTTGCCTGTCCATGTCATTTGCCACAGCTACCTTAATATAATACAGGCAGGATTCGATGTTATATTTATATACAAGCTCTTCTTCCCCCTTTTTAGATCAGGTATTGCTAAGTGATTCCTGATGGGTAATAAGAGCTGAAAAAATACATTTTCAACAGGAGCTTGCTTCAGTTTTCAGAGAAGGAAAATGTAAGAATTCTATTTCTGTGTGCACAGGTGTACGCAGATATACAAGAAAATTGAAAACCAATTTAAAAGGCAATATTGGAAACAATCTGAGCAGGTTTCAGATGCTACTATGGCTAAAATAACACAAAATGACTTGGGGGTCTGTCTTTCATTTCTCAATCCAGTCTATATGACTGAAGTCCATCAGAACACATTGAAGTGGAAAGCAGAAATTAAATTCATTGTTTGTGTCATTTCAACCATAACACAAGTAGAAAATTTTTCCAGCAAGGCCATTTAAACAAAGGACCATAATTTAAAGAAGAAAAATCAAGAAAAAAGAAATCTGCTTTATAAATATAACATTAAAAAAGCATAAACATGATCTGCATTGACTATAACTGCATCAACGTTAATGGAGTTACACAGCAACAGTGTATTTTTTCCTTTGTGTCCTAGTTCTTCCATTGCTAAATTTATAGAGTATATCTGATTTTCAGTAAGAGCAGAAGGCACATCTTACATAATCCGTTATATTTTTATAGAGGTACCTTTTTACTTTTGTATGTATATTTTGCTCTGAAGAGAGTATTCTTGTGTTAGAAAATGAACAGAATACATATAAATGCATAGAACCATAGAGAATGATGTATTTAAGTGGAATCTACTGGATATACTTCATGGCAGATGAAGAAATGCTATCCAAAACATGTCATGCTATGTCATGAATACTAACTTTATAAAAAAGGAAAACATTTGGAGTGATTTTTTGCTGTATTTTAGTGGGACAGTATAGCATATGCATCGATACAGAATTGCAGCTATTTGGAATACAAATGTCATCATTCTAATTTCAATCATATTTGTGCACAGCAAAACCCACAAAATAAACAAAGAAAAATCCCACGCCTGCTTACCTGAAGTCAAAGATCTGTTACAACTGGTTGTTTCTAGACAGAGTAAACTGTCTTTTCTTTCTGCATAGCAACAGGAAAAAGTGACTGCTCAAAGGTGTAAAATAAAATTGGATCAGAGTATTCAGTCCAACCAGGGCAGCCCACTAAGAAGTCTAAATAATAGAAAGAATTTATTTATACTTATGTAAAATTTTATTCTGAAGAATTCTTCATCTATCTTTGCTGTTACTAATTATTAAAAGTCTTACTTTTGGTGGTGTTCATTCTGTGGCACTACTAACACCTTGTTGAAAATGAGGACAGTTAAAATTGCTTATAAAAATGCAAAATGTTATTCTCTTTTTATGTCTGTCTGTCATTGAACTCTATAGGTGAGCTGCCTCAGCTAAACAGGATTCTTTATGCATTAATCAAAAAATAATTCATCTTAGTCTAAGCAGACTTTGAGCTTTTTCTCTTCATTGAGATATAAATACTGAAATCCTAGGGCTTAGGATAAATTGGAATTTGAAGAATCATCTCCAAGATGAAACTTGTTGAGGTGAGACAGACTATGCCCCAGTTCTACCACTGCAACTTTCATCGTGTTTCATCATTGTCTTTCTTCTCTGAGTTCTGGAAATAGCTGAACTGGTATCCAGCCAGAGTCTTTGCAGGAAGTCAGCATGTACTCCAAAGCTAACTTCTTGGTGTGAAAAAACAGCCTTATTCTTCAGGGACTAGGTATTAGGTTATTCAGCAAGCTCTGTTTAATTTAACTTGTCTTTTTATGTATTATTCAGTAGACAAAATTCCCATGACAGTGCAATAAAGAAGGTCAATATGGTACCCTGGGTCAAAATAAAGGTAATTTTTTTGCTGGGTTATGTAGCAAAAATGTTCAACCAGACTTGAAAGCATGGAGAGATGAATAATCAGTGTGTTATGAAAAAAACAGGTGTATAAAGATGAAGTGCAGTGAACTAATTATTGCTAACTAGTAATGACAGAAGTTATAATCATCATGTAAGGAAAGACTTCTGGTATTCCAGTATACAGTCTTATGATTTAATGAGCATTTAAAAGTAAAACATCTGCTAGACAATACCGAGCATATCTCTTATTCCTTTCAAATTTGATGTTTGCACACAGGGCAAGTGATTCTGGAGATTTTTAGATAGCTTCTTTTTCTTAATATTAGTGTATAGCTTTTTATTATTAATAATTTGCAAGTTTTCAACTTTGCAAGTTCTGAGGTTTTAGAGGGGAAAAAAAAAAAAGTGTTACTGGTGCTAGCGGTGTATTCATAGTAATTAATTGCTAGTTATACCAGTGGAGTAGTAGGTCTAAAATCTCACCTTCAAAACAATGTATTATTGTCTTAATATTGTACAGCATTTTTCTATTTGTACTTGCATTTGAGCAGAGTATGGGTCAGTTCTTTCTGAATTGGCCTAAATTACACTTTACATCTCCTAAATATATCAGGAGCTGTATTTCTCAAAAAGTGGGATTTAGTCAAAGATTAAGAGATCAAGAGAAATTTAAATCAAGAGAACAGGATATGCTTATTTTGCTGAAAAGTATTTACCTTACATTTTATTTCAGCCAATTTTGCCTACTTACTTCAGAAGAGATTATTAGACATTTACCTTTAGCTCTTGTTCCTTTTAAAAAAGAGGAATACATTTCCATACATTACTAAAAGTTGTCTTAATTTTTTTAATTATTTATCAAAATAAAAGTTAGCTATTCCACAGGATGACCTTTCCTATTAATAAGGTGATAGAATTTCTCATCATTCATTAAGATCCAGTTAAAAGGCCTTTGATTATGTGTGAATTTTTCTTGCCTCCACTAAAAGAGAAATACTCTTGTAGCCTATAAAATCTTTTTAGTAATATGGATTCTTCTTAGACATTATGTATTGGCAGGCAGGAAGGATTTCAACTGAACCTCAGTGTGGCTCTTTATCTCCAAAAAAACTAATCTACTTAAAGAATATTCTTAAAAAAAAAAAAATGACAAAAATGCACATAGCAAATCAAGAGAAGAAAACACTTGATGCATGTTCTTCCACTTGCATCCTTAAACAACACACATAAAAAGAAGTGCTGCTTTCAGTACTGTGAGGACAATATTGGGGAAACTCATGCAAACAATTTAAACGCATGCTCAGGTAAGCTGTACAGGTTACCAAACAGAACCCCAAGAATCTGTCCTTGAAACAGAAGCAAATTGGAAACATTGTATGAGTAAGGACAGCAGCATCCAAATCCTTATTTCCCTGTTCAGCATCGTCTTGTGTCTCTGGGCACATGGAGAAAAAGAGCAAACAAAAACCTTATGGTCTTAGTATTCAAGAGGAATAAATGTAGTTGGAAATTAGATCAAAGGAAGAGACGTCTCTGTTCCAAACAAAAATATTACAGAAGCACAGATATATAGCCTCCTTTCTCAACAAAACAGAGTCAGAATTTCTAAGAAAATCTACATGAGCCTGGGACAGGGGAGCAGGGAGAAAACAGAGTCTCTGATTTGTATTTCTGCTCGATTAACTTGAGCAGGATGAAATCCGCCACTGGCAGACCAAACTGTAGACACTTTTAGTTCCCACCTAAATCCTGTTTGCAAGACTTAAGTGAGGCATAGACCTTTACTGGCTGTTGAAACAAAGATGAATTTCATCATTTATGAGTAAACCAGCAAGAAATGCAGCAAAAGACATAAATAATTTTTCTAAGGTCTAGTTTCAAGTGCAAGATTGTTTGTACTGATGCAGAAACTATCAGGGGAGACAGGGATTTCAATTGACCTGACATTTCTTAAAAATTAAAGGCCAACAGTTTTTTCCCTTCTGATTCTGCTCTGCAAATATTGTTCTCCTTCCGTTGTTTCTGCAGACTTTTGAAAACTGATTTGAGTGGTTTACAAATACAAAATAACTGCAATGTGGAAATGGAATAGAGTGTTTTCCTGGAATTAGCTTTTTGACTACCCAGAATAAGGCTGAATAATAATAGCAGTATGAATACTAATTATATTAATATAAGATTCCAGTCTTATAACTTTTCATAAGCATTCACAGAGCTATCTCCCATTTCATAGAATCAAGTGGCAATGCATGCCCTGGCCTAAGAAGTTATAAACTACATATATATTTCAGAAGTAATAAGTGATCTGACAAACAGCAGAGATAAGTCTAGTGTTGCATGCAAATGCATACTTTAATGTTTCGGTGTTAGCAGCCTGGGACCTATATAACTTGTGTTCTTACACTGCCACTTCTATCAAAGGAAGAGGGGAGGTGATATGAGTAGGACAGGAAATATGTATTTCTGTGTAATCTTCCATGTTTATACAAACACACAGAAAAAAGAGCAAGTGGATTTTTACAGAAGAGCCCCATAATGTCTACATATGTAGTAAAGAAGTAAAAAAAAGAAAAAAAAAATCACAAAAAAATCTTAAATTAGACTGAGATTTTCTTCTCTTACCTTGAAAACTCATGGCAATCAAAGATCAGCAACACCCACACCCATACACCCCCCTCTTCCAGATCACAAAATGGGATTTGGAGACAGTCTTACAGATGTCTAGTCATGCAACAGAGGTTTGGGGTGAACACCAAATCCTACTACTTTCCATCTCTCTTAGTAAAGGCTACAAGGCTCCACATTTTTGTGGAAACTGAAGCTTCATGAAGCTGTTAGCTCAGTGGACTGTACCTCTGTCAAGGGCCAGTAAAGACACAGCAGAGCAGATCTAAGAGCTTGTACTTCTCCTCAGGGTGAAACACATGTGCACAGACAGAGACTTTGAAGCTGTATTACCGAAGCTGAGCACGTACCTTGTGGGGGATTGACCCTAGCCAGCAGCCAAACACCCACACAGCCATTCACTCATGCCCCTCTCACATGGGATGGGATAAAAATAGAAAGAAGGAGAAAAGACTTGTGGATCAAGATAATGACAGTTTGATAGTGAAAGCAAAAGCCACACATACAAGCAAAGCAGTAAGAGGAATTTATTCACTGTTTCTTATTAGCCACTTCTAAGGCAGGGCCTCAGTTCACATAACAGCTGCTTGGGAACAGAAATGCCAGAACCACAGACTTTCCCCTTTCCTTCTCCTCTCCCACAACATCATATGGTACAGAACCTCCCTTTGGTCAGTTTGGGCCAGCTGTCCCCTCCCAACCTCTTGCCTACCCACCCTCTGAGATGAAGAAGGCAGGAGGTGGTAGAGAAGGGAACAGAGAAAGCCTTGACTTTGTGCAAGCACTATTTAGCAACAGCCAGAACACTAGTGCATTAGCAAGACTGTTTTAGCCACCAATCCAAAGCATAGCACCATATGGGCTGCTGTGAAGAAAGTTAACTCCATTTTTCCTCCAAAAAGTATGCGAGGAGTAAGATTGTGGTCTTAAATTATGAAAAAAAATATGGTTGAAATGGTATTTTTTCTTTTTAAAGAAGTCCTCCCAACCTAACAGCCAGTGATATGTGTGCGCACTTGTAAGGCCCTGATAACAAGTGAATGTCGCAAACACCCGTCTTGACACGGACAGGTATGGGCTGATGACGAGGGAGTGTTGACCAAGAATGGAACCTGCGGAGGCAGGATAACGTCTTGTGAGCCAACTCCTCTATTCCTGAAACATGTAGACAAAAACATGTAGACAAAGACCATGTGCGCCACGTGCCTGTGAAAGATCACCACGCACTGGGTCAGCCCCGAAGCGGGGGGACAACAGTGAGACCCCCAGGACCCCCACAACCCACTGACTCATTTCTAGAACATTTCTGAACATTCCTGAACACATGCTGTGCCTGCTCGGTGACTACAGACCCCCACCCATGGGGTGGGCACATAGGGTTATAAAAAGGGGAAACATAAGTTTTCAGCGCGCGCCCACCACCTGAAGACTACAACTACAAGCAGAGTATGTCGCGGGATCCAAGGGTGGTGATATCTTTTCTCTTTTCGCTCTCTTTCTCTCTCTCTCTCTTTTTCTCTCTTTCTTTTCCTCTGTCTCTAACTTCATTTTCGGCACATTAGGGTAATATCGTCACAAGTTTTGCTAAACCACTACCTTTCATAGTTCTGCTAAGTTTTAAGTATTGTTATGACTTTTGCCAAGCCTCTATCTTTTGTAGTTCCACTGAATTTTAAGTAAATTTGTGATTTGTTTGAACCTCTAGAGTAATTGTCATTGCTCCTGATTACTGCGCAGGGCTCTAGTGAGATATCAAGGAGAGAGAATACAGGAAAGGAATGACACTGGCATCATAGCAAGGAAGTAAAAAGGATTGTTAGGAGAAAAAAAAAAAGAAAAAGAAAAAAAGACAAGCTATTTAATCATTATTTGTTATTGTTGCTTAAAGGAGTATTCTAACTAGCCTCTAAGGCAGACAAGAAGCTGCCTGAGATGAAGACAAAAATGCCTGAAATACCGAGTACACATTCATGTGCAAAAAAGAGTTCAATAGTTTCATTTATAATTAGCTCAGTGGTGGATGTGATCTTCAAATTAAGCCCTTCACATTTTATACTGCAGTTGCCCAATGCTTATATTTAATTTAGAAAGTGCACTGTTAACCTCTGATCTTTCCTTCATCAAGGCTCTCTTAAAGCATCAAGATTTTCTTAAAGTTTAGCAATTGCTGTGAATTCAAGTTACCTTTTTAAAAAGTAGTAAGTACAAAGAAATATTTAAACTAGACTGTCCTCTTGCTAATCTGTATATTTTGGTTACAAACTCAGCCTATATTTATCCTGTTTTGGAATTCAGCTTTTTATATTATAACATTCACGTCTTCTCACTGATATTAGTGGCAGGTGCCATTCTAGACTTTAGGAGCTACGCATTTGTACAGCTAGGATTGGCACATGCTGCATGTTCCTCGACTATATTTAGGTTTAATATAAATAATTGTTTAAGTTGTGCTCAATTAACTGCTTATAGAAACACCACTTTTCTATGGAGTAGGAATTTTTACAAAAGGAAATATATATGTCCTGTTAATATAAAGGCAAGTAAGCAGTCATATTAAGATCACAATTTTATCACAAATTTTTCAAGTATCATAAAGAATCACATAAAGATCACTGTGGGGAGATAGTCTGATCTAATAGCTACAGGATTTTCCAAAATTTAGTCCTGTTTGAACTAGAGCATATCTTTGAAAAATGTACCTAATTATATCATAAGAATTTCCAATTATGAAGAATCCAAGTGCAGCAGCTTTGGTAAATTTTTCCAGAAGGCAATTGTTCTCTGACTGTCAGAAAGTTGCAATTCCTTTCTAGTGTGAATTTGTCTAATTTCTTCCAATAGGTAGGTCTTACTATACATTAGACTCCTAAATTAAAAGATGGCCTCTTAAGTTCTATGTTAAAACTGTTCCCTTTGAAAATCTTCATGACTGTGGCTGTGTCATACTTCAGACATCTTGTTTTTCTAGCAAAAACAGTGAATCTTGAACTATTTTTTCAAAAAATGCAACTCAGTTCCTCCAAATAAACAAATGCCAATCTGAATGGTGGGAATGGAGATGAGTGAATGTTTCTGACTGTGCCATACAGAAAAGTAACCACTTATATTGATAGATGTAGATATTTTTGTTTAAATTCAGCCGAGACTGATCCATACTGGCAGTTCTACTCAGAAATCCAATAAAAACATTACAGTTGCACCTTGCTTTGGATAAGAATCCCTCACGTAGGTCTTAGCTACCACTGACTGACATCTGGAGAGCTCGGACAAAACCAAGTATCTGATTGAGAAGTGTCAATATATTTTATTGAAAACAGAGGATCAAATTAGATAAATGTGCTAACCATTAATATGTTCCACAGAAACTCTATGGATTTAATTCAATGAACAATAAAAACGATTATGGGAAAAGATTAATCAAATCAATCTCCCAATTTGAATGTTGATAGCATCATAAAATACTGAAATGAATGATAAATACCACATATAATTTAAAAAGAGAAATAATTGTATTACTCTCTCCAGTCCATAGTTACATATGCATCATGAAGAGAAACTATGTTTCTAGATATTGTAAATTCCCCCTTTTTAAAGTAAATTTTATGGAAACAAAAAGAAGACAATTAAGTCTTGATCTAACTCTGAACTTTCTCCAAGACCAGCTGGGTCCTTAGGGCTATAATTAAATAGAGATTTCCTACAAGACATTTCTTTTAATAGTGATCATAATGTACCCAAATTCAGCATTTTCTTTTAGAAATAGACAAAAAACAGACCAAAACAAACAAAGAAAAAAGACTCGCAGTATAATATCTTCTCTCTTGAAAAAGTGAAATTAGATAAAAATGAGAGAGAAATAAAGAAGTTTGTTGGTTATAGGCCATCTTGAGTACTGTGACCTGTGCTTTTTAACATATTAATAAATTGTATATCAAAAATAGAGCAAACAGTGAGATGTCAAAGTCTTCTGCTAATAAAGCATTTTTTGTAATTGGTTTAGGTTTGAGTGACCAACATCCCAATGTTCACACCTTCTGTAAGTTCTGCTCGGCTTTTTACGGGAGGTTACAACTTACTTTCACCCTGCCCCCTAAGGAAGCCATGCCACCACACACATCCAGCTCAGAAAGCAGAACCTGAGGAGGCTTCAGGGGAATCTGTCATCCACCATGAAGCCTCAATATCTGAAAAAAGCAGGAAGATTAAATTATTCATTGTTAAATGCAAATAAGAAATGACCTGCTGATTAATGATCTTACAACAATGGGCTCTAAATTAGTTTTTACCAGTCCGGAGAGGATTTTTGAAGTCACTGTGAGTAGCTTTCTGAAAACATGGAAACAATTCTTAATGGCAATCCCCAACACAGAATTCTGTAAAAAGAAATATAATGAGACCAAAAATATAACTATGCTACTGCTGAAATATATGGTGTGGTCCACCTACACCTTGAATGGTGTTTGTAGTTCTGATCACTTTAGTTAAATAACACAGGCAAGGCCTGAATGGATGACCAGAGATACTAGAAAGGATGTTAACACTTAGAAGACAAATGACTGAGGATGAGCATGTTGTACAAATTTATAAAATCATGAATGAAAAAGGTGAACATGGAGTAAATATTCCTCTTGAATAGCTAGGAAGCGTTAATAAAACTGTGAGGCAAAAGATGTAAAGAAGAAAAAAATAAGTTTTGAGTTGTGGGGTTTTTTAAATATAACACTGAAATTGAGATGCTGTGAAAACTAAAACTGCGGAATTAAGTCCTTCAAAAAAACAGAATAAACTCAGTTGTGGCGTACAGATTCATTTGTGGCTATTAAAAATCAGCCATTTTCTACATCATTGGTTGCTGGAAGATGAAAGGGACAATTGCTAGTCAGCATATGCCATGCTTTTAAAGAATACTGCATCCAGCTTTGGGAACCCTATACTAGAAGAGTTATTGATAAAGTAGAGCAAATCCAAGACGTCCACTAAGATGGTTGGAGGATTGAGAACTTGCCCTGTGAGGAGAAGTTGAAGGAGCCTGGAGAAGAGACTACTCTGAGAGGATTTAACAGCAGCCCCCTGCAAGAACTTACAAGGAGGGCATGGAGAAGACAGAACCAGGCTCTTCACAGTAGTGAATGGCAGGAGATGAGAGGAACTGGACATAAATTGGAATGAAAGAGGTTCAGACTGGACATAAGGGGAAACTTTTTCACCAAAAGAAGAGCCAAGCAGTGCAGCAAATTGTTCAAAGAAGTTGTGCAGTGTCCATTCTTAGAGATTTTCAAGACCCAAATGGATAAAACCCTCAGCAACCTGCTCTGATACCACAGCCAGCTCTGCTTTGAGCAGGTTAGAGACGAGACCTTTCATATTGAATTATACTATGAATTTAGAATCTTATTATCTTCTTAAGTTTCCACAGTGTTGACACAATACTTCCTCTAGTTTGTCTTGGTAGTTAAATGAGAGAACGATGATCCTGATGTCAAGATATTTAAATCTTTTGAACTAATAGAGAAGTAAAAGCTTGACTTTCCTGAAATAACAGCAAAATGGCCAAGACTTTGTGGCACTGCTATTCTACTCATTTCATTAAGTAGCACTGATCTGCTTATTTCACTGGTAATTTGTTAGACAATACACTTTTCCAAATTGCAGGCCCAAATTAATGAAGCTTATAACTCTTCCTTACTTGAAGAAAATTTAAACATAAGCTATGTAAGTCACAATTAGATTCTCCTGGGAGATCACAAATGGGATTTAAGTTGTAAACACAGATCTATGGACTTCTTGCACAGGCAAAATTTAATCCATACATAGTTTTTCACTGACATTGCTCATACAGAAAAGGTTTACAGGACTGATAATGAAGCTAATAAAGAAGAAGGAGTGAGTACTAGATAATTTAACCTCACAGCTATACTGCAAATGCAAGTCCATATATATTATTCCTGCCACAAGAAAGCTGCAATCTTTTGGTATTCTGTTTAGATTAACATCAACTAGATGAGTGCTAGTTGATAAAATCACTTTAGAGAATGAACACTGAAATCAGAAAACTAAAAATAAGAATGGGACATGATTAGCTATTGTACTATAAAGGGTTTAAATCACTTTTAACACAACTGTAGTAGAATGATCTGCCTGGGTAAAAATACGTGACCTGCCTGGGTTTTCTAATGGACTATGACTCTCTATTCAAAATATGTTGCAATTATAATTTACCCACCTTCATCTCTGTGCTCAAATGCTCCCTTTAAGGTTGGTTAAGCTGTAACAGATGATGAAAGCAAATTAATTTAGTTTCTAGATATCTGCTGCTCCATTAGTAAGGAGAAAATCACCAACATAAGAGATTAAGTGAGCAATGTGATTAAAATGCTATCCATGTGCTTGAAAAAATCCTAGTGATTTTAGCAATGTTAGAAGTTTTATGATTGTCTCTATCCTCAGACTAAGGACGGAAGTACACGAGATCTGTAAAAGCAGAATGAGCATCCTCAGACTGCTCAGTGTATAGCACCACCACTAGTATTTTTATAGCACTTTTCAATGAAAGTGCTCCAAGAATTTTAAAGAGGAAACTATGTTTCATTAGCCTTATTTTACAGTTCATGGAACAAATATACTGAAAAGTGACAAAAAAATGATGGGAACAAGATCACTATTGAGGTCTTACAATTCCATAATCCTAAACAGCTACACTTTATTATACTGTTCCCAGGCTGCCTTTTAGCTGTCCTGAAGATGTAGGCTGTCCAGACAGGAAAGACGTACAACTTTATGTGCTTCTCTCATAACTTTAGGACGATATGTATGCAGTAGTTTTAGTATAAATGTGTACAAGTATGCAATGTACAAGTTTCAGTACAAATATACAATGCGTATGGGAAGCCATAATAAAATTCCTGCATTGATAAGAAGTGGATTCAGTATTAGTTGATGTTCTCACCTACTTCCCATTCTGACTCAATCCCACACTGGCCCTTCAGTTCAGCACTCCATAGACCACAGCCAGTATATTGCATCTAGCTTTGAGACCCCAGTGTGAGAAGGAAATCAATAACCAAGAGTGAGTTCAGTGGAGGACTACCAGGATGGTCAAGGATAAGAACACTTGCCCTGCGAGGAGACGCTGAAGCAGCTGGGCTTGTTCAGCAGTGATTTTGTAATGGGAAATCTGTTTTTTGCCAGGACAATATTACCATGTATGTAGGCTGTGTGCAACGTGAAGAGCTTGTTACCATCATGATGCCATTAATTAATAAAAATATGCATTTCTTTACCTACTCTGCTTATAATGTGTAAGCTACTATGTCAGCAATTTAGCTACTAATGACCATGGAGTTATAAAAAAAGAATTTAATGGCACTTACTTAGAAAATCAGAACCTAGAGCCTGAAGTAAATTGTCTGTTAGCCTGGAAGCAGAGGTTTGTAAGAAAAAAAAAAAAAAAAAAGAAATTTTTCATATGAGTATATTGTTTATAGTAGAAATTACAAAAGAACAATAAAGTCCAGGAATTAAAGTACAGAATTAATAAATTAATATCTGTTCAGTGTTCAAGACTGTAAATATTTCAGTGCTACTGAAACTACAAATTCTAAAACAAAACAAAACAAACAAAAATATCTACTCTTAAATGTTTCATTATTACAAATCTATGAATGATAAATATAACATGCAGTAAGTATTTGACAGGTAGCATTTAAAATTACATGCTCCAAAGCAAAGTGTTTAGAAAGACATTTATGCAAAACTTGTCTAGACCTTAACCTTGAAAATACTTAAGCACATGTATGCCTGTAGCGGTGAAAAATTGCTCAAATAAGTCAAGCTATTAAGCTTACAAGAATGGATTAAAACAATACAGGAGGAGAGGAGCATTTATATTTAACAGGAATCAGAGGATAAAGCAGTGATGTCTTTAGACTAAACTGATGTAGATATCACACTACATTAATTTCCATGAGAGTCTGCAGAAGTAGAATACCTACATATGGGTGCAGTGTCATGCCTGAAGCCTCAGTGCTTCATAGGAAAAGAAGTCTACACAATTAGCAAATAACAACAACTTAATAAATCACATACTTCTAATGGAAAGCATGTGATTTCTAAGAAGAAATGAAAACTTAAAATGGACCCTCAGTGTGAAGAGGACTGTGAAAGTCCAGTATCCGATATGTTGGACTTACTGAATGTGTGTAGTGTAACTGTTCTGAGTATGTGCAGCATTGCTGAAGAACTGGACTTCTGCGCATGTGTACAGAACCTCCATACTGCATCCGTGCCATTTCAGTTTCCTACATCTATCCACTTTTGCACCCCCAGCCTGTGGCTCCCCCAAGATAGCTCTGTTTGTGAAGGTGTGAGACTTGACAAAGGATGAGGAAAATGCTGAGGTACTTCATGTCTTCTTTGCCTCAGTCTTTAGCAGTAAGACCAGTTGTTCTCCAGGTACCCAGCCCCCTGAGCTGGAGGACAGGAATGGGGAGCAGAATGAAGCCCCCATAATCCAAGGAGAAATGGTCTTTTCCAACCAAAACGATTCCATGATTCTATGATTCTATGACTCCTGGGTAACTTAGTGACTTCATTTCATTACAGAAAATTGTTTTAGAGAAATAACTAATGCTGTGGTTTAGACCCAAACCACAATCCTATTGGCACACAATGCTAATGTAAAAAACATGTATATGCAGTTTATTAGAGTGTGAAATGGGGTATTGAATAAGAAGTTTTCTTGGTATTGTTTGGATTATATAGCCTATTAAAACTTATGATTAGTCTCATACTTAAACAATAGGTAAAGTATTAAGTAGATAATGGGGACCAATACATACACCATATAATTATTACTGTGGATGTAAGTTAAGAACCACAATCTCAGAAACTGTGTTTGTGTCAGTTGCAAAGGATCCTGTAACCCAAGGCTGGATCAGCCATTTGACCTAGGGATCCATTGCATGGTACAGCAATCCTTTGGGTAATTACGGTACTGGTTGCCCAGATTTTTCATATGCTCTGTTAAAAAAATCCTTTATCAGATGCTACAGTTTTATTTATCTAGAATCTGATAGGATCTTGTTTGAACTCCTGATTGGAGATAACAACAAGAAACAACCTAACCTCATTTGCCTATAAAGTAGCAGAACAAATAATTAGAGGGAAAAATATAAATCCACCAAGAAGAATTTATAATAAACAAGCAAGAATAATTTATTCAACAAAAACAAGCTGCCTAAGATTAAGACGACTAGAAGACCTAGTCAATTTTTTTCTTTTTTTTTCTTTTTTTTTTTTTTTATGTGTTAGAAAGCTACTGGATAAAGAAAGATATTTGATAAGTGCATTAGATTCAGCAACTGCCAGCTCATATCTTGGAAAACTTTGTAGAAAATTCAAATTGAATTGGTGCACACATTCAAACCAATAATCAAAAACCATTTAAAAAATTTGGTAACATTTCAGATAAACCGGAATCCTTCTGAATATCGGTGTGTCCCCGCAGAAATGATAGTCTTCTAAAACTGCTATTCAACCTGCCGTCCACACAGACATAAAGCGTGTTCACACACTTGCAGGAACAAGGCTGCACTCACTCTGTTGTCTTGGTTGCTGCTTTGTTGAGTTCTTTGAGACTTTTTTTTGGAAGAGTTGTTCTCAGGGAGTCTACTAGTCAAAGTCTTCCCTATTTTTCCTGATGATTGCTATGCTTACCAGATTATCTGTTGAGGCATGTGTGTATGTCATCTATTGTGGTGAACTAATAGGATCCTGCCCTCAAGTGACAAGTATTCTAGCATCAGGATAGGTAAACAAAGATGATGTACAAAGGTAAATTTTCATCACCATTGGCAATAGGCAGAAACTCACTATTTACCAGCTAAATATGTACTTCCTGATATTTTGTGTTAAAAGCATAGCTGCAAGTTGCCCACATATGGGACATTGTAAAAAAAATTGTTATAAAATTGTGGTTTTTGATGGTTTTGCATGTCATTCTCTGACATATAACACAGGGAACGGATATTTTTTGGCAAGAAATACTTTGTAGAATGCTCTTACCTAGGTTCAGTGGATTGTAAGTTACCTGCTAAAGCAGAGTTATTCAGGTATTTCACACCTGAAACCAATATATACCTAAAGGATTTCAAACCCTGTCAGGGGTTCACAAGTGTGTGGCTCTGATTTTATTGCCAGTATAGAATAGTTATGGAAACATGAATTAGTTATAGTTTGAAACTTGTATTTCGTATGAATAGAACTGCAACTTTTAAATGTGATACTGCTGAAGTATGACTGATTGTCCCAAAAGACTGTCAAAACATGGTATGTCAGACTCAGCTTCCTTCCACAAACATATCACAATCTGTTTTGATAAGGAAGGGATATAGTTTAATTATTTGTTTTTAATCTGACTCCAGACCTGACATATGGCACCTCATTAAGTTCTCTTCACTTGGTCTGTTAAAAACAACCATCCACAAAGGAGGCATGCAATTTCTGGCACAAAAGATAAACTCGGAAAACTTTGTGCCATCCTACAAGGTCAGCCAACCTGAACTGAACACCTGACTTCTGGTTTTGAAGGATAACTGTCACTTAGTACCACAGCACATCTAACAGCCTATTAGTAAAGAAACTTTTCATTTATACCTCAGAACTTTTCCCCTGCCACAGAGTCCAATAATCTATCAAAATCAAATAATAAATTAATAAGCCTCTACAAAAATGCAGGTCAATACTGAAAAATCTGAATCAAATCAGAAAGAAAAGGACATGGGTAAGTTGTTTTCCAACTTAGGCAGTACCTTATTATCATACACTGTGAGGCTTTTGAATCCCAGAAATCCATTCTGCAGCCTGTAGAAATTCCAGGCAGATACAGTAGCTGTGACATTATTTGAAATGGAGAGGATATGACAGTACTTTGTCAGCTTCTCCGTAACACAGCTAGTCATTCAGCATTTAGGCTGAGGTTTGCAGAGGGGACGAAAGTCTCCAGTAAAACCCAACATCCTCTGCAAGTATGCTACATAAAGCACAGAGTTACCATCAGGTACATCATGATGTGTTAGGGTAAAATAATAGTATCTTGAACCTGCCTAGCACATTTCATTTGGGGAAGCAAAAGTACTTTACAGGCATGTGTTTTAGGACCTGCAAAGGTTTTCTGCCTATGGGTCTCTAAAAGGTGATTTCTCTTGCTGAGTTTCCATTTATATTGCTCTTGGTGACCTTATTTCCCCACAGAAACGAGCAATATTTCAGTCCCTGAAGCAGACAACGGTCCAGGGAAATAATATTTTATCCCTCAGCCTTTCTGCCTAATACAACATCTCCCCAGCCTGAGCAAAAACGGGTTTACTAGCAGCCATCTTCCTATCGCTTCCAACTGGAACCACACTCAGAGGACTATCAGAAGAAAAGTGTCCTGGTTTAACCACTTTCTTGTGGCGGGAGACCAGAGTTTGAGGTATTAATTCTTCAGCTTAAGGAAGGATCTTGATTTCCCATCCCTCTTACTACTTTGATACAGGCGAAGCACCACTTTCCGGCCTCCTCTGGAAGCCGTGCAACAGAGAAACAGGTGATTTGCATGTCAAGGTAGAGCTTGGATCTGTTTTGCAGTGGGTCAGATACTATGTTTACAGTGATATTTGAGCCCTTATGTATCCTATCTTGCTACCATTTCCCAACTCTATTTGGCAAAGATTTTTAATGGAGTGTTTTTACTGTTACTTGAGAACAAAACGTGTAGCTTTCCTTCAGAAGCATGGTGCAGATTATCAGACAAAAGTTCCTTTACACTAAATGAAGGATCATGGTACATATAATTGTCAACTAAAAACAGAGAGTCAAAGGGTTTGAGCTGATCTTCAGACATCTAGAAATCTCTTTGTTATGTCTTTAATATATCAAAGCCTCTGAGTCATCTGTTGGTGATGTTAAAGCTCTGAAATAACGAATTTGGGAAGAATGTCTTATAAATTAACACAGAGAGAATTCTTGTAACTTGGAGTCTTCAACCAAGAGAACTGACGTGTTTTGCCATAGGCTGAATATCCTTCTTGGTTTTTCTGTAGTCCAGCTAAACAATTGCTTGTCTCATTTAAAAAAAAAAAAATAAAAAAAATAAAAATTTTGTTTTCCCCAAGGCTGTTTTGCTTCAATTTTTTTGAAATACTTTCTTTAGTGTTGACAGATACTCAGTATAACTTCTGCTTGTGCTGAGAATATTGTCATTCTTCCCTAAAGCATGAGGATACCTTTCAACAAATTTTGTGGCCCTCTGAAAATTTTCTAGCACTGACAATATCCCATATGGCAATCTACTGTGCTGGCTTAAGTGGCAAATTTCTTGCATTCCTACTCCAGACGCAGTGGTTACTAGTCCTTTAACTTACTACAGGTTTTACAGCCATCTCACCAAAACGTGCTATGTAGAAGAGGGATAACTGATCTGGAAAACTGAGCCTCAGTAAGTCTGCAGTCTTCTCAGGGGCAGACATCCATGTCCTAGGAAAACACAGGCACTGGGAAAATGCATTCAGAAAACTGCAGTGATAATCCAGTGTTCTCTTAATTCATCTATTTTACTTCCAATTTCTTCTGTCATTTATATTTTAGAGGGCCAAATATAGAGCTTGCCATCTGGATGAGTTACACCATCCCATCCAAGTAACCAGTCGCTCTCGCATTCATTAGTGCATTTGTATTGCTGATAGTCACAGTCCATGCTTTGTGCTCCTTCTGACCTTACGTTAGTACTTGCAAGGTCCCAATGTCCTCCAGACAGAATATGATATTTACATGATCCTCTTTTACATTCTTTCCTATCAAATGAAGAAGCTCTCACCTTTTTTCCCATTTTCCTACCATTTTGGTTCATATTCCTACATTTCATACAATTATAGAATGATTTGGGTTGGAAGGGATCTTCAAAGATCATCTAGTGCAACCTCCCTACCATTGGCAGGGACATCTTCCACTACATCAGGTTGCTCAAAGCCCCATCCAACCTGATTTTGAAAACTTCTAATGATGGGGCATCTACCACTTCTCTGGGCAGTACTCCAGGCGGGGTCTCACAAGAGTGGAGTAGAGGGGCAGGATCACCTCCCTCAACCTGCTGGTCACACTTCTTTTGATGCAGCCCAGGACACAGTTGGCTTTCTGGGCTGCAAGTTTCTCATCCACCAACACCCCCAAGTCCTCCTCAGGGCTGCTCTCAATACATTGTCCGCCCAGCCTGTAGTTGTGCTTGGGATTGCCCCGACCCATGATCAAGTTCCCCTTTGCCTGAAATCACTTTTGAATTCGCTCACTACTGTAACACCACAAACTCATTTGCTGCACACCATATCTCCTGAAACATCTCTAAGTAACCAGTATATATTTGATCTTCTTCAGTGTGCCACGGTAATAGCTGTTGTTTCATTTTGCAGTTCTCATAATACCAGGGAATGTGAAATACTCTCATTTTTATTTTTAATATATAGCTGCTTATCTTCACTTTCTGCAATATTTTCACAGATTTGCAATATGTTTACGTCACTATTTCTTTTAATCACCAGATTTTCTACAGAATAGCCCATATACATTAATAGAATCTCTATGACCATAGCTGTCAGGAGACCTCAACAAGTTTAGATGTTCAAGTTTGCATAACTTACATTTGATGTACCCCTGCCTGGTTTGAAAATCTGATTCCATGTGAGGAGCCAGATGCTGAACACTTCTGAAAAAGTTCATTTTGTATACAAAATTCCTAAGTTCTCTTGAACTGCTTACAATGAAGACCTAATGTGCCTTTTACCTTGATGTAACATAACACGTCTGTTGTTGTAGTCCACAGTTGTCCTCACATGTAATGGAGAGCAATGAAATACTCTTCAGTGTAAGACCAGAACTGCAAATGATATGCAGCATCAGCTACTCAGTCTGAGTGATGGGCAAAGCTTATGGCATAGCCACAGAAACTCTGCTAACGTTGCTTTTAGGATGATGTGCTGGCTTCAGGATCCTTCCCCGTGGCAGTTTTTGATTGATTGATTGATTGGTTTGCTTGGTTTGGGGTTTGGTCTGTAGGATTACTTAACCATTTTTTTAAAATATATTTTGTTTTATATTTTGGGGTTTTTTGCCCAGGATGGTTGTGCCTGGTGACAATTACCTTAGATTAAGCCCAAAACAATTTAATGAAGACTGACCATTCCTATATGAAAGTTCATTACTGCAGTATGTTTTATCTTTTTGAAAATAAAACCATATACGTCAGCAATTTAGGTAATATTAAAATCTTTGATCTGTTATCCTCAAGTTTCTTTAGGCACAAATGAGTTGTGGCTACTAGTCCACTATTATAATTTTTTAAAGGTTCAGAATAAATCTCATTTAATACAATAATAATACAATTATTACTTGAATTTTAAAACTGCAATAACATTTTAAAGTCTTGATCTTGTAAGTTAGCAAGAAGTAAAACATGCAAACCATAATCTTGTGATGGACACCTCAGTAGTCAAAGGTGAAACTATATGGTGCAATAACCTAAAGGACCATAAAAACTTCACTCTATGTGAATTGAACTGAAGACACTTCTGCAAGAAGGTGAATTTATCAAATGTTGAACATCAAATTTTGTGGTTCATTAACATCACTATGTATAGAAGTATTTCATCAGTTTCTCTAAGGCCCTGAATACACAATTTGCAAATGTGTAAAAGTGTTTTCCAAAATACTAGCTGGAAGATAATTGAAATTATCCTGAAAAAATAATAATTTCTTCAATACATGTTTTTCTTTTCCTCCTGAAGTGCAATTTCCTTTTTAAAATGCCATCCAGCATTAGTTAAAAAATATATTTTTCCTGTCAATGACTTCATGTTATTGAAATGGTGGTCAAAACTACCATCAAATTTACATTTTGCATTTTTCATCTACAATAAATATGATTTTCAGGAAAAGGCTATGTTCTTTAGCAAAACAAAATGTTTTAGTCATGACCTGGAACACAATTTTAGTTAAGGAATAGGTAACATATATGAAAAGTTTCACACTGTTGAAAATAAAATTTCAATAAAGATTGTCCCATTTTCTTTAACATTTGAACACTCTTTGAAAAACAAAGTTAACTGCTAAATTTTTAGCAGAAGGATAAAATTTTGATGATAACTGGAAAAAAAAGAATTAGAATGGAAAATTATTTGCTATGTAAAATAATTTAATTGCATGAGGGGTTTTTTGATCTTTTAGTAAGTCTCAGATAAACCATAGCAAACATAAATTAGCTAAATAATTTGTAATTAATTTACCACTGTATGATTTCACCTGTGTAAGTAGGGTGCAGTTTTGTACCTTCCTGTGTTTACAAAGATGCATCTTATTTAAAATTGAACAGCCAACACACAAGACTGACACATAAGAACAGAATGGAAATCAAAATCACTCTCTGTCATATTTTGTATGCAATTACAGTTTATCTATCTAGTAATGGCAACACCTATGAATAAACTGAAGAAGAATTTATTACAAAGAGCAACAACCTGATTACATCAAAATATGACTTTTTTTTCATAGTATCTGGAGCTACAGTTCAGAGAATAGTTATAGCGTAGGCTTCCATGGTGTTCAGATGTGGAAGAAGAAAAGTGGCTCCTTATGTTGGCTAGTTGACTTCTGTATTAAAACCAGATGTTCATTACAATTTTTTGTAAGCATTGCCATTCAGAAATAGATCACAGATGTTTTTTAGAGGAGATGGAGAGTAAAAGCTATTACTTTTTATACAGGAACTTAAAAAAGTGCAAAATTTTAATGAAAACCATCAGGCTCATCAAAAGTTTGGTTCAATATTTTGGAGTTTTTGTAAGCTTACATATTTTGAAAACCATAAGTAATGTGTTCTTTTTTATTTTACCACTTCTGCTTTCATTTTACTCAATGTGTACAATACCAGAAGCAGGATTATGCAGCTATTCAAACGCCTACAGGAGGAGTTTCTCCTGCTGCCATGGTTTTAGCACAAGCCTGAATGGCATTACCTAAGCTGACAAATATTTACATCTGTCAGTGAAGATGTTTCCACCACGGCAAGTTCAACATGGTGTGAACGTAAGATAAATTAATTTTTTTTTTTTTTGCCACCAAGGGGACAAGCAAAGCTCTGTAGCCTTTCCCTCATCTGGGGAAGTCCAGTGCAGGAAGCCGACCTGCTGCACCAATCCTCATTCTTTTGAGCAGACACAGAATGACCAGGGATGTGGCATCATACACTCAATTTTTACATTCTTTTTTCTGATTTTCATTTTGATTATAATAATTGGTTGCAGTGCAAAAGTGTAATATGCTGCCCCCACACCTATCAGTGGGCATGGAGTTCTTCCTCTGATTGGATTTTCTAGTCCTTAATAAAGGATGCAATCAGGGTAAGGTGCTTTATAGTCATTGACCTGAATATTAGTCAAACTACACCAAATACATGATACCTGTAAAGAGGATGGTCTTTCGGGGACTTGCAGGGTGATGAAGTACTCAAAAGCAACAGTTGCATTTTGGGTGAAAATATAGAACCTCTGAGTGATGAGTTGGTGCCTAATGCTCTTACCTGTGGCTTTGCTTTTCCCCACTAGGAAACCACTTCATCCATGAAAATCAACAAAGTTACTGACTTGGCTGAAGTACAAGCAGATTAAATGAAGTTTAGTCTTAGGCAAATCACCCAAATAAGCAAGCTGGGGCCATAGGATTTCTGAAATACTAACTGTAATCACTGTTGCATGATTCTGTGTTGGCATTTTGAAGCAATACAGTGAATTGAAATCCTCGCCTCATACAAGTAATCATTAGAAGAGTGTATGAAATGGTACTTCCACTGAAGTCAGCACATATAGTTTGATCCCAACTGCGCAGTCTTTTGAAAAAAAAAAAAAAAAGTTGGAAATACTTATCCTTTGAAGTCTATTTTCATTACAACTGTCTTAAGACATGCAAACAGCTATATATGTTATTAAAAATGCAGTGCAAATCTACCTGGCTTTGCTGATGTTATATTTTGTGCTGAGATTTCTGCTTAAGGCTTGAAATACTTCAGATGAAGCATTAAACAAGAATAAGGAAGCTTCCTCCCAATGAAAGTCACAAAATCATAAACCCACATGACCAGCTTTATATGGTACCATCAGAATTTTTAAACATAAACCTTAAAAAAAAAGATTGTATATCTGTAGTATTTTGAATTGTTATTATTACATGTGAACATAATGAAGAGTACAATATAGTTTTGCTATCATATTGCAACGTGGCTTTTTATCCTGATTCTTCTCCATGTGGGTGATACTACAGTTTTGCACAGACAACCTTACTATTAGCAGGACATATATCATAGAATCGCAGACGAGTACAGGTTGGAAGGTATCTATGGAGGAGGTCTAGGCCAAACTCCCCTAGTCAAAGCAGCATCAATGACAGCAGGCTACTCAGGATCATGTCCAGTCAGACATCGAATATCTCCAAGGATGGAGACTCCACAGTCTCTTTGGGCAACCTGTGCCAGTGTTTGACTATCTTCACTATTAAAAAAATGTTTTTTTTTATGTAAGTGGATTTTCCTGTTTTTCAGTTTGTGCCCATTGCATCTTGTCCTTTCACTGAGGATCACTGAGAAGAGTAACTGAATTGTTATGATTCATTAGGTATATGTCCCCCTGAGTCTTCTCTTCTTCAGACTGAAGAGTTCCAGCTCTCCCAGCCCCTCTTTGCACCTCAGACACTCTGGTCCCTTAATCATCTTTATGGCTCTTTGCTGGACTCACTCCAAAGTATGTATGTCTCTCTTGCATATAGGGAGCCCAAAACTGGACACAGTACTGCAGGTATGTCTCACCAGTGCTGAGTAGAGGGGAAGGATTACCTACCTCAACCTGCTGGCAGCTCTCTTCTTCAGCCCAGGAGATTGATGGCCTTCCTTGCTGCAAGCGCATGTTGCTGACTCACGGTCAACTTGATATTCACTGAGACCCCAAGGGCCCTTCCTTCCAAGCTGGTCTCGATCCTGTTGCCCCCCTGTTTGTACCAATGCATAGATTTATTCCTACGTAGGTGCAGAACTTTGCATTACCTTTTGTTGCACTTGTTGGCCCATTTCTCCTGCCTGTTGAGGTCGCTCTAAGTGGCAGCACAACAAATATATTTTAACATGTACTTGAATACATTTTTGTTAGGGTAGCAAAAAAAGCCCATGATACATGACAGAATTTCACTTACTATGCAAATAATTTGCAATTTAAGTGGACAAAACATACTGTAGATAAAAAGGCCTATCCTCAATTTAGAGAAAAGAGCAACTGAAGCACAGAAGTTAAATAACCATCCCATGGTTAGAAAGGAAGTCTGTGGTAAAGGATCTACATAATATTCCCTCATCCACTGAAATAACCAGAAGATCATTTCTACCTCCTGAGTACCTCAGAATAAGCCTACCATGCACATAATGATATGCAATGTGCAACACAGGAAAATTTAGTGAAGGAGACCTCAGTTACACAGAAATTAGAAAAAAATATCAAAGACACAAAACATTATTGATTCTCTTGTAAAAAAAGGTTAATGAACTAGCCTGGCGACCCTGAATGTACTTCCTACAATTCTTTTCAGTGTTTGTAAGTCCAAACATAACTCAAAAGCTAAACCCAAATCTCTCTTTCGTACAGCAAGAGGTAATTTCTGTGAACAATTACACAAATAACATTTAAGGTCCAGAACAATACCTGTGCTCACATAATCTTCAATTTCATGTCTGATGCGAAGCTGTTGCATTAACTTACAGCTCAGTTCATTGTTGTTTAAAAACCATTCAGGGCAAAATCTGTGAGGTATTTTCAGATATTTTAACTGTCCCTTGCAAAATCTCTGTTTGATACTGGATGTATCAGAACCACAATACATACTAGACCTCACTGTACAATATATATAACACTGGAAAATATTCATCTCATCTGAATTCTGTATGCAACACAGGTATTTTCAATATTATTTTTATAACACCAAGACTTTCCAGATATTAGCTATTACTTACATGAACTTACAGAAAAAAGATATTCTGAAAGGATTATTTATTCACTGTTTCTAATCTTTCAATTGTTACCTGAGAATGAGGTTCTTCAGATTTTAAAAGCTGAATCTCCTATATCACAAACATTATTTTTTAATCTTGTATCCAAACTGTTCAGAAGCCCATTTCTTATCAACTGAGCACATGCACTAACAGCACAGAGGTTTATATTGTATTATGCATACACATACTTCATCAGGATGCTGAAATCAAATGTCCAAGATTGTTTTGCACTTGAACTAGTATTCTCCAGAGTTTGTGCACATCCATGTCTATTTTTTGAGCACCCACATGTATCAATATGAATGTACTTTTTATATATATTTCTACACTTATCAGGGAATTTCTTCTTGTATGAATAAAAAAAACCCCAACCTAACCCCTCTCTCAGAAGAATTCAGTATGGTGTTTAAATATATATTTGCAGATTTAAATAAATGCTAAATTGTACTATGGTGCACTGTAAAAAGGGCTTGTGAAAATGATAAGGTTCTTGTTTTCCATAAGCTTTTACACCAAAAGGCTGCAGCTGTCATGCTTGTCAGGAACCAGCTTTGTTCTGCTTTTGCCAGTTAAAATCCAAAGACACTTCAGCCTCTTTCTGACTTATTTTAGTTAGGTATTATCTGGTGGGACATTTCCATTCCTTGTTAAAAAAGACAAACACCCCACAGAAGTGTACTTGGTACAAACTTTGCAGCTGCAGGGTTTCTGCTGGGTACCATCCCCTGCCTTTGGGCAAGGACACCATCTCCAGCCACTGACCCCTGGGCATCGAGACAATAAAAGACCAAGATGCACATAGCAAATCAAAGGACTATATTGTTCACAACTGGGGGAGTAGTCTGCAGGCCATGAAGAAAGTTTTCAATTATTTTTGGAGATATTCAATGTGATTACACTACAGTTTACAAGCTGAGTTGTCAGTCAAGTTACATACCTGAAGACATAAGAGGTGTTTGTGTTTTAGCAGTAGAAATAACAAAATAGAAAACTAAAGAAAAGAAGCCAAGCAAAGGCAAGGTGAAATGAGATGCATTTTTGGACAGTCCCTCACCTGAAGTCAAGCTACTGTGCTGAGCCATCTGTTGTTACAAAAATGCACCCTGCTACCAGGCCTCCACACGTAAGAGGGGTAGGACATGGGAGAGGAAAAGAGGTAGATAATCCACATCACTATCTGCTCTGGACAGTCAGCATAATTAATCTAGCTCTGCAACTGGCCCTAATGAAGACAAGGTACCTAAAATTGTTTTGCTGAAGCAAACAGGGGCCCAGGTAATGAAACCAATTTTAATCTGAATCAGAGCCTACTGCAATCAAAATGTATTTGATTATCTCTCAGGCACCAGAACCTCTGGAAGGTGTCAGTAACCACAGTAAAAGTGGGATACCCAGAACCTTGTGGATATATAAAAATGTTTTGCAGTAGATAGTGAAACTTACATTAACCAGGAGAAAAAAAAAAATCTTGTTCTGTGCTGAAATATGTCTCTGTCTTATTACAATCTTCGTCTTCCCGAATAAAGTTCTCCAGTAGGCAGAATCCTAGCTTCTAATCTGACTGAGTCAATGGCTCATCTGTGACCTTGGGCTGAGCGCTTGACCTTCCTCTGAATCAGTCAAGCCAGCTGGAAAATTAGGTGAAAACACCACAGTGCTGAAAATCAGATTCCGTACCTAAAATGAGTTTTTCTTCAGAAAAAAACCGCAACAAACCAAAACCCAAACAAAAAACTGCAGAGAAGAAAATAAATTATTATTTATCCTGAACTCTAGGTTAGAAGGCCAAACCAATAATTTCCAGTGTTCACTCTGTAATGATATGATACTTGCCCCATATATACCATGACACTGTGTAAGACTATCCATGTAAATAAATTGTCTGCAGTTACTTTGTAAGCTAAGTTTATTCATATACATGCAAGTTCTTAAAGAGCTCTGTCAGTCCAACCTTGTAGCATTCAAAAAAATCAGTGTTCTCAATGTTTGAAACAACCTTGCAGAAGGAAGGAGAAAAGTCAAAGGTCATTAAAATGTATGTAATTCACAGCAAGGTTCTAAACGCATTCCCATTTCAAACCAGTGAAGTTCAAATGAGAATAAGCACTTTTTCCAAATTCACTGAAAAAAAAAGAAAAAAATTAACTCCCCCCAAAATTCTTTTAATGTGATAATTAAAGGGTTGGAAAATAATATGTAATGTATGCAAGATAATCTACCTTTCAATTTTTATAAATTATTGAACTTTCTGATTGAAGAAAAAAACCCACCACAGTTCTTAACCTACTCTGTTCCAAACACACCCTGAAAGTTTACTATTTTAATTTGTGAATGGAGAATCCAATGTAACCTGATTTTGTTATGCATATGTTGCCTGAGATGACAATAGTTAAGCAGAGGGATATAAACACAGTCATAGAAAGCAAATATTTCAAATACCCATAGCAGACTGAAAAATGGACTGGTCTAGCCAACAATAGCTCTCGATCTTTTATTTTTCTTCCTTCATATGACATATTTTTTTCTCTAATTTTGCAGTAATAAATAGTGGAAACATTGAGATTTTCAGCAACTATACAAAAAAGTATTGTTTTGAAAATTCAAATATGAAATGTGTAACATTCCCAAACCAAGAAAAATTATTTTATATTGTGGGTCTGAAATGAAACACTTCAATTTCTGACACTTTAATTTCTGACAATATGGCAGTTAAATATATTTCCAGCTTCTTAATGTGAGCACGGATGCAGACACTTGGCTAGATTATATTTCTTTTGATCAAGTGCAGTTAAGTCACTAAGTCACAATAAATATATAGGAGGTTTGTCGGGGGGAGGGGGGAAGAAAAAAAATTTTGCTGTTGCAGAAATGTTCAGCATTTTCAATTTGCCTTGGACGTACAGAATAGTTGAAAGCAAAACATGTCAAAATTTTAGAAGACAAACCACTATCAACAGCACCCCCAAGAGAAATACTAGAGAATTCAACTTATACCACAGAGAGAAATTGTGACTCAGAAGCCATAGGTCTAAATTCTACCTAAGTCAGCCTAAGTCACATGTTGATAACATCTCTGGCTGAAAATTTGCATAGAATTGATAAAAGACAGCAAAGGAACTCAGGTGTAATTTAAGGTGATCTTAGGTGGAATGTAAATATGGCCATTCATTCACTACCTTCATTCCAGTATAGGTTGAGAAGAGAAATAGTTTAGTAAAGGTTTTTGAGCAGACATCCTTATACTCCTGGTTAACTGATACTGGAGTTCTTTATACCTCCAGAAGTTCAATTATGCTTCTGTTCAAGAGTAAGATTCTGCTTTCCCTGAAGTTAATGCGTTCAATCACTATGATATGAGAAGAACCATGTCCACGGGCAAAAAAAGATGCTCGGAATCTCCACCTACAAGCTTCATAGGACAGGACTATAAATGTGAACGTTCAACAGTCTCTCAAATAGTTTAGTTTACAGTTTTAATATTAATCTTATTCCAGAAGTCGTTTGTTGAACTAATGTATAATTTGAAGTATTGGACACTCTTACTGAGATTTATAGACCGTAACAGTCTAATATTTACAAAGGCTTTGCCTCCCTCAATAATAATCTCTGACTTTCAGCTATAAATCTCTATGTTGGTTTCCTAACAAGTCAATATCTAGTTATTAAACACAGATAAAGTAGTTTGAATTATATACATTTCCACTACCTTCATTTGCCAGCTAAGCAGTCAATTCTGCCCTGATTATACAAAGTGGAAAAACTATGTACCTTTAAAAATTTTTTTAAAAGTATTTGAAAAGCTATTCCAGCTAGTTTTATTTACCTTTGTATAGAAAGAAACATCATTCAGTTTCTACTTTATTTAAAGGAATGTGCTTCATTTAATGGGAGTGGTTACTTTAATATTTTAAAGATATTACTTTCATTACAAAGTAGAAATTATTTACAGCTTGTCTTGCCCTCTATGCAATATAAAATGAAGCTGTATTTAATACTGAGAAGCAAAAATTCTTTAATGTGCTTGCAGTACTTTAGGAACTGAATACTGACTCATCGGAAAAGTTGATTTTTTACATGTAAAACCACTGAATATTACTTTCCTCCTTTCCTATATATTAAAAATCAGTGATTACATGTCGATTAACCTTTCCATAATTTATTCCATCTCTCAGATTTATTCACAGGAGCCTAATAAATAGAAAAATGTAATTCTGACCCCAAGTGACCAAAACCAATTCCAATCACTTAGATGCCTCAAGGTATCTAAAAGCCGTCATCTGTGTGACCTTTAAGAATTTAAATGCTCTGTGGGGTTTCTTACCAGTGGTTGCTCGCCTAACATGCACACACTTCTACGTGTCTGTATGTGCTGAGGAGTTATATATCCACCTAGTCCATGCTCTCTGTTGGCGGGGGGGGGGGGGGGGAGAAAAAGAAAATTTTGTCTGATCTGTACAAAAGAGAAATCTAAGTATCTCCTTCAAATCACAGCTGTGGGGGGAGTAGTGCCTCTGGTGTCACTGTCGAGAACTACACTCTCCTAGTTTGCTCACCAGGTATTTTCTTGTCCTTCCTCTATTCACTTCAGCTCAGGATGTGGTCTCTTCTGGCTTTGACATGACCTTAGGAAATGCTATCTCAGTTTCTCATGTATCTCAGTTTCTCATACCGGTGCGCGTATGTAACACGACTATTCATTGGCTAGGCTGGGCCCCAAGGCATCAGTGTCACTAGAAGACCCATTGTTATCTCATTCCTGACCAGGTGCTATTGGTAGAAAGAGAAGTAGCCCCTAGTCCCTCTGCTGTCTAGTGTACATGACTCATGTGGCTTGGTATTTCTTACAAACTGACAAGGTTTGATTTTATAAAAAGAAAAAAATATATTAATATATTCACAACTAATTATGAAAACTGACAGATTAAGCCTTTCATGCTCAGGGAATATGAAAGCAATCATGATTACAGAAAATATGTAATTTGATATAATTATTTTGGGGAATACCTTAACTCTGTAGATCAGTCCCTAAGTTCTCCACAAGTATTTGATATTCCATATCAATAGTTGGTACTTGCAAGCCATGTTTTGTCCTATGCTTCTACAAGGTGTTTAAGCAGATACTTATCTTTAGGTATGTAAGTTATCTTATTAAATTTGAATGAGAGTTCGTATGTGTTTAAATTCACTTTACAGAACCAAACAACTGTTTAGATATAACTCTTCAGAGAGTCAAGTAGTTTGAGGAACTTTTGATAAAAATAAACTGAAATGAAAGAGTGTCATCAATATAGTTAATCTAGCTGAATACAGCAAAAAGAAGTTTATTTTACAAGTAACAGAAGAAGATCTCCATAGATTCTCATTGTTGTATCTGCTATTCTGCCATAAAACAGTGAATATCAGATGGTTTTTCATCGTTCGAAACATAGGCCATGGAGCAGCTTTTATTGATGTTACTCTTGTTAATTATTGTAACCTCTCTTTCACCACAGAAGACTGTTGCTATATCAGCAAATCACTTGGAGAGGATCATCTGACTAAGAATACCAATTGAAGATGAACAAAAACAAGGCTTGAATTATGCTGATGGCAAAGAAAACGGCTTGAGAGTCAGAAGCCATGCTTATCGGAATTTGCACTGGGAAGTATATGTCTTCAAATTGTCAGCTCAGTCTATACCCCATGATTGTTCCTCAACTTCTCATTGGTGGTAAAATCTGGGGGACCATCCCTGAACAATTTTTTCAACACTCCCAAGTCCTGTTGTTTCCACTGCTTTCAGGAAGCAGCAGTCTAGTGTTCATCAGTTCAAATTGGCAGCTTGTGTCTTCACTGACCATGGCCCTGTGAACAAACCTCAGCTCCCCACCCAGTGCGCCCAAGGAAGAAAGTTCAGTGCCATAACTTTTATCTTCAAGACCTCAGCTGATCCAGATATTTAGGGGATAAAACCACTGATTTAAGTACAGTAACAAAGACAACAAAAAATCACTTTGTTCTTTTGACACTAAGAAATTTCCTGTATTAAAGTTATTGGCGCAGACTTCTGAGAGCTTGGTCAAATATTTCAGAATGGTCTTCCAGGGAAATTAAGGACCATCAGATACCTCACTACCTTCCTCTCAAAATGCAGGCTGCGGTCTGCTTCCTCAACTGTGCTAACTCAAACCTAATATTCCTCTGGATATCTTTCAAACTAAAACATACCACTCTGCTCATTCTCCCCCAAGGAGAGGACGAGAGGGCAAACACAAGACAGATGTTAGTCCTTCTGTTTAATTCAGTACACAAATACACTGAGTGTGGTATAAGAACCTACACAAGCATTACAGACTACACAGTTAATAATGAGTCTAATTTTATGGTGCCTTAAAAAAACTGGTTTAAGAAGTGCTCCACAGAATAATAATAATATACCTCTTATCCATGCCTTTCACTCGGTGACTCAAAAAGTCCAGGAAATAAAGTAAATGAAAGTGAGATAACAGAAGTTTCATACTCTCTGCACCAATTTAAAAGCTATTGAGAAGTGCATGCATTTTCAGATTATGTCAGGGTGTCATTTGTCTTTGTTTGGCACCAATTCTCCAGGAAGTTTCTATTTTCACCATATAAATGGGTCTGATGCTGTATTAGCACAGGGGACTAAACAGAAGCAGCCGTATAGTACTACCCATGCATTTAAAAGCACAGCCTATTTCAGCTGATGTCAAAGGAGCTTTCTCACTATCAAAACTGCAACAGGATTTGACCATAACAGATAGCTATATTCCACTTGCAGTGAGTAGAAATAAATCTACAGCAATGCCATTATCAATATATTTTGCACTGAATTTACACTGTTGTCTCTGAAAGCAGAGTTTTGTTCTGCTTATCCTCTGGTTTAGTTTATTTGCAGTAGTGAAAAGCATGGTTAAAAGAATTTTATATAGATAGGACCACCGAAAGGAAGGTACATTTAAAACACTTAAATGCTTTCCAGTACAGGTTTACTTTCTCGATTTATTGTGATAAGATTTATTTCCTCAAGTGGAAGATGTAATTAACAATTAAAAAATTGACAATTAAATCACCTGCAGATGACCCTGTAGAAATGTCAGATTTTATTTCTTTCTTTGTTTCTTTTTCTGCACCTTTTTTCTTTTTTTTCTTTTTTTTTTTGGCTAATCATAGTGAAAGGAAGAGGAAGTACACATTAGACCTTTCAAATATGTATGCTGAATCCACCTGTTGATTTTGAAGCCTGTTCTTATTTAGTGCAAATATGAAAATCCTAGTAACACTTATCTGAGTTCTCCACCGGTCTGGACAGCAGGGTAGTCTTTTTTCAAGATTTAGTATATATAAGACCAGGCCCAGCACAGTTATAAAGACTTAGAAACTTCATTAAAACAAATCTAACATTCAAAGGACAAAATCATGATTTTTGTATTGCAGTTTTCATCAATAAAATTTATGTTTGAACTTATTTAAAAGCTTATTCCCTTCAGCCAACCAGTGTCAGCATTATTAACAGTAATGTTTATATGGGACAGACTTACTACAATGACAAATTATCTCATTTATGGTAGTGTCCAGAAGTTCCCTTGTTATAAAAGTTGCAAATTATGCCAATTATTCATCACTTGCTTATAATACCTTCCTGACACATAATATAAATTTGTTCATTAAAAAATATGATACCCTTCTCCACCCCACCCCTCCACATTTCATCAAGAAGATGACATGACTGTGGGTAACAGTTATGGGTCCTAGGTTTTTGCAGCTTCAGAGTGTTCATACTGTAAGTAAAGCAGGGAATTAGAGCTTTGTCTGGGCAACATATAAAATCTGCATATTAATATTTCAGCACTGATTAATGCCATTCTGAGAAATGCAGATTTTCCAGAGGGGCCTGTACCCTGGAACTCCTGCTCCCAACAGAGTTTTGCACTTATGTTGGCAAATGAATGTATATCACTGATTAGTGTATGTTTCTCATTCCTGGAAACAGTGCAGTAGTCTAGTTGAAACTCATAATATCTGTCCTAAACAAATTTCATGATTCCAGCAGTTGCTGAGGGTTGAATGGATTTCAGGGAGTTTCCCAGGAGGCTGAGTTTGCAAATAGAAGTTTCTTCCTTTTTCTGTACCAGTGTCTTCTGTAAGGTTAGAAAGAAGAGGCACGGATTAGTAGCTGTCCTTAATTTTGGGGTATACATGTTGCAAATAAGTAAGGCAGCACCAAACCCCAAAGAACCATAACGATTCTGCTCTTCTAACCGCAATGACATTTTCACTGAAACCAAGAGGAGGAACTATGGAACAAAATACAAGAATAAGGGTGGCATCCATCACTGCAATGTCCACAACCAAACTTGTGCCTCGGGCTGTATCTCTTCTCTACCTAAGTAATTCAACTAACTGCTGAGATAAACACATAATGCTCATGCACCATGCAAATAAATAGCAGAAGTTCTCCACTACTAAACTGGAATTATGGGACCAGATATGGAACAGGTTTTTTTACTTATTTTACAAGTTTGTGATGGCTGTTTTTCCTGCTAAACCCAGAGGTCTTACTTCCCATTCCCCAAAAATTCTGCATAGCTGAATTATAGATGCCTTGCAGGCAACTGTGGTTTACAGATTTTGAAGACAGTCTGTGAAAATATCTCTCAATATTTACTCAAGAAGATTTTAATTCCAGGGTCTAAGGGTGCTGTGCTGTCCCCAAAGGTAAAATCTTTTGAGATTTAATGGTGATGAGGTGTGCATGTTCAATGGATAAGTTGTTGAAATAGAAAGAATGTAAGATAAATATGAAAGCACAAAGCATCATGAATTTCTAAAAACAGCACTAAAGGTGAAGAGGTAGTGCCTGAAACACAAGCTGTGGGGTACGATTAAGTGTCTCAATAGTCCCGTGGCATGACCACTTACTGAAAGGTTCCAAAAGAATACCCCTTCAGTAAAAATCCGACCATACTTCTGTCAAGTATGACTCCACGACACCAGTTCTGCACATGGTTAAATGGAAGCATGAAGCATGACATGAATGAGCTACCTATATAGGACTTCCAGTAGCAAAAGAATGAATAAAACTCTGTTGCCCTGAGCCAGAGTCATCTGATTTCAATATATGACAAAGTTCCTTTGACACTTTTCTTTCAAAGAAGCCATGAGTTCTTTCTAATAAGGTAATGTATGCAAATGTAATGTCACAGGGGAAAAAAAAAAAATTAAAACCTATCAAGGTAAAATCAGTATGTTTAAAGTTGTGCCAAACTTTGGATTTTTTAGAATTTTTTTTTTAATTTTACATTTCCTTTATAATTTAATTTTACATTTACTTTTATTTGTCTACCATGAATTATTGAAATAAACTTGGCACAAATAGATTTATTCAAATGACAGTTTTAGAAACGCAGTCAGTATATTATAGTCTGATTCAATGACACTGAGGATACTGGCAAATCATCCTTTCATTTCATGGATACAGGATCAGACCTCTGGCAAGTAAAAGAAAAAAACCCTATCTATTAAATATGATGTATTGCAGAGTAATTACATGTTCCTGTAAATGATCCGATAATTATACCAAGTAACTCCAAAAATAGTTTCACTTGCAGTTTCAGATCCCACGATAAAACCCTTATTCAAAAGCGAGAAGTAATCAAGAATATATCTCGTACTTTCATAATACTGATTGCATTGTCCTTAAATTTGCAATATATATTTATGTTGTCACCAGAACTGAGCAGGTGCTGAAAGAAAATTCCCAGGAATATTCCTTCACAATTTATTAAAATATGTTCTACTACATTTATGTACCCTTCTATGTTGTATCTTATATATTTATCTTCCTAAGTAATAATATAAGTAGAACTTTAATTACTAGCTGTTGCCACAGCTTCTTGCATTTTTAAATGAATATGCTCTATTGTAATAACAGATATATGTTCTAGAAGTGAGTTTAATTGCCAAATTCTGAGGAAAAAATAAATTTAAATAAATATATTCTTTCAAAATGTTAAAAAGGAAAATAGAATTAGACCATTTAGTTACTGAAACGGTTGAGATGAGATAATTTTAAAAATGAGTTGGTTTATGGGTTTACAAGAGACACACAGGCTTAACCTCTACTACTAAACTTTATCTTAGCCTCCAACACAGGATGACCACAACCAAACTACTTTTGGAAAGAGTCTCCAGACTGAATTCATTCCAAAGCTGTGCTTGGGATGCATTTGGAGAGTGCTAGCTGACTCATGCCAAAACTCTTTAAATAATTTAACCATTTAACGGTTGAACCATTTGAATAATTTCACAATTGAAATAAGAAAGTTCTGTTAAGTGGAGGCATGCCCTGATGGTGTTCAATTTGCCAGAACAGGCAGAGACTTAAGGTTCACAAACCTGCATTCACAGACGATGACCAAAGAGCACCCCTGTGAGTTACCATAGCCTCCTCAGGAAGTGTCAAATGCATTTTAAAATAGATAGAAGTGCAGAAAGAATGTGCTAGCACTTCACAAGTTAAAAAAGCTATTAAAAAGAAGATACAGAAGAACTCCCATTAAATATTCACATACAAAATCATGCTGGCCACTCTACACATGGAAGAAAGCATGATTTCCTAAGAGATCTGAATTACAGACCATCTAGACATTGCTTTATTTGGCTGCATAGAAGTTACCATGGATTTAGAATCTGATATTAGACTGTAGCTTCCGGAATTATATTAGAAAACAAGGAAACCAGAGGGAAAATACTTTTCACCCTGTCAAACATCTATCAGTCTCTCCCATCCTTTACACTTGAGTGGAAACACATAGAGAGCAGATTGCTTTAATATCCAGAACAGAAGTTATCACAGCTGCATTTCATTCCAGCATGAGAAAAGTATGGAAATGAAAGGGTAAGGTTTGCATCTCTGTGGATGTATCAAGAACAATGCCAATGTCTGCAGCAAGTGAAATGCACACGTATGCACTGCACATCCCATCCGAGGGACCGCTGGTGCTTACTGCTGATCACTGCATCCAGCAGCCGGTGTACCTTGACCTACATACTGATATACTGCTGTGCTATACACATGTTAAAAGATAAAACTTTGTCACCACCTCTGTTTCTGAACATTTCAGAGGACAACCGCTCAGGGCTACAGTAGACATATACCTTATTAATCACTAAAAAACCTGCATGAGAACTCCTGAAGAAAGGAAAAAACAAGCCCGTGAAATGTCACGACTGATAACCATGTAGGCTGTACAGCCTCCCAGAAATCAAATTATATTAGACTGTTTCCAGATGGCCTACAATGAAAGGTCTAGTGCACACATCCCAAAGAAATTCTTGATAGGAACACCAATACATTACCAGGGGGGACAATAATGTGAAAATCTACATTAATATAGGCAAGGAGCTAAACATTTTGGCTGGTAAGCAGTGCTGACAAAAAAAATAAGAGACTTCTTACCAAAGAATTTTATTTTCTCTACAAGGCAAGTAATGGCAGGCAGTGCCTGAAGTTTTAATTTATTTTTGTTTTCTGAGCAGTATCTAGTTTCTACTTCTGACTTCTCAAAGTAAAGCAGCTGTTTGAAATTCGATCAGAGATGTGGATAGTATAAAATCCCTTCCCAGTGTGGGATACGAATAATCTTTGGAAAAGATTTTCAGCTTTGCTCTGCAGCCTTTAAAGTGAAGCCCTAAAACTAATTTACTTGAGTCATCTTCAGCCTTGTGGGTTTTTTTTTTTTTTCTGAGATAACACTGAAGCATTATATGCAGTAAAATTCACATATCTCCTTAGATCCTTCTCTTACCCTTTTACCCTATTCGTAAATACAAACTGTGTCTGTCCAAAGGTTAATATATTAATGACAAGAAATTTGAAGGCCATTATTCCCATCACCACTTTTTTCCCAGTTCCCTCATTTTTTGCTTCCTGAATCTACAGGAATAAAAATCAATATAAAGTTCAAAGGGAGGACTTTGGCAGTTGTAATAAGAGTTTTAGAGACTTGTATCCCTGTAATCTATATTATATTACTGCAACTGTTATTGAATGCTATATAAAAGACTTCATTTGAAACTTTTTGATAAATCAGAATTACAGAAGCAAGATTAAGTAGCATGGACCTGCTACACAGCCATCAAATTTGCTCTTAGTTAATCATAATCTTCAAAATGGATTCAAATCTTTGAACACTTGGCAATATGAGTAAATAAAAAAGATTAACGTGGAGTTTAAGAAATGTGTTGATGTGTTATCAGTAAAAAACTAGTGTATGAGATTGTGACAATGAAACAGTGGTTTTAAAGCTTTGATCTAAGGCAAATGGGAAAAAAAATGAGAGAATAACAGCTTCATGATAGACAGATTTTGTAGGTAGGATTAGTCTCATTTGACTTCAGGCATTTATATTTTAGCTATTTATTTGATGAAGATAAGTATTTTTAGCATGCAATTCATCTGACACATCTTAGGCATCTACTTTAGGATCTATAAATACATACCCAAATGTAATCCTTCCTCTCCACTGCCCATAAAGGCAGACTAAGTTATCTAGGTATCTAACATCTACTTAATCTAATTAAATGTAGGTAGTTAAAAGAAGTCAGAAAGATCCAACCTTACATATCTGTGGATAAAAAACTACTCAATGAGATTATAAAATACCTGACATTCAAAACATGTCTAGCAATTTCTGTAGTGATTTCAGCATCTTAGTACATTTTAAATTAAGACTTTTATTGTCTCAGCTCAGAGATCTGTATAAAGAGGTGAATCCTGACTTTCTTTTTTCCAGGGAAAGAAAACTTTTTCAACTAAGAAAATGTACATTCAATATTCATTTTCTTTGTCTCCCAAAGAACTGCAAAATCTTTGACTGACTAGTCATTCACTATTGAAGATTAAGATAATTTATCAACCTGTGAAAGGTCATTATACTAGCAAACAATCAGAAAAAATTTATGGGAAGGTGAAATTAGCTGAAAAAGTCCACCAGTTTTGGCACAGACTTTTTTTTATTTTTTTTTTTTTAAAAAACCCTCATTAATATTCTCATGAGGTACATTTATTCTAGTACAGTTGGCTGTGATTTCACCTGAAAACAATATTTTACATTGACGGCAATGTACACTGCAATGGTGGCAACACAAGAGTTGATACTATTTTTATGATGCCTTCATTAGGTTACCTTATGCATTGACATCAGTATGGAAATCAAAAGCAGCAAAATAATGTTGATTGGCTGCTTTATATGAATGTCATGCTGCACTTATGCAGAGGAACATTAATGTCAATGCCAAAGCCACATTGCATATAATATCAATATTGATGTTCCTGTGAGCCTTGTTTCTTACTCGTGTTGCAAATGGCATGTTCAGAAAAAATAAAATACTATTTACAGTGTAGCCATAATGACTAAAAAAAAAAAATAATGATGTGAGGATAAGTAACACAGCTGTAACCATGGTAACATTGCAGAGTGAATAATTCACAGCAAATAACATACTTGATGAAGTTAGCCTCCTTTTGCTGCAGTGGAATGACTGCTAGCAGATTGCAATTTTCTCTTCAAATGTACTTCTAACTCAAAAGTACCTGGCACATACACGAATATTTTGTATGTCATCCTCAATATCTCAAAATTAAGTTGCTTTGGTAGCTGTGGCTGGAGACCAAAACTGTCTTTTTTATGTTGCCTGATCAGATGAGCATCTATTCCCAGAAATTTAACCCAAGTTCCATTAAATTCAGCAGAAAGATACCTATTATATTTAGTTGGAACCAGATCAATAAGGAGGAGAGTTTGAATATATCTATTTATGATGAATGATTTTTGCTTACAGAATTGAATAACCAGCCATAGAACTGTGGGCTCTCTATTCAGGAAAGAACTTACCTTTATTTTTGTCTGCACATAGACAAGAACAGTATGTTCTGATTCTTTGATATAGTTAAGAAATATCTTTTCAACACACCTCTGGATCCAAAACCTAGATGTGAAGTGGACTGGGAATGGTGTGATCAAAAATCCACTGGCTGCTGTTGGCCTAGCATGCATGATTAAGACACATAAGCTTCAGTAGCCAACAGCACACCAGGAGCAGTAAAGTTCACATCACATTGAGCTGTCTTTAAGTCCCTAGCCTAGGCAGGTGTTCATTTACAGCTGGATCAGCTCAGGTACTGGGATTTACAGCACCAGTTCACTGCAAAGTCCTCATTCACATTTTTTGATCTTAGCCAGAAGGCTCATAAACTCTGCTATCATGTTATACCTCCCTTCTTCTCCCTCCCTGTCCTTCTGGCATTCCTTATGGCCTGCATGCAACCTCAAACTAACTGGTACTAAGGCCAGCTCAGAGAGGCAAACTATTGCCAATAAAGGACAGATGAAGTTTTGCTGTTGTTTCACCATCCATGTCTTTTTGCCCTTCCTTCTTTTCCCCTTCCTCACCTTCCCATACCTCCACTTTCTCTATCTCGCATCCTCTGCTGGAAACTGGAGAGGGGATTGGGCTTCACTGCATACCAGCGGGAGAATCTCACTGAGCATTTCACTCCAGCACATGCCAGAGACTTTAAAAATACAAGGTGACCTATATAAAAATTAATTTGTCATGTGGTAAGATTTTGTACAGTTCCTTTTGCAATTGCAGATCAACTATTTTCTGGTACTGCATAAAGAGATAGGCTGTTTTATTTTACAGATTCACAGACTGGTAGGGGTTGGAAGGGACATCTAGAGATCATCTAGTCCAACTGCCCTGCTCAAGCGGGATCACCTAGAGCAGGTTGCACAGGATCGCATCCAGGCGAGTTTTGAATATCTCCAGAGAAGGAGACTCCACAGCCTCTCTGGGCAGCCTGTTCCAGTGCTCGGTCACCCTCAGAGTAAAGAAGTTTTTCCTCATATTGAGAAGAGTCTGGCCCCATCCTGTTGACATCCACCCTTTAGGGATTTACAAGCATTAATTAGATCCCCTCTCAGTCTTCTCTTCTGCAGGCTAAACAGACCCAGCTCTCTCAGCCTTTCCTCATATGAGAGATGCTCCAGTCCCCTCATCATCTTTGTAGCCCTCCGCTGGACTCTCTCTGGTAGTTCCCTGTCTTTCTTGAGCTGGGGAGCCCAGAACTGGACACAGTACTCCAGATGTGGCCTCACCAGGGCAGAGCAGAGGGAGAGGACAACCTCCCTTAACCTGCTGGCCACACTCTTCTTAATGCAGCCCAGGATACCACTGACCTTCTTGGCCATAAAGGCACATTGCTGGCTCATGGAGAGCTTGTTGTCCACCAACAATTTACTATTGATGAAAAAAAGTTTGTTTGTTACAAGCTGAAAATAGTGGGAAATATTTTCCAATACACAATTTCAAAATTCAGATGCTACTGATTTGTGGAAATCACACCTTGCTTAGGTGACAATCTGGATTCAGACACACGTTAATAGAAAAAAAAGAGTTGTAGTTTAGATGCGTGAAAATTTCAACAGGTATATTGGGTTTGGGGATTTCTGAGTTTCTTGTTTGCATGCTTGTTTTTAGCTTTCACAAACAAGGTTTTTTTTCTCACCTGAAAGCAATTTTACATTTTCTTTGAAGATGATATTCAGATGACCATTGCATAAGCAATCATTTAATTACAAATTTCAACTTATGTCCTATAGCCTTATGAATCATTCTGCATGCTTATTTTAAAATATAACATAATTGTAATGAGTCTTATTCTGCACTGAAGTAGGTTCTGAAATGCAACTACATATGAACAGATTCTTTTTGAAGGCAGAATAATTTTACTGCTGTATATGTCCCCAAAAGATTCTGGGCAACCACAAAGTTAGCCCTGGTTACAATCAATGTTTTGTATTCTTTATGGAGCTTTTTGAAAATCACCCAAGATGCCTACAAGCACAATCCAAATATCCCCTGTAGTTTACATCCAGAAAATAGTTTTGGTCACACTTCATTTTAAATACTCAAATAGTAACTCGTGTCACAAAGACAATGAACCTTCGAATAAGAAGACAGAGACAGACTCATTTTAGTGGTGTTCAGTGACAGAACAAGAGGTAACAGGCACAATCTGAAAGACAGAAAATTCCATCTGAACAAAACAAAAATCTTTTTTACTGTAAAAGTGGTTGAACACTGGGACAGGTTGCCCAAAGAAGTTGTAGAATCTACACCCTTAGAGATATTCAAAACCCACATGGACAAATTCCTGAGCAATCTGCCCTACATGACCCTGCTTTGAGAAAGAGGGTTGGACTGGATAATCTCCAAAGATTCCTTCCAACCTCAGCCATCATTTGCTTTTGTGATTCTGTAGCTAAAAGGATGTTTGCTGATGCAAAAGCAGCATTGCTAACTCTTTTAGTTTATTCTAGCAATCTGGAAGTTCTTAGTATTATTACACAGCTTATTTTTCTCTTATTTCATTTCTAGGATTAACAACACTGGAAAAAATATAGGATGCAAGAAGTCTTTTTCAATACTTACTGTACAAGCAAATGCTTCCCACTTATAGAAGGATTAGATGGATCTCTCAGGAGAGTTGCATAATGCAACGGTTAGAGCTCAGAGTTAATAAACTTATACAAATTCCAGGCACAAGTGCATATTCCTTAAAGTAGATAAATGAAAAAATTCTAAAAATTCAAAGTCTTAAAGGAAGTATTTGCAATTTGTCCCAAGGACTCCTAACTTAGACCATGGTAGACCCAGCCCTGTATCAATAATATGATCATCCCTAAAAATTTCAGCTGATTTAGCCTGAATTTTGTTGGAGAGTTGCACCAGCTGTCCCACCACTTTGCATATGGCATGGAGCATGCCAAGGAGCATAATGTGCCCTACCCATAGAGGCATGTGATCTTGGGAAGGGGTTCATCTACGAGGCAATGCACTTTTTAATCTCCTTTGAGAGCACCAGCTCTGTGAGGATCATAAGAAAAAGCAATACCTTCACAACTAGCACTAGGCTAGACTGTCGCAGAGTTTAAATGACCTTTATGCCTATTCCTCCTTTTACAAGAATAATACATCTGAGCTCTCAAGTTTGCAACTGTTCTGATCAGCAAATTCCTGAATCTACATGGAGGCCAAAGAAAGCTCTGATAGATAGGGCACACCAGCTGGGCTAAATAAATGATAGAATTGGAGTCTGGGGTGAAAACAGAAGCAATGTTTCTAGCAATTTTTGCTCTGCTTTTAATTAATCTACCATTTTACCTCATAAAGCACTGATCACTGGATATCAACAGATAGATTTTATTTAACCAACATTTGAGATTTTCAATTTATTTTCATAAAGAGATAGTCTGTTTACTGGTTTCATTAATGACTAAGCTCTTGGCTAGCTTAAGAAAAGACTGTAAAAATTGATTGACCTAAATTTCTTGCAAGATAGGTTTTTCACTCCTTCCTTTTTGTACATGTAAAAGGCAGCAAAGAATTTTTCATTTGGCAGACTGAATAGCAGTTTATAATTCAATTAAATTTCCTGCAAATTTATTATGCTTTCTGTTGCTGCACCACGTGAAATAACTAAATAACACCCACTACAAGAGAGTCTTCCTTTCTCAAGATAGTCTGGATTTCTGGTAACGAGGCAGCTAATTTTTTAGAAGTAGATACCTAGGTTAAAGAAAAGCTTACCAGAGTATTCCTTTGTGTTTCTTTGTGTTTTCAAAATGCCATGCAAAAGTTCATTCATTTCTTTTACACTTGGGAACTATATTAACTCGCTTTCATAGTATGCAACTCCAGTTCTCAGGTGTCATTAGTACCAGTGCTACTGCTTCATTTTTATCTTCTTTTACAATAATGATAATAATGCTGAAGCTTACAAACATGGATTTACATTAGACATCAAATGAAAGCCCCCAGTGAGCAGATTAACATATCAGGACAGTTGGCTGATGCATTTCAAGCAGCCTCTGAATTATATATGGCCCCCAGTGCCCTTATCATTAGGCAAAAATGTACTTACAGTTCATTGAATGGGACAGGATAAGTGAAATAGGACAGCTTCACTGGGTGATTGGTAGAAGGGTGTTATGCAGCTAGATGAAATGGATTGTTGATGACATTCTGTTTTAAAGTTCAATAAATTTGTCCCAGAGCATAGACTGGTGTTACAAAATAATGGATTACTCAGTGGGTGGACTGTCATGGTTGTATTTAATATGGTAGAAGCCTTTATGAGATGGTCAATAGCTATAGATTTATACAGAAAGGGAAAATAGCCTTTCACTTAATGGGAAATACTTTGTCTATGCAGTATTTTAAAATAATCACAAACTTTCCTAGCCTGAATAGATTGCTGATTGCTGAAGATGCAGTTTACAGGTCCTCTTACAAAAGCAATGGAAATGTAGATCAATTAAAACAAAAAATTAGGCAAAGAGTTAAAGAGAATGGGTAAGGAATTTAAAACTCAGTATACAGCTGTTTGGGGTCTGCTCATGCTTTCTCATGTAAGATTGAATTTTCTTTTGTATTCAGTCGGGAATTCAATCTTTTTGTTTGTATGATGAATATAGACAAACTTATCTTTCAGTCTCAACATTCAACTTGTGGCACTTACTCTTTTCATATGGAATAAGTGTCCTGAGAACTAACAAGATAAACTTTTCTAAAGTCATTACCTTCAGTTTATTAGAGGTATTGCATGATGGCTTTCTCTCTGGGGTTCTAGTACAGTCATGTTATGGTTTTTTTATATATAAGGACATATCTAAACAAGTGGAATTAAGATAATAATACATATTCCCAGCTTTAAGAGTAGAATCCCAATAGTGTTGTAATTGTTATGAAACTAAGCATTTTAAATCCAGGAAAGTCAGTATAATTGCACACAAAAGACATCCAAACATGTATCAGTAAGAAACACAAACTTAAAGTATTCTAGCAGCTTTAACACTGTTTTATGGGACCGGAAGTTAAACACAGAAGAAAAAAAGGAAAGCAAAAGTCTAAAAGCAATCTAAGAAGTAATGAGTTATACTATTTCTTCATTGTGTAGCTACAGAAAAAAGATTTTTGGACTACCTGTATACATGGATGATTTTGCTTTTTATATGAATATACTAGATTTTATCATGTCAAGTTTGTGGATAAGTGCAACATCTTTTTAAGTTTCCTAGCCCAAGACTACTGACATACATTTATGTAGAGGTAAAGTCTGTAAGGAGACATAATATATTTTGTCAAACAAACCGATACACCGATAAAAATGAACAAGCACATACAAATCTAGATAGGCTCCTAGTAACACCAGGTTGTCAGCAAGAATTCTGTGTCCAAAAACTTGTTTTCCCCACTAAAATTAGGTCTGTTAGAAACTGTTAATCCTTAATAAACCTTATCTTCCTATACTCTTAAACAAAAATCACGTCAATAATATTATTACTATATATTAGCTATTTCTGTCTTGAAAGAAAAGAATTGCATTTATCACAATCATTGAACTTCAAAGAGAGTCACATTCAGCAAACCTAAAACTCATCAAACATACAATACTGAGTATTTTGTTAACACAGGCAAAATCTTGGCTTCTACTGATGAAACTGGGGCAACAAAAGATGCAGTAAGTAGTGGTGTCACTGCTGATAATCAAAGGACCTGATTTTTTTGTCCTCAGAGAAGACATACAGCACTGACTAGAACCCCACCTCCAGCCCCATGTTCTGCTGTATTTTAAAAAACGACATGCAAGAAATATTAGCAAAATTTGTATGAACAGAAACAACAGGTTTTTTAGTATATTTACTCCATATATGAGCCCCGAGGAAAAATTAATCTTTATTTTTCATTAATGTTTTTCTTCACTGTGTGATTCTTCCTGTTTTCTCTTTGTTAAGAGAGTGAGGAGAAAATTAAGTACTGACTAGTGGTTTCCACTGACTACACCAAAGATGTTCAGTCAGCCACTGAGTAGGCCGACAAGCAAGGAGAAGAAAAGCAGTGCTATTGTCACTGTTTTTCTCTAACAGTTCAAGAAGTGTTTCAGTAAACTACTTGTGGTATTGCTTGTTGCTCATAGAGACTGCACCTTGTACTTTTGTGTTGCTGCAGACAGAAAGAAAGGAAGCAAATGAAGCTCCAAACAGAACCCAAGGCCTTCCAATATTTCTTGCTTGTAGTAGCTTGATTTTAGGATTCCCCTGTATCTGAGAAATCATGTGATTAGGTTGTTGCTACTGCAAGGAAGGAAGGAACTGGAGATTTCCTGACTCCCTGGACAAGAGGCAATTGTCTTTGGCATCAGAGTTGTAGGGATAGCAAAGAGGACAAGATTTTACCGCCTACTTCACCTCTGGTGTAGCCCTGGGTAGCCCAATGAGATTCTGTTGCTGCAGACACCAAGAGGATAATGTAGCTGCAGCGACTGCTAAGGATGGAGAGGAAGGTGCTCCACTAAACCAAGGCAGCAGTATGACTCTCCTTTGTCCTTACCTCTGACAGCAGGAACAGCAAGGCCTATATAAATGGTGCTTCTTTTGGATCTCCTCCTACCTTTATCCTTTGTCTCTTCCCACAACAGTAGGAGCTAAGTCCTGGCCTAGCCCTCAGCCTTGGAGTGACAAAATTAACATTTGCCTACACTTTTTTCTGCCTGATTTAGGTAGGCTGCACCATGGGGATGAGTGAGACACATTGTGCATCTGCCTCTACCTATCAGGCTGATTCTCTGAGTCTCTCCCCCTTGTCAAAACTTGTCTTTTATACATTCCTAATAACCTGTGCTCATATACCCAAGCTTCGTGCCTATGGTGAAGCTGTGAGGAGTCAGGCAGGATGTTCAGGAAAAGAAAAAAAAAAAAAAAAAGATACTCTGAACATTTGGCTGTATTCTTTCAAGACTGGAGGTATAGTCCTGCCTATCTCTATGCCTAGTGCTTGAATTAAAGTCGGGTTTAATGTGCATATAACCTTTAAGGTTCCAACAAGACATAACTTGTATTTCTATATATTAAATTATACATTATATGATACACAGAGAAAAATATGTTGGAAACACTTACTGTTATATAAATGTAAATTTTTATTATTATTAACAAGAAAAATAAAAACAATTCTGAAACATCCTCCAAAGTTTTTTATGTTACTATTTTAGCATGTGGTTAATATCTCTAAAGAAACTGTAAATGCATAGTCACAACTGACCATAAAACAAAATTCCAAGAAGTTACCAGAAGCTAATCTTCTGTTTAAATGAAGCTTACCCTATTATAGACAGAAATAACAGAGCAAACAAAAACATTTCTGATGGATTTTACACAGAGTTAAAAGCTGCTAGTGAAGCAAACTCCAGCTTACCTTCACTTAGTGAGTTTGAAAACTACTGGAGATTTTAAAAACTTGATCAAACAGATGACAGGGTAAATGAACTTCTAACCACTGAAAGATGAAATGGAGAGTGATAATATGATCTGTATGTGCATTATGATGACTTAGCTGCAGTTCCACAAACAGGGTAATGGTTTCAGGGCGTAAAAAGCCATAGCCACATGACACAGAGTGCTGAACAGGAAGGATATCAGCCTAGCATATTCATGGTTACTGAAAAAACAGTTGAGGGGTTCATTTAAATTTAGGTCAACCTAAGGTTCACTTAGTTTTGCCAGGTGGCTAATCTTGTGTCTGGTCTGTTCCATTTGGGTCATCTTCAATTTGCAGTCTCATTTTCTTCCTCTTCAGTATTGCCTTGTAGGTCAATACCCTCCTTTATATTTCCTTGTTCTCAAAAAGCTGTTGGTTTTGCTCACATATTCAAGACTTCTCTTTAGCTTCTGTAACACCAGCTTGACTCCTGACTCATCTACTTCCAGCAGCAAGCCAAAGCTACGTCCTGATCCAGGGACAGATAACACAACCCACCCACACTGAAATCCATGTCCCTTACAGTCATGTTCTGCAGACCCTCTTCGCTAGAAACATACCTGGACCAGAGTGATCTGCTCAGGCTGGGAGCAGAAATGTCTGTGTGAAGAACTATTGTTGGGAAGTCATAGAACAATGGTCACTACAAGGCCAAGAAAATACATCACAGACTTAAAAAGCGTAGGGTCTGCAAGAAGGCTAGGAATGGCGCTCTACACTCAGGCTGTTTCTATATGAGATAGAAACAGGGCACAGGCTTTAGTCACTGCCACAGTCATCTATACTGTTTAATGTTAGCACATTCCCTGACATGGTCTTGGTCCTTTCTGTTTGAAAAGGATCTAGCATTACAGCACAACCCAGCAACTGTTTCCAGAAATAAAAATGAATAAGATCTCTTTGATTTTTGGAGCAAAAAGAATTTAATTCTATGGCTGTGAGCCACACTGTGACACCTGCCCTGAGGACTAGGTAGTGAACCTTCATGAAGAAGGTTGGTTGCACTTCAAGTTTACGTAGCACATCTCTGCCACCAAAGAAGTTGTTCAGCATCTTGAGCACTCAGGAACACCTTTCAGCACAAAAGCAAATAGTCCTTGATACCTTAGCATGGAACTGCAGCTGCAACCCAAGTACCCACAAGGGACTTTGCTTTTTAACCTCCGCCATTCTCATTTTAAGTCTCTGCATAATTGGATAAATTCTGCACACTTTTTCCTATAAACTCTATTGTAATTTCTTATTGCATTGCATTGCATTGCATTGCATTGCATTGCATTGCATTGCATTGCATTCTATTCTATTCTATTCTATTCTATTCTATTCTATTCTATTCTATTCTATTCTATTCTACTCTACTCTACTCTACTCTACTCTACTCTACTCCATTCCATTCCATTCCATTCCAAAACCAGATGCAGCTACTGAACCAACCCATCAAACAGATTTACCTGCTAGGATGAACCAACAATGCTGAAGAAATCCTTCTTTAGACTATGCTCTCCCTTAAATTACAGCATTATTAGGGGAATACATGTAATCTCAGATTGAGATTTTCAAAGTTGACTGTACATTTCTAAATCAAATTTCTACAGAAATAAAAAGAAGCTTCTCAATTCCCTGCTGGCCCTCAGTGGGCAAGAATTACACGGTTTCTTCCAGGTAGTCACAGCTCTAACATTTTAATAATGCTTCTAAAAGACCTAGAGAACAAACCCCAAATACCAATGTACTGTGTTGAATCGACATGTACTGAGTATCTGTCCTTTTTGGCTTGGGAGGAAGAAACTCCATATCCCTTAGAATAATTGTTACCTACCATATTGTTCTAAGGTTCACCTTAACTGGGATTTTTGACACTTCTTCATCTTCTTTAAAATCAAAGGGAGTCATATGATTGGCTAGCTTGACTTCCTGCACAAACAGGCCTATGAACCACCCCTGGTAATCTCTGCACTAAACCTGTAATTTCTATTTGAACTATACTACATCTTCTATAGATATATTCAGTTATGATGCCTTTTTAAAGTTATGAGTTCAGCCCATCTCTTGGGAAACTGTTCCAGTTGGTAATTATATTTCTGCACAAAAGTTTCCCTTGCTTTAAATCTGAATGGGTTGTGGTCAGCTTTCATCTACAGGATCTTATATATGCTGTTATGTTCCTTTTGCCACATAGGATGTTTATGGCCTTAAGACCAGAGTGTTAATTTATTAGACTCTGAATTGTTCTTGTGGATCCTTTGGGAACCACATCTGTTTTTTCAACATTATGTTATATAAAGTAGTGATATCCTCTCTTAAACCCTACCTGATATCCCCTGCTATCTCCCAAGAAAGTCCCAAGAACTCTGATTTCCAGATAGTCTTTTAGGTATTGCATCACAGAGCTCATGTACAGCAATGTAACACTATTCATACTTGGACATTCACTACCATTGCATAGTAAAGTACTTTTCAACCCCAAAACAAATCTAAGTCAAATTTAGCTTTGTGAGAAACGTTATATCAATTATTTATTACTAAAATACAGATACTGATCTCATTTATTCATTCAAACTGTGTAATTTGCCTGTCATTTATCACTAACTGGTGAATTTTTCATCACCAAGAAAAAATACTTCCAATATTTTTTTTTTCTTCCAGATCATTCATATTGTTAAGAGCTAAATACCCACTTAAGCCATGTTTCATTTCAAGCAATTTACTCTGAGGGATATTTTAGTTTAGCTCAGTTTTGCTTTACAGAATTTCAACAATATTATGCCCACTATGCTGAAAGATACCCGTTTTGTATTACAATTAGGCAATGATCACATTACATGAGAGATTATCCTTCCCTATTTACAGTAAATAGCTACAAGTTACAAGAAAATAGAGCTCTATTCATGAATGATTTACATGCTGCTGCTTCTCAAGGTTTTGTTTTATTGAAGTCGACATTTGTGCCCAGAATATTAAAGATATATTCTAATTTGGTGTATGCAACCAAAGCTGACTGCATGCAGTAACTTCTTTTGAATCAGTCTTACCATGGCAAGTCCCGGTTTTGGCAGGGATAATCTTCTTCCTAGGAGCTGGTATGGTGCTGTGATTTGGATTTAGGATGAGAATAATGTTGATAACACATTGATGTTTTTAGTTGTTGCCAAGCAGTCAAGGACTTTTCAGCTTCTCATACTGGCCTCCAACAAGAAGGCGAGGAGCGCCCAGTAAACTGGGAGGGGACACAGTAGCTGACCCAAACTGACTGTCCTGGTTTCAGCTGAGAGGGTTAATTTTTTTCATAGTAGCTAGTATGGGGCTATGTTTTGGATTTGTGCTGGAAACAGCATTGATAATAAAGAGATGTTTTTGTTCTATGGACCTATTGTTGAGCAGCGCTTACACAGAGCCAAGGCCTTTTCTGCTTCTCGCGCTGCCCTGCCAGCGGGATGGCTGGGGGTGCACAAAAAGTTGGGAGGAGACACAGACAGGACAGGTGACCCAAACTGACCAAAGGGATATTCCATACCATATGATGTCATGCTCAGTTTATAAGGAGCTTGGGGGAAGAGGGAGAGGTGGGGCAGCGGCATTCAGAGTGATGGCGTTTGTCTTCCCAAGTAACCGTTAAGCGTGATGGAGCCCTGCTTTCCTGGAGATGGCTGAACACCTGCCTGCCCATGGGCAGTGGTGAATGAATTCCTTGCTTTGCTTTGCTTTGCTTGTGCACGTGTTTTTTGCTTTACCTATTAAACTGTCTTTATCTCAAACCATGAGTTTTCTCACTTTAACTTTTCCAATTCTCTCCCCCATCCCGATGGGGGGGAGTGAGCAAGCGGCTATGTGGTGCTCAGCTGTCGGCTGGGGTAAAACCACAACACTGACCAATGGGATATTCCATATCACATGATGTCATGCTCCGTATATAACTTGACGGTTGGCCAGGAGGTGGGGCAGCTTGGGGTCTTGTTGAGCACTCGTTTGGGTGGTGAGAAATTGTGCTGTTCATCACTTGTTTTGTATATTATTATTATCATTATTATTATTATTATTATTATTATTATTATTAAACTGTCTTTATCTGAACCCATGAGTTTTAATATTTTTTCTTCCATTTTCAATTCTTTCCCCCATCCCACAGGGGCAGAGGTGGTGTGAATGAATGGCTGTCTGGTTGTTTTAGCTGCTGGCTCGGTTAAAACACGACGGCTATAAATTCACCACCACCACCACTTACTTTGAAGGTCAGATAGCGTCAATCAATAGGATTCTAAGATGCATGGTATCTAAGGTACAATAAGATGAACATTATTTTTGGTAGACGTGAACACACATAAACGTGTATGTTCCCATGTGACAAATAGTTTCTTTGGTATCTGGGAATGATTTAATTTCCCTGTAACTAAAGGAGCAAGTAACTGCGATCTTTGTCCTGTTATTACTTCCTCCCTGAGGGAAAACTAACTTTTTGAAAGTGCTTAATAAAAATTTTAAAATTTGGTTTTCTACATTTAAAGTAGTCTGGTTTATTGAGGAGTTTGTCATTGAAGCCATATTTCAGGAAAAAGTAAAAGATTTTGAAAGACACTTCGCAAACTGTTCAGCTCTAGGAATGATGGATAATACAGGTTTTTTCCAACGACTTGGAAACAGAATCAGAGTACTGATGTTTGATACTTTGGCTGTCCCACTAACTCTGTAATTCATTAGTCTGTCCATAAATGACATAACTGTTTATTAAATTAGCAAACATTAGGTCGTTTGTTTTTTGCTCCTCCTCCCCTCCCCCCCTTATGTATGCAAAGGAAGAATTACCTTGGCAGAAGAAGAGAAAGAACTGTGTGATAATGACTCACCAGTGACAGCCACACTGTATTTATTATCTCAGGATCTTTTAGGTTTCCCCTGCAGTTTGAGAGAAAATATTGCAGAGCGACTTGAAAGCAGAGAAGAGAATGAAATCTGAATTTTTATTCTCACATCACTACACAAACCAGTCCTTCATGTTTTTTCTCAGTCTAACAACATGTAAAAAGGACTCCATGCACTGCAATGTATTATCTGTACTACAACACCCTCTCGCCCTAGTAAAGTTTTGAAAAATAAAGGTGAAAAAGAATGACCAACTTGTTTCTTAAGCAATCTCAGTAGAATATTTGGGTTGCATTGATCTGATATTAGATTAGGATTTTGGAACTTAATACTTCAGAGAAAGAACAATGTCCTAAATCATTGATATTTCTTAAAGATCTTTCTTTCCTTATGGAAATTTTTGAAATTTGTATTTTTTCCTGTACAAAATATTACAGCAAGATCACCCTGAGTCAGCTGATCAATACTATAATTTTTGAGGGGCTATTACACAGTTACCTTTGCCTAGCTCATATCTTCACTTAAATGTGTTTTCTGACTCTCTAATATTTAACTAGTGGTGAGTAGGGAAAGTGAGCGCAGAGTTAGCATTCAGTTATGCTTCACTGTACGGTCAGAGATTTGCTAGAACCTTGAGCTCTTTAACCAGCAATGGGAAATGTAAATAAACTTGTTTTTAAATGGCTATTGATGTATGAAGCAATAATATAGCACAACAGCACAAAATTATCTTTCAGGGTTTTTTTTACATCTTAGCAATAGAGAATGAGATGTGATCTAGAGAGGAAATACATCAAAAAACCCTGTGTAAACACCTGGAACATATATAAGACAAGAAAATTAAGTTTTCTCCGTGTAACATGCCCACTTCTCATTTTTTTAATCCCAAAACAGAAAAATAATTAAATAAATACATAAATAAGTAAGTAGAAGGCAGTGTTGTAAGTATTCAGTCTCATTAAAGTTTGACAGTATTGATGGAACTTACTTATGGCCTCCTCAAAACTCTTTACAAGACTCCCATCAAATTCAATAGTTCAGGATTAGTGTCCTGAGTTTTGACTGTACTTTTATTCCAGTATTAGATTAACAGAATTTAGCTAACATGATTTTCCACTAAAGAGGGGGGTGGAGGGGGGGGGGGTGGGGAGAGAGGAAGGACGCAAACAAGCAAGCAAGGAAGTAGCATTATATGGGCATGAAACAAGAAAGTCATACAAATGTCTTTTGTTTCCCCATATATCTCATATTTAGCTCTCTGAACAAATCTGGTAAAAAAATCAAGGATATTTTCAGTAAAACTAGATAAAAATAAATTCAGTCTATCTGGCTTTTAACTAAAACCTGCCAAATAGAATGTATATGTTTCTTTACTGTTAAGTCTCCAGGGCAGATTTTTGGCTGCTTGGAGGTTGCTTTACCCCATACTGCTAAAATATTCTGGGCACCGGTTTGTATAACTGACCTTAGAAATATAGTCAGGTTAGGAAACCTTCTATAGTCTCAGCGCTGGGACAAGAGCTCTTTTGGATCCTTCTGCAATCAGCCTGATTCGGAGTAGCCTTCGTAATGCTCTAATTTAACTTGATGACTTGTATGTTTAAATGTGTTTCTCATCCTCTTCTCACTTCACTGTATTCAGGCAAAGCAGCAGATATGGTCCCTTTCAAACCAACTGCCTAAAACCCAAATATTAGCATTCTGCAGTTGTATAAGAATAATAAAAGCTTCAACAAAAGATGAAAGGAGAATAAAATGCTGCATTTTGCTGCGAGTCATAAGATATTTTGAAATTATCTCTCTTAAACCTTTTCATTCTTTCAAGTATACTGTTTCTATCTCTTCTGAAAATATCTGACTCCCTCTCCCATAAAGTACTACCATTGATCTATTGGCTCAAGAATAAAGAATATTTTCATTATAACAGCCTTGTTTAAGATAGAAGAACTTAATTACAGTTTCATCATAATAAGCACCTTAACCAAAAGAAAGCTTACAAAAAATAACTAAGATACAGAACATGACTGTTTACCTATGGATTCCATACAGAATCTCTTGCTTGAGTTAGTGAAATATCAAGAGATTTTTGACATTCACTAAATGTCAAAAGTTTCCTCTTGGACGGAACCTTATTTAGTTTATTCTTTCCTGCTGCAAACAAAACAATAGTGGGTTTGCTAATAAAAATGCATTTTATTTAACTAACTGTGTTGAATTGGGTAACCATATGTAATACGGATATAAAGCAATAACTGTTAGTAATCTGGAAAACCTCCGACAAAGAGGAGGAAGTTGAAGCTAAATTTTTGGTCATAAGGAAAACATCACAATCTTCCTCCCAGAACTGTATTTGAAATATCCTGCTAAATGAACTAAAATAGAGAAAAGGATGGAACAACCATAAATGCGTATTGCAGCATTTCTACTCTGCATGTTTTCAAAAGCTTCATAACAGTTATTGCGAAAATAGTTGTACGTCTGGCTGTGGAGACTGAATAAGAGAATGAACACTTTTTCTACTTGAAGAATTGCACCTCTATGCCACAAGAAAGTGCCCCACACAACTACTTTGAATAGTAATTAAGCTCATAGTGATATTTCATGTGATCAGAAATGCTGACTTACAGAACATCTCTCAAACTATAGTAACTGAAATTTATAGTCCTGCCTTCACAACTTCTGAAGCAGTTGGGAAAGATTAAAGTGGGGAAGAACTGAGGAGGAAATGTGTAACAGCCAGTCAAATATAGCTTTCTCCCTTAACAAAAAAAATCAATAATGTCTGGAGGCATCCAAATCTTACATAAACTAATCTTTTCTTAATTTTCCTTCTGTTCCAAGGTTCTGTTTCATTCACTAATATCTGGTTTATATGTATATCTATAGTGTGTCCCTATAAAACTCTTTCCTAGAAGTTATTCAGAAGTAAATATGGCAACAAATACTCATGTATAATTTTTATTTAAAAATAGCAACATGAATTCAAGTAGAACTCTACAGCTGTATTTACTAATATTTTATCTAATTTTTCAAATTACTTTTCATTACCAAGTATCCTCTGTACAGCTCTTTTTCACAAAGGAGAGTAAACAAATCTCTAAGTACACATAGGGATGACATCTTTGTTGCATTTTCACGCATGGCTGGAGGGGAGTTCAAAGCATTTGTATGATCTTTAATTTGGGCTAGGCAATATTTTCTTCATTAATTATGTTTATAAATGTTACTTCCAAAGATCATGTCTGCATGTTCTTCTCACAAGGAAAATGTTGTATTAAAAACAGATTATCCTTAACGCTCCACATCTTTTCCTTTAAAGGTGTTTGACACAAGCTTACCACTGTGAATTAGGGTCCAATATGACTGTAAATTGTATTGTTATTCACTGCAGGGTTTTTAAAAGCTGCTTTGCAAAAGTGGTTGTCTCTTACACATTGTGTAAATACAGAATTACAAATTAATTATGAAACTATAAGGAAATTGAGTTTGTAAATCATGGAATTATTTGAATGTTATAAATCCATGATGTTTGCGATAACTTTACAGATTATTATATCTCTGCCAGAGGCTCTAGATCTATCATGCAATATTTTTTTTAATTTCTTTTTTTTTTTTTTTTTTAGTAAAGGCTGTTACGGCCAGTAGTAGCAAAGTCTCAGATGTTGGAACTTAGAATTATTGTTATGTAGTTTCAGCCCTCCACTGGGAATTTGTCCTTGATCATTATTTCAGTATTGCACCTAGAATTTTCAGCTACTGACCATATTACCAGCTCTAAAAAAAAAAAAAAAAAAAAAACCAAACAAAAAAAAACCCAACAAAAAACCCCCAAACACTTAAAAAAAGACCATCCTTTCCATGAAGAGTTTCCAGTTTAAAACAGCAATCACAGATGAATAAACACAGACTGATATGCAAGTTTTTTTTAAAAAAAAGAAAAATACCTTAAGCAGCTTGACAGTGCAACAGAAGATTATATCCACATAAAAGGCACTGATTCCCTTCACTCACCTGTACATAACTACCATGTGTGTGTACACATCTGATCAACTCACACTAAGTCCTCCTAAAAACAAAAAAGAGAAATATGTACATTTACAGTGCAAGTATCTGACTTGGATTAGACATTTTTTAGATTACTTTTGAATTTGAATACCCATTTCTTTATGCTCATTATAAAATAATCAAGATAACCAAGAGGCAGCAGCCTAATTGTCGTCAAAATCTTTGGATTTCTTATTACACTTTTTGTAGCCAGAATAGCAAACAAAAGTTGTTAGGATGTTTTGAAAAGGATAATGAGTTTCTTTTCTGTATATATGCTCATGAAACAATGAGCACCAAGAAGCAAACGTCCTGTGTGAATGAGAAAAGTATATGGTATAAGTGGATCCTGAACGATCTGCAAAGACAATGATTCACATTAAATGTAAGGTACTTAAGAAACAACACAGCAAGATACAAAAGCATTTGCTAATGGGAATACCCAGAGTTAATAAGTGGTAGAAGAAAAGTAGGCCAAGGACAGGAACCTAGACTTTTCATTGCTTACATGGGAAAAGGAGACTGTTATATTTTTACTGTTAAATGAACCTAAGTAGAATTGATGTAGTGCAAACTGTGCAGATCTAGAATTAATATATTTTATAAAAGTATAGATTCACTAGATTTTTTTATTTTTATTTTGGTTTGATCTAACATTAAATAAACTTCCATCTCATTGTATGTTCTGGCGTCTGCAGGTTGGAAAAGCACTAAGCTTTTCCTGTACTATTTTATCCTAAATTTATCTCATGACCTGTGAGCTCTCTAGTGTCAACATTGTTTCTATAACATACCTTGGACTGGGCTAATCTGTTTGTCTGAAAGAATTTCCCACAGTGAGATAGTGTTTGATTTATTCCCAATGTTTATACTACTGAGAAGTGACCTACACAGAACTGAGGGCTTATTACTAGGTATTTTATTTGGCAGTAAAAAAAGATTGCATAAAATTTCACACTTATTTACCTGCATATTACTACAGACCTACATAATGTCTGATGATCTCATAGTAGCAAATACAACATGTCAGTGAACTTAGTTTTATCCTCACCAGTCATACCAGGTTTACACAAGTCTATTTTCGTAATCTAGCACTTTTTCCTCTCTTTTTTCCCCCCTATGTATCTATGAAATTAAAAGCCGATTTTAGGCACCTGGGGTAAATCTGTTTCTTCTGTTATAATTCTCCCATCAGAGAAATATCTTCTCAATTTAATATACAACATAACTCTCATTTGATATTGACATGTAAACATATCACATTACTCTTAGAGATCCAAGGAAATTTCTTTAAAACTTTTTAAAGGGTTTTCTTTCATTAACTGAGTTTGATTTCAGTGACTACGGAAAGCACCTAGATGTAGCAAAAGACAAGCTACTCAAGATGAGCTGCTAGTGCAATGCAGTGCCAGAATAATTAAACAACTTCTTTGTTGAAAGATTAACATCACATTTCTCTTCTGTGTACAAGCCTCATAATATTAATTACACTTGCTCAAATTTAGTAGTGTTTTGATAAAATCGACAGCCTGTTTCTTGGGTTTTTATTGTGTGGAGGTTCTTTCTTTTAACTGTTAGTTTCTTGTTTATTTTTACCCAATAACGCTATGAACTTTGACTAAGTTGTGTGATATTTCTAATAAGCGTAGGTGAGATGAGAATAAAGACACCCACTGTAACATAGTAGTTGTGCAAGTAGTTTGTGCCCATTATAAATCAAGCACCATTGTTATATAAAAATACATAGTTAAAGATATCATCTGATTTGCAGTTAAAGATTTGCACTGGCAATGCAGCCTACAAAAGCTACTAGCTGTATTTGTCTTGTTTTACTGAGTAACTTCTTCATTTAAACTTTAAAGGTTGAACGTGATGCTGTCTATGGTTTGAAAGAAACAAATCAAAGAATAAAATCCTAAGATTCATCTATCTACTTTTATGCACCCTGGTAGCCTATGTTTTCAGAATTTGAAAAGATATATATAAAAAAAATTTTAAAATGAGAGAAAGAGTAATACGTGGTTCAAACCCACTTTTTTCAGCTCAACTCAGCAAGAAAAAACTTGACCTCAAATTGATCTTACTGCACATAAAATGAAAGGGACCATTATGTGCTATAACACAGCTCAAAAAAAAAAAAAAAAAAAAAAAAAGAAAAAACTAAGATGACCTGAACCGACAGGCATGAATCCTAGCCAAATGAGTGAAAGATGCACTTATTCCATTAAAGATGAGCATCATGCTGGAAATACTGAAATAGAGTCTGAAAAATTTTGATCACTTTAGAATTTCGAAATCCATACAGCCTCCCGAATGCGAGCTGTTGATAGAGATGCTCTCCAATTTATGATTAAAGTCACCTATTACTTAGATGGAAAGGAAAACCAGAGAATCTTCATTGGGCTTGGAAGGGCACAGTTGGCTCTTCCAAAGAGGAAGCAGAGGTGGGAATTTCCTGCACTGTCCAAAATATGTATCTGAAAGCTTATACGATAATTAGGTGCATCTGGTGCATCTCAGTGAGGCACAATTGACAATATTTATCTGATTACACTGTCTCTTCATGACTGCATTACTATGCTTCAAACCCCTTACAGGTGAGAATTTCAAGGTTTTGAATAATCCAGAGTGCAACGACAGTAAATAGGAACATAAGTTATCCTTCCTTTCAGCAATCACAGCAAGTACAGATCTAAACGGTTGCCCATGGAAATTGCAAGGTTTTCACCAGCCATGGAGCTTGTTTATTCCAATGGCTATGCTCTGGCCATGCTGGCTTTTCCACAACTCAGCATTTCTCCTGCTTATGGTAGTTTTCAAAATACATTTGGTCTACTTTTCCCATTCTCACCCATACATGTTTATTTACAACTTATTTCATGCAGAATTTGGCCCTGAAACAGTGATTGGACACTAGGCTGGTCTCCTGAAACTTTAAATAACCACATCTTCAGGGAGAGCATGTATCTTAGTATTTTGATGCATTTTTCACTATGATATTTAAAGTGTTGTCCTTTGCTTTCAACCAATGTAAGTGTTTTAGACTTCATCACTTCCTCGGTTAATTGTTATTTATGTTTTAGAAAAGACAAGATTGGGTAGACTTGTCGAGGTCTGCTCTTTAGTGACTTTTTCCTGAGACCTGTTGAAACATAAAAATACTTAATATATCTTCACATATAACCAGTTTCCCAGCATGAGTATACTATGGAGTTTACAGTTCTAGCTTATGACACATACCTTTAAGTTTTATTATTAGCAAGGTTTATTTTTACCAAAAACATCTGTATGAATGGATCATATTACTGTCTTTGATGCAGTGCAACTATTTTCACTGTCAACATTAAAGCTTTCCTTTAAAAGTGAAAATAAAATTAAAAAAAAAAAAGGTTAATCATGTGGTAAATCCTCTTTGAGAAGATTTGTCCATTTCCATTCTTCCCCTTTGTTGAGATTTTCCTAAGATTTTAGTAAATGAATCAGTCTTCCAGCAGTTGAGCTCTTATTTTCTTCTCACAAATAGTTCTTACATGTAAATACGATTCCTTCATAAAGGCTGAAAGCACTGGGGCAAGTGGTTTGATTTAGGGTTTTTTTAGCTTGCAGCCCTACATTATGACTTTGGTCCTTTCTTTTGTATCTGATATTTATCTATTCAAAAATGAATGTGAGGCCCTCCTTAAATGTTTTAGAAATACTGAATATACCCTGAATTCCTCCTCTTTTTGATATTTGATCAAAGGCTCAAATAAGTTTTAGAGTTACCATGAAAGTTTAGGTATTTATTTTTAACTACATGTTTCTTGATTGTTGTATCTGGTTTTACTTCTCTTGGGATCAAAATAGTTGATAGACTCATTTTCTAAGTGGGTAAAATGTGCTGGGGGGGTGAGGGGGAAGGTAACCAAACCCAGAAAATTAAGATGGACTTTCAAACAGAAATACTGGACAACATAAATAAAGAAGAAAAATCAATAATGAGCCTACTGTCCTATATTTTTAAATTCAGTATTGCAGACGATGAATAGAGAAAAGTGCTATAAATAGGCAGGAATTAATTTCAATAAAATTTTTCATTAAAAAGAAATTATAGTGGGAAATGTAACATATACACATAAGAAGACCTGTCCACTTCACATCCCATACTTTTAAGGGAATTACTTAAAATACATTTATTAAACTAATAGCAATTATTTTGGAAAAGTCATGGTGGGCTAAGGAGATGCCAGGAAAAAATTGAAGTAATGATGTTTGAAGTATGTAAATAAGATACAGGCAATTACTATCTAAAAGTTTCAACTGAAAATCCTAGTAAAATAAATTGTCTACTTTTTTAAAAGAGATAAATATACTGGTACCAAAGGCAATAATGAAACTTTGATCACTAAACAAAAGAATAAATCTTACCATTCAATAACTTCTTTGATTAAATTAAGTAATCAATAAGTGAAGTGTAAATTAGTGACTAGGATAGAGGATTGTACCCGAGACATGTACTTTCATATCACAGCTCACTTCTGTGTGACACAAGTTATTTAACCTTGTAAGTCAGGGTCTACTCTATCTCCATTCTTATTGTTTTAGAGCTTGTTGTGTCCCTACCTTTCAGGTGCTTAGTGGAGATAAAACCCATTAATGATTATAAGATGCCCAGATACTACTCTGACAAGGGCCATAAAAATGCCCGGAAAGGCAATTAGAAGGGAATGCATTATCATGCATTAATGTTGAATGTAAAATCATATAGATAAATGTAAACATAATGCCTAACCATAGCCTAATGTTTAATTTTGTCTCTATCTTGCCTTTTTGAAATTAACTGAAAATTGTCTCATACAGCAAACATGAGGAAATATACCTTTGCCCCCTAAAAATTCAAAGTTCTCCACGAGGGTGAGTTTGCTAATACATCAGTCTTATTGGGAACAACAAAAAACAGTACAGAACTAAAGCTTAATTAATCTAGTCTATAGTTCAGAGCATAATACAGCATGCTGAAATGCTCAGTTGTATCGACTAGTCCCTTTGGTTCAGAAAGACTATATGTGTAAAGTATAAAGCATGTGTTTGAGAATAAGATGGAATCAGGGACACAATTATTAATGGTATCAGAAGAAGAAATGACACATTACCTGAGCTGACACGCTTCATTCAAAGTTTTCCATGTATTAAAGGAGATCACACAAAGCAGAACAGAGCTAAGGAATTTAAAAGCAATATTAAGCATAAAAAGTTTAATTCATTGTAGCCAAATATAATTATATTTCTTTATCCTGCAAATATTTCTTATGTAGCATAAGTGGTATATTTAATTTAATGGGTCACAGAACATAAGTATAAGAATATGGCCTCTTTTGTAGAATAGAGAAGTATGGTTGAAATCTATTGCTGAATGAGCTTTGAAAATTATTATGAAACAAAGATTAATTTTCAGTATCTTTAGGTAAATCTAATGATATTTCAAACAAAATTCATTTTATGTGTTGTTTCTCTTTAAAACAGCACTAACCCAGCAATTACTAAGCAAAGAGAGGGGAAGATGGAACATGAGAGATGTAAGTGCATGAACACTGAGCTCATTTAACTTCCTTATATGACATTTTAAATGTATTCGTAGGTCACAGACTGGATGCTTATCTGGAATTACATGTTCTACTATAGGAAACTGAAACTCAGACTCAGACAGCATTACCTTTGCCCTGCAGAATAACTGATCTTTTCATATGGTGACTAAGAAACCAGCTATTTAAATTGTAGTGATAGTTCACATTGAATCAACATGTTTCTATAGGCATTCAAAGAAAAATAGTAGTGACTTTGGCTATGATTCTTCCTCATTTTATGTGCTTTCCATAAATATTCTAACAATATTTTACTGACCAAAAACATCACAGCAGCAAATTTTGAACAATTGCTGAAAAATATCAACAGCAGATAACTTTTGACCTTATACCTGAAATTATTAACAAATTCTCACTCTCAGGCATATATTGGCAGAGATAAGAAGGAATAGTTGCATATCCAATCAGAAATAATACACCCCAAATGATTAATAGTCTCAAAGATTGCATAAGCAAACTATGGGCCATGACCTGTTCTGGAGAACCACAGAATCACGGAATCAATCACAAAATGCTTGAGGTTGGAAAGGACCTCTGGCAGTACCATTGGTTCCCACACGGAAGAACAACGTGGGGTAATAGTCAAAAGGGTCAGACAAGCTTTGGCATTATCTTTACAACATCCCAGATCAAAGCTATTCAAAAGCATCTGTCAAACATTTTGTGAGGAAGGCAAAGGCTGAAAGCTAGTAATTTCTGGCACCAGGAGGAAGGCAAGCAGCAAACTTCTGCAGATGAGAGGTCAGGCTGGCAGATGGGTCCCTCTGCCCCCCGCTGCAGGGAGTTCCCCACTCTGCTGTCACTCTCCACTTCTTACTGGTGCTCCTACAGGGCTCGAGGTAAGCCAGCCCAGATTGAAAGCACCCCCAGCTCCTCCTTAGCTTTGAGGGCAGTGAATCTGTCCTGTAGCTGCAAGCCTTCAGGTGGAGCAGGAGCCTTCCTCCTGGTGCCAGAAGTTACTAGCTTTCAGCCTTTGCCTTCCTCACAAAATGTTTGACAGATGCTTTTGAATAGCAAAGGCAACTGAGATAATCATAATATGCTGAAAAAAATGTGCAAATGAAATCAGAAATCTCTCAGTTCTATAGGATGTTGTCTAAATATTTTCTTCAAATATGTTGCAATTTCATACATATATATATAGAGAGAGAAAGACAGACGAAGAAGGAAGGAGGCATGGGCAAAGGAAGAGAGTTTTAGGTAGCCCTGGAACATGGTTACCATGCATAACATACAAGTCAGAACTGCATCAAGATCCTCAACCCAAATATCAAGGATTGCTCACAAGTAACCCTCCATATAGAAAACATTTGTAGCAGAGATCTCAAATTTGCTCTTGAGTATCTCACATTTTTTTTAGGATTTGTCTGCACAATATCCTTGAGAGGCAAGTGCCAATATTCCTACCTCACAGATGGCCATATGTGCCACACAGTAGTGAAGTTACTTCATTCAGAGGGTGGTATGTCATGGAGTGGTATCAACAAAAGTGGTGACTTACCACAAAGTAAAAAATAATTATTTTCTTAGAAGAAAGTGATTAGTAACCTGCGTCAAAAATCTACATAATGCTTAACCACTTCTGAAATTCCTAGGGCTAAGAGTCTTTCTCATACTGAAATATTTTAAATTACTTCCATATTTTCCTACAGACGCCCCAACTAAATTTCCATTCACTTCTGTCTAACATACAGCATCTGAAAACTTGGAAAGGGATTCCCTTGGTTGCAGACAAGGGCAAACTGCAGGAATTTGTGAATTAGTGGGTGTATCTCCTATAGTCTAACCTGGAGAGGGCAAAATGCTGGAAAATGGCCACTGTCCACATAGAGCTGAGGACGGGAAGAACTGGGAAAGACAGTTTGTCTCTTTCTTCCCCTTATGTGCAGTGTCTTTCCCCCCATTTGCCTAAAGCAGGTAATTTTCTAAATGATACAATTAATTTTAGCAATTATAGTATAAATTAAAACTGTGCAGCTCTTTTTGAATCTCAGGCTAAATCAGTGCACTTTAAAGCCTGCTGCTTTCCTCAGATGAGCTGCTTACTCTTCAGTGAGGAAAAATACTTTCTTTCCTAAAAAATGTTTCAAAAGACTGGTAAATAAAAGTTAATCACAAACCTATCAAAAGAAATACCTTTAAATCTGTAATCTCAGCTTTGGGGGGTATTATTGGACACTTCCTCTGAAGCCAACTCTTTAATATTCTTGAAACTTCAAACAAACAAGAATAGTAAGTTCAACATTAATTGCAAGTGATTCTTCTGTATTACTGTGGTTGCCTACAAAATGGATCTATGGCTTATTCTGAGATCGGTATTGTCTGTTACTAAAAGAGGAAAAGCAAGAGCAAGGTTGTCTGGGCTTCTTGCTTGTACAACCAACTCTCAGTTACTGAGGACTGTTTATTTAGTTGGCGATTACCTATGGTATAGGGGAAGCAGCACTTTAGCCCCAGCTGTTTATGTCCAGCTGTAGTTCAACAATGGCATTATCAGATGCACGCTGGTTCCCCACAGCTGCGTGTCTGCATGGCACCTCCCAGCATTTGAGGAATACTTACTATATAACAGGCAGCATGTTGGGTCTGGCAGTCAGTGTCCAGGACAGAAATTCTGCCATCCTGAGTGTCCATACTGCAGCGACATGTTCTTTAGTCCTTATGTTACCTGTGTTTTTCCATTATCTGTGGTATTCCAGCAGCCCCACTTTCCCTGATAATAGAAAGTCGACAGCATTCCTGATTCTGCTATGCAGTTACAATAGGGGTCAGTCCTGGAGCTTTATTACACCTCAGTTTATCTGTTGTATAATTGAAGTAATAATATCATTGCGTTTTACTCCCAAGCTGGAGATGAGCTGGAATGACAATTAATGTCTGTAAAACCTTTCAGATCCTGGGATTAAATGCTCTAAATACAGAAAGTGTGAAGTGTTATTACTGCTTTTACTACAGCTAGAGAGTCATCTCTTTGTATTCCTAACAATACCACACTTTTATTTTTAATTTAGCATCTTCTTAATCAGTCTGGCAAACTTTAAAAATATTTTTAAAAGTGCTTGGTCAACCTAAAAAAATGAAGACTAATTAAATATGAAGAACTTCTGAAGTTCTTGTTCATAATGAGTTTTTCTGAAAGGACGTGGGAGTCCTGGTGGACAGTAAACTGACCATGAGCATTCTGGGCTGCATTAGGAGTACCGTTGTCAGCAGGTCGAGAGTGTTGATCCTTCCCCTCTACTCAGCACTGGTAAGGCTACATCTGGAGTGTTGGGTCCAGTACTGGGCTCCCCAGTGCAAGAGAGATGTGTGGACATGCTGGAGAGAGTCCAGAAAAAGGCCAAAAAGATGATAAAGGGACTGAATCATCTCATTTTAGGGAAGACTGAGAGAGTTTCGACTATTCAGCCTAGAGAAGGGAAGGCTTGGGGAGGATCTTATCAATATGTATAAATTCTTGTTGAGGGGAGTAGAATCACAGAGACAGCTCTTAGTGATTCTGTGACATATATAACATACATGCTGAAAATAGCAAGGCTGTCTATGCAAAACTGTAATGTCACCCATAGGTGATATTTTCATTTGTCATCTGTGTGAATTCTGTAATTCTGTGATATTAGCACAACAGAGGCAGGCATGGTATAACCTGTTCATGAATCTATTTAGGCTGGAAATCACAAGATCTCCAGTCAGAACAGTAACATTGTGAAAAAAGCTCCCTAATAAGAGTAATGAAGATTAACAATACCTGCAGAGTTCAGGGAAGAAATTGATAAATATATGAAAGCATTATATGGGACTGTTGCCTGTGAATACTCAACTCGGGAAAATAGGCGGTCTCATCTAGTCTTATTTGCACTGTATGAAAGCATTTTATAGATAATGTTGTGGGCTTATGTTCATCATGACCTTTGGGTGTAAGGACAAAAAATTAATCTCAGTTTCAGTTTAGGAACTCAGACACCATCCTGGCATATACCTCACCTACTTTTACACATTCTGAAAGAATAAATCTAGACTATGCAATATGTTTTTAATTGATAATCACTCTATATTTTAAACATTGTTTCTTCTGTCATTTAGTATATCACGTATCCCAAGTACGGGGCTTAAGCATATGTATAACTTTGAAGATGTGAGTAATGCAGGTATTATGCAAGTAAATATGTTATTATTTCAACCTATCTTTCTAGCATTTCTTCCGTAAAGCAATAACAAAAAATCTGTTTGAAACTGGTAATCTTAAGATTACTTGTTTAAATAAACTAAGCATGTCCTTTCATGGTCAGCATCTGGTATGATCATAATTTGCAGATATTCAAAAGATAAAAGGAATAATTCAGATAAGATATTTTAAAATAATTCCATTTTCATGATAAAAAAATATAATATAAACCAGTTTTTTAATATTCACTTTCCATGTGTAGTTGCCTGTCATGGAAATTAATAACCAGGTCTCCTATAATGACAGTGATACACGACAAAAACCACACGGTTACTGAAATACATGGCTATCTTATAAATACAGTTTTAGCTATACTTCTGATTTTCTTGGCAAGTTTTCATCTACCTGTTTTCTGATTTTTCCAATATGATCCTCAAAACCATCATCCTTATCTCTCATATGTTTTACCTAATTCAGGCCAGCTCTCCTGGTTAAGCTGAAAGTTTGTGTATGGGGAGGGGGATGCTGAGTTTTATACAGAGGACAATCACCTGTTCTATTAATTTTTTGGACAGATATTGTGTTGGTCTGATGTAACCAATGCTTCCAGATGCAAGTATGAGACCTATGAAAATGTGCAACTGTAGGTAGGCAGATCATTGGGGTCTACCATAAGCCATAAAATAGTTTGCACCCATCGCAATACAGAAAAGAGACTATAATAAAACTCAGACAAACACAATAATTTTTGTGGTGAGGTTATAAGGCTATACTAAAGCAGAAGACAAATAACATGTTTGTTTTCTCAGTTAGCTGCGTACTTGAGGTACAGCCGTTTATCCCTAATTCCACCCACTGAACATAAGTCACCATTCAATCTTCTTCTCTCATCCACAGATGAATAATTGGCTCCTTCGCCTGAAATCAGGTGCTGTTTTGACAAGGGAACAGTGGTACCAAAATGCTTAGTACCTCCAACTCTCACAACAGCTGTTAAAAGTTCCTTTTCCCTTCCCTTGTTATGTCTCTAGAAAAGGACAACGAGCCATTGGCAGCATTCTGATGTACAATGGGTTTCTTTATGCTGGTAACCCTCAAATAGTCCATATTTCCTGAGGTTAAAGAGAAATTTTTCACATCTATTTTTTGTTTCACTTTGTGTACAGTTTACAGGCATAGGAGAATCTAAATGGCATGCTCAATTTCAGAATGTATAACTGTTTAATTCCATCACACAAACATTGAGCATCTTCTTGATCATTGCTAATTAGATCTTGAAACACTCCACAAGGAAAGGCAGCCATGTCAATGCAAGCAGAATAAACACAAATATTGCATACCGGTTTTGTTTTCTCTTGTTCTGCTGTTCTCAATCTAAAGCAATTGTCACCTACAATTAAAATGTTGATTCTTCTTTATACTACTTTTGTGTTAAAGTTAAAATAACTTCAAAGGTTTTGAAATTAAAAGTATGGGAAATTAAAGTGAGCAGAGAAAGCGCTTCTGTGTGACAAGTGCTGAGAAACTTTGGGGAAAGCTCAACATAGCTTAAACTGCAACTGCAGGTAACCTGGAGAGAAGTGTAAGCAGAGAGCTCGAAACCAAAAGTGCATCAAGGCACTGAGAACAAAAACCATTTCCAGTTTGATCCTAACACTCAGGGTGAGAGGATATTATAATTCCTTGCAAATAAATAAGATTGTGTTTGATATATGGCTTAACTGTAATTTCTTCTTAAAGTCAATCTACAAGAGATGAACTATGATAACTTCTGTCACCAGAAAGAATGGCATAGTGGCATATGAATGGAATGATTATGCTGTCATACTAATAAATATGGTGTCCATATAGGTACTCCTATGAACACATTCCTGTCATGATTCTTTTTATCCATATTTTCTGAGCTATTCCATATTAGAAAGAAAATGCTGTTTATTTAAATGTGAAATGGAATCATAGAATCATTTAGGTAAGATCATCAAGTCTAACCGTTAACCTGGCACTGCCAAGTCCACCACTAAACCATGTCCCTAAGCACCACATCTACACATTAAATAATCCAGGGGTGGTGACTCAACCACTTCCCTGGGCAGCCTGTTCCAATGATTGGCAACCCTTTTGGTGAAGAAACTTTTCCTAATATTCAATCTAAACCTCCCCTGGCACAACTTGTCCTATCGCTTCTTACTTGGGAGAAGACACCAACACCCACCCGCCTACAACCTCCTTTCAGGTAGTTGTAGGGAACTATAAGGTCTCCCCTCAGCCTCCTTTTCTCCAGGCTAAACAAACTCAGTTCCTTCAGCCATTCTTCACAAGACTTGTGACCCTTCGCCAGCTTCGGTGCCCTTCTCTGGACACGCTCCAGCACCTCAATGTCTTTCTTGTAGTGAGGGGCCCAAAAATGAACACAACACTCAAGGTGCGGCCTCACCAGAGCCAAGTACAGGGGACGATCACTTCCCTACTCCTGCTGGCCACACTATTCCTGATACAAGCCAGGATGCTGTTGGCCTTCTTGGCCACCTGGGCACACTGTCGGCTCATATTCAGCCAGCTGTCGACCAATACTCCCAGGTCCTTTTCTGCCAGGCAGCTTTCCAGCAACTCTGCCGCAAGCCTGTAGCGTTGCCTGGGGTTGTTGTGATCCAAGTGCAGGACCTGGCACTGAGCCTTGTTGAACCTCATACCGTTGGCCTCGGCCCATCGATCCAGCCTGTCCAGATCCCTCTGCAGATCCTTCCTACCCTCAAGCAGATCAACACTCCCACCCAACTTGGTGTCATCTGCAAACTTACTGACGGTGCACTCAATCACTTGTCCAGATCATTGATAAAGTTATTAAACAAAACTGGTCCCAATACTGAGCCCTGAGTGACAGTGATGACAATAAAACAGCAAAGTTATTCGAATAAAAGTGAGACAGATCCATGCTATCCATTCAAGCATGTCCTAACAAATACAAGTGGTATCTAGGAAAAATACAGTACCGATGGAATATCGCTCCAGTACCCAAAACTGAAAGAAAACTAGTTTGAGTGGATTACTCCTCCACTACTGTCTTCTCAGAAAAAAATCAGTATATTCAGAGTGCAATATTAACTAAAAGATCTAACTCGTGGTGTTCCATAAATTCACCTTTATATTTTGGCTTCAAAAAAAGCTTTCATTAAGGTTAAGGTCCATTTTTAAGTTGGAGACATTGTTTGTCCTCTGAACCACTTACAAAGAAAATATTTCTAGCCAGTACACTAATTTAATATACTGAATTCAGTTATTGCAGTACAGAATATAAGAACACTCACCGAGATTTTTTTTTGTCTTGGAAGAACATGAATTAAATATCAGTTCTCAGAACAAAAGTAGGATGAATATACTTGGACATATCTTTAATTTTCATTGAACACAGAATAGCCTCAGAAGTACTGGTAAAAGCATGAGAATATGTCTTTTTTTTTTTTTAAAAAAAAATCTATCATGAGGAGGGAGCTTCATTAAATCTACAGTATTATCTTCACAATGCCCTCTTCTGAATCATCAAATGCAAGTAGAATTATCCATGCGGAACAATTGTAATCTGGCCAAAAAATATGACAGTAATGAGAAACAGCAGTTCACACCTGAGAGATTTTATTATATTTCAGATCAATTGCTCTATTTTTATCTAAGATTTTTCACTGCAGAGTTAACTGCGTTTGTTGCTTATGTACTGCTGCTAAACAGCTTCTCAGTGCAACACAGAAACACCAGGCCCAGAGAATGAACAAGTTCTCCCATAGAGAGGGTTTCTGGAAGTTTGTTTAAGGGAGTAAAACACATACACAGCCTGTCTGACCTGACTCAACAGTACCATGTCACCAGACAAAAAAATGCCCTTGCCTTATCTTGAAGCTCAGTAGCTTCCGTATGCAAAAGGAACCCTGAATTTGTGGTTTCTATATATTCTGTCTACCTTGGAGAAGTCAAGGTCCCCATGGCTGCCTTTTCTACTGGTCATGAGCAATGTGACACTGACATAAGAACAAGTTAGATATCTGGTGGCAGACTGAGTTGACCCATGCATTGCAAGGTCCAAGTGCATGGACCTGAGCAAAGGGAACCTGAGCATATCATAGAATCATAGAATGGTTTGGGTTGGAAGGGACCTCAAAGATCATCTAGTTCCAACCCCCCTGCTGTGGGCAGGGACACCCTCCACTAGACCATGTTGCCCAAAGCCCCATCCAACCTGGTCTTAAACACTTCCAGGGATGGCGCAGCCACGACCTCTCTGGGCAACCTGTTCCACTGCCTCACCGCTCTAACAGTAAAGACTTTCTTTCTAACATCTAATCTAAATCGACCCTCCTTCAGCTTAAACCCATTACCCCTTGTCCTGTCACTACACTCCCTGATAAAGAGTCCCTCTCCAGCTTTCCTGCAGGCCCCTTTTAGATGCTGGTAAGCCACAATTAGATATCCCCAGAGCCTTCTTTTCTCCAGGCTGAATAATCCCAACTCTCTCAGCCTGTCCTCACAGGAGAGGTGCTCCAGCCCTCTGATCAGCTTCATGGCCGTCCTCTGGACTCGCTCCAACAGCTCCATGTCTGTCCTGTACTGGGGCCCCCAGAGCTGGACGCAGTACTCCAGGTGGGGTCTCACAAGAGCAGAGTAGAGGGGCAGCATCACCTCCCTCGACCTGCTGGTCACACCTCTTTTGATGCAGCCCGGGACACAGTTGGCTTTCTGGGCTGCAAGCGCACACTGCCAGCTCATGTTGAGCTTCTCATCAATCAATACTCCCAAGTCCTTCTCCTCAGGGCTCCTCTCAATCCATTCCTCACCCAGCCTATGGCTGTGCTTGGGATTGCGCCAACCCACGTGCAGGACCTTGCACTTGGCCTTGTTGAACTTCATGCGGTTCGCACGGGCCCACCTCTCCAGCCTGCAAAGGTCCCTCTGGATGGCATCCCTTCCCTCCAGTGTGTCGACCACACCACACAGCTTGGTGTTGTCAGCAAACTTGCTGAGGGTGCACTCGATCCCATTGTCCATGTCGCCGACAAAGATGTTGAACAGTGCCAGTCCCAGTACCAACCCCTGAGGAATGCCACTCGTCACTGTTCTCCACTTAGCCATTGAGCCGTTGACCACAACTCTTTGAGTGCGACCATCCAGCCAATTCCTTATCCACTGAATCGTCCATCCATCGAATCCATGTCTTTCCAATTTAGACACAAGGATGTCATGCGGGACAGTGTCAAATGCCTTGCACAAGTCCAGGTAGATGATGTCAGTTGCCCTTCCCTTTTCCACCAATGCTGTAACCCCATCATAGAGGGCCACCAAGTTTGTCAGGCACGATTTGCCCTTAGTGAAGCCGTGTTGGCTGTCCCCAGTCACCAATCACGTCCTTATTTTCCATGTGCCTGAGCATAGTCTCCAGGAGGGTCTGCTCCATGATCTTGCCAGGCACAGAGGTGAGACTGACCGGCCTGTAGTTCTCTGGGTCTTCCTTTTTACCCTTCTTAAAAATGGGGGTTCTGTTTCCCCTCTTCCAGTTGGTGGGAACTTCGCCGGACTGCCAGGACTTCTCAAATATGATGGCGAGTGGCCTGGCCACTTCATCCGCCAGTTCCCTCAAGACCCGCAGATGCATCTCATCAAGTCCCATGGCCTTGTGCACCTTCAGGTTCCTTAGATATTCGCAAACCTGATCTTCTCCTACAGTGGGCGGTTCTGCATTCTCGCAGTCCCTGCCTTCTGTGCCCTGGGCAGTGTGGCTCAAGCATTTTTCAGTGAAGACTGAGGCAAAGAAGTCATTGAGTCCCTCAGCCTTCTCCATATCCTGGGTAACCAGGTCACCCGTTTCATTCCGGAGGGGACCCACTTTTTCCCTCATCCTCCTTTTATCACTGACATACCTATAGAAGCTTTTCTTGTTGTCCTTGACATCCCTGGCCAGACTAATTTCTATCAGGGCTTGGGCTTTCCTAACCTGCTCCCTGGCTGCTCGGACAGTTTCTCTGTATTCCTCCCAGGCTACCTGTCCTTGCTTCTACCCTCTGTAGGCTTCCTTTCTGTGTTTGACTTTGCCCAGGAGCTCCTTGTTCATCCATGGGGACCTCTGGGTGTTTTTGCTTGACTTCCTCTTTGTTGGGATGCATCGCTCCTGAGCTTGGAGGAGGTGACCCTTGAATATTAGCCAGCTGCCTTGGGCCCCTCTTCCTTCCAGGGCTTTGTCCTATGCTATTCTACCAAGCAGATCCCTGAAGAGGCCAAAGTCTGCTCTCCTGAAGTCCAGGGTAGTGAGCCTCCTGTGTGCCCTCCTCGCTGCCCTGAGGATCTTGAACTCCACCATTTCGTAGTCACTGCAGCCAAGGCTGCCCTTGAGCTTGACATCCCCTACCAGGCCCTCCTTATTGGTGAGAATAAGGTCCAGCATGGCACCTCTCCTCGTGGGCTCCTCTGTCACTTGGAGGAGGAAGTTGTCATCAACACGTTCCAGGAATTTCCTGGATTGCTTGTGCCCTGCTGTGTTGACCATCCAACAGATGTTGGGGTGGCTGAAGTCCCCCATAAGGACCAGGGCTTGTGAGTGTGAGGCTGCTCCTATCTGCCTATAGAGGGCCTCATCCGCTCGGTCATCCTGGTTGGATGGCCTGTAGCAGACCCCCGCTATGATGTCCCCAGCCCCAACCCTCCCTTTAATCCTGACCCATAGGCTCTCAGTCAGCTCCTCATCCATCCCCAGGTGGAGCTCCATGCACTCCAGCTTGTCATTGATGAAGAGGGTGACGCCCCCTCCTTGCCTGCCCTGCCTGTCCTTCCTAAAGAGCCTGTACCCTTCCATCCCAACACTCCAGTCATAGGCGCTATCCCACCATGTCTCTGTAATGCCAATAAGGTCATAGCCTTGCAGGCGCACATAAGTCTCCAGCTCCTATTGTTTATTTCCCCATGCTCTGTGTGTTCGCGTAGAGGCATTTCAGTTGTGCCCCCGATGAGGTTGACTTATTGGCTGGGGTGGCTGGATCAGGAACCATGTTTTGCCCTTTTGTACAGTAAGGAGCTTTCAACAAGCCCACACCAGAAGAGTTTGCATCCAGGGCAGCAGTCAAAGCACAGTTATATGGTGATGAAGTCAGGGTCTCACAGCAACATCTGCAGACAACTTTCCAAATCTAGCCTCATTTTCTTAATACCAGATCTGCTTTTATTACTGTCATATAATTGAGATGGTATTATAAAAACCTAGATGCTAATTAATCTGCTGAAATTAATGACATTTCCAGGAATGTTTTATTGTAAGCTTTCTTAAAAAGCCTTTTTTTTTTTCACATTTCAGATGAAAACAGCAAGAAAATTGATATTTCTTTTTATCTTTCTCCTGATTTATAACACTTTTGTGAAATGTTCTTCTGAAAACACCTTCTTGTACCAAAAAAACTGTACTCTTGAAACATTGTCTTGGAGGATGGAGATGTAAGAGTGGTGAGCATTTAAGTTATTCACTCCCAAATGCCATGCTTTCTTCCCCCATCCAGTCAGGACAGTTGTATAACCGGTTTATTTCACCTGTTCATGCCATTTCAGAACCAGACTTCTTATCTTAATCTGTAGCACTAGCTGTCCCCTTCTACACAATGACTATCAATGGCCTGTTTTATTAAGGGACCACCTTGAAGTTCATTCTTGCAGAGTGCCTAGCCCGTTGAAATTTCTTTTTTCATTAACATATTGACATGCATTAGGTTAAACATGTTGTACTGCTTTGGAGTTAGAGGATCCTGTATCATGGGAGGCTGAGTCTCTATGCTAGACTGAGGAGAGAGATGGATGTGACAAATATCTCTTTGCTATACTTTCCTTTGTGCAAGAGGGACACATTGAATTTTTAGGAGTTTTTAATTAGGTGGTCTAGTTCCCTCATGCTAACTGAAAGGAAAGAAGGCAGAGAAGCAGCATAGGGAGTGCTTCTAGGATTACAAACTAATGTAGTATCAGCGCTTTGCTTGCAGCAATTAAAGTGCAGCGGGCACAGGGAATGAAGCCTGGAGGGGACAGATGCCTGAAAAAAGGGGTGGACCTAGACATTACAGAAACACCATCATAGAGAAAAGTCCCCACCCCTGCCAAAGGACAGATGGATTTTTTTGAGAACTTATAGCCATATTTTGATCATGCATTTCAATACTCCAATTAAAACAGTGAAATTGGTACAGACAATAGAAAGAAGGAATTATATAAGGTTATATGAGCATTGTTTATCTTCCTTCCCATCTGGGAATAGTTACATCAGTTCCTACCTAATTAAATATATCAATGTTAACATTATTATACCTTTTTAACTAAACAGGTTCAAGTCCATGCATTTCAAAATGGTCCAACTCCTACGGCTGAATAAATTTGACGTAACACACTACTTCACAGTCAGGCAGGACAAGGGCCACAGTAAGTCACCTAAGATATGATAACTCATTAAGTGGCAGTAAATCTGACCAATTTCACACACGTCACCATATCTTTAAAGTGACATAACTGTATAATCAGATCGCGCACTTCTGATATATATAGGTACTTACCACTAGTGCTCTTTATAAATATGCATATGTAACATTGTGCAACAAACCACAGATGAGAGAAAATGGATGGCAGTTATGTGAAAAAGTGCCAGCACATACAGTTTTAGAAATATAAAAGATGATCCAAAAAACCCAAAGAACTTGACACTGGTAGTGGGCAGACAAAACTGCCATTAAAAGTAGAGCAAACAAGGCAGAAGAACCCTTGAAACTGGGAAGATAGAGACAAGCAGAAATAGAGATTTCAGGTTAATAAATCAGGTCTAAATCTACTTTTAGTCAAGCAAAGGGCATAATTCACAGAGTACACAAGCAAAATGAAATTCAAACCAAGGAAACCTATGATATACTTCTAGTTTTCCAAAGTGCAAACTGTAAAGGAATTTACTTAAACAAAGCATATATATTTACTGCAATCAAGTCTAAGAATTTTCACCTACATATAGATGAAAATGGTATATATCTTCCTACATATATGCAAAATCTGTAGACGTCTGAAAACTTTTCCAGGACATCCCAAAAATCTGATTTTTCCCAGCTGTAGATAACATTCCATTTGCATGACAAGAAATCAATTGCTAGCAACCAAGCAACTGTGAGAGCTGCCTTATTCAAAGTGTTACTTTATAAAAATACTTGAATGTCACTTGGTTCAAATATTTGGCTTATCAAATACTGAATACCAGGGTTGTTTGCTAACAAGATAGTGACCTGGTGTTAATGTGCAATGAGAAGCCTTTATGTGAAAGTTGGGGTAACTGGTGGACACTTAGAACTGCCTATCAGCTTCAGACAACATGACAGCACCTGCCAGAAGATAGTGTGTTGGCCCCCTCCAGTGTCACAGCAAACTAAGTGTGTCAGCTGTGGTATGTCAAATCAACATGCCTGCTAGTGACTCACCATTTTATGTTACTCTGATCTTACGGTTCCGCCACAGCAGATAAAAATAATTTCAGCAGCAGCTAGACTTGAAGAAATAAAAAATGCATGTTAAAAATAGTAGACAATATTCAGGGGTCAACCTACTTTTAAGAAAGGAATGTAACAAATAATTATTCTTCAGGGAACAGATTTAAATGCGAAGCTGGTAAATGACATGAAAGATCTGGCCAGGGTTTGAGTAATTCTTTCTTTCCTCCTCTTGTCCTTCCTTGATTCTATTTTACAGTGAAGTATTTTCTTCTAGATATGATTTTTTTAAAAAAGATTTTTCATTAAACTTAATAATATCCATTCATTTCGGCTTTCTACTTACATAAAATCTTTAACATACTTCTACTGCCATTTTCCCCTGTACAATGAACAAAGTATTAAATTATGAAGAAAGCAGTGCAAATCTTCATGAAGAGACAAGAACAACACATTACCAAAGCACTTCCCTCTTAACCTCAGTCCTAATAAACTCATTTCATGTGGTGAAAAAGTAGTGGAGGTTACCTTATAATATCATGCTGTTTCTTGGACCTTACTGAGAAGGGTATCATTGCAAAATTCATGCAACTGAACCTGCCTCAGTAAGCTGAAATTGCATCCATCAGTTTAGTGCACAGGGCTTTGAAAAGAGCTCTTCAGAAAAAGGTAAATACGTGTCCTTTCTCACTCATTTTTCTTTGAAACTCTTGCCACAGACTCAGAGCCAATGAACGCTTAAGGGAGACTGCAAACAGGGTCTTGCAGTACCCTAAACAAAATACGTACCTCTTACTCAAGGCTGGGCAAACCAGAGAGCTTTCCCTCTGCTCATAAAAGGGCTGGCAGAGTTGTGCTGAACATCTTTTTACAATACCTTTCTCTAAAGTTGTCATTGCTGACTCTAGCTACCAATGGATGGTGTTTGCACTTCTGGAAGTCAAGAATCACCCACACTCAACTGGTTGCGCATCACAGTTTGACCAATGACCTAGGGCCATCTCTGTCACTCTGTACCACCTAGAACATTTCCCAGCACCACGAAAATCTGGCCAGCATATGCAAAGCAGCATCTGTAGAAAACAAGATATGGCTCCCAAAGTCCTCCTAGCACATCTGCAGGCTGCCTATAGATTTTTGGGGGAGCAATTTCTTTAAAAGGCCCAAACATCTGGTCAAAGATTGAAAAGGATTATTTTCAAGACATAACACACCAGCACAGCTTCAGTAATAAGTCACCCAATAAACTTTTTCCAGAATAAAGACTGTGTAAAGTTTCAAAGGATTTTCACTTAAGTTTGCACTCAAGTCTCTTGCCTTGCAATAGGCCATGAAGTCCAGCTGTCAACCTCATTCCAGAGTGAAGAATAAGATGGAGAATTTTTCCACAAAAAAAACCCCTCCCACACTTAATGTAGTTACATTAATGTAGAAACTTGACCACCAGCAAGACCCTTGATCTCCTCTGTTCTCTTCTTCTGACATTTTAATTATGGCTTTTGGTTTTTCAGTTGCAAATTGAATACAATTGTCAGGATGACTTTGGTGACTATCGCTGTGTTGAAACTGTATATGAAATAGGTGCACTGTGGCTCTGTCTAAGCTAAATGTCTATTAAATGAACACCTGTTATTCCTTCTAGTCCTGTGGTCCTAAATATCAAACAGATTTTTGTCAGTAAGGAATGGGTGAAGAAAGGATATGTTTAGGGTGTTTCAAAGCTGTACTGTTTACAGCTGCAGCATTTGACCTATATCATTGTCAGCTCTGTTGGCTGCCAGGACTGGCAGGGGGCACCAAATGAGGTGGCCCAAAGTGTATTACTGTTTTGTTGGTTTGGTTAGTTGGTTTGCTACAAAGATTTTAACTCAAGAGCAGTATGAGAAGAGAGGCTGGTAAGCAAAGTAGCAAAACTGAAGCCAAGGCCAAACTTCAAAACCATCAGGCATCTCTGGTGACTTGACTTCAGCTATGTTGGTGGATTCCCAAGGGATTATATTCAAGTGATAAAGATTCAATCCCTCTTCCAATATTATCTTGGATTTTGGCAAGGTAGGCTGTAGGCTGATATCGCCTCTAGATTTGCATGAGTCTTTTTTTTTTACAGAAAGCCATAAGGTGTAGAGAACACAAAGTAATTGTCTGATATGGAGTTTCCCCTCAAGATTTTGAGCAAGGAAGATGGTAAGGAATAACTGTCTAAAAAATCCTACAGTCTGTAGGAAACAGGGATTATACCTGACTAAAAAAGTTGGCAGGCTTTCATTGACTGAATGATAGACTAGTTCTGCAGTGCCCTTTGATTGACTGCTGCAGCCAGATGGATACCAGCACTACAGGCAAAAAAAGTTAGGTTCTGAGAAATACTCATAATTGGCTGACATCTGCTGGCTGCAACTGTGCATTGGCGTTGCAATCCCACCACCAACTCCATCATGTGTCAGAGAACATACAGCAGGCTTTCATGGTATATTTATATTTATATATAAGACAGTTATGTAACGTACAGAGCTCTTCAGGGAAAGGTAAAATGCTATTACTTTTCTAAACAAGTGTTTTAAATTTATTTAAAAAACCCTCCCAAACTAATTCTAGCTTTATAAAATAATATAATTGGCTTTATATTTTCTCATTATCCAGTAACTAGTGATTTTTTAAAAGACACTAACAATTTAAGGGAACTATAAAGCACAGACTGAATATAGAAATAGGTATCTTGGCAGAAATATGCAACTTCTGTAGCACTTGAACTGATTAATTGGCAATAAACTATCTAATAAAACCATGTTATGTCCAATAATATAAAAAATGTTCTGCATAGAAATGTAAAAAGTAGGCAAAAAATTGAAAAAGTCATACCTGAAAAGAAGCAAATATGCATTTTAAGAGAGGAGTTTTTTAACAGTCTTCTTTATTTTGATTGATTTATTATTATGCTCAAATACTTTGATATTATCTAAGTTCCTGTGGTAAGAATGTGCAGTACATTATGTAACAGATTAAACTCATTAAAACATTACAAAATAGTACTATTTTAGTATATTAATTTCATTAAGTTAGTTGCACTAATAGTGCTTTGACTTTGATTTTTTTTTTTACTCCCTGACGACCCATTCACAAAATACATTGAGCCATCACCCTAATGAAAAATCCTGCAAACAATAGGAACACATATCTGATTTAATTCATGAATATTGCAACTATTGCAAAAGATAAAATGAAGACCTTACCTTATGCCTTTAGAATACTTTTACTATATTTATTACTGCTATTACTCACTGATGGGTTACTATTATTCAGTGATAGTTAATATGATTTAAGATAACTTCCATTCTTAATAGCATTTCCTAAAAGAACCATTATTACTATTAATGTCTTAAATAACACTTAGCCAATGCAGTTCTGTTAAGTGAAGAGCTAAAGTAAGTTGGTAAAGGAGTGCTTTGAATGTTTTGCAGTTCAAAACAATTTATGAGGTAGACATTTTGATACCTAACATCAAAGCACATTTTGAGAAGCAGCAAAACTGATAAAATCATTTGTGAAAATGAAAAAAAAAAATCTTTTGAAGGGCAGAATCTTGTGGTGATTATGCAACACTTACATAATTAAGCATACAGTTAACCTTGGCACATTACAATATGAGTAATTTAATTTTCTCTGCCTGAATTTTGCCTGTAATTTCCTAGCCTGTAGTAGTTTAATGATACCTTGCTTTAGGCTACTTTCCACCAGTGGGCGACTTCAAGGACATAAGAAATAGCTTCCACATGGGTGATGATAGCATCTGTCCCCAAGCAGCAGGAATGTTCATTCGCAAAGTTCATTTTACAGCACTGAAATCTTAGTCAATAAAACACATTAGAATCTTTTAGCAGGAAAGTTGCACTGCAAGTATAGAAAGGTGTAGTATAATACCAGGGCTAACTTCACCTTCTTAAAGGTTTTATTTAATATCAATGAAGGAGAACTATAATAGATATCCAGTGTGATTTATTATGGTTTATGATCACAGACAGTCATCAACCTCAGGCTTTAGTGGCAAAAAGGCCACTGCCTTTTTGCATTTATTCCTGTACAAGACACAGGGAAAAAACTGCTAGTTTTGTTGTATACAAAGATCCGCCAAGTCTCACATATGCAGTAAGATGCTCTTTCTGTCAGCCCACTCTTTTCACATCCCCAGTATATGCCTCCTGCGCTGGTTGTATGGCACCATGCCTCCCTCCTGCTCCATTATCTTTTGTACATTTGACTGGCAATTCCCCAGCTGGTGGCATCTAGTACACAAAGTCAAGGAGAGGGAAATAAGGCAGTGAGGCTGTTCTGCATCCCAAGAACCATACATTCCTCTGAAGCAGAGTTGGACCATGGATCCCAGCTTGGAAGTGTCCCCCGTCACACGACTGTGAGCTGTTGGGTTAGCCTCAGCTACTGATAAGCTGCTAGCTTAGAGTCATGCAAAAAACCACAGTGCTGTTGTGGATATTGATGATTTTTCAGATTTTGTCGTTCATTGTACATTCCACATCTCTATATTTTGATGACACGTGGTGGCCACAGAAGCCAAGGCACAGAACTACTACTTTCCTTAGGCAGGTAGCCAGTGAAACCTCTCAGTCTCAAAGACTAGGACTACAGTAACGAAGGAGCCAGCCCAAGCCATGCCCTCATCCATCCATCCTCCCCAGACTTGCCAGGCTGGCCAGTGTGGCCCTGGCCACTGCCAGCAATCATTCTCCCATGCCGGTGACACAACAAAAACCATCCCCAAAGGATATTTGGCCACAGCCACCCTGAAGGACTGAATGACTTTAACTGTATGGATATAAGTTGTGCTGTGCCTCTTTGCCCCAGGACCAGAGTCCAGTCCCCAGTCTTGTTTATTTACTAGCAACCATCAGGAGGTGTGTCCTGTTTTTTAACCACAAACCCACTCTTCTACCAGGTAGAGTATGACTAAAGGCCAGCAATCCCTATTAAAATATTTACCCTGCTGTAAAATTCAAGCTGCTTTAGGTTTCCGTTGTTCCTTTTAAAGACAGAGCTTCACATAAGGAGTTGTGTACTGCTGCCTTTCCCCAGGCAAACCATGTCAATGCTGCTTCGTCTCTGAGGCAGCAGCCTGTCTCTTGCGTGCCCTGCAGTGCTTCCACAGATATAGGGAGCAAAGTCATCTCCCTCCTTCTGTCCCTACTTTGTTGGTAGTATGATTTTCATTAGCAACATATGGAAGAATTGAAAACAAATCCTACTGGTAAACAGCAGGATCGGAAAATACCCTTCTTAATACTCTTTGGCATAGCCAGAGAACAGCTGGTCATGTGCCAGGTTTTTACCAAAAATCCAACTTCAATATAGTTTTTCCCTACTTGAAATTAAATGGACAGATTTACTGTTCTAATTTTTCCAACTGAAATATAACAGCAAAAGTTGACCGACATGAAGTGCTCAGGCCTGGGGTGTGCTGCACATGAATATTGCTGTTGAAGGACATTGAATATCTGTCCTTTGGCTAATCATACAGACAGCAGACAAACTCAATGCAGGTGTTGTTCGACACTTGGATGGACAGAGAGAAGGGAAGAAAGACACAAAATGTCACAGCCTGGTGCTTGCCAAGAGCCACATGGCAGACTTTAGGTACCAGAGCTGAAATCAGGAACCAGCACCAAGAACCAAGATAAAGATAGCTCAGGAACTGACCCTGTTGAATAGACACTCAACTACTTGCAAAAAGGAATCAGATAAATTATGGGAAGTGGCCTAAAACTTGCCAGAACAGGGTGAAAAACAGGTATAATGTGTTATCAGTGATAATATCTCTCTTTACATACATTGCAACAGTATTGCAATTAGGTTTTATGATAGATGCAAAGACAGAAAAATCCACAGTCATCTGAGACAATAAAAATGTATTTTCAGGTGCAGTCACTTCCAGGACATTTTGAATGCATGAATCTCAAGGGTAAGTAGAATTTTACGTAGAAAAATGTTTTGGTACTTCAAATGATGTTTCAAGGCACCTCTATGTATCAGCTTTTCGAAGACAGCAGGTCAAATATGCTCATTACAACTTATGCTGCTTTCTCTTTTTAGTTTGTTTTTTCATGTCCTGAAGTCAATATTCATTACTGATGTGTAATAGGAGTCAAGCTTTTGCTGCTTCCTCTTTCCAGGACTAACTTGCTTCAAATACAAATTAAGTGCTATTGAGCTAAATTGTCCTTTCAAATTTGCTATAAGGCAATTTGCCATTCTCCCAAATCCAGAACAAAAATAGAATCAAGGTTTGTGTTTCTTGCAGAAAGCTTAAAAAAGTCTATTCCAGGCTGAGAGGCATGTGCTAAGAGTTCCTGTGGTTTATAGCAGCTCTTGCCAAATCACAGTAGCATCTCAGAAGCAACCTTCCCACTCTTCTTTAGCAGGATGTATTTCACATTAATATAGAATAATCTATATGAGAACTGCAACGCTGCCAAGAGGAAATAGTGGAGACTCACACAGTGGAGCAAATATATTATACTTTCATATTAATATATACACTGTGAACACTTGCTTTCTTTGCACATGACCTGGCTACGGACAAATACATCAAGAATAACTCATAATGAATGGATAGAGTCCTCTCCTATTCACAAGAATTTAAAATATTGATCATTTGCCCTTCATTATGAACATTAGATTTAACTTTTAAAGCCTAGATAAAATTACATTCCAGTTAACCGTCATACTAAGAGTTCAGCAGAAATCTTTTCCTTCTAAATTTACTTTATTTTTTTTAGACTGGAAAAAGTGTTTGATAATTATTAGTAAGAAAATGTTTGAAATTCTCAAGTTAAGCTTACTTTTCTGAAATACTGAAGGTCAGAAGTTTATTTTTTTTCTTGCAAGAAGAGTTTTTCATTTGTTAGTTAAGACTGATCACATTTAGGAGTGCAGTACACATTCAGATAAATAAATAACAATTACTAGCAATGTATACAATAAAAATAGTGGAAGAAATTAAACTTGAAAGTCATTTGCCCAAACATATTTATTCATAAAATGTGAAAAATAAATCTTCCTATTTGTAATAATCTTTAAAGTACTCTAAACATAATTCTGGATAGATTTATTAGAAGATGGTCTATTACTATAAACAAGCAGTTCCATTATTTGGAAATCAAGGGTGTCATTGCTTTCTCCCTAAATTGTTGGTGATCGACTTGAGAACTGAGGTCACTATCTTGCCATCAACTCATGTCTTCTAGACAGATGGCAACTACAGATATTCTTGGGATGAAACAAGGCACTGATGTAAGGCATAATGAATATGTGACAAGAATGATACTAGGTGCCAAGAAAATTCACAAGATGTAGTTCTAGAACTGTTTCTCTAGGGAAAATAAATTGTCTAAGTAATTTGAGAGGAGACTTTGCTTTAAATCTCATCAAAATCCCAGATGGGATGACCAAAAGAGTTTGTGCTTCATTTTAGCTTGTGGGGGAGTTTTCTGCTCAGGTTGTTTCTGAAACCAGGACGAGCTGTGGATATAACAAATGAGACCACAGTACAATAACATATTCCTGTTTGAAGGCAAAGGCCCCTCATCTTATAATTCACTGGCTTTAAGGGCTGCTTCACACGTGTTGAACTGTTGGACTGGGCCAGGCACTGGAAATATGTGAATTTGAGGGCTGCAGTTCAACAGACTGGCTTTGCTTTACCTAGCCATAAACATGTATCAGTTAGCTTTTCTTTCTAACCTGTCTCAGTCTTACTTAGTCTACATGTGTACTGAGGAGCAGCTTCAGTGCTGTAAACAAATTTTACCACTGTTATCCCCTGGAGCTTCCCTTAGACTCCTTTATATAAAATCACTATCACTGCTGTAAACCAGGATGAAGTCTAACATGCCCAACTTCAAAGCAACCAGGGAGATGAGCCTTAGGCCTAAAAAATTTAAGCACTTAAAATAAAGGTTAATTTAGTGCCAGAAAAATCTAATTCTGACTAATTTATTTTAGTTTAATGCATGCCTGGAGGCTAAGCCCAGAGCTAAGGGTGGCACAACATCTGAGGCTCACCCCTTCCTTGCTTTTGTCTAGCTCCAGGGAGTAAGTTACTACTTGCACTTCAAAGGCCAAAAGTCACCCTGTCCTTTAGGCCAGGGAACAGAAAGGCTATGGATGGAACCAAGGCTTATCCCATTCTTCTCTGCCTCTTCACAGCCAATTTGACCCTAGTAAGAAATGCCATTAGAGCGTCAAAATCAAAAAAAAAGATACTATCCTAACAGCCGTCAGTGGGATCCAGAGGCAAAGAAGAGGTCCTCAGGCTACTTCACTTTCTCTGACTTTACTTACTTCCAGCACAGCAATAGCATGCCAACATATGCTGGGCAGCCAGGATACACTTAGTGACAACAGCCTAACACAAGCAGCATGATTGGAAAACTAAAGAATTTGCGGTTCAGCATATTTGAAGCATTTTCCGCATTCACCAATGATAAAAGGAAGAACAGTTTTCCATGATGGAAATTTTAAATAATTCTAATTGCCCAAATGAGTTTGAAGACTGTTATGAAATCTTAACCAATATATGCTTATATTTTCAATTATTCAACTTCAATTTTAGAACCTTCGCAGAATTTTTACAAAATGGAAGGGAAAGGACATAGTGATACTGAGACCTTATCTTCATCTAATAAATTTCTGTCCTTGCTTTGATTGCCTCTGTTGACCTTCAAACATCTTTTATCACATTTTATCCATAAGTTTGTTTTATTATCTTCACTTGGTCTAATTACCTGGATCATTCTATACTGTTCCCTACAGAGAAATATACTGCTGAAGTTTGGGTTTTTAAATACTAATTAAAAAATTCATTAGTGTGTGAATTAATTTCCACTCTTTGTATTTTCCTCTCCCTCTTGATAGCCATCAGAATCTGATAGCAATGTAGTTGTTGCCATACTTTAATTATACTGGTAAGATTCCTTTATCCACCTGTGGTATAGGGAAATAAACTTTGTTACACCCAGCCTAAATGCAAATCTATGTAAACTGTAGATCTAATATAATTTATTTGTGTCGTATAAATAGTTCAACTGTGTTCCTAATATTTCATTATGTATTTAGTATATGGAACAATATTTTAAAACATCCTTCTTAAAAATGTTCTTGGGCAATATATTGAAGGCTGGGTTCATAAATCTAATTTGGTTGCTGTAATAGCAATATCCAGAGAGAGGCTATTTTGTTAAATCACATAAAAATACTGTAACAATACAGTAGGAACATCCATGCCTGTTGAGCCTCAGAAACACCAATATGTCCTGTTGGCTCCTGAGGAACACCTGTTCATGATATTATTTAAAATGTTGTTAATAACGAAAACAAGCATCTACTCAGTTACGTGTTCATCTTCGGCTCTGCAACTCAACTAGCTATGCACAGCTTCATTTATTTTTGTCCTTTGTTTTTCCTGTTACAAAGTTGAATTAAAAAAGCATCAGAAGAGTTCCTTTGTGCTGTAATTTTTTAAGACCTTGTCCAGTTGACCTCTATCAGTCTGTATTAAATTTAATAGAAAAAAAAGTATCTTTCCACATTAGGTCCTCATTTATGATGAAAAAGATAGAAATGGCAGTCGTAATTCTTGTTCCACTAAGGCTAAAGTAATTTTAAATTACAGCCTTATATGTTGCAGAATAGAAAAGTTCTTCAAAACTCATCTAGGATGATAGGGTCATATTGGTGCAACAAGATTCTAGCAGTAGTAACACAGGTTGGTATTGTTTCTGAGTTTGATGGAATAAAAGCGTGGATTTGCTACTGCTGTTGCTTTTTGTTACTCTGACTCCTGTTTCTTGAATTGCTTTCTGCACAGTTACAGAGCCTTAGTAGGAGACATCGAAGCTGTGGATCCATTGTCCCGAGAAGTACAAACTAAAGATATGGATCTATGACTGTGAAGGACTAGAGCTTGGAGTTTTACATTCCAGATGTCTACTGCATTTGTCAGGATGTTATAGGCATGTAATTACAAGAGAGGTTTCCAGGCTGCATATCTCAGAGCAAATCTCAAAGGAGAAGGATTCTAGTCATGTCTCTTTTCTCTTGGCACCTCCTGTGGACAGTTTAGGCATATCTTTGCCACTGCGACTTTTTTCAAGCGCTGGCTGAATTCCCTTTGGAAATCCCTAGCTTGCTCTATGAGACATATTAAGAATTTAGAGAAATATTTTGCGTTTTAGGTTCAGAGCAACCTAGATGAGGAGCTATCTAGATGTTCAAATGTTATGTATGACAATACTAAATGTCAACATTCCCAAGTTCCTTTGTATAACTGACTATATTCTTTTATAGTTGTGCTTCGGGTCCCCAAAGAGACTACCATTTTCAGAATAAAGTAGCACTGAAGTGTCTCTGGTTTGGTTTTTTTTTCAGAATCTGTACTAACACTTTCTGAAAACAGGCTGCAATAAGATAATTTCTATTATTTGACCAAAAATTCAGAAATGCTCACATTCAGATCACTGCTCATTTCAGAAAATCCACAGATATACATATATGTATACACATATACATCTGTACACAAATATCCCCAGGTACACACAAATATAACATCACATGCTTAACACACTCTTCCTAGCAAATAAAACATTCAGTGATTTTTAATGCCAATACATATCATTCAGAAGCTCAAGAGGAAACAAAGTGAAAGATCAAGAATCTGATCCCACACACCCTTATTAATAAATTCCAAAGTTAAGGTTTCAAAAGAGCAGACTGTCAATGGTATTCCTTCTTCTGCTGTCTCTAAAGTACAGAAAAAACTTAACTGTAAGAGCACATTTGCATTCGTTCATATCAAGTAGTATTCCCACTATCGCATACAAGATATACAATCTCCTCTTATGCTGGACAGAAACTGGTACGTTTCAGTAATGAATGTATGCAAGTCTAAAGAGATTATTTCAGCTGGTTGTTATCTAGCTGGGTCAGAGTTTAGATAGGGAGGCACAAAAGCCAAAAGAGACAAGCAGTATAGGTGGCCTGTGGATAAAGAGGTTCATTCTTCAGTGCAATCAATCACCTTCAGGGGCAGAGAGTTTGCTTCATGAGCAGAGAAAACAAATACATATATGACTGAGAGGGTGAAACCAGCTTTGGAGAGACATGATTACATTTGACTGAGTAGTGGCACACTGGTTTCATCTTAAACATCCAGTTTAGATTACACCACATAAATAGACACTCAAAAGACCAAGTATGTGCTAATTTCCCTTAACTTTACACTGGTGCATTTCCAGTTTCAGTGAAAAATACTAGTTACAACTAATTAATATTCAGGAAAAAAAATCCTATTCTCATAACAGGAAATTAATTTATTGAAATTTACTAAATGAAACAGAAAATACATGTTGCGTTGTTCTGTTTGCAGAAAATATTGAGTTGGGTGAAAGAAATGCACATTAAATTTATTAACTAATGGCCAGATTTTTACTGGGGTTTGGGCATGCCACTCCACTTGAAGTTCATAAGAAAAAGATTTTTAAAAACTGGCCCTAATACTAATATTTTCAGATCTGATTATTTAGAGGTAGAAATTGTACTGAGGTCCTAAGCTTGCACTGACAAATGTGTGAACGAGCAAGCCCCTCTATTTTCTGCAAGATTGGAGTCGGAAACATCTATTAAAGAATCACAGAATGGCTGAGGTTAGCAGGGACCTCTGGAGGTCATCTGGTACAACCCTCCTGCTCAAGCAGGGCCAGTTGCCCAGGACCGTGTCCAGATGGCTTTTGAGTATCTCCAAGTATGGAGACTCCACAGCCTCTCTGGGCAACCTGTGCCAGTGCACACTCACCCTCACAGTAACAAATTGTTTCCTGATGTTCAGATGGCACATTCTGCATTTCACTTTGTGCCCATTGCCTCTGGTCCTGTCATTGGGCACCACTGAAAAGACCCTAGCTCCCCAAGTCCTTTTTTGCAAAGCTGTTTTCTAGCCGGGCAGCTCCCAGCACGTACTGGTGCCTGGGGTTGCTCCACCCCAGATACAGGGCTTTGCACCCTTTGATGAACTGCACAAGGTTTCTGTTATCCCATTTCTCCAACAATTTATAAGGACTCATCCCACTAAAGCAATCCGGGATTGGCCAACCCTTCCAGAGAAGATGATCCTACAGTAAGGAAAGGATTTAGAAAGAGATGTTTTGGGAAGAAGCCACAGAACTAAGAAGGAAGATTTATACTTGAGTAAAGACTGTGGTACTGTGTTTTAATTGGTAAACGAGGTCTCAATCCATGATTCCAAAACCAGGAGTCAATCCTGCACCTTAAGAACTGAGAAAGAGGAAAGAAAAATTATTCTAGTTGGTGTTTATGTATGATTTTCACTGTTGTTAAACATCTGCAGCTCCAGTTAAATTCTTGGCCAATAGCCTAAAATGCAATATTGCATCACATGCTCCATAGCTGGGGTTGCCACCATTTTGTTCAGTTGCAAGTCTGGAACTTTTATTTCTTTCCCCAAATAAATAAATAAATAAATAGTTAAAACAGAGAGAAGATGATGTTTTAACTTCAGAAGCTCATTACCAAGCTGTATTTTTTGTCAGAAAACTGGTGATATGGTTAAAGAGAAAAAAGAAAAATGGAGTATGTGTTTTTATTATTGTGTTTGCTGTGTTCTGCCTGCAAAGATGCACAAAAGGTCACACACATCTTTGAAGAGGAAATGATTGCTCTTGACATATAAGTCAATATAGCTTGTAAAGCATTAGGAAGTATAACATGACACAAAGCTCAACCTGCAAGTCTTTGCTTCTGTTCTTCTCTAATAATGTGAGATGACTAAAATTTCCTTCTCTTACCTTATATTCTTTCTCTATTTGAATGTTAAGATCTTTTAATTCATTTGCCTACCACAGTGGAAAATGTCTTATTTAGTATCTCTAGAGTTTAAAAAACAATAGTGAAGAATGGTTCTGAAGTGACAGCCTTCATCATGTATTTCCTTCCCCAAAGACAAGTAGATGAACTTTGTAGCCTATCTCAAATGCCATATCTGGGCTATTTTGGCTATTTGAGAACATATATTTCCAGACTTAAGACTTCTAACAGGTAAAATTCTGCTGGAATACCTCTCACATTTATGCCAATGGCAATATGAATCTTTCCTAGAGACAAATCTTAACTGTATAAATCCATCTCTTTTATTAACACTAGAAAGAAGAATGAAGGTATATCTAATCAAAAAGGGAAGTGTCGGAAAAGTTTCTGTGAATGTCTAGAGTTTAAAACTTCCACAAAATGCTAACTTAATCATACAAAGATTTTCCTTGGTTATTAATATGAAGACACTTGGGAATTGGAATTTTTAACGCTTAGTTTTAAATAACCCAACAAAAAAATAGAATACTATGTTAAATGTAGTACAAAACTTACTGGCAACAAGTACAGTTCAAGTAAAATCTTGGCAACATGAATGGACAATTTGATAATTTAGCCACCATTTGCCAGACTAGAATCAAATTTCAGACTGACTTAGAGTGTCGCCAGTTGTACAATGCACATAGTCTACTGAATGCCAAAAGGATGGATTTTATGAAAGACGAGTTCCAAAAAAACCCAATGCGCTCTCCTGGCCTACTGGGGACAGAAAAAAGCCTTTTTGACTACTATGTCTGCAAGACCATGTTGCAACATATGACACTATAATATCAGCTAGAAATAATTGCCTGTGCTTGTATATTGCATGGAAACACACTAATAAAAGCAGGCCCAGACATAATCCTTAAGAGATTTTCCAGTATTAATGTAGTTCCATCTATGCTTGGTTCTCCTCTGTGATCTCATCTAACTGCACATGGCTACAGCATTCATTGCAGTGCCAGGACTGAGCAGGACAGAAATACGAAGCCAAATGCTAGCAATACACCAAAACAAACACCTTAATATGTAAACATTTCAAGAAAAGTTAATGCATAAACTCAGTACAAGTATCTCATTCAAACCCCAAAATGAGGAAGATCATAAGATAACATAAATGCAGTACATAAAATGCAATTTCTTTCTTAGAGACAACAAGAGAGTCAAAAATACAAACTTCAGATATCTTCAGCTAGCTCACTGATAGTATAAACTGTCACATTATGATTTAAGAACCTGGTTCTACTTCACAGTTACACAAAATCCTTTTTCATTTTCTAGGATATAAAATATAAAATGATGTCGTAAAGATCTATTGCAGGAGGGTCCTATCAGCCAGTCATTAAAACACAGAACATCTGAAGGGTAAACTAAGACCAGAGTTTTTAGCAAAACCAAAATGCACTGAAAAAAAAGAATCCATGCAGCTATAGAGGGAAACATTTAAATCACTATAAAACGATTATAATTTTCCTGTTCTGAATATAGTTAATATTTGATTAGGTAGGTGCTTGGAGTTAATGTCCTTCTTAATTAAATCAGACTCCTCCTTCTCTACCCCAAGAGAAAAAAAAAGATTGATCATGCTTTTTTTCAAATGCTAATTACTATAAGCAGGGAAAGTCTTAAATCAGAATGCTTTATTCAGCCCTGCTGCTTCATCCATTTGGAGCCTACTCACATTTCCTTGGGAGGCCTGCTCTTTTGTTTCTGTGAAAATAAGCACAGATGTTGGCTCCACCTTCCTCAAAGCAAGTTTTGCCTAATGACCATTTTGAATGTATCCCACTTGCACCTGTTCAGCATTTTAAAGTAAAATAGAGCACTTGATTGACTCCAAGTATCTTGTCCAGATTTTCTTAACTTGATTATGTTGCCATAAAAGCCAAAAGATGATTTGAGCAGCAGCCACAGTATCAGCTGGAGTTGGGCCAAGTTCATCATTCCTGGAAGCATTTTTTTTGTTCCTGTTGAAAGTCTGACTTGGAAGATATCGCAGATTAATTAGAACATTAGATGGCACTACTACTGCACCGAGGACCAAAAAGAAGCAAAGATAACCATATGCAATTATTTATAGTGCACTAAGTATACAAAAATGCTAATATTAAAATGGTCACATTGATCTCAATATGACATTTCTGCAGAACTGCTCTTTTCTTTATCAACAGAATGCACTAGCCCTGTTATTTGCTACCTCTTCCTGCAATAGAAATCCTCATACTTACTTTCCTCTATTATAACTCCTTCCTCATCCATTACAAGTGTCTGAATTGCAAAATTATTCTCTTGCCAAATTCATCAAATTCTACCATCATTAAATTTCTTGCCAGTTTCCTAAGGTTTTCAGCAAAAAAATACTTTTATTTGCACTTTCATAAATATGAATAAACTTTTCTGAAGTCTATAGATCTACTTCTGGTTTCACAATACTAAATCAAATGGAGTTTGGCTTTTAACAACTAACAATGTATATTTTCATGTCATTATTACCACCATTTAAATTTACACAAAACCATTGTTTCATAGCAAAGAAGACATCATTCTATGAGTGATTCCTTTGCTCCAAAATTAAATGAAACTTTGACATTCCACAGTTCTGTTTGAAAATGAATTCCCTATGAAGTAATGGGGGAAAATGACACATGGTGAAATGGAAAAAAAATTCAATTTCATATTTTAAGTATGTATGTTGGTATGTGAAACAACATTTTTTAAAATAGAACCAGAAAGCCATTCTGCAAAGAAATACTAGCATTTTGTTCAATAAAATGTGAAACTGAGATATCTTGTTATTACCAGGAAGTATTGTCTTGACTTTTCAGTTATTTTGAATCAATGTAAAATTGTGAGATGTTATAATTTTGACTATATTATACTTTGCAGTGGAAGATGGTTTTGTAAATCTGTTGTGAAGGAACAGAGCAGTTGCTCAACTTTAGATTTGATACATCTAATTATAAGGTCTTGATTGCAGTTGCTTAAAATTTCATGATCACATTTTTTCCCTACAGCATCTCAAATAAAGGAATCTTATATCTGTTTCTTCATTTCGCAAATCCAACTATTTTCTCCTAACAGAGTCCTGTAACGTGAATTTTATGTTGCATAACTCTGCATGTACGTACGATGTCCCCATCCCTGGAAGTGTTTAAGACCAGGTTGGATGGGGCTTTGGGCAACCTGGTCTAGTGGAGGGTGTCCCTGCCCATGGCAGGGGGGTTGGAACTAGATGATCTTTGAGGTCCCTTCCAACCCATGCCATTCTATGATTGTATGATTCTATGAATTGTATATATATATGTATGTATGTACGTGTGTACATTGCAAGGAAAAAAATTATTCAATATCATATCAGAGGAATACCTAATAAGGTATAGACTACTAACAGATTCACAACTTAATTTGCTGATTTTTTTTCTCATGAGAATTAAGAAAGGTAGAATTCTTACAGAATTCCTAACTATTGCATAATTAAAAATGATATCCTACTGCAAACATACATGGAGAATAATGAAGTCCTTTGATAAAACCTACATTCTAATGTTCCCTGGTTTGGTGCTTTCTTTGGTTTTTTAGCATCCTCCCTAAAGTAAATTAAATGCCCATTGGTACGCGCCAGTTTTACATAAATACCTAGTATTTCATAAAGCATCACATATTTGAATTAGCTGCTGACATCTCATTATTTAAAAAAAAAAAAAAGATGCTGTTCTTTAGGTGATAAATGGGTAATACTGTGATACTAGTACACTTCTGTATGCTTCTCTAATCATGTCATATCTTAAAGCAAGCCAAAATCAAATGACTTACATCACAAAATGGTATCATAATGCAAACTATAAAAATTAAAAAGATTTGTTATTGATATCAAATGTCTGGTAACCAATGCTGTCACTTGTTATAATAAAATATCTGACCATCACAGTGAATATTCCTACTAAAATTCTCACATATGAAGTAAGACATATGATGTCTTGTGATTTGGTCTTACTGTGACTGTATATAATTTAAAATTATATCTGCTGAAAAATAGTAATGATCCCATTAAGCACAGAATAGATGCATTATACTGGCTAAAAATCATTCAAAAGTACACTGATCCAGAAATTAAACTGTCACTGACAAAATATCAAGCTGCACCTTAGCCAGTCAGATGAACATAATGTTCAGTAACACAGCAGGGTATTTCATACTAGACATTTTTTAAAATTAGCTATGTTGCATCCTCAATGTTCTGTTAGCTGACAATAAATATGATGAATCACTAACAGTACATAAACCCAAGATTATTACACAAAATTATTGTCTCTTTTTTTTCCCCTTCATATTTAGGTGAACTTATATGGACACAGACTATCATAATAAGTATCAAGAACTTGAAATTGAGATGTTCAAGTTATATTTCATAATTAGTTTTGAGTACAATTTTATTTTTATTCAAAACTAAACTTAAAAAAAAAAGTGCAAAACCCAGTGCAACATAAAGCATTGAGAGAGAGAGAGAGGCTATTTTAAGGATTCCTAAATTGTGACAGTAACCCAACAACTGCAGCTAGCCACTTAAACCTCATGGGTGAAGCACATGCCATACCACCTTCCTTACCTACACTGACCAGCACGTAGGGCAGCCAGATTCTTGTTTGCAGTAGGTTGGCACAGCCCCACTTTAGTTAACGGGACTAAATAGTTTCACACGAGTTAAGGATCAAACCCAGAAAACAGGACATTACAGCAAAGGAAGATGTAATAGTTCCCTTACTTAGCTTGGATGAAGGACAGTTTCCAGAAATGGTGCACCTTTTCCGTTCTTATCTCTCCCCATCCTTCATTTCAGTGCACACCCATTATATTTTCTGAATACCGACAGTTTCCTCCACATAATACAAGTTTGCAGACTTATCACATTCATAAAAAGGCTTGATAGTCAGGGTTACACAGTAATCATATCAGGTTACATTCTCAAATGATCTCTCCTCTGCAAAAGTGAAGTCATTAGCATCATCCATTTGTGTTACATGACTCTTTGGCAGCAATTGATTCCTAGTTCTACCCAGTTAAACTAGACATACCTTGAAGAAAGTCCTCTGTAGCTGGCTCTTCAGCAAGCTGACATGTTAGGAAATGTCTAAATATAATGAAGCTATTCATACAATGCGAGCAAAAGTTGCGTGTATAGTGGTAGTTAGATGTGCAGCTGGCACAGTCTGTGATTTCTGCTGGCTGACTTGTGTATCAAATTGCAATTTTAAGGGTCTGATTTTAGAAACATGAATTTGTATTTTGATTTTTTCTGAGATTGTATTCTGATTATTCATGGTCCTATATTTAGTATTCTGAGTTCCATGCGGAGCATCCTGAATTTTCCTAGAAAGCAGACTTCATGTGTACATGGCAAAAAATCTATATCCTTGCCAAGAAGGAATACTTACATATTTGTAGTGGTCTTATCTACATTTTGTTACTACTTACTATAACTCCATTACTGCAATTATTCATTATGGGTAAGTTTCATACATTAATAGAAACTTTTCGGAGAAAACTTCAGCTGTGATCTTGAGCTGAAATGCCTTTGAAACAACATTAGCTGAAAAACCTTTGAAACAAATCATCCTAGCTGCATTTTTGACTAATTGGATGATATAAAGATAACTGAAAATAGATCATCCTATTCACTCTAAGGTACTCCTTACAGAAACAATGAAAAATATTCCTTTCAGATTGTACTGAGATGCCTTATCAAGATAGGAACACTGGTTGCTGCAATTCAGCTTATGAGCTGTGATCAACTAAAACAAAAATACAGATATTTGATGAATAAATAAATAAATAAATAAATAGATGTAGATTCTTAAAACTTAATGGACTGTTCAGTCATCTAGTCTGTCCCTTTAATATACCATAAAGATTGAATTGTGTCTAGCAATTCTTGTATTGAACATAATAATTTCTGTTTGCAAAAGAAGGGTATTTGGTCTGAATTAAGAAATATAAAATGCAAATATAAGCTTTGAACTGGGACTACATAATTTCTGATATGTTTTCATCTGCAATACTTTAAATAAGATGTTTTCATTTTGTGGAGTTATCAAATGTAGTGAAAAGTGTACATATAATTAAATTATGTAAGTATTTTGCGCAGATCTTAGAATTAATGTTCTCTGTGGCAAAACAGAAAAGACAGATCTGAAAATGGAAAGGATAAGGAAGAAGAAAGATGTATTATTGAGCCAAGACAGTCTCCCAGCAAAGTCTCAAGCAAAATATAATCTCCACAGCATACCTGGTTAGGTGAGCATAAATACAAAGAACAAAAAGGCCATGATCTCCCAGAAAACATTACTGTCAGCTATGTGCATCTTGTCTCTTACAAGTTCTTTCCCAGAGATTCCTGAATTACAAATCCTAATTAGATATGTTATTAATCTTATTCACATGAGAAAAGCTACATGTGTGCACAAATATTTGCTGGATTAGAGCCATAATATGCTTCTGGTGACTTTTGGAGCATAAGCTTCTTTTAATTTTCTAATTCATTGAATGCACTCCATTTCAATATTAAAAATCTTATTTTCTAGTTGGTTTTATGATTTTTTTAAACATTTTTAGTTTTATTTTGCCCGCTGTTCAATAATATGTACAGTGTTACCCAATGACAGTGAAGAAAATAAATTTATGTTGGTACTACAGTAATATTGCTGAAACAGATGCTGCTTAATAACTAAGAAAACATCTTCAGTCATAAAGACTGAGAAACTTTTGCCTTGTAAAAATAATAAAACATCTCCAGGTGGAGTGGGAGAGTTTAAAAGCTAATCAAATACTAATGAGAAAAGGGTGGGGTTTAATCATAAAACTAAAAAAGACAGCAGTCTTAGGATCTGCACATGTGACAAAAGTTACATTTAAACTAGTAAAGTGCTGAGACTCTGCTCCTGAATCCCAGTGTGCATATTTGCTTCGTCCCAAACTATAATAGGACAAAATCTAAAATAGACAGCAGCATTCACACACCCTTCATTACTCTGTGCACTGATTTCCATAGACATTAAACATTGGAAAGAAGCCATGGTGAACCCCAGTCTCATACTGGATCCAGATAACCATGAATCAGGACTCGAGTGAGAATCCGACATGCTATGAAGTCTAGTTGTACCCAGAGACATCTACAAACAGAAGAGATCATTGTGATGGGACAAAACGGAAATGAAGGAAGTGTGATGCAGGAGCAGCTATGTGCTTTTTATAAACTTATGGTAGTAAACTGGGAGTTCTTGTACCGGTTCTTAAAATCAGGAAGGTCAGAGATAAACCTTTTGTAGATTACATATCCATATTTGTATGACAATCTTGTGTCCTTTAATACTCAGTTGTTTTCAGATACTTGTACAGATCTTCCTTTCACTCTGCTAGGAGTGGCACATGACTATGTGAAGACAGAGCTATCATCAACTATGATCAACTATCGTCCTTTATAATTAAGAATTTTAACACTGACTCACATCTAATTATGAATTTCAGAAAAAATATTACATTTAAATGCATTTCAAGGCAACAATGGAATTTTTTTTCATGGGAAACTTGGAATCAGCAAGCACAGCATTTAATGTTTAGAAATAATTAAAGCAGACCCCAGGAAAGGACTATTCACAAGATTTCACAGACAAGAAATATATTCTAAGCATAAGGAAACTTCAGTAGTCTAACCTATTAAAACAGAAGGGAATGTTTTTCATTTTCTGTTTAAGAGAAGCTTAATGCAAATGTACATGCAGCAGAAACATTCAACAGGAATCTATTTTTTATGTCAACAAGCTATCATCAACACATGTTATTAATTTTTCTTACTATGCTTTTCTTACTCTAGGCATGGGCCAACAAAAGTATAAGATGGCGGTTGTTTAATGACTTAAATAGTTATCACAAATAGTACCAGATGGACCTTTAAAAATTCCATTTACCCCCCCTTATTTTCTTCCTTTTAGGTACCACTTGCTTTCTTCTTCCTACTCCAGTTCCCACAGAAACAACATGGAGGGCTTCCCCCATTGAGAGGTCTGTTGACCCTGACATTTGTGCGACGGGTCAACAGTATCCAGCTTCTAAATACAACCTTTCAAGATCCACTTCTGCCATTATTTTCTTAGAAAAGTTCAGTAAAATCCCTTTTCACACTTAACATTTCTGTCCCTTCAGGCAAGTCTAGAGAAAAACATAAGTTCTGTGCTGATTATTTGCTTGTTAATGAATATGGCATTTAAACCACAAAGAGTGGAAACCTAAAACATAGAAATCAAATGAATGTTGACCACAGTATAGAAAATGGGATGTAGACAAGTTGCTTTCTATGTTATGTATATATATGCATGTATATGTATGCACATAACTTTCCAATAATGAATATGAAGAAAAACTCTCCATATTCAGGATCAAAAGAGTACTAGCAAGATTGCAGAATCTGGGCTGTAAGAGATTAGATATATATTTGCAAATATACACACAACGTTCCTCATTTTTCTATAAATACAGCCTTCAAGCATTTTGTGGATTAGAAATTATTTTCCACATGTTTCTGCATATGAAAAGTGGCTCAGGCTTTCTAATCTTGTTAGCATTGTATCATTCCATTTGTTGAAGCTGCATTTTAATTGCTAAACTGCTGTCATTGGTTACTCTAAATACATTCTCAATTCCATTATAACCATGAAAGACTTTCAAAGGTATTATGAAACTTTTTCTACGATAAAGTTATTTGCCTTTCAAAGTAAACCTTATGTCTGTGTATTTCATGGGACATATGTTAGCTGAGAGAAAGCTACTTACTATGTATGATATACTAAGGTTGATATATGGGGCTTTGCTCTCAGCCTGAATCTTGTTTGCTATGTATTTCTTATTTTAATGTTAACTTTATGTATAGCCTCTGTTTGCCTCTTTATGTCTTTCTCAGCTCTTGCAAAGGCATCATGAAGCACCAAGGAGAACCAAGCTGGGACACCAAATGGGTATTTCTGGTTAGACACATGTCAGTGCTACAGCCTTAAGGATTTGGCTACAGATACACTGAGAAGAGCAAGGTCAACATATCCAAGGCATGGTGTATCAGCTGCTGAAACCAGGTTTTGAAGCAGTCTTAACTCTCAGACAGAAGACTTTGCCAGCATGCCAGCAGGCCAACTCTTTCATATTCGATTTTCTCCTTGACTACCAAAATACCTGAGAACTGTATAATACTGAAGAGGAAGATCTGATTCAGGAAGAGATACGAGGCCTAGACAGGTAATTAAGATTCAGGTGTCACAATATTTCTCACTAGATACTCATAAAGTTCCAATCACCCAGCCTGTGCAGGGAGCTGCCTAAGACGTTTTGTCTTATTCCACTTAAGATTCTTTCCACAGTCAAGCTTCAGCTGGAATACTTTATTTGGTTTAGTCAATGCACTTCAAGAAAGGTGTGAAGATGTTGGAGATACTCCAGAAGAGAGCACTGAGAACATTCAGAATTTTAGAAAATACGGCCTATGGGAAGATGCCAAACAAACTGAGGTTATTTAGGTCAGAAAAAGGTGAACTAAAGGTAAAAATTACAACAGTCTTCAAATATGTAAGAAGCATCAAAAGTAAATTGTTCCCCATAGTTACTTTGGATAGAACATGTAGTTCAGAAATTTTCAGAAATGTGAACTCATGTGAGATGTGAAGGGATATGAACCAGCTTCAGCTTCACATATGTACATTTAAGTGATGAAAACACAGGCGTCCACACATAAGCTAGGCAGCTAGGTTACCATCGTATTCAGGGGAGCTTAAAGAGCTGCTCATCTTAGCCAAAAATTGACACTAATGTTTGGTCAACTGAATAAGTCCCTGGATTCCACTGACTCTATTGACTAGATTTTCACTAACAGCAGCTCAGATGCTCAGCTCACATGCAGATGTATCCTTTATATATACCTAAATTTACGTCTGAAACTCAAGATGAACCCTGCTGCAAGAATAATTCTGTGAGGATGGTGAAGTTCTGGAAGAGATTGCCTGTGTGTGTTGTCTCAACCAGTAACAGCAGAGAGTGGTTTATACAGAGTTGATCTTTCCTTGGGGCAAAGGCAAAGCTGTTCTGTAAAGCAGAATAGCCTAGCTCAATAAAACTTGAAATTATAGCTTCTGTACTGCTGTTACACACTGCCTACAGCAAGCTCTGCTCATTGCTTCTTCTCTGGGGAGCCACACAGCATGTGGCAGAAATCAGAATTTCCTCCCTGTGCATGCCCAAGCAGGCATAAACGCCAATGACACTACATCTCCCATTCCTGGGACTGATTGTATTAACTAGGCAGCAACTCTCGGGGCAAAGGAAAGAACTAGATGAGACTCCTTCCCACGCTTGTCTCTGAAAAGCAGTAACGGCATCATGTGCAATTCTATTTGAGCAGAATTTAGTTTCCAAGTCAGGAAACACTAACCTCTTGTAAATATAGGTAGTAGAAAGACAAGGTTGTGGATCTTGGTAGGGTTTAGGCATATACTCATTAACAAAACTGCTCAGTACTGCTAAGATTGTTTGGTTTATTTTTTTAATTAATTTGTGCACTGTAGTTATGTATGTTCTGCAATTTCACACATCTTCATATTACTGATTTTAAATTGTCCTTATGCAACCTGCTGTCTATACTGTGTTACACATCCATTTCCATGGTCAAACACAAACTGTATGAATCTCATTTTCATTTTGTTAATTCTAAAATAATTTATGTCACTTTGGAGAACAGTTCAATGCCTAGAGAATAGTGAAATGGCAGACACCACCTTGAAATTCAAATTTCACTTCATATAACTTGACGAAATTAGACTAAGTAATCCATTTGGCTTCACTCATCATCAATCAGGAGAGATAGGTCTCTTCGGCATCCATACTGAATGTCTAAGATCAGTGGTATGAATGTTACCAACACCGCTTTCCCCAAGTGGAACCAGAGACATGGTAAATGTCGGGAGAAAATTTTTCATTGAGACTGTTCAAGTGCATACATCAAATGCACAATCACAAATGACAACATTGCAAATGGGTTTGGTGAAAACATCCTCTTTGATGCACTAACTATTGACTGCTAGACAGAAGAGTTCAGATATTTTTGCTTTGATAGCAAATGCCAATCTGTGGTAAAATGACCAATGACTGTGGATGGAATTATAGACACATAGATCTGTGTATTATTTTGTCTTGTTTATGTTTGCGAATTCAGTCTTTTCATACAATTATCATATTACGGACTACATGCCAAACCCAGTGTTGTAACTGCCCAGTATGAATAGGTGCTGAGTCAGAAAAGCGTCTGTACAAACACTGATATTAATACTGTCTTCTGTTCTCTAGTGGTATACAGTATCACGCGATTTAGACAAAAAGCAAAATCATAAGAAGTTATTCTTCTGTGCTAACTTCCTTTTTGAACCGGCTGAATTATTTTTAATTAATCTTTGTAAAAATAATTGGGCTAAAGAGAATATCTTTTCCTTGGTTAACTTTCAAATTATACTATCAGTTACATATGGAAACACACACCAAATCCTAGTTCATTAACTGATTCTGCACAGAATATCTACAGTTCAGCAAACTATATCCTAGTGGTTTTACTTCTAAGCTGCTTTTTAAAAACTGTAGATAAATGGATTAAAATAACATGTTAAATATTATAGTTAAGTTTCATAAACAGTAAACAGTCAACAGTCACCAAAGCACACTTTTGAAAAAAAGTAGTTTAGAATTAAAACGGTTAGGATATATTTAGCTTATATTCTCTTGATTTTAATAGTCAGAATACCACTATTAAAATTTCCATTTTTTTTCTTTCTTTATCCTGAAAAGTTAATATATACAATGAATGAAGAAACAAAGCATACAGAAACAGCTGAATTTTCACAGTAAAATATTCTGTTAATAAATACATTTATGTTGCTCAAAACATTTTGTTTTAATAGCATTAGAGAAAATCGGGGCTAAAATACGCTTTAAAATACACTTTAAATATGCTCAACATGTAGTACATAATTGCTGGTACAATGGGCTCTGAGTCACCAATTAGCACTGCTTTTTTTTTTTTTTTTTAATTATCATAGGCTTAGTCTATCAGCTGGACAGTAAACAAGACTCAGCCATCTCTGTCTACTGTCCAATCCTGTTAAATCATTTTCTAGAAACAACCTGGCCTGAAGGTCAGGAAGGACACTCATTCCAAGACTCTAAGTGGGCTAATTGAAGCTAACTCCGAAGAAGAAAGATCCTCTGTTAATTTGGTGTGTATGGGTGAGTGCACATCAATACCACAAAGGGCTCCATTATTGCTGTATCAAAGTAAATAGCTGGAAAAAAGTGAGGCAGGGAGATGAATGATGAGTTAAGTGTTAAGCAGACACTGAGTACAAACAGTAAGTAGCACACAGTTGCTTTCAGAAGGAATGTGGCATCTGTTAACTCCTTAATTTCCTGTGTTAGGTCTGTTTTTCTCCAGGTCTTTTTTATCATGCGGGTCTTTTATTACCCAATTCAAGAAGATTTTGCAAAACTCTTTAATAGATTAATTTAGTTTGTAGGGTCTGGAAAAAGCTTTCCCACATTAAACCCCATCTAAAATAGTGAGTATTTTTGGATTTGAGAAGTTATATTTGTTGCCGGAATATAACATGTCTTTGACCAAAACCAGTCTAGGTTCTGAATCCTGTTTACAGGCTAGCATGGGGCTGACAAGTATTGTGCCTCCAGGAGTGCTTGGGAAAGTTCTGGGTCCTGGCAAAAAGGAATACCTCACAACTTCCACCTGCATGGCTTTCTTGCCTACCACCTTTATGACTAGGTGAAATCACAAGAGAACATTTTTGTCCAAAAAGTAAAGGAATTATAATTGTTCCTTACATTGCATTGCTTTTTTACTTTATTCCAATGTGCAATGAAGGGCCAAGAACAATCTAACCCTTGTAACTTTTCTAGATCAGAAAATTACAGTAATAAAAACCAAAGCTAGTACTTGCTAACTCACATTTTCCAAGAGTCTACTGCAGCCAAGGCAAACCAGATGTTAATCCGGTCAATATAAAAATCTATAGAGCCCACTGAAAATCTTTACATGATGGTTGTCCAGTGTTGCTGCATGTGCCCTAGCACACTTAAACACTGTCTAGTTCAGTTACTAAAGCTAGATATTCTATAATTCATACTCGAAGGTAATCAACATTGGTAATTCTAAAAAAGCTGACTTCCAAAAAACCAGCAAAATAATGAATTATCTTTGAGCAGGTGTATATCTTTCTTTGAAAATATAATTGATCTTTAGATGACAAAAAGATAGACCTCACCTGTTTAGATTTTTATAAAACACATAATATGGGGCCTGAAAATCATTAGTTAAATATAAAGAATGCAAGAATCACAAATTGAGTGAAGAATAGGATAAAGATTCTTCTGTGAAAGAAATGTAAAGTGAGTGAAGGGTAGGAAACAGGGACGCTGTTTATAAGAACTGAGATGGAGCAGTTATCACTGAAAGACTTAGAGAACTATTTTTAGGACTCAGCATACTTAATTTTATCAGTATTTATCTTTGCAGAAAAAGGGAAATGTACTTATGAAATACATTGATAACCTACAATGTAATTAGAGAAGAAAGTTAAGTATCATCCAGAGAGAAACCTGATGTTGGGAACTAATATAATAAAAATGTGAGAAACGCGCTGGTGTGCATTAGGGACTGGAGATAAAAATTCTGTGTTAAGTAGGGAATTTAGTCAGGTGCAAAGCCAGAAGGGAAAGCAGACCTGAGTGCATGAATTAATTGCTGAAAGCACCTGTGAAAAAAAGACAATTTTTGCTATGATGCATCAGGTGAGGTATTTCTAGTCATACCAAGAAAGTAATAGTTCCATTTTACAAAAGATAGATAAAAAATAATCTAGCAAGTGTTGTTGTACACATTTCATCACAAATATTGAAGAAACATTTGTACAAATAAAAGTGATATAAAAGGGCTACTGAGATTAAACACAGAATAGAATGCTTGCCATACAGGAAGGACTAAAAGAGCTTGGCTGCTTGAGCCTAGGCGGATAAAGGAGCTGTGACTGTCTTCTTCAAGCAGTCAGGATGTGCAATGCAGGTAAACACAGGAAGAGAATATTACATGAGACAGTAATTTTAAAGAAATAAGCAATACAAGCTTATACAAGCAATACAAGAAAATTATTATATACTTTTAAAGCTTTAACTTATATAATAATTAATAAATTTCTGAAAATATTTCTTAGAAAACACAAAAACAGTCAAAAACCCTCCAAGCTGATCCTTTTCGAATAATTCAAAATTGTGCTGTATGGATGTGTGATTGCTATCTTGAAACCTTGTACTTCAGCTAAAAGTAAAGAGTTATCAAAAGTGTCTGTTAATAGAAAAAGCAGTCTCAGAGGTACAGTATCCCTTAGGGGACAGATGTCAAAAGTGAAGAGAGACAGATCTCAACGAGTAATACCTTACATACCTTAAGCAGTGATCGACAAATTACAGCTGCATGCACTGATATACAGTGTTAACATTTCCAGACAGCTTACAGGTACATCAGAGCTCTGTTCCCATCGTTTTCAGTAGTTTTAGCACTTCCTTTCAATACTGTTTCAATATCAGAAAGTGAATCTATGACAGTTTCTTCATATTTGACAAATGACTGAATCCCAGAATAATTCCCTTTGGAGGGGACCTAAGAAGGTCTCTAGTCCAGCCTCACATTCAAAGCAAAGTTAGCTCTGTGATCAGACTTGGTTGCTTAGAGATTTATCCGAGTTAATCTTGGAAAATATCCAAGGATGGAAACTGCACAACCTCTTTGGGCAACCTGCCCCACTGCTTGGCTGTTCTCATGGTGAAGTTTCTCCTTATCTCCAGTCTGAACCTCTCTTGTTTCAGCTTATGCCTGATGCCTCTTGTCTTCTGCCATGCACTGCTGTGTGAACAGCCTGCCTCCATCTGCTCAATCACCTCCCCATACGCACTGAGGCTGCTGCTAGGCTTCCCCAAAGTCATCTCTGTTCCTGGATGCGTAAGCCCAGCTCCCTCATCCTCTTCTCATATGGCAACTGCTCCAACCCCCCTGACCATCTTGCTGGCCCTTCACTGAACTTGATCCAGTTTATCAAGGACTTTGTTGAACTGGGGGCCCAAAATTGGATGCAGTTTTCCAGACAGTTTAGCAAGTGCTCAGCAGAGGGGGATAATCACTTGCCCCTGATCTCCTGCTGACACAGCCCAGGAAACTTTTGGCTTCTCTGCTGCCAGGTCTCACTGCTGGCTCAGGCTCAGTTCACTGCCCACCAGGCCTCTTCATCAGAGCTACCCCCTGGGCGGGCAGGCAGGCTCCCATCTGTATCATTGCCAGGGACTCTTCCTTTCAAGGTGGACAAGTTGGCTTTTGTCCTCATTGAATTTTGTGAGGTTCCTGTTAGCCCATTCCTCCAGCCTCTCTACCTCCCTCTGAACAGCAGCCTTGACTGCATCAGCTGACTTGCATCAGCTGTCCCCCTTCTACTTGATATCATCTCCAAACCTGAGGAGAAAGCACTCCATCAGCTCCTTCAAGTCATGGATGAAGATATTAAATAAGACGAGTCCAGCGCACATCACTGTGGACTCCAATTTTCATAGAATCATAGAATCATAGACTGCCCTGGGTTGGAAGGGACCTTAAAGATCATCTAGTTCCAGCCCCTCATGCCATGGGTAGGGACACACTCCACTAGACCAGGTTGCCCAAAGCCCCATCCAACCTGGCCTTGAACACTTCCAGGGAGGAGGCATCCACAACTTCTCTGGGCAACCTGTTCCAGTGCCTCACCACCCTCATAGTTAAGAATTTCTTCCTAGTATCTAAACTGAATATACCCTCTTTCAGTTTAAAACTATTACTCCTTGTCCTATCACTACATGCCACTGTAAATACTCCCTCTCCACCTTTCCTGTAGGCCCCCTTTAGGCACTGGAAGGATGCAATAAGGTCTTCCCGGAGTCTTCTCTTCTCCAGGCTGAACAACCCCTGCTGTCTCAGCCTGTCTTCATAGGAGAGGTGCTCCATCCCTCTGATCACCTTTGTGGCCCTCCTCTGGACTTGCTCCAACAGCTCCATATCCTTCTTGTAAGGGGGACCCCAGAGCTGGATGCAGTACTCCAGGTGGGGTCTCATGAGAGCAGAGTAGAGGAGAAGAATCACCTTTCTTGACCTGCTGGTCATGCTGTTTTTGATGCAGCCCAGGACACAGTTGGCTTTCTGGGTTGCAAGCACACATTGCCGATTCATGTTGAGTTTATCACCTACCAGTACCCCCAAGTCCTTCCCCTCAGGGCTGCTCTCAGTACATTCTCCTCCCAGCCTGTAGTTGTGCTTGGGATTGCGCCAACCCACGTGCAGGACCTTGCACTTGGCCTTGTTGAACTTCATGTGGTTCGCACGGGCCCATGTCTCCAGCCTGTCAAGGTCCCTCTGGATGGCATCCCTTCCCTCCAGCATGTTGACCGCACCACACAGCTTGGTGTCATCGGCAAACTTGCTGAGGGTGTACTCAATCCCACTGTCCATGTTGCTGACAAAGATGTTAAACAGTGCTGGTCCCAGTAGCAACCCCTGAGGAACACCACTCATCACCGTTCTCCACTTGGACATTGAGCCGTTGACCACAACTGTGCGCAACCATCCAGCCAATTCCTTATCCACCGAGTGGTCCATCCATCGAATCCATGTCTCTCCAATTTAGACACAAGGATGTCATGCGGGACAGTGTCAAATGCTTTGCAAAAATCCAGGTAGATGACGTCGGTTGCTCTTCCCTTGTACACCAGCGCTGTAACCCCATCATAGAGGGCCACCAAATTTGGCAGGCATGGCATGCCCTTAGTGAAGCCGTGTTGGCTGTCACCAGTCACCTCCTTATTTTCCATGTGCCATCGCATACTTTCCAGGAGGGTCTGCTCCATGATCTTGTCAGGCACAGAGGTGAGACTGACCAGCCCCAGATTTTTTTTTTTCCTTCTTTAAAAATGGGGGTTCTGTATCCCCTTTTCCATTCAGTGGGAACTTCAGCGTACTGCCATGACTTCTCAAATATTATGGCGAGTGGCCTGGCCACTTCATTCACCAGTTCCCTCAGGACCTGCGGAGACATTTCATCAAGTCCCATGGGTTTGTGCAGCTTCAGGTTCTTTAGACAGTCTCAGACCTGATCTTCTCCCACAGCGGGCAGTTCTTCACCCTCCCAGTCTTGCCTATGCCTTCTGCAATTTGAGTGGTGTGGCTAGAGCCCTTACTGGTGAAGACTGAGGTAAAGAAGTCATTGAGTACCTCAGCCTTCTCCATCTCCTGGGTAACCAGGTCTCCTGTATCATTCTGGAGGGGGCTGACATTTTCCCCAGTCTTCCTTTTATCACTGATGTACCTATAGAAGCTTTTCTTGTTGCCCTTGATGTCCCTGGCCAGATTTAATTCTATCAGGGCTTTGGCTTTCCTAACCTGATCCCTGGCTGCTCGGACAGTTTCTCTGTATTCCTCCCAGGCTACCTGTCCTTGCTTCCACCCTCTGTAGGTTTCCTTTTTTTTGTTTGACTTTGTCCAGGAGCTCCTTGTTCATCCATGCAGGTGTTTTTGCCTGACTTCCTCTTTGTTGGGATGCATCCTTCCTGAGCTTGGAGGAGGTGACCCTTGAATACTAGCCAGCTGTGGGGCCCCTCTTCCCTCCAGGGCTTTATTCTATTATATTCTACCAAGCAGATCCCTGAAGAGGCCAAAGTCTGCTCTCCTGAAGTCCAGGGTACTGAGCTTGTTGTGCGCCTTCCTCACTGCCCTAAGGGTCTTTGAATTCCACCATTTCATGGTCACTGCAGCCAAGGTTGCCCTTGAGCTACACATTCCCCACCACCTCCTACTTGGCTCCTCTGTCACTTGGAGAAGGAAGTTATCAACACATTCCAGGAACCTCCTGGATTTCTTATGCCCTTCTGTGTTGTCCCTCCAACATATATCAGGGTAGTTGAAGTCTCCCATGAGGACCAGGGCTTGTGAAAATGAACATGAATGTGAGGCTGCTCCTATCTGTCTATAGAGGGCCTCATCCACTTGGTCTTCCTGACTGGGTGGCCTGTAGCAGACCCCCACTATAACATCGCCGGTCCCTGCCTTCCCTTTAATCCTGACCCATAAGCTCTTGGTCGGCTCTTCATCCATCCCCAAGTGGAGCGAACATAGAGGGTGAACACAGAGGGCGACACCCCCTCCTTGTCTCCCCTGCTTGTCTTCTTTAAAGATCCTGTATCCTTCCATTCTAACACTACAGTCATAGGAGCCATACCACCACATGGTGATGCCATCATAGCCCTGCAGGCGTGCACATATCTCTAACTCCTCTTGTTTATTCCCCATGCTATGTGTGTTTGCATAGAGGCATTTCAGGTGGGCCCCTGATGAAGCTGACTGACTGGCTGGAGTGGCTGGAATTCCTTTGTGCTGTACTTCAGGTGCTCTCCTGCTGCCCTGTGATCCTTCTGCAGGCTCTGGGCTTCTGCTGCTGGCACTGGCATCAAACTGGGAGTGGGATGGATTAAGGTTCCCCTCCCCAGCATCTTTAATTTAAAGACCTCTTCACCAGCTTGGCAAGCCTATGACCAAACATGCTCTTCCCCTTCTCTGACAGATGGACCGCATCAGCTCAGGTTCCTCAAAGCAAGTCCCACGGCCTAAGTAGCTGAAGCCCTGGCTGTGGCACCAGTCCTGTAATCATTTGTTAACTCACCAGATTCAGCTGGTCCTTTCATGCCCCTGTCCTTTGACAGGGAGGATTGATGAGAAAACTGCCTGCACTCCAGAGTCCCTTACTGCCACTCCGAGGGCTCTATAATCCTTCTTGATGCTCCTCATACTGTTCCCTGGCTGTATTTTTACCAGTTTCCTGACAGAGTACAATCTATTAATGACTAGACTTTACTGAATTCTTTTTTTTTTAATTATTTCATTTAATTTTCTAGAAACAAAATCTGTTTCTGAAAGCAAATATAAGTAATTTACTAAAAAATTGAAAACTCTGAAAAAAGGAAGAATTACATCACGGATCTAATTTTCTGATCTGCCACTAAACTAGAGATTTCAGAAGTGTACTTGTTCCTGAAAAAAAGTCTTGCAGAGAAGAGTTTTCAATCTAGGTCCAAAATTTTAGTCTCTTTCAAATTCAAGTTAAATTTGCAGTAATTCTAGACTATTGCCACAGAAGTAGGCTGATTAAAAAATGTGGGTCTGACCCTTTCACTGAAGCACAAACATAGCAATAAAGGATAACAAAGGAAGACATTGGATCATTTTATTTAGATTAAAAAGAAGTATGAGAGAAGGGGGAAAATATGGGAACTACCTCGTCTTCATTATGCATAAGGATAGCAACATCTGAACAAGGTGACATCTGGATAAGGTTGGCTATGCCATATTCAGTAGATGTTAAATTAAAAGGTATTCTGAGAGAAAAGGCAGGTTGGAGACCTGCTCATAAAGGTCAAGCTGGTGTAATCACTGACAATTTGATCTATTGCTAGGTATAACTGTGAAAGCTGGATCCTCAAGGCAGCAAATGTGAAGTCATCAGAGTCCTTTGAGATTCTGTGTGGCTGATATACATTGAAGACATCAGAGTAGGAAAGAAGACAAATGAGCGTATATTGCAGCAGTGCAGAAAGAACCATTTACTGCTCCCAGAACATCAAGGAGAGCAAGCTGAAATATTTCAGGGACATACCAAGGAGAGGTGGAGATCGATCAGCAAAAACAATAGTGCAAGGCAGAACTGCAAGCAAAAATGGAAGCATGGATTGGGTCAGCAACATAACAGAAGGGAAATTTCCGCAAGCAATGAGGGGATGTCAGGTCTTGTGAATCATGATGCAAAGGGCCACTGACCTCCAAATTTAAGGCAGAGCTTGATAATGATGGATATAGGTAATTTATCAAACAATAATGTCAGCTGGTAAGCAGCCTAGTTAAAAGACATATGAAATGTAGCCTCATGTTTCTGACCCCTCAAGCACCATACAAAGAAGATGATGCTTTTTTCTAATAGAAGTTGTAGATTTCATATATCAAAATTCTACTTCATATAAATTCATAAAATATATCTAGACACTCATATATAAACAGACATCATAATCATTCATACTATAACAAATACAAAATTATATAAATTGGCTAGAAATTTTTTATAAATTCAGTTTAAATATTCTACTAATTAATAATTCTTTTGGCATTTAGTGTTACACCATTATTGCAATAAACACATTTACATGGTAAACTATAGTTAGTTGTTCTACAAGGTTTTCTTCAGGATTAATAAGCTATGCCATTATTTGTGAAATCCTCACATGCTTTTCAAAAGAGATTTTTCAAGAACTTTTTTTTTTTTACTTCAGGAGCATAGTAATTTTGAGACATGCTGCAAGAATCTCTTTTGAAGAAAAGTATAGTCATGAAAAAAGGGGAAGAAAAGGAGGAAATCTTACATGTGTGTACACATAGATTTGCTACACGTCTATGTGTTCCTATATTAGGCATATAATCATACAATACATCTGGAACAAAACCCATGCATTCCCAACACTTTGCAAATCACAGCTATCCTCAATGTAAAGGAGACCGTGAGAACTATTCGATGAAGTGTTTCCCAATGAAAAATACCGATGTTAGAACACAAGTCTGTTTAACTGAAATGGATACCCTCTGAATGAGAACCAACCCACCAAGCTGGGATCTTAGACACTTACACTAGAACAGCTTCATTGAACACCCAAAATGTAAATGCAGGATAGATACCTGAATTAAATAGAGTGAATACCACATACCGCTTTTATAAATCCCAAGTATTTAAAAAAACAAACAAACAAACAAACAAACAGATAAAAAGCATTAATAAGTGCTAATTTATTAATAAAATTAAGTTTGGTTGATGAAGTACTGGAGGAAAGAAAAATGGCAACTCTTTTTGTGTACATTAAAATTTCTAGTAGTCTGGAGCCCTTTCAAAGTTTCTGTATGTACATTTTTACTTCACTCTGCCTATTACTACATTTAAAAACATCTGTTACTCTGACCTAAGCTGGCCTTTTCCAGCCTAACATTTCAGTGTCTATCTGGATCATGTTCATTCCCTTTGCAACATTCCAGTATCTCTGAACCCAGTGTTTCCCCGCATGACCAAAAATGGGCTTCTTCACACCATCCAAGTAGGTTAATAGCTTTAAATAGAATTTCATCCACTAAAAAGCCTGGTTATGTAAACCTTAGCTAATAACAAACTTCCTTCCGCACCGTGTTATGATTATTTCTTTCTGCACCACAGACAACCAACAGGGCATATTCATGTGCTGTATCTGTGGAATATCTCTTCTTTGCCTAGAGTAATCATTGTTCTACCAAATGCACGCTTACTCTCTTCTGCAGCCTTCTGAATCATTATCACACTCAGCATAAAAGAAGACCCAGACCAATAAATTGGGTTATATATGCACAATTTCCACACTGAAATAATCTTCTCCTACCACCAGATTTGTTACAGAAAGGTTATGCAGAACAAAACATAATGAATTGCATTAGGAAAAAAATGCAATTGATTACTTACAGAAAATAAAAATAATGCTTTATTATCAGGCTTGATAAACTGTGCAAAAGGCTTTTATATGTAGTATTTATATGTAGTATATCTAGTATTTCTTCACCCACAACCTGGCATTACAGCTCTGTAAAGTAGGATCAGGTTTATGAAGAAAATAAACTTCTTCCATCTGATATGCCTACTGCAGTGTCTTAAATAGGAAAATCCTCTGGGGATGTGCTAGTTCCTCTCTTCACCTAAAAGTGACAAATTACAGATGCAAAAATTGCTGATGCTCCCAAATATTGTAAATCTGTAGCTATGAGTTACTGCTGTATATGCCCTTAGTTAAAAGCAGCCAGAATGAGAGAGGATAACATTCAGTTCAGTGCATTAGCTGTATCAAGCTAATTTCCCTGTGTACGTTGCACTTGATAAATTACAGCTTCTAAATCGGAATGAACCGCTTAAGCTACCTCTGTCTACATGTCATGACTCCTTGAAAAGCAAGATATATTTCTTCAAAGATTTTTGTGTGGTTATAGATCAAAAATAAATAACACTATCTCATTTAGTTAAATAAGGTATCTCTATAAATCAAGAGTTCTCTCATGCTTTCAGGAGACAAGCTGGCAAGGCATATATAGTCCTTTATGATCAGAGTTCATGCACTTAAAACAAGCATGCCTTGGGAAATACATAAAAGTCAAACTACTATGTTTCCAAACTATTCCATTTGGAAAATATTTGATATCACAGAAATTTGTCAATAAGTAGCAAATCAAGTTTGTGAACAGGCGAAACAATGTGTTTAAGCCATGTTCAGTGCTGGTGGCAACAAGACAATCACTGAAATTTTCTACGCTCAGAGCGAGCCAGCAGCATCTAACTCTCCCAGCTCTCAGAACATGAGACAGCTTTAGCCTTGAGAGCACTTCTAGCCCATTCATTCCCAACAGCATATTTTAAATTCACATTGCAAAACAAACCATAAGGGGTTTTGGTTTTCTTTAAGGAGGACTCTGTAACTAACAGAGGATTCTTGGGTGACACACAGCTATATTATCTCTCTGTGCATCACTTCACTGTCAGTATCTCTGAACAGGTAAAAAAAGAGTACAACAAAAATATCCTAGATACTGTAACTGTTGGGAAACAGAACAAAGACATGGATACTGTGGAGCGATGTTAGTTTATATGAGTGAATGGCTTGCAATAACCTTTGACACGCATTTCCATATTTTTAATTTCCACATCTCTAATTTTCTTTTTGTTCTTTGCATTGAGTGACATTGTTTCAATGTAATTTTAACTCATAATTGGCTATGCAGATACATAATTACTGTCAGCCTAATCACATAATTAGAGCATATATATTTACATAATTGCTATACTTTATTATAAAGCGTAGTTATAGTGTTAATGGAACTACTCTTAATGACATCCTAAAAGTCCCCATGAAACTCTGTGGGGAAAAGACATATAAAAACTACTATAAACAGTGTTTAAAGTTTTCTACCTTAACCTTCCCTCTCAGTGTTATATCACCAAGTACACATTAATTTCAGTATTATAAATAGAGATGGGCCAAGATTGATACCATTTTTAGAAGCCCAGGGCTGAACTGTGGAAGTTTAAGATAAAAGTAACTTAATACCATCTATTTATTTTACTAGGGATTACTCTTTTGAGGTGGAAGAAGAACAGTAATCGCTCTTTATATATAGCTCTAGAAGATTCTGCCCTTAGTGTTTCAACACAAACTAATAAGACAAATTGAACTCTGCAAAGACCTCCTAAGCAGAAGAATCTAATAAACTGAGGACTGCTCTGATGGATTATATTGATTGTATTTTATTTGAAAGAGGAACCTAAAATCCTATTGCAAGCCTTGTAATCAGCTCAATCTTTCCTTCAGTGTTAATAAATATTTGACTTCTCAACTCTGGATACTTTTATAGTAGTTTCATTCCTCCATTGACTTTCAAGGCAAATAAAATAACCTTTAACTTTTGCCATTGATTGTTCAGTTACTGGACGGAGTCACACTAAAACTGTCTTTCTGTCTCCTCCCTCTATATTTTTTCTGAAAACACAGTTGTATGAAATGTGCAACTATCCTGATTTTCAAAGAATACACTTGGAAAGGACATGCCCTAAGATTAAAAATAATGTGGTTTTGAGTGGGTTTGGGTTTTTGTTTTTGGTGGTGGTGGGGTTTTTTGTTTTGGGGTTGTTTTTTTTTTGTGGAAACTTGGTGCTAGTGAACTAAATTTAAGCATAACAAGGCATGTGACAAATATAATTTTTCCTATTCAAGTATACATGTACAAATTTAATTATATTCAAGCAGAATTTTGTGATTTATCCCTAAATTTAAAACATTAATTTAAAAGCAGTACTGTTGTACTAAGTATTTAGATGCAGTCAAAATGCTCTTAGAAGAGCAGGTTGGGCTGATTGCACATGAAATATTGTCCCATATGACAGTACTTTCTATGTTTACATGCCTGTTACAAATATATTAAAGATTACAACATTGCAGCATGACTTCTGTGACCTGTTCACTGAGGTGACTATCGGTGCATATCCAAAAGTAGATTTAATAATGGGCTTTGTCTTCAAGGAACCCTATAATTTGGCCACTCCTTCTCTGAAGGATTCTTATCTTGCCCTGTAAGGAGAAAGATAATCCCTTACAGCCATTGTTACTTTCTTACGCAACTGATGGAAGTGCTTGAGCCATGTTTCAGAGCTGAGGCAGATAAAAAGGCATTTCTTGAGAATACCATCCCAACGGCAGGATGTGCGTTCCTCCACTTCTTGAGGTGAGAGAACTGATTTTTTGTGTTTATGGAGATGAAGATCTACAGCCTTATATTCCCTGAGAGACATAAAAAGGGTACAGAGTAAAAGTTGGAGGAGGTTATATTGCAGTATATGTACAGGCTATAAATGGATGCTGAAATTGCAAGTGTACAAGCAGTGGGAGGCTGGCAAATGTGCATTTATAAGATCAGTGTTTGAATTAATTTTTTTAGGCCATGCAGAGAATGGGACAGGACACTTACCAATGCAAATATTTATTTAGCAAATGAAATTATAAGATTCAGGCTTAGGCAATATTACTTTTTAGACTACTTGTGCACACCTGCACACAAATCACCCAAGCTGTGATATGAACTGTGCCTCTGGCAAGGCACAGTGTTACACTTGCAGCACAAAAACTGGGATGGTCTGAAGAGCGCCAATGACTCCAGCGACTACTTTGCAAGTGGTGACACCAGTGAGAATATGACTGTAATTTTTCTTCTTCAAATTTGGTATCCCACATTTTAAAGACTGCAAGATTCATCACAAAAACAGACAGAGCCTCTCTGATATTTACAGCAGATGAAGATTCTGAGTGTTTCAGTATGTATAAATGTATTAGCTTTGAAGGTAAAAAATATCCTAGACATTAGCCTCTCAGTCAGGGATCAGCACAGTGGGGCTGCTTCCAAGGAAGAAAGAGGCAGGAGTAGAGGGTTACCACAGCACAGACCATGCAGTGTCCTCCCCAACCAGGGAGCAGTCCTGCAGGACCAGAGCAGGACCACGCTGGTGGCAGTGGCTGGTCCCATCAACAATCTCAGACAAGGAGAGGTGATGAGGCAGGTCCAGGGTCCAGTTTTGGGAGCCCAGTCAGGAGCAGCAGGAGGCAGGGCAGGAGACAGGAGATAAGGCTGCCCATAACACCAGTCTGAGGTCCATCCAGGAGACAGGGCCAGAGAACAGACTGGAGATAAACATGGAGACAAAGATACCTCCATCATTGACCTAGGGATGCTCCAGGGAGGCCAGTCAGGACAGCAGAGACAGAGCTGGGTGCAGCCCTGCCCACAGCAGTGCTCAGGCCAAGGCTGAGCTGGAGGATGTTGGGTTTGTGGGGAGGTGATTTGTGGGGAAAACCCAGATGTGGCTTCTGGGGAAAATTAAGCCCCTTGGTGCACTCTGGGGCTTGACTATCTTTTTTTAAAGTCAACATCGATTTTGTACAATCCATGACCTAAATTAGGAACTGCATTTACTATAATCAACTGACTTTATTTACATTAAGTAAAGCTACTATTCAAGCAGCATTTTTTAAAAAGTTAAATGACTGCACTTGAAGTAGTTACCGGTTGAGTAGTTGAAGCACAAGCATGCTGAAATGGCAATTCAGCTGAAAGCAGCAGCAGCAGCTTCTCCTGCCAGGCAGAGGGAACACCTCATCCATGTACCCTCCAGCTACTCCTGCAGCACTCCTGGGCTACTTCCATGAGATTCCACCATCTCGCTGAAGAATATTGACCAAAAAATTCTTTAATTTGGCCTCAAAAGGCAAGATACTATGCCTCTGGTACCCTGAGAGCTCCTTGAACAAATGCTATCTTGGCATGTAATTGCAGCTCTGGGGAAGTGTTTCTTGCACCATGCCTGACAGCATTTATTGGCTCATTCAGAAGCAGCACACAGCCTCCTATTGCTAGATGATAAACCGTGCAAAACTAGGAAAGTGGAGGATATTCATTGATCCCAGGGGTCACTGGTTCAACTATCTGAGATACTAATCACTGGGTGTAATCCAGCTGATGAAGTTAAATTCAGGCAACTTCGAGTCCCATTTCTTTGAATAAATGTGACATAGCATGAAGAGCCAGAAAAGTGGTATATCAAAAGCAGATTTGGACAACAATTTAAGAATGTTGAACTTAACTACTCACATCACAAGTAGAATATGAATATTTCTGAAAAAAGCCCCACTTTTAATTCACTCAGCATATGTGTATTGTGTTGAGGAGGAGAGAACGTCTCCACCCAGGAGAAATAACACCATGATGTCTTGTTAGAATACTAAGCAGGAAAGAGTAGCTTATGGCATGATTCCAAGCGATCACAAAATTTTTCTAGACACAGGCAAAATGTAGATGCCTAAGACTCAGAGAGACAGGATTAATGATTCCCTTCTGATGTTTTCTAACGCTGGTGGTAACTGGCACCTCCATTTTGAACCCAAAAAGCTCTCTACTTGGCCACACTTACTTACACAGAAATATATAGACTGAGTACTTAGCCCATGCTTAAGTTATGCTGCCTTTCAGAATGTGAAAACTTCTTGAAATTCAGCTCCAAACCATATGTAATCCAGATATTTGACATAGCACAAAGCTGCATACCCCTGCAGCAAACAGTAAAGGTCTCCTTGTTTCAGGAACATTGCTCTAGGAAAAGTATAGTGTGAGTACCTTTCTCATAACAACCTAGTGCCTAGAACAGCTTCTGAGAAAGTGGGGAACATGGTTTGCAGATCTCTTCAGTCTAAAGGATTCATATCTGCAGGCACTTCAACAAAAATAACCTGAAGAGGTTGGCAGAAGGGAAGTGTTTAGCCACATTCTATCACATTTAAGCAGGGCACTGTTAAAAGGAAAGCCTGTCTGTAATTTTGTCAGAAGGGCAAATCGATCTCACTGGGCAAAGTGAAAAACTGCAAATCATGGAAAGGCAATAAAGTCACTTTCCAATAACATGTAGTTTTTCACAAGCTAACCAGCCATCAAAAATTGCCAGTCAAACACTAGCATCAATGATGTGGCTTTTCTAATCCTCTAATTTCTATTCTGTCTTCACAAGGCAATACTGCTGGCTTACTGTAACTAAGGAGGTAAAAATCCTTCCAAATTACAGCACTGCGTAACTCAAGAGGAGATCTGCAAAGCAGCATCAGCCAGCCAGAATAACATTACAACCAAAATAAATTGGGTCATTGGGTCAGCAGTAGCTGAGAGGCCAAAAATGCAATTTTAGCTTCTGATGGCTTCTTTCTCCATATGCTCTTTGGCTTGTCAATACTTTTTTTGTCTTTTGCCAGTGCCCTTGTACAAATGCTCAGGGAGAGATATTAGGCATAAACTTACTGCCAGGCATAGCACATATATGTCATATCATACATTATGTATTTTACATATATATATTTTCTTCTAGGACTAAATTTTTTCTATTTGGACTTCTAACAGAGCACAGTGCAGCATAACTGTACAATGCAAGTTGTAGTTGTTATTTGCAACCTGCTTTTGTAAGATCAATGCAGCATATCAACTTCTAGATATCACATATATAAGTCAATTTATGGCCACTCACTCATAGAGGAAAATGCTATTAAACCTATGAAATACGCAACTAAAACTCAAAAGCAAGCATTCACCCAACTCAATGGACTTTTCTTCCTAGATCTGAATAATTTCAAGGAGATCTTGGCTACTTTTGAAAGCACATATCTTGCTTCAGTGTTGTTTCAAAAGTAGATTTAGAAAAAAAATCTAAATATTGCCACACAGAAATAGAAAAATTCTTCATCAACATGTAAAAGTAACAACTGGGCAGTTTGGGTGACCTGAGACAAATGAAAAACAAACAAAGTTTTATCAAATATTGAAAGAGAGTAAGACCATCAGCTTGCCAACACAATGACCATGTTATTATCAGCATGTTCTTCTCATCATGCCAACTCAAGTATGTGATTTACTCAAGTATTTGATTTGTCGCAATTCTCTTTTGGCCAAAAAGAAAGTTATTTCAATGTAGTAGAAATTTGGCATGCCTTATGTTTTGAACAGCCAGAGTTTGAAGTGTTGGATGTCGATCTACTGTGTATTTAGTAAGGATTTGTAAACAAGTTCTAAATCAGCACATTTTGCATCTAGCCATGTACAGGAAAAATAACAAGAGCATATGTTTTCATGTCACAGTGCTCCAGGTTAGGATTTGTAGCAGTATTATTATATCAGAAAGAATTGCACCACCAGAGCCCATGGGCACAGATTTAAATATTTCAGAAAGTCTTAGGCTAAGACATGCTGCCACCATTATAGCACATCCTGAAAGAAGAACTGCTTCTTCTACTTTTCAAGTCTCTTCTCTGAAGGATGTTAGAAAAATGTTAACATGATACCAAGATTCAAACAATTATTTTCATTCTAACAGCAAATTTCTACAGAAAGCTCACACAGCTGACTGGCTATCGATGACTGATTTGGCTTTGTTGTTTCTGTGGGTGAAACATTATATAGAGGATTCATCAGAGGGTCTGTCTTAAGCTGAATATTCAGTAGAAGAGCATAGTAGGGAATAAAAAAACCAAATTAATCGTTACTGCCTCCAGATGTAGGAATTCCAGGATTAAATACTTAAACGATAATGTGCAACTTCTCCTCTGAAACTGCTTTGGCACCAGAATGGCAAGTAATTCAACCAATCTTTAAAAAGAGTTTCAGGGCAATCTTTAGCTGGTAGGCCGATTTCACCCCTGGCCACATTAGGTGAAACTATAATAAAGAATAGAATTAATAGGAGTATGGATAATATGACAAAAGGAGGAAAAAATTAAAACCTCTTTTTACTTGAAAGTTACCCCTCTGTGACTTACTTGAGTTCTTTGAAAGAGTCAATGGCAGAGAGACAGAAGGTGTCTGAATTCCAAAAGTGTTCAAAGAGTCTCTGTCCCTCCTGCCCCAGACTTGTGAAGAAAGGAAGCTGCTATACAATAAGAAAGTCCACATATAGCTAAATATTTAGTTAAAAGATAGGAAGCAAAGAACGGAAGTAAATGATCAGTTTCCACAGTAGAATAGCATTACCAGCGATATGCAATAATATTAATCAGTATCTTATTGATGTTACTCTACAAATCCACGAATGATTCAAAAAAGTGTAACCAGTGGCAAAGTTTGCCGATGAAACTAAGTTGTTAAACACAATAAATGCAAGGTCCAATGATGAAAAACTGTAGAAGTACCTAACTTGAGTGACTGGATGACAAAATGGCAAATGTAATTCAAAGTGCCTTGATATAAAGTGAAATACATGAAAGAAGAAATCCAAACTTTGCATATAAAAGGAACTGACTATTGCCAGTCAGGAATGAGATCTTGGGACTAAGATGCATGAAAATGCCAACTAAACAGCTGTCAAATAAGCAAGTCAATTGTTGCACATTTTTAGGAAAGAGAGAGAGAAACAGAAATCATTAATATGCCAATGTATAAATACATGGTATATCTACATCTTGACTACGGATAATTCTAGTTCTTCCCATCAAAAAAGGAAACACTTCCATATGAGGAATAGATAGGCTTCTTCAGGCTGAGAGAGACTGTGATAGCAGTCCATAAAACACTGAATGACATGTGGAAGGAGAACAAGAAGAGATTGTTTCCTGTTTCCTCCAATAAAAAAACTAGGAGACATCAAACTAAACTAACAGGAAACAAGCTCAAAAACCAAAGAGAGGGCATTTCACACAATGCTGAATTAACCTGCAGCTTTCTAACACATATTTTTGTAGATACTAACCATTTTTTTTCAAGGAAGAAAAATCTGCTGAGGACTACTAAAGAAGCATCACATTAAACTCCTGAAGACCCAGGGCCGTAAACTGAAAGACTGATTTTTATAAGTGTCACAATATGTTTTACACTTGGTCTGTTTTTATCATCTTCCTCAGGAAGGGGCATAAAACTATGGGAACCACAACAATGCCTAGAAGGACACTTGGTCTAATCTAGTATCATTGTTGTATTATGCTCAAAAGAGTTTTACATTTAAAGATTTATCAATGTGCCAAACCCTGCAATAAAAATGAAAAAAAAAAAAAAAAAATTGCTCTCCAAAAAGACAGTTTTAAAATTTTTGTCCTCACCACTTAAAACTCTGATTCTTGTGTTGTGAGAACATTTTCCCTCAGCATATCTAACTCCAGATTTCTCATAGCAATAAATTTGAAGATGTCCTGGGAATTCCTTAATCACATGATCTCCAGCCAAATTTGGAGTGTTTGAAGGTACCTTTGCTTATTTACCAGCTAAGTGCTATTCCCATAATACCCAGTACCACACATATATACAGATAAAAAGTAGAGGACAAAATCCACCAGATTGCACCATGCTAATTTTAATCAGGGATCATCCTGATCTTGTGAAGAAAGCATATCTTTATTGAATCCTAAAACTGTCAGCAATACTGTGTGCTAGAATAAAACTGAGGATTTTTTTTTAATAGCCTATGGCAAATATAATTAATTCATCATAATCTTATTTCATATTGGCCACAAAACATCTATTAAATCATTTTCAGCCTTTCTGCTGTTTGGAGTAAATCAGAGAGAAAAGGCTGCAGGCACTGAGTATTTAAGCCATGTAATTCTTCCAGTTACCAGAAAACTTGGGATCTTGTATTGCCATCACCTATCACTAGCATCTAGCAATTGTATTGATCTTTCTGCTTTGCTCATTAATCATAATAAATTTCAATGACCAATGAATTATGACATATAGCATATTTCTGTTCATCTTCCATGCCAAGGCATAGTTTGAGTTTAGAGCATGACTCTGTGGGTCCTTTTATCACTTTAATTATATCTTCTGAGTCTCTCCCATGAGCTTCTATTTTTACTATCATAAGGTAGCAACTAGATACAAAGACTAAACTATTTTCTTCATTTTTCTGCTTACGTCATTGTTCCAGAGCATTACATCTGACTTTGAAAACTGCTTAAATCTTTACAATTAGTAGAACTGGAACCATAAAACTGAAGTTCTCCCAGTTCTCCAACAGCAGCAATGACAACACTTTCATTTGTGCAAGACCAGGAAACTGGAAGTGACAGCTCTGTAGTTAAAGTATCTTGACCAATAAAGAGTAAAGTTCATAAAGGAATGAATACTTCACATCTCCCCACTGTAGCTCCAATACTGCAGCAGCTTTAGAATAAATTTTTATATGAAATAATTTTGTGATCTGAATATAAGAATATCCAAGGTGATTTGTTTTTCCTATACAACTATGAAAAGGACAAACACGATATGAAGAGATACATTTCCTGTAGCTGTTAATGCCAGGCTTATTGATATTGTAAGCAAAATCAACCTTTGCTCTCAGAAAGATGAGAGGCTGGGTCTGTTCCCTCCTGCCTCAGGCTGGGGAGAAGGACAGGAAGGACAAACTGTCCGGGACAGACTAGTCCATAGGGCAAGGGAGCCAGCAGCCAGGGTGAAAGCCAGGCTGGATGGCCAGGGTCCTCACTTACCCACAGCCCCTGAATGAAGTGAGCAATGCAGGTCAATGATGGTCACCAGCATCAGCCAAGAGCCCAGTGATCTCCAGAGAAATTCATAGTGACAAGGACGAGGAAAGTCCGAGGTACAGTCAATGAGTCAAGTCATGGTCAGGATCAGCAAGATCCATGGGCACAGGCACAGGCATCTGCACCGGCAAGGACCATGGGCATGGTAGCTTAGGATGAGAGTCTGAGCAGACACACAGCTCACAGTCAAAAGGGTATTCCCTAGGCGCTTCCAGGTCAAGCTGCCCTTCTCTGCTGGAGTCTGCCCTTGCCCCAGTTGTCTTTAAAAGCAAAATAGTCAGGGCCCAGGTATGAACATGGCTTACAGTTCTCCCTGCTGCCAAATTGCTAGAGCTGTTCCTGGGCATGATTTTGGCTCAGGCCAAACAGCATTGGTTTGCTGCAGTCGACAGCCACACAGAGTTTAGGGGCCAGTTTAGGGCCACATAGGCAAGTGACCATTCCCCACAGATGCTAACTTAGAGGGGTTACTGGTCTGGTGAGAAGGAATGAGTACAGGATTTAGTTTTATAGGCACGAGCTAAGCTGTGCCTGTCAGACTCAGGGCCAGAAAGCAGGTCCTGGCCTTGTTTTCCCTTCCAGCACAGATAAATGTCTGTCATGTTATTATTTTTTTTAAGCGTCAAGTGACATTTCAGGCTACAATATGAGGCTTTAGACAGCAGCCTTATGGGCAATGGTTTGGGGTTGCTGGGGTTTTTTCAGATGTATATTCTTGCTAGTGATGAGGGCTAGTGATGATTGTGATAAATCTTGCAATTTTTTATCTCCACTGCATTAGGGAGAGCTTACAATGGGAGCTAATGGATGCAGTCCCAGGAACCTCGGTCTGAAAGCAGTGCCTACACAGCCCACCCACACATAGCAGCCCACCTTGTGGCTTGCTCTTCTTCAGGAGTCAAACTGATTTTCTGGGACTCAGAGCCCTTAATAATCTGGGATGGTGGTTAGCTTCTTACTCCATCTATTATATGAGGCCTTGGAGTTTCATCCTTTGAGCCTTACAGAAAGCCGCAGATTGTCAAACAGAAATTTCACTGTAACGTCAGCATTTGAAGATTATTCTAGACGTCTCATAGAAGGTAAATTCTACCAGATTTGCAAGAAAATTGCACTTCAAATATCAATACAATGTTATGAGATATTAATGATTTCCGTGTGGGTAATATGTATGCAGATAAAATACTCTGCATTCATTTACAAGAATAAATTAGTAGAATTTCAGTAGGCACTGCATTAGTAGCATATTTCTCTTCAATATCAATGTTCTTTTAAGGAAGACGGCATTTATAGGGCTCAGATTGTGAGCATTTCGATGCATACAATTGGATATGAATTAATATAAATCATAGACCTGATGAATTTTTTTTGTTTGAAAGCTACCAATGAAATTTGTTCACTATCTTGCAAAGTAAAAATAGCTGTGGAAAATACACTGTTTAACAATTTTGGTTCTTTTCCTTGAAAACTCAGACATTCACTTTCTTATATGTGGCAATGTGTTGAAAAATATAAAGGGGTGTTCAAGCAAAAATGAAATTTCTGGTTTTATTTAAACTTAAATACACCTGAGCAGCCCTAATAATGTATTGGTTTGTACATGTAATAATTTACTGATTTATAAATTTGTGATTAAGAAATAAACTTCAGAAGCATGGTCTTCTCATGTGCAAACGTTTGGCATCAGTTAGGTTAGCAAACAATTTTAAGCGCTTTGTGGTATCCTTCCTGACCTTCAGCTGCCACATTAAAAAAGTATAGGGTGTGCAGCCATAGATCTGCCAGCCTTGTGCAGAAATCTATGAAATCTAAACAGCACGAGTAGCTTACCCTACCTTAAATGTCTGTCTTGAATGCTTGTGCACCAGTGAGAGTTACACTTCATGTACTCTCAAGCCACTGGACTCTAATACATAAATAACTGTATGAAACTGTTAACTAGCCTAGAGAAGCAACTTACACTTTTTTCCTGATAATTCTGCATGATTCTATGAAAATTGGCCTCTAGAAAATGCAGACAGACAAAAGTAATAAATAAAATTTTAAAAATGTTGAAGGGTAATTCAATTTTGTGGTAACTTCTTTTATCCAAAGCAAACCATTCATATTTATGTGCCAAATGGTATGTGCCAAATGGTATGTGCCCAATGGTATGTGTCCAACCAAGAAAATGGCAGCACTCAAAAGCTATCTCTTCAACTGAGAAGCAGTCATTCAAAACTACCTCAAAAATAAACTAAAATTCTTTAATAACATTTTATAATAGCTTAAAATTTGCAGATCAAACTTGAGATGAGGAGTTAGAATTTCAGTTCTTTCCAGATTCAAATCAATACTCTACAGACATTTTTTCACTCTCATCTTTCAAACCAATTGGATCTTAGATATTGTTGCCCTCATCCTATAAGAAAAATAGTTTAATTTTACAGCACTTCGTTTTGACAGAGAGTTTTTTTCATCATTCGGCTATAAAAACCAATATGCATTTTAAAATATCTTGGTTTACAGTAGAGTCCCCCAAATTAATGAAAATACTTACAAATCAATTAGTTAGAACCGACCACTTACAAACTAACGTTGTGAAAAATTTAAAAGGCTAGAAAATATATTGCTAATGCTCTTTATGAGTACATTAATTCTGTCATCACTTACCAGCTTCTCTGCAATGTCAGATTTCACTCTGCAAGCCTTCTAAGTACTCAGTATACTCCTGTAAAAGATTTTCAGAAATATGTTGAGTTTGCATTTCCCGGTTTCACACCAGAATAGGTTTGCACTGCAAAAAGTGGAAAAACATTTCTCCGGAAGAGATATCAACAAAAAAAGAGCAGAGTTTTCCCTCAAGCCTGCTTTCTGAAGCAGTATTGTTTCTGTTAGAAATGTTCTCTACTTTTCAGCATAAGAAAAAAGACAATTTATATATATAGCATGCAAATAATATAGAGCACTACTATTAATAACAATAATATGCAAGTTATTTCTCTGAATTTGCCAAGCTCTGAGGAGGTATGGAGTTCAAAAGTAATGAAGTCACCTGTGCCCTTCTTGCGAGTATTTTGAAGCTAATATGTTATAAAACAGAAATAGATCTTAATGAGCAAATCAAGTATGGAGAATAGGTTTCACTAGATAATCGTCAAAGATAAAAGAAAGCTACACTAATTAAAAATTTCTTTACATTAAAACTTTGGTGCTTATAATCACTGTGTTGCAAGCTGGAAATGTTTTGTAACAGAAAAAAATAAAACTGGAGAGTAAAACCAGAAAATTTGCTACCCAGTAAGGAACACAGGATACTTACATGAGGTAAATTTAGGCTCAGTTAGGAGAGAACAAGAATTTCAAGGATGCTGAAAATCCATCACATGATAATCACTAGGATACCTGGTACATCAGATGCTATAAGAACAAAAAGGTAGACTAAGTGAGCATGCAATCTACAGTATAAGCAAAACATACAGAGTCTGGAAAATGGGAAAGCATTTTGGAAAATGAAAAATCAAAGCCTGGAAATTGAACAGTATTATATTCATCTACATACACAGTTTGAGATATTTCATAATAAATATATTTATGTACCTAGGACAAACAGCCTATGATCCCTCACTAAATTAATTGCCAACCAGTTTTTTAAAATGTAAATAGCTTTACAGTCTTTGGTATTTTCTAGTAAATATCTCATCAAAATCTCATATGATCTGATAAAATTAAACCCTACTATTTCATTCCTATTCTTCAGTCCTACAAGAAAAGGTGTACTGGACCATCCCAGTCCAGTAAATATCCAACAGCAGATACTTAAAGAAGGCATAGAAGAACAGCGTAAGTATATTTTCCCTTCCCTTGCACCCATCCCACATCATTATGCAGCAGTAGTTTATGGACTGCATTTATTGGCGGATGGAGCACCTAGAACACCAGCTTCAGAGATCACTCTTGAAAGACCATTCACACCATATGGAAGAGTAACTGAGCGTATTTTTACCTATTTTGTTGTAATATAAACTCAATTTAGTTTTTTAAATTTTTTATTAACTAATTAAAAAAATATAAAGCCAGAGCATTACTGACAGTAATAAAACCTTAGATTCACTAAAACACATCCATTACTGAACACTTTGTTAACACTTCTGTGCACACATTCATATTTTGCTACATGCTTAACTATTCAAGTTTTCCTTACGGGAACAGATGGTTCCAACACAATAAGAAGCCTTGAATTATTTGAATACTTATTAGATAACTTCAGTTATTCTTCAGGCAGAATAAAGGTCCACAGAAATGGGATGCATGTTTCTCTTCATTCAAAGCGTTGAAAACAAAATGCCTATTGCAACAGGAAAATAGCAATTCCCGAAGAGACTGTAAACCAATACCCATTTGTGTTTCAATAACCAGGTACACATTTTGTGTAACTTCTGTACTGTGGATTTTGTTACATAGCAACAATAGATCAAAAACAAACCCTCTTGGTCTTTTACTTAGATTACTGTCACAAAAAAGAAGTTGTGTGATAGATAAATTAAGACTGAAATGTAAGTGCAAAGATGAGAGGATGGTTGTATGCTTAAGTCATGTATCTAGGAAAGTTTTGAAAGTTTACATTTAAAACCTGGCTCTGCAGCAAACCTTCTGTGTGAGCTTGAGCATGTAACCTTGAGCCTAATTCTATGAAGAGCACCAGAGTCATTATCAGAGCCACAACACTTCATGACAGAACAGACTGCAAAGCATGTCAGATGTTGTGCTCTTCTGAAAATTAGGGCACCAAAATGGAAGGCAGTGAACAGGACACCGTGCTCAAGAGACCTCCTGGATCATCAGCTGTAGTCATCTGCTAATGAAGGCAATCTACAACAGAATCTGTTTTATAAACTGCTACAGTTACACTGAAACAAATAGAGATTTTTGCCTTCTTTCTGCTAGAAGGCTGTTCCAAATTTTCACAGCATTCATGGTTCAGGAAAATCCCAGGTTTATTCTAATTTCCCACTTAAATTAATTTATGTCCTTGTGCCAACACTGATTTAACTCAAATACATCTTCTCCCTTCCCCCCACTGGTGATTAATCATACCTTTTTCAATCTCCATCTTGTGAGACTAAGCGAGTAAACCTTCTTTTCCAGCCTCTCCTCAAAGAATAGTTTCCAGACATTTGACAACCTTTCTTTTCACCTTTTCTTTATAAATGTATCTTTCTCAAATCTGAGCATCAAGGCTCAGAGGCCTTATGAGACAGGTACCTCTCTACCTACTTTGCTCATAATATGCTCAGGTAGCATTTGCTCTTTTCATGACCACATATATGCACATGTTTTATTCTCTGTCTTGTATAGATAAAGAGCCATTACCTTAGCAACTTTCAGTCCCTAATTCATGACCACATTCCCCATGCTATTAATACTCTTTCCTAATAATACTATTAGTCTCAGTTCTCATGGTCATTCAGTTTTCCTACCAAATTATATTCTGGTCCTCCTTTCTGTTAAGGTTATTTTGTGACCTTAGTCATTTTTACTAGCACGTGTCTACTTCTGCCCATTTTATTTATGATAATATTAAACAAAATGGTCTGAAGGCGGATCTTCAAGAAATTTCTATGCAATGACTTCCTTCCAACCCAACAGTTTCCCTTTCAGCTTCACCCAGCTTAGCATTTTTTTTATCCAGATCTTTACACACATAATAGCATTTGTATTAATCCTCAGCTTCTGCTGTTGAACTAATAACCTCTCATGAGGCACTATATTAAAAGACTGCATTGTATTCTAGATAGATGAGATCTGCTGCAGTTCACTTGTCTGGAAAATCAGTTATCTTCTCTTAGGAAAGTATCACTAGCCTCGCACATTCTGCATTTGGTAAAATGGTGTTGTATCTTACATCATTTTTATTTATTTCCATATCTCAAGGTCTTCTTCACTTCTGTAAATGTTCCAAAATGTTGTGTATTATTAAGGTTATATTAACAAGTCTGTAGCTGGTAAATCAGATTTTTGTTTTCTTAAATATAGACACATATACATGCTATATGTCTTACTTTCCAGTCATATTGACCACTTCCAATTCCACAGATACTACAACAGATATTCTTGACAGAAAATGAGCAATTTTACATGCAAACATCTTCGATGTTCCAGCCTTGAGACCACCCAGTGCTAGATACTGAAGTATAACTCTAAATCAGCTATGTAAAATAGAAGAGATCATAGAATCATAGAATCATAGAATTTTTAAGGTTGGAAAAGACCTCTAAAATCATCAAGTCCAACCATTAACCCAGCACCACCATGTCTACTAAACCATGTCCCAAAGTGCCATGTCTACACATTTTTTGAACACCTCCAGGGAGCCACCTCTCTGGGCAGCCTATTCCAATGCCTGACCACTCTTTCAGTGAAGAAATTCTTCCTAATATCCAATCTAAACGACCCCTGACGCAACTTGAGACCATTTCCTCTTGTCCTATCGCTTGTTACTTGGGAGAAGAGACCGACACCCACCTCTCTACAACCTCCTTTGTCTACCCTCAGCCTCCTTTTCTCCAGGCTAAACAACCCCAGTTCCCTCAGCTGGTCCTCCTAAGACTTCTTCTGAAAATCTGACTTTGACTATTGATGGTGAGTACTGTACTTATCTCCAAAAGAGGCATACTTCCTCTGCAAAAGATTTCATCTATCTATAAATGAGGAAATAGAAAAAAAAGTCATTTTATGTCTGAATACATCTCTCAAGTTTCCAAATCCCTGTGTATGAAGAAAGTTCTAAATGTTTCTCAACTGGTTTCAAAAAGTGTTTGACGTTTGAAGAAAATACCTCACAAAAACTCAATGAGCTGCGTATGCATTATTAAAAAACAAAGAAACAAAGAAACAAACAAACAAAAAAAACCTAACACAAAAAAACCAAACAAAATGAATACACTGAGAGGACACCTGATTACAGCGTTGAAGTACAGGAAGAATTTCAGCCATTGAAATACTTAAGAACTTAAGCAACATTAAAAATGGCAGTGACTAAAAGTCAAAGCAAATTAATTTAAATTAGAAACAATATATATATTTTTAACAATAAAGGTGGTTAAGGAATGGAACAAAGTGTCAAGAGAGGCAATGAATTTTCTATCTCTTAATGTCATCAAATCAGAAGCCTCTTGGTATGGCAGAGCACAGCAGCCCTGGCTCTAGCAGCATACTAAAATGGTTATACAGCTTTGGAGTCTCCAATCATGTTAGCATACTGCTAGTGCCAGGGCTGGTGAGTTCTGTCACACATTTGGAGAGCCAGCAAGGAGACTTATAGTGATCAGCACTTTCCAAGAGATGCATCTACCTAAAAATGCTGTAAACCATGCTAAAGAAAATTGTTCAAGAAAATCAAGGTAGAAGGAATTTCGGTCTAGGTAACAATAGGAGCATTTCTCCCTAATTAGCTATTTAGCAGAGTACCCTGGGAATCTGCTTTTGAGGGCTTAGGAGTCCATGAGTGTTGGTCAGTCTTTAAGAACCACCTTTAAAAAGCACAGGAGCAGGCAATTCCACTGTGTTGTAAGTCAAGCAAGCATTTGATGAGATTGAACAGGGAACTCTTCATGGAGCTCAAGAGGAAAAAGAAACTGTACGAACTCTGGAAGCAAGGTCAGGCTACATAGGAAGAATACAGAGCTGTGGTTCATTTATGCAGGGAGAAGACACAAAAAAACAAAGCTCAATTAGAGTTGAAACTGGTCAGTGTTATTTTAGATAACAAGAAGGGCTTTTTTTAAGTATGCTAATAGCAAGAGGAGGTCTAAAGAAAACATTGGACTGATACTTGTTGAAGACGGTCATCTAACTAATAAGGATGAAGAAAAAGTGGAGGCATTCAATACATTTTTTTTTGTCTCAGTCTTTAATAATACTGATAGATCTGGCACTGTCTGGTCCCCTGAATCAGAGGACCATGAGTGTGGAAACAGTGACTTTCCATTTGTGGACACTGAAGTTGTAAGGGACCAACTCTATCATCTGAATGTTGAGCTCATGTCCAAGGGGCCTGATGGATCTCATCCCAGAGCTCTGAAGAAGCTAGGGGATGTTATGGCAGGCTCAGTCTCTACCATCTACCAAAGGTCTTGGGAGTCTGGGGAAGTCCCAGCTCATTGAAAGCTAGCCAACGTTATTCCAATCTACAAAAAGGGCATGAGGGAAGACCCAGGGAACTATAGACCTGTTAGTCTGACCTCAGTTCCTGGAAAAAATTATGAAGAAGATTATACTGGATACTGTTGAAAGACAGTTAAAGAACAATGCAATCATCAGGCACAGTCAGCATGGGTTCACCAAAGGAAACTCCTGTTAAACTAATTTGATATCCTTCTATGATAAGGTCACGCACTTTGTGGATGAAGGGAAGGCGGTGGATGTAGTTTTTCAGGATTTTAATAAGACTTTTGATACTGTCCCTCACAGCATCCTTCTGGACTAGTTGTCCAACTGTGGGATGAGCTGGTTTATGGTGTGCTGGGTGAAGAACTGGCTGAAGGGCAGGGCTCAAAGGGTTGTAGTGAATGGGGCTACATCTGGCTGGCGACACCAGCAGTGTTCCTCAGAGCTCAATTCTAGGGCCAGTTCTGTTCAATATATTTATCAACAATCTGGATGCAGGACTTGAATGTATGATTAGCAAGTTTGCTGATGATACCAAACTGGGAGGTGCTGTGGACTCTTTTGAGGAACAAGAGGCCTTGCAGAAGGGTCTAGATAGATTGGAGCATTGGACTATGATTAATGGGATGAAATTTAACAAGTCAAAATGTCACCTGGGATGGAGTAAAGCTGGGCACAAGTATAATTTGGGAGAGGAGTGGCTGGAGAGCAGCCCTGCAGGAAGAGATCTGAGGGTGCTGGTTGACAGCAGCTCAATACAAGTCAGCAGCATGCCCTGGCAGCCAGGAGGGCAACCCTCATCCTGGAGTGCGTCAAACACAGCATAACCAGTCGGTCAAAGGAGAGGACTATCCCACTGTATTCAGTGTTGGTGCAACCTCACCTTGAATACCATGTGCAGTTATGGGCCCCACGATTTAAGAAAGATGTGAATGTCCTTGAATGCATCCAGAGGAGGGCAACAAAGCTGGTGAAAGGGCTGGAAGGCATGTCCTGTGAGGAGCAGCGAAGGACTTCGGGCTTCTCTAGTTTGGAGAGAAGGAGGCTGAGGGTCGACGTCATTGCTCTCTACAGCTTCCTGAGGAGGGCAAGTGGAGAGGGAGGTGCTGACCCCTTCTCCCTGGGATCCAGTGATAGCACATGTGGGAACGGTTCAAAGCTACATCAGGGGAGGTTCAGACTGGACATTAAGAAGCATTTCTTTACCTAGAGGGTGGTCAAACACTGGAACAGGCTTCCTTGAGAGGCAGTCGATGCCCCAAGCCTGTCAGTGTTTAAGAGACATTTGGACAATGCCCCTAATAACATGCTTTAACTTTCGGTCAGCCCTGAAGTGGTCAGGCAGTTGGGCTAGATGATCATTGTAGGTCTATAGACTATAGGTCTACAGACTATTGAAATAGTCTTCTATTCTAAACTTTTCTACATAAACTTCTGAAAACTTATGGCAAAACAGCATTTGTATTTATTAAAATATATATATTAAGACACTTATTCAATACACAAAAAGCTGAAAGATCAGATTTTGACAGCACTGATGGAAGAAAATGAAACAAACAAAAGCAATCTCAGCTGAGTGTTTCAGAAACAAAAGAATCTGGTATAGTACAGGTATTTCAGAAACAGCATTATAAAAAATTAAATGTGCTTGAAATAAAGCATCAGAGACATGAAGGAAATCAAAACTCAGATCTTTATGAAATACAGATCCTTCATGTATCAGAAACTAGATACAGTTTTTAAAAAGGCTTTAAAAATCACATTGTATATCAGCAATGTCTGTCAAGAAGAGTGACATTTTAGAGCATTGTGTTATCAACCTGAAGAAGATATTCAAGAGCACAGAGATGGAAAAAGAACCTTATATACAGATGCATTTCAGCCCATATGACTACCTGCGTGCACAAAAGATGCCACATCTTTTCTGTTGCATAAGGAGACAAAGGATTACCTGTCATAACTTTAACAACTTTTTAAAATGATAAAACTACTGTCACCGTGTTTATTGTGGTGGCACACCTCTGTGGAAAGGGATGGTAACTTCAGGTTACATCTATACTGCAAAATTAAACAGTGCTGGAGAACAATCCCAATCACTGTAATTTGATTTTCTTTGCTGTTAAACTGCTGCTACCAGATTTTTGGCCCATGCTGGCATGCGCTCACCCAAACAATTCTTGGGCACAGTTTGATAGTGTGGGCCAGGGACTGTTCCCAGCCAGGGACCATTCTGCTTTGGACCAACAGAGATTCTGACAGTGTGGACACAGACTTTTCTGTGCCAGTTTGTCCCAGTATCTTTTCCTCAGTGGTAAAGGGACACCTTCATTCCACTGCAGACAACTAAAGACTTTTGCTTAATTGCTTCTAATTCCTGTTCTGCTAAAAGACAATAAATAGGATTGAGCCAGTCTCAGATATAAACATCTTTAAAACACAAAGGGAATTCAGTGTAATACCTGAATTGCACAGAAATAGCTGTTGTCTAAAGCAAAAAGCAAGATAAATATATAGACGCAAGTAACAGAGAAGACAGACTCAACAAGAAATTGCTGCATTTTAATATAAATGAATCTAATAAATATAAGTGAATTTTCTGTACTACTGCAAGAAATACTGAGGAAGGTGCAAGATCTAAAAAATGTAGGAGGTGTGTACGTTTATGTGAAATGGCATAGTAATAAAAGATTTTCAAACTATTAATTGCACTTTACTTATGCTTAAGGGGATGTTAAATACCTGATGTGCTTAATACCTGAATCAACATCTTGAACACTCAAAGGGATGTACTGAAAGCAGTAACAGATTTAGTGATCATTTTGATGTTTTGGTTTAGGTTCCATCTGTTGATTTTCTTCCCTATGTGATTGCTCTTTTAGTTATTTAAAAAATATTCTGAAGTTCAAGTTAGATAGTTTTTAAATATGTTCAGATGTTCTAATTAGAAGTTAATCACTTTAATCATATACAAAAATATCCCCTCTATTAAAGCTGCACTGTATCAGTGGCAATATCTTGATTTTTTTGCATTTGTTGTTTATTCTACCATTCACCAGTTTTTATTCAACATGCAGAGGCTTTCCAATGGTGGAGTTTAGTGTTTGGGATGGAGAAGGCAATACACAGTTGCTAAGACACTGCTCAGAAGTGACAAAACCCCATTCAATCACACAGCGAGAAGAACACAGCAATGTCTCCATTTTTTTACCCCTGCAAACCCCATTGCTGTGGCAGCTGCCCAGCTCACTTGGGAGCCCCTTCCTGGATAGGGTTGCTGGGATAATGCACAGCCCTTCCTGGCAGGGCTCTACCAGCAGCTCCATCTCTCTTATTCAAGAGATCTTGATGTTGAAGATCTCTAGGTCACCCATAGTATAGTAAACAGTGCTAAGTCATAGATTTGAGCCTTATTTTGCAACCATTCATACTGTTTAATTGTTAGCAGGCTTCCTCACATACATATGGCACATGCCATGCTGGGCATTCAGGAACAGCTTGTGAAACAGCAGAGGCAAAGGGCTCATCAGAGGACCATTCGCAAGAGGCAGAATAGATTAATTCACCCTGTTCTAGAGAGGAAAAGATTTTAACCATATAGGTGAAAGCCTGACCACAAGGTCAACTTAGGGGTAGAGAACAATCCCCGCCACACTCTATCCACTAGCTTACGTGTAGTCCTACTGCTTACAGGCCTGCTTGTGGCCTCACCTCGAGTACTGCATGCAGTTTTGGGCGCCACTGTACAAAAAGGACATAAAACTATTGGAAAGTGTCCAAAGGAGGGCAACAAAGATGGTGAAGGGTCTACAGGGGACGACGTACGAAGAGAGGCTGAAGTCCTTTGGTTTGTTCAGCCTAGAGAAGAGAAGACTGAGGGGAGACCTCATCACGGCCTACTACTTCCTCACGAGGGGGAGCGAAGGGGCAGGCACTGATCTACTCCCTCTGGTGACCAGTGATAGAACCCGTGGGAACGGAATGAAGCTGCGACGGGGAGGTTTAGTTTGGATATCAGGAAAAGGTTCTTCACTGAGAAGGTGGTCGGGCACTGGAACAGGCTCCCCCAGGGAAGTGGTCACAGCACCGAGCTTGACTGAGTTCAAGAAGCGTCTGGATAACGCTCTCAGTCATATGCTCTGATTTGGATGGTCCTTTGTGGAGCCAGGAGTTGGACTCGATGATCCTTATGGGTCCCTTCCAACTCAGGACATTCTATGATTCTATGATTCTATGATAGCAGTAGCAGTTCAACAATAGGGAAGAAGTAGCCTCACTGCAAAAAGGAAAGGTTTTCTGCATGTTTCGTTTATGGCTGATACATACAGCTCCATTCACCAGTTTGCTGCTGTCCTTCCTGGTGCCGAAGTCTCTGGCTGCCAATCTAAGTATAACCACTATTCACAGGGACTTGCTGGCAACATATGCAGACAGCCAACAGCTATAAACTTATATATAGGTGTAATATAACAGGAGAGAACAGGTGCTTCCATTGCTTCAGACCACTGTTTTAGCATAGTGCTACACTGGACGATCTGGTTAGATGCAACATTGCCACAATCATCATTATTCATCAAGTGTATGCAAAATAATGCTCTCACTGGTGGATGATGCATCCATTTATGTAAAATCATTAAGCTAATGAAAGAATAACACAAACAGTGGACCATCCCAGACTGCTTAGGAGAGCAGGTAAATAGTCACACATGCCAAGACACCTTTGATATAAAAATCTCTACTGAAAGAAAGAGAGAGAAAGGGAGAGAGCGAACTGTTAGGTTCCCACCTCTCCCACTGTAGAGGACAGCATCAGGCCAGGGATGAGTTCTGACGTGGCTGATGGAGTGAAGAGGAGTATTCAATACCAACATAAAACTTAAAGCTTACTATGTTTTCCAGATCTGGGCAATATATGTATATTTATTGAAGTATTACAATGTCAGCCACTGGCCTCTGCAGCTGTTCTTGAACTCTGGAACTGAGTAATTTCCACTATAGCTTACTGAACTGCAAAAGTTCAAAGGAAGGAGATTGTTAACAGTGCAAGCCAAATGGATACTGCTGCTTTGCTGGCCAACAAAGTAGACCATTTTCATCTCTGAGTCCAGTAACAAAAGGATCAAGAAAAAACAACAACAACAAACCCCAAAACCTATACAGAGGGTCTCAGGATGAAAGTAGTTTACATACAGCTTCAGCAGTAACTGGAGATGAGTCCCTGACAGAGAGGCACAAATTATAAAGAGCAGGCTATCTTCCCCAGACAAGGATGCAGCTGACAGCACTGATTCAAATTAACAAAATCTTGCAGGGAGGTGAAAAAAAAAAAGAAGAAGAAAAAAGAGACTTTCATAAAGGTAAGCCTCATGTGAATTGGTTTTGTTTTATCCCTTTGCTCCCTGTTACAGAACTTCTTGGATGAATAAATAATATTTTGTTTTGAAGATTTTAGTTTGGAATCACTTTAATCAAGCACTGTTGTGATCTCCTGGAAGAAAAGGACTCGCAAGTGCATGAGGCACCTAGGCCTAGCAGGGCTGCAAGAGCAAAGGTACATGTACTTTGGAGGCAAACATGATGTCACTTTGCATATACAGTGAGCAGATACACACTCTCACTGTCCGTGCCCTGAGTTGCGTAGCTGCTCTTGTGCAGGCCTGAGCTCCAGCTGTTTTCTCAGCCTTATTGCCTCAGCGGTGACATCACACAAACCCAGCATATCTGCTGATAGTGTGAAGCACGGGCAAAACAAGCTGGTATCTGCCTGCAGAACAACACATTGATGTACCTCAGTGGTGACCGGGCCACGTGCTTTGCTCAAAGGGGAGAGAAGATAGCAAAACCTGCCCTGAAAGAGATGCAATTAGAAGCAACCAGGAGGAGTTTAAAGTGTTGCTGCTGTTTTCGCTATGACATGTGAACTTCAAGTCACTGTAAAAAATGGGGTTACAAGGTAAATATCTCAATGGACTTTTTCAAAAGACAATTTTAGAATATAATGATCTTATTCAAAATGTATAATGTTGATGTATGAAAGTTTCCTCACAGTAATTACTCACAAATTCAACCATTAAAAAGACAAGGAAGAGCACGAAGTGCAACTATTTCTCAAGTCTACAGTGTACAACAGCTCATCAAATCAATTGTATTTGTTCTGTGCTTAGTGTGATAGAAGTCAGTAAGAAACCTGCCTTTAGCTTGAGAAACCATTATTGAGATTGCATCATCAGTCATTGGAAGGGGGCTGTTCTGGCTTTACGTACGGTCTGTAATTACCCTGAAATGCAGTATCTGTCATCAGGAAGCTATCTGCAGTATATCCTGCTTACAGGTGTCCTGTGGCAGTCAGCGCTTCGTTGTGCTACTGATAATGTGCTGACTGGCAACACTCACAAGCATGGCTGTTCTGTCCCACTCCACTTAATGTATTTTACTCTGAGTCTGATTTCTGAGTGCAGGGACATTGTTCATCCTGTAGAATTTTCAGAGCTCATGAGATTATCAATTCTCTCTCTGCAGACGTGTATTGTAAACACTATACTGATGTCTTCAAGCTCTTGTACGAGGCTCAAATGACATTTTTGGGAAGACAAAGAAAATCAAAATTCAGAGTCAGGACCAGGACCTGGGACCCTGATCTGGACTTCTTGGTCCAATCCAAGAGCAGAAGGAGGATGAGGAACAATGTTCTCCAGCAAATTCATTCACTCCATGGAAAAGTGATGTTCCCTGGAAAGAGCTGGGGGAAAGAAGGAGGAAGGAAAAGGACAGGTTGAGAGTGTTGTTTCCCAAAATGCTAAGATTTCCTTGAGAGCTAAAGAATATACTTATATGTTAGTGTACGGCATAAGGGGAGAGCTTTGCTTAAGACTTGCTTTTCATCTTTTGAATAAAACTCCATCTATAGTTCTGCCAGGCCTGAACAGAGAAAGATGGTTTGTTCAAAGATGAGGCCATACTTGTGATTAAAGCTACCAGTGAAGCAAGAAAAACCTTTCTGCATAAGATGAAGACTTTGATGAGGGCTTCACAATCTTCTGGTTTTGCTACTGAGAAATACTGAATTTTAAAAATATTACTGCTCATAGCCATTACAATTAGAAATATGGCGTGGATACTGAACAGGCATTATAAAAATTCACCACTGATCCTGTATTCGAGTAAGAAAAGCAACAAATTTGATGAGAATTATGGTCTAGATTATGCATTAATATTATTTTAATTCCTATTTAGTTCGGTTCCTCCTCAAAGACCACAAGCCATTTACACTAGTCACTATCAAAACACAGAACAAAATGCTGTTCCAAAACACTTGCAATTTAAACATAAAAATAAATCATAACAGACAGACTAGTAGTGACAGTGATTCAGAAGAAGGGTTAAAAACCCCTACAGATGGTAGATGAGAAGTCATTTGGTCCCAATACAATCTTCTGTTAAGTGCAGGAACTGAAACCTATGATCTATATTTATCTGGGTGCTAGTTTGAGCATCGCTTATAATGTTGGATATTTTATTCAATCGCTGTTTACAACATGTCATATTCCATAGTGTGAGATGCTTCAAAATCAAAACTCTTTTCCTTCAAAAAAGCATGATTTCAAGACCCCCCCATATTTGGACCAGGAGCTTGTTCTGAAAAGGGTAGTGTAATCAAGAGGACCTTAACCTTTTACTCCTGGAATTGACATATGGTGTAGAAAAGTTTAAATGTAATCACTTGCAGATAGTGCTGCCAAAAATTATCTATCAATTAAGGCTGGGAAAGGGAGAAGGCGGTTAGAAATTAACTTAATGAGACTTAACTCTGACCAGGAATCATTCTTGGAATATAGCTGCCACTTTCATTATATGTATTTGTAACATCAGAAAGCACTTTAGCTCTCATTATAATATTATTTTAATAAAACAATTAATTTTAATGTATAAATATAACATATTGACCATACCCTTTGCAATATTTCACTGATCTGTTATGAGATGAAAGGTACTTCCAGGATCATCTTGATTTAGACTATCTATCTACAGCCATTCATCTGCAATTTTTCTTCAAGAGCTTGAGACAATAACCAGATGTCTTTAGATAGCTTTTACTTATTTGTCATGTGCATGCCCTTGAAAGTACGTTGACAGAAAGAGACAACTTAAATTACAGTTTTTGAAAGTACCACGTAAGGATTCAAGCTACATGTTAATTAAATGAATAAGAGAATCTGGGTCTTTTCTGAAGCCCTGAAGCAGTCTGCTACTAAATAAAATGGACCAGGGCCCATTTCCTGGCCCTTAGGCAAAGGGCACAGCATGGCTTGAGCTCTGACGCTACATTCTCCTTTCTCTCCTCACCTGCAGAGAGGGTGGCCCATCCCGTGCCAGAACTATGTCAACAGCATGCTAATAGGTAAACTATATGGTCAATCATGTGCCAGTTCTCAAATTTGTGCCCTGGCCTTGTTTACTTCTCTAGTCCAGATATAGGTCATATAAAAGTATTACCTTTCTCAGGGGGGAAAAAAAAAAAAAAAAAAAAAAGGTTTTGACTTTCAGGCAATTTTTTAGCCAAATGAGTAGCTAGTCTTCCTCAACCAGTACAATCTGGTCTCTTAAAAACCAAGACATTAAAGGTCTTTCTCTAGAATGCCTTGTTTTGAATAGTATTTTTCCATTCTAACAGCATTTCACTAGACCTCACACTTAAAAATAAATACACAGCAGCAGAGAGAAAAATGAGCAAACTATAGAGCTATGAAGTGGTAATAAAATACAGCTAGTTCCTGACATGATTGTGTCTCTTCAGCATCACAGTCAAATGGAATTTCACCAGATCTCCACTTTGAATTTGATAGCTGCCACTGGAAGCTTCCAGGAGTCAGAAGGTATGCAAAATATTGCATCATCTCCCACTTATGTCTCCACATCATCTAAGATTGGGATTCAATCCACTATCATTTTATGTGTCATAGATTAAAAAAAAAAAAAAGAAATTGTAAAGCCATAAAGAACACATAAATAATTGTAGTTGCTTCCCTGTTTTAGTCATCTTCTTGCTAGTCTTGTATAACTTGAATGTTAAAACTCCTTATTTCAGACAGAACCCAGACATGGTAGCCTGGCACAAATTGCTACCCATGGGGCCATCAGTCATGTTAGCTCACATGAAAAGGCAAACAGCATGGGGCCAAATTAAGTGTGGAACTTCATACACTGACTGCACATGTCTAATGTCACCGCTGATTTCCTTATATGTGCTGTCAATCTATACTGGCAATATATGAGAAGTAGGAAAACTTTCGGAGGCACCTTAATTTGCAAGTTTGGTGGTTACTCCATTTACTTAGACACAAATAAACAGCAATAGCATAAGCATGTGCATATTTCCTGTGCTGATTACCTTCCCATGGGCTTGATCCAATTTCAACTCAAGTCAGTGGGAATCTTTCCACTTTCTTCAATGGCAGTTGGCCCACATCCTCAATAAAAAGCATACTGCACTGAGCAGCAGTGGCTCTCCATAAGAAAAATATTAAAGGATTAGAGTCCGCAAGGAATAAATAGGTATAAGATGTCCTGCAAGCATGCTGACAAGATAATCATAATGAGAAATGAGCAATTTGATAAACTGTAAGTCACATTTGGTAATTTGGAGACATAGGAATTCAAATTTACAAAGTAAAACACATTACTTGTTGCATAGAAAAATTAATTATTCTGTTGCCAAATTTAATCCTTCAGGTTAGATGAACCTTGCCTGTTCCAGCTTAATAGTATCTTCACCTTATTGATCAGGTAATTTCAGTGGGATGTTTATTCACATAGTGGTTTTAATAGTGAAATTGAGCTTGTCCAACTAGAAGGGGGGGCACGCACTTTGGATTCAGCTAAATTGGAACAACAGGGGATTTTCATCACTGAAACAATGAACAGTAACAACAGTTGTGGCTGGAAGTGGAAGATTGATTTTCATGTGCCTTTAGTTCCTAAATGTTACTTTGACAAGAAATAATTCGTGCTCAGAAACATGCTGACAAAACCTCTTTTTATTTACATTTTGGTCAATATAATTCAGAATACCAAAACTGTATGTTTTTCAGCAAACTACTTTTCAGGAAAATCATCCATCTCTAGCCACAACAGATTAATCACTAATAATTGTTCACCTGCACTCTCTTAAGATTAAAAGAAAAAATCCCCTACCATCTACACCAGTAAATGACTACCGCAGAAGACAACTGAAACGATGATGCAGTGTAGTTCTGTGGTATACTGAAAATTAGTTAAGAAGGGTTATGTACCCAAGCATAAGGAGCAGAATACAGGGCACCAAGTAATACCCTGTGTCTGAAGTCTATGTATACCATACTACTCCATATAATATGGTATAGAACAGCAGCAAAAATTATTTGGAAGGCCATCTAGTGTCATTCAAGTGAAATGCAAGATATTTAATTTTCAAGTGCACGCACCTGTTCTCTCACAGAACAACTAAAAAATTTACAAGTATTGACTTTTGTTTCAAAATAAACTGATCATCACCACCTCCAGAACATCACTGACATTTTGCAAGGAAATTGTATTCAATTTAACTGTCACAAATATATGAGACTTTATATCAGAAAATGATGGAAGACAATATTACTAAAAGGAAAATACACAGAGAAAGCAAAACAAGTGAAATTGCTGTCATTGTAAGACTCTGGAAACTAACATTAAAATGTCACAAGGTAATGAAATATATCTTTGCAAAATAGGAAATCAGGAAGATGGTGTGATACCAAATCTGAGTGAGGAAAGACAAATTCATCCAGTCACAGCGTAGCAACATAACAATGGAAACATGTTAACTGTAAATGTGTTCCGAGCCTGAAAGAATGTTCATTTTATAGCCATTAAAATATGAGGGAAGGAAGGAAGGAAGGAAGAAATAAACAGCATCTATTATACCCTTCTTAATTTCTTTCCACTAAACACGCACACACAAATACCCTTACTCACTATAAGGCCAGAAGGAACAGCTCTGTTTACCTGCTCTTACTTTATAAAATAATACGTGCTGTGGAACCTCAGTGTACTCATACATACAGCGTGTATGATAAGAAAATAATTACTTTCATACTCATCATCATCATTGTTCTATCTGCACATGAAAAGACTTTCATACATGTGATGATTAACTTTCTGTTTTTCAGATAAACCATTTTATCCTAGTAAGAAAACAAACTGAAAGAATCATTATAAAGCAGTAATACTTGTGTTTCCCTTACAGCACACTGCTCACTTTTGCTGTAATACTATACACTGTTTACTTCAGAAATGCTGGGAGGCAAATTACCTTAATATTTATCTGAGATTATACACCAGGCTAATGGCTATAGCAGCCTTATATTTAAATTAAGGATTTAAAGTTTACAGCTCCAGGCCTATGATGGTATATAAAAATTCCTATTAAAAAGTACAACTGCTTTCTGATTTCACTAATGAACTCACAGTGGGATTTACAGTGTTTGGAAAACTTCTGTTTTCTTGCACATTTCATCATAAGTTACAGCAAGAAAAAAGACCAAATACAGCTTCATTAGTCAGTGACACGATTTATTGTGATGTCATTTATTCCATTTATTTTTTTTCTGTTAAAAATCAGCAAATTCACACTGCTTTATCAGTGACATTGCTCAAGTATGACAAAACCTGAAGATGGGAAGAAGAGTTCTTTGACGCTGACAGCATGATAAAGAGTTTTTTCCATTAGACTGTACCTGTGGAGATCCTTTCCAACCATACATTTGTTATAAGACAGACATAGGTCAAAACACTGAACCCACATCTGAAACCATGCAATTTCCTTATCAGATTCAAAACTAATTAAGTCACTGTTTTCTAGTTCCAGTCTGACAAGATTAAAATGACATCACAAGAATTTTACTGTTAAGATACCAAAAATCTTATAAGAGCAGGTAATGGGTTTTGTACCAAATCTGAATTCTAGGCCTGATTTCACCACGAATCAAAATTCTTATTTCATATTTAGATCCACAAACTACTCAACTCCTAATACATTTGCATTGTTTCTTGATGAAACTACATCCAAAGCAACAAAAAGACAAGGGGTCTTCCGTCTGAAGCAGCCATGGTGATAACATATGGCCCTATTTCCTGCACTTCCACACCACCACACCACAGAGGAATCCCCAGCATGACTCCTCCTTTGGAAGACCAAGGCTTTCAATCACAAGTGCAGTGATGGGCTATCAATCATGCTTGTGCAATAGCTACCCAGACCAACTATCAACAGATACAGCATCAACCTCCCACCCACCTTTTGTCTTAGACAGACAGCTTGCATTCCCAGAAAGGGTCCCACTGCCATTAATGGCAGTAGGCCAAAACCAGGGTGCAACAACCAATTCTGCATACCATGTATGGGTCCAGGGTAATACCAACTGGTTGCACCAGGTGCTCTGCCTTCTGACACAGGCCTACCTTGCCATCACCTTGTCTGGCAACCTGTTTTCATACATCAACAGGTTCTCTGCCTGCTCAGTCCTCTTTGCCCTCTCCCAACAGATCCATCAGTGTCACAACTGTGTTCTCTGATGTGTATGAAAGTAGAGTCAGCTAGAGACTGAACACCAGCAGGAGTGGTTTTACCCAAGTACAAAATGCTATCTCTCCATCCATTTTCTCCCCTGTCTTTCTCCCCACTTTTATCTACATAATTCTCAGCACCATTCTTCATGCTCACTAAGTGCCTGTCACCTCCATGAGCCTTGGCTGTTTGCCACAATCAATGTAAAGTCCATTCCCAATGAACAATGAGGTAGAGAGATAAAAAATTTGCTATGCAAGAGAATGACCTCAGAGGTTCAGGACAGAAGAGTCTCCAGAGCACGTGGCCAAAGAAGCTGGGAAACAAGCTTAGGATTGGTCTCATATGAGGGTATCTGCTTCTGTGCTATATAACCAGTCCTATATGCCAAGGTACAGGTGTACACCAAAGTGCCATTTTCAGTCACTTCCTTAGTGCTTCTGAGCAGGAAGGTCCTATTGGAAGAGAGCTTCAGCCCTCCATGGGTATCAGCTTAGCAAATGCAGCATTTACCAGACTAGCCCAAACATGCCAGGGAGGAATACAATACTCTGGCAACAACCACACCATACCAAACCCTGAGAGAGCTGTAACTACTCAGAGGTCAACATCTTTCTCCAGAACATGACCAAGATTACTAAGCTTATTGCTAGCTAGGTTGAGCCTCAGATGAGGGAACCTGGGATTTACTAGGCTTTAGACTGCCTCCTGAGGAGACAAGGACTGCTGTTAGAGAAACAGGGGTTCATGAAACACTAGCATTCCTTCATTACCAATTTCCTAGTCCTGCTTTTTCTTCACCTGCACCTCACGCACTAGCCTTTTCCTCTGTCCACACAGGCAGCCATGCAGTCTCTGGGGCTAATGCTCCTGATTTTAATTCCAAAATCTCTTATTCTGTGTCCCTGCAACATACCAATGTTTGTCCCATCAAACTATAGAGAGGTTTGCCATTCCAGGCTTAATTCAGCCACTGCGGAAAGAATGATCCTGACATACCGTGGTTAATAAACTCTGGAAATGGTGCCTTACCTGGCAGAAAAATACAGGAGATATATCCTTCTATTCCTGAGCCACTGGAGTTTAAAAATCCTAGTAGTGATTGACATGTGTCTGTCTCATCTCACGCACAGACAACCCCACTTTGGCTTTTTTCTAATTCCATTTCCAAAAAGGGATCAGGCCACTTATATAATCTAAGTGGTGGAAATACCTGCTGTGGAAAGCAGTAAGCAGGGATGCAAGGAGCAGGCACAGTGGTTCTGAGGTGATGTTTTGGACATGACCTTTCTAGGCTGCTTTCTAGAGAGCAAATGAAGGTGATTCAGTTAACCAAGTGCTGCGTAATCAGCAGATCTGAGCTATCCCGAAGGACAGAACAGGTAACATCGTCTGCAGGGTTCTTTCTTGTTCTCAGTCAAAAGTATGGCTTAAAACTACACTTAAATTCTGGCCTTATTTTAAAGCCTACTTACATTGTAATATCAGAAGAATCCTGTCTTCCCCAAAATGTTTGGCCTTGGACTAAACACCCTGGGCCATGTTCCACACTGGCTGATTCTTTTCAGAGTGTTTTAAGTTTCCATCATAAACAGAAGTGCCTTGAGGTTTTTTATGCATCACACTGTGAAAATGATGCTGAGCAGAAATTTCTTGCCTGAACTCTTTGAGAAGAGCACATAAGATATCTTAGATTGTATTCGGTTTTTGTGGCAAGGTTTTGGTAGTGGGGGGCTACAGGGAGGGCTTCTGTGAGAAGCTGCTGGAAGCTTCCCCTGTGTCTGACAGAGCCAATGTCAGCCAGCTCCAAGATGGACCCACCGCTGGCCAAGGCCGAGCCCATCAGTGATGGTGCTAGTGCCCTAGTGCCTCTGGGATAACAGAGTTAAGAAGGGGGAAAAAAACAAAACAAAACAAACCCCAACAACAACAAAAACCCCACAAACAAACCCAAAACCACCAGGACCAATTGCAGCCAGAGAGAGGAGTGAGAAGATGTGAGAAACAGCTCTGCAGACACCAAGGTCAGTGCAGAAGGAGGGGCAGGAGGTGCTCCAGGAGCCAGAGCAGTGATTCCCCTGCAGCCTGTGGTGAAGACCATGGTGAAGCAGGCTGTCCCCCTGCAGCCCATGGAAGTTGACGGTGGAGCAGATATCCACCTGCAGCCCATTGAGGACCCCAGGTCAGAGCAAGAGGAGACACCTGAAGGAGGCTGTGACCCCATGGGAAGCCCATGTTGGAGCAGGCTCCTGGCAGGACCTGTGGCCCTGTGGAGAGAGGACCCCACGCTGGAGCAGGTTTGCTGGCAGGACTTGTGACCCTGTGGGGGACCCATGCTGGAGCAGTCTGTTCCTGAAGGACTTCACCTTATGGAAGGGACCCACGCTGGAGCAGCTCATGAACTGCAGCCTGTCGGAAGGACCCATGTTGGAGAAGTTGGTGGAGGACTGTCTCCCATGGGAGGGACCCCATGCTGGAGCAGGGGCAGAGTGTGAGGAGCCCTCCCCCAGAGGAGGAAGGAGCGGCAGAGACAATGTGTGATGAACTGATCACAACCCCCACTCCTCATCCCCCTGTGCCTGCTGAAGGGGAGGAGGTAAAGACATCGGGCGTGAAGTTAAGCCCAGGAAGAAGGGAGGGGTGGGGAGAGGTGTTTTTAGGATTTGGTTTTATTTCTCATTACTCAGTTCTGATTTGTTTGGTAATACATTAAATTAATTATCCTAAGGTGAATCTGTTTTGCCTGTGAGAGTAACTGGTGAGTGATCTCCCTGTCCTTATCTTGACCCATGAGCCTTTCGTTATATTTTCTCTCCCTTGTGTAGCTGAGGAGGGGGAGTGATAGAGCGGCTTTGGTGGGCACCTGGCGTCCATCCATGGTCAACCCACCACACAGATATTTTAGTATACTTTGCGTGAATAACTTTTCTTGCATCTGACATGTCTCATCATCTTCTATTGGAGAAAGCCCTTGTCTCCAAATTTCTAGTGATATCTGATCCAGCCATGTCTGGGCTGTGAGTTAAGCATGGAATCTGTCTTCTCTCTTACAGGTCAACATACAATTGTGCAACTTTTCAGTAGCACGCAACGATGTATGGTATAGGAGACCTTTGGAGATAGGTAAGATCTACAAAGATATATCTCCAAAGATCTTCTTGGCAAATCATGGATGTGAATGTGGTACTCCGTAGGCTCAAAAGAGTCTACACAGACAGGAGTACCAAGATTGGGACCATTCTTACGATTGCCTTAGCATTGCACTGCTAGTACAGAATCTTATTGCCCAGTAGGATTTCAAGGTAAGACCAGGAACCAAACCACCCAAGATATTCTAAGAAACACACAGAGACCCAAGCTGTGTAGCTGTCTAAATTCATAGTGCATAATGTATCATTATATGCAGTAAAAGCAAATGGATGTATAATTAGTTTAACAATATATGTACCATAAACATACTCCATAACTATGGCCTATATTTCTTTCAAAGTTACACTGGGAATTTATTTCTAGCAATAGCTAATAAGCAGAAGCTTGTAGATCTGTACATCAGTCTCTTCTACCACTGTAAATCATTGTTTAATTCAGGAGACAAGTGAATGCACTGTTCAGATGACAGGCATGCTCCACAGTCATTTAAACACACTTTTGGACTTTTGTTACTAACGGCAACCCATGCAACAGCAGTAGCTGCCCATGCAAATGAGGAGACATTTCAGTCTCTGATACCCACCCATGCAAGACAGGTTTGTGGCAATACCTAGCAAGTCACCCAACAACCCTTCAAGTGCCAGTCCAGCGCCGCAAACAACTGCATCACAATGTCTGCCACAACACAGGGGGCAGCAGTGATCCCAGCTACTTCTTTCACTAGCGACAGACTTTGAAGCAAGCAAATAACCGAATCCAATTGCCGGCACAACTTCTGAAGTTGTGCTATCACTTTCTCTGAGCTATTTATATATCATGACATTCTTGAGTACTAATGCCTTGGTGTTCTGCACTTCCCTTTGATCATGTTATAATGAAGTAGTTCCTGGTTTGACATAACTACTTTATCGTGGCATTGTCAGAGAGTGTGGAAAAAGCAAAAGTTCCAAACATTTTATGAGTTAGGCGTATCTCAATGGACACATATACACAACAAGAGAGGGACTGAATCAAAAGTTATGTTTGCATTATCTGTAAAATAGTAAGCTCTTATTAGAAATTCTCACATTGCAATATATTTCTTTTCAGACTTCATTTTGAAGGATGTTTTAGAAATATTTTTTTTAAATATGTATACAATATATATCTTTATATAAACTACTTGTTTATATATTATATAGAATTTGTATTTATATTTGTGTACTTTTATATATATATATATATATATATGTTACATATGAACAGCCACAGCCATATCAGGCCAAACACTAATGTAGTCATATATAAGAACTAAATCCTACTGCAAACATTTTCTTAGCACTTTTGGAAGCAGGAAGTCATTCGCATTTAACTGCACAGGTAAACTCAAGACTTGAAAGGAAGAACACTTTGTGTGCACCACTGAATATTTTTTGAAAATTTGGGGGTTTATAATATTACTACTTATTTCTTATCTCTTTCTCCATTATTTCACAGGATTAAAGTTGTTCAAATGCTACTATTCACTGCAAATGAAAATAGAGGGAAAGACCAATCGCTATGTGATTTATGGTCTCTTATAAAAACAGATATATGAATAAAACTTCATGAACAAAAGGGTTTTGAATGGTTTTGCATTTGGGTGAAAAATCAAAAACCTGGTTTTAAGAAATTGCAATATTAAAGTTCTGTTTTGCTTCTAAGTTGGGGAAAAAAAAAAGTTTAAAATCAGCATTTGTCATTGAATGGATTACTGCAATATTTCAATTTAGATATGATAGAACAACCTAGGATTTTTTTTTTTTTAGTTTTGATGGAAATAAACCATTTCAATATTCATTAATCAATTTTTATTCAGTGTGTTAAATAGAATTGAAATGTTCTCTTTCAAGCTGATTGAAGTGAACATTAAGCTTTATTTGCTATAGTGCAGAGATGCTCTCTAGGACTGGTAATTTGGGGTTTCATTCTTTTACTGTTCTTCCATGTGGGATATGCTTTCTGGTTACCTTTTTAAAAAAGAAGAAAATCATTGATCTCACCCAGAAAACAGAAAGCACTCTCTCCTTATTCCCTGAACTTTTTTTGAAACCCATGGAGAGAGTACTATGTCTTTGAGTTGATGTTTAGGACACTACTTTGGGACTTTCAGTCTCCCCACCCTTTCTGAAGAACATAATCTATGTTAGGTGAGTAACCGGCAATAACAGCCATCCCCAGAAGAGCCTGAGTAGAAGAAGGCACCTTACAGGATGTACAGTAGACATGAAGAGAGGTGAATGTAGGTGGATTGGATATTCTTTGAAGACTTTCCAAGCCAGACAAAGGAAAAAACACAGTGCTTCCATGAAATATCCTGAAGCTCCTTTTGTCAGCCTCACAAGTGCACTGACTGGTTAGGAAATTTAAACAGGTTTTTTTAGGTGGACTGCATTGACCTGCTCTGGGGCAAAAAAAAAGCAGCTAAATTGAATAGTATGGATTACACCTCCTGTAAAAAGAGAAGGAAGCCCTTCTAATAAAAGGAACAGTTCTCAGGTTCTCTCAGTAGCTTATTAATACTCATTCCAGCTTCAGCTGGAGTAGGAAGGAAAGCATATTGGCTACTTTAATGAGAAAGAGACAGAGATACTAATTACTATCAGGCAAAGGATGCTTCAGATCAGATACATGACTCAGAGGGCAAGACAATAACCTAATGAGGCAACAACCACTGTGTACAACAAAATGAAGCAAATCTAGATAAAATTATATACCTCTGCCAGCCTTTTTATTTCTAATAAAGGTCAAATATTACTACAAAAAAAAGGTAATTCTCTGTCTTAAACTTCTCTCCTATGGGCACCATGTCAGAGATATATGTTCAACATGCATGTGCAGACTTCACCAGCACTCAAATTTTCTTTCAATGTTTTTTTACACTCTGAAGAACAGTGCATATTACATTTTTTTTCTTTGAAAGTAATAACTTAAGGGCATTGCACTGGAAATGAAGGATCTGTGTTTAGGAAGCAATCCTAGCTGAATATAAAATCACAGAACAGAGGATGTTGGAAGGTACCCCTGAGCATCACCTAGGATCCCATCACTGATCAAAGAAGTATCAAAGAGAGCAGGACTGTGTCCAGTCAAATTCTGAATATCTCCATGGATGGACACTCCACAATTTCCCTGGGCAACCAGTTTCAGTGTTTGACAAACCTCACAGTAAAATAGCGTTTTCCTATATTAAGTGGAATTTCCTGTATTTCAGTTTATGCCAATTGCCTCTTGTCCTTCCCCTGAGCATCACGGAGAACAGTCTGGCTCCATCTTCTTTACACTCCCCTATCAGGTACTTATACACATTGATAAGATCCCCCTGAGCCTTCTTTCCAGGCTGAACAGACCCAGCTCTCTGAGCCTCTCCCCATATGTGAGATGCTCCAGTCCCTTCATCACCTTTTCGGCCCTTCTCTGGACTGGATGGAGTATGTTCGTGACTCTCTTGTAGTGAGGAGGGACAGTACTAACACATCACTCAGATGTATCTCATCAGAGCTGATCAGAGGGGAAGGATCACCTCACTCGACCTGCTGGTAATCCTCCTAATGCAAACCAGGATGCTGTTTGCCCACTTCTTCAGCCCCTTAAGGTCCATCTGAATAGCATCTGGTGCATCAACCACTCCTCCCCATTTTGTATTGTCTGCAGACTTACTGAGGGTGTATTCTGTCCCATCATCCAAGTCATTAATGAAGACTTCAAACAGTTTTGGCCCCAGTCTACCTCTAGTGACCAGTATCCAGCTCTTGCTTGTGTCACTGATCACATTCCTTTGAGCCTCGCAGTTCAGTTTTCAGCCTACCTTGCTGTCCTCTTACACAGTCTATACTTCATCAGTTTGTCTATAAGAATGTTATGGAGGACAGTGTTCAAAGTCTTGTTGAAGTCAAGATAAATGATGCTTCCCCCTTGTCCAGTGAACTGGTGATTTTGTCATGGAAGGCTATCAGGTTGATCAGGCATGACTTCTCCTTCATAAAACCCTGCTGACTATTGCCAGTCATTATCTTGTCCTTCATGTGTTTGAAAAGTTTCCAATGTTATTTGCTCCATCACCTTCCCAAGGATCACGGTAAGGCTGAGAAGCCTGAAGTTCCCCACATCCTTCTTCTTCAAGCCAGAAATGACACTTACTTCTCCCAGTCCTTAGGAATTTCCCCCAGTGGCACTGAGCATTGTGTCAAAATCAACTGCTGTGTGAGTTTTTAACCTTGACCTTAAAAATATCCTGGTTGAAACACCAGGGAGATTAAAAAACACTCAAGAAGATGATTGCAATTACATACTTAGCAAAATTAATTTTAAGAAAGCAGTAGTGGAGGCCAAAAATAGGTAATGAATAAGTTGGTTAAGAGAGAGAGAGATTCAAATTTACAGGCTATGAGAAAACTCACCCTACAGTACTTAAGGAAGTAGCCAAATATCTCAATTCTCAGTAGTTTTACTGAGGATTTGTGGAGGACATGATTGATCCCACTGGAATAGAGAAGAAAAAAAAGATTCAAATAGAGAAACTATTACAAAACTATGGCTTAAACATTTCTGAATCAAACCAGTTTGCAAACACCTAGGAAATGACACAATGAATGAAAATAACCAACTATTAAGAACAGAGCATAGTTTTTCTTTGATGGAGTGGCTTGGTTGGTGAATAAGGGGAAAGGCATGGTTGTGACATATCTTGACTTTTGTGGAGTTTCTGACACCTCATCTCATGACATTATCACAAGCGAGCTACAGAGATATGATCTAGCTTTAATCATCCATGAAAGCATAAAACCCAGAAAATTCTTGCAACAGCCCACAGTCTATATGTGACTGCTCCTGGAATGTTCCCAATACCTGGAGACTCTAAACAGTCTCAAATGTTATTTTTCTGTAAGGTCATGTTGCAAGAGGGAAACAGGTAGCTTTATGAGGATGGCTTTGTGCAGAGCTCTGGATGTAGAAGATGACTTAAGACAGATATTCCAAATTTGAGGGCAATTTTATTCCTAGTCATTCAGCATAGCACTTCCTGCTTTGACTGTTTCTGCAGTTCCTCCTACTGACTGAACTCTCTGGCTCATTCCATAATACAGCAGAAGAGATTTGTGTATATTTTCAGAATTAGGCCTTTGTTCACATCACCAATGTAGCAGGATTCTAAGATGATTCATACTGATACAGAAATTTTTGAAATAGGAAGTTAAATTATTTAGATATTGAAAAGGAATCACTGTTGCCTTTTTCAAATTTGCATTACAGCATATCACTGTATCACCCAAACTGCTCATCCCTGATAAAAGTCATCTACACTCAGACTTTCAAAATACCAATATCTTCCCCCATGCTCACCCTCAAACCATCATCCATGCTTGGATCAGAGCACGAAGCAATGGCACAGGTCAACAACAGATCGTGAGCCATCTCTCTTCCAAACCCAGCTCAACAGACAAGCATCAGTGAGCTTGCCATTTGGAAGTATTTGTTCAAAGCAGTTGTTAGTAAGTGCACAGCTTGCTGCAGCTCTAGGAATTACCTCCAGGACATCTGGCTTCATGCCCAACCTCTCCATGTAAACTTCCCTGAAAATAAAACACCAGAAAGTATAAAAATGTATTGACTTGTCTGCAGAAAAGATTTGCAGGCTGTTTGCTTTCTTATAAAGTAAAAAATAATAAGGTTGATGTGAGCAAACAGAAAGACATAAAGAAGCTAAGACCTGTCAATAAAAAGACAAAGCATTATTCAGCTGAAAGTCATTCCACTGGGGATTATCTCTAAAAGCAAGCTTTGCTTTTGACATCATGTTTTAAAAAGTCGCTTGAACTTTTCTTAAAAAAATGTGATTATTTACAAGACTTCATGAAAGAGAGGATCAGAGAGCATCTCACAGCAATTATTTCATTACCTGAAAAATCATCCAATAGTTGTGCATGTATGAAGGGTGAAACTTCATGCCTGTGATGCTTACATCACTGGGGAGCCCAGACTTGAATTGCCCAAGCAACTACTAATTTGTGTTTTCTTACAGTTCCTGTGTTGAGGAAATAAGTTTACCCTTGCAAAGAGAGCCAAACAGTGTTTCTGCATTGGAGTCATTCAGTGCTAACTCTGCCAAATATTTTAATCTCAAACAACAGTTCTTATTGCTTACAGTAAGCTAGTGAATGAAAGTCAATGCAGCTCCACTTCATGCATTGCCTTTGATTAAATTGGGTTCCCCTATGTTAAGAAGATATTACTAACAACTTGAAGTGGACAAAGCCATAGCACTAATTATTATAATAAAATCCTTTTAGGTGTGATTCATATTTCACATGGTATCCCATCTTGCTTTGCCTTGTGGAAGTAGAAAGATCAAAATTCTTTAAGTATCTGAATTTTGAAAAGTTGGAAAGAGGCCTGATATTTGCCAACATGGATTTGAGCACATATATGTAACTGCTAAGACACCATTGGATTTCAGGAGCTGTCGGGCTAGTACAACTTGATAAAACATCTAACCTACTCTGTACAAATCAGCAACCAAAACCTATAGAACACAAAAAAAAAACATCTGAATGACAGAGTTTTAGTTCTCAGAGTTTCCAAACAGTTATTATAAAAATAAATAAATCCTTTGCCTTAGGATTTCTAGACCACTGTAAAGGTGCTGAGCTTACTTACCATGAGGAAGTTGTTCTTTGAAAAGACTGCTGAGAATCTTTTCTTTCTAACCAAAATTCCAACCTGTTAACTTAGCTATTTTTCCCCAAATGTGGCAAAAGTCAATAATGCAGTGGGAGATGTTCCAGGAGGTTCTGTGTGACCTTCATAGCTGCATCTGCCCCTTGGCAGGTATTACGTGCAACATCTTGACAGCATTCTGCATCATACCTCTCCTGCGATAGAGAAAAACTAAAGCTAGGAACAGCTGTAGAACTGGCAGATGCTAAGGTACTGGTACTTTTCATGACAAATATCCAGACCAACAAAAAATAAAATGGTCCAACTGATGAGAAAATAACCTTGAAACATCTCTTCCATTTGAAATGAACATTTTGTGCTTCAAGAAATGCCAGTTCTCTGGTGTGGGCTTTCAATTTTCAGTAACTACCCTGCTTTCTGGATTTGCCTTTATCAAAACCAAAAATACAGAGAAAATGTAATTAAAGACTGTTTTTGCAATCTTCTAAATCAGCTATTGACTAGAAGGCAGCAGAGATTTCATGAGGCAGTAATATCTGTTTAACTTCTAGTCTTGCATGCAATAAAGCATGATTTGATAAATCAAAAAAAAAAATTGAATACAGGAGACTACTTTAACGTTAAATAACTATTTGAGGATAAATGTCTTTTAAAAACATGATAGCCCTTATTCGATAATAAATAAAAGGATAATCAGTATTTTTGTCTTCAAATATTACAGATAAAGTATCTGCTGTTATAATTAGTGAATGAGCTGGATCATGATTCTACAAAGAATTTGATCACTGTTGCAGTTTGTTCGATTAAGGTCAACTGGCTTAAAAATTAAATGAAGTACACATGTAACTATATTCAGTAAATGTATGTTATAGTTTGTTATCAACACATTTAGAAAAGATATTAATAAATTGTCTGTTAGAATAGATTATTTTGCACGTTATTAAAAAAGTAATTAAGAGCAATCTGTGATTGGGTATAATTAGTATTATCAAGAAACTATTAACAGCATTAAGAATGCTATTGTTCTACTATAAAGTCGAGATTTCTATTCTTTTCAAAGTAGAAAGCCTAGAAGATATGATATTTTATTCAAAGTAATTACATGTATATTAGAGCATATCTTCTCATTGTAAGGACAATTTAAATCAAAGAGATGCCAAATTCAAATTAAGTGAAAAAAATATTGCTACTTTCAGGCAATTTATAGCCATTCTGCACTGCCCAGAAAGTATTAGGCAGATGAGATCCTAAAGTTGTACATCGCTTTTCAGGAAACCCATTCTTCCTTTTGCACTCCAGGATGCTACACACTTGTTTCCCCAGTGATTAAGTTAATGCCCAGCAGAAGCTGGCTGCTATTGATGTCTTGAGCTAATCTGTGCCTGTTGTTATAACCACAGTCAATGTTTAATTTATGGTCTGATAATACTTAAAGGGTACAAACAGATGGGAGCCCATTGTGGGCTTTCATGCATATACTCATAGACAGACAGTCCCTCTGTTTAAGGTCATACAAAAATGAGTTCCTTATTCATAAGAAGATCTTAGAAGGAAGACTGCAGTGTTTAAAGCCAATGAAAGTCTATCTGCATACAGCTCACCATGGCTGTTTGGTAGTAGAGGAAAAGTGGTGTGAAAGCAATCATAGATCTTTAACTGTGACAAGTAACAGAGTCTATTGTCAAGGTTACCTGATACTCCTCAGCATAAAATGCCGATTTCTGTTTGTGTATAATTTTACCACATTTTAATAATATTTGTCATCTCACATTGAAATCTTCTGGAAAAAAATAACCAGTTTAAACAAATTCATCCAACTCTGAAGACAAAGAAAAGGGAATCTAACTGCTATGCTTATCCCTCAATCTTTTTCTTTCAAGAGATCTGCCCACCCCACAATTTGAGGTAGAGATTAAAATTTTAGTAGGGTTGGATTTTCAGTCAGTGGTGTACATTTAATTATCTCTGCAAAAATACCAATAAAAAATACCAATACCAAGAAACAACCAATAGAATAGGTAATGAAACATATATTCCTGCAAATTGTAGGACCCCTTCCAGAGACTTCAACATTAGAGTGACCAAGACTTTTTCTGATTGAAAATATGGAAAGGAAACCAGTCAGCAATGAAGATGCATGGAGAGCATTAGAAAAAGAAAGAAAAGAAAAGAGTCTAGGGGACATAATTGACAGAAATTGAGATGTTGCCCAGGACAGTTTTGCTTTTGAGGTAGACCATTGACGTTTTACAATATAAATGCCAAAATCTGATTTTGTGTGGAGCTATTGATAAAACAAGAAAAAATATTTTCACTAAAAGTACAACATAATAATTTCTGTTTGCTGAAAGTTTCAGGAGCGGTGCTATGCATATTCATTTACTGACTTCAGATTTGGCTGCTGTCTACCTAAAATACTGGTTCTAAGAAAAAGGGCCAAAAAAGTGGAAGCAGTCTAGTAACCTGAGGTTCTTTTTTTCCTCCCCCCATTATAGTCTCAGAAGGATGCAGGATCCGTAAAGACCTGCTTAAAAACCTTAGATTTGCCAGCTTTCCCATGAGGGTATGATAAGGCATCAGGTAAGACAGACATGCATGCATATTGTGAGTTTATAATGTCCCTTAATCACTATACACTGCTTCTCAGATTCCTGGAAATAGGAACGACAGGTGTCAGTGTACAAATCTGGAATATAAATAAACACTATTCAAAGGAAGACAATCTCATGGAAGGAAAAAAATCCCAACATTTCTAAACTTGGATAAAGAACAAAAAAAAGATAATCAAAAGGATATAATCAGAGATCAGGAAGGTGCTAAGGGTACAAGCATCCCTATTGCCATCTTCAAAAAGATGATGTAAAAAACTAAATTGCATTTTGTCATTTATAAAACCTCACAGTGCCATAACATCTTGAGATTCACTAATGCCAAGCTTTTCTAAAGCAAATTAATCATATTTAAATGGTTATTAAATAAAATTGCAAGGGAAAGTTCTACAATCCAGAGAGATTTGTTATCAGGATGTTGGTCTGTTTCTACAAATAGATTAAGAACTCTACAGCAGGAAAGTTCATTTATGTCTGCTTACATGCATTATTAAAAATTAATCCTTTGGTACTCATTGTTGTGGATAGCATCAAAGAAATTAAGAGAAGCTAATAGCCAGGGTTTTGTTCTGAAGAGCAGTCTATCACTGAAACCAAATTCAAAGACAGGTTAAACTCATAATATGCCTTAAGGTATTTGTCAAAGTAAACAGCAGAAACTGACATATTTAGCTAATTCCCGATTAGAAAATAATAGCTTTAAGAGAAAATGGTGAGGAATAATTAATGAAAACAGTCAGATATTTATAGCAGGTTGTTGTCTGTTTGAAATGTTGGGAAGTAGCCTTGGAAGCAAAATTTGAAAAAAGTGTGTGAAACACTCAAATTTATGTGAACTGTAGATGCAATGATAAGCAAAATGTATCAAATATTACAAATATAATATGGCATGAGTTTATTATGAATCTTTGCCCAGATCACAGGATCTCTGCCTCCTTGCTTTATTACTATGACCCACTATTTATACCCGAACAATAGTTATGAACAAAGGCTGCTAGTAAGGGCTGAACAAAAGCAAATATGGTACAAAAAATTCCAAGCTAAAAAAAGTAACAGGCTTCTGTGAAATTGTAGCAGTCACTCTCCATGATCACCTAGCACTAACCACCATCTCAATTGCTCTACAAGGAAAAAAACACCCAAAACCAAAACATTTGCCCATAACAACTGAAATGGCCTGTGATACTAGGCCATTCCTAGGTATAACGTCCAATGCCTGAAGTTCAGCTCTACAGCAGTGAACAGTACACCGCCAAGTATCTTACAATCATAAGGACAACAAGAAAAGCTTCTACAGGTATGTTAGTGATAAAAGGAGGACGAAGGAAAATGTGGGTCCCCTCCGGAATGAGATGGGTGACCTGGTTACCCAGGATATGGAGAAGGCTGAGGGACTCAACGACTTCTTTGCCTCAGTCTTCACTGAAAAATGCTTGAGCCACACTGCCCAGGGCACAGAAGGCAGGGACTGGGGGAATGCAGAACCACGCACTGTAGGAGAAGATCAGGTTCGAGAATATCTAAGGAACCTGAAGGTGCACAAGGCCATGGGACCTGATGAGATGCATCCACGGGTCTTGAGGGAACTGGCGGATGAAGTGGCCAGGCCACTCGCCATCATATTTGAGAAGTCCTGGCAGTCTGGTGAAGTTCCTGCCGACAGGAAAAGGGGAAACAGAACCCCCATTTTTAAGAAGGGTAAAAAGGAAGACCCAGAGAACTACAGGCCGGTCAGTCTCACCTCCGTGCCTGGCAAGATTATGGAGCAGACCCTCCTGGAGACTATGCTCAGGCACATGGAAAATAAGGAGGTGATTGGTGACAGCCAACACAGCTTCACTAAGGGCAAATCGTGCCTGACAAACTTGGTGGCCTTCTATGATGGGGTTACAGCGTTGGTGGATAAGGGAAGGGCAACTGACATCATCTACCTGGACTTGTGCAAGGCATTTGACACTGTCCTGCACGACATCCTTGTGTCTAAATTGGAGAGACACAGATTCGATGGATGGACCATTTGGTGGATAAGGAATTAGCTGGATGGTCGCCCTCAAAGAGTTGTGGTCAACGGCTCAATGTCCAAGTGGAGATCAGTGACAAGTGGTGTCCCTCAGGGGTTGGTACTGGGACTGGCAGTGTTTAACATCTTTGTCGGCAACATGGACAATGGGATCGAGTGCGCCCTCAGCAAGTTTGCCGACGACACCAAGCTGTGTGGTGTGGTCGACATGCTGGAGGGAAGGGAAGCCATCCAGAGGGCTGGCAGTGTGCGCTTGCAGCCCAGAAAGCCAACTGTGTCCTGGGCTCCATCAAAAGAAGTGTGACCAGCAGGTCGAGGGAGGTGATTCTGCCCCTCTACTCTGCTCTTGTGAGACCCCACCTGGAGTACTGCGTCCAGCTCTGGGGGCCCCAGTACAGGAGAGACATGGAGCTGTTGGAGTGAGTCCAGAGGAGGGCCATGAAGCTGATCAGAGGGCTGGAGCACCTCTCCTGTGAGGACAGGCTGAGAGAGTTGGGATTGTTCAGCCTGGAGAAAAGAAGGCTCCGGGGAGATCTAACTGCGGCTTACCAGTACCTGAAGGGGCCTACAGGAAAGCTGGAGAGGGACTGTTTATGAGGGAGTGTAGTGACAGGACAAGGGGTAATGGGTTTAAGCTGAAGGAGGGTCGATTTAGATTAGATGTTAGAAAGAAATTCTTTACTGTGAGAGTGGTGAGGCACTGGCACAGGTTGCCCAGAGAGGTTGTGGAGGCCCCATCCCTGGAAGTGTTTAAGGCCAGGTTGGATGAGGCTTTGGGCAACCTGGTCTAGTGGAGCATGTCCCTGCCTGCAGCAGGGGGGTTGGAACTAGATGATCTTTGAGGTCCCTTCCAACCCTAATCATTCTATGATTCTATGATATATGACTGAAAAACTATACAGCCTGTATAACTGGACTGACTGTATTGTAAATCCATTTATTTGGTAGTGACTGGATTAGTGTTGGAATTATTAAGGTAGTAACTGAAAGATTCAGTAGGATTGGGAATGTGGAAAAATGATGTCTCTGCCATCCTCAGACTTGTATTTAAATGTCTGTGTCTAAAGCAGAATGCAAACTAATTGGACAAGTCTTAGTAAACAAAACAAAACAAAACAAAAACCAACCCCCACCCAAAAAAAAAAAAAGAAACTGTTAAGGCTATAGTAATAGTCCGAGTTATTCTAAGTTATTTTATTTCAGAAATTCTCTCTTTCCCAGAACAAATTTTACAAATGATGATGACCATACAGAGATTTCTGCCCTAATGCCACAACAGGAAGAACAACTGGGTTTCTAATGCAGAACCTTCAGATTCAGCAGGATGCATGGGTAGTTCAAACTTGAATCTAGATCTCAGGCCCTAATGAGAACTCTCATTAACTGCATTTATTTTTATGAGATATCAGGCTATTATTAACCAGTATGGTAGTCTGTTCTTTTTTTTCCTTCACTTTCTAGATTGTGCAGATTCTACTTACTTTTCTTATTTTTTTTCCTAGACACTGCATTCTAGACAGAAAGAAGCTGTATGACTGGCTCTGTTTTAATAATTCACTTTGTGACAGTAACTACCAGTAAAGAAAGCGAGAACTTTCTGTGTGTATTGGCTAAGGTAAGGTTCTGTGATAGCACAGACAGACTATATTTTATCTAAGTCAATGTATTGTAATATATAGATAAGGTCTAAAAGGAATTTCATATTCAGATTATGCAGTGAAGCTAACCAAGACACAAAGCATCTTGTGCTTACCACTGCACACCAGCTAAGAAACCTCTCAAAACTGGGACCACTGGGGAACGCTTTGCAGGTCCCCAGTGGCTCTGTACAGAGTCAACTCAGGTCCTGAAACTGAATCCTCAGGTGAGCTCGCCTGGGAGCAAAAAAAAATTGTGTTCACATGACACTGTACCTGAGCTGAAATGTTGCCAAAGCACCGCTGCAGTGTACTGACAGTGACTGCAGTGCTGCTGCAGCCAGAGCACGACTCATCTGAAATCCAGATGCGTTGCTTGCAGGTAGCTCAGCTGGTTGTGTGTGTAGTACAAGAGCATAAAACTTCACTGTTCCTTGCCCATTTTATTTCTCAACTGTGCCCCCTTCCTTCCTACTGTAGGTAAAGCCCACACCCAAGTTTTTGATGACAAAACACAGAACAGAGCTTCTCAGCTCTTACACACTCTCATCACACTCACTTGCCTTTCATTCTCCTTTCCCTCCTTCCTTTACTTCCCCTTCTTTAGTGCGCTGTTGTTTGCTTGCTTTCTCCTCTGCCATTCCTCCTCTGCTTGCCCTTAGAGAGGTACTATTATGCCAATAGAAAAGTGTTTGTGTGAGTACATATAATCACCCTGCCCGCAGGAATACGTGTCAGAATAAAACCCATTTTATCAGCAACTTTTGCATCTGTAGTAAGTAAAATGGTTGACCAATAAATACTCTTCTCCCACTCCCTTGCTTCTCTTCCTTTTCCCTGCTTTTAATCTCCTCCTTCTCTCCTTTCCAATACCAATCAAAATACCTGGAAAACTCTGTGTTTGGCAGTTTTGTTCTGCATAGCAGAGGTCAGATTAAATTGCTTACGCAGTGTAGAAACCCCGTGTTGCCCATCATTAGTCCAGGATGAAAGAGGGGGCAGGACCTATCCAATGAACCTTTATGAAGGGAACAGACTTGTATGCCAATTACGACCTGTGTTATTCCCGTTCTTATTCTCTCAGTTTGCAAAAATCACATTAATTATGGCTGATCTTCCACACTTTTTCTAGCTTTAATTTCCTCTAGAAATTTGCAAGAATAGTTAATTGTTGTATCCAAATGCAAGACTGACAAAATAACACTGTGTCTGTAAGGAGGATTTGGGAATCACAGGCTTTAAATAAAAATCCAAACAGAAGTGAAGCCCAGAAAAAAATATGGGCAGAATTTATGTTTCATTAGCCTCATATTTTTTAATACTAAAGCAACATGAGAGTCTTATCATGCCCCAAACTTTTATCTGAAGCAAGACAGGAATTTTATCCAATAAAAACAAGGATTTATGTATTAATTACACCAAAATATGTGAATCAGAAGAAATTTATTAAGGTTGCAGACTGAAGTATTCCAAAAGATAGTAGAAGTGTGTACTGGGGTTAACTAACAATCTTATTTTGACTTTCTTGAGGCTTTATAACAGAGCTTTCATTCACTTGACCACTTACTTTTTTGTCCCAGGATCCACTCCAGTGTACAACTGTGCATGAAATAGGACTCTACAAACTAACTTTATTCACTGAACAAGACCCTGTGCATGACCCTAGAGGTTGGAGGTTAAGGGCAATTCAAAGAGAAATTTAGAATTTGGTTCTTAATCCTACTATTATTTGAAGTTCTCTATAGCAAGTGGAAGAGCTTCAATAGGACAGACTGAAATACACTAAGACCTAAATACACTCTGATCTCTTGGGGATGGAAGAGATGTTTCAAAAAGATTTCAGTCCAAACTCTAGCCACTCTAACTAAGCATTTTACCCACTGAGCTTTTTTTAGAGGGGAAAAAAAAACAAAAACAAAAACAAACAAAACCATGGAAATGTTATCTTCTTTATATTCATAAAAAATCAGCCTTTTCTTATGCATCTTTCCAAAATACGTGGATATATATGTGTTTCATTTCAGGAAGACTAAAATGTATTGTATACTAAATTTGACCTGAGATTACCGTTTTGATCAATCTCAACCTGAAGTTTTTGCAAATAAACAGCTTGCTGGAAAGTATTTTCTCAGTCCTGCTGAGAAAATCTATATCTGTTAATTGGAGAACATATTCTCTATTTTAGTTGACTGTATCTGGTAAAAAAGCAGCAGAACCAAGCTATCACATAATCTTAATTTGGATATCTTAATCTGAATTTTATAGAATAGTATGCCCCAGACTTCATGCTACCATTTTAACCCATAGAGTAAAAAAAAAAAAAAAAAAAAAAAAAAAGACTATTCCCAAATTAATTAAAAAAAATAAAATAATTACCATAATATTTACTTCTGTCAGAATGGTCAGTCCTGCAGGTGGTTTCTAACAATTTCTTTCACCTAATGTCTGTCTTGCCTATTTGTAAGCCCCACTGTGCATGCTGCTTCCACAGACTAACATAGAAGGGTCTTGTTCTCAGGAATTTCTAGTCACTCCCTTAATTAACATAATTAACTATGAAACCCAGAAGAATTAGTGTCTCTCACTCTGAAAAGTGGTAGTTCGCTCATCTCACTGTCATGGATATATTTTACCTTCATTTTTAGGCTCAAGCTATGAAGTTTTACTCATTAAGATTTTAAAGTATAAAGAAATAATATGGTATGCAAAAAACAGGGAGTTCCTGGGTCCTGGCCCTCTAAGAATTGCCTGCCTCTCTAAAAGAATATTAACAATTGGAGAAAATCTTTTCACTCTTCTTTGAATTTCCTTGAAATAAATATTTAGAAATTTTAATTGAATTGTGCCATACTGGAATAATTCAGGAGACTAAGGAATTGAGCATGTAGCTGATTTAATTAAAACACACAAATTACACAGTATTGCAATCAAATGAATACAAAGTGTGCTGTATAATTTGTGAATTACACATATGCATATGTGAAATCATATCACACTGTGGACTTTTTTTTCCATTCAAATGTTAGCTGACAACCATCAGCTATTTCAGTATCAAAGCTTCTAAAATATCCAATATTGGGGGAAAAAATGCACTCATTAAAAATCTTTTCATAATATTTCTTAAAGCCTGCAAAGGAAACAATTCCCTCCCTGCCCCCTCCTTTGGTTTCATCTTTCTGGATGAAACCAAACAGAAAATCTAAACTGGAAGTTTACCAACACAAGAATCTAAAATAAGAGGAACTTTATGTGACCCAGTAAGACAATCTTAAGTGAAAGAATCAGAACTACACCCCACTACAATGCAGAAAACATTCAATAATGTCACCTATGGTTGTCATCACAGTTCTGATTTTATTTTTTTTTTTCTTAATGACAGAAAAATAAATCAAAGGTGGCCAGGAAATCAGATACAAACATTGGGCAGGGTTGTTTTGGGGTTTCTTGTTGTTTTTTCCACAGAATCATAGAATAGTTTGGGTTGCAAGCGAACTCAAAGATCATCCAGTTCCAACCCCCCTGCCACGGGCAGGGACACCCTCCACTAGACCAGGTTGCCCAAAGCCCCATCCAACCTGGCCTTGAACACTTCCAGGGATTCATTTACTAGTATTATTTCTCTTCATTTAAATAACTCCTTCTGTATACTAAAGAAAGGTCAGGTCATCCTCTGTTTAGTTTTTGGTATGGAGTACATGATAACTTGCCTCTTCCGTTAGAATTGTCAACCTACATGAAAACATGAGAGTAAGGAAGCCTTTGTGGTGGGGTGCCTCACCAAATCCCCTTTTTTGCAGGCAGGTGTAAGTGAGACTATGCAGCTGCTTCAAGCTTAAAACAGACCCCTTCATTCTGCATGGAATTTCCCAGCAGCTTCCACATCCTTATCAGTACTCACCCTTGGAGTCAAGCCCTTCAGCCAGGGGATGACAGATTCTAAAAACAAAGAGATGATATTGTCATACCAGTAATGACCCCGTGAACAAAGTATAAAATGGCTCTGGGTTACATTTTGAAGGGTGGGTGGGAACCAATCAGTGCAGTTTTCTTCTGGTTTTTTGAGAGGGCGGAGGTGTGGCGTTTTTTTGGCCTCCTCTGTTCTTTTACTCAGCCTAGTCATCACGTGGTTGGCAAGAACACGTGCTTTGTACTAGCACTGCACGGAGCCGCCCTTACTGGTGCCAGATATTCCTGTGTTCTCCGAGCGGTCCATCTCTGACCACTCTAATCGCCAACACATAATCACCGTGTAAGGTGCTACTCAATTTGCACACTGGTGGTAGATTTTTACCATGCAGAGGGATAATAGGACGAGGAAAAGCAGCAGATGTGGAACAAGAATTGTAATCACAGGAACACCCTGGCAGCAAGTCCTTCTTAAAAAGTGAGAACCAATTTTCAACACATTGATTTGAAGAAAGTCTCACTGTACACATTTTTTTTAAAATGTGATGTTATAGTTAGATTGTCAGCTTATCACAGGTCTTAAAGAACTTAGATGGAAACAGAACGCTATCACTGACTAACTAGACAATGACATTACATATCTTGCTCCTTTCTAATACATATCTGATTCTATCAAATGCTCATAACCACACACAGAACTTACAGTGATTTTTTTTTAATTGCTCACATGATCAAATGGAGTAGTTTTTGCAAAATCATGTATTATTTATGGTACATATTTATTACATAGTATTTTAGATATATATTTACATTATATTATACTTTTTCCATTTATAGTTTGAAATATTTCCTTTAATTCAGAAAGGATGCAATTGATTAACTAAGACAGGAAATGTTAAACTGCAGCAAAAAGTCCTGGGGCCTAATTCAGTAGTAGATAAAAGCCATTACATATCAATAACAGGATCTTGAATTGTGTATCTGGAGAGCTTTCAGGTCATTAGAATTTTTACTTGTTACCAGGAAAACCGACAGATTAGAAATAACCAAGTACAGTAGTCAAGACTAAAAGTGACTTCACAAATTACAAGGAAATAATAGATAAAAGATTTTTTTAAAAAATAGGTCCTAAAATCCACTGTAGATATTTAAATCTCTAAACATTCCGCAATGTTTTCTGGGTTTTGGTTTTGGCATGTTTGGGGTTTTTTTTCTCTGTGAAAATATATTTGAGTGTTCTATTTGATAAAAAGTTTTATCATGAGAACTACAATAATTGACAGTGGTAAAAACCCATGCTTCCAAGTATGTCTTACTAAGATTACTGAACATATCAAAGCCTGGACAAGGCTTTTGGTTTCTCTTCCTCATTATAATATATTTCAGCTAGAAAATGTTTCTATTACAAGACGTTAATCTCAAGTTTGTCTAATTTTAGTGGGTTTGGATTCAAACCAGCAGGAACTGTATTTCAGAAGTCAATATTTATGCTACATAAACAAAAGTTGTTACACTGATCATTTAAATGTTTCACAAACATACCATAGTCAATATCTTTGCAAGATATCTCTTAAAAATAACACTTCAATTATTTTTTCTTATGAATGGATTTTGTTGACATTATTTTACTATATCATAGCTAACATGATGACAAAGTAGTTGTGTTTCTTTTTACTTATGTGTACTTTATATAACATTTAACTTCAATTTCAAGGGCATACAAATTATGGGTTTTAGGGGGAGAAACAAGCACTGAGTGGTAGAAGAGATGAATTCTCTGTCTAAACTGTTTCAAGGAAACATTACACCTACTGAGTCATACCATATCTCTAATAATAAGGGCACATGCAAAACCAGTAATTAAACATTTTGATATCAATATAATACAGATATTCAGAGAAAACCACTTAACCACTGGCGCAGATGTAGAAGTCTTACAGTTTCTTATACTCCGACTTCTGCGTGCTAAGCAAAGAAAACAAATTTCAGCTCTGTATTAGAGATCCACAATTTTTGTCATCAAAATTTAAATTATTCAAGTGTCTTTCTTTTCCTTATATATCAAGAGCAGTAGTTTTTAAACTGTATAAATTTCTTTCCCTAGCTGGTTACTTCAAGTGTGAAGTGTCCAATTTGGAGAATTTAAAGGCATGCAAAGTCAGCAGGTTATTTTATCAGATTGTAGTTTATAACTCCTGCATAAATGTGGGTCAGTTGACGGTATGCAAAAACTACATTATCTATTATACACTTCAATATGGCAAGCCATCTCCTATGAAATGAGTTATTTATTACAGGTAGCCATAGTTTGTACACAGGTGTTTTGATCAAGGGCAGAGATTAGAGTATTACCGACTCCAAGCAGCCACAGGAGACAGATCCTGCCCTTCCTGCTGCCCGTGCAGTACTTGGAGAACGCCTAAAAAGGCATCTACCGTTACACTTTCTTGTGATATACAGCATTATCTGTCTACTTGTTTTATGGTGTGTCAGGGTCTGGTAAAATTACTTCAATCTATTTCTGCCGTCCATTGAAAAAAAAAAAGGATTGTGAGCATTATTACTAAAAGGTTGAAAATCTGCACATTTATGAATAAAGGACTGATGTCTAAAATTAAAGCTCCTGTTTACTGACCACAAGCTTCTTTCTGTGACCAGAATAGCTGTAGCAGGAAAACATCGGAATTAACTTCTCAACAAATGAGAAAATGAACCATTGGGAGTGATGTTAATATTCAAGGCTGTAAAAGTGTGAACAGCTACCAAAACAGTATTTAGATATTGAAACTTCAGGGGTTTGTAGAAAGAGCATTGTTCAAATCCTGTTATCTCACTTGGGAGAGCTGTCACACTGACCTGACCAACAGTCTTTACAGAAATTTCTCATATCTGGAATACTCCATATAGAATCTTAGAATGGTTTGGGTTGGAAGGGAACTTGAAGATCATCTAGTTCCAACCCCCCTGCCATGGGCAGGGACACCCTCCACTAGACCAGGTTGCCCAAAGCCTCATCCAACCTGGCCTGGAACAATTCCAGGGAGGGGGCATCCACAACTTCTCTGGGCTACCTGTTCCAGTGCCTCACCACCCTCATAGTGAAGAATTTCTTCCTAACATCTAATCTAAATCAACCCTCCTTCAGCTTAAACCCATTACCCCTTGTCCTGTCACTACACTCCCTGATGAACAGTCCCTCCCAGCTTTCCTGTAGGCCCCCTTTAGATACTGGTAAGCTGCAATTAGATCTCCCCGGAGCTGCCTTTCCTCCCGGCTGAACAATCCCAACTGACTGAAATATAACTGAGATGGTGCCAGAGCTCACCTGTTCATCCCCCAGAACTGGTATAATCCTAGCAATAAAACAAAATTGCAATACAACAAGCTCTCTAACTCTACTGAAACTTATTATCATATTTTTCTCTTCTGAGCAGACAACTAACCATAGTATGCAAATTATGGGGCTCCAAAGAACATCTTTACAGAGAATAAAAAATGTTTATAATATTTCTACATCAACCTGACTTTTGCATTTCAAGCATAAATATGCTGGTTTTAATCTAAAAAATATCGCCTACAACATTAGAGATAAGAAAGATAAAAGGCCAATGAAGAAATAAGAATGGAGACGTACCTGACACAGAGGTGTCCTGGCTGGTTAGAGCTAGGAGGAAAATACTGTAGGAGGTATTACCATTTACATAAATTAATGTCTACACAGATTATGTTCACATAAAATTGAAGAATTTTTTTACATGCTTTTTTAAAAGAATAGGAGTGATTCCATTTATTATACATTATAAAAAGAACCGTTAGGAAAAGAACAGGTTAGGAAAGCCAAAGCCCTGATAGAAATTAGTCTGGCCAGGGATGTTAAGGACAAGAAGAAAAGCTTCTACAGGGATGTTAGTGATAAAAGGAGGACGAAGGAATATGTGGGTCCCCTCCGGAATGAAATGGGTGACCTGGTTACCCAGGATATGGAGAAGGCTGAGGGACTCAACGACTTCTTTGCCTCAGTCTTCACTGAAAAATGCTTGAGCCACACTGCCCAGGGCACAGAAGGCAGGGACCGGGAGAATGCAGAACCGCCCACTGTAGGAGAAGATCAGGTTTGAGAATATCTAAGGAACCTGAAGGTGCACAAGGCCATGGGACCTGATGAGATGCATCCACGGGTCTTGAGGGAACTGGCGGATGAAGTGGCCAGGCCACTCGCCATCATATTTGAGAAGTCCTGGCAGTCTGGTGAAGTTCCCACCAACTGGAAGAGGGGAAACAGAACCCCCATTTTTAAGAAGGGTAAAAAGGAAGACCCAGGGAACTTCAGGCCGGTCAGTCTCACCTCCGTGCCTGGCAAGATTATGGAGCAGATCCTCCTGGAGACTATGCTCAGGCACATGGAAAATAAGGAGGTGACTGGTGACAGCCAGCACAGCTTCACTAAGGGCAAATCGTGCCTGACAAACTTGGTGGCCTTCTATGATGGGGTTAGAGCGTTGGTGGATAAGGGAAGGGCAACTGACATCATCTACCTGGACTTGTGCAAGGCATTTGATGCTGTCCCGCACGACATCCTTGTGTCTAAATTGGAAAGACATGGATTTGATGGATGGACCACTCGGTGGATAAGGAATTGGCTGGATGGTCACACTCAAAGAGTTGTGGTCAACGGCTCAATGTCCAAGTGGAGATCAGTGACGAGTGGCGTTCCTCAGGGGTTGGTACTGGGACCACCAATGTTCAACATCTTTGTCAGCAACATGGACAGTGGGATCGAGTGCACCCTCAACAAGTCTGCCAACGACACCAAGCTGTGTGGCATGGTCGACACACTGGAGGGAAGGGATGCCATCCAGGGGGACCTTGACAGGCTTGAGAGGTGGGCCCGTGCAAACCGCATGAAGTTCAACAAGGCCAAGTGCAAGGTCCTGCACGTGGTCGGCACCCATAGGCTGGGTGAGGAATGGATTGAAAACAGCCCTGAGGAGAAGGACTTGGGGGTATTGATTGATGAGAAGCTCAACATGAGCTGGCAGTGTGCGCTTGCAGCCCAGAAAGCCAACTGTGTCCTGGGCTGCATCAAAAGAAGTGTGACCAGCAGGTCGAGGGAGGTGATGCTGCCCCTCTACTCTGCTCTTGTAAGACCCCACCTGGAGTACTGCGTCTAGCTCTGGGGGCCCCAGTACAGGAGAGACATGGAGCTGTTGGAGTGAGTCCAGAGGAGGGCCACGAGGATGATTGGAGGATGGAGCACCTCTCCTATGAAGACGGGCTGAGACAGCAGGGGTTGTTCAGCCTGGAGAAAAGAAGGCTCTGGGGAGATCTAATTATGGCTTTCCAGTACCTGAAGGGGGCCTACAGGAAAGCTCAGAGGGACTCTTTATCAGGGAGTGTAGTGACAGGACAAGGGGTAATGGGTTTAAGCTGAAGGAGGGTCGATTTAAATGAGATGTTAGAAAGAAATTCTTTACTGTGAGAGTGGTGAGGCACTGGCACAGGTTGCCCAGAGAGGTTGTGGAGGCCCCATCCCTGGAAGTGTTCCAGGCCAGGTTGGATGGGGTTTGGGCAACCTGGTCTAGTGAAGAGTGTCCCTGCCCGCAGCAGGGGGGTTGGAACTAGATGATCTTTGAGGTCCCTTCCAACCCAGGCCATTCTATGATTCTATGAACTGTAAAGTCACTTGTGGTGGGTTGACCCTGGCTGGGGGCCAGGTGCCCACCAGAGCCGCTCTATCACTCCCCCTCCTTAACTAGACAGGGGAGAAAAGGTGTAACGAAAGGCTTGTGGGTCGAGGTAAGGACAGGGAGAGATCACTCACTAATTATCGTCACAAGCAAAACAGACTGAACTTAGAGAGGGAATTCATCTAATTTATTACTAAGCAAAACAGAGTAGAGGAATGAGAAATAAAACCGAATCTTAAAACACCTCCCCCCACCCCTCCCATCTTCCTGGGCTCAACTTCACTCCCGGCTTCAACCTCCTCCCCCCTCAGCGGCACAGGGGGACGGGGAATGGGGGTTATGGTCAGTTCATCACATGTTGCTTCTGCCGCTTCTTCATCCTCAGGGGGAGGACTCTTCTCATCGTTCCCCTGCTCCAGCATGGAGTCCCTCTCACAGGAGACAGTCCTTCAAGAACTTCTCCAACGTGAGTCTCTCCCATGGGCTACAGCCCTTCACGAACTGCTCCAGCGTGGGCCTCTCTCACGGGGTGCAGACCTTCAGGAGCAAACTGCTCCAGCATGGGGTCCCCCACGAGGTCACAAGTCCTGCCAGCAAACCTGCACTGGCGTGGGCTCCCCTCTTCACGGGTCCACAGGTCCTGCCAGGAACTTGCTCCAGCGTGGGCTTCCCATGGGCCACAGCCTCCTTCAGGTGCCTCCAGCTGCTCCGGCATGGGGTCCTCCACGGGCTGCAGGTGGAATCTCTACACCCCCTCATCCTTCCTCCATGGGCTGCAGGGGGACAGCCTGCTTCACCATGGTCTTCACCACGGGCTGCAGGAGGATCTCTGCTCCGGCGCTTGGAGCACCTCCTGCCCCTCCTTCTGCACTGACCTTGGTGTCTGCAGCATTTCTTACATCTGCTGACTCCTCTCTCCGGCTGCACAAGCTCTCTCTAACTGTTTTTTTTCCTTCTTAAATATGTTATCACAGAGGTGCTGATTGGCTTGGCCTTGGCCAGCGGCGGATCCATCTTGGAGCTGGCTGGCATTTGCTCTATCAGACACAGGGGAAGCTTCTAGCGGCTTCTCGCAGAAGCCACCCCTGTAGTCCCCCCCCACTACCAACACCTTGCCACGCAAACCCAATACATCACTCAAAATGTATTTGCAGCGGTAGCAAAATTCAAACAAGCTTGGTGTGACTCAACAGATAACTGGTTTATATATTAATATTCTGAGGAAAGTATTCAATAGACAATTGTTTATTTACAATATATATTCTGTTCTCCTTAGGACCTCAAAATATCATATATTTTGCTTTGAAAACTTCAGTGGAGTCAGACTAATATAAATTGATCAAGTAACAACCCAACATCCTTTAATGATTCAAGGCTGCACATAATGGCCCCTCCTGTCAAACTGGAAATGCATCAGAAGTGCAATATTTCAGTGGGGAAGAAAGCAAGGAGTGGAGAAAGTGTAGGAGGATCCAGCCAAGATGTCCTCTCCGTTAGCATGCCCAAGGAAAGGATATTTTGTGTTGGCTACAGAAGAGGTATAAGAACTGGGAGAGTAATAATTCATCCTGTAAGTCAACAAGATTCTTTGGTGCTTGCAAGCCAGCAATCTATTTGCCTGTAAAGCTATTCAATATACATTTAATGTTTTATAAAAAAGCACAGTAATAACATTAACATACAAGTTAAAGGCTGCTACAGATTGGACTGAATATCCTGGTTCTCACTCCTTGACACATATCCCTGACTTTGCATCCCGTTTACCAATATATAAAAGAAAATTATTTCAGTCTGGAGTGTTTGTAAGTGCTGATCATGCTCCCTATTCTTCACATTTAACCTGCTTCATTTCAAGCTAGGCACACTGTTTCAGCCATATTTACTTAACAAATGCAGTTTTTCTATAGTGAAAAATGGTAGTATTATGCATGAAAGTGACTATTCCAGCTTGAACAAAAATATTCAGGCTGTTTTCACAAAATTGTGTGTTTGATGGTTCATTTCTCACTTGGTAATCATCATTTTAGCTGACCGTTTCCTTTCATGAGCAGTGCCTAGTTCAAGTCACTCCTCCAGCTAACAATAATAAGTTACAGAGTATTATAACTACGATCACAGTCTATAAACATAGCATCAATGTAGTCCTGAGAAGTACTGAATTTTTGTATTGTAAATTGATATTAATTTTCTTGTAAACTTCAGGGTTCCATTAATTTTTTGCCTGTACAATGGATTTCTGAGTAGAACTGAGTGGATTAGAAAATTTGGTCAAACTAAAATATGTTGGTTCAAGTTTTATCACAAATGTATATACACAGACAACATTAAATATCATGACTTAAACTGGTCTAATCCAGACATAAAATATAAAAATGCTGTCAGCTGAAGAGTCATCAATATGTGTCATCTCTGATGGTGAAATAATTATTAAGCCACTTAACGCATCAATATGCCTGACAAGATATTAGTATAGAACAGGGTCACTGTAGACATGCTTTGACATTTTCTATAATTTTTCTGGTTTAGAAATTCACAGCTATTTTCTACAAAAGGTGTAAATACTTGCAAAGCTTACTTAGAAGGCTTCAACCTTCTACTGTTTCCCATAAGCCTTTCTCTGACATTTGACCTGCCTCTCACAGGTCAGGACATTTTATCTGAGTTGGGCATAATTACAACTGACAGCAGCTCATAGCTTTTTTTTCCTTAGTCTTAGTTATAGCGAAAGAAGAACAGAGACAACAGATTAGAGGATTGTTCAGCAATCCAATTTGTGGCCTATTAAAGTCTTGAGCAATCTTTTACTCTTGCTGGATGGGCTCATTTATAAGTTTATCTCATAGAAACTTTGGTCACAAGGAAAATCATGTGATAAGAAACTTCATAAACAATTCTTAATGAATTACAGTCAGAAATCACTTCCATGGAATCTGATTCATTATCAAGGAATTCATTATCAAAGAATAATGCTGGTACTTTTGCAAGTAGGCATTTTCGAATGTAATTCTAAAAGCAGACGTTGAACTCTTTGGAAGATTTTCATTATACATTTTTTCTGCACAAGGGTTTCATTGTCTACTAGGGATGGGTCCTGTCATTGCTACTTTAAAAACTATAATAAATACAAGTTCTCTGACTTCATTGTCCAATTATCTATTATAGGCAGAGCTTAGCTTTAGGATTAAGTATAGCTCAAACCAACATAAATTCATATGACCTATGCATTAAATTAGCAAGACAGGCTCTAACAAAAGTTCCTGGTAGTTCTTTATTCCAGGACAAATTTCCCCTTTTCTGGGAGAATTTTTTTTAGTTATTTCTTATTTAGATATTTATATTTCATCTTAGAAACAGTAGTTAGCATCTTAGTAGTTCAGCATCTTCTAATCCTTAGTGGTTTTGTTCTAACAGAATCCCTGCAAGACACAAAAGTGTTAGAGGAAGATGTTTAAATAATGGTATGATCCACCATAAATCCCAAATTCTTCATTTTCATGAAGAGGAAATATTCACAAGTCTATTGTAGAAGATTCTGTTTAAACTATACAAATGTGTAATAATAGCACAAAGGCGTCCTCCAGCCTTTTGCAGAATTGGTGCAATTGCTGTTGGGTAACCACCTCACTCTCTCCCTCCCCAGCCCAGTTTTAGCAATATTAAGTACCCCACTCAGCCCAGATAGAAGGCAGGTTCTAGAAACTTCCTGCATCCAGAGAAGCCCCGTTATCTGGCAAACCTGCCACTGCTTCTGTCCTATGAAGTAAAATGAAAAACATAAAAAAATCACTTGTCTTAAGAAAGTCATACTGTATGAAAACCACTTAAATGTTGCACAGAGGTTGAACATTTATTACTACAGGTATTGTCATGCAAGGGTTTGTGTCTCTGTTACTCAAAGAGTTCAGAAAAGCTGTGCTTTGTCCCTTGAACACCATTACCAGACTCAGTCATCAGGGTCCACTGGCAACATTAACTGGGAGCAGAGCCTAGAAAGTCACAACAGACTTACGAGCGTGTCTTCAGCCTGAAGCCTGCACATGGCTTCCCACTGCTGTGAAAGCACTATACATGTACCTATGTCTTCCATCTCATTGCACCCACCCCATGTGTGTGCAGGTTGTATGTAGCCTTTCGCGCTCTGGGATTCAATCACAGTCCAGGACAAGGTAGACAAGGGTAGGATAGCATGTGTTTGGCTTTGTCAACATAATGACTGATCGCTGAAGAATAGACAGGTTTGAGCCTGAGTGAAAGAGGTAGCTAGTTTTGATTCCCCTTGTCAAGTTAATAATGTAGACTTACAGCCTTAGTTCAGAAAGTGGCAGGGGTAGGTTTTGTTTTGGTTTTCAGTTATTACTCTTTTTGGCTCTAATTTAGATAAAGCCCAGGTTAACTCTGCATCTACTTTACAGCTCGTATTTAAACATTAAGATTATTCATTTCATCCACAAATAATCATTAAAATTACCCCATTTATTAGTGACAGCAGGGTCTTTTAGCTGAAAATCTCTCTTAAATAAGCCACACGATTACTGACAAATGACATAGTGCAACTAGAATAAGAATACTTTGTAATGTTTTTATTAGTAGGAGGAAATGATTTAGCTATGGTGTGAATTAAACAGAAGCAGATCACATTGCATGAGGCAGTTGAAATAACATTTTCAATTACTATTGCACTACTATTCTGTACAATCCCATCTTTCACAGGTACACTCTTTTTGTCTAAAGTGTATAGAATAAAATACCATCATACACAATAATAGCATTGTAAGACAGGTCTAAATAAAAAGAACAAAGGAATTTCAGTTTGACATTAAAATATTTTATTGCCATTGTAGCAATGCCAACATCATAGAGAAAATGTTGTCAATACTGGTTACTGAATGTATTTTATAGTATTTTTAAGATTAGAACTATAATTTTAATGCTATGTGCAGTTTTATATTGCTTAATACATTTACTGTATAGTTTCACCAAAGCCTTGACTAAATTTGCTTAATAAGAAATATGGCCAGTTAAGAAAAGGGAAAATGTTCACTAAATATCAGCAAAATAACTATGACTAAAGATGTAATGAAGAACCATAAGTAAAGAAGCATCTCACAAAACCAGAACAACTCATAAGTCTGTAGTGCATGTTCTATTTATTGAATTCTACTTATTCATACTATTAAGTGAATCTGAAGAACACCACACTCACTTTCCATGTATTCTATTGGAGGGAAGGTTTAATATCACTATTAACACTGTAGGATATGAATACCTTGCTAATTTTAGAAGAAATTAATATTTTCTTTCTGTCTCTCACCAGGTGGGAAATTCCTTGTTTGGGGTTTTTTTTTTTATCTGTTGCATTACAGAAGTAGATTTTCTTGGGAGTATTGCAACTTGTTGCTGCTCTGATGACGTGCGGAAGTGAATTCAACACTGAATTCCACCTCCGTCTCCATATTCTGGGTAACACCCACTGGGGCTAGTAATTCCCCTTCTCCAGGGGATGATAGGTGTTGATGACGATCACAGCCAAGACTGGTGTTCAAGCTTAAGTAGCTGAAGCTGTTTCCATGGAGACCGTTGAAAATAACAGTTAAAGCTTTAAACATGGGCATATTACATGCAGAGCAAAAACCAAGGGAGTCATCTAAGCTGGACAGTAGGAACAGCTAAGGATACTTGAGCAAGCGCTTAGACTCTGCTCTTCTAGCACACTTAGGTAGCTAACTCTGAGGCAGAAAGAAGCACCCAACTCCTCTAAGGATTGACAGCTATGCATCCTTCTTTGCAGAGAGATAACTGACCAAGGCTATTTCAGGTGCTTGCTACAGCAATGCTGCTCTTCTCCCTTCCCAGAAGCCATCAGACAGAGCAATTACAGCACATGTGCAAGGCACAGGTCTCCACCTTGTCCTCTACCGGTTGCAGAACACAAATGTAAAGCAGAAGTCACCCCTCCATAAATACTGCATTAATGCTTTGGGGTATTTGTAGGTTCCTCTTGTGACCCTGCTCTTGCTTGTAGAAACTGGAGGTCTCCTAGAGGACTGTCTAAAACACCAGGCTAGATTTGCTTTTCCTTCCTCAAACCCACAGAAATATAGCAGAAATTTTTTGGAGCTCTGAATCCAGTTCCTTGCTAGTTCAGTCACCACGTTTTTTAGTAACCTGTCAATTTCAGTCTTAACAGTGCTTCAAATTTTCTTCCTCCTACTGGAAGGCAGAACTTTGTCACTCTAACAAGTTAGAAACCTTCAGGTTTCCAGCCTGTATTTATTCCTGTGTGTTTTTCACACTGAGATGTTCACGTGCCAATAGTGTCTCTCACCCGAAGTACTCCTTTTCCCTCTCCAGCATTCACTGCCCAGCATATTTATACTTGGCAACCCTGTACCCTCTTAGCCCACATTCTGTTAGGTTAAACAAAGTAGTCTTTTAGGTGAGAACAGGTAGGCTTAAAACAAATTGGAGCTGTTCCTCTTACTCTTTTACTAAAAAGAGTAAATAATTCCCCATCTTTTTCCTGTTCCCACAGCTCCCCCTCCCGTTTCCAACTATCCAGGCCATTGGGAAAAGGCAGTAGCACCTGAAGCAAATTCCCTTTTGCTGTCACAGTCTGGAAGTCAGTGTGAAATGCAATCTGTCAATACGTGGTGAGTTTATTTAGGCTAATATTCAGTTAGGCTCATATACAATTGAGGAGTAAAGACAACAGGCCAAATCCAGCTTTTGTTCACCTGTGAAACCACCAGGCCAAACTCTGTTTTCCCACATATGTAAATATTACTCCCTGTGAGAGTTTGCATTGGTATGAGAGCAGAATTCACCCTCTGACCCAGCTATGTAGGCTCTCACACCTCTTGCAATTATCTCACATCTGTTCAAAAGAGAACTGACCTATATGTGGGCGAAGGTCTCTGCAAGCTGGCGTATTCCCCCAGGAGAATGTCATGTCATGTCATGCTGGTGTGAGACACAGATGCAGGGATGCTTTTATTGTAAGATCTGATGAGAACTGCTTTCTTTAAATTTAGCCTTTCCTGTGATACCTAACAATTCCAAAAACTTGCAAAATATTTTCATGGTTTCAATATTTAATGCCACAATTTTCAAAGCTCTGTCTGCTGTTTTGATGTCTGTTTTCAATTAAAAGTAGCAAGAACTAGAAGGTCAAAACAAATTTGAAAAATTGCAAGCTAATATGTATTTTAAATGTTATGTTTTTAATGCTGTAAATGTACAGTTTTGAAGTGATTGATACAAAGAGATTAATTTACAGCATTTGCCTCCAATGCTTACAAGTGAATTTTTGTACCTGTAAGTAAATACAGTGACTTCGTAGCCTATAAATTTTGTGCTTTTTACATGCACCTGTATATCACGTATTTTCCCATCTGATAAAAAATTTTCTAGAAATAATCTATATTAGCATATATATTCAGCTATAGAGAAGCAATAGCATTTCCCAGCTGTGGCTGTTCTGCAAATCAGGATCTAAGTATCTATCACCTTGAAAATTTAAACGTAATTTATTAATGGATATATTATTTTAGGACCCTTATGTGCTAAAGAGAAAAAAAAAAAGAAATAAAAAAAAAAGAGAAAAGAAAAAGAAAAAAAAAGAGAGAGAAAGGAACCGAATACATAAGAGTCTAACTGACCTGCAAACCTCCTCACCTCTACCAACCTCCATTTCTAAAATTAAGAGCATTTCCCTGTTGAAAAATTTCTGGAGCCAGACTGACTTCTGACAAGCTGTAGAGGATACCAGAAGAACTAGCATCTGATTCAATAACAAACATATTAGAATATATGACATTCTTCCTTTTGGAGATACCAGCAGTCCAGACTATCAGCTACACAACATATACATCCCTACCCACACAACTGTACCAGTTTTCTGCTTTGGGCCTATATGTTAAAAACAAAAAGGCATTGTTATGAGCAAAAATTGTTTATTTGAATCCATGACACTTGTATGATAATGAGCCAGTGATCAGGAATACAGTTGCCAATGTTCTCCACTCCTACAGTTCCACTCCCTCATCCTCATCTCACAGATGCATTCTGCAACCTACAAATGCCACACACCCTCAACATTCTCCCATGATCATCCATTGCAACATGTACACCAAGCTATCCAGCACAATGACCGCCCCACATTTCCCTTTATTAATTACTATGTCCTCACACATCTCATTAAGTTTCAACAACACATTTCCTCTACACAACCCCACCTACTAGAGCAAACACTTTTTTTCTGGATGCACTGCTGGCCAACACTCTGCTTATCAGCAGATAAATACACAGTTTGCAAATGTTGTTAAACAGCAGCTTATCTCCCTACAGTGCTCTGTGGGATTTATGTAGCTTTTTGTACATTAAATGCATTTGCCAGCTCCCCTAATGAAACGGTGGCAGCCTTAGCAGTAAGGAGTGTAAACTAGTAAATAACGGTAGGCAGATTCTTGATGTTGTAGAGGTTACTACACAACATGGCCTCTGGTCCATGTTTGCCACCACTGGTTTGATATAAGAGAATCTTATTGAAGCCCAGAGAAAGTATGTCTGATGAGACAGTTCAGAAAGAAGCCACAGAAGAGCAGGACAGGAAGTCCCTGTGGAGGTATCAGGATAGCAAAAATGTTGGGCAGATGTAAAGTAGGAAAGGTATGCCCAAAACAGTCCTATGTTCGGTGGTCTGAAATAATCATACAGCTTCACATATACTGCTCTTAGTACCTGGAAGTACCTCTCAGATTCTTCACATTCACAGCATTCATAGTTACTACCTAGTAAGTTAAGCTAAAAGGTTTTAGAAGCCTAAAAAGGGCTTATACATAAGGAGTGGGATTCATTTCACCTAGAAGTAGAGACCCTGCTAAGAAATTGTTCTGTTCTGGTTTTCTAGGTCCTGCCGTAGTCAAAAGGGAGAGACAAGAACATCCACAGCCAGATGCAACCCATCTAGCTAAGACAGATGTCTAATTGCCTTAGGCAGACAGGATCTGGGTACACTGCCTACAAGAGACAATTACCCCAGGATAGGTGCACAGCTCTTGGTGACTGATACCAGGACATGAATCCTATGCTACGGCACAAAAGTTTCCTCAAGGCATTGTGAGTCCCGATGTAACTAACTCCTATTGAAATCAGTGTGAACTAGGCACCGCAGTAGCTGAGGACCTCAAACACTAAATGTACATTTAGCTAAAATTAAGCAGAAGTTATAAAATTGTAATAACAAATATTGGGAAAGGTAGCTCCAGTACTAGCATATTGTTTCAATGAAATCCTTGCTTTACTTGGTAATGCATCCACTGCATCCTATTTGGGAATAATCAAGTACAGAAATATAAAAAGACCCTAAATGCATTGTGCAGAAATGCAAACTTCAGATTTGTTTTTCTTTTTACATCTGAGCCATTTAATACACATATATCATAAACACAAGGCATTCAAGCATTGCCAGCCTTCCAGACGTTCTCGTCTTCCTTTGTGGGCTATGCTGTTTGTTAAAATAGACTTCTTATTCAGGAAAAGTCTTTGGCCTACTTAGTTGACAATTCATCACTGTTTGAAAGATATCATCCCTGTCTAATGGATACTAAGTACAAATGAATAAATTAATCTTTTCCATAAATAAATAGAACATGCAAGCAGCAATCATAGATCTAAATGTTAAAATATGGAAAGCTTTTTGCGGTCACAGTGCAATGCTTCTAGGTTAAGGCCTGACTTATTAAATCACCATCAAAGTTTACTATTTCAGGCACATAATCTGTCAATAAAGAGCAAATAAATAATCTTTTACTTCCCAGGTTAAGCAGAATTCATGAAGCTGAAATAATACTAATTGCTTATTCTCTCAAAAAGAAAGTTTTGCAAAGAAGAGAAAGAAAAGGAATGTATAGTGGATGGAAAAGAACTTGTGATAATTATCTGTCACTAATTACACATCCAATCTCTAAAAAATAGTAGGTTAATGATGGTAGCCTACATAATGATGCTGCTGAAGACTTCCTCCTATGCACGTGTACACTCTAAGAAACCTTTTAACTCCAGCTTCCACCTCAACATGGCAGCACACCTCATTGCCTTGCAGATGCCCAGGGAACAATTGTGAGGCAGGGGAAGAAACAGTTCTCAACCTGGTAAAAGCCATTTAATTTGATGTCATTCCAAGCAAAAATTGGACAGCCAGAAGGAAAGATTTGTTTCAGAGAGCCAAGAAAGCAGACAGTCTCATCAGGGGAGCAGCATACAAATGCTGCTGGCATTTATATGATCTCAGATTATTTGCACTGCCAGACTAAGAAGCTGATTTAAAACTATCATCTCTGTTGTCTCTATCCAACATAGGAAGGGTTCAGCAGCATTTAGGATTTGGTGCTTGCCAATGGACCAGTGGCATGCATAATGCTCACCAATCCAGCAGCTTGGAGGAGTGGGAAGTAATCACTATATCACCAACAAGAAATAATAAAATACGGGTAGATAAAAGTTGGGAAATATTGAGAAGCATTTGTATTTTCCTCCTTGAAGAGTGCCAAAGTGGGGAAGAGCAACTGAAAATCATGAAAGAAATCACTGGCAACTTTTCTGACAGTGGCATATGTACAGTTCAGCAATCTGTTACTCTCAGAGAAACGGACATGGGATTGACAAGTGATTGGCATGAATGTCTCTGGAATAATTGTGGCAGAGTAGTATAACAGGCATCAAGGGAGGATTTATTGCAGGGTGCTACTTAAAAAAACTAGGAAGGGTCCTGTATGGAAAAACTGCATCCAGTAACCTTTTCCAAGTAGTGTAGAGAATGGAATCTGAGGCAAGGTCAGCAGTTTTAGCAGCTTCCAAAATGAGCAATACTGACAGATCCTAGACTCAGAGACTCTGAGGCCTAAATGGACTGCTCTGATCTCTTCTCTGCTTGCCCGAATGACACAAGCTATAGTATTCCTCCTAATGCAACTTGTAGAATTAAAACATATGTAACTATCATATCTTATTTCACACTTGACTTGACATGCTGTAGGTGTTTGGAAAGCAACGTGCGGTAAGATGAACAGGAAGTGATGACACAGTCACTACCAAAGCCTATAGCAGCCGCAGTACCAAGACTTCCACAAAACACGGATAGTTCAGCTGCTGACTTCTTACGTGTCATTTTAATGCATGTTATAAAAGTAATGAAAAAAGGTCCAATGCCTGAGAGCTCGCAGTGCCTGTCACTGAGTCTCTATATAAAATGTAGGAACTTACTTGAAACTCCCTAAAGGGAATGGGACATTTTTCTTGCATTTCAGAGGGATTTTTATTTGTTACATACACACAATGTTGCACATAGGCATGGATCTTATATCCATATTCTCTTATAGGTGAACTATTTTCATGAAAAAATAATTTAAGAAGTACTACTCTAGTAGTAGTACTACTCTGTACCAGCTAGAATTTCTTCTGTGAACACAAGAGAGATCTCAGAATCTACCAAGTGAAGGAGCATAAAAATTAATTTTCCATAATGATGACTAGATAAAATGCAGGCACTTGGCCTAAAATCAACTGCCTTTCTTTATGGCAAGTAACTATTTTATGACTTCAGAATAACACCATTCACATACAAAACTCCACTTTGAGTTACTATACATCACATAGTAATAGTCTTTACATTATTCACCCAGGAAATACAACACTTACAGCCAACAGTAGAAGTGGTATTCTGTCGCTACAACCTCTGCAATGAAAAACAACATTAGGGGTTTCCACGCTGCGGGTGGTTTTTCTCCTCTTTTATTTTTCATTGTCTTTTGCTACTTGAAATAAAACAATGGATTTGCACATGTTAACGCATCTGAATAGATACATGTTTAAGATCTAAAAGCACAGATGGTATTGGAGGTAAGCCAACTTTGAGGCTTATTCTGTGGCTTGAAGCTTTTTGCACAGCTGAGCTGCATTCAGAAGCCACCATTGGTCCCAAGAAGCAAAAGACCCAGAGTATTCACAGGCATAGGGAAAGATTTTTGTCTCTGTGTAGGCTGACTTAAGATCTATGCTGTAGTTTTGCCAGATTTCCAGCATGTGGTTGGTATGCAATGACACATCTGCTCTGAACAGAAAGGAGGGTAGTGCATGAAATGGCTACTATTTTAGTTGCTGCCTCAAAATTCTTTCAACATCATGCTTATCTGGGCCAGAAACAGAAACTGGCTGGAACAAGAGATATAGAATTTAGAGGAAGGATATCCAAATTAGTGAAGGTAAAAATAAACATGCAAAATGGCTTTACTAGTTGACATTCATTGAACTTAGATATGTCAAACATGAAACATTTCAGGAGATGAAATTATTTCTCTCTCAGAAAGACTGTCCTTTTGTTCTCTTTCATTTAATTTTCTGACACCTTTACAATGACAAGCCCTTAGGCAGCATCCTTAGCACATATCCACTGTAGGTTCAACTTTTCCTCAGAGGATATGTAGCACAAACATTAAAAAAATGTGCAGAAGAGCTAGAAAAGCTCCATTTCTGTTCTGTTACTGCCACAAATTTTCTGAGAAACTAAATCTGTATAAAATACTCTTTCTGTTCTCTTCTTATGCTTCTGTAAAATGGATACAATTTTCAGTTCATTTTTAGTGCCTGGGCGTTCAACTAAGATTCTTCCAGGTAAAGGACAGAAATGCAGAAACAGATAATCTCTGTTCAAAATTGATCATAATATTAACTGATAATGTACTAAAAAAGGTGAAAAATTTAAAAAAATAATAAAATCCCAGGGTGCACGAAGTTATGTAATTTGACCAAAGTAACATGAAAACCTAGGAACTGAATCCAGATTGATTATTTGAAGGCCAGCTGGGTGCCTGTGTCTTATCCACTAATAAAACCCCCTGATTCATTTACAGTGATATTGTGATAGTAAATTAATCTATGTAACCAAGAGAGATAAAAGGAGGTACAGAAATGTTGCAAAGTATGTTAAATTCAGCCTTAAGCAAAGACTTGGAATACAAGTCTCTGTCACAGAATCCCCACGAATCCTACATAAGGGACCTTGGTGTTCCAAAACCATCCTCCATATGGGAGGATTTTGACAGTTCAGTCTTTAGGTAGAACAGCCTTACTAGTGAAGGAAGGACCCCAACACAGAACAGAAACTCATCTCCATTTTATGCATCAACATATCCTCTCCTTCCAGGTAGATAAAATCCAACATAGTTACACGGTGTCCTAATTCCAGTTTTCTAAAGGTCCTGCACCATATATCTTCATAGCTGTTAAGCACTAATTTATGAATGAAGAAACATTGCATAAAGAAAAATGCATTCCTTATTAGTGCTCTAAATACTGAAGCTAATGGAAATTTATGTGGGCCTAGAAACTAAACTTCATCTCTGATTTTTGTTTCAAATTAATCAATTTTGCACACCTAAATGCACAGGAAATTAAAAAAAAAATCAAGGGGTGACAATTTTTGCTCACAACTCACTGACCTCCAATTTTATAAAGTATTATTATGAAACTACTAAAACAAATCCGCTACAATTCACCACATGGATCTAATTACTCTTCACTCCTCTCCACATTGACTCCGCTCTTCTCACAGCATCTTCCTTCTCTGTCATCATGCACCATCATTGGTGCTTTGATCTAAGAAACAGCTGACTAGTATCTCTTTGCATTTTATCAACTCTCTACTGATTCTTAAATGTCACTTAAATATGTTTTCATTCTCACCTTTATTTTTCAGCTTCCTCATCAGTATCATAGTTTTTTTCAGTCTATAATAATTGAATTTTGGAAGATATTTTCACATGTAATACTTTCATGCAAAATGCAATTTATTGCATTTCAGTGATATTTAAGAAATAAAATTTTCATACTGAAATATGCTACAAGTCATCTGTAGCTAACTTATAGCTCCTTAGTTAACCATATGTCAAATCATTCATTTTTATCTGAACTTGGCAAATTTGGTATAATAAAGCCATTGAATTGTGTGTTCTTATATCAACTGTACACCAAATAACTTGTAGATCAAATGTACAAAGACAATGGAATTCAAAGGATACATTTTTTATGTCACCACAGATCAGTTAATAATGCAGATGTCTAATTATGTAATTAGATTTAGCATTCAGATGCCACACAGGATTAAAGTAATTACAAAATGGATTTAAAAATCAATCCTGCAAAAGGTAAACTTTTATTATGAGGCTGTTCAATATATTTTTCAAATATTGTAAATGAAGATATAAAGTATTTAAGTTACCACTAAATGCAAATTAATGGAGAAATACTTTGTGTGTGTGTTTCTTCTTAACAGAAACATACTCATACATCAAATTTATTGTCCATTACTTTGTCTCGTAGATAGCAGTAATAATGAAGCTAATGCAGAATTCTAATTGTATCTGGAATAGGATATAAAGAAAAGCAAACAATGTTGTACTAAATAAATGTAGCCTGTTGTACTAAATAAATGTAGAAAAAATCCCAGTTGGACAAGAAAATGCACCACATTTTTGTGATAATGACCTAGAGAATATGCATAGTGATGCTGATTAAAACATGAAAGAGCTATTTCAAGTCATGTAATTCAGTCATATACTGGAATCATAATTTGTCTGAACTCCAATAATCAGCAAGAAAAAGATATAAGATAGGTTGACCGATTTCACATCGGTATTTTGAAATGACCAGGGAAATCTTCAAACTCTGGACAGAATTTGAGCTCAACCCGTTACAATAACAGTCTGGCAAAATCAAGAGTCTGATTGAGTCTACATTTTATTAACAGATACCGAAAAAAAGGGGTCCAAAACTGCAGGGTAAAAACGTGCTTCACTCAGAAATCAAGTGGCGCTCTACACACATGATGCACCAAATCCAAAACCCATTGGAAGTTAGAGGGAAAACTCACACTGATCTCAGTGTGCTTGGATCAAGTACTATCAGGCTCCCTCAACAATCATAAAACAATTATTTAACAATTGTTAGCTTAGAGTAAAAGCACTGGAGTGAATGGAGCATGGCTACTGCTTCAGTATGAGCTGTGCAGAGCCAGGACCTTGCTTGAGGCAGTTGAAATGGCTCCATAGACCTAGCTATGAAAACCGCAAGTGGTTCCTAGATGCAGTTTCAACTAGTCAGAGACCTGCTTTATGTACTTGATCCTCCCAGAAAGAGGAATTCAGAAAACACATCACCTGGGACAGGTTCAGCAAGTGATTCTTTCTTCTCTTTTCCCACTTGCTTAAGCTAGGCCCCTAAGAAGTTCTAATCATTCATAAGGTTCATAGCTTAAGGTTCGCAGAAGCAGAAATTGGCTTTTTTGATTAATGAATAAAAATCTCTGACATTTTAAGGCCTGATCAAATGATAGTTAAAGACTCCCCATGATTCCGCTGGGTATTGAAATGACGCTGCAAGAAATACTTGAACTGGAAGAAGGTTAAGGCAGGTGGATGGCAGATTTATGACTTTTCCCACATTCATAATACCACATCTACCCCAAGGAAATTTCAGAATCACAGAAATGATAGTGGGAAGTAATGTAGCCCAACCTTTTGCCTGAAATGGGACTAATGCCAAGTCTAGACCAGGTTGACTACAGCTTTGGCTGAGTTCTCTGAGACAGATGTGCATTTTCTTACTGGTGATTTTTTTTTTTGTTTTCCTAATGTCTGGTCTGAAATTGCTAAGAGCAAGTTATGCTTATTCATCTAACCAGCTGTACAGTGACCCAAAATAAATGTGACAGGGTGTTGCCATAAGAGGGAGTTGCATTTGAGGTATATTTCCGTACAACATTCACTTTTCCTTCCCAACTATTCTGCATTCTCTACAACTACCTGAAAGGAGGTTGTAGCCAGGTGGGTGTTGGTCTCTTCTCCCAAGTAACAAGTGATAGGACAAGAGGAAATGGCCTCACGTTGTGCCAGGGGAGTTTAGATTAGAGAGTAGGAAACATTTCTTCACCAAAAGAGTGGTCAGGCATTGGAACAGGCTGCCCAGGGAAGTGGTTGAGTCACCATCCCTGGAGGTATTTAAAAGACGTGTAGATGTGGGAACACATGGCTTAGTGTTGGAGTTGGCAGTGCTAGGTTAACGGTTGGGCTTGATGATCTTAAAGGTCTTTTCCAACCCAAACAATTCTATGATTCTATGTGGCAATGAAGATTGCTATGTGTAGCAATAACAATTCAGCAGAACCAAATCTCTAGACTGTTTTTACCAATTCACTTTGCTGAACACCACAATGGGGAGAGGGTTCATCTCCTTCTTCCTCTCCCCGGTCCTTGCTGTTAATCACTGAAATCTGGAGTGTGGAGGAAGTAGGCCTGCAAGTCATATTTTTTTAAGCTCAGTTCTGGGGATATTTGTTTCTCTACAAGAGCATAAAGCATAAGCTCCAAGCGAGTTCACAGCAACCTTCAGTCCATTTCAGTACCCCAGTACGAAGATACTGTTTAATAATAACTTGTTCATGTTCTAATTGTGGATTTTTCCTTGTTAGACAAGATTATCTTCATTCTTTATATACTTTGCATACCTTTTTTAAAATGGCTTGCATTATTTTTTATAATTTTTTCTTAAAAAAACACCATGTAAATACACAAAGGGTATTCAGACAGATAATTGTTGCTGACAGAAAATCCCTCAACAGTACAATTTCTTACAAAAACATCAGTTCATGAAGATTTAATTGAATTTTACTTTTTGGAAGAACACACTGACTTGACAAAATTTTCAAAGAAAAACTTTGAAACAAAATATGACTGTCATTCCTTTTTGAGGCTAAGTGGTTCATTTCAAGCTTTATATTTACCTTATATATACTGTATAGTCATTACTGTAAAAGTCAAAAAGAATCAAAATGATACTTGTGAAACTGCTTTAATTCAAAAAGTAACACAGTCAAAGAACATGTTGTGAGATCACCAAGCTGAGAGGGGAGTGGAAATTCCTGCTTCCCTTTGATTCATAGTGCAATTAATTTTTAGAATGCCAGAATTTCTCTCCAAACAGAAATGCCAGGTCCTGACCAGCTGGGCTGATTAGGGTAACAATATTTATTTCTATAGTTTACTGTCTGATTTTACTATCTTTTGAGTGTCAGAGTGAAACATCAGAATAAATGATCAGTAAAGGTCATTCAAAATGAGCTAAAATTTAAAAAAAAAAATCTGCACAGTTATAGCTGAGAATCTGCTTCTTCTCTGGTCACATCAGTTGCATGTTTACCTTGACTTCTGCTCATACACACATACACTCCCACCAATATGGAGCTGGCCACCTGCTAACACAAGAAATACATAAGGGTACAAAAGGACCTGTCACTATCAGATACACAATAAGTACTGCCAGATGTGCACATACACTAAATTTAATTCAGCATATAGCTTTTTGCCAAATTTGTGATTTAAAGAAAAAAACTTAACAGAAAAAAAGCTTTTTTTCTGTTGAATTTAACAGCTAAAATGCTGATGGCCAGACCTAATGCTGTCTGCTGTGTTAGATGATTTTAATTTCCCATGCAGACATATTCAGAGTGGCAGAAAATGCCAACACAATTAAGATGCAAAGAGGAAACCTGTGCTGTTCATGACCAGCAAAAACATGGCCCCTGTGGGACAGGCACCCTGTTCCTGCAGCTGGGTGCTAGCTCTTTCAGTGTGAGGACACTGTTGCATCTTACCACCATTCTGCAAAGATGAGATGGAGCATAAGGCCTGCCCAGCTGCCTCTACACCACCATTTAAATGGTGAAATTAAAAGCAGCTGTGAGTTTCTTCCTGCTGTTCTTTGTGGAGCACCTCTGTGGACTGGCCAGGGACAGCCAGTCCCTGCTGCCACAGGAAATTGGGACCGGGGACAGTTTCTGACAAGGATTTGTGAGGAGACTAAGCCAACCAATTTAAGCGATTCTCCTTTCATCAGAAAATTAGATTAACATAGAAAATGAACAAATATTGTGTGGATGGCTGGTTAATGAGCCCATGACAGGGTACCATTCATTTTAGTCTTATGTGCAGACCAGCCCCATCCTGGTACTTCATTCTGACTATTAGCAATGATCTTTCTCTGATCAGTTCCACTGAACAAAGTTTTGTTATTCCTAGTACTAAACAGGATCTTTAAATTCCCCAAACCGTAAATCTCCTTCAGTATGTCAGGATCGCCATGCAATCTAGCACATCCAATCTGCATGTTAAGCCTAAACTAGTGTGTTGGGAAACACGTCACAAATTCCTGCCTCCTTTTCCTTTCCCATCACTCTGCTGCTCCTGCTCATTCTCTCGCCCAGGTACAAATCGGCCCAGTCCTCCAGCTCTGGCTCCCTCACCAGTGCTATCTGTTTCCTGCTTACTGCCATAGAAATGCTACCCTAGGCAGATCTCAAGACAGCAGCTGCACATTCAGCTAACCCGAGTGAATTTAGAACCCCTGGCAGAAACCTGGATGGATCTTGGTACCTGATATAAAACAGAGTAGCTGCCAATGCACACTGTGAACCTTCTATCAGAAATAATCCTAAAACCATAGCACATGGAGGACCAAACACTCTACCTGTTCATAAAGGCTTACTGGGTATTTTGCAATATGGAGTTCCAAATCATCTAAACTGGCACCCTTGGCCTCCATGCCAAGAAAAGGTCTACCGTTCTAAGCAGAGAGGTACTTACAGTTGTCACTGGAAAACATAGCCTTAATGGTATTTCGAAGCACCTACCTGTCTCTGGAGCTCTCCTAACCCAGTGATGTGAAGCCTGGTGTTTTCTGAGGATAAGCACTTCACTGAGCTGTGCTCACACTTCTCTATGGAGGCGACAAATCACGTGTGCTTTCTAAAGGAGAGCTTAACGGTAAAAGCATTTCCCTAAGGTGACAAATATGTCTTCCTTGGTCTCAGACACTTTAGAGCTCATCCTCCCACTCCCATAACCATGCACTCAAGGAAAGCTTCCTTGAACTCCAGGCTCTAAGTTATCCTTGATAAGAATGCCCTTCATGGCCCATATCGAAACGAGTTTTCCAAATTTGCAGCTGAGAATGCAAGAAATGCCAGACAGAGAGAGGACACAAGTAGGTGATACCTGTATAGTATGATGGAGAGGAAACCTGAGTTCTGGCCCTTAATTTCAGAAGTACTTTAATACTGCATCCAGCCAGGAGCCAAGCCTAGCTCTCCTTGCTGTTAACCAGTAGGAGAAATGGAGCATTCTTCCCAGAAGTGGTGGCTAGGGCTTTCTAACAGGAAACAGGATGACAGGGTTCAAATCTCTTCAGATTGAGGTAGGCTTAGAGACAAAGTTTCCCTTTTCCAGAGTAAATGCTGTGATTACTTGACAATTATGTAAGTGGTAGGCACCGCATGTTCCTCTGGATGCCTTTCTGAATTAATTCCGATCTGTCAGCATTTGTTAGACAAGCTCAGCTAACAGTTACCAGATCAAACTCCTGGGGACACTTGGGCAAAGAGGTCTCTTGCACTAGAGACTTGTGAGTGCCTCACTCCCTCACCTAGGATTCATCTGAATATGGATGTTAGCTTACATATATGTGCTTAGGAAGATTTTAGGTTGGCTGGCAAAGCACCTACCATGTGTAATGAGGAGCCCAAAAGACCCCCATGACCCCTCTTCTCTGCAAGGACTAGGGAAGACTCACATGGCAGCCAAGTATTAGCAACTGGCCTGCCCTTTGAGCCAGTGGAAGATAATCCAGGCGCGACTCAAAGGCAGGACAGTCACCCATAGCACTGAGTCCTCTCCATCATATCCTGTGCCTCAGCAGAGCTCAGCGCTGTGCTTCCCCAGACGTACCACTTCCATGTTAGCACTGCCTTGCATCCTCACAGCTTGGGGCAGCTTGCTCACACCTGTCTGCAATCTAACTAACATTCAAACTAGCTGTTTAACAGTGTATAATAATTTTCAGCCAGCAGTGAAAGAGAATCCATTCCATGGCCCAAAGAGACTATTTCACAGCCATTTTCCTTGCTTTACGTACAAATGACCTGGGTACAAGAAGTAAAAGCATATTCCCTCTTTTCAAAAAGTCTAGTACTGAGCTTAGATCTGTTCAAGGACAGCATTAATTTTTGCACCGTTATTTACATGAATTTGTGGTCTTTTAATTACTGCTGGGTCACCCACAGAAAAAGCTGCCGTCTTCTTTTTAAGTAATGAGCAGGTATACAAATTATTCGTGGGTTACTGAACACATCTCTAGTCATTAGTCTACCGTTCATTTCATTACATTAACAATCCAGCCATCACAAGAGACCTAGAGATGTATGTAGTAGTCATTTTTTTTAAAATAAACTCACACCACAAAATAAAGCACACGTAAAAACATGCATTCTGGTTTTGTACAGGAGTACTATCCTGAAGGATATCTGAAGAAGAAAAATGTTTCCTTAATATCAACTTGTGTGAAGGAAAAACTGCAAACAATGTACTTCTATATGCAATCTCCGTAAACAAAATATGAAAGGAAAATCAATAGTGACAGTGCAAAGGAACATATTAAGTGGTATTTGAGACCAGTTCATTGATTTGTTTCATATACACCTTTCTTCTTTTTTCATTGCTCTTTAGTATCTTGTATACCAAGATGGAAATGCACATGTGTCTTCAGCATGTCACAAGTTCCACTTTACTATATCGTTTATTCACCAACCTATATCCACATAAAGCATACTTATTGATTTCTTATATTAAAGACATAGATGATATCAACAATTCTGTACCAATGCTTGGGATAACCTTGTACTCTTGTCCAGCCTTCTATTCAAGAGCATTACCTCTATCACACTGGGGTTAACACGAGGTTGTCTTCAGCCCTGTATATCACTAGCTTCATTCTGCTGTTTTCATGTTGAAATAATGAAAAACAAGTCCTGTGAAAGCATGAACAAATTGGTAAGATAACTGATAAACTGCAGAAATCTGTCCTTTTCTTACAGGCTTCCCATTCTCCACAGTTTCTTCTCAGATCAAATTGGGCCATTAACAGCATATACAGATTACATTTTCCCAGATATCCCTGCTTAAGTACTACCTTTTCAATACATTATATAAATTGTCATTAGAGCTAATGAACCTATTTGTTGCCAATAAATTACTTGTTGGATTTGGCACTTTCTTCGTTAATGACTCACCCAGGACCCAAAAGTGACCATTATGGATCTACTTATTACATATGATTTTCACTCTAAGCAGTATGATTTTTCAAATTTTCTTTTAGTGTTTTTAATTATCTCATCAGTGGTTTTGCAATCTATTTAGTAACCTTACATAAAATCACATTTTTTCTAAAAGTTGAATCATGACCAAATGCAAAAGAATCCCTAACTTAAAATGCCCATTTAAATTACTTTCCTTAGGGAATATTTGCTATAAGTGTTGTATAAACAATGAGTTTCCTTGATGCTTAACTTTTTAGCTCTCTAAAAATTGAGAGCAAAGACTGTATAGGATGAACAAGCTCCCTACATATGTTACAGAAAGCTGGAAGAGCTGTAATCTAAAATAAACAGTTTAATAAAAAATGGCAGTTTCTTAATTGTCCTTTATAATCACAGTCAAAATCTTTTAGATTACTCAGGACTTTTACAGACAGAACCATGTATAAATTTGACCCTTTGATAAGGAAATCAAATGTTGCATGTCACGGATCTGAAGAACATGTGTTCTCTGTTTTGTGTTACACTGTGAATGAAAGCCACAGCAAAGCCACCTTCTCAGAAGGTGCAGGAGGGTAGGAAGGAGCTGTCCTGGGGGGGGGTAGGGGGGCACAAGGCAGGCAAAAGGGTTATCATAGACCATTCTCTTCTCCTCCAACTTACATGTATCACATGCATCACCTCTAAAAGGAATAGCTATTTGTTAGATTGAATATGTTGTCAGAGTGACCATCAATTAAATATTTAAAAAAGGTTATACATGATGACTTACCATAATAATACAGTTAAACCCTTTCCCGACATTTAACCTGTAGCTTCACAGAAGCAAGAGTCTGTCAAACCCCTTTTTCCCCAGAAGCATCTTAAAGAGTCCACATTGATATAGCAATCAGCTGCACACTGAAGACTTCATTTTTAAAAGAGCAAAATGATGAGAATTTAACACAAGAAATTTTACTCAAACCTCCATTCAAACATTTAATCAGTAATTAATCAGTAAAAGCCTTCACGTTGACCTGGGAACTTTCGTTTGCCTCTCTGTTGGCCCTGTCATCAACTCAAAAGCAAAAATGTCCACAGATGTTAGCTCTGTGTGAGTTACAGCAGACACATTGCATATCCACTTCACAACCACGTTAACCGTGTTGTGACTGTGAAAGAGAATACCATTGTGTCATGAATAAGAAATTGGATCAAAACACACAGGCACTTCAATATATCCTTTCCGTGAGTGCTGCAGTTTGAATGAAACATTACTTTAGCTTGTACATATTAAGGTGCAGAGCTTTTCCTATCTCTTTGTGTGCTGTGCAAGCTAGACTGATCCTTATGCAGCTCTCAGTGGCTATCCTCAGATTTGAAGAGAAAATTTTAAAAGTTTTTATTTCCAGATTGCTTTAGTATTTCTCTTATATAATTGCAGCAGATTTTATTGTTGCTGATGCTGTGACCAAGGTGAGTTACAGAATCAGAGGCCTCTGAACATGACATTTTTCAAAAGAATGAACTCAGAATGGTCATTAGGAGGAGTTTTATCCACAGGTTCACTGTGTCCAAACTGCCTTTGAAAAAAATGAACTGTAGGTTTAAATTCTTGGCCTATTGACATTGCTGAATGAGAAACAAGAGGTCATTCAACTTACAAAACCTATAATTCATAGAATCACAGAATCATAGAATCATAGAATGGTTTGGGTTAAAAGGGACCTTAAAGATCATCTAGTTCCAACCCCCCTGCCATGGGCAGGGACACCCTCCACTAGACCAGGTTGCCCAAAGCCCCATCCAAGCTGGCCTTGAACACTTCCAGGGATGGGGCAGCCACAACTTCTCAAAGCTCCAGTTAATAAAACACGTACAGTGCAAGAGACTGTTTCAAACTAAGGAGAAATAAATACAATTTAATATCAAGAGTACTGTGAAACTCAGCAGGGAAAGTGATCAGTAAGACTTACTTTTCAAAAACTCTAGTATATAATGGAGAACATCTTAAGATACCAGAGTGGAGAAGCAGCATGCTGCAAAGTAGCATTGTATCACCCATGAAACAATAACAAAAGTAGGACTATAAGCAGGCAATGGAAGGCAATGTTCATCATGTCTGTTAGCATAAGCTGCACTGCCTTAAGAAATAATTCATCTGCAATTGAGACTGATTGATTTAGTGTCTCTCTCCCATGATGTGTGGATATGAATCTATAGGACTTAAAACACAGTTTTAAAAAACTAAGGGTGCTAACTGATAACATACTTTATCACCTCATTTACCATTTCTGAAGATTCATATTGAAGAAAATAGATAACATTCATGCCCCTATTGACTTCTGAGCAGAAAAAAACCCTTATTCTTTGCAGGTGTGAAAATTTAATTTTAAAACAAAATAGTATCTGTGTTTATCTGGCAACAGAAGTGTAATTGTTCATTTCCATGCTGTGAGATGTTTGAATTTGACAGGTAAATACATTGTTGGAAGAGTGTCTCAGTAATGAGTTTGGTTCTTTGGATATTTTAAATAATACATTTCACCTTTTCCATTTTTTGCTAATTGTCACAACCGTACTAACAGTATAGGCCACTGTGCTCTTAAAATGCAGATATCTGCATAGATTTAAACACTCTTTTTCTTTAGCCTTGTTGGAAGATTTCTAAGTCATAGCTTCTGGAAACAGTGCAGCTGCCTCAGGTCTGATGAATCCCAGTACACTCAACCAAAGTCACTAACAGCTCAAGGGCATTATCTCGGAATATTCCAGCTTGTACAAGAGTTTGCAGCTCACACTTCAGCAACATGTGAAATCTTCATCTATGTTCCTCAACTCAAGCATGATTGCCTCAGCACAAAACCCACTTATTTATTCAATTTTATTTAAATGAAAACAAAAATTAAAAGCCCCATATACATTTCCTTGTCCCAGCTTCCTCTCTCTTGTGAGCATACTATAAAGCAACGTTGTTCAAAATGCTCTGAATAAAGTGCAGCATACAGCTTCTGCTCTGAATCTTTGCACTTCTTTCCCTCTTCAACCAGGATTATATTTCCTGAATTTCTGAAACATCTATCCTTCCTGAAATGAAAGATGTCCTTCTCTCTGGCTTAAGTCCCAGGTATCTGAGAATTCTTCCTCAGTTTCCACCCCCTTACATTTCCAAAGAGCAATACAAACACGTAGGTTTGTTTGTGCTGTCTCTAGGAAGTTTGCTTCTCCAGATTCCAACACAAACACAAAAGTTGGAGAAAACTTATTTCCTTAGGCATTAGCATGCCAAGAGGTTTCCAGCTCAGTAGGATCTTCTAAATTTCATACTTAACTGTTGTTCCTGCCCTGGGGATTTCATCAGTATGCACGCATACATACTATCTATCCCACACTTTAAGGAAACATCTCTGGAACAAAGTTAGCCCCTTAAATTCAGATAGAAAGTAGCACAAGATTGAACAAGTATGTCGAGGTATTTATAACATTTCTTTAAAATAAGGTTGAAATCTCTAAAGTTTGTCTCTCAGACAAAAGCAGCTGGGCAGACCCTGAAGTCTGACAAATAAAAGTCCTGCTGCTGTTGCCCACAGAGCTTCTTTGATTTATACCAGCTGAAGATTTTGTCCATAGTTAAACAGTTAAACAGATGAGGTGGAACAGATCACCATATTGTTAAATTAAAGAAATGAGCAGAGCTGACCTAGCTAATGCCAGAAAACTAAAATCCATATTCTCCTTGTAGCTTTGAAACTGAAGCAGGCAAAAAAAATATATGTCAGTGGAAGTGTACTGTCTAGTAGCAATACGTCACCCCAATATGTTAGCATAGCTTGCAGAAGGCACTCATCAATGAAAGCTCATTGTCTGTCTCTGATACATCACCTCAGTGTCTTTCCAATTGAATGAATATGTTCCTGACAACAACAAATATTTTTGTCTAGTTTTTCTTTCTTCAGTCGATTTCCATAATGAAAAATCTCATCCAGTTTTCAAATAGCAATAGTTTCTTAAATATTTACTACTCATGCTTGGAAGACTAACTGGTTTTAGTCACTGCTTCTGCATGTTATCTGCCTCATAATACAAGTAACATTAAGTGACTATATATTCTATGAAAAGCCTGAAGAAATAAAAAGCAAAGATTTTCCTCAGATGGAGGAAAACGTTAAACAAAAATGAAAGGTCAGACCAAGATAGCTGGTCAGGATCTGTAGTTCAGAGTCAGCTGTCTTTGCAAATTGCCTTGCATTCCCTGCAGCCTTCAGGAGAAGACTGGCAGTTTTCAGGACAACCAAATAGTGTAAGATAAACAGATACAGAAGTGGGGTTTGAGGGGCAGCTAATTTCAGGCTACTGATTCTTCATTTTAATTCATTTACAGAGACATATCTATGCAAAGGACAACAACAACACTTTTGTGCCACTAAGAGGCAATGTAGAGTTTGTATCAGTGCTGAATTGCACAGTATCGTTATACAACCACCTTGTCCATGTCTTCACAGAAGAAGAGGTTGGTGATGAACCAAATTGGGAATCAATATCCCTCAGGTCATTAGAGCAGAAGTATATGTAGAGAAGAATTGACTATAAAAGTATTAGATGTACTTAAAGTAGACAAAGCTGCAGAACACATAATATGCATCAGTAAACATTATCAGACATTTACTAGGAAACGGGTGAAGCTTTAAATTATTATACATGTTCAGTAGCTTCAAGAGACATTGAAGAGGAACCCAGTTCTCTTGTTTTTAAAAGATATAGAGACAACATAAGAAACTAAATAAGGTGATTTAATGTAAGAACCGTTGTGGAAAGAGATAATCGTAAGAAATAGGTTAAAGAGTAAGGACCCATATCAAAAAATGTAAGAAAATCTTTTAAAGGGATTGAGAAAGGGGTATTCATGATTAAGTCAAGAGTTTGGAACCTGGAGATGTTTCCCTTTCTTTTTCTTTTCATGATACACAGAGGGAAAAATATACCTATATTTTCAATAAACATTAAATTGTTTCACCACTAGATTAATTATTGTGATAAAAAGTGATGAAGTAGTCAGGGATAGGTAAACAGCTATTACTTGGACAAAGTTTGTAATCAAGGATAGTGAGATAAGGGTTATATGGTTTATATCACTCTGGGGCATCTTAGTCTCAGCATATTGAAAAGAATCTGCAAGGGGTCTTGGACTTCAGCTGTCTAGAATTGGTGGGTTCACTTCTGAGAAAAAAAAAAAACAATACAGCAAGCTAATTCTAATCTGAGGGATAAATTATGGGGTTCAGAGCAAGGGATTCAGACCACAAGTCCGTCTTCTGCTATCAAATGAGAAGCTAAACAAGGATGCATGATGAATGAATTTCCTTCTTCCTGAATCCATTCAGGCTCTTAGAGGTGAGCCTTAAAGTGCTATGGGAAGAGCTCTGCGTCACCTAGTAGAAAACTAGAGAGATGAACTTGCTTATTCTCCCATTTTAATAGACAATGTCAGAACTGATGGGATCTGGCAGATTTGATGTACTGCCACCAATAACCAAATCTGCAGAACGAAACAAGAACGAGTTGAGCACCAGAGTGCTGTTTATTTGGATTGTAGTTACTTTTACTTTCATGTGCTTCATTTGGAGAGTTGAGCCAGTCATTACAGCTTGGCTTAGATGAGGAAAAACTTAAATAGGGGAAATGAGATTTAGTTCATTTAGAGGACATAATCAGTTTCAGGAAGACTGTGTTAGGAGAAGCAGAAGAAGGAAGGATGAAAAAAGCTATCATCAAAACAAAAGGAGAGGACTACAACCTAAACAAAGCTTTTCACATGTGATGCAGCAAAGACTCTGATGACCAGCGTTTTGACAAATGAGACAACTAAGTATAGATAAAACTTTAAGTCTAATTTATTTCAGATATTAATATGAAGAACAACATTAACTCATAGTAGTAGGATGGCTGGTGATTGGGAGAAAAAACAGTAGCAAAAGTTTGAAATCAAAAGCATTGCCCATAAGTTCAAAGGCACAGAGTGTTTTTTAATAAGACTCATCTTCTATCTTGTCTTCAACACAATATTGGTGAAAAAGAAATTAAAGCAAAATTAAAAATATGTACATCATAACTGAAAATCCCAGCACTAGATTCAGCATTTTTGTGAAGGTACTTGAAAAATTCTATTCCAAATATTTAAAATGTCACTAATATCAATAATAAACCATGTTTTCTCTCATAGTTTTTTTTGGGAGAGATGCTCATTTCCAGATAACCTTTTTTTTTTTCAATGCATTCTTTCCTACACTACAAAATAGAGAATACTAAAACTTCTTCTGAGTACAGATATTTCAAGGTTATAAATCACTGACTACTATATCTATACAGTGAGATAAGCAGCTGAAGTGAAAATAACATCTTTCTCAGTATTTCATGTTATTCTAAGCTCAGTATTTTTAGCATATGGTCCCTATGCCTAACTACAAACTTAAGCGTCTTATTTCTTTACACTTGTGGAAAAGTCATCACTTCAGAATGCATGATTGATCCATCTATTGCACAGTGAAATGGTAACTATGGGTTTCTACATTATGCATTATTTTAATAATAATCATGTCACCAGCCATATCAGAGGTCAAATATTAACATCTTTGTTGATATTAAACTGTTCCTTGGGCAAACACTAGTGGCATCAAGCCATGTCATACTAAAAGGAGCATTTAACAAAAATACCATTAATATATGTTGTTTTAACATATACACAACTTTTGTTTATAGAACATGGAGTATGTTCACATTAGCAAGGTTATAAGAGCTATAGCTTTGTTTAAAACTTCTTTCTGCTCTTTGATGTTGCAGAATCACCAACTGCTCCTTTGAAATGCAGCAGCAGCTGAACCAAATCACTCTCAATCGACATTAGTGATAACCCATTCAATCTCCTGTCCCACGGCTGACCTCAGTCTGGTTTTGATCACAACTAGTTTGGGTACAAGAGCATTCACCTTCACAGGCTGACAAGGAGAGTCAGGTAAATTGAAAGCTATTTATGTCAGCATTTCAACATTGTATAGCTATTACAAATATCTATATATTCAGCATTATATAAAGTAGATTGTATGCTATCTGAACTTTCACTTGATCAGAGATTAATATTTTAATATATGGCTAAACAAATTCATCAGCATACACAGACTTTTTTTTTTTTTTTCATATCCTGGGTTATAAATTGACAGCAGCAGCAGCTTTCATGCCAATGGTATCAAATATATGATCAATGCCTGTGAGAAATTCAAAGTGACTTTAGACAGCAATGTCCTAAGCTACTTTACTCTGCCGACTGTTACAAGATTGTGGATTTGGATATGCATTTTGACTTGACCTTTTACAGCCACATTTCACTTTCACCAGTGGTTTTCATCTTTCCTGTGCTTGCTCCAGATTCTGAAGTAACCCTGTCTAAACCTAGGAACTGGCATTATCCAAATTCACCACTATTTCCCAGGTGCTAAATGCTTTGGGGGGTTGGAGTGAGATATCTAATCAAAATACGTGAATATATATGGCAAAAGAAACAATTATGTTACAAACAAATTTTTCTGGGAAAAGCTTAAGAACCTCAGTTCCAGTAGATCGATGCTAAAACTACTATTTTTCTGTGCAAAGTTGGGGGCATTCTATCCAGGCTGCAAATATACACAATTTGTTTCTCTGAAATGTTGACATAAATAGCTTTCAATTTACCTGACTCTTTGGAACAATATTCCAGTTTCAAAGGTCTAAAACTTAGCACATGAAAACAATGTGTTTTCAGAAGCACACCATGTAGAGTATTTAGTTTTCGATAAATCAGTTTTGTCATATGGGATATGGCATTATTCTAGTACTAATTTTTTTCCCTCTGTGCCATCCAGCAATAGAAACTAGATTTCAGAGACAAATAGAGCAAATCTCAGCCATCAGTTATGGCCATATATCCCTTACTGCCCTCAGTCAGAGTTGCACAGCTGTAATGAACGTCAGAATTTTGCTAATTTAGGCAGACAGCTACACTTGCTTGGTGATTACAGGAAGTTCTTCTGCAATTACAGATTCCAGTTTACGTAATATATTTAGAGGCTGTCATAGTCAATGCTGATTGATGAATGCAATATATGTTTGGTTGCGTATGACTACTCTAACCAGGAACAACGGGCAGAAAAAAAAAGAGCAAAACATTCAGAAATTAAAACATCAGAAATAACATCTAAAAAAGACCTTAACAAACCATTTAATGACCTGTCCCAAGGCCAAATCAGGTACACCTATGTCATACCTGGGAGACTTTTGTGTAGCCTTTTCTTAAAGACCTCCAGTGGTGAAGGCTTCATAGTTTCTTCCAAGCATGTATTGCAGCACTTACCTAATCCTACTGTTAAAAGATTATTCCTGATGTCTAATCTAAATCTTCCTTGCTTCAGCTTAAGGCCTCTACTCCTCATCTTTTCCACCTCTGGTTAACCAACGGACAGCTCTTGACTGACAATGCTGGTGACACAGGTAGGAGAGAACTGGGCCCAGAAGGAGATGCTGATTTAGAACTGGACCAGTTAGGGGAACTGGAGGCAGGACTGGTTATTCTCTGAGGCAGAGGGTGACCTTTGATCTGTCAGTTCTGCTAAAGATAAAACAGTCTTGTGGTATATAAATTTGTTGAATGTGTGTTTAGGGAGTGGAGTGTGTCTTTCACAGTAGGATATTTGTAACTTTTTGCTCTTCTGCCATGAAGAACCTTCAGCAGGTATCTATATGCTCACTTCTATCCCAATGATGTGAAAAATGCAGAAATAAGTATAAATGAATTGAGGTTTAACCAAAACTAGGAATATATGTAAAAATATTTTAATTAGTTTATTTGGTTTTTAAAATTCATATAGCAGCCATGTCAGTATCAGAAGCCTTACAGAAGTTGACTCATGAAATCTACTCCTTGTTCTTTGAGTGCAACAAGCGCTACGCTGCTGTGAAAAGAAGTTATTGGCTTAATACACAAATTAAGGCTCAAATGGCCTTACACAAATTCTTCCTGCTCCTAATTCTCTCTATTTCTCTTTAGGTGCTTACAAAAATTTTAATTACATATGAAAGTGGAAGTTAAGGTAGTTGAGCTATTAATCTCCCAGCTCCTCTCTTCCTTTTTTTCCTTTTTGACGATGGTACCTTAACTGTCTTATGCAAATCCAAGATAACTTCTGATTTTTACGAGACTTCCTCAGTCAGTCTTGAGTATCCTAGGAGGAAGTCCTTTAGGCCCATTGATTTGAAAATATACCACTTATTCAATTTCTTTCTAACACCTATGGAAGACACAAAACCAAAAATAGGCTTGGGAAAGTGCTAGACTAAAAGTAAACTAGAGTACACAGCACAATATCTTCCTTGGATTACAAACCATTAAAAAGTTGGCCATCAGGCACTTTCTGCTTCTGACAATATCTTGTTAGTACTCTGTCACTGAGGTTGCTTTAGAAGCTTCTCAGAAGAATTGAAATTGCTTAGACTTGTAAGTATTTAAGCCTACATAAATTCACATCTACCATTTATTTTGTGGCATTTCTTATATGTGATGGTGAAGTACCCCTAGCAAAGACATCTTCACTGAGGCAAGAAACAAATACTTATTAGGTAGGCTGGCAGGTCTTATGGGAAAGTGAAGAAGCTGAAATCAGAAAACAGGAGAGCAGGTATTTCTGAAAGCTCTAATATGCAGAGAGGTTTATGATTCTTCCTTCACAAACTGCTAAGAAAGATTTACCAAGCATTATGATGGTTACAAGGAACAGAAAGCAATCTAAAATATATGAGACAGTTATAGCTTCCTTCTCCTTATTTTTTTATAAATTCTTATACTGATTAATGTTGTGTGCCAGCAACAAGCCCTCAGAAAAGTAGGATAGTCAACAGTCTTTAAAAGAAAGCATTCAGGCCACAGTGTATTGGTCTAAAAAAAAAAAAAAAAGCAGATATTCAAAGTTCTTTTATCATCTAAAATTACCAGAAATTTTATGTCAAAAACCCTACACACTCCATTTTTCTTTTGAGTTCTTATCTTAATGTTCAATAAACAGAGGGACTGGGAAAGCCAACTCAAACAGAAGCGACCTTGATAGACGCAATGAAATTCAATGCCTCAGAAAGAAGCAGTTTCCCAGACATCAGTGAGAAAAATATTCAGGAAATTGTTTAAAATTCCTCACTCCTCTCCCAAGTATCAATAACCAAATGAATAAAGCATTTCATTTCTGTTTGGCTAGAAGTCCCGGATATTCTGAGAGGCTGTTAAGCAGATAGCTTTAGCGCATGAAAAATGCATGCTAGTCATTTTGTTCTTATGTCAGTTATTTAGCACATTGTATATAAATCAGCTTGCAAGATACAGAGTTTAATCTTTTCTGGTTTTATTGCTTTACCATTTCACTGTATTTATGTTGCATTCTGTGAAGATGGAACTTCGATGTAAAATTTTGCATTTATAGGCCTGAGTGTCAATACTGCACACACAACTAACAATCCCTCCAATGGACATCACGTCATTAGGCTTTACAGATATCATCCCCTCTATGGATGTGTATAATTGGTAGTCCCCAATGAATTCACACTGAGTGTGCACACAAGACAGTAATGTGCTTTGGGCGAGGGCTGCTTCTTATTGTCTGTGCAGTGTCAAGCACAGTGTCGTCTCTGTCGTGTTCAGAGCACCTAGGTGCTATTATGTAATTTATGTTCATTTGTTTTCTCTACTGATAAGAAATAGTAGTTTATTCATCAAGTATATAGCTATGTTCTGCCTGCTTTATATTCACTTTTCGTTAAAAACAGCATAGAAGCTTAAAGATGGAAAAGCCTTCTTGGGGCATGGGGGCCACTGTCCTCCCATTGCAAGCACTGAGTCCTAGACCTCTCTTCAGAAAACAAATCAAATGGCAAAACCACTTATGCTCCACCTTACTAGTAGGCAGTGACGTTTACTCTCACCATGTTCACTTCTGTGCTAGTTTTGCTCTGTCTTCCATGTTCATACTTCTCTCTCCTTTTATTACTACATGTAGACGTCACATCTTTTCTTACTATCTTTCTTATGCCCAGCCTTCATCCGAGTTTCTATCTCCTAGGTTTCTCAGAATTTATCTTCTCCTCTCCAAGCACCATCACCTCTATAATACACAATGTTTTGTGTTCAGATGCTATGGATGCAGTAATCAGGGTTGAAAAAATCATCTCATAGGAAAACTTAGAATCTTAATTTTAAAATCTCCTGCCATGGAGAATCTCACCCACTGTTAAAGCTTTCAGCCATTCTCTTTTCTGGTTTAATAACTATCAGTTTCTTTATCACACTACATTTTTATCATACCCCCAAATCAATTCTGTCTTCTAACATGAACTTTGTATTTCCTGCTTTGTGAATGTATGACCTTATACCTTTGGTTTTGTCATAATAATAGTTTTCAGTATTATTAGTTGCTATGCACAAATACATGCAGTGACTAAGTTACAGATTCTGAATCCCATTTGGCAGAGACGCTCAGCAGCCCTGAACTGTAACCTCAGTTTCAGACAGACTCCTCTCTCCTGCATTCTCTCCCACCTGCCCGAAGCATCCTGCTGCCCAGGGAGTTTGATGCTGTGAATCCTCCCCACTCATGGCGCAAGGAATTTATATGCCTAACAGCAACATGACTTCCACCCAACTCTCGGGCATTACGTTACTGAGCATCCTACCTCCCAAGCCTCCTTTATATTTGGCCTTAAGTGCTTTTTCATAGAGATGCATTTAGTACAGATGGCAAGCCATAAAAATGTTAGATTACTTATTTTAAAATATTTCATCAAGAAAAACTCACCAAGATGCATCAATTCATTTCCAAGGCTATCACAAGGCAAAGTATGTTGGTAGAAAAATCAACTAAATAACACATATAAAATGCAACTACAAACAATTATGATTTTTGTAGAGAATAAATTTTTAGAAAGCTGTAAAACTAGGATCTAAAGTCTTTTTGCATTGTGTTGTTTACATATTCCTATCCAGAGCAGCTGTTTAACATGCAAAGCCTATTACCTTTCATAATCATTAGCTCTATTCATTGAAACGTATTTTTTTCAATCCAATCAGGTACCAGATTACCCTTTTTTTAATTACATGTTGGGATATTAAAAGTACAGGCCCAAATTCTGCTAAGATATTCATGGCTCTCAGAGCTGTATAGGAAGGCTGCATTTGCTTTATACAGAAAAAATATGTTGAATAGATTACAGAATCACAGAATGGTAGAAGTTGGAGGGGACCTCTGGGGATCATCTAGTCCAACCTCCCTGCTAGAGCAGGATCACCTAGAGCAGGTTGCACAGGATCACATTCAGGTGGGTTTTGAATATCTCCAGAGAAGGAGACTCCACAGCATCTCTGGGCAGCCTGTCCCAGTGCTCAGTCACCCTCAGAGTGAAGAACTTTTTCCTCAAATGCAGATGGAACTTCCTGTGTTCTAGTTTGTGCCCATTGCCCCTTGTCCTGTCACTGGGCACCATTGATAAAAGTCTGGCCCCTTCCTCTAGACATCCACCCTTTAGATATTTATAAGCATTGATCAGATCCCCTCTCAGTCTTCTCCGGGCTACACAGACCCAACTGTCTCAGCCTTTCCTCAACTGCATATAGACAAACCTGGAAAGAGTGAGCAGTCTGCCCAAAGTATCAATGCAACAAAGAAGAGCAATGATACACATAACACTCACATGTGATTATTATCACATAAACAAAAATACCTGGGCTGTTGAGAGGAGCCTCATTCCCCCTGGCATGCTGTTGGCTACCCACCAGAGTGCCCAATAGCGGCAGGCTACTTCTACCAAATTCCTGAGCTTTGTTTGGAGACAAGCAACATCCTTGTCTCCCTTCATGGTCATTTTAAAGTAATAAACACCTTTAAGGTATGATTTATCTATCCTATTTTAGGTGTCTATTTTAGAATTACTTGAATCACACTCTACAAGTGCCTATTTCTGCATTCTCTATAAAGGGAAACTGCGATGACTAGCTCAGAGCTGAATATTTACACTGGAGACATCTGCATTTGGTGACATGAATTCAAGCCTAAGAGTTTAAATAGACAAGACAAAGAATAGTGTTCCAATAGAATGAACAAAAACATGTCTTACATCAGCATCTTACCGTGCATCCCAAGATTTTTATCTTTGCAGAAAGAGGGATTACCAGTGGTACCTGGCCTTTTTAAAACATTATTGGATATGCGTTTCCTAAGTAGAGGGTAAACAGGAAAGGAAAGGAAAGGAAACAGAGGCGAGGGACTAATGAATATAGGACAAGAAAAACAACAGCAGAGCATGCATGATTGACAGGAGGTCACCAGTGTGTGGGGAGTGTGGTGGGGCATGAAAAGTCAAAACAAACAAGCAGGAAGGTTAGGGTTGATGGTATCCAGCCAGAACTTCAGAGAGAAGCCTGATCACATAATCACTGCCTGATGAGCACAGAATTGGTATTCCTGAACTTTCACAGACTGTGAATCCAAGAAGACAATGACATAGACTTGAAAGGCAATATGTAAATGTTCTGACATTTAACAGCAATAAAAAACACTATATGTCTGTATTTTTGTGAATCTGATAGCACATTCTTGGTTTTTTGAGCTTTTCTCCAAAACCAAGAGGAGGAATTAAACTCACTTTTACCAAAAAAGAAAAAAAAAAAAAAAAAAAAAAAAAAGGGATCTCTGGCATTCTTTATGCAATAACTGAGCTCTTAACACAATCATTAAAATTTGCTAGATTTGTGTTATAAATTCTAAAAATTAACAAACGACCCATTCTTTCAAACCATCTTCTATGCCTGCCCTTATTTATTCAAAGTGGTAGGACCTCAGGCTAAGACCTCTCTGCAACTCCTTTATTACAAAAGCCTGTGTGATTTACGTGACTCAAAGATGTCACAGGCTTTTCTCCTGTGATAACTGGCAGTTAATCTTGACATAAATATCTCCAGCTTAGTTCTTAATCGTGAATCATCTGAACAGAAAGGAAATAATGTTTCCGATATTTTCTCATAGTTGCAACAAAAGATTGCCATTGTCTGAACATAGACAAGAAATGGATGACACTCACAACTATTTTCTTCAGTATTGTTGCTGCCTTTGAATCTTTCCCATGTTCAAAGTGCAGGCTACTTCTACTGTGCACCTGGGAATGAGGTCCCATGTGCAACATGAAGACTGAAGTACCTCATGACCACTTTTCCCTTGCAGCAACCCATACCTATCCTGAGCCCAGAATCACTACAAATCCTGTCTTCTCTTGTGGTTAGCAAAAAAACACTCCTAGGTTCCTGACCATGCTGTGTGATTGTACTGCAGGGACAAATGGGATAAATAGAGGTTTCTGGGATTGCTGAAAAATGCCCGTGGCAGATAAGAGGATACCCTGAAGCACAGGGAGTACCTGGAGTTTGCACCAGGAGTACAAAAAAAGCCACCTGGGATGCCTCAAAAGGAAAGAAGAAGTAGTGAATGAAACAGGCCTCCAGCCAAGTCTCCTGCCCACAGTGCAAATCTCATCAGCAAGTTCACAGAATTGAAGACAAGGTACAGCAACAACTACAGACAAAGTCTGGACTTTATTAAAAGATGGAAAAGTCTTGTTTTTCTATTCAAACCTACAGAGCGCATGGCTACATGTCAATGTCTGGAGAAAAGGAGGCTGAGGGGAGACCTTATCGCGCTCTACAACTACCTGAAAGGAGGTTGTAGCCAGGTGGGGGTCATGGCCATGTGGGGGTCAGTCTCTTCTCCCACGTAACAAGTGATAGGACAAGAGGAAACGGCCTCAAGTTGTGCCAGGGGTCATTTAGATTGGATGTTAGGAAGAATTTCTTCACCGAAAGGGTTGTCAAGCACTGGAACAGGCTGCCCAGGGAAGCAGTTGAGTCACCATCCCTGGAGGTGTTTAAAAGACGTGTAGATGTGGTGCTTAGGGACATGGTTTAGTGGTGGAGTTGGCAGTGTTAGGTTAATGGTTGGGCTTGATGATCTTAAAGGTCTTTTCCAACCTAAACAATTCTATGATTCTACGATTCTGTGGCTCTCCCACCTGAGTTAAGGAAAATGCCTTGAACAGCGATAGTGCTCAGCACAAGTAGCCTGAGAACAAAAGGGCACTTTAAATTGTCGGTGCTTAGTTATAAATACCACAAATGCAAAAATGCTTCTTTATGGCAGATTGTTTACATGTTATAAATTTATATTATACAAATATTTTCTTATATTATTATATGTATTATAAATAAATTAATTGGTTCATTTGGCATTAAAATTTGTTAGTTTCAAAAGGAATAAAACCCTAAGATTAATTAATTCTTTGTGATTAAGAAAATAATTCTAAGGAAATATTTAATTTTAATTTTAAAAATTTATGAAGGATTCTCTCAAATATGATTTACATCCTTTAGTGGGTTGGCTTTTATTTCTTATTTTTTGTACAAAATACAGATCAAAGCTCTTTATGTTCTCTTGGATAACAACACTTTCATGTAAATACATATCTTATGTATCCTATTTTTTTCATGCATACTGGGTTAAGTCCTTAGGGAAATAAATGCCACAAAGTTAAATTGATTTACATTGGCTGATATGACAACTTACACCATGTGGTGATTTAGCCTGGTTTAATGATTCCGAATTGCTTCAATTTATACTGCACATCCATGGGGAAAAAAAAGTACATACAGAAAATGCCCCTTCCACTTACAGCCTCTTTTGACTCTTCTGTACAGGTTTGCCTGTAGCAAAGAAGGTTGTGTGAGATAGGCTAAGGATGGATCAATACAGGCAGACTGACAAACACCTGAATGCTTCATTCCCATGATGTGTGACATCTCATACTTTTGTCATGTGTCCTGTAAGGAAGCATAATACATAGCACTTTGAAACACCAGAAGTGAATACAGCAGGGTTTTTTCCTCAAGATTTTCAATATTGTAAAGTGAAATGAAATAAAAGTATATTGGTAAGCCACTAGTCTGGCTCAGTCTAGCTCCTTTAGTTTTAGTACTGCCCTTCCAATCTACATCAGCAAATGATTTAGCATTAGAGAGCCTGTAATGCTCTAAATTCATTACATTTTGATATGAAAAGTTACATCATTGATCATCAAATACATCAGTAGACTTTCTGGAAAACAGCTGGAATAAGAAATATATTGTTGCCAATTTGTTGAGAGGAGAGCCTTAGCTTCCCACCACAGTGATGCAACAGCCTTTGAAAGAGAAGGGAGCCAACATCCATTTTTAGGTATTTCACCTCAGTTGTTTCATAAACATCAGTACAACATCAACAGCAAGATCGCTTCTGAGACTAGAGGAAACCCTATTGTAAAAGCTCTCCAACTCCAAGTGTCTTGTGTACTGCAACATCATTTTGTAACCTCAAAATATCTCTCTATCCTTAAGGGTTCAAATCCAAAAAGCTCAGAAATCAGCGGCTACTTAGTCTTCATTAGCTTGAATGAGTTTTAAATAAGCCTGCAATCGCTGTGAAGTGAAAGTCTTTTCCAATAGAAACATTTCACAATATAGCAAAAAATTCCCGGAGTCAACAGAATCTCAGAAGTGGAGGTTTTGCTTTGCTCATATTTCATTTCTCTCTCAGAGAGCATTAAAAAAGCAGAACTTTCTCCAGGATTCATATTTGTTTCCTGAGCGTTTGGATATTATCTTCTCCTCTTTCCAAATGTCACTAGGATGATATGTGTGGGTATTTCTAGCACAAGTATTTACATGTGCATCCCTTCCTCACAGAAGCTGAAAAATCATGCACAATAGGTATCCTGCATGTAGCTGTTCTTTTTAGGTACATTATTTTCACAATTTGGATATCAAATGGATTTGATCTATTTTGTTTTAACGTGAAATGTCAAGCATGACTTCAAAGTCATTTCCCAAATAATGTTCTCAAAAGTAGCACCTCACTGAAAAAAAATTCAGTTTTGACAAACCAGAACTTTCCAATGAAGAAGCATTTCTCAAAAATTCCTCCAAAACTTTATTGACAACTCACAGAATCTTCCCTTTGCCTTCCTTCTTTGAAGGTAACGAAGCAGGTCTTAATGGAAGGTTTCAAGAACAGGGTTGCACTGGGAAGGATGGTCTTTGTCGACAACAAACCAACCTTGACCAGACTGAGGGACACTTCCTACTCACTAATTTCATGCTTGCAAGCAAACTTGCAGTGCTCTATGAAAACATTGAATTATTTTCATTGTTCCAATCCTTGTAATCTTGGCCTACACATTCAGGCAAGATGCAAGCACACAGACAGATGGAGGTGGACGTGTTCATCAGGAAAAGAATCCATGTGACTCCCTCACTCTCCAAAGCACTCAATGCAGTGTGCCGACTATCTGCAGATACACCCTTAAGAGGGAACATAAATTCAGCACGATAGAATGAGTTTGTTTTTTCAGTGCCAGTGTGAAGCTAGTTTACATGATACAATGTTCCTGTGAGAGAATAATTGTGTTGGGATGGTGTTAATGCCATTTACTTATTCATTTGGAACCTCTAATAAAAACTGTTTAGGAAACAAATGGCTAATTATGTTCTACATACAAAATAATTAAACATTTAGAACATGATATTTAGCAAGGCTGGATATTACTATTAAATATGATATTCAATTTTATCTAAAAGGACAGATTAGGCCAATTCAGGAGAAAAAAAAAAATACAAAAAAATGTAGATCACCCATGAGGTAAAAAGCTGCCGGGGAAGGAATTTGCTAACAAAAATATTATGTCTGGAATAGCTCCAGAGATTCATGGTACTCCCACTTATGTTTCCTCGTGTATACTACCAGATATTCATCAAGCATGGATGGTAATGTAGCAGATGAAATTCATTCACTTAATATTCTGAATTCCTAATCTTCACAGCCGTAATGTACTATTTGACTCTAGCCTACCTCTCCTGAATGAAGCAAAATTATGCCAGAGGGAAAAGACCGTCCCTTATCTCCTTTAGGGCATACTTACGCTATGTAATGCAGTGCAACACAGAGATATGCCAGCCAGCTGCAGCGCACGCCGGGAGCAGTGTCGTTGCACCGTGACATTACTCCAGCTGAGCTGAGCAGCTCTGCTAATACACCAACGCTCTTCTGGGACTGGAATCTGCTCTTTCAGCCTGCACTCAGATTTCCCCAGGGAGTACAGCAGAAACAACGTAGCAGCCTGTACAGTAGCTAACATCTATTATTAGTAGCATCGGGAGCACTTCTGAATATAAGCTGAATATTGGTCCTAGTATGTAGTCCCTACCTCCTAGTTCCTACAAGCCTGAAGTTATTCTTAGACAGCTCCTAAACCCTTCACAGGGCTCTCGGAGGTGCAGACTAACCTTGGGATCCACTGGTACTTCAGGTATGTTTGAGCTAAACAACTAACAAAGCCAGTAAGCAACGCTGCTGTAAGATTATTGACTCCTATGTGATGTAACTTGACCTTCTCAGAAGGAGAAAATATGCCACGCTGAAAGGACATAGTTTATGTTTAATTTAAAAGCTCAAAAAAGAGCCTAAGCATTTTGTTTAAATTCCTTATTTCCAAGTGCTTAAAAGAAAATATGTTTGTATACTGTGGGGAGGGATGCTTGGGGTTTTGGCCTGCATATGTGCAAGAGACTAAGATTTCCTCTGTATTTAGATTCTGTTAGCTATCACAATGTGAATAATAAATATATGAGTATAAATGTTCCCAAAGAAGGATAAGCAAAAGAAAACAGTTGTGGGCAACCTTCAGCAAGAAACAATGACTGGGCCAATAACACGCTCTGAATTCTGCTGCAGCAAAGGATGCTGTTAATCACCATTTCTTCTCCCCTGCCCCTTCTACCATTTCTTCGTAGCCTTTCTACTACAAAGTTAACATCAGAATGGCAAATAATTATTTATCACTAATATTGGTTAAAAAATAGCGCCCTCTGTGATATGCAGTAATAATTATTTTCTCCTCCTCTCCTTTTCTTAATTTATCTTCTAAATATTTTTATAAATTGTGGATTTAGTAGGTGGCTTCTTAAAAGTGGTTTCTGTTTTCTTCTGTAAATTTCTCAGAAGAATGTTTTTTAACATTGTTGCTTTCCCAGGCTAGCTGAAACAAACAGGGATGTTTCGTATTAAGTTAAAAATTAAATACAGTAAAATTACTTACACTTTATAATCCTAAATGTTATTACTGGAAAAGGCCTTCGATACATCATCCGCGTCAATTCTCTGCTAATGTAGAACCAAATACTAGTAAGAAGATAGGGCATTTTTTTAAAAATACAAGAACAAACCCAAAACGTGCCCCTATTAAGCAAAGATATTACAAGTCCAGACATTACCTGGTCATCTTCATATCAAACCCAGATAAAAGGTTTTGCCAAAGAGTTAAGGTAGAAGTGCCTTGAGGAAAGAGCAGCCCATAAGTGGTATTGTGTGTTAGATGCCATAAAGCAGCAGGGTCCATCTGGGAGCCTCCAGCAGGCATCTTCCATTCCATCTTTCACCTTTTTCTAAGAAGCAGCAACATTTTGGGCCAGGAATGTTCAGGCCCAGAGAATCTGAACCAGTGATATTGCACATAGGAAGGAGAGATTAGGGTTGGCCCTTTTCCTGAACAAACAACGTCCCAGCACAGAGTTAAGAACTGCCATGGAACCCCTAATCCAGATCTCCCAGCTCCAGAAGCTGCCCTGGCCTGGTGAAGATGACCCTTCCTGATTACAGTCTACTATATTGCTGCGGTCTTCATGCGCCTGCCTGAAAGCTGCCAGGAGCTTGATTTCAGCACTGGAGCTTGGTACTCAGTGGAAAACCTGAGAAGTCTTTCCGAACGGCTTCTCTGCTCCCAGTGTCACTCATTGAAAAAAAATCTGCTTTTCCGTTACTTCCTCTGCAGCTCCATGAACCTGCATATTAGCTACAACATGTGAGAACTGCTGGACTGTTCACCAGGTTTGGTAGGCTACAGAAAAAGACATTCCTGAAAAGGGGACGCCACACTATTCTGGTCCCTAATCTCATAACTGTAATGTATTTATGTCCTTAATTAAAAGTGTAGTTTCTTTAAGGTACTTTAAACTTTTAGTGTATCTTTTAGGATAAGAAAATGGGGGAAGAAAGGGAAAGATAATCCTGCCCCCTAACCACAAATGAAACTTCAAAACTAGGAAAACAAACAGTTACTTTCCTTTTCAGGTTAAGTGAAAAGAACAGAGACAGCAAAAAATGGCAATTCTGGGCCTCCATCTGCTGTCTGGCTGGATATTCTTTTTCCATCATTGTCTATCAAGGGTGGGTGTTAATAGGGATAGCAAAGGAGAGGCCTGAACTAGATATTTCAAATAATTCTGTTTTCATTTATCAATCTGGCTGCTAGCAATCAGGGAATTTTGTTAAAAATGCCAATGATTTTTATCTTGACAGTGCCTCTTTAATAACTAAATGGAATCCATATTAATTATTTATCTCCTTTAAAGTGCACTGAATAGCTTTGCTGAAAATTGCCACGTTTATATTTATAGAACACTGGTGCATATATAGATAGGTTCAAAATTCATTATTTATACAGTGCAGGCTTTATTTATAGGAATCAAGTTCAGTAATTAGCATCATGTACAAGATGCTACTCATTCAGCTTTAGTGGAGTGGGCACAGGGTGGAAAATAAATGCTAAACAGAAAGCTCTGGCAAGTTCAGAAATCAAACTACTCTCTAGCCCACTGAGAGCAAGGAAATGTCTCTAGCAGTGATGGAAAAGTTGATGGAAATAATATCATCAGGTCTGCTTTGTCATTCCTGGATTTGTAGCAACAGTTTTAGTTCTTCAGTCTTTAATTTAAGTGCTCTACTCAGTGTAGTTACTTGGGCTAACCTTGTTCTTTTAAAAGAGGTGGAGAAGAGCTCAAAAAGAAAAAGTGCATAAAATACAGTGGGGCCCGACCCTGTATTCAAAACTCCTTACTTCTAAGGGTGCATAAGGACAGCAGTATGAAAACAACACGTGGAGCAATTTCTTCCAGCCATAGTAAAAATACATCCCTTCTCCATGTCAGTGAAATGAATGACCTCTCTGTTACATGAGATTTTTGATGTCGTGAAGGTTCTGAACAACTCCAAACAACCTTCACCCTATATTTACAGGTTATATTGAAATTGGCCTGCAAAATACAAACCTTAAACATTCAGAGGTTTATAGAGAAAAAGCTTAAGGCTGTAATCCTGTGGCCTCGTACCTAGCAAGACTGAATGCAGTCCACTTTTATCGCCATCATTTAACTAATGCACCATCAATATTTCATGCATGTAATTTCAAATGAGTAAATAGCTTTCTGCAAATTGCATAATTTGCTCATAATCTTCGTGCGTCTTGTTCCATTTAAAGCTAAGTGCCACCGTTTTAAAAATGCCCCAGCAGGAACGATTCAGTCTAGCTAAGAATTATTATATCTCACACAGCCCCCAAACTTCACTTTTGCTGCCACCCATCTTTACTGCCAGGGTGAAATGTTTATCCCAATGCAAACACCAAAACAAAGCCAGGCAACAGACCCAACCAAATATTTAGCATTGTGACTATTTAGTCACTAAGGGAGATACAAGAGAGCAAGCAAAAAGCTAAGCTATGACATATGAGGTGTGCTACGTTTAGGGAAGCTAATGAAACCGAGGGCTCAGCCATTAACCTTCAAGGAAGAAAAGCCAGGCCTACTGCTTTAAAAATTGCTGGGACCAATCTTTCACTGTGACAAGCATTAGTAATGAATAATTAAGCATTTAATATAATGTTGCTTTGGTGAAAAATGAAAATTTTACAATTGATGGCCCCTAAACCTATTCGGTGTTATTATGGTGCAGTGAAAGCAGGAAGAGAGCTTTGATGAAATGCATGTTTTTCAGTGGAGGGGGTTTTTTTCCCCTGTGTTTTTTTTTTCCTGATGGTTGGACTAAAGCGGTTATAGTTATTAGGTTCAAAATCTTTTCAGAGATGAACAGTGGCCCTGCTGAGAGAATTTCATGAAAAATTTAAAAAGGAAAATTCAACCTGGAACAGTCTTACGTCTCATGCCAGCTCGCCCGAGGTCGAACTGTGTTTTCCCCAATAATATTCAGCTAATGTCAGGGAAATAAATCATTCAGCAGATGCAAATGCTGAAACCCTCCGAAATGAAACTTTAACAACTCGACTTGAGAACCTATTTTGATTGATATAGTTATTTAAAACAATTTAACAGATGCTCTCTTAGTTAGTTCCCCATAATAAAATGTTTATTGCCAAAGAAATATTTGAGTAGTAAATTATTTGAACAGTACTCTAAGATCTCTCTTTGTAGTTAAGAAAACTGAAGAACTAAGCTGCAGCAACTACTCACAGCCATTTCTCTCTTCCTCAGAGTCTGCTGCTGTTAGCAAGAATTTTAACTGTAGATTACCACAAAATACAAGTTTTGGTGGGTCTCAGGAGGAGACAGAGTGCATTTTGTCATCATATATCAGATCAAATGATACCGATCTGGCTTAAATTGCTTCAAATATAACTGCTTTAGAATCCACTTTCTAATACAGCACGGAGGGGTTAAATAAATGACACCTTTTATACCACAGCTAAGAGGTGATAGGAAGTCATCACTCTTTACAGTTTTTACACTTAGGTATGACATTTGCCAATGACATTCAGTTTACATTTGGTTCAACTCCCCCTTAACAGTCACAGGCACTATGAGTTTTCAATGTATCATGAATTATCCCTGAGAAATAAAAGGCTAAAAAAAAGTATCTGATCCTTCAATAACAGGATTTAGGCTATATTTTCCTCTCAGTGGAGCTGATTATTCTCCTAACCTCGCAAAGATTGAATTACCTCACCTCTATGGTAAATCTCTCCTTCTGACTTTAAAAACCACTGTGGGTTGTGAGGAGTGTGCATACATGTGCACACACACATGTGTTTAGAGGTACCAGTCCCTCAGAAATAAATATAAATCAAGAAAAACATACAGTTAAAGTATTCTCCAGATAGATTGCAGTCTATAGCAGTCGTGTAGAAATGGCCACTAGCTGGTTGCGACAGCTTCTTTTCCCAGAGTTTAAAAATGCATCAGCTACAGGAAAATCTACTAAGCAGCTTACTGTTGAAAGTCTGACCTTGAGTAGTTCATAAATGAATGATTAACCCCAGGCTCCTAGAAAGAGATGAACTACAGCTTTTTCTAAACACCTAGAAAGCTTTCTAGAAGACTATCTGCAGTAACCAGAGATGGAGCACTATGAATTTCTGAAGTATAACTATTTTTCCTTTCTTCTCAAAATACATTTTTCAAATTAAAAAAAAAAAAAAAAGTTAGAGTGGGTTTTTCCTTTCCAAGTTTGTTCTTGAAAAGCAGACACAGTAGGTCCTCCATGATTTTAAGTAGATCTTAAATATCAACGTTCCACTTTGCAAACAGAGAAACAGAGATACAGAGGTTGAGGTGAAGTTATCAACAGAGGCACAGCTAGTAGTGCTACCTCATCTCCCCTTAGACCCAGAGCTCCTGCTTCATCATCTGACATCATCTGTGCCCTATTCTCAAAGTTTATCACCATCATGACACCCCAGTCCACCTACATGCTTTGAAAAGGAACATCTTAGGACTGACTCTGAGTGCATGAATACAAAGCCTAAAAAATTATGTTCTTAATTTAAGAGAATTGATACAACTTTTAACCACACATCAGTCAAAAAATTATTTCAATCAGTCACTACTGCAAGAAAGTAAGTCATGACCAAATTCCTCTCTCCCAAACAATGAAATCAAACAAAATAAAACAGTGGAGCTAATAGCCAGAGTTTATTTTCTGCATGTTTCTCTTCAGGTTTGTTTTTCCATAGGTGTTTTTTATCATATATGTCTTTACTGACAGAATTCCATAACTTCAGATACACTAAAGCAGAAAACCTGCCTTTTTTCTCTTAAACTGATTCCAAGTAACCAGATTGAAGCCATCCAATACACGTATCATGTATTTTTTGTACTTTCACTAGTTTATAACTATTTTCTGGTGGTATTTTTCACCTCTTTTATAAAAGAGGAAGAAACAATATTTTAGGGCTATTTACTGGACCTTATTTCAGGAAAGTACTAGCCAAATCTATTCTTTTTTAAAAAAAAAGTTTGTTCATTTATTGTATTTCTACACTCCTTAAAATAATGGATGGAAATATGTGCCCATAGCCAAAGGATAGTGTTGATAATAGTAAAAGATTATTCCCAAAACAATACTTTATGACTTGGTCCTGATACTTTCTTTATAAACTTAGGATGAATTCTTGACTCCACAGACTTCAGTCAATATCTAGGAGTCAGATTTCACAGATGTATGAGTATATTTAAGGTGTCTACATATGGGTGAGAAGCACATTGAAGCTCATTCTTTCTATTTAATATGTTGTTCAGATACGAGCCTGGTCTGTAGTCACATTGACACGGCACTGAATCCAAGCCAACACACACTACTAAGAGACATAGTATGTCAGCTTAGGTAGAATCATAAGATGCTTCTGACTGGTTCTGGTCATAGACTGGGCAAGATGACCACAAAAGACCAGACATGTGATGTTAGAAACTTCAGGGCCATACATCCCTCCAGATTCTGATTCTACAACAGTCTCTTTAAAAGGTGATATTCAGGAAAACATGAATACCGTATTTTCCCAGAGTGGGAAGAGCATGCTTAGTATGAGTTTGTGCTCTGGACCTCAGCTTAAAATGCCCTTTGGGCCTTTCATATGAATTAACCAAGATCTTAATATACAGTTTTAGAATACAGTACAATTCAGGATGAGATTAATTGCAGGAAGCTGTCTGTCTTCTATCAGGAGCAAAGCTCTGGCAATAATAAATATAGGTTTTCATCTTCTCACTAAATATGCCTCACAGAAAATGACTGAAGTTTGAAATCCCAGATAAGAAGGGAGCTCAAAACTGAAGACATTAAATAGTATCCACCTTATTAGTAAATAATACTGAAAAGTACAGAAAACTCCAGGGAGGGAAGGAGAAAGTCAATTGCGTGTAGAAAGAGAGGTTAACTTGCTCCTGATACCAGAAACAGAACACTGTAACACACATTGATTCTACAAAAATACCTCCAGTTCACTTCTAGCATGAGTTCTCAGGCTCGGGCTGCAGCTGACCAGGAATTTGAGACCAGCATTCATTTGGGGCCAGCTAGAACTATATATTTCATTATGGACACCAAAATAATACTCAGAGCTCAAGACCTAAATATGACTATCAACTGATTGTACTGACACCTGGAATGAAGAAACATAGAGGTTGTTTGTGGAAGTTTTCTCTCCAGAAACATCTTTTTAAGATCCAACAAAGAAATGAAGCTCAGCACTCATTAACCCCACATGTATATCCACAGAGGATAATGAAAGAAAAAGACATCTTTTAGAGTACTTTCTCCATGTACAGAATCATCTCAAATATGTATACACCACCAATGATATCAAAGAACAAAAACACAGACAGAAAACTAGCATATGTAACAAGGAACAGGAGGGAGTATAGGCTCATATAAAGGCAATTCAAAATTCTTTGGAACTGCTCAAAGTTTAGGAAACCTGGTAGGTTTCCTATGAAGGCATTTTTCTTGCTTCTCAGGAAAGACAACACCAACTGGATAAGTTTACTGCTATTAACACCAGAAATGCCTGTAGACAGAGAAGCTCACCTGGGATGAGAGAGGGAGCAGAAGGCTGAGGCAACAGTTCGCTTTCCTATCCCTGTGCTCCTCAGGATTTTTCATTGAATTCTGGCCAGTCAGTGGGTGAAATGTATAGACAAATTCATCTGAGGAAGCAATTTCTGCAAAGACATGGGCTTCGCATGGCATAAACTTTATGGTGCAAATTCAAACAGCATGTCTCCATAGACATGCATACCCTTTCACTGAACACCCTTTCACCCAAACCCAAGCCAGCGCTTTCAAAACATGTATCTGCATCCTTGCTGGGAGAGAGAAGCCTGGTGTTCCTAACGCACAGCACACTAAGGAGAGCACACCTCTTCTATATATAAGTTGTCCAACATTGTTTCCCATTTTGCATCTCCCTGTCTTTTTACAGAGACATCTACACTGTCACACAGGGCAACAACGTGTATTGCCTGAATCCAGCACTGGATTATCGATATAAGATGCAGTTTGACTCTCTTCATTCCACATTTTTAGTAATTTCCACTAAAGATTTGCCTTTTTCCAATAACAATTTTCTTTTGGAAATGCTAATGTACAAAATATAATTTATCTAAGTCAATGAGAGATTAGATTACTGGATAGAGCTTTGGACATCAAAGACTTGTATTTTGGTCTTAGTCAAACCACAATCTTATTGTGTTACCTTACCAATTACTTTAATCAGTTCCCTGTCAGTAAAATTGGGTAAGACATTGCTACCTAAATTGTTACACATGTTCCAGGGGATCAAACCCAGTAACAATCATGGATGGATCAGTTATTTTCATGAATACAAGCAAAAATGTATCTAAACAGAGACATGACTCCTGGGTAAAATTAGGATACGTATATATAGCATAGGCAATTTGGGACCTGTTGTTTTATAAATACATTTATGTATATGTACATGCATCTACAAAAAAAAACCTCTATGAATAAAGTGTATGAAAAAGCAGTTTCTAATACATAGCTCTAATGCAAATTACAATCCTTTCTGATCACAATCTTTTCGAATTGATTTCATTTAAGTTGAGCATAATAGATCCAATACATGAACAAAAGGATCCAAGGAACAGCTACTAAGGATACACACAGTCTGCATGATTCACTGTGTTCACTGAAGGAAACCAGCGGTATTTGGTGTGTCTTTCATTTCATCCATATGATTTTCACTATATATTTTATCATGTCTGCAGTATCTTTGGTAATAGTATCTGCTGGCATTTACAGGCCGTATTTGAGAAAATGCTCCTTCCACCCTCACCCCCAGAGGATAAAAACCCCCTACTTTGGTGGTCTAAATATACGTGAAACTGGGTGCATTGTAGAACGTGCTTAGATTTCACAGGACAAAAGATTTCTGTCTCAATACAGGGACCATCCAACCCTGAGATCCCTGTGGATGAATCAATACCTTGAAGTGTAGCCATGACAACCATAGAGATCAAATAGGCTCAGCACACACAGTATTCACAGTATTGATTTTACAGCACAGGACAATACGGTGCGCTTGGTGCCTGAATATGGATGAGGAGTAGCTGGCTGAGGCAGACTTCTCTTGAGAAGTCTGAAGTGATGCTGCTGAGAAGAGAACAGCACTTCAAGGAATTTCACACCGCTATAGCGAGGGTGTCCATTCTCCAATCATTAAGACAGACTGCAGCCTTTGTGCCCACAGCTCACAGCCCAAGGTTTCTGAATAGCTGGTTGGCCACAATCATGAAAAAAATCCTTTACTATTCCCTTTTGTTGGAAATAAATATCACTGACATGCTGCATACGCTTATGACCAGGGCTTTAGATCTACAACTCTCAACATTTAAAGTATGAAGCTACTGCCCTTTAAACAAAGAAATAAAAAAAAAAATACATACATATACATAAAATAAAACGTCACCAGCAGTTCAGAACAGCAGTCCATCTGCTCAACAGAGGCAACAGCAGTGTATCATTGCAGTGCTGGGCTCTATTCTGCTCATGTTCTGTAGGGGCTAGATTCAGAGATTTGATGTTCTCTAAAAGCATCGGTATGACTATGATCTTGAGTGGTCTGGAATGCTATGTTAATGAAATTAGTGACAACCACACCCAATGATCATGACTTCTGACAGTTAAATTTAATTGGAACAACAGAACAATCAATTCAAATGTGTCAGAAGAAAAAGTACTCAAGAACACGGAACATGTCCATGGAGCCATAATGACTGTTAACATAAAAATCAGCTATGTTTCAACCAGGGTGCAATAATTTCCAGCTGTCTGACTGCGATGCTTCACAAAAGGTCTTGTTCCACCACCTCCCAGGTACTTGCTCAATGTCCTGAAATTCCTGTCCAAGTCTGTGCCAACACCTATCAGAGAAAGGTTTTTATAATGCTGCTCTGAAGGTTTTTATGAAGCCACAAGCTGCCTGACCTAAGGCTGGCAATGAATGTGCCTGTGGGTGTTTCAGAGCACAAAGCTCACGGACATAGGGCCATGGGGCCGTGTAGGGACCCAAGCCCAGTTCAGGCTTTTCCATGCTGCCTAGTGGGAGTGGTCCCTGGAATGAACAATCCCCAGAAGCACACTTGGTTTTCTCTAAGAAAAACTGGTTGATTTAGACCAGGAGATCTCAGGAGTGAACCACCACAGCCACAGTGCAGATGATCTCAGGGAAGGAACTTGGGCCAAGAGGCAAGTAGGGAGAAAATATATTTGACAGCACAAAAACCTCTTGTTAAAGAAAGTTTTCAGCTGAACATTTCTGACTAAAAATCTAGCTTTGCTTTGTCATTCATTTGACATTTTCTATCAGAATAAAAATATATCTTTTGAGTAGAACAGAATATATATACATGTTTACTCCTTAACTTTAGGGCTACACAATGACTATGGCTAGACACCATGTAGCAAGGCAAACTAAGATACAGTTAGCATCATGTGGAAATTAATACACAAAGAACTTTCACCACACCTACTGTATTGCTCCCCAAGCAAGAATGCATTTCAAAATTGCAGTTTTAGAGATTCACAAAACTTGTTATCTTTCAGCTTGATTTTCTTCATCAGTTGTTTTTTTTTTTTCTTGAAAGCAACTCTTTCCTCTTTCTGCGAGTGTATCTTTAAAAAACAGGCATCTAGAGGAGATAGAGATATCCCAGAGCACATTCATTCTCGTTGGCTGCTTGTATCAATCATCAATATCTCCATTATGTCAAAAAATACAGTAATGATAGTCACTGTGAAGTAATTATGAATACACAAATGAACTGTTGGTGAACCAGCAACAGCTTTAAAAAAATGCAGATTTTCTAATTCTGCTAAGGATATTTGCACTGGGTATTTCCTCTCCAGACTTCTGTTGTGTTGTACTGCTGCAAGTCTGCAGCTGATCTCCATTGCTGTTAATGTTAATCCAGCTCTTTGTTGCCTGTGGAACTATGCCAATTTGAACTAAGAAGGAATCAGGCCAAGCTATTTTGTAGAAAAAGCACTCACAATACTAATGGGTAGGATTCCTGGAGTCACATTTAAATAAAACTATAAATTGCAATTTACAAAGTGCTTCTACTGTAACGCCTTATTTCTATATGGATACTCAAAGAGCAGCAAGAACTCGTATGTTTGCTATTACAACTAATAAAACTTCTGCCGTATCTGCTGGCTCTCATTTAGCAGGCCATACAGGAGACATACGTCTTTTGCTCTTTCTTCTCAGTCACTGCCAAACAAGGGGCTGACATTTCCCATCCCATACCCTATGAACCAAATTGAACTGCTGGGAAACAATCCGCAACATCCAAAAGAGTTGGAAGAATTATGTCTAACAGTCAGTTACCTTATAGGAAGCTATGGCTAGGTTCAGAGATACATCTCTAAAAATAAGTAAGACCTGTTGACTAGATATTAACTGATATCTCATAGTCTTAAGCTACATAGGTAGTATATGTTAATATAGAACACAGTCTGAGCAAAAATTGCTCAGCAAATTGAAATATTAGTGTTATTAGGAGAAAAAGTATTACTTGAGGCAAAGCTATTTTGCAAAAGCATTGCCATATTCCATACTATGTAATAACAAACTGATTGCAGTCTTTGGTGAATGAACTTGACCTGCTTCTCCACATGCTTCATAATGCACCTGTGATAAGCCTTAATGGTCCATTACGTTTATGCATCTGTTCCCTTGCCGTTGATTTGCATTCCTTTATTGAAAATAATGTGGTCTTGTTTCTAATTGCATGCATCTGTCCACAGTTCAAAGACTCTAATTCTTCCTAATTAACAGATAACTGATTCTTTAGAGAACCTGTCTGTACAATTCATGAATTCTCTGTAAGATTATGAGCTCTGAATATGCCTATGTCAGAATGCAAACAATTTTGATGACTTGCCTTTGCCTGTATATTTTTATTTTCCACGTTGCACACTATTCAAGAGCAGTAGATAAGAACTAACAGAAGAAGATTGTTTACTTAAGCACTCTACCACTGAAAAATATTTAGCATAGGCAACAAGCCAATTACCACCCAAAGCAGATCTCTGAAGGATGCGGTCAGGCACACAAGCATGTTACCCAGCTATGTTAGTTGTGACCTTAGGGAAACCGATCTAAGTAATACCCGATAAAGAGTTTGGAGAATAACACAAGGGCAGAGTCAGCTGCTGTCCTTCACTTGGTTTTAGTCACTAAAACCATAGGGGAGTGAGCTGACTGCACTGAGAGCCTGGTGACGTGGAGGAAACACTGATATTCTGACAGACAGACCTCCCACAACTTCCAGTGAAAGGATGAACTAGAACAAGGAAGTTCATTGCTTTTTTCCTAAAGCAGTATCAACTCCTGTATTTTTTCTTCAAGAAAGTAAAACTATGATCAAAAATTGTGCTTCATGTGTTTCTTCATATCCCATGCTCAAAAAATATTTATGAAACACCACAGAAAGATTCAGATATCTGCAGAGACTGTGAAAAAAGGGTGCCTGAGATGTCTTCTCAATTGTAAGGTCAGACCCCAGGGATAACATTACAAGCCCATTGAATTTCACTGGGAAGGAATGTTCAACTATGCCTCACTTTATACCTAATAGTATTGTGGAGGGGTTTTTTGCAACAGCAATTGACTTGAGTTCAATCTTGTGAATCACTAACCTTCTCTACAATCCTTATCACTTTTCCTAGCCTGTATTGGTCCATTTGATAAACCTTTCCTATAAATAGTACTTGGCACTTGATCTGATTGAGCAGCGTTTTTCCTCAAATACATATACTTCAGTTAAGCCAAGGTGATTCTGAATGTCAGTTTTAGACTCCAAATTGCTGAAAAATGTTTCACTGAAAAGTTTCTAACAAATCCATAAGTAAGCATGTGTAAAGCCCTGAAGATTATTTACTGTGTATATATATTTTTATAAAGTATATATTAGTAGTTTCAAGGAGTCAGAAAGCAAATAAATGTACACAGAACAGGATAATAAACTAGAACTCAAAGCAATAATTATAAATAATGCATTTTCCAGGATACTGTGATACAGTAGAGCTCAATCTGCTTGAGAGGCTACACTGCCTGTGATGGACAGTGAAGGCTTTTAAGTTCTTTTAGCAGTGAAATTTGATAAATCTATTAGTTTAGCTACTAAATACTGATGCAAGACAGAACTGGTAATACAAGTGTGAAACACAGATGCTGAGAGACTAACTTGTGGCACATTTCTGCCGATTAAAAACAAAAAAAAAAAGGAACAGTATCTTTAAATGTTTCTAAATCACTTGTTTCTCCCCTGGGAGACAGCAACCATTAGTCTAGAAAATTAGTGCCTTGCAAAAAGTGACCTGTTTAACTCCATTTGCCTGCAAGAGGACTACCAAGGGCTAAATTCTGAGTAGTGGTTATGAAAGGACTTCTGTGTGGAAGAACAATTAGTTGGCAACAATGAGGGAAAAGTTTTCAAGGATTTATAGGCAAAACTCACCATTTGTTTTGCTGACCAGCAAGATGCCTTGAGGGTACTTTCCTAACATCATCCAGCAGCAGAGATTCCCACAGCAATGACAGTACAAATGACAAAACATATACAGCTTAGTATAAGAAAGACTTCTTTAAGTAATTAGTTTTTTCCCTCCATTTTAAAGTTCTTTAACCCCTTTCATGGCCCTGAGGAAGGATGAATTCATTTACAAAAACAACTCACATGTTCTAACGTGAATTGAACTTTTTCATTTTGCCAATACACATTACAGTCCATTTGAAAACTTAGATCAGAAACCTTGACCTGGATTTTTGACTTTTAATCCAGTTTGTATTGTTTTGATACTCTGTGTACACACCTTTCGAGTTTCTGATCAGAGAATTTTTGTGCAGAGGCAAAATGGAAATGTTAAAATAAAAAAAGAGAATCTTTGTGCCTGGGAGCAGGTGTCCCAGCTGTTTGATAAGATTTGCAGGCTCAAAAGATATTACTTGCTGTTACCCCAAATGTCAGATGTGTGGTTACAGTAAGCATGTATTTAGTAGAGGAGCTTAATCCTTCCTGCTCCATCAACACTGAAGCTGCAGACACTTCTGGGTTATGCCAGTGCAAAGTCAGTTTAAAGGATACCAAGTACTGATGAGCCAACTACAGTAGATGGAGAGTGGTAGTAAACTATCTGTAACAGCTTCAAACTGCTGAGCCTTGGAAAATTATGAAAATTAAGTCTGAATTCTTGAATATTTTCAGTTTCACCAATCACCGTTGGCTATAGCTCTAATCGCAGCAGAGAAAAGTTGTAGTAGCATGACAGATAAGGTGAGAAAGAAAAAGAAATCTGAAACCTGTTTAGAAAATGGCTTGAAGTCTTGTATACAAGTACACATAGACAAAAGGCATTTCTGTTCGCAGCCTTTGCACACCTTTGCTTACATAAAGCCTGCACAATCCTTTGGGAAGAGCGAGGTCTGGCTGAAGTGCCCTGAGGGCACTAATAAGCCTTAATGGCCTCAGTGATCACGGGGCTGTGTCTGACCCTGGTTATCCTCACCAGGCCTGATCCGGACCTGTAGTCTGATCTCCTAACTTGACCTGCCTCATCACCATGAACCTGCCTGCTGATCTGGGCTCTTGGCTGAATGTGTCCATGGTCTCTGGGTCTGCTCTGCTGGCCTCGCACGACAGGTCGGGTCCTGGCTGGCAGGGCTCCTGCCCTGCCGACTGTGTTATCCCCCAACTCAGCTCCTGCACCCCAGCCCTCGGGGTCAGCTGGCCCTTGCTGGTCCCCTTCAGTTACTCGATTAAACCATGCTCAAGTGGAGAAAACAGAAATAATCTAAGTCTCTTTGTACCCATTATTGCACATTTAAATTTCATATGATAGCAAGCATTTTAAAGACCTGTCAGAATGTTTCCATTGTGCTTTACAATTGAGGAAAGGATTTAAAATTTTGAAATTTTCCTTAAACGTTTTTGAAAAGGTCTTTAATTTACAGCTCTCACCTGGTGGTTGGCTAGAATATCTGCTAAAACATAAATTTGGTTTTAAAATTCCATTTTCTGTAACCTTGGAAGGGAACTCACATCAACAAGACAGCATGAAAAGTGGCAATGTAATGAAGACAGGAATTTTCAATGATTGGGAAGTTGGGCAGGTTGACAGTCACGACCGGTGTGACTAGCCCAACTTTTCAACTTGTGTTGTCACACAAAATCCATATTCAGTCCCAGGTGACAATCTTGAGAGTAAGAGTCCACAAAGTCTGTTATTCTGCTATGAAAGGAGACTAAGCTAGGTTGGTTCAATTCATTTTTGAAAAGGGTAGATTGCTATTCATTTTCTTATTATCTTCCTAGTGCTTAAAAAAGCTTGCTTGGTTAATTGTTCCAAAGTAAACTGAAGTTTAGCTAGCTGATCTACGATGCCTTGACTCTCCTTTTTCATTTTCAAAAGATAACGTGCTACGTCTGCTCAGTTTTCTGCCAGCTATCCTTCACAAAATAACCAGTAAAACCATTATTCTTTCTGTAACTAGCCCATGATGAAGCTTGTCAAGGAGTTGGTAAGAAAAATATCTACTACATCTGTCTACACTGTACTGTTTTCTTGCCTGAGTTCTTTCAACTCTTTGTGGTAATAATTGTACTAAACAGATCCTCATAATTGAATTTTAATTTCTTTTTGTGGAAACTGATACAAAAAGCAACCATCAAACACTGCTTTTTTTTCAGCACCATCAGTCATCAGTGAAAAGGAACAGATTTTCCTCAATATTCCTTTTGCTGATACTATAGCTACATAACTATTTCCTTTATTCTGATTTCTTCTGCTAGTGGTCCTATACATTTTTTTTTTACATCCTTTTATAATTTCCTTCTACACATCCTCAACAATTTGACTTAGTTTATACTTTTCACATGCTTTTTATCCTCTGATGTTAGTAATGAGTTCATGATTTTGCCAAGTCAGTCTCTTTCCACTCTTCTTACTTCCTTTTCTGCAACTAGTACCATACTTCTGAGAAGTTAAAAGCTTTTACTCACATTTTTATATAAGATTTCCCTCAGAGATCTCAAATTCTCTCAATTTAATTACATCATACTGGTTTTTGTTTTCCTGTTGCTTTTTTACCTTCATAAGGATCACAAACTTACACATATCTTAGTTTTTTAACCAGGCTGCTTTCCTTTTTCAATCAATGTTTTCTTTTTGAGTAAAAACTGTAGATTTTGCTTTTTGGACTATGGAAAATGAAGAGGTCTGAACTCATTCTTTATCAGTTACCTATGCCTCTGCTGATATTCTTCTGTTCAAAATTTTCAGAGAAAAGGTATGCAATAAGTAGTCTTTAGAATCAGCCCTTGAAATCAATAAAGAAGTTGCATATAAACCCACAATATTCTTCATTTTAAAACATGCTAGGTAGTGTATTTTGTCGTATTCAGAGGTGTAATTCTTTGACTAAGAAACCAGTGAAAATATCCATCAATATATACACTGCCATCTATGTCTGAAGTACACTGTATATTACTGAAATTTAAAATTCATATTTACAGTAGTGAATAACAGTGGTGTTGGATGTTGGCTCAGATTTTGGTCCAGGAGCTATGAACCAAATATAGGCAGCAGGGCCCACCACACAATCAACAAGGACAAAGGGAGTCACCAGGCAAGGCATGACAGATGGCAAAACCAGCAAATGGTGGAATAGTTGAAAAAAGAGAATAAACTGACAAAATATCCCTAGGCCTGGCATCTGCCATGACATCTCCTAAGTCTGTTGTACCTGGACTTCAATCAACTGAACAGCACTCTACTGATTTAGATAGAGGATGGGGAAGGAAATGAGGCCCTGAGGTCGGACACAGATATTCTTCTAGCAGGGGAGTATCTAAGAAAAGTATTGGTCTGGTGAAGAAGTGCACATGGATTACAGAAATGTTCCTTATTTTTAAAAGCACATTTTGGAAGTGATTTTGTCCTCTGACATAATAAATAAAAAGCACAACATAAGGTAAAAAGCTGGTTTCCATCCAAACTAAAATGGTAAAAATATGTAACAGCTTGGCTTTAAAAGGATGTCCATCTGTTAGTAAACTACTGATCATACCATATCCACAATGGTCTAACAAATTAACAGCCAAAAAAATTGCTGCCCACACCCACAGCTCAATAAATATTTAGGGCTGTGTTTTTGTTTACAGCAAGTCCACTTTAAATGATTGTGTAAGTTTTTCCATTTTAAAATGTCTCTAAACTTCCAAAGTCTTACAGAAATATGGAACTGAAAAATGTTCCGATAGACAAAACTCCTCTCTTCACAGGTCCTGGTGGGAATACAGTAAGCCAATTCTTTTGCCTTGGTAGGAGAATCTTGGTCTGAATCCTAATCACAGTACTAAAAAGTCAATGCATGAGCCTGTGGAGGTAACAGTCTTCCATAAAAGCATACTTGGCTAGAAATGGTGTTCTTGACTAACTGGTTGGATCACGAATGAGATACATAGCTGCACTATCAATTTCAGCAGATTGGAGATTGCCTGCTTAGCAAACACATGCCAGTTTCATTACTTGCCATACCTAAGCCAGCTAGATCTAAAGCTAACTTGGGCATAGTATCTAAGCTGAAATCATGTTCCCAATATATATGAGCCCTTCAAATCTTTATTTTTCATGTCACTTAAAAATTTTACACCATTAAAGAAATATGGCCAGAGGCTGGGTGTACTTCAATTTTCTTAGGTTTTAGCATCAAATAGTGTGGTCAGCAGGACTAGGGAAGTGATTGTCCCCTGTACTTGGCTCTGGTGAGGCCACACCTTGAGTACTGTGATCATTTTTGGGCCTCTCACTACAAGAAGGACATTGAGGTGCTACAGCGTGTCCAGAGAAGGGCAATGAAGCTGGTGAAGGGTCTAGAGCACAAGTCTGGTGAGGAGCGTCTGAGGGAACTGGGGTTGTTCAGCCTGGAGAAGAGGAGGCTGAGGGGAGACCTTATCGCTCTCTACAACTACCTGAAAGGAGGTTGTAGCCAGGTGGGTGTTGGTCTCTTCTCCCAAGTAACAAGCGATAGGAGAGTTGTGCCAGGGGACATTTAGATTGGGTATTAGCAAACATTTCTTCACCAAAAGAGTGGTCAGACATTGGAACAGGCTGCCCAGGGAAGTGTTTGAGTCACCATCCCTGAAGGTGTTTAAAAGACGCGTAGATGTGGTGCTTAGGTGGTGTTAGGTTAACGGTTGGACTTGGTGATCTTTATGGTCTTTTCCAACCTAAACGATTCTATGATTCTAACTCCTGCTCGTTCCACTAGAGCTGTGTTTGAAAATGAACAAAGCTGAAGTCTCAGAAAAAGGAGCGTTTGCATTGGCTATACTTGATGCAGTGCAGTCCCTGCACTGATGCACCATAGAAGGAGAAGCATGCAACTCATGTACAGCTGTTCAGCTGAAATGTCAGAATAAGAATCTGTTCCTATTGCTTCATGTCATGAACCTAAATTTCACAAGGCTGGAAGTAAAGCAGCAGCTTTTAACAAATAGTGCAAACAATAATAATTTTTAAAATTACATTACTTGATATATTTTTGTTTGAGTCTCCATTTATCAATGTTTTTTAAAAACACATGAAGAATATAATAGTATAAACCCTGTATCACAACACACAGAGAGTCCTCCTCTTAGAACAGGTATAACGATTTACTATTTTAAGTATGGTGCAATAACAGCCCATTTGGATCAGCAGCATTATAATTCTGCTGTCGCTGGCTACTTGGCAAACAAAACCCCTTGCAAATTAAAACCTCTTAGGTGCCTGGCCCATGAATGTGAATGAACACACTGGAAAACAAAACAATTTATTCTACAATACCAATCCAGAATGACTTGCTGACAATATAACATTTAACTTTTGAAAACACATGAACACTTTTAATCTCAAACACTGAAAAATGCAAAAAAATCAACAGATTAATCCATAGATGTATCTAGCCTATAAACCTTCCTTGTGAGAGTCATTTCAGAGGCCTTCAGCTAAGCCAGGTGTGGAACAGTGCATACTACATACAAAGCTAGTCATATGCAGCACAGTCTACGCGTAACTGTTTTTTTTTTTCTATTTTAGCGTATAAACATACTCCATTCTACTCAGAGGAGTGCAACTGATTACTCTGTGGTCTTCATATGTGTTAAAATGGGATGTTACACTGCTTTCTACTGTTCCCATTTTGGACATGTAATCTCGGCTACGGACTCCAACCCTGTCCTTTGCAGGAGCCTGCCTGCGGGGACAGGCTCGGACACAGACTCTTCTGCCAGCGCTCTGAGCTGGGGAGATGTGCCCACGCAAACCACATTAGCATGGCACACGGCTAATAAACGTCCCAGCGGGACTCAGAAAGCCCCAGTATAAGGCTGCATTAATGTGACTAATAACCAACAGGAATTAGGACAGACCCCTTCTGCTCAGCTCAGAGCACAAATTTCCACTCTCCTGCCTGGATAACCATGCCCACTGGCTCCTTCCCATGTCCCCTGCCCTCTCCTGCACTGTCAGTGTCCTGTAGAAGTAGTCCAAGTCATTCTGAACAAAAACATGTCACTAAAATGAATTCCAGTAGCCATCACCCTGCTTTTACAAGACTTTCCCCCGAGTGCATGCTTCCAGGCACAAGGACTGCCCACGGCAGCTCCTTAGAGAGGCACAGGCTTTTTAGACTCCCAACGTGACAGGCAAAATAGTCCAGAAAAAAATACTTAGCACTTCATTTTCCCCCACTCTGAGGCTACCTGAGCCAGGACAAGACAGCTGGGATTCAGAGTATCAAGTGGGCCTGCAGAAAATAAACCTCAGCCTTTCTCTGGTTTGCTTTGCTGCTTTAGACTGAGCTTTCCTAACGGCAGCTAAGGAGAGCCCACCCGGAACATGGAAGGCAGAGTCCTTGAACATTTCACAATATACTTTGCAACAAAACTGCTGCTGCCGTTTTAAATGTTATATAGCAACCTCCCAAATGGTACCTATTTTTAGGGAAATGTTTCACGGTATTAGTTTAATTTATAGAAACATGAAACTAGAAGGAACCTACGTCATCATGTCCAATACCCTGCTATTGCAAACAATCACGTCATATAATCCTTTTAATAAACTGAAGTGCACTTGGATACCATGGTGATGCATACTTCATAAATACGTATATTTGTAGCTGTGCAGAAAATAAAATGATAAAAAAGTGCAGTAGATGAACAGGAGGATTATTAGTGACAAAAGTGAGTACAGCACAGCTCTAAGGGTATTTCTTTTTTTTTTTCCCCCAAGAAACTAATGAAAACTTTACTAAAACCTTCACACTGCCTCAAGTAAGAGTTATGTCAACTAGGGAAAGGGGTCAATATCAAACACAGGACTGAGAAGAAATACAATAGGGGAAGAAAGACAATAGGGATAGTAAAAACCAAAAAAGACCACTGTCAATATAGAAAACTTACTCCATTCTTCACAGTGCATGATGCAATGGCCGTAGCTCCAGAGAACAAGCACACAGGCATTTACATATTTATCCTTAAGTTATTTAGTGAAGAAAGTTTATAGGAGAAAAAAATGTACCCTTTTTTAAATAATTTCCTTACCTTTGTACATATCAGAAAACCAGCACCCAAACAAACCTAATTCAAAATTCTTAATCACAATAATTAATTTTATTCATTGTAAACCTCTAATTTATTTTCCTATGCTTGGTTTTCCTGCATTTGCAGCTTAGTTCTAGAAGATAACTCCATTTCTTAATTAAGGAATTTTTGTGTATTTTATAACAGTTGTGATTTTTATTTCAGTAAGGTTTATCAATTTCAGTATAAAACTCAAATCTTGATTCAATCTCTTTCCATTTAGGAGACACCCTCATTTAGTAACCACACCTTTATCACACAAAATGCCAGAAAAAGGAATTAAATTTACTAAGAGACACCTTCTATTTACAGCCACAGGGAGAAGTAATTAAATTTAATGGAAGCTGCAACTCTAAATAAAGGCACAGAGAACCTTTACTCCCGTCCTGCTGAAAATGAGGTTACAGGTTACACACAATGAGTAACATTCAAACCCTTTGCAACTCCATTATCTGCAATGGACTTATAGCAGAGATATATTTGGCATACTTTTCATTCCAGACAGAGGAATGGGAAGCAAAGTAAGAACTAATCATTTTCATTCTTGCAAGTGCACAAAAGGAAGAATGGGAACAAATGTTATAACAGGTATGATTACAAGAGAGTAAAAATAAATGCATTTCTTTTCCATTTGTTTGGGGGTTTTTGTTTTGTTTTGTTTTGTTTTGTTTTGTTTTGTTTTTAACAATATGAGATACATGGTTAGGTAAAAAAGTGAAAGACTAGGCTATTTGCAGATTTCCTAGGGAACCCCTATGAGGAAAAATGAAAACATTTACTATGGGAAAAAGCTGATCTAATTTCTTAGCCACTGCAAAATTTCTGTTGCAAACAAAGGAAGCAAAATAAATTTAAGCTCTATCAGATAGGACACATTCTCCATTGTGCCACAAAGGGCAGGTATATATTCCCTTGATAAATTAAACAGATCATTTTTGGTGAATCTCCAATGGAAGATGCCATTAAAATTAGGTTGGTTGGCTGGTTGGGTTTTTTTTCTTTTTCCTAAAGCCATTGCTACATCTTCTTTAGTCGGCTGGCTTCTGAAAGAAAGCCTTGAAGGTCAAGAAGCCTTTGCAAGGGAATCCTCAGTATGGTCACAATACATCAAATAATATTTAATAAAACATTTGCCTTTATGAGATAAAGTTATTTGAGTAGAGCAAGACAAATATTTTCTGTTCAAACTGTGTGGGTTTTTTAACTAGATAGTTTTTTTCTGCAAAAATTGCTTCCTATTTTGTGAGAAAAATCCATTTAATTCAGTGAAGGAGTCTTCTGAAAACAAGAAAAGATTGGCCAAAAAATTGAAATCATCTTACTATGATGGCTTGTTGCTTGCACATCTGTTGCTTACCCATATGCGCTCCCCTCTCTTGACCAAGCCCACAGCCAGGGTACAGCCTCTGCTCCACAGAGCAAACAGAGACTTCTGTGTGGCGGGGAGTCCTCTGTCAAGAGCTCAGACATGTAGTTGTAGCAAAGAAGCCTTTACTCTTTGTCAAGAATGATCAATAAAAGACAGAAAACATCCAACAGGTTGGAAATTTCAGATTATATTTGCACTTACCAGGCTTTGTGTGGCAAAAACCAACAGCCTGGCCAGAGTATTGAGGCCTCACTAACAGGCTGCATTTATGGAAGTAGAATGTGATGGCCATGAACAGTCTCATCACAAAATGGGACCCAACTCAAGAGTACTGGATCTTAAAGTATGTTCTTAGCTAAAAGACTGGGACTAGCTCATGAGATGGACTCCTTGGCTATAACTATACTAAAAAACTAAGCAGGACGAGTCGTGTTCCTTTCCTGGTTGTCTTTGGTGAGTGGGACTGAACAACTTGTTTCCATATGACAAAATCCTGTGTTCATACACCCAGAACAGGGTAGCTTCATCCATACTGTCTTTGGGAATAGCCCCTGACCTGCACTGTGCCCTGATACGTACCCAAGCATTACCCGGGAATTTGGTACAAGTTAAAACTGTGCCAGGAAGCAGGCTGGCTACTAGTTCTGCAGTCTGGACAGTCACAGCAGTGCTCAAGACTCCGTACCACTGAGTTCAGTGGTTTGAGGCAGCTATAGCCTATAACTCCTGCCACCAACAAGAAACTGAAGTCTGAGGGAAGTGAGGCATAGATCAAATAAATAAATGCATTGGACCTACATGGCCTAGAAGATCAACACAGTAAACAGTTACATACATGCTGAATACATACTTGCCAGTGCACCAGAATTTAATCACTGTGAAATTTCAATATCAGGCCCAAAGACGCAAAACAAACTCACAATCCAATGTCTAAAGATGATTACCGAGAACTTCTGTGAGCACTCAGCACTCAGTGTAAGAAAAGTAGGAGTCCTCAAACTGTCCTAATAATCACCGCATAGGATCAGTCCAGTGCTGCATGTTCTGATTGCACAGGTTTGTGGCACATAAAGCATTCCTTGCATTTTAATTACAGTCTTCCCCATTCTTTCAGGTCATTTTTATGCCATTGTCATGTATTTATACAATTAGATCTAATTTATACAATTAGATCTAATTACTTAATTGTTGTAGCATGCATGATGAAATAATGAGAATGTGTAATTAAGATGTGCAATTACATAATTACAATGTGTAATGACATTAGGTGTAAATATCCTAAAATGTTATGGGAAAAAAATATACTGTTAAAATAGAAGCTTTTTTTTTAGGTTCTGTTTCAGTTTTAAAAAAGCAGACCAAGTTATGAAATCATTCCTCAAAGCTGAGGAATTTTCTTCTCATTGGTAATTCCCCATAGTGAAGCACTGCCTATTTATAGCAGGAAAAATTAGGTTTAATACAATCAAAAAGGGTAGGAAACTGTAGGAAAAATATATATACTGGAATAACTGAAGTTATTTTTATCCTGCTATATTTTTAGAACATCAGACTCCAATTTCCATGTTTCTTTTTTGTAATCTGGAGCAAAACTGCAAATTTAACTGATGTATACAAACATATTTAAGACCACATATCAAATAACACAACTTTAGAATTTAGTATGGCAGTACAACAGGAAGCCGATGAACTACCAAAGTAATAAATGAAGTAACTAATTCCAGCCTTGGTCTGAAACCTGGTGTCACCTCCTCAAAAGTACACAAACAGAAAAGTATTGTGCCCGCAGAAACTTCCTAAAATATCTGATCTGCCCAAGGTTTAGGACCTCCCGACTGCCCTCTCCCCGCCACCGCAACCCCCTGAGAGCTCCCATAGATCCCCAGGAGGACGTTCTACTGCATTCTCAATGGCTGCCTCAAAAGATTCTGGGGTAGAAACGGGCCTGTCTCACTTAAAGGTTGTTTACTAATTAAAATTAGGGTTAATCCCTGTAAGTATTTAAAACCTACAGAGATACAGAAAGGTGAGATGGTTTCCATTATAGTTGTGGCAACTTCATTGCTCTTGGTAACACACAAGCATCCCAGGCTTTGAGCTCCTTACGGAGCTCACAAGTAAGCAGCAATAATTTTACAAATAAAATGAGCAATAGTGATTAACATTTTTCTTTTCTTCAGAAAAAAAGAAGTTGACAAAAGATTTTGACTAGCTAAATTTGAACTTCCTGAACACTTACTCTGGCAATGTTTCCACTTTGAAAAATTCAAAAACGAAAAATTATTTTCACTGGCCAGTTCAATACGATACTTAATGTTTATTTTAAATGCCTTTCATTTTAATGTATCAGTACTGAAATCTTGTCATTTTCTGTTCTGGGAAGTTTTATTTTCAAGCATCTTCCCACTACCCATTAATTTTGCTAGAAGAAGGAAGGGGAGGGAAAAGAACAGCGTAAATGAAAGTTTGGTAAAGTTTTCATGGCCAAAATACAAATGTTAAAACCGACTAAAAGCTGTATGTCAATTTCTACCATCAATATTTGAAATATAATATCTGAATAGTATTTGAAGTGATAGAAAGGTAGAAATTATTTCTGTATAAGGAATACAAAGAAGAATCCTAAGCAGCTTTAGGTGTGTGGGCAGGATAAAAGGATCGATGGAAGTAGTTGGCTGGGGGATGCTTGCAGTCCTAAGCTCTAGACCTCCAGCCCCAAGACATGGGGAAGTTGTACCAAACTGGGAGCAGAGCTGCCAGAGTTACAGACGTGCTTTTCGCTCCCTCTCGGCTGGGTGGTCTCTGTGGAGGAGATGGTGCGCAGGTAATTAGGCTGGTAATTTGGACCTTGCATCATCTGTCAGTTGCAGTTGTTCCTGAGGCAACAAATTTTCCCATGACATACCAACATATGCAGCACCTACATGGAAGTGAAATCTCATCTGACCATATGCCTTGAAGCTTAAGATTTGTAGGCTTTGAAATTTTGTTCAGAGGGAAACAACTTCAGATGCAGCTTTTACAAATCTTCCACAATGTACCTTTCTTTAAAAAGGTAATTCTATTTCAAAGCATGTTATAAAGTAACATCATTTTCCTTTATTACAGAGTTCTCAGATAATAGCACCCTATACTTAGGCTCCTCAAAATGTTCTTCTTCCTTTCTGAATAATTTAACTCCAACAACTCTCCAATGTCACACCTGAAGGTCTGTTTGAAATCTGAAGATAGTTCTATAACAACTAAAGTGTGTACCTCATGTTTAAAAGATGCTCTGCCTTGTGCTACTAGTTCAAACTTGACTTGTCTGATGCTTCTTCTCCATTCTTTGTATGGCTGCACATCTCAATATCAGACACAAATAACTGCAATCCCCCCAACCCCTTAAATGTAGATCTAAACAGTTTTCATGATTGAGATTATGCTGGCAGAATAGTTATATAAATGGGATCCTGACAAGAAATGTAGGGCTGCCAAATTTTCTCTTCATTTTTTTCCATTTCCTGACAGACAAATCCTTATAAAAGACAGGCATGAGGAAGAAATATTTTTCTTGTGTTAATAATTGCCTTGCAAATCCTAGAAATACTAGCAATAACAAAGACATTTTGGCTCTTGACATTTAAAGAAAGACTAACTTTTTGTATCTGTCAACCTTGTCAAATGATAAAGTGACTTTTTGTGTCATCTGATCAGAAATCTTCTCATGGGGGATCTTTGCATTTTATGTTAGATTAGATTATCCTGATAAGTCTCTCTCTTTTTCTTTTTTTTGCCATTTATGATAACACTTGTTATAAAATGAAAATTAAAGTGAAAAATGGTCCTTGGCTGAGAAATTTATTGGCAAACATAATTACTACCTCAAATGTGATAAAGTCATATAAATCACCTGGTCATAAATCCTGCACTATAATTCTCTAAAATCTATCACTGGTCTTTATTACAACCTTTCTATTGTACAGTGTTTTACCTGATATGAGGTTTGTGGAATTTTAAAAAATATATCAGTAGTAAAACGCTGTTCATGAAAGGTGGCAGAGTATGCAAGAGTTAACTGCACTGTGCATTTCACCCTGTAGTTGGTTTACAACAAAGCCAATCACGCTCTGTATACTGTGGTGGAAAAGAATGCATCTTTCATCCGATTAGTTATTATGCTGATGCTTGGGACCACAAGGACTGTGCCCTGGAAAGCAATCATACTGCTCTCAACGAGATAAGATAATGCTGGAGGGTTTAGCTGGTCTCATGTTTATACTGTGAGTTCATATAGCTTGGGTTCTTGGGGCTGCTCTGTCCTGGTTTTCACCCCTGAGCTGAGCCAGCTGTCAAAAGCTAGCAGGTCGTGCTGTTCTACGTGCTTTCCTGTGGAGCACCTTTGAAGGCAAGTCTGACAACAGAGCTAAAGATCTGTTCCTAGAGTTGGTTTGGTGAGGTGGAGTTATTACACAAGTATCCCACTCGAACTTTAAAATGAGACCTAAAATGCTCATTGGCAGAATTCACTGTTCAGGAACAAGGTAAAAGATGAAAACATATTTTCTTACTTGTTTTTAAAGACCCATAACAGAATGCAAACAAAAATTTGCCTTTTGAACATCCGCTTGGTTTGGTGTGAAGTTTTTACATTGCTGTTTTACATTCTAACCTTTGTATATCTCTGCCATTACAAGATGATCCAACTTCTGGCTACAACCACAAGGAAACCATGAGTGCATGCCTTCCGCTCCCTCTGGGGTTGTGCATTCACAGATGTGGTCCAGCTTAAACCATGTTAAATCAAGAATGCTGCAGCACCGCTTTCCCCACTGATAGCAGGTGTACCTTACCAAACACTTCATCTCATCAAAATTAATCAAGGATTCAGCTGATTGGAGGAGCTGATCCTCTCAAAATGTAACCCAGCAAACAAAAGTTCTTTCCATTCCCTGCTGTTGGATGAAGGTAGAGCCAACGCAGGGAGGCTGGGAATGCAGGGCCGACCCCTTCATCTTAAGCTGTTTGTGAGACAGCAGGGTAACGTTAAGAGACTGTAAGGGCTAAAGAAAGATGGGCAGCGTTTGGAGCCTCTGATGGCAGGGAGTTCTTCCACCTGCTGATCAGCATTTGACAGTACCAGCAGTCTGTGGAAATACTGCAGTACTGGGCTTTTATTTAACATTTACACAGTAATATTGCACTCAGGAAAATGAATGGCTTGAGCACACATGCCTTCACACACCACCTGTCCATTCCCCTCTCGCTTCTGTTATTTCTTCTCACTCTGAAGATAGCTTGCTAATTGCTGCGCTGGTATGTAATACAACATGGCCACAGGGAATGAAGAGTTGGGAGGGAGAGAAAGAGAGAACTTGTGATTTGAGTAACAGCTTCATCTTGTCTCTGGTGGTAAGTTTGTTGTCCTAACCCCTTGGTCACCTCTTAAAATATCTGAAAGGGCAATGGCAACACTTTGTAGGCACTGGTGTGGCAGACCTGTGATGTATAGCTACATACCACCACCAGTCTGAAGCAGTCAACTGCTCCCTTTGCCAGCATTCACAACTGAAACAACTACATGTGTCTATTAGCACTCATCAGACTGGCACTTGGGCAGTAACCTGTGAGACCCACACGTTACAGAGCAGGATGACAGCTTTGGATAACAACTTATATCTTAAGCTGCTTAAGCAGAAGGAAGAAATGATGTAAAACCAGGAAGGCTTTTGCAATAACATGCAGCAGCCAGATGGAAGATAATGTGGCATCAGTAGGGAATTTCTAAATACCCTGAGTGGTTCTTGGAAAGCTGCAAAATTTCTGGGGAAATTGATAAGTCTGCGCTTTATAAAGGTGCATATTCTAAATGGTAATGCTGTATGTGAAATTTATTTCCAAAAGAAAGCACATTAATGTTTCTGCTTCATTGATGGTAATGATGACAACCTCTTTGCTACTTTCAGAATAAAAACTTTTCCATTAAAACACTGCCGTTTCCATGATCTGATGCTTTTCTTCCAATCTTACCAATGAATAAGTATTCAACATAAAGAATATTAAGTAATTTTTAAGCTATTTGATCAGGAAGTAGCCCCAAGGAGGAGTATTTGTTTTGAAATAATGCTCTGTTAAGAACACACTTCAATCTGTGTCACAAGAAGATATTTCCATCTCAAAACATCCGCTTTACAAAAAGAAGCAGCAAAGACAAAAATCAAATTAGCTTACTTTCATGAAAGATAAGTTTATATAACTCAGTATTTTGTCAGTTGGGACCTAAGCATTTTTCCAATTGCATTAAACAGGAGTTTTTTCATAGGTAGTGCCAAAACAAAAGGGTACCCTGGGCACGCACTGTAAGTTCACCACGACATGACTACCACATTAAATGGACGGTACTTTTATTTATTGCTCAGAGTGTTCCCTACACAGCCTTAACTCAATACTTCAGTGCCCTCCCTGATCCACACTGTCCATAACAGGAGAGGATACAATTCAACACGTCTCAGGAACATTTAACAACATGTGCACTTAGTCCTTAGTTGCACACTAAAAACAACACTGTCTGGCACCAAGACACAACACCTAAAACTTTTATTTATGTGTACATAAACTGAAATATATGCTTTCTGTATATGTTGCACAGGTATTATACACTTAAATTAGAACTAGCAAAAACAACAGAAAAAAATTAAGTGCTTCTGTGTGAGCACTTTATTTTTTCTTGTAAGGTGGATTTAATTTAATATGTGTACTAAAAAGCAAATCCTGCTGAGGCTACTAAAATCAGGTAATTTTTTGGTGTATCTGTAACACATTAATTACAGATCTGGATTCTGTTTTTTTATTGCATAGAGATATTGTTTCTCCCCTGCAATAAAATTGACAGTTAGTAGAGTTTTCCCTTTCTGTCTCCCTGTGAATGTCTGCTAGCACTCCAAAACCATTAACACAGCAGCATATTTCCTGAACTTTTATAGAAGACTGGAGACTTGAACAATCAGTATTACAATTTTATACTGCTGTTTGCTTTACCGCTTGTGTGCTAACTCGATTAAGACAGTAAATGTCAATTTGTTTGTCAGATATAGTATGCCCATGTTCTTCAGGAAAATTTTTCATAGAGATGTTCAATTTTTATGTTCACAATTCTTAAAGGTTTGAGATGCTATTTTTTACAAATTGTATAAGAAGTGGTAACTAACAGAAAACCTCAGTCTTTCCACATTTATTTATGTTTTTCTGTGATACTTTCTCACTCAAATAAATTAATGAATTTGTCTTCATAATACCCTTCTGAGTTCAGCAGTGCCATTTCCATTTTTCTCTGCAACCATACAGATGTTAGAAGCTTTTCTTCTTGGCTTGGGAGAGTAGGGGGAGGTATCCCTTTGCTGAGTAGATTTCAGTTCCTGCGTGAAGCAGTTGGAGAGAAACCTGCATTTTAAAGTAAAGGAAAGCCCAGGGAAATGTACTGTACTTAAATTGCAATATATCAAAGCTGACAGTAAGCATGCTCCCATGCTCCCTTCACTCTCTGACACCTCTTTGTTCTGTGTGTCATGTTGTGTGTCCTCTCCCCTGCCCCTGATCTTCAGCTTTAATTATTTTTTTTACTTATGATTTATGCTACTCAAAATATGCTAGATATTTTTTGGAGACAACCCTTGCCCTGAACAGCATAATACAATAATAACTGTGTAGTATCAGAACGCCATTTCTCCTTCTTTTATAGCCTTATTACTGTTCTATCTGAGCAGCTCTGAATTTAATGCATTTCTCCTCATCTCCCTGTGCCCTAGGGAAGGACCACTGCCTCCATTGTACAGATGGGAAACCAAATACCTCGATAGTGTAGGTCTCAAGCCAGTTTTTCTAGGCTCTAGTCTTACTCTAATATGGTCCAGTTGAAAACAGTCTGCCAGGCCGTGCCACTGCCATGCGTTCCACCTGCCTTAGCAGCAATACCATGTCATCCTCGGATAATTTTTAGAAGGGTCCTGGTGCCACCTCTCTAAAGGGCACGAATGTTTACAGAAAAGTTGATTTCTGGCTGCTCTATTAAACAATCAGATTAAGCCACAAGCATCCTGCAGCTGCTTAGAATCTGTGCAAGGTAAAGGAGAGAGTCAGATTTTAGCTCCCACAGACAGTGTGTCTGTCCCCAGAGGTTAATGGACAGATTCTTAAAGGCAATGGTGCCTAATTCCCACTGATTTAAAGGGGAATTAGGCAGGCATCTTTCTGTCTCCCTTGAAAGCTGAGCATAAATGACTTGGGCAGTCACTGGATGAGTAGTAGCGTGCAGATTTCAAAGCCTGTCTTTCCAGACCTAGGTAAACCAAGAAGTCAATGAACCATCCCCATCTCAAGTCTGTAGGACACCCAAACAAGGGGGTTCTACTTTGTAGAGTTTTAATACTCAAACCTATTCGCACAGGCCACTTTCCTTTCTTTCCCCGTTCTGCCCTAGGCAGTAACACGTTTTGTCATGCACTGCAGAGGCATTCACAGTCTTTGGAACAGCTGCCTTTTGAATTTCTCTCCCCTAAATATGTTCCTCTGTCACTAGAATCTGAAAGCGTTTCTTTTGATTTTAAACACCTCCTATACCCTGCTGAGCAGATTGCCATTCTCCCTCCCAGACTACCTCTGCGAATACACCAGGAAAATTGTCAGCATACAGAGATCCCCTCCCTCCTTCGGTGAGGAAGCCCTATCCTGAGAGTATGATGCAGATGCAGCATTCATACAAAACAGCCCCCACAGCCAATTAAAAATACTCAAGTCAGAATAAATTGGAATCTTCTCGGGGATTTTCCCATATTTTCTGAAACCTTGGTAACTGTTCACAAGTAAATAAAGTTCCAACCATTCTGTCTGTGATAATTAAACTTACAAATTGAACATATAATAAGCCTGAGCAAAAACGTTTCTATGAAAAACAGTTTGATAGAGAACATCTTATATAACAATATCATGAAAGAAATTTGCCCTCTTTTCCATACCATTTCCCTTTTACTTAACAGTGAAAAAAGGAAGAAGAGAAGGATGGAGATAATAAATAAATTACAGAAAAAAATTATTGGCAATTTTCTGGGATATTATTTTTCCAAATACCTTGACATTCATCATTAAAAATGCTATCTTCCAAAAAGACAGACCTGTGTGGTCACATTCTCGTAAACTTACAGTTCTCATGTACTTTATTCTCTCATTTGTCTGTCTGACATTCATCCGGATTTATACTGCCAAGTCTCATGCAATGAACATGATAATAAAACCCATTCCCTCCTACACTCCAGCTTAGCTGGAGATGCCTTCCATATGCGTGCAACACCAGTGCCTCCCATATGAATGTGAAAACAATCTTTTTCTCTGCTCTGCAGCCATCTCTCCTGGCCAGTGGGTTCGGCATGGCAATGTGACCCACTGAGCAGATGTATCCAGGGTGGGGGGAGGTTGCAGAATAAGGACAGGACTGTGGCACTGCTCTGCAGCCACGAACATTTCGTTAAGCACGATACCAAACACAAGGAGCTCAGCTGGACAATGCAATGCCCAGGAGGGCCGTCACCTCTGAGACACAAACCTCTTCCGACAGCCTCTGCAGTACATGCAGCTGATACTCCCGTATGAAACTGTAGTCCACGCTGCAGCCCAGCAATATGGTCCTTCCACAGGCAAGCGGTCTAATGTTCAAGAGACAGCTCTAGAATCAAATACAACAGCAGGTGACATAAAATAAGAAGTGTTGATATTGGCTAGAAGTTGAACATAATACAAATAAAAACACCATCAGCAACTGGTGCCAGCCCTCTGGACTTAAAGAATTGCTCTCATCTCTTGGAACCACCACTTCCAGCCATTTTTTTCCATCTGTTGCGGCAATGTGCGCTCATTCACTCATTATGGTGCCATCTCTCACACAATAAAACTGTCCCATTTCTCTCTGTTTCCTCAATATAAATATATACATATCCTATTGTATAGCATATTCAGTCACTACATAGTGTAATATAGCACATGTAACTGTGTGTTGCAGGCAAAAGAGCCTTGATTCTGGGAATTTCACTTAATTTATTGACAATTTTTAACATAAAGTTTTAATTACTGATTCAGATATTGAGCAAAACAAGAAAACAAACAATTAAGCAATCACTCAGCGAACCACCTTGCCTCCCCCTTCTCCAGGCTCAACTTCAGCCCGACATCTCTCTCCCCATTCTCCTACTCTCACCTTCCCCTGTTTTGCCAAACCCTTCAGTGTGGGGTTGGGCGGTGGAGGAGGTCAGGGTCATTGCAGAGGTTTATTTCTGCTGCCCCTTGTTTCTTACTGTTTTTCCTCCACTGCTCTTTGCTCCTGACTGCTCCTCTGCCCCAGTGTGGGACCCTCCATGGGCCCCCATCCCTTCAGAGGTGTCCCTGCCCCAGTGCGGGGGTGTGTAACTCCAGCGATGATCCCGGCAATGTCCCTTTCCACATAGCTTCCCCAATTCTCCCTTTTCTAAAAGCAGGCCGGTTCATGTTTTTCTTCATGTAGCCCCTTTTCTGTGTCCTTCTATGTGTCGTCTCACACATCTCCATTTGTGTCTCCTCACATGTGTGTCCTCCCACCTCTCCAGGCTGCACCTCCCACCCCCAGCACCACCCACTGAAGTCATCAGGACTATTAACATGCTGAAGCGCTCTACTTTGTACTTCCAAAGACTATTTTACCTATTTCCACTATTAGGGAAAAAAGAGGCAGTAATTTTTTTTCAGGAATTTCACATTTGTTAACCTAACAATTCACTACTTTAGTGTACTCCAAATTTGTGTGTTTCATACCAAAACATTTATTTTATCAAAAAGATATGTAATTGAAGTGACAACTAGACAGCCCATCCTAGTAAAATGTCTGCTGCAACCACATTAGTGCTTTGGATATTAAGACCAAATATATATAATGCCTGGTTTTGTCTGGGGAATGTTTGAGGCTGACACTCCAGGACCAGTGACCATCTCCATCTCCCAGTTACTGCAGTTACAGTAGGAAAGACTATGAACTCCTGAAAAGACAGATCTCAAGCATCAGTTGTCCCAATTACAGCCTAAACCTATTATAGCTGACGGCTAGGAGTTTGAACACAATATTTTTCTTTAATCCTGGATTGTAACCCTTCTGCAAAATGAAAGACTCATTTTTTCAGAGAGGAAAAATCAGTTTGTCTTTTTTATCACCGGGAAAAAAAAGAGTTTGCTATCATCTGAAAGACATTTTTCATTTCTCTGGACTAATTAGATGACTTGCACAAAAATATAGCAAAAAATTGAAAGAGATCTCTGTTTACTTTAAATCTTTCATAAATGAATTGGAACAAGGTCAAATTACACACTGTGAGAAGAGACTGTAGTATTCCTTCTGGAATAAATATCCCTGAGCTGTGTTATGCGCCTAAAAGCTACTTTTAAGAGTCACTTAATAATAATGTGTGTGTTCAAATGAACAAAGAACTTTGTAGAAAGCATGAACATGATCTTAATAGTCTTAATAACTAACATTACATTTGTGACACTAATAATGAATGGAAAGCATGTGGTCAGACAAAAGAATAAAGAAAAATTAACTGCTATATCTTAGGCTATGGTTTTCAGAAGCCAAAACCTTTGACGGTTATTTTTAATGAAGCTTTTATTATACCAGTTAATACTAGAATGAAACAGTAGATTCATTTCTACATGAAATTTAATTGCATCCAAGCATTTGAAGGACAAACTGTAGAAATTAATCAAATTTGCAAAGGTAGGACAAAGAAAATATGATGAGGACTAAAGGAATACAGTTAGAGAAAAGAAAAAAAAAACATTGGGAATCAAATTAAATATAAAATATCAAGTCAAATCAGATGACAGAAGGAATCAGCAAAGTTTCGTCCCAAGACTCAGCTGAAACAGGACTGACCAAAACACCTGATACCTCCTTTTGTAAAACAATCCTGAATTAGCAACAGAAGGATCAAGATGTTCCAAGAAGTCTTTTCCATCCATTAGAGACAATAATTCCCTTCAACTGGAAGACCAGTATGGTATTCATAACTCCTTCAACTGAACATAGTTCAACAAATCTTCTAACAGGATGAAAAAGTGTGAACTGAACATCTGTTGTGTTTAAGTGCACACATGCTATAGCTGTAACAGTTATAGGACCAGGGCACAGGCTCAACTGCAGCTTGTTCCCACCTGTAGGAGCGCGTATCAGCTAGCATGCTCCCAGACAGCGTCTAGGCATGGAACAGCATAGGCCAAAGACAGCTTCAGACAAGCGTCCTGCTTTGGGTGGGAAGAAAGTTTAGGTATAAGGATACAAGTTGTGCCAGCCAGTTACCCTCAGGGCCAAAATGTTGTTCCTGGTCCATTTTACTTACCAGCATGCATGCAGCCATAGAGTTATTTTCAGAGCAATAAGACAACAGAAGTAAATCAGTGCCCTTCTGTTGAAATCCATTGCAAATCAGGTTTGAAATCCACGAGGCTTTTCTGATTTACTAGAGATACATGAGGACAAAGCATCTTGAGGTGTAATGACTTGAAAAAAACATTCAAAAGCAAAGAAAAAGAGCACATATTTTTTTACTAGAAAGCTTAAGCTTTCCTAACTGTTACTAAGAAATTTACTAAGAATGTGTGGCACATCTCTCAGGAATCACTTAGCTGATTTTTCATTCATTTATGTTTAATTCTGTGTAACGCTTTCTGAGAAGGCAGAATTTTATTTAGCCTGTGCTTTAGTGAGGAAGTTAAGTTAGTGGAAGAAGCCGATTTTAACAGTTATATTCAGGTAACTTTGTATAGAAAGCAGTGTTAAGATACCAGCAGCTTCAGGAGAGATACAGGCAATGGAGAGCTGTTGGTTCATTTGGACTGTAAAAACAGGTTCTAATGAGTCATTTTCAGATGTCAGGCACAAAATTGACTCTGGATTTACACATAAAATTCCCTGAGCAGCTCTACTGACACAATAGCATCTTTGAGCAGTAGTTTAGGACAGCTCACAGAGTGGGCCACAGGACAATCTGAATATCCCAGCTGAACAGTAGGGATGGCAGTTTCTTATGGAGCAAACAGGGCTCTGTATCAGGAGACCTAAACATTATTTCCAGTTCTGCCATTGACTGACTGTTTAACCCTGGACAAAATATTTAATCTTCCTGCACTAATCCATTGCTCAAATGGGATTTCAGTTCTTACCTAACTGAAAGCTATGCATAAAAATATATATAATACCTAAATATTACGAAAACTAAAACAAAACACAAAAAAACCTTGTACATGTTAACTTCAGGCTAGGTCAGGATATTGTCATCTAAACTCACGCAATGAGCTTCTGTGACTAAAGATTATGTTTACTTTAGAATAAATCAACACCACAGCTCTCAATACTCCAAAATCTTGAGGAAGAGTTTGGACTAGCTTGACCAGATCTGAGCTTTGCTGGTCCCTATTAACATTAAAAATAGGACTCAGCTGACCAATAACATGAGATTGCAGCCCCTCCTCTAATACGTATTAACCTAAAGCTAAATGGCTGCCAACATCTCTGTAAAGCTTCCTCCCATTCCCTGCTAAGTCTTCATTTAGTCACTTTACAGTATTTGTAGATCAAAAACAGCTCTCCAGCTCCGCCTTAAGCACTGGATAAAGCAATTTTCTTTAAGAGTTTTAGGGTATTAGACTCAAGTGTATTTCTGAAAAGTCTCAAATGGAGCAGATAAAAGGGTAAGCAATGGATATAAAAAGAAATAATCTCAACTTGATACCTGGCAAAAGGGGGTGATTTTTGTGGCTGTTGATTTCACAAATCATTAAACATAACAGCAAACATAAAATGAATGTTTCCTGCCCATTTTTTTAAATGTAGATGCATAGGGGGAGCCTGTAATGTTCCCTCATGTGAGTGGTCATTAGATTGAGCATTACATGGAGGGCAACTACATAAGTGCTCTTGCAGTGTCATCCTCAAATAGAAGATGCAGCTGGTTATAGCCCCAGGGGCAGAAACCACAAGTACTTACTGTGATTGCAGTCAAAGGTCTTATCTGCGTCCAGGTTATTCTTTTCTTCTCCAGTACAAAACATCAGTGATTCAGCTTCAATAAAACTATACAATGCTGATATAGAATGAGGCATTGCTTACTTTCTCTACATTTATGACAGAAAATCTCTCTTCAACCCACTCCTCCATCTGCATTGCTGGGCCAAACAAATGAGGCACAGGGTGGACCTTGAGCTCTTTTTTTCAGCTGTTACTTCAGCTAGCCTGTTACACTACCTGACAAGGAGCTGGTTTTACAGTTTTTTACCCAATAACTTTCTTTTCTCTGTTTCCAGCCTTTACGAATAGTGTAGTACAACCATTTCAGCAGAGACATTCTTTAGACTGTGTTTCAACAGGGCAAAGTACTAAAGAACAGGTCCTGGATTCAACAGCCCACATTTTTTAATATCCCACCCTACCAGGGTAGTGCACCATATTACTGCAGTGAGGTTTAAGCTTTATGCCCAAACTGGCCTTAGCTCCTTGTCCTCTAGGTATCTGCTATGAAGACACTAGGTTTCTCATATTTATAGCTTCAGATGTTCATGATGTTGGTCCAATGAATAATCTTGATACATTAAAGAGGAACACCATTGTTTCTAAGAGGATTAGCTCCAATCCTTCAACAAAAAAAGAGTGACTGAAACAGAAACTGAAAATATATTAAAAGAGGAAAACTCAGGATACACGAGTCTGGGCTCCTCTATAGAAACATATTTTAATGAGTTTAAAGTTGAGCCCCACCTTTGCCACTGTTGATTAATACATAATAATGTACACAAACAAGGATCAGACAAATCGGGACAAATGCTGGTTCTAAGAGAGAAGCTGCTTTTTCCTGAGAAACAGATAGGTGTGTCACACACTGTTGAGAAATTAATTTACTCAACATCTTGCACTTATACCAGATCAATCAGTAATGAAGAAAAAAAAAAAATCCAAAATCTCTTTACTCTTGATTGTTTTGTTTATCTTGGCAGTCTTCCAGATTTACATTTCCTGGTCTTCTATCAATGATCTTCCTACAAGAATAGTTTCAGCAGACTGAATAATAGAAAACAGTGTGTGCTGACAATCAGACTTGACATAATGGACAAGTATTGATACTTAAAGCTTGCTTTTAATACTAGCTCAGACTCATGTTACAGCACTGAAATCCAAAGCCATTGCAGACAGGAATAGAATGTATTGATGTCATCAGATCAGTTCATAAACTCTAACACTTCTTTTACTTTGCTCTTTTAAGAAATATCAAGATCCTGTATGTGATATTTCAGTAATTGAGGGTGTGTTTTATAGAAAAATTCCCAGCTATTATGATGATCATATCAGATTAAGTACTTTTGTACTTAATTTGTACTTTTTTTTTTAAAAAAAAGCACACAAAGGGATATGTGCTAGAAAGTACTGACTACCTTGAGTTAGTCATTGTAAGACCATATCCTGAAAGCACTGAATACTCTTTAAGCTTGAATTGCACTAGTGAAGGGAAGCAGATATACTCATGAGCTTTTGATTCAGAATTTGTAATTCAGCTTTTGCTCAAGACTTGATTGGGAAAAACCGTTCCTGGGACTGATCCAGAGAAATGCTGAGTTTTACAGAGAATCCCATAACTCACATTGACATTTGTATTAATGTCAGTGACAATTTATGGTGTGAGCTCCTCTCAGGATCAGATTTAATATGAAATATCAATTCTCATTGGGAGCCCCAAATGCCAATGCCCTTTCACAGTACAGTCCACTGATTTCCCAGGATTTGGCCTATTAAAAACAGACTAAGGAATTATTAAGCTTTATCTCAAAGTGCACATTTTCCTTTTTTACTTCCACTAAGTTATTCGATGATACGAGATAGAGACCATAAAATCAATACTGCCTCAAGTAGCAGAAGTAGCAGTACTGCACACAAGGGGTAGCAGACACTGCAGGCTGTTACACATCTTCTTCTCACAACTGGGCAAAATGCAGTAAGGAATAAGCAGTCCCTTGAATCTGGCAAGCTAAGTGAGCATCTGAAAGGCATCACAAGCTTTGCTCTTCCTGCAGCAGCAGTCAGGCCAGTGCCCCTAACCCCAGGCAGATTACAAAAAGTTACGTGCTACTGACTAGCCTCCATAACTAATTCAGTCGGCAACGGGTTTGGTTGGTTTGCACTCATAATCATGCAGGCTGTTATACAGCACTAGTAATATGAGAGGTAATGAAGCAGCAGTTGCTTTGCTCAAATTATTCCCCGTACTTTCCCTTCCGGTGGCTGCCTGACTTAAAAAGAGAGGCCCTGAAGGCACAGAACGTGCTGGATTCCCAAGGCCCACGTATCAGGGCAGTCCCTTATGCAGCCTTCCTTCATCGCTCTCTAACTGTTGCTACAACACCCAGTAAAAAGCACAGCTACTTCTGATTTCTTTTGGCACAGCACTACCTTTACAATAGAGCTCAGATTTCAGGCACAGCTTTTAAGCACAAGTTGATTTATAGGCATACAGGCATATGGTTTTTTTCCACCAAGTAGGAAACAACTTGATTCCTTTATTAATCAGTTAGTCCTTCCAAAGAAGTTGTTGAGATGTAATTAAATAATTCACTACTGTATCAGGGCGTAAGAGAGTACTGAAGGACTGGAGGCCTCTTTTCTGAAAGAAAACTGCAACTAGGACCTGAGGAATTGGGCATAAAATTAATACATATTTTGATAACTTGAAGGCACATAAGGTTTCCTTTGCAAATATTGACTTACCAAATAGGCATGCAAATACTCTAGGGTAAACACTCAGTGCAGCACATGGAAAAGATGAGTTATGATTATACACTCCACTATGAAATAAAAAGGGATACACGTGTATCTCTGGTGTGTTCATTGGAACAGTGAGCTTTCTGCCTGCAGACATGCAGCCACTTGGACATTTTCAATGTGTGCTTAGACCACAGGAAAAGCACAGAAGGAAAGAAAGAATGGCAAGTGAGTGCACAAGGATGAGACAAATGATGCAATGAGCAATACCCATATGCAACAGGAAAAATTCTCGCAGCTTGAAGAAGGTACAGGTTGTCATAATTTCCAGACCAAAGCAGAGGGTTACAACACAAAGCAATGAGTGAAAAGCAGAGCAGCAAAGCAAGACGTCGATCTGTCATCTGCTGTCTCACAAAGAATCATCCGTATATGTCTCACATCATCATCTGTTTCACCTCTGAATTTGACCCTCTGCTGCTGTGACCATAGAACAGAGGGTGATTCTTAGACAGGAAGATCAAGAGGTGCACTTCTCCCCGTAAACCACACAATAGTCACTTATTTAGCAATGATGACCTCAGCTCAAATAACTTGAATATAAACTTGACTTACAGGTTTTTTTTACTAACACAAACCTTACCAACCACAATTTCACCCAAGTCCCTTAAAAAGCCAGTTATCCTAGAGGTAGTAGCCATGTAAGTCCTTCAATCACCCATCTAGCAAAGACAACCTCCCACAACCACACGTATCAACCCCGTTCAACAAGTTTATGATTGCATGCAGGACCTCACATTAGGCAGGACCCTAATAATCCCTTACATGCTGATGTGCCTTCATATCTCATCACCAAATCTTTTAGGCGAGCTCTTTAATGGTAGCTTTCTGTTACTGTCATTAAACTGTGGCTGAAAAACCCGGTATAAAATATCAGAACTGGGACTTCAGCAAGCATGCAATCCAGTGCCACACAGGATATCCTGGAAGATTCACAAGGAAATGGTGTAAGCCATGCCTTGTAACGGTCCATAAACAGAAAATGGTTATAATGGCACTGTACCAAGCAGAGGTAGAGTCTAGTGAGAATCATTCTTCCTTTACTGTTTTTAAAATGGATCTGAAGTAGAAAGTAACAGGAATATAAGCTAGACACTATCAAGATAAAAAAATACAGAAAGAAAACAGAAGTAGTGAATCTAAAAGAAGGACAAAGTAATATGAATAACAGTTATTATTCCAAGTATTTTCTGGAATAAAACAAAGGAGAGTATGTTCAGTGAAAATAACTTCAAACAAAGGAGTTGGATTGTAGGTGAGAAAGCTGTAAAATATTAAGAAAGTCAGCATGTCTTGGGAACTTACCTACAGCCATAGCCTGTCAAAGGTTTGTAGCAACAGCTCCTTTTGTGTATAGTAAGATTATGCCAACCTCTTATGCTGTTTTCTTACAGCATAAATACATCTAATGAGTCTAGTGTGGCTACATACAGGATAACATGTTTTTCAGTATTCAGATTAGATCTAAAACATTCCAGTGCTCAAATTTGGAGTAATCTGTGATAGAAAAGAAACAAATTGCAAAGGAGACCAGAGAAGGAGTGAGGATGATAGTAGGTTCAAAATAATTTCTAAGGCAAAAGTATTACCTATCAACATTCAAATAAAAGCTAGATAACATATACTGGTTCTCTATATTACTAAAAGACTAAAAATATCTTTAAATGTTTGAGAACAAAAGTATCATATGAATGATATGACATGACTTAGTCATATGAAGTAAAGAAAAATGAATTCTTGAAAAGTGAACACTCCATTCTTTGAGACTTCATTCTTGAAAAGTTTCCAAGTGTTTCTCAACATTACTGACCAACCTACAATGTCATGAAATTTTGTGGCTTTTGTTTTGGTGGGTTTTAAATTTTCCTAAGGAAAATTAAATAAGACACTTCAGAATATAATGAAATGCAGAAAATAAGAAGAGAAAGCCTACAGAATGGCTGTATCCTAATGGTGAAATTGTCAGTTTCACATTTTAGCACCTTCATGTTGTTTAGCATCTGTGTAGTGTTAATATTCATGTTGTTAGCACCTTATTGAAAATGCTGAGTAACAATACCTGTGGTTCCCAGGGAATTATCTAGCCTAGGGTTCAATACTGAGTCCAGTCTTGTTTAACATCTCCATTAATGATCTGGATGATGGGGCAGAGTGTACCCTCAGCAAGTTTCCAGATGATGTAAAATTGGGAAGAGTGGCTGATACATCAGAGGTTCATGCTGCCATCCAGAGAGACCTTAACAGGCTGGAGAAATGGGCTGACTTGAACCTTACTCAGTTCAACAAGGGGAAGTGCAAACTCCTGTACCTGGGGAGGAAAAAATGATGCTGAGTGACAACCAGCTGGAAAATGGATTTACAAAAAAGGACCTGTGGATCCTAATGGACACCAAGTTGAACAAGAGCCATGTTGTGGCAAAGGCAGCTAATGGTATCTTGGGCTGCATTAGGCAAAACATTGCAGCAGGTCGAGGGAGGTGATCCATGCCCTCTATTCAGCACTGGTGAAGCCACACCTGGAGTGTTGTGTCCAGTCCTGGGCTCCTCAGTACAAGGGAGATGTGGGCATACTGGGTGTGGTCCACAGAGGGACACAAAGATGATTAAGGTACTGGAGCACCTCTCCTATGAGAAGAGACTGAGAGAGCTAGGACTGTTCAGCCTGGAGAAGAGAAGGCTCAGAGAACATCTTATTGATGTATATATAGATATATAACAGGCAATGGGCACAAACTGAAATGCAGGAGATGCCATCTGAACATCAGGAAACACTTTGTTACTGTGAGGGTGACCAAGCACTGGCACAGGTTGTCCAGAGAGGTTGTGAAGTCTCCATACCGGGAGATATTCAAAAGCTGGCTGGACACAGTCCTGGACAAGCAGCTCTGGGTGGTCCTGCTTAAGCAGGGGAGGGTGGACAAGCTGACCTCCAGAGATTCCTTCCAACCTCAACCATTCTGTGGTTCTGTGATTTATTTGGGGCTACAAAGATGATGAGGGGACTGCAGCACCTCTCGTATGAGGAAAGGCTGAGAGAGCTGGGTCTGTTTAGTCTGGAGAAGAGAAGACTGAGAGGGGATCTGATCAATGCTTATAAATATCTAAAGAGCAGATAACAAGAGGATGAGGCCAGACTCTTCTCAATGGTGCCCAGTGACAGGACAAGGGGCAACAGGCACAAAGTGGAACACAGGAAGTTCCATCTGCATTTGAGGAAAAACTTCTTTACTGTGAGGGTGACCGAGCACTGGAGCAAGCTCCCCAGAGAGGCTGTGGAGTCTCCTTCTCTGGAGATATTCAAAACCCGCCTGGATGCGATCCTGTGCAACCTGCTCTAGGTGATCCTACTCTAGCAGGGGGGTTGGACTAGATGATCCCCAGAGGTCCCTTCCAACCCCTACCAATCTGTCAATCTGTGAATCTGTCAATCTGTGAAACTGTGAATTTGTATGTTAAATACTGATATAACAAATGGCAGGAACTTACAAATATAACAGCGGAAGTATTTAGAGACAAAAGAGTTTTAAAAAAAATGCAGAAATAAATGACCTTGCAAAATTCAGGGTGCGAAATTCCTTAACATATGTCAATTTAAAAATATATAATTGAGTGAACTTTATGCAATACACAATCTGAAAATTAGCAGAGAACCGTCACGTATATGCACTGGCCTTTCTGAATTTTAAAGGAATATACAAAAGACCAGTATTACGTGAAGAAAACTAGAAAAAAACTGTAATATTAAAGATGGGGAAAAAAATAAGTACACAGACAACTGCTGTCCCTTAAATATAAAACAGCAGAAAAACTAGCAAAAGTAAAATTATATTTCTAAAATGGCTGGAAATCTCCCACATGAAAATAACAATAGAGTGAAGAGCATTGAGGCCTATCCCTTCCACAGTCATATATGAACTGAAGGGGTAAACGCTTTTATATATATTTTAATAACTTATCAAGAGATTTAGAATCCTTTGTTTTGAAGTATTTGCTTCTTCCTATAATTTACGTTGGCTGCAATGTTTCTGTGAGGATTTGACACTTGTTTAGAACTTTATGTCTGATTTTAAAGCTTTGGGGCTTTTGTCTCCAAATATTTATTTTAAAGCATTTAAAATCAGTAATGCACTCTGTTGAACATTCTGGGAACACGTAATTAATGTAAAAGCTTAACTCTAATGTAAAAGCTTGATCCTTCAGAGACACACTTCCACTGCCTTTTGTTGTACTTGGGTAGCTGAGAGCCATTCCCTCCACCTCCACATTTGAAATGTGTTCTTAGATTTGGTAATCTTGTCCATGTTTTCTTATGCCATCCCTGATGACTTATTGCTATTATTAGGCTCCATTATGCTGACTCATGGACAGCATTTTCCAGCGATCATTTGTTGGACTGGGCTGACGAATGCAAACGACGTCAGATTATTATTGACAGTGCGTCTACTGTACATGGTGGCTACTAACATCCTAGTAGGAACCTGCATAAATCATCTGCAAAATGATTTAACCTTGGTTCCCTTAATCCTTCCATTTCTACAGGTACATGCCCTGAACCCTAGCCCCTCCTGCCTCCTCGGTTCAGGACGCACAGGTTACCTGGCTGATGCGGATGGACCTCTGCCCTCTCTTGGCAAAGCTCCACTGCCTTTGCCCTCTGCCCCCTGTCCTGTCCTGCAGCACAGTGACCACTGTGACTTTGCAGGCAGCTGCACATGCCACAATCCTATAATGCCAGTGCAAAATATATACTGTGAACTGTGGAGTGGCTCCTGGTAGGGTTGGTGTGTTTGTTTTGCCAGGTGATGCACATTTGCGGCGTTAATCGAACATTGGGAGTCAGTAACCTTAACCTTCTGGGAAATCATGCAAGAAGGAGCGCTTTTTCTCATCTTGAACTTTGTGTTGTAATAATGTTTTTCTCATTTACCACAGAAACTTTAGAACCAACTGGGAGAAGATTTAAGATGTTTCTCTTGTCAGAGTAAATTTCTTCAGTGAGTTTATAACCAGTGCTGCACTGGACTATTATAAGCAATATAAGCTTACCTTTGACTGGCACCTGAAATTTGATGCATTTTTTTTTTTTTTTAATCAAGATCTGTTACACTTACAGATTTGCTATAAACAGCATCTTCTTTCTTTCTTTTCTGGATTAAAAAGATTTAAGTTAAACAAACATTTGCAAAAAGGGTACAAAATTTGACTTTGTATTATAGCAAATAAAACATAAACAATGTCCATCTGTTCTGAGATGCTTTACAGTTCAAAGCAAAAAAAAAAAAAAAATTCCTCTTTCAGATTTAAATCATGGTGGTGCTGTCCAGCTAGAAAGCTAAACCTTCTCATTTTTAAATTTAAAAAAAAAAAAAAGCAATGTAACTATTTCTAAAGGTAGTAAGTTAGCATATTTAGTCTTTTTCCCATTAGCTGATTAATGAAAGGCCTTGCTTGATCGGAGGCAGACATACCTCGACGTTTTGCAAGAGCTGTATTTCTGCCCAACATTATCTCTATGGAGAAACAGTGGCACCTAGCTGTCAGACAGGCTAACCACTCAAAGTGCTCCTGGTCAAGACACACTACACATCCTTCAAGGATCACCCAAAATTACATGCTGACATAATTTAACAGTTGCCAGTTAGTCACAAAACAAAAAATAAGATAATAAAATCTTTACCTGACAAACACCAGTTTTCAGAAACACCTCATTTTCAGTCTCCATTCTGACCTCTGCGAAAGCTTGACGTTAGTCTCAAAACTTTGGATGTGAATTTGGTCTCTAGTTTGGGAAAGCACATTAAGGGTAGGAGGACCCCTGGAAATTTAGGTCTGTATCTGTCAGAGGGCACAGGAAATGAATTCTTTGTGCACATACAAGAGAACTGGCAATAGCACTGTTTACCCAGTCATTATTAATATCTTTGTTTTCATAGGGCTTGATTATGTACCCTACTACGGCACACCGCTCCCAGCGTTTAATGGGATAAGGTAAGTATTCTGTACCTCTTTCCAGTTGAAAAACTGCTGTTTTCCCCCTGCTCAGTTGTTCTGTTGTCCCACTTTTCTATTCAGCAAGGTTTCAGAATTTGCTCATGGAAGCTGAATTCCTCTTTGACTAATTGCATTTCTTGACAGAACTGAGCTTGCCAGGCTGTCAAACTGAGGTAGCTGGGATGAAGGATGTTTCAAAACGTTTAGGAATGATACATAAATTGTCTCATAAAATAACATCATATTGATGCACAGAATTATGATATATAAATTCTCATGAAATTACAATAAGCACTCTTACCTGAGAACAGTCTTGAAAATTTTAAATGTACACCAGATTGGAAGCTAAACAGATTTGATCCCACTCTAGTTTCAGCTTCTGATGAATTCTGAAAGATAATATGGAAAATCACAGAGAAAATGCCTGGATTCCTATAAAACACAGCTTTATATAACATATAAAAAGTCTTTTATAATGTTTCTCATGCTTAGCAATCACACTTAGCAGTTACATAGCAGAATTCACTGAAGGAGCTTTTTACAATCCCTCATAAACACAGAAGGAAATTAAATATTTTAATGTCGTTATATGAATTGATTGTCCACCATCACCTGGAAAAATGCTCTCAGTTCTGGTCATGTAATTTCATTAGATACAGCAGAATTATAGTGGGGATACACTGACAGCAGAAGTCTTTATAGAAACTGGGGTATTCAGAGAAATCAGCCTTATAAAACAGTAAATTATTTCACAAATACATGTTAAAACTAAAGGTTAAATATCACCACATCAGGTAACAGCATTTTAAAACTTGCTTGGCACAGTTGGAACTCATACAAGGCAGAAACAACAAATATAAATTTTTAGAGAGGAGCTGATACAGGTCAGGGAGTGTAGAGGAATACCTAATAATGACCACTTCAGACAGGCAGATATGGGGCTCATTTCTCATCATACAGCATTAAAGGGAAATCAGTGAAATCAAAATGCAAGAAATGGGTAAAGGGATTGTTTTGCCTGAAGTAATAGTCCTCTGAGGGCTACAGCCTAGAATATAGTGCATACACACTTTACACTGACTGGGGGAAGCCATTTGGCTTTGAAGCATCAACCAACCACTAGCTGACAGGATTTAGGAATAAATTTCCCCATGAACTACTATTTTGAGAATTCTAGCACTTTCAGCTGAACGCTGGTACCAGGCACTGCTGAAACAGGACACCACATCTCAGGTTTGACACAGTATAGGAGTTCCTACATTCCTAAAATTCCTGTTTAATCAATGCAAATTAGATCGAACTGAATGTTCCTGCTGGACTTACAAAAATAAGGATAAAGATTAAAGTCTAAATTAGGTGGAACATTACTACTAGTAGTTTGGCCGCAGTGTATGTTACAATGGTTGTATTTAAAGATGAGCTATGTGTAAGCTCAAAGCAAAATTCTGCAAGCCAGTGGAGCTTCTGCTGAATTGGAAGAACATAGACAGCTCCAACGTTCAGTAGAGGGACCATTACAGAATAGTGAGAAATTGTTTATCATACCAATGACTCTATAATATTCCATGTAATGTTCAAAATGAAAGTCAGTAACTATTTGTACTATCTATACATTTATCTATGTACACAGAATTTAGAAGTTTCCTCTACAAACTAGCCCATCACTTCAAGCCACTAGAAATGAGACTCATGAATGAATAAATGATATGATTATCCCAAGAAGACTGAGACATAAGTCACATCAATACTTGTACCTACTATCTGTGTCATACAAATAAAAAAAAATTAATTACATGGAGTACAAAACTCTTTCTACTTTTTGTCAAGCTTAAAGAATTTAAAATGTAAATGAAATCCTAGGATATACAGACTATAGCTATAGTAGATATAGAACTAGACTGGCTGTGTTAGAATTCCCACCAGGATTCCCGGAAATAGTTTTCCAGACTAGCTCTACAACCATACACTTTCTTGGTTTTGATTTGGTTTGTTTGGTTTGGTTTTTTATTTAGTTATTCAGTTGGCAAATAAGTAAGACAATGGATATATTCTACATTCCCTCCTTGTAGAAAGGCTGGCTCATACAATAATACCTGTTAACATGAATATAAAGATAGCACGGACAGGGAATTCTTCCTGTGTTACTGAATATTCATTATTTGAATATTACAGTTAATGATTCTTACTTATTATTTGTACTGTGATATACCTACAAGTCTTATTGTTGGTGATTATACCGAGTGCTGTACAACTGAGGAATTACAAGGCAATTTCTGCCCCAAAGCATTTACTGTTGAAGACTGAAATGAAAAAAACACATTAAAGTTAACATCATTATGTACCTCCACAGCATCTTTAGACCATATACAAAAAGAAGAAACAAAAACAAAAAGGAATGCGTTTTGTAACTATCAAAGCAATAAACATTTGTATACGTTTAATAAATGTAAAAGAGGACCCTGGAACACAGTTTTGAAATGGCCGTGACATATTCTTTCTTCTCTTTATATTGCTTCAGTTTCTTTACCTCTAAAGTGCGGAAAGTCTAACTCCTACTTTCTTTATCAAAAGTGAGAAACCCATCTTTGACTCATATTATTCTTTTTCAAGTGTTTTAATAAGTTTGTGCAAATAGCAGTTTGGGCAAAAACTAAGCATCCATTGTTCTCTTCATTTTTTTAAACACCACTTTTATGTGAATACTTTCACTTAAGTACACATGAAGGTACAAAAAGCAGATGACAGAGAGAAAGAGAAATAAATACATAAATAAATATATAGGTAGGTAGGCAGATAGATAGATGGATAGATAAATAAATAAATCATTCTCAGATGTCTTAGAGTCTGCTAATATATATATAAGCCTGGAAGTTAAAGCTAATGGAAACATAAATACTCTAATTAAGAACCAATAACATACATACTTAAAAAATTTCTCCAAACAATTAGCATAAACATGGTAAAAATTTGTTACAGATATGTATGTGCAACAGCTTCATTACAGGTATCATGTGATTTTCCAATACAGACTATTTTGCATATCCTCATAACAAGGAGAGCAGACTGCTGCCATGTTTCCATTTTCTCCTAGTTCTCTTTTATCAGCTGTTGCAGGTAATTTTTTTCGTGTTCCCTGGACAACATTCTTTTTTTTCCTAGTTAGAGAACCAACTGTAAACCCCAAAACATTAAAGCACTGGAAGGAAAAGAAAATGGTATGAAAATGTCTTCTGAAATCCTTTTAAATTTCAGTTCCAAGCTTCATTGTAGCTTTTCCATATTTAATCAAAAGTATTCAGGTGTCTGCTCTCAAAGAATTTAGCAGAGAACTGCATGCCTGCTATCAGCAAGTTGCAGTCCTTCAAAGTGCTTTGTGCACTAACCTTAACAAATCAGACTGCTGAGGAATTGAGGATTCTGATTGAAGCAGGTTCTGACTTCTTGAAGCATGGTCTGAATTCTCAAAGTATTTAAAATCAGCTCTTGCTAACTGCGAGGTACTGAGCACCGTTACTCCCCATTATTTCTGAAATGAAATAATTTTTTCCCTCTTTTCAAATATAATTGAATATAATCAGTTGAAAGGATATTACCAAAGGAGGCATGAGAGAATAACATTTGTAAATAAACAGAATTATCTTGCCATAACTTGGGGAGTATTAGTAAAAAGTCAGTAGACTATTATAGTGCAGAAACTACAGAGGAAATATGAAGTAAATATGGAGAAGAGATATGTTGGAATAGTTTATTTTGAAAAAAATAAAGGGAAACAGTATTAAGAAGATCATGATCAGAAAATAATGTCAGTTACATCATTCAACTTTTTATTTTGTAGGGCTGTTTTATTACAAAGTGTAGTATACGAGCCTTGGAAGAAAAATATCCTCCAATTAAAATGTTTGTAAATGCGATTCCATTTATCTGAAAGCATGACTGTATACAGTAAGGACTCAGTTCAGGTGCCAAAAACAGGCATCTAGTGCCATTTGAGATAGCTCACAATTTTTAAGACATCCACATGGATCTAACAGATATGACACATGCCTTTCTGGGACAACAGTTGGAGGCCAGATAGGATAACACTCTGGGCTTAGGCCCTGGCATCTTAAATGTCACTACTCATCCATATTTGGTCAATTGATTCAGGGCTTAAGTCACATATCACATAATTGGGAATAATTACCCACTGAAGTTTCTCAATCAGGCAATGAGGAAGCAATTCTATGTACATAAATGAGTAACAAGCCATTATAAAGAGGGTTATAATTAAAGATGCTACTGCATCAAGTTTGAAAGTCTAATTAGGAGTATAAAATTATTTCCTGATAAATATGTGAGTTTCATTCCATTAACAATTAGTCTAAAATTTTCAGTTAAACCACCTCTGTTGATTTGTAAACCTGTAACTGAAGACTCTCATCAGCAAATTTCCAGATTTAAGCAGTAAGAAGCAGCACCTCTTCACCATTGCATTCAAGGGCTTGAGGGTAATCCTCCATAGAAAAACAGGTGCAAGCCAATGTGTAGTACAGTCTGTCAAAAACTCTGTAACAGGCACCTGAACAAGACTAAGGTGGTTGGAAGATAACAAACAATTTTATGGAAGGTAAATGCAAGTCACAGATCACAGAAGCAACTGCACATCCCTGAAGACCTGTATATCAAGTTCTAGAGAGACAACTATTTTTAATTACATATTTCCTCTGCAATCCAGTACCAGATCTAATGGAATTTCATGGAATGGAATTTTAAATGTGTTGTAGATAAAATGTAAACTCTATGTAAAACTCCATGTTCTGAGTGATGGAGAAAGTCATTATTGATTTCCATCACCAGGTAAACTTTATTGTACGGCATGAAGTCAGAAATTAATTCAAGCAAAGACAATGCAGGTAATTACAAACTCATTAAATTTCCCCAGAGTTATTTGAGGAGTTTCATCCATGAATTCAACTGTATTGTTTCCAAGCAGCTGCAGTTGAATATTTGGTCCTTCCAAGTTTTGGGATGTTGTCTTTTTTTCACAGTTAGCTCTACAGAAGAGAGCCCTTCTACCTGGGCCAATGAGCTGCATAGCAAATCCTTATTTTGTTGAAAGGATTAAGGTACCACATACTTTGGTTTCTAAAGGTAAACACAGGCAGTAGCTTTGAGATGAAACCTCAGAGTAGCTTCCCACGGTTCCACTCTTCCGCTGTAGGACAGGCCTGGAATTGACACGGAAAGCCAGGGCTTCCCAGTGACCAAGTCTCTGTTTGCTTTTTCCCTCCTGGAGCTGGAGATTTCATTTACCAAAAGTTCTATCAGCAACACGGCTCTCTTGAGAGACATGTACTATGGCTGCTGCATGCACTCCACTCTATGCGGAATGATCTGGTGTCTTCTGTTACTCTAGAGCTCAAACAAGTTGATCACAAATGCTCTTTTTTGGACTTAAACTTTTCAATTTGCTTCAGATACAACAATTATTTTTACTTATTCTGACAACTTTTTTTTTTTTTTTGTTCTACTATATATAAAACAGGAGACACACGGAAGAAATATGATTTATTCCAGCCTTATTTCAGAAATTTGCCTAATGTTAAAAATCTGTCATAACATTACATAAGACAGGGAGAAAGTGCAGCAAACCACACAATGTGTAAAGTCACATCACTGGAAAGTAAGTTATAGAAAGATATTTCAATTAAAGAGTTTGATAAATACCAGCAATAACCATATCTAATTATATACTTGCAGAGAAAAAACAGAAATGGGAAAGTATACAAAGAAATACATGACACTAGAGAGTATTTGCCTAAGCCAAAACCTTATAGGTGGGTATAAGAAAAGTTACAGCAAAGATGTAAATGTCGGTAGTTTTTGGATATTGACAAATATCAGAAATTCTGGCAGTTCAGGGTACATTAGCAAATTATTTTTACTGCGTCAAATGTAGGCAAGATGTATCTTACTAAGATTTTGTAGGTTTACTACATTACTTGAACAGTGTAATCTTCTTATATATATGCTAGCTGGAATCCAACCAGGCCCAAAGTAATTTACAGAAGGGTAATCCATCTAAGAAAGGACATAAATAAAAGTAAAACACAGCCCAGTAACACATGTGGGAAAAAAGTTAAACTGCAGAATGAGTGCAAGGTAAATATAATCCAATTAAGATTAAAACATAATTGAACAAACATTAATGTTACATTCATGATTTGAATTGACCCATATTCAATTGAGCCTAAGTGCCTCCTGAAGAATATGAAATCTTTCCACAAACTATGAAGCAAGCTTCTGCCTATAATGTCTTGTTAGCTGGAGTTTACACACCAGCCGACTCAGTTACCTGTGCTGCCCACATGTTGTGTCCACACACAAGCTTGAGTCAGCACCCAAAGACTTTACCAGAAGGGACAATTTGATTGTGCAGAGCAGGAAGGAGATGTTGGCTTGAATACTATCTTAATCCTCAAAGTCAGGTGAGCTGGTAGACTCATCGATATGTCCATGCCTTCATGCACAGCCTGTATAAACCAGTCCATACCGTTCATCTGTGGAGTTCCACCACAAAAATGGGCACACAGTGCTATGGGCACTCAGGGCAAGAAAAATTCATCTCAGCCATAAGCATGGCATATGGAGTATCCGAAAAGTCAAAAACTGTTGCTGCCATAAAGTGTGGATGAAAAGCAAGCAAGCCACAACTGAGCTGAGGCCAGCTTTGCGGATGTAAGTACAGCTAACAGGGAGCACAGACACCCAGTGGTTATATATATGTTGACAAAGTAAATAGTGCCAGGGCACAGGCTCAAGCACCGACCTGTAATGGTCCATCCTCTCTAATCTTAAGGAGGTCCCTGGCATAATAGTCCATTAGAGCCAGCTGTACTGGGTCTGGCTGGGATGAAGTTAACATATAGTGTTGTGCTTTGTATTTGTAGCTAGAATGATGTGGATACCACACCAATGTTTTGGCTACTGCTGAGAAGTGCTCACTCAGCATCAAGGCTGTCTCTCCAACGTGCCCCCAAAGCCAGTAGGCAGGGGGTGAACAAGAGGTTGGGAGGGAAAATAGCTGGGACATCTGACTCAAACTGACCATACCACATGATGTCATGCTCAGCAATAAAAGCTAAGGGAGGGGAGTGTATTTGTTACTAAAGTATTTGTCTTTTGAAGCAACCACTACGTGTACTGAAGCCCTGCTTCCTAGGAAGTGGTCAGACATCACCTGCTGATGGAAAGTAGAGAATAAATCTTTCTTTTTTTTTTTTTCTTTCCTTCTACACGCAGCCTTTGCTTTTTTTCATTTAACTACCTTTATCTGGACCCACAAATTTTTCATTTGATTTTCTCTCCCTGTTTTGCTGAGGAAGGAAAGTGAGAGAGAGGCTTGGTGAGCACGTGGCAGCAGCCAAGGTCAAGCCACCACAACAGCACATCCTCAAGTAATGGGACACAGTTCAGGGAATAGCACAGTGCCCTTATTCATGTAGAACCTTGAAAGGATGATTCTTACCTCTCATTTGGATAATATTGTATAAGGAAAACACCACTCTTTAGAGGCAAGCATTTGTCTCCAGGCAATTAGCCGTTCTGCCTCCCACTGATGCAGGCTTAGCACACTTACTATTCCAGTTACATTCTGCAGGCATTGGAAAGGATGCACAAGACATGAGGTTACCTGGGGCGGGCTTCACCAGAAATAAATTTTGTTATCTATAGTTTTGGAACTACTTGTAATGATACTCCCAGTTACCATCAGTGGAGAGAAACAGACATTTTTAGGACATAATACATCTGGTCTATCATAGACATAGGTTTAGAAGAATCACATCCTAAGTTACCTTTCCTTCAATAGGCTATAAGGGGAATGGGGACAACTAGGTCTCATGTAGACAACCGAGTTACAGATTACACCATTTACTCAAATGAGCCCTACCTCTGCTACCAAAGACGTTTTAATCTGTTACCATGAAAACATAGCTGTTGACACATTCCTGGATGCAGCCCTAAACAAGCCAAATGTTGATTTGCAAAGATGAATAAAACAAACTGCAACACCTCTGAAGCAGCTGCTGCTTTCCCTTTGGCTAAAGGATATATTGTTTTCTGTTGTATTTTAAGGAGCCTAACTGTATCTCTATGAGATACACCGACGTAAAACCCTTTGGAGTTATTACATTCTATCAGGTAGCTAATATGTCTTTAAAAATACTCTAAATGTATTTACAGGCTAGAGAGTAACAATCTGTCAAGTAATTCATGTTTCTGAAGTCTTTAATATGGTACATACATTTGGTAGGAATTCTTTTTCCCCAAGGAAAAAGCAGTGGCACTCCTGATTACATCACGCTAGAAAAATTGCCTCTCTAGCTTCTTGGCTGCATTAAACAAATGAAACTACTGTACATTATGTAAACACTTGTAAAAATGTCACTGGAAATTAAACAAGTTCTGTCTACCTCTTGAGGAAGATTCCTGTAGGTATTTCTCAACATAAAGTATTAGGGCTGGCTGGAGAATCATAACTCTCATAACTTGCAAAGTCCGATTTCTTACTGCACTGGAATGTGCTGAATAAAATGAAATAGCATAGAAAAAAATCAATTAGAGGGCAAGAATCTGCTCAGCTCGCTCTCTCTACAACAGTCTTCCACTCCCTGCAAGAGCCAACCACAGTACACCAAAATCCTCCTTTGCCAGAATGTCACACAAAGTGAAAGGCTTTGGCATACCAGGATATTGCATCAGCAAGGGGTATCTGAGCCAGCCCAAAACAGCATATCTCTTGAAAATAACAGAGCATTCAATACAGACCCAGCAGTCAGAAATTTTTGTGTCTTCAATCCATCACCTTATATTCAGGTTATATATCTATGTTCTTTTCTCAAGTAGCAAAGCTATTTACAATATCCTCAGCATCCTCGTGAATCACTCTCCACTTCTGCTCATTTAACTGGACAGCAGACAAAACTAACAATTTCTTTCAGAGTTTTGGATGTTGGAGGTGGGAAAGAAGAAGGAAAGATATTTTGTGGTGGTGTTTTTGTAGACCCAGATTATAATAGACCAGTGTGCAGTGCGGGCATTAGCAGATGGTAGAAAACCTTCGTGCTAGCGTCACCAGAGGAGAAAATACAATGTGGAACAAAGTTCCCTACTGCAATAGTGGTTTGGACCACATAATTTAGTCCTTGTACCTATGCTTTCCTACATGTGAAGTACAGCTAATAATCCTTCTCTATTTTCAACTAACGGTGGATCTGGGTATTAACAATCCCTAAATAATCAAGAAACTCTGTTAAGCATATCTTTTTAAAAGAATTTTTTTAAAGAAGCTTTAGCTATTCTTAGCATAATTGTTTTTAAAATTGAAGTTGCTATCTCTTTGGAATTTCATAATTTCACCCTTAAACCAAGCATCTAGACATTCAGAGCACTCCAAAGACCTATGAATTCTCTCCATACAAACTGCTGCTGCTGTCCAGGCTAATTTAAATTATGCCTTTTTCCTCTTAGGAAAACTTCTGAAATTAGAATCTTGTCAGTTGATTGGCAATTGGCATTAAGCCAGGATATAATTCCCTGGTATGCGCCATTAAACCTCACAGTAAGGATTAATTAGTACTGCAAAAGCACTTTGAAAATGAAATGTGCTGTATACTAAATAATTATTATTTTTATTATTATAACATTGTAAGAAAATTAGCAAGTGACTAAGAGACAGTTTACAAGACCTCCCACTGAAAATTACATTAAGTGGCCTATTTCTGAGAGATCATCCAAATAAAAATTGCCCACCTCTATATACATCTAAATCTATTTCTGTAAGGTGTCATAATGGATCAGCGCTGGTAATACAGATGGGTTTGGATGTGTGATCAGTGAAGAAAAATTTGCAAAGTAATTCACAAGGCATTGGTATAAAAGATTGTTTGCCTATTATCTGCGGTAGCCATATATAGGCATATATGGACAAACATAATTTGTGGAGATCCATGGCAAATAAGCTGCAGAAATCACTTTGATTAGCCACTTATCTCTAATAAATAAATGAGGAACTGATTCCAAATACATCCTTTACAATATCTAGCACAACTTACCCAGTTTTTATACAAAAACCAGATTATTTTTTTTCACACTGATGAAAAGCATAAATTTCCCATGCTTCCAGATAATACCTTTCTCCTCAAAGGCTAAATGATTTGCATTAGGTTGTCCCAAATAGTCTGGACTGATTTATAACCATCTTCATTATTCAGAATAAAGAAAGGAAAGGAAAGGAAAGGAAAGGAAAGGAAAGGAAAGGAAAGGAAAGGGGAAAGGGGAAAGGGGAAAGGGGAAAGGGGAAAGGGGAAAGGGGAAAGGGGAAAGGGGAAAGGGGAAAGGGGAAAGGGGAAAGGGGAAAGGGGAAAGGAATATTCCTCTTTTCCATCAATGTAAACTGAAATTTGGGTAGGTTAATTATATGTTGTGAAAGAATCATAGAGGCCATACACTGACCACCTGACATGCCTTCCAGGACAGGGATGACCTCTGTTTCCAGAGACTGCAAACAAACTATGGACATAAAGCATCTTGGCTAAGCACGTACAATTAGGCGAGGTGACATACACACTCCTAGCATAGACGAAGATACATGTGTACAAACGCAATCATTTTCAAATTAGAGCTATGGTATCAGCCTCTCTACGAAAGCAAAATGTGAGATTTTTATAATTCATGTTCAGCTATCACTTAAAAGACTTGCTTCATAATTGTTGAAGCTGGGGAATCAACTTTTCTGGGAGTGAAAACTGAAGCTTTGGATGAGAATCATCAGAAGCCTTTTTCTACATTCCTTCAGCTAACCCTTTCCCTGTTTCCTTGCTTAGCAAAAGGAGAGGTAGGAGGCTATGCATTTGCAAACTCTAGTGTAATAAATGGCAGTGAGCCATGAATAAATCTACCCAGTGGGACACTGTAGAATCTTGCACATAATCTGCATGAAAAAATGCAGTTTTGAGGCTCTGATTCAGACTGATATTTCCCATAAATTTTTTTCTTTGTATTCTTCCAACTGTGTGACTACACCCAAAAAAGCTACAGAATGGCCTAATCTGTCTTTCCAATGCATAATCTAAGCCTTAGCTCCGGCAAGGACTGGTGCTTTCTCATTAAATGAGTTTGCACAAAGATACGTTCTGCTCAGGCTTTTGTGTTGGCTTCTGCTCTTTAACAGACAAGATGCTTTCTAAGGTATAAAGTATGAATTAATGGGAGCAGCACTGCAGTTATTTTTAGACACCATTAGTCAGTTCCCTGGTTAAACAGGAGGAGTTGCATGTTCAACAGAGAAAGAAGTCTGTGGTGGAAGACAGATGGGAAGCACATTCAGCACATTCTGTGGAAGAAAATTTGGGGCGCTATCTATCAAAAGTCACACAAAAGGCAGCTCTGAACCTATGACAGTACATGAAATTTGTTAGTGGTAATGTATAGTCACAGAGCATGGAAAAGATTAAATGGAATGTCATTTATACATTATTTACTTTAGTTTTGAGGACTAGCAGGCAGACTGCTGCTCTTTAGAGACTCATGCTGATAGTCCAGGTTAAATCTTGGTGAAAAACGTGCACAACCTCTGGCTCATACCTTTCCTGCCCTTGAAAGCTTTTTGTGAAACGAAAAGATCACTCATCACTGACTTTATTTTGAACTCAACAGAGAGAGGTTTATACACACTAGCTATAGCCACAAGAGAATTTCTAGAATAGTTTGGACTAGAATAAACCTTTAGTTGATCGTTAATATGTTCATTTCCTCATACTGTCAGTGATAATTAAACCATTCCAAAAAGAAGATTCCTAACCTTGCCCATCTCCTCCTTCCTCATTAAATTGCTTATTACAGTTAATTTTTATCAATGCTTTACATAATATTTGGCCTATATATTTCCTCTATAGTATTAAAACATTTCTTCTTCAACCCTCATTTGCTAATGGGAATAATTGATCCTTGTCCTCTTCTGAGCAGTGTTTCATGCATTTGTGACAGCTGTGTTTCTTCTCTGGTTATTTGTTTAATTTGAGGTTCAAAGAGCCTAACTAGTAGAATGTCCTGACAGGGAACAGTAAGTCAAACATAGTGGAAATCCAGATTAGAAGGTCAGTCCTGCAAGGTGCAGCATAATTTCTGCAACGGGAGAAGTGCTCTCAGCTCTCTTTCCAGGAGTCTGGAAAGATTTGGAAATGTTCTGCATCAAAGATGTTTTTCTTCTATTTGGGTATTTTTGATATATCTGTTCTGCATCAGGAATATTTTTCTCAGGTTAGCCCCAAATATACGTTTAGAAAATTTCGGGGCATCTTGCAAAATCAGAGTAAGGGATTCAGATAGATGAATGATACATGTAGTGATCAATATCAGTAATAATGGGGAGAAAAGAATAAAAACTTATAAAACTTAGCCTTATTATGGCTAGATAATTCTTTTGTTAATAAGGTTTTTCAAGAAAAGTGTTTTCACAGAAAATGCTTGGAATAATATTAATTCTAGAAAAAATAATTGTCATGGCAAGTTGTGTAACAAGCATTTTCATTCTTAAACAATCTCAATTTTAATAAATTCAAAATAAATCTTAATTTCAAAAAGTAAGGAAAAAATTTATTTGGGAATTTTAAAATCATCATAGAATCATAGAATGGTTTGGGTTGGAAGGGACCTTAAAGATCACCCAGTTCCAACCCCCCCGCTGTGGGCAGGGACACCCTCCACTAGACCACGTTGCCCAAAGCCTCAAAATTAATATTGTATTCAAATGTTTAGAATAATTTTGAAGCAGTTTGATAATTATCTGTAAAAACCTTTTAAAATGTATCAAAAACAAAAAACATTTTTTAGTGTAGCACTCTTTTTAGAAAGAAAAGGTTGTCAGCTAGACACATTTCATATTACTGTATTCAGAATAACACATCACCTCTAAGATAAGGTACTCCAAAAGAGCATTTAAGTTTTTTAAAATGACATAAAAAATATAATACATATTATCCCTGTGTCATATAGACAATTTCACAAACCAGTCTCCAACCTTCTGTTCAACAACAGCCTAACTTGTGACATTATTTGTATTTTAGCTCATGTTCTAGACCACTGAATCATTCTGCATCTCTATTAAATTTTACAATAGTTACCAAATAGTTGGACTACAGTAACTGTTATCTATTCTTGTACGTGTGCTGTGACTGTGGCAATTCATAACTGCTTATTAACACTAGCAGTTCAATCATTTGGTGCTGGTTTAAATGATCCCTGACACAATATATGAGAGGGACGGCATCAGCCACGTGTTGTAATTTACAGCAGAGAGGAAGTTAGCATCCTAACATTGACCACACTCACAGATTAAAAACACGCCATTTCTTGAAGTTTGTCTCAAAAAGCAGAAAGTTATATAATTATTTAGGTTGTAAAAGGGAGCTCTGAAGGCCCTCTGATCCAACCCCCACTCAGTGAAGTACTAATTTTGACAGCTGTCCCCAGTAAAGACAGAGAAGCTTTGTAAAATGTATCAACCCATTGTATTTTATCCCAACCACACAAGAGTAGGGGAGGAACCTAGAAAATTCTGTCACTCTGCTTCTTGACAGTATATTGGCAGAAAGAGAGTGGTGGGTCAAGCCAGTCTACCCAAAGGGACACACTCCCTTTGATAGGACTTTCTTCACCATGAAACTCATCCACAACAGCTGGCCCTTCAGCTGGCAAAACAGGCAGGTTGAAAGACAGCTTTCTATGAACTGGTCTCACAATATTATGTTCAACACATTTCCCTCCATACAGGAAATTGAAAAAAAAAAAAATTGTATAAAATACTTGAAATTTATAAAATTATTTTGAAAAGTTGTATTTAGATACTATCAGTACTTTAAAGAATGGCAATATTATCCTTACTCTTGTGTTATATTGGCTCTATACCCTCAAGCCTATTACCACAATCCTGACATACACTTAGGACCCAGGAGCTACCACAATGATTCCAGTCAAGAATATGAGATGACAGTTTATGATGTAAAAGAGCTTCAAACAAGTTTGTAAAAAATGAACAAAAAATCAGGCTCTTTGGTGTGGATCTTCTCTCCTAATATCAGGCGGATAAATGAGATGCATAACACGGTAACCCAGTTATTGAAGGTCTCTCTACAATCTTTAGAAATAAAATGGAGATCTCCAGAGAATGGTTTAAGTTACCTAAGGTCTGAATTACTCTTTGTCTCTCCACAGACATGGCATTTTTGCCTCTTATTTAGCTGAGGCACCTAAGAATGTAGGATTAGGTGACATCATGTGATAAGGACTGTATGTCTTTGAATTTTTATGGCTTTCGACTCCAAGTTGTTATTGTTATTACAAAACAAGCTAAATCATAATGCTGATAATGTAACAGGCATTAACTTACAGATTTCCCAAAAAGATATAAGACAATCGTTATGAATTCAAAATATCCTCCAGAGGAGTACATACTTCCTTCACAATTTCACAGATGTTTTCTCATTTTCCAAACATTTCAGCTTCACTAGGATTTAATGTATCTTTCTTTTAGTGTACAAAGCTCAGTACAGCACTTCTCCAGCAGCCTCCAGGATCATCACTGCGTCATGACAGTAATCCTATGAGACTGGTTGCCATTGATTATGACTGCAGAATCATATTTGCCCTCTCCCCTTCACCTTGTACCCCTACCAAGCTTCACTGTGTAAACCTGTTTCAACTGTGGTTGACAGTGCAAATTTCCTAATGGATTTATGTAGCTAAATTACTGGAGAGAAAAAGAGAAAAAAATCAAATCTTCCATAGCACCTTTACTTTCCTGCCTGAATTTTCTTTCCTAAATAAAATAGGTGATATGTCTGCAGAAGCTAGAAGCAGGAAATAATGCAGTGGTAAGCCAGTGCAAAGAAATGACTGATTTGAATCTTTATATATGTAAGGAATCAAAGAGCTCATCGCGCACCCCAAGCTCCCCCTACACATCTAGCTTTTGCTATAAGATATTGTATTCAAAATGCATCCTAGACACTGACTGAAAAACTGGGCTTGATCTTTGGGGAGGGGTGTGGGGGTGTGTGTGTGTAATCAAGACAGCTAGATTGATTTACATCAGGTAAAAAACTTATTTTTCTTTTTTAAGTAATCTGTGAGGTACACTATGTATTTGCAATGTTACTGTGGTATGTATGCTTTAGTGTTGAGTAGTGCCATGAATAACTACCACAGTAATTTCATAAGATATAAATTATTACTAACCCCAGGCTATGATAATTCATGAATTCCAAAGCTTTTTAATTTAATATGCATATTTTATGTATTTGAGGATGAAAAGCGCCCTTTTTAGGCTGACTCTGTTTTGATTTACACCCTTAGGACCATGACTGAGAAATGTTATTTCACACACAGAGGGAGGGAGATCATCACTGAATAACAAAAATATCATCTATATTGATGTGCAGAAAATAGATTGTTTCTTTTCACATATTATGAATGCTTCTCAATGCATAATTTTAGATATTCAAGATAAAAAAAAAGAAAATTACTAATTGAAAAAATTGTAAGAGGCCACAGTTATGGCAGTCTGAGATACAATGTTTATACAAAATGATCATGACTAAGTGCAAGAGGTACATAATTGCCTTCATAATTTGACTGTATGCTACTGCTAAAATATGCCTAAAAATAATACCTTCAATTGTGTATCATACAGATGTTGTGAAAAATGCCCCATTTACACCAGATAAATTCATCAGTGGTCATTCAGATCACAACAGAATTATTTGAATATAAGTACTATTTGGGACAAAATTGAGCTTTCTGCCATAAGAAAATTGCTACTCCAAGCCAGTATTCAATAAGTCATTTTTAAAGTATTTAGAAGTATTTTTTTTAAAAAAACTGAAGAATTTGCAGGGGTTTATTTAAATGAACACTTCTACAATAAATATCACCCAAGTTATTTAAACCAAAGACTTGAAAAAGAATGAGAGTTTTGTCAAGATAGGATGCAAATCGTCATTTCATTTTTAAATGTCAGTTTAAAGTGAAAATTTTATAAAATTTTTACTCCAAATTTCCTCCTCTATAAATTAACATTTTCTGATGCAGGCTTCCTATCAGTTTCTATGACAGTAAGAACTAAATGTAGTTTGGAGATCTTCCCTGAAGGACAGGTACATACTGCCTCACACCAGGCAGAGGCCACAGAACAAACTGAGGATGCCAACCTACGATGCTTGGCAGGTTTAGGTTCAGTCAGAGGATGCTACCCTAACTCACTTTTTCAGCTACTATCCAGCTATACAGCTAAATGAAACAAAGATTTTGAATCAAAGCTTGTAACTGCCAGTTCAGAACACAAATGGAAAGATGGTATCTGTGGACTGCAGCGCTGGGAACCACAGATTGTTTATTCCTCAACCACAGCAATAGCAACAACAACCCCTACTAAAAGGTGGGGAAAACCACTTGGTACACTCACGTCTTGAATGTCAAGAGCAGTAACAAGAATGAGCAACATCAACAAGAACCATCCAAGTACAGACTAAAATCTCCTGCAGGGAGAATACATCGTTATATTCCTTCTCATTAGAGAATTTACTCTCTTGTACCTCTAGCCAACTACATTGGTCAGACAGCAAAGGACACAACCAGAAAATCTTCCTCTCTGGGGTCCATTTGCCAGCAGGGAAAAAAAAAGTATGTTTTCACTGTTGTCAGAGAGAACCACAGCAGGTTCAAGCAAGCTCTTGCTTGATCAGGCAGGAAAGCACCAATCTCACAGCTTGCATTGTCAGCAATACTTCCATGAAAGGCACACAGATAAGAGACCACTTTCACCATTATTATGTTTTACAAGGAGGCGGAGAACATATTTAAGGGTATAATTCTCCTAAATAGTTGTGACTTTGGCATTTTTAGTGTCAGATGGACATTGCATTAGCTTGTAAGTAAAAACGTGCTACTTGATAAGCCTTGCCATTGTGAATCTGAAAGTCACCACAACAACAAGGCAGCAGAAACCAGAGCTGAACCTAGATCTTTCCCCTGAAAGGGATTACACAGCACAGATTTACCAAAAAATATTATTTCTTTTGTTCACTCTTTATTCACACACATTTCTTTTATTTTACTAGTTTTACTTTGCTTAGTTCTATCAAGAACTAAGATTTGCTTTAGGAAAATATGCTGGCTGTTAAAATATTTGTATGTAAATCAAAAGAATATCAAAGATAAAACATAGAAAACTAAGCCTTAAATGGACACTTGTACATGCACAGGGACACTGTGGCTGTTTCTGATCTGTGAAGAAGAGAAAAAGAGAGACATGATCTTTGTTCGTTAGCATGCATGACAGCCATGGAATGGCTTGGGAATTTAGAGCGGAAGCACTAAGAGAAACACTTTCCTGGTAAAAAGTTCAGTAGAAGAAACTTGTGCTTATGGGGCAGGCAGTCTTTGTTAACATGAAGGTGTGAATCATGAGCCTCCAGAGCTGGAAGTACAAACTGCTGCATTTTGAGGTAAAGAGATAAGTATTAGAGCTACAAAGCTGGACACAGAAGCTATATCTACACTTGAAACTTAAGCACATCTGGGATCATGCCTTGGCCTGGGACAATGCATGGTCTGACCCAGTTAGCATCACTGAATTCACAGTCTCTAAAATAGGGTGGCTGCATCCTGTTGGGGAATTTACTGTACCCCTTGAGGTGAACTAAAGACATTTGTGTTTAAATATATTAAAAAAAAAAAAAAGAACAATGCATTGGATAGAGTCCTACCACCATAAGCAGTTCTACAAGGAGTCTGCAAAGATGTGTCATGAGCCGATTTCTTATATACACTTACACCAGAACTAATCCTGTGAGCATCAGCATTAGGCACCTCAACCAGGCTTTGAGTTCATCCCCCAGCGCCAGCTCTGCTGCCTAAAGGTAACCCTTGAGTGCTCACATTCCAGGATTGCAACAAGAAATGCTGCGGCTATTTCTTATCTCTTCACCAGGTGAAATTTCGATACCTTGCAGACAAGTCCTTCTGTCTTTGGCATCCCTGCCTCCAGTTAGTTTACCCCCTTCTGCAGTTGGGCCTTGACCTCCATGCCAGATCATTCCTTGGTCACAAATTACCGCTGCTGAGCAGTTACAATTTGAATTTCCCCTTCAATGCAAACTGCCAAATGGGAATGGTTCTGCATCTGTGCAAATTCCCAAAGTACATGCAGGAAAGGGTACTGGTTGGCACAGTCTGAAACCATGGTCAGTGACAACTCAGACCAGCTGATCAAACTCAACTGTCCAAGTACATTCCCTTACACTGTTGAAGTTACTGGTACAGATATAGTCAGAGGGGGGACATTATCACTTGATCAGTGTTTACAGTGATTTCCTTTTCCCCTCAGCCAGCCTAAAATAATTCTTTTCCTCAGCCTTCTACACTGGCAGTATGACTTCTTCCCTGTCCACTTCTAGAGTGTGCAAGGGAAGTCACCAAGACACCACAAATCTCACGTACAAGAAATTGTTCTGCAGCAGCTTTGAAGTTCTCTGTTCTTTACATCATGCCCTTCTACACCTTTTTTTTCCCTCTCCACCTCCCATCAGTGGAAAACAAACCCACAAGAAGAGCCATAGGCTGAGACGCTTTGCCAGAACAATATCATCTTCAACAAGAGCTGCACAATGCACAGCACTGAATGAACTGCAGGACAAGCTAGAGGTGAGAAAAGGAGTACAGGCTGACCAAGGCAACCCAGGAACCCCAGAGACATAGCTTAAATGGGGGCTGAGCTCCCACTTCTTTCATATTCTTCCCCAGCACCCAAGAAGAGCTTTGTATAATTCCAACATAATTTCTTCTCATCCTTCAGACGTAACTTTTTCCACTGTGCAGGGCCATATTTTCATAACAGATTTTCACCATGATTTATAACTTCTGTGAGAGTCATAAAAGTGTCTTTCCTCACAGAATGAGATATGCCTGCATTTCTTGTAAAGTGGATTAACAACTTGGTTTATGGTTACTGTTTTTAAGCTCTCCAGTCACAAATACGCTATTTTGATAATTTCTGTCATGTTTCAGCAAAATAAAATTATTAATTGCAAAAGAACTTTCAATAATTTCATTCTTTATCTCAATAATATCAATGTTCTACATCCTTCTAAAATAATAATAGATGATACAACCCAGAAAGTGGGAAAATAAACATTCAGGGGTTTCAGTGTTTAAATCTGGGTAAAATTAATTCAGACATAAGCATGCATAAAAATATCCTGGTATTCTGCAGTTTCTCAAATCATTAGCTCTCTGGAATAAGGACTGTGTCTTTGCTGTGCTTTTCACATAGCCTAATGGCACACTGACACTGACTGAGGCCTCCAGGCACTCCCACAATGTAAATACAAATCACAATTAAAATTATGATGGTGATGCCTTTCACTTTTTGAGTAAACAGCTGAAATGAGCTCTATTCTTTACCTGACAAAGGATTACAACATTGCATTTGATGCAACATTATCTATGATCAGTGCTCCGGATACCAGTGTTTCTGGTGGTAGGAAGAATGTCTTTATTGTTTAAACAATATCAAATATCATAAATAGAATATGAGCATAAGTCACAAGAGGAAAGGAGGCGAGGATGGTCTCTTGAATTAATAAAAAAATTAAGATCTAAGGTAGTTAGATATCTAATTTTCATTGTGAAAAATGGAAACTCTGTGCCTAAGTATCTTCAGAAACCCGGGCTTAAACTGAAGGCCTTGTGACTCTGCTATCAGCTGTGAATACTTCTACTGAAATCGCTGGGGCTTGTTCAGTACAGCCCAACAGCCCCGGTTCAGCTAATGTTCCTGCCAGGTTACTGTAGTACATGGCAAGCCCAGAATTAGAGCTAGAAACCCCTGGATTGTCATTAAATACGCGAATGAGGGGGACAGCACAAATGCAGCGCTCTGCCTAGTGTCATACCATTCTTTAGCAGGGAACCATCCACAGCTGGACAAACAGTTAGATACAGCCCTGGCTTGCAAACAGCCCAAGGAGCAGACTCAGCTAATACAAAGGACACTCACTACAGATGTCAACTAGAACCTAGACAAGCTCACTGTAGGTTGAAGATCTACCCACAAAACAATTCGTGCAATGAGGCCATACTGCTCTATACCATAGCATTGTACAAGAGAAAAATACCACCTGCAAGCACTAGACTGCCCAAGTCCTGCTCTGCAATGCAGCTGAGTCTCATGATCAACTGGCTTTTCAATGGAAGTACACAGTCTGAGGCATGAACCTATTACACAACAAAGAATCTATGTTGGAGACAAACTTTGATGGAGGAGTGGATTTTTTGACACGTAACAAAAGAATAAAGTCAAACTGAAGACTTTCCCAGTGTGGGATTTGACATCTTTCTGATGTCAAATAAATTTAAGATCCTGCTGCATTCTTTCTCTCAGTATTAGAGTTTGTCAGAGACATTTTCTCTCTGACTATCAAAATTTTTAGGAATTTAGTGTCTTTGAACCACACTATTTAATTTGCTTCAAATTAGCCATTGAGTGAGGAAGCAGAGGCAGAGGGACAGATATGGAGACAGTACAATCACATACACTTTGTTTCCATGGAAAATGAGGCTAACAAGCATAATAATCCTTATAAAGTTGCTTTTTTATATAAATAATTGCATTTTCCTGCTGTATATATTTCCATTATTATTGTTTAATGTAAATTGCTATCTATCTACACAGCATGAGTTATTGCCAGGATGTTTAAAAGGGAAGAGTAAAAAGCTGAGATGCAATGCAATGGATAAAAAATATTTCAAATGTGTTTAAGTATATTGATTTTGCCTTTGAAACTGAAAAACCTAATTTAGGAGGATATGTCTATTAATTTGAATTTGGAAATAAGAAAAATGTCTCATGATTCCTTCCCCCTATAAACTAAATTATAACCATGAATTTTTGAGATGTATTGTTTTATGTGATGAATTTCTACCAGCCATCTACTTAGGAAATCTTATGAAAGCCTCCTAACAAAGGCTAACCTACAGATTTAATAGGGTAGTAAACTTTACAGGGCAAAACCATTACAAAATTACAAGACAGATATAATTTGATATTATTTCTCTATAACACAGTTAACCACATAACATCTATCTTGTCAGCCTAGTTAACAATCTCCATTCATTTCACCATACATAATAAAACTAAACATGTGAAAAACAGTCTAATTAAAAAGCTTATGCTCTTTTTAAGATGACTGAGTTCTTAGTTTTCCACACAAATTTCCCACCAATTCCCAGAATTGAAAGGAAAGCAAACAGTCATGTAAATTATCTATAAGGTCATTACTTTTGAAGGTTAATTAACATAAATTATAAATATCAACAATATTAAAAGATAAAGAATTTCATTTTCCTCAAATCATACACATATTTTGAAAGCAAACTGGGTGTATCATAAACTTAAACATATAACTACTCATAGTGATAATACTGCCCTGAAATCTTATCCAAAAAGCTCAATACAAATGTATCTACATCTAGCTAAATAAGCAAGCGACAGAGCCAAACACAGAAAATTCTCTTCTGCATTCTTCCTAAAAGAATGATGAAAAAGCACTTTAAGCGAAGGGGCTTTTTTATTTATGCAAAGTAAAGGAGCAATGATAGATCAGGTATTAAACTAATTTAATCCAACACTCTTATTCTCAGCAGTGTTTTCCTGTAACTGCAATGAAACAGTGTAAGATTTTGCCCAGTGCTGCTGTCCAAAGGAGCTAGGTCGTCTTGGTCTCGATTCTGTGATTAGTCTGTTTCAAATGGGTTTTATACTGCTACTGTCACTATAGCATCTAAATACCACCTAGGAAGACATTTAGGCAAGGCTAAAGCTCCCTCTAACATGCAGTTTGTTCTTTTTCTCACTCTTTCCCTGGGATAAGAATTCCAGGGGGAATATATCCCTGGGATATGATGTTCACATTATAGTGTTTGAGTTGAGGTGTGGTTTTGTTGGGTTTGCTGCCATGCTATACTGCTATGTGTTTATATCGAAGAGGGCCAGTCAGGTTCTACTTTGACTAGAAATGGTTAAGTGTTGGGTTATTAGTTACATACCTGATTTAACACTTTCTCCTTTAATTTTACCAAAAATCATTGTTGTCATACTTAAAGCATCTCTTTACAGGAGCTGGATCTAGACAGTCATCATTCACAAAGGTCAAGCTGCATGTATGGCAAATTCAAAACAATTATTTACTTTCTTACTTTCAAATAGTTTAGACTGTCCATTTTTCTTTACAGATCTGCTGTGTGATGGGAGAAAGTTTTTCTCATCAAAACACTTTTTCCTTTAGATTCTGAATTTATCATAGTCCTACTTCTAAACACCATATGATAAGAGGACCGGTTTATGTTCCCAGTCAAAGGGTTAAAGAAAAACTCAATCAAAATGACCCAACATTTCCTATTCACTTGTAGAATCATAGAATATCTCAAGTTGGAAGGGATCCATAAGGATCATCAAGGCCAACTCCGTGGTCCTCACAGGACTACCTAAAACTAAACCATATGACTAAGAACATCATCAAGATGCTCTTTGACAGGGTTGGTGCCATGACCACTTCCGTGGGGAGCCTGTTCCAGTGATTGACCAGCCTATCAGTGAAGAACCTTTTCCTAATGTCCAGTCTGAACTTCCCCAATGCAGATTCATTCCATTTCCTTGTGTCCTGTCACTGGTCACCAGAGAGAGGAGATCAGCACCTCCCCTCCACTGCCCCACTTGGGGAAGCTGTAGAATGTGATGAGGTCACCCCTCAACCCTCTCTTCTCCAAGCTGAAAAAACCAAGTGACCTTGGCCACTCCTCGTAAATCTTGCCCTTGAGATCTTTCACCAGCTTGGTTGCCCTCCTCTGGACACACTCTAATAGCTTGATGTACTTCTTATATTGAGGCACCAAAAACTGCACACAGTACTCAAGGTGGGGCCACACAGTGCAGTGTAGGGTGGGACAATCACCTCCCTCGACCAGCTAGCTATGCTGTGCTTGATGCACCCCAGGATATGGTTGGCCCTTTTGGCTTCCAGGGCACTCCATTGACTCATATTCAACTTGTCATCAACCTAAACCCCCAGATCTCTTTCCTTGGGGCTGCTCTCCAGCCTCTTGTCTCCCAATTTGTACATATAACCAGGATTACCCTTGTCCCAGGTGGAGAATCCAGCACTTGCTCTTGTTAAATTTGTAAAATTGTTAAATTTGGCAATTGTCCAGCTCTCTAACCTATCCAGATCTCTCTGTAAGACCTCTACCCTTGAGGGAGTCCACAGCTCCTCCTAGTTTAGTGTTGTCGGCAAACTTTCTTAATATGCATTCGATTCCTGTGTCCAGATCATTTATAAAAACATTAAAGAGCACTGGCCCTAAAATTGAGCCCTTGTAGTTAAAGCCAACCTGGAACTTTTCTTATCTTGTCCAATGGAAGGGCAGGCTTTTGATCCCATGAATATTTTCTTTCTTTTGGGCATTTTTAGCAGGTGAAGCCGTGACAGCCACAAAAAGCCATGAGGTACCTTGCTGGCAGTATTTGACAGGAGAAGAATGAAAGGTTCATCCAGTAATTCTTATGTAGGCAAAAATCCTGTGTAATGCACCAGGACTTTAGCCTGAGTGAGGGAATCAAGGCTCTTATCAAAAGCCCACTGTAGTCAGTGGCAGCATCACTAGTGCAATGAATGAGGTTTGAGCCATGTCCTCACTGCAGTAAATGGAGGTGAAATACAGAAAGGCTAATCAGATAAAGACATACATGATGCAGTGCTGAGTACTGCACCACGTTATTTTTGTGTGTCTTTAATAAGGCCACCAGCCTACAAAAAGTTTCTCCAGCCTTACAGCTGAAGTTGCATACTTTGTATACCAAATATGCTTTGTCAGTAAGAGAAATAGAATGACTGTATAGATTGGGGCACTCCTCTGACCTAAATTTCATTGCCTATCCTAATAGATGTTTAAGATGTTTGTGGAATAGTTCAAACCAAGAGTGAACCATTTTGCTAAACTGTTTGAATGCCTGTCAGATCACAGGTGTAAGAAAGGGAGGAATACCTTAGCTCTGGGACTGGACAGGGTTTAATGGGCATGGCTCTGCTGGGAGCAGATACCCAGATGGCTGTGCAATTTTATGGGTGGAAGCTTTGGTACCTATAGCAACTGAGGGGTACTGAGGAGCTAAACTTGGAATTTTGAACCTATGTGACTACAGTCCCAACATTATTTCCTTGGAGTCAGTTGTGAAGCAGGTAACTGACCCAAAGTCTTTCAAGACTGAAGTTAATGCCCCTGCTATCAGATTATTTCTTCTCTCTAAACTTTTACTGCATGCAGACTTGTTAAATACCCTTTGCTGTAATGGCATGACTGCTCACTTGCTCTGAAGACATTTTTTCTTAAAAAACCTGACAATGCATACTGGACACATGGAATGTAAGAGAACCGGGATTCTTCTAAATACACATTTCTATTATTCCTTGACAGACCATCTGTTAGGCCAGAGGCAAGCGTCCACTGCTGTTTCTCACGTGACAAATCACATGGCCATATATATTATAAACTATCTGGTATTATTAACTCACTCTACAGGCAAAACTCATAAATGTACACACAAAAATAAAGCCTTTGCAGATTATGCAGATATTGGCTGTTTTTCTGTGTAATAGGCACAAAATATTTTGCTTACAAATAACTTCCTGGTTAGTCAGATAACTAATATTAGTTTGAGGAGAAGAACTGCACATCTGGTGCTTGAAACTAAAATAACCACTATATGAAGCCTTTGAACCAGAAAGGAATCAGTCCAACCTAGTTCTATATCTACATCAGAACCTAAGTAATATTTACCTCTTTTATGATAGAAAGCTGAATATCTGTGATATTTCAACATTGACTTTTCCTATCAATTTTCAGTGTTAGTATCTCATGCTTCTTGAAAGATATTCGGCATTGATGATCTAGAAGTCTGAATTTACCTTTATACGTATGAGTGAGGCAGCAGGGTTTCAAACTCATTCATACTACTATATAAATTCATTGGAGTGCAAGTCAAGAGAAAAGCCATTTCTCAGAAATTCAACAGAATATTGGCAGTAAATTGGCTACCCTCACATCTTAAGATTTGTCAGAAAAGCAAAAAAAAAAAAAAATTGTTCAAGATGCTGACACATTTGGCGGTTGTTGGGGCTTTGTCTTTTTTTCTTCAGCAGCATTTTGGTCAGCCCTAAACTTTACTGTTTGTTTTGCCTAAGACTGAGCTAGATATCTTGTTATAAGTATGCAGTGATATATTTGTCCCTAATCGTAAACTGACAGGGTTATCAGTCACAAAGTAGTCCATATTTGAACTGAGTTAAAATGAAATACACATCACTGAGCAAGATCTCTCGTATGTTTGACTTTAGTGGTTTTATCATGCTTGAGATTAATTGACCATTTATTTAAGTCAGTGTAATAAATGAAAATATCTCTGTTTTCCCTATTTTTTCTATACACCAATAGCTTCTCTTTAATTTAGCTAGGTAATTGGTGACTTATATGCTTATTTTCTCCCTTTGCTAATTTAATATTATTAGAACATGACCTTCTTGATGGCTCTGAGGAATACATCCATTTATCACATGTACTGTGAAGAAAGTTCCAGTTTTCTATGCCTACCTTTTGCTCATAGGTCTCCAAGTTAATACAAAATTCTGGCCAACGTGTTTTGTGACAATGGCAAACCATCAAATGAAAAACTTTCTCACTGAACTTTGTGAGAATAAAGTAGACAGTTACCTCTAATCAAGTCTGTCAAGCTTCTGCTTGGAAATATATCCAGCCCCCGAGGGTTGGGGAGCTTTTCCTATTAATGCTTTAAATCAGCTGGGCACCTTTCTTTAATTCATAGTCTCTACTTTCATTAGACTTTCAAAAGGAAACTGCAGGTTCAGTTCTAACCCATTCTTAACCGCAATAATAACCACATGCCAGCTTTTCAAGTACAATGAATGTAATGGGAAAAGATGAGACTGTATTACAAACCTTCACCTCTACTACAGTCAGAGGATTCAGATGAAAAACTGTAAACATTAAGGAAGCATAGCAGTGAGGACCCTCAGAAGCACTCATACTCCTCAAATACAAAAAGAGGACTTTTGCATATTTCACTCTAAAGGAAGACCTAGTAGTTGCAAAACTGAAATACAGAACACAGGTAGTTCTGGGAATGAAGAATGCTCACTGCAGTTGAGGTCACTCTTTCTCTACTTGAGTACATGCACATGAAATAATTTCCAATATACTGAATCTAAAATATAATGCAAAGTAATTATCTACTGTTACTGATTTGCTCTTTGAATTAAGTTGTGATGAAAGGGGAAAGGTTTCAGGCCTTAAACTAAACTTATCTTACGATAAGAGTCCAGAGAAAGTAATGAGTTTGACACATAATCACTTCAAAGTTAATGCTAGAGTTAGACTTAGACAGACTGTGGATAAAAATAGGAATTTGTGAAGTCTAATGAGAAAAAACCTAAAATGCCCTGTAATTAACAAGATTAACAAGATTCAGGACATCACACAGACAAGTCAGTCTAATTCTATTCTTAGAAATACTCTTCTTTCATCTTTCTCCCAATTGATCAATCACAGCATCAAGGTCCAGACTAGGGCCACTCTTAATTAAAAATATATAGAAAAAAATTCTGCAACCCTAAAAATCTGGGGAAAATAAATGCCACCCCCAAGATGCTGAACAATTCTGTCCATAGAAACTGCTGGAATTCATGAAAACAACAAGATTGTTAGTAATTAAGAAAGTATTAAAACAGCCAAAAAATCAGGGAAATGTTACAATAAATAACATAATATCCTGTCTAACAATATCTTTAGCAGCAGTCTATCTTACTTTCTTCCCAGGCAACAGTATCTTAATCGCAACACCTTGCTAGGTGCATTCATCAAATACCAGTAAGATGGTAAATCAGCAAATAATACGATAGCTCTTTGCTGTTCCGGCTCCAAGCAGTCTGCTTATTTAGTGCCATGAAGAAATAGCTGCTCACAGATTAAGTGGTTTAGCTTTATTAACAGGGTTTACGATCTTCTAGAAGAGCTATCTTTTACATAATCCATCCTCCACCGCCCAAAAGACACTTCAACTACAGTATCAATAGCTGCAAATTCTACTGGGAGAAAACCTACACGGACTTCAACACTTTGAGCAGTCTACTTGCCTCATCACAAGAACTTTCCTTCATTAAACTTTTACAGTACTGACACTTCTAGAATGTGCCTTACTTCATCCTAAATGAATTCCATAGAATGAAGCCTTCATCCTAAAAAAAAAAAAAACCAAAAAACAAACAACCCACCAACCAAAAACACCCACCCTAAACCCTAAACATAAAAAAGGTTTGGAGAACTGTGAGCTAAAGCTTGCCTAGTGAACTTCAAACTTACTGTTACTCTACTTCTAGTACCTTAGATGAAGATGTTTAGGACTAGATGAGAGGAATCCCAACCCAGCTGTCACCAGAAGGCTCACTCTCCAGTAACCTGCACAAATCAGAATCTCTGTTGCAGCTATTTCTGCCTTCTCACTAACAAAAGAAGCTCATTTACCACTAGAATTTCTGCTTCAGGGGGGCTCTATTTCATCCCCATGAACACTGTGAGAGAGCTTTCAAACACTGATAACCCCAAGCACTAGAATTAGATTTCATTTCTTTGCATATTCATGGGTATGAATAGGAACAGACTCACCTCTTGCAAAATTAAGGCTCTTCTGTATTAAGAGAGCTCTTTGAAGAGGTATGGCTTCAGTTGGATTTGAGTTATACACACACAGGGGGAGATCCTTATTCCCTTCTGCTGTTTTTCCTTTTAAGACCTATTCTGCTTTCAAAAGTTCATGTTTCTCACTATAGTCTAGGTTCTTTTAAAGGTCTTCCTGCATATTCATTATAGTATAATGTATGTTTTTCAAACCAAACGTACCATTTCCCCCAGCACCACTGGCCTGCTGTGTCCACTTCCCTGAAACTTCTTTCGTTCAATAAACATGAAATACTTAGCAAGACAGTCGTTTTTACAAGAATTATCAAGAGCAGGCACAGGAAGTTTAAAAAATAAAAATAATTAAAAACCCAACAAAAAACCCCTAAACCCCTCCCTCCCAAAAAACCCAAACCCAGCAGACTAAAGAGCTTTGATGTAATTAGTTTCAGAAACATTCCAATCTATTGAAAGAAAAGAATCAATTTACAGTTCTTCAGCTGTTCGTGTCAGCAGTTCCAAGTATTTCATTCTAGAGAAGTAACCCAAGCGGTACGTATATTAGCAACAAAGCATCTATATTCCATGTACTATGTGGTAACTCCAGCTTACAGGAGCTGCCATCCTTTCCCCCTCCAGGGTTCAATCTCTTCTGACATTCTATTCTATAAATCACACTTCTAAAAGGCCACCTGTCCACACTGACATATTCACTTAAAAACACTGTGGGAAATCGAATCTCAGTAGAAAAAGATGAGTCTGCGGATTTTGGGCGAACCTGTGCAAAGTTACCATTGTCATTACCGTAGTTTGGCAAAGATTTTATATGAGTTATAGAATGAACAGAGTCAAAACACCCTAGCTTCATTGTGGGTATTAGATGTAACTGTCATTTAAAGATTAACATGATTGGTAGATTCAGAAATTTAACAGAACTTCCCTATTTTAATGGAAGCTTTCTGATATTTTTAGCTGTAGAAAGATGCCAACACAACATGGAAAAAGAAAATCTACACTTCTCTATGCCTGATGACATGTGTTAGGATTCTTTTGCATATAGAACACAATTGCAAAAGTTTAAGAATTTATTTATTTTAGTGAAAGGGACCAGAATAAAAGAGTAATCCAGGTATTATTGTAATGAACTATTATCTCTCCTGGCATACTCCTTACCCACCAGAGTTCTTTAAAACATGGACTGTCCTTCCTCATTTGTTTGCAGCAGCCAACACAAGCTTCCCTAGAAGGCATCAATAGCTTCCCTGTGTCCCATCAAGGCCATACTTTCTGCCACAGGAACAACAGACAAGACCAGGTTATCACAGCTCATGACATTATATTGGACTAGCACCAGCTGAGCCCAGGATTTGGGGGAGGCAAGGGTGTCATTTACAATATTGAGAGACGATACTACCAGTAAAACTACATAATTAAAAGTGTTACCCTGATCAGTAAGTGTACAGGAAATAGGAAAGAGAAAGGATTTTTATTTCTGAGATCCAGGATTTATAGACGGAGATCATATATTTTATAAAATTAAGAGAGCACACAGCTTCTACGTTATTACAACTAATTTGCAAACTGCTAAGAACCAGACTTTGGATATACCAAAGGCTATCGACATTTCCAGCAGCTTTCAAATATGCATTATGTGGGCAAATAATAGGTACTGCATATTGCATTAGATGTAGATTAATTTCACCATAAAGCCTGTCTTTTTGCTCATACTACACTTATTAGAAGAGGATGAGGAGGGTTCTACTGATTATATGCATGCACATGACTTCCCATCTATTTAGGAAATTCTCTCACAGATTATCTGCAGAACTTGTTGGCAAGCAGGGACATACCAGCAGTTCTTTACTACATAGATACAACTGCTATTGTTTTAATCTTTAAAACAGACAGTATAAGTTCTCTCAGCTCCCACACCTATTTTAACCCTCCACATGAGAAATTAATGAAACTTACTGACATCACTTAAACTGTCTAAATGATAATTGTAGTTGTGAAGATGTACAATCCTAATCTAAAAGCCCGACAGTGAGTGTCTAAATAAAACATTGGGTATATATATGTATGTAAATTTTTTAAAGTGTACTTTATGAGATTAGAAACAATCACTTGTGAGTGCCAGGGAAACACCATTGTTAATGCATATGTCAAAAGGAGAAAATTCATCATAATCATATCCCAATTTTTAGCAACGCCTGCTGTGCTCCAGGATGATACTAGACAGAAGAAGCTGCAAGTGTGAACAATCATTTCTTTGAATGAATCATGTCAATAATTGGCTGAAAGGTAATACAATTGAGGAGACTTTTTTCTGCCTTTCTTCTTTTTTTGCACAATACATCAAGCCTAAGCTTTTTCACACAAGTCAGAAAACAGACGAGCATTGAAAAGAACAAAGATAAAGTGTACAAGCTTTCCCCACAATTAATTTTTGTCATTTACTGAAAGAGTTATGTAAAATGAGGATCTGCTATAACAGTAAATAGAACTTTAAAGTTTACTATATTAATTTCTACAGAAAAAAGAAAGGTACTCAAACAAGCTATGTTTCTGCAACATAACTTGAAGTTGAAATGATAATACGCGCTGCTTTGTTTTTGCAAGATGCTTACCTTCATTTCTGTAGCATATGCGAGGGAAACGTCACATTTTTGAACTTCAAATATGAGGTCACTCACAGCTTGGAAAATTACCACTGCCACTTCCTATTGACCTACAGTTCTGAAATACGGTAATAAATATGATAATAAATATGGTAAACTTTTTTTTTTAAAGATAAAGACATAGAGATGTTTATATTTGGATTGTTTAGAATTCAGACATAGTCTTCTGGATTTATGGAGCTTACACTAAAGGAGTACCCAACTATATTCTAATCTAATCACCTGCATATCATAGTCCTCAAAATTTTTACTGATTTTCTTTGTACTGAATTCAGAAAAGCAAAGAAAAGAAATTCTAATTTGTAAGGAAACCCATTGCTCTGAATGAAGTATGAAATACAAACCTGGTTCGTGTATTTATTTCATATATACACAAACATATAAATTACATGTAAACTGACAATGTGCTACTGCCTTCAGTGACTTATACTGGCTAAAGATCTGGCTATCCACATTTGATTCTATTTTAAAATATGACTACAGATTCATTCATTTAAGCAAACCTGCACTGAACCAAACATACTAATTCTGTCCATTTATTCAGGTTGTTTATTCTCCTTCACATCCCACAGCATTGCTTGGAAATATGATATAAAATCTCCTTCTGAGACTCAGCATCAAAGTCCACCAGTCAGAGAGAGTTCCAACTCCAAATTCCATTTTGAAAATTACAGGAAATTGTTCTAATAGATTATTTCTTTTAGAAAGGAAGTTTTTTCTGAACTTTCTCTACCAAGATGCTGGCAATCACTGCACTGAGGTAAAAATTACTATTTGGACCAGAGGGATTTGCTACCATGCACTTCAATTTTGGTGACAATCTATACTATAAGCAATTTTTGAGAAATTTCTCATGAGATGTCAGCCACGCATGCCAAAGGCTAACTTTTTTTGTCTGTGTGTGATTTGTGACTCATATTTGCATGCTTTTGCACTTAGTCTATAGTGTAGGTTGTCAAACGGAAGCTGTAACTCAGAATTAGCACTCTGAAGAGCTAAGATTCATTGGAAAAGCTGAGAAATCAATTTAAAGTGCCACTGTTATGAAAGCTGAAGTTTACCTTTCAAAATGAGCTCCACTAAACCCCACAAAACATAATTTTACATTTTTTAATAGCAGTGTCTCTTGGCATATACCTAGGCAGCTGTTCGGCCTACTTATTCTCAGATATCTACTACTTGTAAAGCAAATATGTCTCCATTCTCTTAAAAATGTGGGGCTTTTGTAAGTATTACTGTATTTCAAATTCATCAAGGTTTCAAAAGGTGTAAAAGGCTACCTATAGTTCAAGAGGTGACATGGCAAATACTTTCTTCATTCTAAAACTAAGTTTTCCTACAGAGACAGAGGCACCTCATACAGTCAGTGGGAACTGAGTGCTTGAGTGCATCCTGGCAGTTACCATCGCCTTTCATACAACCGCTATACAGTCAGAGCATTTGCTGTCCTCTACTTGCAGCATTCCAGCTCAGTCTTCCCTTTGTTCGCAGTTGCTAAACCACTAGTCAACAAATGAGGTCTAGATGAGGATTTTAACTTCTCCAGTCATAGTCATGTTGTCATAGATACTCATGATGCACTGTTACTAAATACTAAAATGATGAGGCCCAAGAAACAGCATAGGATACAATAGTATAAATTAAAAAAAAAAATACTAAATTACAATAACTGAAATGTTAATTGTCAGTAGTGGTGAAACAGCAAAGCTAAATTATTGTAAAATTAATTATTTCTGTCTTTACAGAGCTATTCTCTGTTAATGTATAGAAAGCAGTACAGGAAGAGTAAAAAAAAGGGAGCAAATCTATATTTTTATGTTTGAGAAACTAATCCTGAAGAGAGGAAGCCTGGGTTCTAGTCACTACTCCCAAGATTGTTTCTGGTTTAAATATTCAAATGTTATCCAAAAAACATACCTACACAGAGCATCTTAACAGCCATATCTACAGCAATGGTCTTTCAAAACACTGTGTTAATATTATCACAGTTTTATTCATGATGCTGTCCCCAAGCATCAATGAGGCTGTAGTGGCAGGGTCTGGCTGTAGAAAGCCTTCTAGCTTTCCATAGCAGCATCAACATTGCAAACATCCAGTGCCACCCACAGCCAGCAAGGCATGGACAAGTTCTTCCCACTGGTCCGGTCTGGTTTTCTTGTCCCGTGGTAAATATATCCTTGGAGGAAGAGGAATGTCTTTGTTTCTCAGATAAGCAGATGTCAGTGGGAAGGCAATTCCATTTGGTATTAAAAAAAAATAATATTTGACAAAAGCTGCATGCTGCTGTATTGATATATTTTTAAACTTAGCCAAGGTGTTTCCAAAGGAACAGCACAGATCACACATGGAGCATCTGCCTCCATGAAGAAACATCGTAAAGAAGCTTATAAATTATTCATTTCATCAGTGATTACCAATGTCTCCACAGAATGCCTAATGCCTCCAGAGCTGACATTTCTGTTCCACTTTCTTCCTCTCTTTCTTCATCCTCTCTTCCTTTTATCACCTTCCCTTTTCTGCATGCATTCTGAACTTCTCAGATATCAGATAGTGCAATAAGGAAATGACATGAATCATGTAAAGTTAATGCCAGCGGCCTGACTGCACCAACTTTTTTCCCCCTTCCCAGGATTTTGTCCCCTCTGCATCTCTTGCCACGGTTTCTCTGTGTGTGTGGCCATATGCTTTTTCCCATCTGAACTAACAGTTATGTTCCACAAATAATGTAGAATGAGTAATTTTCACTGTTTTTCCAGCTATACTATCTATGCTGTTTTTTCCTTATTTATTTTTTTCAGGGCCATGAACACAATTAAATGGTTGGAGTCCCTGAACTACAAGAAGAGGCTGAGAGAGATGAGACTGTTCAGCATGGAGAAGAAATGGTTTAGGGGGATCTTAAAAGTGTAAATACCTGATGGAGAGAGTAGAAAAGACAGAGCCAGGCTGTTCTCAGTGGCACTGAGTAACAGAACAAGAGGCAATAGGCACAAATTGAAACACAGGAATGTAAAGAAGTAACTTTTTTTACTGTGCAAGTGGTCAAATAGGATACCCAGAAAAGCTGTGGAATCTCCATCCTCAGAGATTTTGAAAACCCAACTGGAGAAGAGCCTGAGCAACATGCTCTGGCTAACACTGTTCTGAGCAGAGGGGCTGGCCTAGAGACATCCAGAAGGACCCTTCCCACTTCGACCATCCTATGATTCTGTGATTACTATCACTTGTGTTACTTCTTTGCTGAGGCATGAGATGACCTTCCTATATATTTGACTAGAGCATAGAAATTTGACTAAACTATAGACGACACTACCATCTTCAGTCGCCTGAATTTATGTAGGTCAAATATGGTAAAAGATCAAGAAAAAAATGAAAAATTTTGTTTCCCCTATGGACTGTTCTGTACTGTACACATACAGATACAAGCTCTGACAGCTACTTGAAAAGACTACACAATTCTGACTTGTACAATTCAGAGGTATTTTTATGGTCACTATAAAGGGACACAAGTCTAATGAGACTAGTGTCTGTATATTATATTACCTGGTATAGCCAAAGTATTGTTTTTCAACATTCAAATTAAATCCTCTCTTGCTAGGAAAAAATAGTTTCTAGTAATAATTCTTCTACAGATAACATCACACATTATTTGTAGACATCGTGGTTCTAACATGATAAGCTGAGAGTTCGTCTACATCTTAAAGTTTTGACCTCTAGTAAATACTGACTGTGCATCCCACGTTTCCTTTCCAATTGTCAGTGTTTAGGATATCCTTACAATTACGTGCAGTTCCTGAACTCCCAAGAATCAGAAACTCTCCAGAAGTATGCAACTGAAATTAATTTCAGTCTGTTCTACTGAGAACACATTAGGATGACATCCCAACAGAAACCGTTCTTTTCCAATGTGAAAACAAAACAAAACTCCATTTTAGTTGTTTTTCACTTTAAAGATAGTAGGGTAACTCTGGTTTATTCATACATCCTTTCAGTCATCCACTTCTGATTTGTATTTCCTGACTGCAGTGTAGAAGACAAGGGAGAACAAATAGTCAATATATGTTCCACTATAATTAATCTTCCATGGAAGTTTTCCATAGAAAAACTCTTCTTCCTTTCTTTTCTTACAGAGAAAGGATGGATAGGCTCAAGTGAACAAAATATATTTCTGCTTTCTTCACCTTGTACATAGACATGGCAGAAATTCTGTACAGGGTATGAAAGTAGGGTGACTTTTGCTAAGAAATCTAATTCAGAAAGAGAAGCTATTTCTCTCAGATTTCCTGTGTCTAAGACCAGCTGGTCATAATGCCAAAATATGTCATTACCTTAAGATCAGTACCCCACAAAGGCTTTTTTTCAATCCCTGCCCTTCTTTTGGGAAGTATGCGATTCAACTTTGCAAACATTTTTCTGCAGCTGGAGTAGCCCTTTTGACATAAAGGCCCCAGAAGTTCTCAACTCTTTACACACAGAACAATATATTCTCAGAAACACTAATTTTAGGATTGAGAGGCCATGAATCTATGTTTGCCCTTGGAATACAAAACACAGGATATACAATAATATGCAAATATTAAATGTACAGGCCTGCTAATAATGAACTTCCGCTTTTAGGTCTGTGCATAAATACTTAAGTATACAATCAGGGCCTTTGTCACAAAAAATCATGCAGTAATACTGCCCAACTTTTGTTCCAAATCTTCAGTCTCACGCACATTAGTTCTCAATCAGAATGGGACTAGTCCTACATCAAATATTTGTATGTCAAGAAAGACTGGCTTAGGGTTCATGAATACTGCATTATATAAAGCTAAAAACTGAGGCTTAACATTACAGAAAATGTGGGTAAGAAAGGATTTATTTTCTTATGTATGAAACAACAGATATTTCATGTTGTTTGTAGAAAAGTCTGTCCCTCGATGACATGAATATCAGGCCTAAACCTACTTCTGAGCAAGTTTAGTAATTAACTTTAGTAGCAAGTTTTTCTTTTATCAGTTTTAAGAGTTTTTTCCAACCTCAGTGATTTGTATCATATTGAACCTAGATCAGGACTTATATTTTTGATTTTAAAAGGTGAAATTCTTGTATTTTCCATGAGGCTATATCTTATTTAGGATTCTTCAAATTTCCTTTCATATAGTCTGACTTGAAATATATTGAATTTTTTCTAAAAAGACTCTCTGTTTTTATAAAGGTCATCAAAGCACAAGAAAGGATGTCATCCTCGTTGGGTATGTGAACGTTATTGCTTTGTTCTACGTAATTTAATCATCAAACTTATTCATCTCATGAGATGGTAATTTTCCTTCAAGTGCAATTATATTTCACAATATGCCTGCTGATTAGGCAGAAACAGAAATAATTCATCAGAAAATTACAAAAAGAATTAATCATCACCAACATGTAAAGTAAAAATTATGATATTCAGCAGCCATTAAATAATTAAATCCCTTCATTTCCAAATGTATCCACCAAAGAATAGGCAGTATGTACATATGTGCCAATAAGGAATAACCATATAACCACCCATTCAGGGTTTACATTTTTAATTGTGCAAGATGAGTAATTTATTTCTTGTTTCTTTACAAAGCACTGTTTTAATAGATGATGTAGAAGACAGCCCCTTGTAGTATAAATATGTATTTTATTGCAAATTGTGTCTCAGCCTGCAACATTAAATTTCTAAAATGGAAAAATTAAAAGACAGTATTAAAAATAAAAATTACTATTCTTACAACCTGTGCAAGTCCAGAGGAGGGCCAGGAAGACAATCAGAGGGCTGGAGCACCTCTCCTATGAGGTAAGGCTGAGAGAGTTGTTCAGCCTGGAGAAGAGAAGGCTCTGGGGAGACCTTATAGCAGCCTTCCAGTACCTGAAAGGGACCAACAAGAAAGCTGGAGAGGGACTGTTTACAAGGGCATGGAGTGATAGGACAAGGGGTAATGGCTTTAAACTGAAAGAGGGTACATTTAGATTAGACATAAGGAAGAGATTTTTTACTACGAGGGTGGTGAGGCACTGAAACAGGTTGCCTGGAGAAGCTGTGGATGCCCCCTCCCTGGAATTGTTCAAGGCCAGGCTGGATGGGGCTTTGGGCAACCTGGTCTAGTGGAGGGTGTCCCTGCCCATGGCAGGGGAGTTGGAACTGGATGGTCTTTAAGGTCCCTTCCAACCCAAACCATTCTATGATTCTATGATTCTATGATTTTTCATTGGATTCTACAGACTAATAAAGTAGAACTCCGTGAGGAATAAAATGCAATGAGCCTTAAAGCACATCCTAGAGATGGAATAAGATTTTATCAACACTAGCAAATGTATCTTATACATATTTTTCTCATATGTATAACCATTTTCTGTGAGATATATCCATTAACCTCTGCATAGTTAATAAATGTTTACATATGTATTATATGTGTCCATTTCCCCATAAATAGCTGTGGTCTCACATCTACCTTGACAAAGAAGTTCTTAAAAGCCCTGAAAGTAACAAAAATAGTGATTATCAAGGAAGAGTAAAGCAGTAAAGTAGCATAGGTTACTAAATAAAATGCATTAAGTTCTGCTACATATAGTACCATGAAAATAGCTTTCCAAAATAAGAAGTGACACTATATGTAACTATCACAACCCATATCCTAAAACTGAAACATAGAGAAGTTCTACATTATATAGCAAATGTGTACAACACCCAGTTATGAAATAATTAGTGCTCCACACCCAAATTCTTTCTTGATTTAACCCTTTAGAAATTAAGGAGGAGTGACACTGCTGCCTAAACTGGGTCTTCTGAAAGTTAGCCTAAGCCAATTGGCCCAGCTGCTTCTACACACAAAGGAGAGAGAGGGGAATTTCTCAGATTGAATCAATCCCATGAGACATTTACCTCTTTTCAATTTTTCCTAAGATGTTCACAAAAGAAATATGGTTTCTGCTATAGAAATAACAGAAAATTAATCCAAAAAATAAATTTTCTGGACAACATTAAGGCTTTCATTAGTGATTTTTGTGTTTTTAAAAAAAAAAATAAAACAAAAGAGAAAGAAAGCAAGAAAGTGAGAGAGAAAGCGAGAGAGAAAGCAAGCAAGAGAAAAAAGAGAAAAAAGAGAAAAAAGAAAGAGAGAAAGAGAGAAAGAGAGAAAGAGAGAAAGAGAGAATAAAGAAAGTTTGTGAAGCACCTTGACATTGGAAAATTGATTTTCCAGAAATTTCTGTTAATTTCTCTGTACAATAAAACCTTTTAGAAAAGACTAAAAGCATCTCTTCTTCATCCAGCACACTTCATAGCTACATTACACCATAACAAAGGAACATTCCTGTTATTAATCTACCTTGTACTATCTAGAAAGAAGCAACAAGAAAAGTAGAGGTACAGTACATTTCCAGAATGTACCAAGAAGGAAGGAGGAAAAAAAAGAAGAATACAATTTATTTCACTTCAAGGGTTTTTTTCTGCACCATGGAAGTGGCTATCAAATTAAACAGGATTTAAATAGGATCAGAGCTAGTTCAAACTTTCAAAATACAAAACCGTCAATCCAAATGTCAATGTAATCAGTCCTTTCATGAGCTTCACTGATCACATAGCTATTTTTTCAATATCTGTTGCATTCAAGTACCTATCTGATTTACTTAAATAATCATCAGTAATTAAGAGGATAAGCTATATTAAATCTGAAAGAGAATTCAAAACAAATTGCATTTTACTCTGTATTCTATATGACATATCTTTGTCAGTTTGTAAAATCATATTACAGCGACTTTTAGTTATTTTTTACACTGACAAAGCTTTAGTGTAACTAATTTAAATTGGCAAAATACCTTTTATTACTATAACTTACTCGATTTGTGAAATCAGTATAAACTGTATCTAAAAATACCATACTTTTCTGCTAGTATAAGCCTTGCTACAGTTAGAGGAACATCTAATGCAAATATTCCGATAAAGAGATATAGCATCAAACCCTTTCTAGAACAGACCATGCAGACTTGTTCAGAGCTGTTAATTTTAAAACCCTCAACACTTTGTTCTTTGAATTATCCACCTGGTAAATGTGATCTTAAAACTGAGATAAAATTGGACACATTTTCAAAAAAACTCATCTGTAAATATAAAGGGGAAGTAAGGGGACTGCTGGCCCGTCCGCACTTACTATTATTGTACATAAAATAGCTGGTAGGAACACTCATATACAAAATTTCTATGATGTATTTTATTGTGTTCGTTATTAACAGATTTGAATAAAATCTGTTCCATATATCAGTGCAGACATCACAAAAACTACTTTTATACCAGAACTTAAATTGAACATATGGTACTACACATTTCTACATGAAAGGAAGTATAAACTGAAGAAGCAGAACCCAAAACACTTATCTTTTTCCTATATCATGCAATCAGTCCCCAAGTTATACCACCCATTGTGTTACTTCCTTATATGGAAATAATTACAATTACAGTGCTACAACTTTAACTAATTGCATTAATATGTAACAGCCTGAACCAGTCTCAAGCTACATCTATGTTTCAAGAAGGGCAAGCAGGAGGACTCAAGGAACTACAGGCTGTTCAGTCTAACTCCCTGGGGTGGTTATGCAGCAAATCCTCCTAGAAGATATTTCAAAAGATATGGACGACAAAAAGATGACTAGAAACAGCACACATGGATTTACTAAGTGCAAATCACAGCTGACCAATTCAATTACCTTCTACAATGAGATGACTGGCTTTGTAGACAGGAGGAGAGAAAAAAATGTTTACTTTCATTTTAGCAAGGCATTTGATACCACGTCCCTCAGTACCCTTGTAGCCAAGCTGGGGGGATACATATTGTGTAAGTGTATGGTGTGGTGAGCCATCATACTTAGAGATCAGCTGCACAAATTCCAACCAGCTATTCCAAACTAGTAGTATCCCTTGGAGATCAGTTCTGGGGCCAATACTATTTAATGTCTTTATAAACAACCTTAATGGGACAGAGCGCGCTGTCAGCAAATTCACAGACAGTATCTAATGGGGGGGAGCGACTGATACGCTGGCATGCAGGGTTGCTACTCAGAGAGACCCTGACAGACTAGAGAAATGTCTGACAGGAATCTCATGAAGTTAAAAAAAAAAAAAAAAAAAGAAAAGGCAATACAAGGAGCTGTACCTGTATGGAATAACCCCATGCGACAATGCAGGCTGCAGATCTATTGCCTGGGAAGCAGCCTTGCAAGAAAACAACCTGGTGGTCCTGGTGAACAACAAGCTGAACATCATTGTGTACTGGTAGCAAAGAAGGCCAGCAGCATTCTGGTCTACATTAGTAAGAGAGTACCCAGCAGGTCAAAGGAAGCAATTCACTCCCTCTGTATGGCACTTGTGAGATTGCCTCTGGAGTACGGGATAAAGTTTTGAACTTAACCAGTACAAGAAAGACATGGACGAGTCCACCGTAATGATTAGGAACATGGGCAAAATTATATACAACAAAAGGCTAGGATAATTAGATTTGTTGAGCCTTATGAAGAGGAGGCTAAGGCAAGATCTTCTTGCTGTCTAGAACTACCTTATAGGAGGCTATAGAGAAGATGGAGATAGGTTGTTCTCAAAGGTGCACACTGAAAGGAGAAGAGGCAGTAGTCACAAAAGCTGCAACATGGAAAACTGGGTATAAAGGAAAATATTTTCATCATGAAAGTATTCAAATATTGGAGCAGGTTGCCCAGAGAGGTTGTGGAATCTCCGTCCTTGGAGATGTTAAACACCCAATTGGACATGGCTCTGATCACATGATCTAGTTAGACCCACTTTGAGACCTGACCTCCAGAGGCCCCTCCAGGACTCTATGAATTCTACTAATACAACAAACAGGACTATTTCAGAGGCTTAATCAATAACCTGCAACTGTCCACTGCATTTCCTTGCTAACATGTTCTTTGCTAAAACCCATGCCAGCTACTCTCCCAGACTACATACAGGTATGATTTGGGACACAGCACAAACCAGAAACTCTTCCAGTTGGCTATATGAACAAGAAAAAGAAGACATAATAGCCGTATATTGATCTATATCTATCAGAATTACTAGGCTTTCTGCAAATCAAGTCATGACCATTTTTCACTTTCCGTGCCTCTTTTTCTGAAAAGCAAGCTACCAGGATTTCACTTTTGTAAGGTCCAGAGAAATCAAATTATTTCAGGACTGCAAGAACTGATTTATAAAGAGTGGTTAAAGGAACAAATATCTAGAGAAAATTCATATAAAGTACTATATTTATATTATAATGTATTGACATATGTAAATATATGTACATATATATACACATAAATACATATAAAAGCATACAGACATGCTAGCTGTCTAAATAATATTTACTAATGTATGTTCAAAATCATAGATTCCAAATTTTTGTTCATAATTATAATTTCCACTGAAGTAATGAGAATTTCCAACACACTTTTAAATAAACGTTATGGGCCACGGAATAAGTCAGAATTATTTACAATAGGGAGAGATACAGCTGAGCATGGAAGGGACCCATGGAAGGCTCTACAAAATATTATGGATAAAACACTACAGAAATGTACTGGCAAGAAGCTGGACTAGGTATTTTCCATGCCCGACTCCAGTGAGGTAATTTACTTCCTGTTAAGTATTTGTACCTCTGCAAAAAGATTGTCAACTTCATTCATTGCACATACGATACCACTCGGGTTTCATCTCATGACCATGTTGCTCAATGATCAGAAAACATTTTCAGGCAAACCAAGCAAATGAAGAGCACCTGCTTGGCGTGCTGACTCTAATGAATGGATTGTAAACCGTATCTAAGAAAGCAGTGTTAACAAAACACTAGCTGCTAAAGCATCACTCTAAGACAAAATATCTAGGATATTCAGTTCAATTATAAATCTGATAAATTTCATTTGCAGGTACATTCAGTCTAAATCCGTACACAAAGCATAGAGTTTACACTTTTGTGAGCACTGGCCCTTTCAGTAACTATATTTTTCTACTTGCTGGTGCAGCATCTAAAAGTCAGCTTTAAATCAGTTGAATAATTGAGATGCACATTTCATGAGTACTTCTTGAGCCACACTTTTTTTCATATAACATTTTCATAACTAAAAATTTAATTCAATATAACAGAAAAAGAATGTCAAAGTGTATCTGTATATATGTATGAATTTCTAGTTGTCTTTTTAATGCAATAAAAGTTCAGCAAAACCTTAAATAAATTCTTATTTGATTGCTATTAATACTGTGGCTTATGGGACTTCAAAATAGGCTAAGTATATTTCTAGCATAAACAATATATCATGTATTTTTATACACAGTGACTGAAATCCATTTTAGATAAAGTGAAATCCTAGGAATTAAGTGTAAATCTGGTATCAAAGTGGATTAGGATATTTTTTTTTCTTACTAAATGGTGTTCTTGCCCTATATATCCATATAGATGCATAAAAATTTCAATTATCGTTAATGCAACATACAGCAGCCTTGATTTCAACACACATTTAACATGTTCAATCGAAATTACACGATCAGTTGCATTTAAAGCATAGATAGACTTATATAATAATCTGTACTGTTCATTCTTTGTTAGCTGAGGCATTTCACTTAGATGTAATTCAAGAGGACCAAAACAAAGACCCTAATCTACTTATGTTATTTATGGAGATTAGGAGCCTCTCAGAAGTAGAATGGGATGATTCAGAGCATCTAAAGCACATACATAAAGTGATCAATATGAATAAATCTCTGAAACAGAGATTATATAGAATCTATTTATCTATCTAGGTCTTACTCTATCTCATAGAGAACTCAATCAAGACTTTTGGAGAAGATCCATCCCAAGATAACAAGAGCGTCTGAGAGTCATACCTAGCTCTCTATCCTGGTTCTGGCAAGGATAGAGTTAATTTCACAAAGAGCCAGGACAGGTGAGCCAAGCTGGCCTGGGGCTATTCCATACCATGTGCCATCATGCTCACCATAAAAGGGGGCTAGTCGGGCAGGGGCGGGTTCGGTGTGGCTCTGGGACAGGCTGAGCGTCCGGTCGGTCGGTCTCTTCCATGGGGTGCAGACCTTCAGGAGCAAACTGCTCCAGTGTGGGTCCCCCACGGGGTCACAAGTCCTGCCAGCAAACCTGCCCTGGCGTGGGCTCCCCTCTGCACGGGTCCACTGGTCCGGCCAGGAGCTTGCTCCAGCCTGGGCTTCCCATGGGGCCGCAGCCTCCTTCAGGTGCCTCCAGCTGCTCTGGCGTGGGGTCCTCCACGGGCTGCAGGTGGAATCTCTACACCCCCTCATCCTTCCGCCATGGGCTGCAGGGGGACAGCCTGCTTCACCATGGCCTTCACCACGGGCTGCAGGGGGATCTCTGCTCCGGTGCCTGGAGCTCCTCCTCCCCCTCCATCTGCACTGACCTTGGTGTCTGCAGAGTTTCTTACATCTTCTCACTCCTCTCTCCGGCTGCAAAAGCTCTCTCTCTCTAAGTGTTTTTCTACTTCTTAAATAGGTTATCACAGAGGCGCTGATTGGCTTGGCCTTGGCCAGCGGCAGGCCCGTCTTAGAGCCGGCTGGCATTGGCTCTATCAGACACAGGGGGAGCTTCTAGCAGCTTCTCACAGAAGCCACCCCTGTAGCCCCCCCGCCACCAAAACCCTGCCACGCAAACCCAACACACTCTCCCTTACTCAAATGCAAAGTAGAGTGATAAAAAAACTTGGAGATTAGTTCAACTGAATTCCTTGCTTCCTATGGTCAGAGCTCTTGCAGTATGGAAAAGGCTCTCAAATATTCAATAAATACAGTGGAAGCCAGGACTATGTCAAGTTGCAATATATTTTATTTCTCTGTAAATGCAATGAGGACAACTTCAGGACAACTTAATTGAAAGTAGTGAGAAATACATTAATCTTTATAACTTTTCTCTCTCTCAAAAAAAAAAAATGTCTGCGCACTAATGCATTTTACAAGAGCTACTGGTAAGACTAACCAGATCCACTCTGGCTTGATATGCTAGCTGAGTGGAAGAGTTACTAAATGAGAATATCAGATTTTCTTTGTAATAGAGTATTGACAAATTTTTATGTTCCACAGTAATTTGGACATTTTGTTTGGCATCTGTTCATGTTATCTGTAATGAAAAACAGTTTATTGCATAATTTCCTAGGTACACAAATACAAATGTTAACATTTCATTCCCTCCATTTTTTAAATTTAATTGTTTTTCTTTAAATCATACCTTCAATTTATGTCTAATGCACTCTACCAGTAACAGCTGATATTCCTTTATGAGTGATATGTTAATGAAAATTTTAAAAGCCTAAAATACTGGAAAAAAATCTCTTGATCAGTATTATCAATGAATTACAGTTGCATAGTGTAGCTTCTACACACATCAGGACTGAGCTTGTTTACTTAGGCACTAAAATAGTTAACTGCAGCTGTAGAACAGTTTCATGTAAACAGATTGAGAAATCAGGCTAGAGACAGTGTGGCAAAACAATACAGAAAATCAGGTTTGAATTTTAATCACAATGTCATTGCAAGGCACAAACTCTCTGAGCTGGTATTAGCAGTTCTGGCAATATTAAAGAGAAATGCAATTCCAGAAAATTGACAAAGCACCCAATAACATTAAATATTTGTTATAAACTTTTGCAGTTGAATCCTATAAACTAATCAAGCCGGTAGATTGGACAAATTTCTAGTGCATTTATTAAACATTCAATCTATGAATTTTCACAAGAAGAAAAAAATAACAATTTCCCTGTTGCAATTATCAGTTTTTTCTTGTGCTGCCAAATATTCCACCAAAGTTGGTGTTGGGGTTTTTTTCTGGTAAAAAAAAAAAAAAACCTTTGGAAAAAATGTTAACTTCTGAATTCAATGTCTTTTAATTGAAAAACAAATTAAACTGAAACATTAAAACAACTGCATTTTGATGCCTTCAACAAAGCAAAGCACAGAGCTACTCACTGGATTCTTGATAAGCCTCTGTTAATTAAAAAATTATAGGGGAAAAAAATAGAATTCCTTAAAATTAGCAACAGGCACAACTTTTAAAAGATACTGAATAACTGAAATAATTTGTACATGTTAATGGAAACTTTGCACTAGTATCAACCAAATTTAATTCTTAGTTCCATATACATATTTTCATTATACCAGTAAGGATACATTTATTTTATTCCAATATAAAATCATTTAAAGTGTTAGATCAGCAAACAAGTTTTAAATTTATTTCTGCACAAGACAGAACTTTAAATATATAATTAAAATTAAGAACAAGGTTAGCTAGTGTCCTGAATACAGATGTTTTCCTGGATTGCAGCCAAAGATCCTTAATGTACAATGACATATAGTTTTAAAAAATACTAATCCTAAAAGACAAACAATCCTGTATTATCCATGTCAATACTTAATTTTACTTGTCTTTTTTTTACACCCTCTAATGTATTTTTATAAAAATTAGTCCTTATATTTAATGATGAAATTGCCTCTTCACAATGGATAATTATCCAATTCTACTGAGCAATAGCTGAGTTTGTATATAAGAATCCCTACAAGAGTCAGTCACGTATGCTGATTTTCTAATACTGTGCATAGGGTTAAACAGAACATTACTAGAAACACCACAATGATTCTGCATTTCTACAATATATTCTTCAAGCTTTCTATAAATAAAGTACTTATTATTATAAGGGCTTTCAAATGCTACATATTTTACAAATCATGCAAACATTCGGTACTATTCATTTAACCCAAAATTATTAAAATATGCAAGAAAAACCAAAGATTCTTCTGTTAATAAATTTAAACAGGACTGCATTTGATAGATGTCTGTAAAACAAATTTTATGTGGTCTATGCAATGTGAAGTATTATTGTTGGTAGTCAGAAATACCCCTGCTGAAAAGTAAAACCATTGGATTTGAGGAAACTAAATGCTCAAAAATCTAGTGTTTAAAGTGAATCTGGTTGTGCATATTTCAAAATAAAGTTATATCAGATGCCTGCATGCTCACTGTTCTTTGTCTCTCTAACGCATTATTTTCCTAACATCTGTCTAATAGAGGTTTCATTTCCGCTCTGTGTATGTAAACATTTGTGTATATGCTGGCAGTACCAAGTAGAGAAACATCCACTCTCTGCCTCCAAAATAAAGGTGCCATCCTTAGTCGATTTATCTGACTTCCACTTACAGCTCTAGAGGGAATACACACCACTTGAAATGGGTCTGACATATACTGGCAAAGCTGACCTACCATAGTTTTACTCAATAGATTTGTTCCCTATTTTATGAGTCATGTTTGCTCATTACCTGCTAAAAGTGAAGATGGTATTATATCTTTATTTTAATTAGTAATGCAGAGATAGTACAACCATGAAAAAGGACCCACATTTGATTATTGCTCATAAATCAACAAAATCTCTCATTAAGGATCTCTTCCAACCAATATTGCCTACCTCATATGAGGCAAAATGAGAAAATCTGTGCCTAAATTCAGTCAGTTATGATAAAAACAGAACTAAAGGACACCATATTTTCAAACTCATTTTAAAACACAGCAGTTCTCCTAACATAGCATTATTTTAGCTTCTGATTGTGAGATCCAATTAGGAAATGATTTTTTGTCTCAATACTAATTTCAGTATTTTTAATTTAGTTCATGTTCTGATTGAAAAAGGAAAGTCAAATTATTATAAAAATTCATAGAGCTATAAAAAGGTTTGAATCCAAAATGACCCAATTCCTTATTGAAAAAGAGAAACAGTCAATTGAATCTCACTCCACTGGAAAACTGTGATTTTTAGTCACATTATATTTTCTCATAGTTCGATTTTTCATATAAATAAAATATTACCACTAAACCTACTTATTGCTCTGCATATTACTGTTCATGAGTATGACATTAAGTTTATCACCACAGGCAGTTTTCAAAATCTTTCTAGAGGCGTTTTTTGCAGGCTTTCATACTGACAACGGGCTGGGAGTTGTACAAATTCCAAATATGTCAGTAGCCCCATATACAGCCTACAGTGTAAGAAAGAATTGCATTCCAAAGTCATTACTTACTAAGTATATGCTCATAACAATAGTGCAGTTTACTCATGCTAGAAATATGATAGCACCTTCTGTACTATTGTTTTCGAGCTGAACTTATGCTTACATTTAAACATACACATATTTTCCCCAAATTTACAGTACTTCTTTTAGCCTGCTGCTCAGGATTCTTTTGTTCAGAAAACAGTAGGGTGGGGGCTTTTTAATTAAACCTTTTCCTGAATATCCTCAGAGGCAGAGTATCCACTTTAACATATGCCAAAAAGTGTACAGCAGTTAATCCACTAAATATTTAACTGCAATCCCATTATCAGCATTTTCAACATTGGTTTCATTTGTAATTTTACACATTGAAAATGCATAAATAAATAATATTTACTTTCACATATGCAACTGCTGCAATCGCAATTTCTTTCAAGTTACACATACATTTTTTAAAGGTATTTAATTATTTCTACAGTATTCCTATACTTTTTCTAAAAGTTACAGAAATACACAAACTGAAGAGCTTTTTTGCTCTGAGTAATTTAATAATGTATATCTTGATATTCTGAATCAGTATCTCAAATATTTGGAATAAATATGTGTGGTTATATCTGCATTTGTTCATACATATGCGGACTTATACAACACAAATACAGAGGGCCAAATTCTACCTCAGGTATCAAGTCTGAGAGCAAGACTCAAGTTTTGCTGGAATCTATCTTCTAAAAACAAGGAGATAGCATAAGTGGTTTTGCCTTTTCTCATGCAGGAAAACGTAATTTCACAGAGTTCAGTTTGTAGAAATGGTGTTAGCATGGTAGTGTACAGAGAAAGAGAAATGAAATAGAAGACTATAATGGTTGCCAGTGGTCAGCTCCCATTCTGAGGGAGCCTTATATTTTATTTCCTCCTATTCAATCATGCAACATGAACACAATGTCATTTAAAAGCAAATGAAAGAGGTTCATAACTCAGTGTCAGGATAATGTCATAAGGCCTGAGTTTAAACGCATTCAAACTGAAGGCCAGGACTTGTAAGATCTGTCTTGCCCTTATCAGTTCAGATGTTAAAGAATGAGTCAAGTCTAAGTCAAGTTTGTAAAAGTGACTATCTGATGTAGAATGAAAATATTCAGGCAAAAGGACTTACATAAATAAACTTATTTCTATTGCTTCCGTAGGTATTAACAAGAAAATCTCTGTAGGTGTATTGCATTTTAATTTTTGGTTGCAAAAGGAAAATGAGGTGATGTGCGTATCCATAAGTCAAGTCAAATGGAGTCCAATTTTCAGTTAAAACTGATTCAATGACGCTGCAATTTCATGAGTTACTACTGTAAAAATGACAGAAATCTGATTACTGAACCCTACAGGAGTCTCATCATCTTTTAATAATACAGATGTCCTGAGGTAAACGGTTCATTGAAATTTCAGCCACAGCAGAACCAAACAAAGAACCAAGCTCATGTAAGTCTCCATTTCACCCCTTAATCAAAACTAGATTAATTGGTTTCGTGATCAGAATCAAATGCAAAACGCTTTACATTCTGCATTAAAAATCCAGCTTACATTTAAAATATGCACACATTCACACTTAAAAAACAAGAAATCTAACCTCAGTCACAGTACTGCTGGTATGTGCTGTGATTTCTTCTTCTTGCACATTCTCCGCTGGCGCCTACATAAATAAATATCAAATTAGTTCTTCCTAATTTACAGAGTTTGTATACTAGTCATTAAAACTTCCTTTATTCTAGTTTCATTCTAACTTTTATTAATTTCATCTTAACTTTTTCCTTACTTTTAACTTATATTCAGTGGTAATATACAAAGAACAAAATACTAATTATTTAATTTATGAATCAAAATATATACAACAAGTATTTACATGCATATTAAGAAACAGAAGGTCTGATCTGAAGACCTTACTCAAGTCAAAACTCTTTTTTTTTTTTACTTCAGGGATAGATATACAATTCAGCAAGGTCTTTGCTTAAGTAAGAGCTGGAGGGTTTGGCTTAAAGTAGTAAAATAATGAATTATGCTAATTTCATATTCGCAAAGACATTCAACTCCTATAAATAATTTAGCCAAATCAAAATTACTGTTCATGTATGGCAGTGAATTGGAACAACCATAGGGAACAAAAGCATCACAATTACAATACTAAAACCATTGTAACCTTATTCCACTAAACTGAAGAGGCTAACATTTATCTTATTATAAGGTTATTGAGAAAACACTTATTTTAAAAAAGCAAGGCATTAGAATGCTGATTTTTGATCTTTTTAAAATTTACAGGAATTTAAACAATGACTGTCTTGGATTTGTGACATCTTCACCAATGAAAACACAGACAACACTTTTTATGCAGTTTTTTTAAGATTTTAACAAAATTAATTGTCCCTTCTTGCTCTTCTCCTGGCACATAGACTAAATACGCTGGGCCACATCCAGTTCATATTTTTAACATGTCATCATCACAACTTCATTTAGACTAGCAGAGGACAATAAGCAGTAGTCTTTGGTCCACTGTCCAAATGCTCGATTTCCCTTTCAATATTGCAATAACCCTTATCTGTAAAAATCTAGAAGTTTTACTTTTAAATGAAAAATGCAAATGTGTTGGATTTGATAAAAAGGATTTACACACCAACATTCATCAAAGACACAGAGTAAAAAGAGAAATAAAAATTATCTAGAAGGCTTTGTTTGAGAAGAATGCTGCAATACTTACTGAAAATTACAGGAATCTTATTAATTATATTAATAAAATAAATATATGGAAACTACTCAACTAAATACGTTGCAGAAAGTATCATTAAAAGTAAAGATGTAACATTCTAGCAATGCAAAATAGCTCTTCTGAAAGATTGATCTTATGCATATTGGTTCTCCAAGCAAAGAAAAATATTGATATAGCCCCACAGCTGTTTACCTTGTAATGAAGAAAAATGAACATCATAATTTTGTATGACAAGTATACTCCAAAAATGAACACGTTTTTACATAAATATTTATTGTGCCCTCTTATTCATACTTAACATTCTTTATTTCTTATTTCACTCGTTTCTATTTTTTCCTCTTTGTCTATTGTTTTTGTTTCCATCTCTGAATTCTCTTAATCTCTCTCTTTTTCCATTTGTATATTCTGTATCTGTCTATCCCATGCTTTCCCGAACGATTGACTTGCTATACTTTCCTTCCTCCTTATTCTCCCTCTCCTTTTATGTTCCCATTCCATTTCCTGGCAACCCAATCACATCTTTTTCAACTATACCATCAAGTTTAATAATATACTGCTGTTATTTCAGCATAGATTACTGTAGTAAAGATCATCTCAAAAAGAACCAGTGGCAACCTAGATGTATATAGAATGGTAACGCATAATCTCGATTGACTTTACACAATGGGTAGTCAAATGAAAAAAGTAAGCAGGCTGACACAGCTTCATACCCACAAAAGACAAAAGTAGGAAACTAAGCTATCAAAAATGATAAAGCTGGTGCTGTTGTTCGTTGTAGTAGGCAACTATCTTCTAGATGTTGTTGTGGTTTTTGCATTTACGACCTGCAGTTAATTATGGAGCAGTTGTACTTTAATGCAAATCCTGCGTGAACTTCCTAGTAAAATCTTCAGTGCTGATGCTACTTCATGAGCAGTATTTATTCCATGAACAGACGACTTTACCTTTCTGTGCTGTTAATCTGGCACCTTTCACAAGCTTTGAATTCCCTTTAAAATACAAAACCAAATATTTCACTCTCAAAACAGGTTTGACCTGACAGATGAATTGAGTGAGAGATTTCAGAGGCGGTGATAGTTCAGTGCCCTTCAGCAACCTCCATCTCATCTGTGCTGAAAATAAAAGACACTAGCATATTTAATCAGAAGGTTTTGCAAAAAAAAAAGAAATATAAAAGCCATCTTTTATCTCAATCTCTTCCAAATAGAAATAAAGATAAAATATAATACTATAGTATCCTGATTAGTACATTTTCCTTTTTTTTCCCCTATTTTTAAAGTATCTGCTACTCCATTTCTGTCTTATATGCTGGGGTACATATCAAGTATAATATCACTAAGGAGGTATTTAAAGTACAAAATAGTTCTCTTTTTTTATATATATATATATTTTTAAATAATATGACTATAATGTTGTAAAACTATAAAAAGTTGTTTATTTATTGAAATTATTGTAAAAATGACTAAAATGTGAAAACGTACATGCACATAAAAGTCCCATTAATTAACCTAAATATTACATTAAATTTAATACAATAAATTGATTTAATTAATGATTTAATTACATAATGATCATGAGTTAACAATAGATTAAATCAAAATTTTTCATATGTGGTCTTCTCTATGGGCTTTTTGATCTATACATGTGAAATGTTCCTGTTTATTATTGGTTTTAATGAGGAAATCTGTATGCTCTTAATGATCACTAATATAATTTCTGATTTGCCTGGATAGATTAGAATCAGTTCAGCTTTTTTTTTTTTTTTTTTTTTGTGACAGGCCTTAAGGGTCTATAGAAAATGTATACACATCCATTCAGCAAAGCACAAAAATTCAGCAAAACACTTTCCAACCCTGCCAGAAAAGAAGCACAAGAAAACCTAGGTGTTCTCTTGAGCTCATTTCTGAGCTGCAGCCTGATATACACCATTCTGCTCTTTCTCTACCATGACATTACCAGTCAAAACCAAAACAAATCAAACAAAAAGCTGCATGAGCTCATGGGTGAAGGCTGCAGTTTTGATTCCACTACTTTGTCAGAGTACAACAGAGTAATGGAATCATAAACCTCTCTGGCAGAGACTCCATAACCATGAGAAAACTTCTTAAATCTTTTATTTAATCTTTCTTACCATGGAGTCATGAGGTCAGTTTAAAAGATCTAGCTTATTTTCCTCACGTTCTAGCAAAACAACTTCAAAGACTTACTTCAAGAAGAAGCAGCAAGCAGTTCCATCCCAAGGGCTCTGGCCAACTCATGATCACGTTACAGAAAGCAGTAAATTTGCCTTGACTTTACATGATCAATAGGCATCTCTACTAGCACATATATGCCATCTTGTACTTCTGCTCCTTGACTGTCTTCTCTTGGTTCACTAGCTTTAAAGATACTTGATGCTGAAATGTAATAAAAAATTTTGCTTTGAAATTCCACACTCATCAAACCCTTTAATAAAACTCAATGTCTTCCTTTATTCTGAACTTTCAGTTTTATAATATGAAATAGCATTTAAAAAATACCATGTAACAAAGCAGTTCATTTCAATGTATTTACTTAGAATTGAGTGAATTATTTTCTCTGAATAACCTCCTCACCAAAAAAAATAGAGCTGACTTTAAAGTAGGTATTGAATTGTACTAAATAAGCCTTCAGAATTAGATACTGTTTATAAGCTTAACTGGAAGGCAGGGCCCTCCTCCTGATTATATATAGAGAGCTATATTTAAATATACATATATTTGTGGTCGGTTGACCTTGGCTGGCTCCCAGACCCCTAGCCAGCCACTCTCTCACTCGTCTTTAGCAGAAGAGAGGAAGAAAAGAAAATGGAAAATCTCATGGGTTGAGATAAAGGCAGTTTAGTATGAAAACCAAAAGCTGCACAGGGAAGCAAATCAAAAAGATTACTTTATTCACTATTTGCCATTGGTAGGCAGATGTCCAGCCAGTTCCTGGAAAGCAGGGCCTAAGTATACATAGTGGTTGCTTGGGAAAACAAACACCATAACCATGAAGGTCTCCACATCTTCCTCCTTCTCCTCTGTTTTTATTGCTGAGCATGACATCATGTGGTATGATATCCCTTTGATCAGTTTGGGTCAGCTGTCCCTGCTGTGCCCCCTCCCAACCTCTTGCCCACCCCTAGCCTACTGGTCTTTGTGGGGGTGGAAGGGGGGTATTGAAGAGACAGTCTTGACTTGACAGACTGTGCAAGCACTGCTCAACAATCATCAAAACATCAGTGTGTCAACACTGTTTTAGTGACAAATGCAAAGCGAAGCACCATCCAGACTGCTGTGAAGAAAGTTAACTCCATCCCTGCCAGACTCAGTACAATCTCCATCCCTTATTCCATACCATTTGTGTCATGTTCAGATCCCACATTATCTGATACATCTAAGTATTCTATCCCTTCTATTTCTCATTCCTGAAATTCCATCTTACCAATGCTTAAAACTTACACTACATACTTAAACCTTTTTCATATCTAACATCCTTAGATGTTAGCTGATATAAACATCAAGGTTTATACATCCTTAGTAACCACTATCCCCTGTCCTTTAACGTATAGATAGATATTATTCCTTCATTCCATGGGCCTTCCCCCAAAAAATGTCCATAACAGCAGGTGAAGGCTTGAGCCTCATCTGTCAAAATGATCTCTCAGGACAGAAGCAACATGTCGTGTGCTGAGAGTGGCATGGATTGGGTCATCACTGCACTTATTCGGTTCCTTGTAAAAGTCATTCGTCACCAGTTCAGGTAGATCCTGCTGCATTAGTTCCTACAACACATAATTTAAATCATGGATTATTTTCCCCCAAGCTTAAATATCCTTGAGATGCACTCCAGATCTCCCCATTCTTCTGGACTACCCAACAAGCCTACCTGAGTGCTCAAGCAAAGACAGTCCAAGAAATGGGTTTGCCTTTTCCCAAGGGAGGAGCAACCCACACTGCCTTTCTCAGCAGCTTTCCAATGCACATTACAGGAACCTATCTCCTCCCACAATATGCAGAGGCTTTGTTTGGGCAGGATGAGGACAGTTAGGTGATCCTCTGGTGTTAACCAGCCAAGCGGCTTGTGTTAAATTTGGAGTATTTCCATGCCCCAGCATCCAACACTCTCAGCAGGCTTTAGCAGTCCATTATACCATTCAATCTTTCCAGAGGTTTGCGGGTGATAGGGGATATGACTTTGTAAATATAAAAAAATTCCATACAATCTGAAAACACAGTAAAAACTGGAAGGAGGAAAAGAAGTACATCAAGAAAAATGGAAGTTTGGGAAAATTAAGAATAACAAAATAATTATTAAATGTATTTATGGAACACTAAGTTTCTGATCTCTAACATCAGATACTTCTGGTATTTGAAGCGGAGTTGTGCCATACAGTGTGGTAATACATATATTCCTTCCATTAATGTATACCTACAAAAAGGAGGTTATATATACTGTTTCTGAGATCTATAGAGACCCAGCTGTATAACATACACAGAAAAAAATATTTCTAGATTAAAAGTTTAGCACTAGAAGAGATTATCCCTGTATCTAAACATTATTTCCTGTACAGGTTCATTAAATTGCAGTTAAGGTCCTAAAAAAAACCAAAAAAAACCCCAAAACAAAACAAACAAAAAAAACCCCCACCTAGTTCTCCCTTTTTCTGCCATCCCAAATACTTGGGTATTTCTATAAGATAGAGAGTAGCTCTGATAAGAAAGACTGAATAATATTCATTCCACAACACTTCATCTTGGAATTTATTTATGTTGCCTTAAGTCATCACCTATATGTTATCTTGGGTTACCTTTAGCAAATGCTGGATGTTAAGTCCTCTCAGGACTTGCCTTCTTGCTTTTTCCATAAAAATTTATGTTTGATTTTTCATCTGCTGTTTTTCTATGTTTAATGGATTTTCTTGGAAGTCTACTGGAGGATTCCTTGGTGCTTGTTTTTGCTCACTAGTGAAACATAAACAGAGAATGTCAAAATGGAGACTAAATATTTTTAGTATATTGATAATTATGCCAAAATAATTTGTTTCCAATTGTGAGTATTTAGTGTAACCAATACTATTGTTCAGATTTATTACATCCATTATCTCTTTTACTTTAGTTTCTTAAGGTATTTTTACTTTGCAAAGTGAGAAGGCAACTGCAGCTCTTCTGCATATTTTCCCATATTTCTGTTGCAGTGTAAAATCAGCAAATGCAGCTAGAATGCATGGATTTCATTAGTAGATGTTAAACTATTTTAGTGCTTTTTAAAAATTTTAAGGGATCTTTACACAAAACTACAATGGATGATGTGATTGCAACTGTTCTTACAATTTCAAAGAGAAAACCATTAACAACTTGTCATCACTCCTCTTAAAATGTAGGTAACATACTGATTACAAAGTATTTTTACATGCTGTTCAGTTGGAAGTGATCTAGTTTAAAAGGACGTCATTGCCAGTGTGTTCCCAAATTCTCATTGTGGCCCTGCTTCCCTCACCAGCAAGGGGTTATTCCCCTTCTGGGTGCTAATCCCACTTATTGAACAATTTTGGGCCTTGCACAATATCATCATGTAAACAATCCTTAATCCTTACATCTTCCTCCTCTTACTGCAAGGCTTGCTGGACTGGACTTTGATTGATTTATTGTTAGGAATTCAAGAGTTGTATCAGGCCAGGATTTAGATTTAATGTTGCAATGGATTACAAGTAGCCAAAGCTTGTGTGACATCATTGCAGTGTTATTTGTAGTCTTATGATTAATGCATATGGAACTGTCATGTATAATAACATATCTGCCATATTACTAGCAGAAAATAAGAGAGAAAAAATATAAGAAAAAGCCAATTACACAACATAAAAACTGATGGATATAAAAATCCCATTGAAGGTAAAATATAAACTAATTTTAGTCATGAAAATATGTTTTTATTTTCATAATGTGATATCACACATGAAGAGAGATTTTAAAGAATGTAGCTGTGAATTCAGGCAAGATACAAAAATGAAGGATTATAATAAAAGCCTATGAAATAATAAGTGGAGCACAGATGGCATTCATCTTAATTCAAGAACAGCAGAATAGCCAATAAAATTACAACATTGATGGAAACAAATGTAACTTTTATTACATGACAGATACTCTCCATGTAGTTCTTACTATCCAAACAGCAAATATAATATCTCAGTAACATTTACAGAACAGTTACATTTATGCATAGTTACATTAACCTATAAAGTATAAAATTTATGAGATAAATCCAGCATAGAAATCAAACTTTCACTGACAACATTAAAGGAAAATTCCTTTATAAGTAGAACTGAGCTCCCTCTGCAATTACCAAGCTCTAACAAGGTGAGGGGAAGATGGTCCTCAGGCTCAAATATTTTATGGCCTCGTCACTGATCACTGAAGTGAATGCTGTGGGTTTGAAACCCATCGAGCTAAGAAAAGATTATGAAGTCAGGACTCCTATTTTCCAGATAAGTGCTTAGCTAAATAGTTTATGAAAATTACTTCTCTCTTCCATCTGCACCCCTTTCCCTGTGTTTTCTAAAAAAGGTCCAGTTCCCTATACCCAGATGGTAACAAGGACAGAGACTCTGAAGGAAGTATTAGATCATGCATCTCCATTTCAAGGTTTCATGTCAGCAGCCAACTCCAGGAAAGTAACAATATTTCCAATACACCCCTTTTATTAGCATTCTTTGCTAGCTGGTTTAGGCAATGCTCCATGATGTGTCAGCTATTGTAAGTCCCATTATACAATGCCCAAAACTGTCCTTACACGTTCTTCTCCCGCAATAGCTGCACTGGTTACAGTGGATAGTCTTTCACTCCAAAAAAGCAATGCTGATAAAACTGTGATGAAAACTGTCTAATCAAGCCCACTCTGAATGAAAAACACCTTGGCCAGTAGAGCTAAGATGGTAACTCATTCAGGAGCACAACCAGCAGCAGGAGCAGGCTGGAGGTAGCAGCCTCTTCAGTGGCATTGCTACAGACAGAGAACGACTAATGCTCTGACCTAGGCATGTGTTCCAGCTTCAAAGCCAGGTCCAGATGTATTCACTGGCTGTGTCCCAGCTCTGCGCCACCAGATGATCCAGACACATATCTCAAAAATACAGGTACACCTTGCCCTGGTTTCCTTATGAAAGGAGACTGCACACACTCAGTTTAGAGGACAACCAGCTGACCAGGACACACAATAGATCATCTGTATCCACTATTTAGATGCAGCATCTCAAGTCCAGCTCTTCTCAGTGAGCAAAGACTATAACCAGCAATTTTAAATTTAATTCCAACATATGGGCTGTCAAATTTATTTGCTTTTTTGATTTGTATCTTAGTATGTCTAAACCTCTTTCTGAGTTTGTGCCAGAAGTTTTTTCTATAAACCTCATGATATCTGTAGGAAAGCAGGAGACTAGGAATCTAGAAACTTCATAGTCAGGGCGTTTTACCCATGACTTGCTCACAAGTCTAACAAGAAATTTAAAAGTGGGAGAATCATCTTTTCCCCTAGCCTGAAACACTCTCAATGAATGAAATAATAAAATCTTTTTATCTTCTAAAAATGAATATTAAATAATATACTTTTCCAGTGCAGATTACGGAAGTAATAAATTCAGCATGAGAAAACAAAGCACAATGAGGACTAGGGGATGATGATAAATGTAAAAATAATACAAAAAAACCACTCAGTAAGATATTTTCAGGTTTAAAGTATATACATATATTTTCATAACTGTATACATTTTATTTACTTAACATTCAAATATTTAAACCCACAAAATCTTTTCAATTCAAGCATAAATTATAATAGATTCATTATCTTGCCAGTTATTATTGTAACGCTATAATATTTCACAGTTCTGACAATATCTTTTATATAAGTTCCCGAAACATACTCTAGCAACATCTTTAAAATGTATATTTCAAAAATTATTTTTTAACTTCCCTTTGCTTTTTTTTCCTTAGGTCTTCTGAAAGATGCTTACAATAATCCTAAAACAGAAATAATAAGTAATTATCAATTTTGAATGAAAAGTATTACAGTGAAGGTCCATTTTCTTTTATTTTTAAAAAAAGTAACAATGCTAATAAAGTCTTCCTTCCACCAATTGAGTAGCTTCAGCAAGGAGAAAGTATTTATAACATAATAAGGGATTGCATTTAAATGGTAATTCTTTTAGATGCACTTTAATGGTTTACCTTCTATATGAACTATTGTCCCCTACAGGTGGCATATACCAAGAAACTACTAAAAGTGATTGATTTATAAAATTAAGAAACAGATATATCAATTGTATCAGAAAGACATTAGCAAAGTAGCCAGCCTGAAACAAATGTGTCTTTACAGACTCTTACTGCAACAAAAAATCCCATTAGCTAGTATTTTCCGATTTCCTGAGGAGTCAAAGCAGAAAAGGAATATATTCAGATCATTCCTTTGCAAGTTTGAGGCTCTTAATCTTAACTATAAGATACATGAGAAAATAATAAATTTTGATCTTCAGTGATAACCCTAAGTCCTATTCATCATAATCTGAATTATTGCTGAATATTATAAAGTTGATGCAGTTATAAAATTATAATGAGCAGCTGTAGAAGATTTGCTTCATTTCTTTCCCAATATTATAATTTTTTGAGTTAAAGTCCTCCCACAAAACAGCCAGCATAATTTTACTCAAGTAGTGGCAATAAAATACTTGTCAACATGATGAAACTGTTGTCTTTTACAGTAAAATTTTGAAGAAATCAAAGAAATTTCAATTAAATCAGCAGGGTGTCTTGTGAAGTACCTAGACACTGCTGTGAAGCATTTTCATAAAGTATTTAGACACTGGTAAATGGTGTAAAATCATCAAGTCTCTTGATTTAGATCCCCAAAAGACTTCCAAGTGGTAGTCATTTCTGTCTGCCATAAGTCTTGTCCAGATTTACTTTCCTTATGTACAAGTAAGAGGCTGAAGTGTTACAGTGCAAATCACCTTGAATTATCAATATTCAATAAGTATGTGAATTCATTTCATAGACTAGACATCAATTTTAAAATAGACTCAACTGATACTTAAGGCAGTCTGATAAAAAAACTGTTAAAATAAAAATCAGATTATTTATGCATTAGTTCTAAAACCAGAGGAATAAAATTATCTTATAAGCAGTTTTAAATTCAACTCTGAGCACTGCAAATCATAACATGTTTTATAGGTATTCAATTCAAGTAAGCACTAACAAATAAGTAATGATGTTTATGCAGTCTGCTTTTTATACTACAGGTATCTATGTTTAATTTTATTAGTACTTATATTTTCTGTGGAACTCTAATTCTTCAGGAAGCTGATTTGGGAACCAGAAGAATGCATGATATTGTAATGGTATCATGAATTGTTCATGGAGGTACATTAAGAAAGACTGGGAAGAAATAAAATACTATATCATTTGTCCTTTTTCCATGAATTTAAGCAGTTCACAAATTTAGAAATGTATTCATTAGATGATTCATTATTTTCAATATGACAAATTACCATATCAATAAAAGAGTACTGTAAAAACAAACTTAACTTTCCAAAGAAAAAATATTGGGAGAGCTAGCAAGAATTATTACTTACAAATTGAAAGTTTAGCAGGTGGAGCAAAAATGCCAAACATATACAATTAAAAATGCAATCAAACTATAAAGGTAAAACCACAAAGGTATCTGCTCTCAATAACTGTGAAAGCAAAACAATATTATGCCAAATCATACTACAGAAGGAATGCAACATCATGCTGGTAATAAAAATAATATTGCAAAAGGCAAAAGTGTGTTGCTTTGCATAAAATAAAAAACCTTCCTGAACCAAGATTTCAAGCAGAAAGGTAGTGGTAAGTTCAAATGTGAGTTGATCAATATATTGTGACCTTAAGTCTTAAACTTTTAGAAAAATATTATAATAGAAGCTGTCAATAGGAAATACAACAGCCAAACCAAGTAGTTTTGAAGAACCATTAGTCAGCCTGGCCTGTCAAAAATACAGTTAATTACAGCCATGTCTGGTCCAAGAAATCTCATGTTTTTATTAGATTCATTCCTGTTTGATTGATATTACATATTTTTTCTTTATTTGGAATCTTTTTGATTTATTTTATTTCAAGATGCTGAAACCCTAAACTGGATTTATCAGTGTTGGCAGTCCAATGTATGGGTTGTGGAAGTAGATCCTCCAGTTTGCCTCCAAATCTGTTTTAGCTCCTATCACAAGTGTAGGGCCACCTTTATACTAGATATCCAATATGGATATGCAATATGACAGCAAAGAGAGAAACCAGGGAAGTCAGTGTCTTTGACAGTAAATGATCTTGAAAAGTTGAGAACATTTCAACGATTTATCTGGGAAGATAATCACAGCAGGGTTCCAGTTCTGTTCCTTTGGACTATCTTTTAAAGTCAAGCCAGTTTGAAAATTTTTAATAACCTACTCTCATGCTATCTTCCAGGTGTAAATTTTGTAATAGCCAGTGCTAGTTTCGTTCCTCTTGGAGGAAGAGTGAGAGTGGTTTGTAATTGTTAGCAGCTGCAGTTAGTTAAGGTTGTTTGTAAATTCTAGTTAACGTAAACAAGTAATCACTTCTCAGTCTCCCATCCATGAGAAACTAACAATTTCTGAACAATCTAACAATCTGAACCATTTGGTATACCTTAAAAGGTAAGTGTTTTAGGAAAAAAAAAAAAATGTAGTGTCTTGACAGTTGCACCACAAGTGAATAAGGATAATACCTTCTCAACAAGTATAAGCCCCTGCTGTCTTCTCTTATCGCACATTAACAAGCTTTCAAAAGCTAATGTAGTGAGTGTTCACGAAGAATCTACAACAGAGAGATCTTGATGAGGCATTATAGTCTGTCTTACAAGAATAAGGTGCCTCTTCACTCAAACTATTTTCACTCCAAGTTTGCAAGAGGATTATTGTCTAAACATTTCCTTGTTACAAAATCACTGGTCTTTCACTACAAAGAGAATCTAGAACAGATATCTGTTACAGTGGCATCCATTACCCTTATGAAAGATTTGGAAAATACAGAAAAACTCATCTATTCAGGAAATTAATCCCTCTATTCACTTTCAATATCAGATGCTCCACTTGAAATACTAGACTCTTATTCTAATTATCAAAATCCAAAAAGCCCCAGCAGTTGTTTTTTGAACACACACAATAGTAATCTCATGAGAATCATTGAGGAATAAAAAAGGGTTACATAACAAGTTAAATTTTGTTTTTAGGAAGCTTGTTTGCATACAAGATTTTCACTACTTGACCTTTCTCCCCATCAGGCGAGATGACTAGTGAAAAGGTGCAATGCCTATCATATCTGTAGGGTCTGAGGCACCACAAAAATTGTAGATATGCACATATTTAGTCCTAGCATAAATCACTTTCCAGAGTCACATATAAGCAGCAACCATAAAGAGCAGGCAGACAGTTCTGCAAAGGAACTATCATTACTATTGTATACAAATATGTCTTTATTAGACAAGGAGTGAAAAGTTGTACTAGAAGTATCTATGAAGTCAGAAATCCTGAATGAATATTGAGGCAGAACTTCAAGCTGTCATCTCATGGATATCAACTCACTGTGATCATTGAACCACAGAATAATTTGTCAGAACCTCTGGAGGTCCAATTCCCTCCTCAAAGAAGAGCCAACACAGACCAGGTGCTCAGGACTCTGTCGAGTTTTTAGTATCTCCAGGGATGAATATCTCACAGCCTTTCAGGCAGAATATACGTATCAAAGAACACTTTTTACAAATGCTAATCAGACTCTATAACTACTGTAAGGAGGTTCAGATCATATCTAGAATGAAGATTCACATTAACATCCCGTTTGGCATATGTGAAGCTGTGTTTGATACATACGTATATGCAGTCAAGCATAAAGAGTAACCTGGATGCAAAGGAGCATGAGTTTCAGAGTCACCAGACAAGCACTTAAAATTGTCTGAGGAGAGGTGGATGAAGGAATCGACACCATAAGAAGCTGAAATGATTGTTAGAAAGAGAATCTGTGGCAAAAGCTATGTCCCCTTCACCCCAGTGAATTCTGAGATGTGACTTCTATAAACTAGCCCCTATGGACTGAAGATTCTCAAAGCTGTCCAGGCTGCTCGAAGCCTGATCACAAGAAGCACTTTTACAGACCAAATCCCTAGCTATGGGAAAAGGATAACTTCTGTTCTCTGGAGGCATGGAAAAATGCCTGTCATGACCTTTATGAACACTCTTAGTATTACTGCTTGGCCTCAAACAGCAGTTTCTTGGATTACCATGAACCACCATTAGATTACTGAGTGGTGTGATTTACAGTATCATGAACCAGGTCACAATACCTGCTTCACCCAGGGCTGTTTGAAGCAACAGTCTTGATTTAAGTAATCCACTTTCTATATAAGCCATTTCAAGTTCCGTAACTGATCAAACTGTAGGAGTACTACAATGCACCCTGAAAGCCTGTTTGACATCCTGAACTGTCACAACAAAGAGGAGGATAGGCCTTTCTAAATATGAACCTTTATATTTCCTGACAACAGGGTTGAGACTGCTGAGCTCTTTTTTAAGTTGCTGCCACTGTGAGACACTTCAGAGACAGGCTAGAAACTATGAAAACAGACCCTGACTGAAGGATCTGGGAATGGCTACCCACCATTAGACTGAAGCTTTAGGAATAAATGTTCATTCTGAAATGGCTAGATAATTTGATAAAGCTATCCAAAACATGGAAATCTAGCAGATAATAACAGTACTGAGAGGGTTTAATGCTGTCCTAAATGGAGTGCTAATCAATATGCCCTGCTTCCCAACAGAAGGGAAGGTCAGTGTACATGCTGAAATTATCCAGTAAGAGAAGTTCCAGGGAAGGTCTCATAATTCTAACAGATAAATCACTGCAGAAAGACAAACCAATGGAGAAAGTAAGAAAATTAAAAACTTACAGGCTCTGATTTCTAAATCACATGCTAAGCCTGCTCACTCTCTTCTGAAAAAGGAAAATACTCAAAGGACATCTGTACTGGGTCTGGCTGGGATAGAGTTAATTTACTTCACAGCAGCCTATGTGGTGCTGTGTTTTAGATTAGTGAGCAACAATCAGTGTTGATAACACAACAGTGTTTTAGCTGTTGCTGAACAGTGCTTGCACAGCATCAAGGACTCCTTTGTTTCTCACCCCAATGAGCAGGCTGGAGGTAGGCAAGAAACTGGGAGGGGACACAACCAGGACAGCTGTCCCAAACTGGCCTAAGGGACATTCCACACCATATAATGTCATGCTCAGCAATAAAAGCTGGAAAGGACTTTTTCCAGGGTAGCAGTTGCTGGAGGACTGTCTGGGCATTGGGCTGCTGGTGGTGACTGCTTTTGTGTCACTTGGGGTTTTTTGTTGTTGGGGGGGGTGGGGGGTGGTGTGGTGCATATTAAACTGTCTTTCTCTTGACCCACAAGTCAGGGGTTTTTTTCTCACTTTTGGCCATCTGGCTTTCCAAAGCAGTCAGATTGGGAATGGCAGAGGAAAAACACTCAGTAGCTTGAGAGATAACCTGATACGAGCAAGTCCTTCTCTCTCTCTTGCATCTTAGGGGTAGGATGTGTTCCTCCTTCCATCAGTATTCTCACAGAGAGGTTAGGAGAATCATTTGTAAATACCTAATCCTCACTGAAGCAGTGGCCCACAACACTGACCTGTGCAGACAGGCAATCAACTGATGTGTAGGCTCCAAGGCCATAGTTTAATAAAGATGGACTCTCTCTGAAAGGCAATACAAGCATTCAGCAAGATCACATTTCTTACAGGAACTCTGTAGATGTCAATTAATGGTATATCTCTCTCATTGCCTTGAGTTATGGTTGAATGAGCCCTAATTAAAAGAGGGTGGTCTTAGTTAGCTACCCCATAACACATCTCACAGTCAATTATTGAGCAAGAAACAGTCCTTGAGGTCCTTTGGCAACAGATATGTAAAATGATTTCTTTAAAAGAACTTCTGTCAATATAAAAGGATAAAGCAGATCTAACAACAAGAATACACTAAGCAATTTTAACTGTGAATCTAATCTGTGTAGCTTTGGAAAAAATACAGTCAAATTAATGTCTCAATTTGCATGAAATTGATACTATCTGCATGAAAACAGTACAAGTTCTAAGAGTAACCATTTTCTTTGGGGAAAAAAAAAAAGAGCGAATAACAGTTCAGGTGTTAGAGCTTGAACTTTCCTTGATCTCCTGGATAAAGTGATTGCTATAAAAAAAACAAGCAACAGAAAGAACACATTGCCTAGGGTTTTCCCATTAAGGAAATTAGCAATCTAAATCCTATTATGGTATCAGATTTTTTAACTAGGGGAAAAAGTCTTGTAATATTTGTGATAAACCTACCAGCTATGGAACATGAGACTGCATAAAAACTTTTAAAATGAGGAAGTTGAGTAAAATAACCAGCAGATTAACTCTGACTAAACTAATAAAAATCTTCAGATCCAATAAACAATGTAGCATGACAAGCAGACAAGTTAATAACTGTGTCTCATAAGAAAAGCTATGAACCTTGACTATTTAGACTGAATATTGTCATTTGTAAGGATGTATCTAACCATAAAAGATCAATCTTCTTTTAACTCTCAGAACCATCCAACATTCATGCCATGATATGAAAAGAACTGAGATTTTAGTTCTGAAACTGGCTCACATGTATTGTCCAAATTCTACAAAATCACTGTCTTCAAAGGCAAGGCAAGCTATTGTTGATTCTAATGGCTTCTGTGTGGACCAATGCGGGATTAAAGAGTTCTTGCATCCTTCTGTTAGGATGCTCAGTGTTTACCTTAATTCCCAAGTCATCTTTCCATGTAGACATTTAAATGGAAAGATCTGACAGAAACATCATGAGAATAAGCTTCTTGAAAGCCCATAGATGTAAACACATTTCTCTTATGAAGCAATGTTATTTGGAAAAGCATGCAGACTTCTAAAATCCAGAATTGGACTCCAAGTTTGATCCTTCTATACTGTTGTACAAACTGCTTCCTGTAAGATCAGTTTTAGAAACTTCCTCTGGAATGGGATCTTTTTGATCTACTCATCTGGAGGTGGACTTGCCAGGAGTGTGGAGTCCATGTATGAGAGCCAAAACTACCATAATAACAGGCAAGAATAATTTTGAGGGTGATGAAAGTAGACAATGTCTGTCACAGATTGTGTTGACTCAGAAGGTCTCAAAAGAAACTCCAGAACTTTTACCTACAATCGCACATACAAGTCTCAGCTGCCTAATCAATACCATCTGGAACAGGAACCACTGGAACAGGTTGCCCAGAGAAGCTGTGGATGCCCCCTCCCTGGAAGTGTTCAAGGCCAGGTTGGATGGGGCTTTGGGCAACCTGGTCTAGTGGAGGGTGTCCTTGTCCCTGGCAGGAGGGTTGGAACTAGCTGATCTTTAAGGTCCCTTCCAACCCAAACCATTCTATGATTCATCTCAGAAGTCTATACTGGCAGCAATAACTGTTCCGATAAAATATTCAAGATGTGGAAAGATGTCTCAGTAGCAAAGAAATAAAGATGAAAGTTTTACGCAATACAAAACACAGAAAAGCATCTTGATTCAGTCAACTGACTGAGGGGAATTGAAAGGGAAGTATATGCCATGCCTCTTTTATAGTAGCATAAACCCCAGGAACAGGAGGAATGCTTGGGGAATGTTCAAACTGCATTCTCCACTGCCTGTGTATAAGGAAATCATGGCAAGAAATGTACATGTACTAAAACTGCCTGCATCTAAGAGGGAATGGTGGATGACTGAGGCAAGTTACTTTGAAGAGATGCCTGAGCTTGACCACAAACTCAACATGAGCCATAGAAAAAATCACTGTGACTCAGCGATGATGTTGAGAATAAAAGATGAGAGCTGAGGTTCATATTCTTTTTTACACTACTTCCCCACAGTGTCTGCTGAGGCTAAAAGCTCCAACAATTGCACTTATGTACATTCTCTTAAAAGAGAAATAAGTTGTCTGAGAAAAATAGAAGATAATTTAGGATAACCATGGGTGTTTTTTCAATGTTTCACAAAACTGTGATTCAAAAAAACAAAGGCAATATGTTAATATGGTTGTAAAAATCAGGTTCCAAACTAAAGAATTAACTTAACAGGAAAGCCTACTCAGTCTGTAAGGCCTTAAACAGCAGGTTCTATGTAAACCGAGAGAGAGAGAGATGTATTTAAAGAATAAAACATGCTGAATTTATAAAATAGTTTCTACAAATAGGAAAGTAAAATTTCCTGTGGTAAATAATGTACTGTTTTGCAGTCTGCAGTTCTGAACTCTTGAAATATTGTTATCAATATGGAAGCAGAAAACATATCAACTTCTAGATAAGCATAGGCCCTAAGAGATATACTGGAAAACAATGTAACAAAGTTCAGTGTAATGTTATTTTTTTATTTGTAACTTTGAGGAACATTTCTGCTGCAAGATAAACACTTTCAACATATGGATATATCTGAATGGAAAAGTTGCTTAGAAAGACTGAAGAGGAATCATTGAGTAATTTTGAAGTTATGATAACCAAGAAGGACATTTTTTTCTAATCCCTGTAAGACTTTTGTATCATAAAGGCTTTACCAAAGAGGACTCTGAAGCATAAAAATTCTGATATTTTAATAATTAGAGGAAGGATCCTAAACATAAAGGAAAAGATACTTTATCATCTCTAATTTAGTTGGAAGATTTCTAAACATGAAAGAAATAAACTTCCATTAATGAAGAGATGAAAAGCTTTATCTAAATATGTAGATCTCATTTCTTTCACTTTATTTATCTGGTGATACACTACAAGTTCACCATGTGACTTACCCTATTTTTTTGTTTACAAACTGAACATGATCAAAATCAAATAATAATTAGTAAAAACAGACAATTTAGAAGAAAGCTAGCTGAACTTATGTCATTTATTTAAATATAATTTTAAATCCTGTTTCACACTCAAAACATCAGTTAATCTTGTCTTTACTAATTAACACTTGCCCATTTTATTTTTTTGACCTACCCTCTGCATCTGTGACAATCTCTTCATTGATTTCTATAGCCTTGTACATTAATCATTGCATTAAAGTTGTAGTTTACTAGGACATTCATTTCTTGAAGTAAAACATGGCCTACAACAATGTTCTGGAAAATCAGACCAACTACTATTAAGTAATGTTAAATCTTGATACACAAGGTCATGTCCTCTTGCTCAGTATGATACGATTGCGTATTAGCTGAACTCATGGTTCCAGCTGTCATGGAAACATGAACTTGGTTAATGTATGATTGGCTACACTGAGGCCACATCCATAGGAAAAAAAATCTGCTTTTTATAATGTTTTTCATATATTTCATATATAATAAAAGAGTAGAACATCATAATCTGATGTGTGCTATGGAAATGATCTATGAATAAAGAGAGTGATCAACTGCCAGATTGAGCAATTTTACTAGCCATATTAAATTGTTGATAGTTTCTCTTACCTGTGAACAACTTCTAAATGAAGAAAAAATCTTTTATTAATCAGGGCAAGTTTTTCGGAATAAACCTCAGTATGAGAAATTTTATAGCTGACTTGATGATCTCTGCATTGGGGAAAACACTGCCAAGAGGCAAAGAAGGTATTTTTCTTTGGTAAAGAAAGTAATAAAAACCAAAACATAATAATTTGACAAAATTATGTAACCTGGATCATTATTACTACTGCCACTCAGATTTCAACAGTTCATTTTAAATCTTAGCCTATTTCATTAAACTTTAAAATACAGGATTGTATCCTTAATATGCCTGTCTCACATGATAGATGAGTCAACAGCAAAATACATTGTCCTTCAGACTTCAGCTACATTCTCTTCATGTTGTCCAAAGATGTTCTCATGATTCCCAGCAGAAATCAGGTACAGTTGCGGTTAGTACATCAACTGTTTTCTTCACTGCAGTCCACATTACATGTTGCTCCTTCTCAGTCTTGCAAAGCAACTGTGACCATTTTTGGCCTGACCCTCACTTAGAAGACAGACCAGTTGCTATTATTTTGTTTACCTTGATTTTACAAAAGCTTTTGATGTTGTCTCCCATGAGAAGGCTTTTGACATTGTCTCCCGTAACATCCTCATTGACAATTCAAAGAAGCACAGACTAGGTTAAGTGGACAGGTAGCTTGGCTGAACTGTTGAGCTGTAAGGGTTGTGACCAGTAGCACAAAGATCAGCTGGAGGCCAGTCACTAGTGCTGGACCAACCCCTGGGGTTGCTATTGAAACCAGTACTGTTTAACTTCTTCATTAAAGACCATGAGACAGAGCACACCCTCAGTAACTTTGCAGACAGTGCAGAGTTGACCAGAGTGGTGGATAACATCCAATGGGTCTGCTGCCATTTAGAGGGACCTTCACAGGCTGGAGACATGGGGTGACAGGAACCTCAGGAAGTTCAACAAATGGAAATGCCAAGTCCTGCCCCTGGGGAGGAATGGCCCCATCCGCCAGCACAGGCTGCAAGACAATCAAGCTGGAAAGCAACTTTGCAGAAAAGGCCCTGGTGCTTCTGGCTGAAAGTGAGCCAACAAGGTGCCCTTGTGGCAAAGAAGGGCAGTGGCCTCCTGGGCTGCAGTAGGCAAGGCATTGCCAGCAGGTCAAGGGAGATGATCCTTTCTCTCTAACACAGCACTGCAGACACCATATCTGAGCATCGTGTCCAGTTCTGGGCTTCTCAGTACAACGGAGACATGGGTATACTGGAGCAAGGCCAGCAAAGGGCCACAAAGATGAGGAAGGCATTGGAGCATATATGTGATTACAAGAGGCTGAGAGAACTATTCAGTGTGGAAAAGTGTCAGGGGGATCTTATCAATGAATATAAATTCCTGATGGAGAAGTAAAGTAAACAGACTCTTTGCAGTGGTATCTAGTCACAGGACAATGGGTGTGAACTGAAAGACAGGAAATGCCACTTAAGCATAAGAAAAATTTTTTTTACAGTGAGGGTGGTCAAACACTGGAACTGGTTGCCCAGACAGATTGCAGAGTCTCCATCCTTGGAGAAACTCAGAACCTGACTGGGTACAGTGCTGAACAACATGCTCTAGTTGATCCATCTGTGAGTAGGGGTTTGGACTGGATGGCCTCCAGACGTCCCCTCCAATCTCAACAATTCTATGATTCTACGTGATTTTGTATCAATGGCAGATTCTCTAAACCCATGTCTTATTTTTCAATTTTTCTTTTTCCTTATTCTCTTCTTTCTACTATTCTTTCTTTCCCTTTGAAAATAAACTCTTCTCCTAAATCCAGATTCCACTAAATCAACAGAAAATTACTTAGATTTTTTTTCATCTTTTGTGTTGAATAGTACAATCTCCTTTTCAACAATTACATTTTCTCATTTATAAAAAAATAATCTGGTAAAGCCACCTTCTCAGCCCCTAGCATTACACATACTTTCTCCTTGAAACTCCTCACTTCTTCCCATTAGTCCACAAGTTTAAGTTTCTTTTATACCTTCTAAAGATTATCCAAAACCCACAATCCATTCAAACATTAACATACTTCCCTTTCCTACACCACTAATGACACCAATATTAATGTTTATTTTTCACTCATTTTTCATTAATTTTTCACTCTTTAAATCTTTTCACTTTTTTGATATTGCATCTCAACTGAAAATTCCTTGCAGCTTTACTTATTACATTCTTACCAATAAATAATTTCCTAATAATCGGTTTTATTCTGATACTATAAATGACACAACAAACATGTTTACAGTACATGAAAACATTTTTAGTGACTTTGGACTATTTGTAATTGTTATCAAGAGTTCAGTCTTACATCCAGTCTCTCACCCAAAACAATGATGAAGCTTAGAACCTGGTCCAACCCATAAGAAAGTATGTAAAAAATAACTGATCTACTATGAGTCCAGCATTTTGCAAGTAGGTTGCCTTGTCTTGTAACAAAAAAAGAGATTGCACAGAAGGCAGAATTTACAAATTTACAGCTGAAAAAAAAAGCTGTTTTAAAAGGGATTTTGCTATCTAAGCTTAAATCAGCCATTCCACACTGGCAGTGGTGCAAATCTGCTCTAAAATGCTTTAGAAAATATCTTCTATATCTTCTTCCACAACAAAATAACTTTTAACAAATCATCTATGTATATCAAACAGGAATCTGAAGCTGCTTCTGCGTAACATAAGGGATCTAACATAATTTAGCAATTCTTTATGCAGCTAAGATTTAAATGCTCAATATTGAACTGCTTCCCTATTTTTCTGGGGTTTTTTAATGTGTAATATAATAATATACTTTGCTGTTTCAAGACCAAGGCAACATATTTGAATCACCTGTTTAGCTTGTAAGTGGCATAATACAACGTCCTATACAGATAAGAATACTGTGGAAAGCAAAATGCTTTCCAGGAATATGTATTAATTTTTTTAAGCTTTGGGGGGGAGGAGGAGAGGGGGTAAGGGAAAAAAAAAAAAAAAAAAAAAAGCCCCAGGCAAGTCCTAGCACAGTGTGTCAAATTTCAGCCAAGAGCAAATATTTATGTCTGCATGCCACTTTAAAACAACATCTTGAAGTAATAAAGGTTACATTCGGAAGAAGTTTGGGGCCATCTAGTGGAACTTTCAGTAAAATCATGTAAAGCCTGGAGATGATGTACATAAAACAAGCATTCAGTTTGCCAGAAAAGGGGGGACTCTTTCTTAATTTTTAGCATTTTTTTCCTTCAGATAAACTATGTAAGTTGACACAACTTTTGTTGGTCAAGTTTAAGAAAAAAATAGCTATCCAAAGAACTTACTGTTAATGCAAAATACAAAAATGCAGAACGATCCTCTGAGGGTTGATTTAGAAACTTCATTCCTGGAAACATATAAATCCAGGTAGAAAAAGAAAATATATCGTATAGTGTAAGGTATAGCAGTCATGGGAATTAACTACATGACCTGAAGAATATTATTCAACTCTAAATTCTATTATTTTAATTTGCCAGTGGAAGATGTACAGTGTTCAAGAATTATTCGATCAAATAAACACACATTTCCTTTCCTTGAAGAAGCAATTCAGACGATATGTCAGAGATCTTCAATTTCCATTTTTAACCTTAGCTCTTGATTTTGAAATTGGAATCATGCATGATTACTTCATTACAGAAAAATTAAATATTTCAACATTAGCCTGATGGCAACATTTCCTACGTTGCATCTGCACTCTGAGAATTACCTTAGCTTTGTATTTATTTATGGGTGCAATTTAAAGGTTATTGGCTTTAACATGCAAACCCTTTTATACGATTTATCAAGACTATTTCAAAGATTTCTATAATACAGTTCCAAAGAAGATCATACAAAGCTTTGGGGTTAACTGTCTACTTATATACAGCGAGAATACACACCATCATCAGTGTTGTCTTCAAGCATGGAACTAATTCTACAGTTGCCAGAATCTAAGTCTACTGATTTTCAGGTAATGATGAGAACACATTTGTTTTTCCTGAGCTTCTCTCATAACCAACAGTGTTTAGGTGGAGGTTTTAGGTGGAGATAATAAAAAAGGTCACTGAAAAACAGTTTAAAGGATGACCTTGCAAAACCTGCAGAGCTTTTTGATCTCTGTTTTTGTAACTTGTTAGAATTACCTACAGGTACACACTATCACAACAATAGCCTGAAATATTAGGAGGTAAGTTGACATCATGTTAAAACTTAGATAATCAACTTTTATGAAATTCTACTAGTAGCCCTTTCTCTAGCTATACCGCTTTGAATGCTCACCACTTTAAATAATAGCTTCTCCGTTAAATAAGTCTTAACATGAAGCATGGAGAAACAAAGTATTATTATCTTTTCTGTTTCATATGCAACACTTTACTCCCCCATTCTTGCACAGAACTCTTACGGTCTTGCTGTGTGGGAAGCATCAAAACTCCAAAGAAGGTGACTTTGCTTGAATTTTGTTACACACATTACTTGAGTAATGGAACTCGTTGGTAAGAATCCTAGCCACAGTACACCCCTTTGTATTGCTAGGCAGTGTGACCAAAGGCACATGGAAGATAAATGTGAATTATTATTCTGTTTTATTATTCAGGTTTATTATAGAAAGTTTATGGAATATAGGACAGAAATCTATAGGAAATCAGGCTTCATTAGCAGTTCACAAAATTAATTTCTCAAATTCTCCATTCATAACACTCCATTGTTTTAGAAATCTCTGTGATGTTGTGTGATTCTGAGATTTTTTTTTCTAAATAACCTTTGCATAAAGTGTCATTTTACCATATTATCAAATGATGTATACATATGGTATCATATAACTTTTCCGAATATTATTTAACGTTTTTTCTTTCTATTTCACTGGCATAAAACAATTATACATTGCAACACATCACTCTCAACTTATTTCCTTCCTTAAGAATACTTTGCAAAAGGTAGGCCTACCCTCATACCATACAAATTTAATTTAAATTCATAGTATCTAGATAGAAATTGACCATTCCAAGTGACACCTGGTTAACCAGAGTTTCACTACAACCATTCAGCTTTTAACTGAACATAGATATTTGGGAGTTTGTATATACTGTTGGAGGAGAAAACTTAAAACCAAATGTAAATGTCTGATTTATAAGATACTTACTTGATATTACGTGGCTTATTAAAGATAAATTGCCATCTGGAAGGCACATGGATAGTACTATGAATTATTGGTTTAATCTGCAGAAAAAGTAAATCATACATCATTAGCTGATGCAAGATGTTTAAAATATTTTCTTCTCAGAAGCCTTCCTTAAATGCAAACATTAGTTCCAGTTTCAAATACTATCTTTGTTCAGTGCAATATGTTACTTGTCAGTATTTTGGAAAATCTGTCATACTTGAGGAATCCCAAGGTTTTCACTGTTTCATGTCTTCTATCCTCAAGAACCTGTGTCATGTTCATTCACCATTTGTCCAAAAGACTCTTCTGTTCTGAAGCGGCTGACACAATTTAATCAACCAGAGAAGTTGCTGTCAAATGGCCTGATAAGCTCTCTCCCCTGAGAAAATAAGCTGCCACCACAGCATTTCCAGTACTTGCTAAGCCAAGAAGTGAAAAATTGAGACTTGGAATCAAAAGGGATTTCCCGTGCAGGAGTCCAAACCAGAATAAACAGCTAAATATTTATAGTAAGTAAGCCAGCAACTCTAAAACCTGCTTTCCCTACCTAGTGAAAAAGATGTTGCTGGCAACATTTTGCTGTAGTTTATGCTATATAAAGCCCTGTTATCATTAATGTATTGCAGTGATTGTAAACTTTTCTGTAACTTCACTCTATTCATCCAAATGAATTAACATTTGGTGACGAGGACCCAGTAGGTGCTAGTGTACTGGCAAAGGCAGGAAAGCATAAATATCCTCTCTAGGATAAAACTTGTCCTTAGATGCAAAAGCTGCAAGTGCTACAAGAGGAGAAAAAAAAAAAAAAAAAAGTGTGAAGAATTAGTGAGCAGAGACCTTCACTGATGGGATTCTATCAGCAAATGTATAAGGCAAGGAATTGGTTAGACATAAAAATCTACAATCTCTTTTTCAATGTTCATGTTGTATTTACCCTTGAGTCAGCCTAACTCACTGTATCTATACCAATAAGCTAAAAAGGTCCAGGGAATGAACACAGAATGGCTCATACCCCTACCTAAACACTCTTCACAGGATATTCTATCCTCCCCATAGGGAATGTTAACCTTGAAACAAGGACATTATTTGAAAGAGTGCCAACTGACATTTGTAAAAAATGTGTCAGGGACTACACTAACAAATTGGAAATTTTATTCTATCATTTGCCAGTCCTCAGGACCATGTCCTGGCCCTGTCCATACGAGTATGAAGGTGGCCACTGAGTGCTGTTACAATTCTAGATGGAGCATAAGTTAACTACCATTGGCAATGATGCAAATTTTTTTTTCATTTTATTCCTCCAATTTCCATTATAGCTATTATTTTTCTGGCTTTAAAGAATATTTGTGGACTACGACAAAGCTCTTAACCTGGCCAAATATTGCAGGACAATTTATCACAAAATCCTGGTCCCGCAGGGACATCCACACAGGGACTTGCCACATTTACACTAGTGAATAAAACAGTGACAACACCTATTCCCCAGCCCCAAAACCACGTAGCATCATCTGTCTACTCCATAATATTAAGCTTACTTAGTCTCCAAAACAGAATTCAAGCCTATTGAGAATGGTCTCTGGTCCATCTTAACTTCTAGACTGTGACTGGGAATTGGGGTATGAGCTGGCACAAGCCAAAAGCATGTCACAGTACAAATAATTGAGTTCCAGTACCCAAACATATTCTAGGAGACTGTTTAATGTATTAATAAAGATGCAGCCAGAGGGAAACATGCTCTGGCACCGTGTAGTATACCTATTGCTTAAAGATCTCTTTCTGCCCATGTTCCTGGTATCATTTCACTGGAAGAAAAGGTACAAGAAGGGGAGAATAATAAACACGTAGGTCTTATCATGACATATAGACAGGACACAGCTGGAGTGACCACCCCAGCCCAAGAACTGGTGTTCCCCGATTCTTAAGTCGTCCACTCTGTAATCACTTAGATCTGGTCTCTGTCTTTCAGTCTACATGCATGAACAAACAGAATTTGACTCTAATTATGATTTGATAGAGAGGAAAAAAAATATAGCTAAAGTGTCACTTCCAGAGTGATATTTTGTAAATCCTCTCTATTGACAAAGGACTCTTACAAGGTACATCACAAACAGCTGTACAAAGATAAACACTATTGTTCAAATTAGACCCAGATGTTTGTTTCATTAAAATAGCTTTGATAATGCAGATCCAAGAATATAAGTCTACTGGTAGGTTTTTATTCACAGTAATTAAAATGTTAATTTAAATAGGTTTCACTATGGCATTTTACAAACCTGTAGTTTAGTAATTTATATCAAGTATGTATCAAGGGAATAACCAAATTTTCAAGAAATATATTTCTTATATAAAATTGCTTGGGATTAACTTTATTTATTTATTTATTTATTCTCAGTAAGCATGGTACAGATTCAGTGAAGCCAGCAGCATAGCCCAGCTCATTTTCACTATATTTTACTGTGAAAGCAATGGCAGAGGCAGATGTAAATGTCTACGTCAAATCAAAATCCAATTATAATTCAAAATGTAGAAATTTATCAAAGGCCTTTCCCATTTGACTGTTATGAATGTAATCCTGTTTGCCTTCAGTGCCATATGAGACAATGCAAAGATCCCATTCAGAATGACAAACTCTGACTGGCTAAGCATGCCCAAAGGAACTCTGTATGGTATGCAATCTATATCACATTGGGTGAGACTACACTATACAGCAAATGTGTAGCAAGACTGGACTCAAAATGAAATATTCAATAAGACTGGACATATATCCAGTCATTTGGACTCTGCCTTCTCTGCAGAGGGAGAAGACTGGACAAAGTACTGATTGCACTCATTGCATATATGAAACAGACTTACTCTGCATATGCACACAGTATTCAGGGCTTCCTGCAGTCTTAAAATAACCTGACATTTGGTTTACTTAAATTCCAACAAAAGCCATATAAACCACTCAGGACCTATTTGGAGGATTCAGACGGACTTCAGTAGGGCACAGCCCTCCACTTTGTCTGTTTCATCTCAGGCAATAACAGGCTATCATAATGATAAATACAGCAGAGATATGGCAGCAAATGGTGTAAGGATATACAGTTTAACATCACTTTATCTGTATCAATACTGCCTCAAAAACTCCCTATGGTAGCTGAATCATATACAACTAGCAGTTAGAAAAATGGGCTATATGTATTCTGTGTGACCAAGCCTTACTAGATTTAGGTTTATGATCTATGGTATTTACATTCTAATTTTGAGTGTTTCTTATCCTCTGTGGCAGTTCAAATCCAAATAAGCTAGCTTAATGTCCGTGTGATCTAGGTAAGTCTCTTTGACTTCATAGTGGGGCATAAAAATGAGAAGGCCTTACTTACCTGGCATCAGTTTCAGCTGAGAGATGAAAACCATCCCAGATCAGGTAAGAAAGAAAAAAATCTTTTTTACAGTGAGGGTTGTCAAACACTGGAATTGTTTGCCCAGATAGATTGCAGAGTCTCCATCCTTGGAGACAGAGTCTCCATCCTTGGAGACATTCAGAACCTGACTGGAAATGGCACCAAATAAACTGCTTTAGCTGGCCCCACTGTGAATAGTGGTTTGGACTGGATGACCTCCAGAGGTCCCCTCCAATCTCAACAATTCCATGACTCTGTGATTAATCACTAAATGTCATCTTTAGCTTACACTGTCTGAACTTCTACTTGTACAGTCTACAGCAAAGAATGCAGAAGAGTAATAATTACTCTTAATTCCTAAAAATATGGAAAATATTTATTGCCAGTCAAGTGATGTTTAAATAATTACATGGTATGGACAAAGGAAAGTTAAGGGAAACTTCAAGAGTAACATTATCTTTGTATGCAAATTTTTACATAATTAATCTCAGGTAAATTGGTATTATTATCATATCATATTCTTCCCTGAAATAGCACATTATAACTTTTAAACATAAATTATACAAACATAAAGTAATGAATGGGTATTTTTTCATAGTAATTTAAACAGGCAGTATTCATAATTAAACACGTACCGTCATTTCTTTCCTTCTCCCCTCAGGCTTTTTAATTCCTATTTCAATGTAACTATAGAGGAAAAAAGACACAGTAGATAAAATTTGTTCATTTGTATCCAAATGGAGTAGAGAATCTAAAAATACTTTGACCTCTACTATGAAATCCTTAACTAAGGACATGGGTATCATCACTTCAATTTACCAGAACTGGAAACTAAATGTTATGCACTGTGACCACCACAGAATCCAAAAACCCATCAGGCATAGGGCTTCCCATGTTTGGAGGCTTCAAGACACTTAAAAAGGGCTACTCAGAAATCCCATTCTTCGTCCAGGAATTGCCTGCAGGTAGCCAGCAAGAGATAATAGCCACGTGTAACTGTATGAAGTACAGTTACGCAAAATAATTTACTAAGACAAGGAGAGAGAATGCCTTCTATCAGCTCTCAGTCCTGAGTGCAAAACTCTCACTGAAGACTGCTATACATCTTCTCATGACTGCAGGTAGTGATGGCACCACATATCATTAGGCTGCAACACAACAGCCTAATGACTAACATACTTGTAGAGAATCACTGTGAGTCAAGTTCTGGTCTACAGGTTATTTGTGTGATGCCTGCTCTGATATATTGTATTTGTATGTATATGTAAGTATAGAGAGAGTTTCGTGGATGGATTTACTCCACAGTTCCAGTACAGATTTCTGTAAGCGGTCAGTTAAAATCTGAGTTTTGAAATGGTTTTGGCTGTCTAAACAGGCTGATCCATGGAGATACTATATGTAATAGTCATAGTAGACAGGCACCATTATGAACATGGCAGTGACATTTCTAAATCCACAGTTCAGACATCAACAAACTCTCTGTCAAAAAAAAAGCCAAAAAAAGAAAAAGCACCATATTTTATTTCTGCAGTCTTTTTTCCAGTGAAATCTGACCAAAATTTCTATGCAATCTTCAGTGCCACAGCACAGCTAAGCAACTGCTCATGCTGGCTATCTAAACTAGTTAAACTAATTTTGTTCAAGTTGAGATCTGCCAACTAGCTAATCTTGTCCATGTAAACAAGAAATTTTTTAGTCTTACAGGGAAGTGATTGATTCCTCAATACAGCTTAACTGCAGGTTAAAATTTTGCAACTTTCAGATCCACTGGAAATGCCAAAAACTAGCACAGCACTGCCAAAAATTGTGCCAGACAAGCACAAAAATGAGATGGAGCATGAGGAGACAGAGAAAAAACTTGTTTTGGTTGCTAACATGCTTATCAAAGCAGCTACATAACTCCAAGGAAGGGCTGTGGTTAAGGATTCCTTACAGCCAGAAGCCAGAGACACCAGCCTCTGGTGTTTAAGACTAAGGCTTATTTGTCCAAGCCCTCTCTTGTCTACATCTCTGCATCTGTGCTGCTGCTGGCAATACTGATGTATGAAGAGACCTTCAGAATTTTCAAGAAACTATGTGCATCAGCTTCCATTAAGAACAAAAATCTGATACAAAAATTACCTATTTTCTAAATATGGTATAAACTGTGTAAGCAAAAAAAAAAAAAAAAAAGCCACTGGATGTTTCTGTTGCTCCAGTTTCCCTAAAGGGCAGTAACAGCAATACATGCATGAAGCTGACAAGGCTCTTGACTATTTCTACTATACTCCAAGGTTCTTCAGAGCAACAGTAAAACTGAATAAATCTTACTAGTTTTGACTAGCTTCTGTCTTGACAAAACAGAAACATAACAGAGTTGTCTGTGCACTTGGGAAGATTATTCATTATTTGCACAGCATTTCAGGATAAAACATGTAACATCCTAAAAGCTCAGTGACCTCTCTTGTTAAAATTTACTGTCCACTGTGAGCACCATCGCTCTCACTAGTAAAAAATCAAAATTTTATTTTGCTGCTACTGACAGTCCCAATCGTGCCTTCTCAGAGCAGGAACAGTGAAACTTTGTTACAGTGCTCCGTAGGAGAGCAGACAATTTTTTAACATCAGCACTTAAAAACTTTGCAGGGTGAAAAATTAATTACAGTATTAAGAAAAAAACCCTTTGATCGGCACTATTTCCCAGAGGAGTAACTTGCTTAGGTGTCTTCTTCAGTAATCAATTTGCCTTTACACTGTAAAGTGTGGTAGGGAAGTGTATTTTCACACCTCCTTCTCTTCACTCTCCCTTTTGCATTTTCAAGCCCGTTTTGGCTGATACACAGTAATTCACAATGATAAAGTCCTGGTAATGCTAAGACAGTTTATAACCACATGGGCAGCCCTTTCCCTCTGCGGGCGACATTTAAGCCCAATCACCTGAGATGGTTTGAATTGCAGAGAAGGCTCTTCAGGCCAAGGATGAAGGCCTGGAAAGCACAGTCACTAGCAGGTTTCGTAAAGGTTTTCTCCCCTTCCTTGCCAAGCACTATGATGGCCCCTCATCGTCCTGGCAAGCCCAGGGTGGGCACCACACAGCCCTGAGGCCTCCCCTCAGGGTGCAGCTGGGAGCCAGAAAATGGCTTCCCACCTACTCCCGCCCAGCTGCCAAGCCTGCCCGCTCAGCCTGAGGGAGGCCCCGGGTGCAACGCCTGAGGCCTCGAGGGCCTGGCCTGGCCCAGGGCAGAAAGAGTGGTGAAAGTAGTGAGGAAAAAGGAAAATAATAAAAATAAAAATCATGGCAGCCTTTTTAACGGAGTCATTTTGGTGTGGAATGTCATTTGCATAACTCGGTCATTTCGGGTTGCATGCATGTGGGCTCTGCCAGGGTGAGATTTACACAGGTGGTGAGAGTGTTAAAACCTCCTGGGGTTAAATGTTAAATGTGCTGAGTAACACGGAGAAGGGGAGACCGCAGTTCTGAGGTGGATGTTACAGACTGCTTCCCAGCAAACAGAAAATAAGCTTTTAAAATCAGTAAGACCTACCTGAAATACAAGGCTTTTATTTCTTCGTATGAGTCATTCCTATCTCCTATTTTGTGTTTTTGTTTCATGTTTTTTCTCTAATGGATGCTGAAGTGTTTATCAAGCACTGAGGAGGGCAGCCACCTTCCCACAGCTGCAGAGATGGTGAAGAACAGAGGAGCTCAGCTGGGGCTCGTGAGGAGGAGCCTTGCCCTTCACGGACATTTCCCACAAGTTTAGAATGTCACTTTTGATGGGGTCCTTATTTTATCTAGGTTTTCTTGACAATTTTACTCCTTTCCAGTAGGAAAGACATCACAGAAATGGGTACTAAGGACCAAAAGTCCTTACGTGAAAGACAATCTCTAAAAAAAGGTCATTTGGACTAGTAAAACAAACAATGACTCGCAAAGTTTGTCCTTTCACAGACAAAAACACTTATTTTATAATCAGTCTTTTACTTTGTTTCAAAATTAGTCTTTTATGTTGCTTCAAACATGCTGCTTGAATCGGTATATGAGGAACAGTTTCCAGCAAAGAAAGGTTTACATCACATTAACAGATAATGCAAGGTCCCCACAGATGAGCAATGGACTGATCATGCCTGCTGAACAAAAAAGACATATAGAGAATATAACTTTTTTTTTGTAACTAAGATAAAGAGATACGCACAATCTGTAAACTTCAAATGCAAATATTGCTTTTAGCACATGAAAGTGTGGCAACATTGAGAACTGTACAAATGCAGATTGTGAAATAAAAATGAATCTACAGCTGCAAAGCAATCAAAATACCCATAGCACATCCTAATTCATTATCAAAGAATTCACATGCAATCAAAACTTTGTGGAGTCATATTATCAAAAGATATACATACCACAGTCATAATTTTTACTAGTAAGAGTGAGTCCTGGAGGCCTTGACTGGATAGAAAGCCCAGTGCTAGGGCTACAGGGCAAAAAGGGGGCCTCAATCCATGTCCTGCATAGCTTACACTTTAAGATGGCCAGGTTTACCCTAGAAAATATTTTTGTGCTGATGTAGGACATTATCTGCATCAGAGACACAAGCAATGGATACAGGAAATTGCTGTGCTCTTTCTTCAGTCAGAGATTTAGTAATTCACTTCCAAGGTTTTGAGCGTCGGTTGTCAGAACACTGCTTTGGAGGACAACATAAACCTAAAGCAATGAGCATGGGGAGGTCCATGTGGAGATTGTGGAGCCCACTGAAGCCTTCTAAGAAAAAAGTATTCTGTCTTGCCCCTGCCATTCTTTTGGTTGAGTCCAACAGTTGATGCCATCCATCACTTACTTCCTAAGCAGGAGGACATATGGCAATGTGGGGAAAGGAGTAGGGCAGCAGCAGAGGAAGAAGAAATAATAGGGTCATACTCACAGTCCTGAAACAGGGGAGCAACATCTGAATAGACTAGGAAGAGGGATGAATTACGGTAGAGGTCTGTGGATTTGTGAGGAGCATGTGCACTATGGAAAGGACTGACTACTCATGGTCTCTTCCCATACAAGTACCAACAGCTATCAGATAAAGCTAGTTGGCATTATGCTAAATACAAGCAAATGTTGTGAAACATTACTTGAAACATTTACAAGATTTCTTTTAAATTACTTTAGAAAACAAATATTTAAGTTGAAACAATTAATTCTAGTGGAAATACCCTTACATTTCTGTGAAATGTAATTTAATCTCTCAGAAATATTACTTAGAAATCTTAAAAAAAACCAAAAAACACCTTATCATAGAATCATAATCATAGAACGATTTGGTTTGAAAGGCACCTTAAAGATCACCTAGTTCCAACCCCCGTGCCATGGGCAGGGACACCCTCCACTAGACCAGGTTGCCCAAAGCCTCATCCAATCTGGCCTTGAACACTTCCAGGGATGGGGCCTCCACAGCTTCTCTGGGCAACCTGTTCCACTGCCTCACCACCCTCACGGTGAAGAATTTCTTCCTTATATCTAATCTAAGTCTGTCCTCTTTCAATTTAAAGCCATTACCCCTCGTCCTATCACTGCGTGCCATTATAAACAGTTCCTCTCCAGATTTCCTGTAGACTGCCTTTAGGTACTGGAAGGCTGCAACTAGGTCTCCCCAGAGCCTTCTCTTCTCCAGGCTGAACAACCCCAGCTGTCTCAGCCCGTCTTCATAGGAGAGGTGCTCCAGCTCTCAAATCATCTTCGTGGCCCTCCTCTGGACTCGCTCCAACAGCTCCATGTCTCTCCTGTACTGGGGACCCCAGAGCTGGACACAGTACTCCAGGTGGGGTCTCACAAGAGTGGAGTAGAGGGGCAGGATCACCTCCCTCGACCTGCTGGTCACACTTCTTTTGATGCAGCCCAGGACACAGTTGACTTTCTGGGCTGGAAGCACACAGCCTGTTTCCTCTCTAGTATGTGCTAGAGAAAAATCTGTTAAGAGATTAAAGTTTGGAAAATATTATGGAGACACCAAAGCAAAATTATACATCTGAGCAGCAAGCAATCACTGGACTTACTATTGATTCTAAAAGGCCAACCATTAACAGTTTATGTTTCCTTATTTTGGAATGATATTGTATGTGTGTGTGGGTATAATTCTTTTTGCAGTGTAAACACATATGGCTGTTTATATCTTAATATTGCAGAAGTTAGTCTAACATGCTAACAGCAAGATTTCATTTGGGGCACATTTTCCTGGCTGCCTTTGGCCTGTGTTATGCCCTGCCAGGAGCACAGCACAGCACTCGTGCTTGCATTACCAGCCACGGGAGACTCACCCTGTTATTACTTCATTTTCCCTTGGTGCTGAGCCAGCCCAAAGGTGCCTGAGCTGCAAACAAGAGCTGCAAGGGATTCGGATAGGGAAATAATAAATTCCATGCAGCTACTGGAAGTCAGCATAATTGTGCATCCTTGATGCTGGGCAGGCATAGGTAGGTGGCCAGGTCAGCATACAGTTGACTGAGAAGAAGGCTCAAAATCCTTTTTGCACAGTTCTGCTTCACACTCATTATCAAGCACTGTCTATGTCATGCTACACTCTGCCAGGAAAAGAAGTCATAGCATCATGGCAGCACAGAAATACAGACCTGGAAGGGACCAGAAGAAACTATATAGCCCAGTGGCTTCCAAGAGGCGAGGTGTGCCAGTCACAACAATCTTTTATGGGCCTTTTGTGTTCCCAGCCACCACTGCTGGAAGTGACAATTAAGAGGCAAGCAGAAGACAGCAGCAGTGTAGGCTGGTGTGGGGAGAGCAGGACGGCAGCAAAAAGGAAAGAGCAGGGGCTGGGAGGCAGGCAGGGGAGTAGCAGGAGTCAGAAGTGGTAGGACATGGAAGAAGCAAAGGCAGCAGGAGGGAGGTTTAGCTAAAGCAGTATTAGGAATCACTAGTTTAGTCCTTCCCTCTGCACAGGGTCCTAATCCAGTTTATCTTGCTTTTAAAACAAGCCCAAAAGAATTTTTTGCATTTAATGTGGAAATATTTCCAGTGAAGAACATGGAAATACTGTAATAATAATAATAATAATAATAATAACAACAATATAATGATACCACTGCTTCACTAGAAAGCCTCTTTTAGAGCTTAACAGTCCCTTTTGTTAGATTTTTCCTGGTATCCAAACCAAACCTTGTTGGCTTCACATTTAGCCTATTTTTTCATGCCATGTCGTCAGCAGGCACTGGAAATGATCAGTTATCTTCTCCTTTATAAAGATCCTTTACGTCTTCCATCATGTACTTCCTTACTTAACTCTTTTCTAGATTAAATGGAGCTCTTAGTCTTACTTCACAGGTCACATTTTCCAACTGTTGATCAGGAACTAATCAAAGCTATTCCCCATTTGAAATGTAAGCATCAAGAAATACCACATCTTACTGATTTTCTACATCTATCAGATCAGCAAAGAAGTCAAAAATATAAAGGTGAATTTCACATGATTTTTTTCTTGACAAATCCACAATGATTGTCTCCATCACTTATTATCTACCTGGTGCCTTTACTTAATTGCTTAACTATTTGCTCTGGTATCCCAGTTAAGCTGCCCGATGTGTTACTGTATTTTTCTTTTTCTTTAAATACAGGTACTATGTGAAAGCTTCTCTAGGACTCTGAGACCTCTTGACCCTCCATAAGCATCTGAAGACAATCACTAATAGTTCAGCAATTGCTTTGGCAACTTTCTTAAGTATTCTGTACCAAATTTCACCTGACCCTGCTGACTAGGACATTTCTAACTCATCTAAATATTCTGTAACTTGCCCTTTCTCTCTTCTGGCCTGTGATTCTCTTCCCCTGTTAAAATTAATTGCACCAAAGATCTGATTGCAATTAACCTTGAGGTAGTAAATCTTTCAGCCTTTCCTATTTCATCACAGCAGACAAAAGCTTTTCCCATCAAATTAAAAAGAAATACATTGCCTATATAGTACCAGCACCTCAGTAAAACATTTTCATGATGCACCACCAGGCATTTGTCCTCTGGGTAGTCCAAATGCAGTTTTGCTCTCCAAGGATGATGCTGGAGAGCCCTCTCTCTGCTGATTAGCACTGACTGTTGTGCTAGGACCACATGATGCCTTCACCGTCCTCCACAATGGCATTTTTCCCCAGTGGACACTTAAAAGGGCAGAGATACCACACACACAGTGTGTTGTAGGAGATTCTTTGCAGCATGTTCCTCCCCTGGCAGTCTAAACCCTTTCAGAAAAGCCACCAAACCCAGATTTTTTTTTTCCACAAAAAAAGAGAAGGGATTTTTAATCTCTTTTGTATTAAAAAGTTGTTTATGTTGTAAGCACATTTATGCTCTAAAGATACCCTTCACTAAGGCCCCTTGGGAGTCTTCCTGTCCAAAAGAGAAACAGCACTATGCTTGCAAGACCTTCTGCCATTAACACATCATAACTCTTCCAGAGACCTTTTCGGCAGTGTTCTCCTCTTTTTACCCCCATCAGCCATCTTGTTCTGAGAGCTTCAGGCTTGCCCTCAGATCTTTCTGTCTCCCCATCTGAGTTCTTCTTTCAGTCTCCATGCAAAAGGAACCTTCTTCTTTTTCCTCTGTCTCCTAGCTCACAGATTTAGATGAAGCATTGAGGACCAGCTTATAAAAAAACCCAGAAGAGTCCTAGCTAGAGCTGTATTACTGGAAGATATTTGATTTTACATTTACAAGCAGAAAGTCTCTAACCTTTTTAACACATGCAATATGGTATGTTCTGGGTTATGGAGCACGCCCACAGTGCTTCTCTGTCGAGCTTTTGTTGCGGAAACTTGTCAAGCAAGACACTGTGCATGGAAGTCACTGACATGATCTCTGCCATGGCTGTGCTTGTGGTTTCTTCTTTCTGCTGCCTGTTGTCTCTTCTGGAGGTGCTATTTATTGTTTTGCAATACAGACTAGGAAAGACACATATCACAGGTGGCAAGGAAGGAAGAAACAATGCCAGGCAACCATTATTCTCTCTATCTCATGCAAGAAACAGAGGTAAGAAGAAATTCAGCTTGCCTCTGACATAGTGATCATAACTGCCAGTTTAGGAAGGGGAGAAAGAAGAGTTATTTTCTGCAGGCAGAGCACTGATTTTTTTTTTCCTGAGTGTGACTCGTGAGTCAGTACCACACTGGGCTGCATGATAGAATGGGCATCTGCATCCACCATGTGACAAAAAGTCACCTGCAGCAGGTTATGCTCTTCTAGTGGAGGGCACACCTCCTTCACAACCTCATGTAGCCTCACTTCATAATACGACAAGCACAGCTGGTCAGCAAGGGAAACATCTGAGTGGCAGCTCTATATAATGGGTATTTTGGGGTGGAAGCTCCTCAGGTTTGATGGGTGGGTTTCATCTAAGCAGACAGAAATGTCTGCATTTTAGCTTGTCACCTTGGTCTCACCTTAGGGCAATGGAAAGAAATGAGGAGTCAGAACAAGGAACATTCCCATCCCAATTTAGACATGTAAAATAGGACAGATGAATCATACCCCGAATGCACTTATTTCTCCCCACAGACTATAAAGAGAGGCAATGTGACTAGCTCAGATGCAGATATATACAGTGCTGATGTTTAAAACTAGAGGAGACAACTCCCATTCGGCAAACTTGAGCCAAGTGTTCTGGCAAACCAGGAGCAGTCAGGTGAAGTAAGGGGATCTGGACACCTCCATTTACAAGTCTACGTTTAGGTGTTGACCTATGTGCATGGAGCGTAAGCTCTCACAGCCAGAAGAAATCTCCTGTGGAAGCTGTCATTGGTAATTAGCAGAAGGCTAAACTGGTCATCACGATGGGCTCAATTCAGCTGCCTCACACAGAGGCACCTACTGCCTTTTGAGGCACCTCAAGACATCCAAGACATTAATCAAGTTTATCCACTGTCCTCTGTTCAAGGGATGCAAAAAATTTGACCTTAGCTAAGCAAAACATCTACCAGGCCAGGCTGTCTACTGTATTGGTGCTCCCAGGACAGTAAACACACTGTCACTTACAGCAGGTGAGCCCTTCTCTATTAGGAGATTGGTGATCAAGCCAGGGATTGAGATCAAGCAAAGCAACCTGTAAGCTAAAAAAAACAGTACCTAATTTGAGGAAACCTTTTTAAAAAATCAGTTCAGGGTAATTAAGTGTTAAATAGGCTCACTAAAAGCCACAAAAGTAAGGAACTGCCCAGTTAATTATGCCCCATGATTGCTTTCCTTCTATCCTTTTTACATGAAATATTACTTTCTTCTTTTCTAGACTAATTCAATACATAATACCTTAGTTAATATTGATTTCCACTGTGTGTTTGTCTTTGATTTCTCTTCATTTTCATTATATACTTAGTAATAAACCTAGTCTGCATAATCATTATCATACCCCTTAAGATCTTTAAAAATTTCATAACAGCTTTAAATATTCCCCCTTATTCTTCTCTGTAATCTTATGACAAATTATTTTTTCCTGTCTGCTCACTATTAAAAATGGATATCTGTGAAGGCACTTACCTGTAGCCTACAATCACACATATACATTATTTGTTTAAACAGCAGAGAAGGCCATTTTTTTGCCTATATCCCATCTGAGCATAAAAAAGATAAAGAGTAAGGGAAGCAAAATACAGCCAGTGAGAACAGGCATAAAACATTGTAAAAATACAAACATAAAGCATGCAGCGCACATTTCCAGCAGAAAAGGTGGGATGCGCAGGATTCTGTATTGCCTGGCTCTGTTGGTGCCTGGTTTTGCTCCCAGGAGAGCCAGGACAACGCTGAGTGGTTTTGAAAATCCTGTCTTCATCCCTGGTTAGTGATCTCAACAAAGGGGCAAAAAGGCATGGGATCAATGTGGGATTAAGTGAAAAAAATGATCAAATATCATTTGCACTCAAATCACAGTGAAGCTGATTCAAAGAGACACATATAGAAAGTGTTCTCTTCTAGAATAAGAGGTGATCTAACTGTCCCTTTTCACTGCAGCCAGCATACCATCAACTGGACATCCCAGAACAGATGAGTTGTTCTGTGAGTAATGGGACCAAGAAAGGATGGTTTCCTATAGTATCTGTCACTATTATCTCCAGTTTACAGTGCCTAAAAAGGACAAGTTCTAATCAAATCTTTTCCTGTGGTTAGGATTTTGTATAGTCTGTCTCCAAGATGACTCTTTGGTGTTCAACAACAGAGTACACACTGCAGCCATTTCCTCAGGAGGGACTGAGGGAAATTTTTGTTCATTACCCATTTCTATTTTTACACAAAATGTTTAAAAACTACAGACCCCTGAGACCTTCTGTCACATCTGGTTGAAAATGGCTAAAAGGTTCAAAGTTATTAGAAGGAAATACAGTATGTGATTGCATTAGCCTTGTTCTCCGAAAACCGGGCTCACACCGATGCTAGAAGGAGCAGCCAAAGCCCGAGGCAGGCACTGCTAGATAATCATCTGCAAGTGGCATCAGAAATAGATTTGGGCCCGTGTAAAACGGGCCAAATGTAAGGCCTACAAAACACCAGACCAGGTATCATCCCTGGTGTCAGCTAATCCTGGAGATGCCACAGTACAGCCTGGCGCCAGCAAACTCGGGCCCTGCTTCATCTGAACTATAAGGTCAATGGACACTGACTTCTCATCCGTTAGCAACCAGCCCATTTCAGTTTAATTTAAAATCATGAAGCAGATTTGTCTCATGGGTTAGATTTGTTGATCTTCTATTTACTCTAAAGCAAAATCTGTCTAGACTTAAAGGAGATTCATCTATTTTAAATTGCTTATGATTCAAAACAACTGCACAGGCAAATCAATTTCCAAGATAATATGGTATGGAATATATAATAAAAGTATATAATTAACTTCCCTTGTGTGTCTGACTAGATGCAAAAGGAAGAGAAGCTTTAAGAAGAAAACTGAGGATGCTGCAGAGACCTGGACAGAAGTCTCAAAGAGTATTTTTAAAAAAAGAAATGTTGTCACTAGGTGTTAGGCATGGTGTCCATATATCAGCTGCAATGCATTTATGTTTTTTCAGTGCAAGGTTAAGGGATCCAGAATTTATCTTCCACTTTCAGAACCTTCTGATTGGTAAGACGTAGCCAAAAATCAGCACATAAAAGGAATCACCTACATCAAGGTCGACTATAAACTTTTCTGCTAATGTAGTTGGGGATATTTAGGAGACATATTGAACTTTACCTAAATAAGTCACAAGTTACTATATTAGATTTTTTTTATCTAGAGAAGGGAAGTGATGCTGGGGAAAAATCAAGGAATGGGGTTAAATAAAACAAGCTGTGCAGGGCACTTTGTAATAAGAAAAGCAGTATTTTATATTTTTATACCTTCTTTTATTTCAGCGTGCACTACAAACACAGTGAACTGAACATGTTGCTCAATTTCTCTTTTCCAAAATGTTTGTCTGTCCTTACCATTCTGATCATACAAAAGAATGAAGCAGGAAGAAAGTTGGATTTGTGGCTGTTTAGATATGCAACAAATCTTTTCTTCACTAGGTGGCACCCGTCTACTCCTATGAATCAATGTGGAATATGGAGAAAAGCAAAGGTTTAATTTTCACAGAAGAATATAAAATGATAGAGGACTTATTGTTTACATTGAATGCTTTTACTGCTTTTTTGTGTTCTGCATCATACCCCTTGTATATTTTCAAGGGTAAAGTTTCACAACATACACCTATTTTACATTCAATAGTTGTGTCACAACTGATTGCAGCCCGTGAATTTGCATGAGAGAGGTATCTGTTACACCAGATCAGACATTGAATAACAGTAGTCAGAATAAATTATAAACATCAAAATAGCTCTCTCTCTCTTTCTGTCTGAAATAAGCATAAATCTAGAATTTATGAAGATACTGTGCCAAATCCTCAGCAGGTATAAATCAATTTGGCTTCACTGAAGTTGATTGATGCCAGGTGAAGATCTGCACCTGCAATTTAGATGCTGGCCTGCAGAGCACAGCTTGACTTGTTTTCTTTTTCTTAACTCCAAGGCATGATAATTGAACTCATTTGGGCACACTTCTCACTTCTTAGTCAAAACTCCCACCTGGGCATTGGACTTAAAATCAGTGCACGTCTCTTTGTTATAAATCAAAATAATCTTTTCACATAGAAGAGAAGAAAGCTGACTAGAGATTTCAGAGCTGGGAAATCAGTTGTTCAATACCACATCAGTGGTTGCACTCAATATCATGGTAACTCTGATGCAACCAGAAGCAAACTGCAGCTCAGCTCCATCATTTTGCCTCTTACTGCCACTAGATGATAGTATGGTAATGCACATATCATTCAGCTGTACGTCAGACCTTCCGTTGCTGAATTCTTGGCAGTATTCACACTTTCATATGTAAAGAATGTACAGAAAGGCATCAATACTACAAAGCTAGCCTTTGAATAGCAGTGCTTAATTATATCCCTAGTGATTTCATACATTAATGTACCCAAAACATAGTGGGTGCTACTATTTGCCATAGACCCAAACTGGGCTTTATTTAGACAGAGGCATTATGCTAAATTGGTCACCTCCCTCTATTTTGCAGCTACCCATTCAAAGCTATAGTGAGACGTTTTGACGGAAAGGGCAGGATAATTATATTTCCCTAGCAGGAAGCAGGAGAATGGCTGGAGGTAACATTTACATTCCGCCTCATGGGCATCCCACTCGCTGCCGGTTCTGCACATCCACTCGCTGCTTTTCCCACCTTTTCCATTTCCTGCTCTCCCTCTTGACAGGACTCCCCTCCTCACCCAACTGAAAAGCTCACGGCTAGGAGGAGACACGCATCCAGAAAAACACCTTGAGTACACAGCTATCATCCTCTCCACAAAACCCCTTCTCTCCCAATTCACTTAGTTTGTACTCCCCTAACACAGCAAAATTAAAAACAAACTGTTCTTTCTCTCAGCTCCTCTGTAGAGTAAATAGTCAAAACTCTTCACTACACAGTTTTTCCCCTAAGTAAATCTTAAGACTCTGGTTTCTTTTTACCCACAATAACAAGGTCAGTTCTCCTCTCAGTAGGCTGGACTGCGTCTCCCCTACCAGAAATATGGACCCCAGGACGAGGGGCTGGCTCCAGTCCTGCACGGTACCTCTCACATCACAGGCGGTTTCACAGACACACTTGCATTTCCAGCTCCTTCAGTGGACAAAAACCCCATCTCTTGATCTGTAATCTGTGGCAGACAGGTTGAGTGACATGGACCTGTTGGCACCAAAAGGCAAACCAAAAACTGAAAAACAGGATCTCCAGCGAAAAGAAATTTACTCCTGGGACAAAAACTCATGCACACATTTATATATGGAGCTAAGTGAGCAGCATTATTAAAAATAAAGGCTAAGGGGAATCAGGCCAAAAAGTGCAAGGGGTGGGGTCGTATATTATCAGTGTTTGCATTGTAGGCTAACTTTCTACTCTAGGATTTGATTCAGCCACCAGCATTACAAGTCACTGAGTTTCCCATAAAAACTAGATCTGGATATAGACCTAGGGGAAACCTTGAATTTCTGCTTTACGGGAGATTTGGTTATTTTGACATCTTTTTGTTTTAATTCAAGATGAAAGTATATTTGTAAAATTTTCGTATTTAAACATGCTTGTGTTTGTTTTATCTTATTTAATGACTGAACACTTGTAATAGTGCATAAACTGCCAGTTATATGGCATAATACTTAAATTAATCTTTTTCATAATGAGTAAGAGTATCTTCTACTTAATGTTGGTTGAACTACCTATTGCTTTGTATTCAGAGTGTTTACAGTGTCTCAGCAGCCCCAGAAGGAGAAAACGATTCCAGTGTCTAGCTCTTTCAGTATGGCAAAGAGAAGTCTCAAAAAGATAACTTGTTCCCGTTGGAAATTAAGACATAACTAATAAAGTCAAATATTTCAAGAATTACACTGAATACTGTTACTGACATGGTGCAAAACACATTAACAATAATATAAAAATAAAATTTGTTTATGGGTCAAAATGAAGCTTAAGAACTCAGAAATGAAATTCTGAAAATTCCAAAAGGAAACACTTTGAAAAATGTCTATTTCAAAACTTCTTTGTCCATTCTGAGCCTTCATCACATTTTACAATAAAAAATGTTTTAATTTCATCTTATTTCACTTTTCATCAAAAACTGCAAGAAAAAAGTCCAACCAGCTGCTATTTCGTAATGCATATTTGAACTGTCATTTCCTGAGCTTATGAAAAACGAAGCACTCTGTTTTACTTATATGAATAAGGATGCTCTATATCCCACATATAAATATTAATTTTTTACAGTTCTTTTCTGTGACTTAAGACAGTTTAAAACTCACAGCCAGGGAGAACTTCTGCTGCTAATCCGCAGCCTGTCATGAAACCATATTTTCAGCGATAATTGTGTCAGCTGTCAGGGCACAGCAAGGACCAGCTGGTCTGCGAGGGACGGTGAACCAGAAGCCAAGCAGGATAACAAGGCAGGTGGGAGCAGCACCTTCCACCAAAGAGCCAGGATGTGGAGTGGCAAATCTGGATGGTGATCAGAGTTGGACATTATCCAGTGCTCTCCCAGGATGTCCACAGTGACGCTGGGCACTCTAGGGCAAAGGAGCTTCCCTTGAACTCAGCCAGATAAATGCTTTACCTTTGCCAGGTCATGTCCTAGAAGGGGGATGCAGATCTGGTGCTGACATCAGTAATACAACAACACAGCCTTAGCACCTAAAGGTACAGAGCATAGTTGAATGAAATAAGCTTTTTTTGTGAAGAAGTCATTCAAGAGCATGGATGGGTAAATAGATATTAAAAAAACCCCATTATTGTTGCTTTCTTAAAATGCACCAACACACCCCCTTATAAAGAATAAAATAAATAGGTGCTATGGGGAATATTTATGAGGAAAAATCATACATCGAAAGTAAAGCATATAAGAACAGTCTGGGAAATCTCAGTGTGTGCTTGCCAAACAGATATGTTCGTGAAGTTCAACAAAGCCAAGTGCAAGGTTCTGCACATGGGTCAGTGCAATCCCAAGCACAACTACAGGCTGGGCAGAGAATGGATTGAAGTTAGCCCTGAAGAGAAGGACTTGGGGGTGTTGGTGGGCAAGAAGCTCAACATGAGCCGGCAGTGAGCGCTTGCAGCCCAGAAGGCCAACTGTGTCCTGGGCTGCATCAAAAGAAGTGTGACCAGCAGGTCGAGGGAGGTGATTCCACCCCTCTACTCTGCTCTTGTGAGACCCCACCTGGAGTACTGCGTCCAACTCTGGGGGCCCCAGTACAGGAGAGACATGGAGCTGTTGGAGTGAGTCCAGAGGAGGGCCATGAAGATGATTTGAGAGCTGGAGCACCTCTCCTATGAAGACGGGCTGAGACAGCTGGGGTTGTTCAGCCTGGAGAAGAGAAGGCTCTGGGAAGATCTAATTGCAGCCTTCCAGTACCTGAAGGGAGCCTACAGGAAAGATGGTGAGGGACTGTTTATCAGGGAGTGTAGTGACAGGACAAGGGGCAATGGGTTTAAACTAAATGAGGGTAGATTTAGATTAGATATAAGGAAGAAATTCTTAACTATGAGGGTGGTGAGGCACTGGAACAGGTTGCCCAGAGAGGTGGTGGATGCCCCATCCCTGGAAGTGTTCAAGGCCAGGTTGGATGGGGCTTTGGGCAACCTGGTCTAGTGGAGGGTGTCCCTGCCCATGGCACAGGGGATTGGAATTTGATGGTCTTTGAGGTCCCTTTCAACCCAAACTATTCTGTGATTCTATGATAAGGTAATTGAAAGTGGAATATACCCCAAATAAAACTAACTTATAATTTGATTTTTTCCTAAAACAGTAGCTCAAATACCACTGAGAGTAATGGAAATCTTACCATGCATGTCAGCAACCTTTGTGCAGGCTGAGCGCTACATGCAACATTGATTTCTGCTTCCAGCAAGGGTCTACCTATAGGGGTCAGCAACTGGAGGGTGAAAGAAATGATGAAGGGCTCATTCATTTCCAATCCCTCCATTATTTCTTGGCCAGTTCCTCACAGGGGTAAATATCAGATGTGCAGTCTTTGCTCCTTGCAGGACAGCTAGAGACCTTACACACTAGCCTTGTTCCCCTTGCCCCAATGGTGAAATAAGGACTGTTGCAGCCAATGTACAGGGCTCTGACAATACAACTAATTTCCTTTCTATCTCGTATTTCAAGAGCTGCAAATAATATCCTGACAAACATGAAAACTTGGGGAAATAAATGTTTTTTACATTGCTTTTATTTTTTATCTTAAATTTTAATAGAAATTGAGACTGCTTAAATGCTCTAAACATCAAGGCAATCTTTATAAATGTGGTGTGACTTCCAGGTAAAATAGGAGCATTTGGCATCTGAAAAAGCTTCCCACCTCCTCAAAAGGCCTCTTTTCATGTTTCTGAGCAAATCGAACATTACAACAGAGACTTTCAAAACCTGGGTGAAAAATAAACAGTTAGAAACTTCAGCACATGCATAATGAGGGAGCTCCAGATATCTGTAACTCAGGTTTGGACTGTTTTAATATAGCTACAATGATGCGACAAAGGTATGTTGGAGATTTAAACGGTTTCTGAGGATTTCTGTAGCAGCCAGGAAACAATCATGATATTCAAAAGGTGCTATTCTAAACAAACAAATTGCTCCACTGGAGTTGTTAGCTCCCTGAAAATTCCATAAAGAGTCTTTGAATATTAGTGTAGAACCATATTCACATTATTTAATAGATTTCAATATACAGTTGGAAGAAAGCCTAACATATAGGAATCATACCTACCTTTATTAGAAAGAAAGTAAAGCAATCAAAGAGCCATTCATTTCTTAGAGTGATGGTTCTGATGGGCCAATAATCAAATACTATAGGAATTTGCTACTAATCTTCAAAATTAATAGCAAACATATGTATATAAAACAGATTCAAATTCACAGAGTAAATATAGCAAGCAAAATTCTTTGTTTCCTTAGGCATATAATAATAGCTTTGCATCAAATATTTTCAGACTCTGTGGATATGAACGTAATTGTATGGGCATTGATTGTTTCTATACCACAGCACTGTAGACTTGATATGAGTGGGTCTTGCCTTGCTGTAGGGAAACCTCTGGGACCACATGCCACATCCACTGTGGACATCCTGTAGACCAATCTCCCATAATGATCAGATACATATTTTGATTACTATGTTATAAAAAGTATCATTTCTCCTCAAAAATCATCTTTAAACACCATGCAAGGTATTCCTGACAAAACACAGAGATTTTGCAATCATCTTTCTCTGCCTAACAGCAAGATAAGATGTCATGCAACTGGCTCCTAGGAAGATCCAAAGTAATTAATCATTTCCTTTGTAAAATTATGTTGTTGTTTTTTTTCAAATATACATCACATTTTACATCCTATGCAATTATAAATTGGGTATATAAATTATTTGTGCAAAATTACTTATTACTGCTATATACACAATCGGGAAAATTTTGGAAGCATTTGCTGCTTTTCAGGGGGTCACCCTTACAATCTGATTAAACATGTAAGCTGTCTTCCTACCCAAAGGAACTACTAGCTAAACCATTTGTATGAGATTTGTTGTCTATTTATGAAGCTTGCCTTAAATTGTGGAGGGTTGGTATTTTGTTTGTTTTGTAACAAGATGCACCAAGATTATCTTACACAAATTTGAAATGCGTTTACTTTAAGAAATTATTTGGGACCTGAAATAGTTCACGCACTGAAACATTCTCTAACTAAAGAATGCAGAAAACCAAAATCTTACTTTTACCTCTAGCCAAGCCCAAAACACCCATCTGGCTGGGATCCCTTTTTCAGTACTAAATTATAAGAATTTTGTCTTCCCTCCGCACTAAAGTTCAGTTTACTTAAGTGTGTCCTTGTCACACATCTGTGAACGGTTTAATAAAGACACATTACAAAATTGGTTGGACTCCTGATTTGTTGGTTTGCCTTGGCTATTTTTCAAAAAAGGAAGTTGTAACACCGTCACATCCGAAAAACTGACAGTAATATTTGTACGTATTAACTGGAGTATACGAAATATTTGCCTTGTTGCTGAAATATCCCTGTAGCACTACAAGCAATTAACATTTATAACTACAAATTTTGCTAAAGATAAAAGAATATCAGGAATCTAATTCTTCAGAAATAATCATTTGAACAACTAGAGGCCAAATTCTGCCTTTCCTTACAGTCATGCAATCGCATCTGTTAACGGTTGTGAGGGCAGAATTTAGCCCCAAATCACATTTTTATCTAAATACATATATTTTCCTACAGAAAAAACCAAGCTATGTCTTATCACTGCTCTTCCCTTCTGAAGGGTAAATACTGATATTTGAAATACCTAAATTGTATTTACAGCTGTACAACACCGATGCCACATACTTGCAAAATATCACTGGTACTCTATAAACATGGGGTAACTTGTACAATCAGCTTAAAAACTTTTCTTAAAATAAAGAAAGAGCAGACAAGCTTAGACATTTTCTTTGTCAAATTCACACACAAAATACATGGTAATATGACATGCAACATCATTCCACCCTCCAGATGCCACCATCTCCACACAGTCCTCCTCATCATAAGCGTTGTTGGGCTCCCCACTGCGCCATTTGTTGAAGGTCTGCATGGGCGATCGGTCAGAATAGACAAAATTTCCCTCTTTCTCTAGGTCGTTAATCCCAATGAAAACTCTGGTGAGCCCGGCTTGGTTGATGTACGAGGCGATCAGATTGTTGGCAGTCTCATCTTTGGGCATGCTCAGCGTCCCTCCTCTTCCGTGGCAGTAGAGCTGGGCTTCCTTGTATCTTTTCTCTTCCTTCACCAGCAGATATATCTTATTATCTGTCTCACGCACACCAGCAACAGCTGCGGGGGAGGGCAGTGCTGAAAAGTGAGCACTCGCATTTCTATAAACCAACTTACTGTACACCCCAAAATAGCTTCACAAATCAGATGCGGGATGGTGACGCTCTCTACGAGCAATTCCACCGGTAAAATGCGGTAATGCGAAAGGAAAATATTTATATAAATTTCACCTACCATTTTTTATGAATTTTAGTTCCGTTGTCAGCTGGGCCACTTGGATATCCATTTCACCAATAGCTTTCCTTAGCTGGCTACACTCACAGGGGATTCCTGTGAAATGATGCAGATACATCAAAATCAAAAAGCTATCTAATTACAATAATTATCTAAGCAATTTTATTAAAAGGCCCAGCCTGGCAGCCCTGGAGAGGACTGTCCTGCAAATAAAGGTCAGAAACCTATAGCCTTTGCTATGCTGCACCATCATATGGTTCTCATGGGTGTCTGGGTCTATCCAGAACAGCTCAGTTCACTTCCCATGAAGCTTCAGCCCTGCGTGATTAGTGCTAACCTAAACATGGACAGACATTCCCTGGAAAAAAAAAATAAATTACTAAAAAATTTGTCAAAATTTCCCATTTTGAGTATAATTATTTTCTTCAGTCTTCTCCAAAGAACTCTTTTTCCACAGCAAAAATCTGCACAGCACATTGTTCGCCTGTTCCTCATGAGGAACATAACACCGCAGATCCAAAAGGCTAATGTTCCAACCATGTAATGCACATAATTACCTGCAAAATGTAGCTCTGTACCTTTGAAAGTACAGAATTTACTGTACCTTTTCCAATAAAACAGGACAATAGAAAACCATCTATTAACCCAAATTGATATTGGTTTGACAAAGATAATCTGAATGAGAATACTGAAAGGATAATTGTTACATCTATGAGCTCAAACGTCCAAATGAGGATCAATTACAGTTTCCAGTTCTGTGTCTAATTATTCAAATTTGCATTTGGCTACCCACTTAGCTTAGGACTCTAAGTCTGTCTAAGCACAGGGTATTTACACTGCAAAACTGTGCTAGAGGACAAGGTATATGGTACTCTGGTTCAAGAATTAGAGTCACAAATTATGTTCTCATGAGAAAACTAATTGGTACACCTTTAATACACCCTGCCAGGGAGGGACAAATTGGGCAAAATCTGAATCTGCCACTTTCCTAAGGCTTACGCTTCTTACATCAGGCTTTCACCTTTTTCTCCGGAAGATCTGTATTCCTGGTAATCTCCTGCTCCTATAACAATAATCCATGGAGGGGTAGGAGCTTCCAACCTGCTCCTTTGTGTTGGCTGGAAGCCAGAGTGGGATATTCAGAGATGTCCCTTTGCACCGGTGATGAATGATACGGACAGTTGCACTTCAGTTCCCGCTAGTCTCCTGGAGTGATCAAACTGATCTGAGGAGCTCTGAGACATTTGTTTGACAAATACGCTACAAGTCCAGCAACAACTGCAGCTTCAATAATTTTAAGCAATTTGAAAATATTACAGTGGCTACACAAACATTTAATTTTTCATTATTTCCCCCAGTATGTAAACAGGCATGTATTTTTGGTGATGATGCATGCATCTTGTAAAATCCTTCATAAACAGAAGGTGTGTCATGGATTACCTGGGTCACCATTAGGACCTGGTGGTCCTATGTCACCATTATCTCCTTTTTCACCTAAAAACAAGAAAAAGAATATAAATTTAAGGCAGCTTTTTTTGGTCAATGGTTCATTTAGCACTTGTTTATTATTTTCTCCAGTAATATTCAAATGTGGAAAGTAGAAATATACCCAAGCAAAAATAAAGATTTTTCTGTCCTAGTTGTTCCACAACAAAGGCCAGCCAAAGCTATGAAACTCAAACACAAAAAATATGTACCAATATCCATTTTTTGACATTCATGAACTTCATGGAATCAATAAGTTCAGTTGCTGTAGATGGAAAAGGGCTGGATATGCTCTGCTGGAGCCTAAATCTAGATTCATAATCTATATGCTTATGTAAAGATTGGTCCAAATGGCTTAACCAACATCACATAGGAAGCCTATGGGGCAGGCAAGATTAGAATTCAAGTCTTCTGACTCTTAAAAGTCTGCCAAAATACAATGCATCTTCCCATCTGCTTCTCTTTACTGTCTACACTTGTGTGATGGTGCACAAAGTTCTTTTTTTAGCCTTAAAGCAGGATTCTTACACTGCTTTGAGGCTAAATATACTGCTGTCAGAGGGAGAGGTAACTGGCTGAGACATCTCAGTCATCTGGCTGACTACAGTGTGAGAAACTCATTATAGTAAACTCTGAGACTTGTTAATCATTTTTCAATCACTAAACTTTTCTCACACGTAAATGATCACAGATTTTTCATCTGAAGCACAAATGGAGAAACAATTGAACTAAGCATACCTTTCGAACCAATAGGACCAATTTTTCCATGCCGTCCCATGCTGCCTTTCTGTCCTTTGTCCCCCATTTCTCCTATATATAACAGAAAGACAAAAGACACAAGGTAGCAACGTAGTCTGATTCATTCAGATTCCAGCATATTTGCAATATCAGTTTTTTACAATGAGCAAAACCACACTATATCCCCAATATTCACTGATCTCCAGAGGTCCAGTTCATTCCTTGTGAAGAACTTATATACAACAACCTAGATGGTAATTTAATCTTTGCAAAGCAATTGACATTAATGAGGCATGCAGGTGTAAATGAAAACAGATCTTGGCTGACAGCCACTGGAAAAGCTTTTGCAAACTTCTCTCAGATGATCATGCCAGAATTACATTGAAAAAGAGGGGGAATTCCATTCAAACATGGATCAGTGGATTAAAACTATCACGGAGTTGAGAAGACCTAAAGGATCCAAGCACAACTGACAGTTTCACCTAATACAGTGGCTCCACTGTAACTGAAGGCTGAATTTGGGCTTAAAGGCTTATTTATACCATATAAACTCTGTGGAAGTAGTCACATCTTTATTCTTTGCTCTTGCTTTTGAAGATTACATTAATGAAAAATGAAAATTAATGGAAATCTTACATAGACATATATACATATATACACAGACATTAACATGTTCATACAAAGTCTGAACTCAAACCAGCAATGCTGAATGTTACTAATTTTAAAGACAGCTCTACAGAACACATCAAAGTGCAGTTGCAGCAAAGGAGCTGCTAAAAAATCGTTTTCCTCAGCTGTGTTTTTACAAATAAAAGGCAACTATCCACCTCTTAAGGTCAATTGAAATTGTCAGCAGATCTGCATGAACCAGCCACTGTCACCTATCTGTATCTGTCCACGAAGCATACTCAGAAATCTAATGTAAGACAGCTTGATTCACTTACTTTGTCTGACTGACCTCTTTTCTATTAGTTGTACTCTTCTGTGTGATTTAAAGTGAATATTAGAACGGCCTCAGGGGAAACAGAATTTGCACTGGAACAGGCAGTTTCTTTGCCATAACTGTCTTCACAAACCAAGGTAAAGCACTGTTACTAATAAAATGTGTGCCACAGTCCAAGTATTGATGTCATTTATCTGAGCTCCTCCAGAGCTCAAATAATAAAACAGATGAAACATGCCTGTCACATCATATGGCTTTTCTGGATGGCATTTCTCAAACATTATGAAAAATAATTAGCTTATGATTTGAATCTGAGACAAGAACTTTAACTTGTAATAGCAAAGCCTTATTCAACCCCATACCTACAATGCTCATCTACAAGTTCAGGGGATCAGCAGCTGACAAATGTTACTAAGCACTAGTCACCTAATAGAGTAAGTACAGCAGGTTTACACGTGATTGAAGGTTTTGGGTTAAGCCAGGCCATTTATAATCAATAAATTCTATGTAGTCTAAACTTGTCCCAGCTGCAATTACCTCTTTATAGAGATTATTGTTTCTAAATGATACGTTGGTTCTGGCATTGGTTTAGAGAGCATTCCCTCATTTGTTTTAGGTAGACTTTCTGACACCTATGAAATGAGACCTGGCATTTTGTTACATTCACTATGTAGTGAATGTGCCAGAGTTTACCCGATGCTGTAGCTCCCATGGCCTGAAGAGCCTCAGGAAATAATACCACATTTCAGCGTACATTGGTGATACTCTTTCCTGGGTGCAACGACTGAGGAAATCAATACTCTGCCATCAGATTTAGGCCTCTTTGTATCACGATTTCAAGGAGGAACATAGTCTGGAGATGGCACAGTTGCACAGCTACGTCATATGAGACAGGTTTCCTACTGTCCCACACAGTATTAATGGAGAGCAGGTATGGAGGGACTACAGGGCTGAGAAGCCAAATGCTTTCTGAGCCTCCCATCCTGCAGAAACCCAAGACTGAATCAGGAAATACTGATTCAGTTTTTTCCATGACTGTCCCAGCCCAGATTGCTTCTTTGCTCAAAGCAACATCTGATACGCACTGTTCCGCTACACAAGAACAAGGAATCAATGAGGCAAACTGGGAGGAAAATCTACCATAGGGATCCAGTAACTGAACCTGTGAAAATCATCACACAACTCAGCCCCAGTTGTGGATCTACATCAACTGAAAATCCGTTGTGATCTGTTGTTACTGCAACTGGACAGACAGTCACATATTTCCTTTATATACTTTTAAAAGCTGGATAAAATTATGTCTGATTTCATCATTACCTTTAACTTAAAAGTGTAATCAATGAGAAGTTTCAGAACATAAACTGATCACCACTGGGCTCAGAGATATCCTCTGTATTACTCCATGAAGTCTGAAGTAACTGTCACTTGATGGCACGAGTCAGGAAGAAATAATTTCCTCCGAACTGAGAGAAGCCAAATGTGGATGCTCTGTTGGTCTAATTAGTTACTGGCAAGTCTTACAATCAATAATTTTCTTTTGTTTCTAACAGGGATCAGATTCAGTCACTACTGGACACGGACTCAATTAGGAAATTTCACCAGAAACAAAAAATAATTTTATCTTATGCTATATATTCCTACTGGAAGAATATAAGTAATCCACTCAGCCAGCTGAAGATCTACTTTATGGAATACAGCTTCACTTTCAGAACAGATTCCAGACTTGCCTTAAAGATACAATATTGAGAGGGCATTTCCTTGAAAAATCTCTGAAGTATCAGCTTGCAATGAGTTTATCAAGTTGCTTTGAAAGTGACCTTTCTTGCTTTGGGTATTTATGAATTGAGATTACCATAACAGATTGTCAGATGTTTGAATGCTTTCTGATGTATAATAACTCTTTTCAGGCTGTTACACCTGAAATTAAATAAACATATAGATATAATGCATAAATAAAATATAATATATAAAATGACCTAGCTTTCTTTCTCACAAATATTGCCCAGAATTCTCAGTAATAGCCAGTAAAAGCTATGTGATCTGCTCAGAAGTGTGTTATCTCAAACAATGAAGACATACATTAAGTATCCTGTGCTCATTAAAAGAACTGTTTGGATTTGGTTTTCTCTTACAGTGACTAACCCCTGCTTCTACTCCAGGGGCTTGCTTATTCTGCTGCTTCTGCAGAATAAATCACAAGGTTTCAAGAGAAACCCATCTGCCTGGAGGGTTTCAAAAGTTTTAATACCTTTTGTAAAGTCCTTTTTAGTGGCCTTATGGTTGCCAAAAATGCAGTCTAAAGAGTCTTAATGAAATCAGGAAGTGAGAGCTGGAAAGAAATGAGGACAATGAAAGAAATTAAGTCTCCATAGACTAAAAGTAGGAAATCTAACAGAAAGTTTGAATGGAGAATATGAAACATGTCATCTGTCACCTCTCAGATGAAGGTAGTATACACTGGAACCAATTATAGGAGACTTAAAGAAATTTGGAAGGAACTGAAGAGAAGGAAACTCTAAATGATCTTCTTGGTGGCCTTTTCAGGCCCACAAACAAGAGAAGAAATAAAATACCAAAGATGAATGGTCGGCTGCACAACCAGTGAAAAAATGAGGGCTTTGGTTCTGTGCAACACTATAAATGGGGGCCTTCATACAGTATGGCCAATCTCCTCAGACAGGATTAATTAGAACAGGCAAGAAAGTATAAAACTACTTAAAAAAAAGAAAAAGTTGTCAAAAAGGTGTTCAGCCTTCCAGTACCTACAGGAAAGCTGGAGAGGGATTTTTTACAAGGGCAAGTAGTGACAGGACAAGGGGTAATGGCTTTAAACTGAAAGAGGGTCGATTTAGATTAGATATGAGGGAAGACGTCTTCACTGTGAGGGTGGTGAGGCACTGGAACAGGTTGCCCAAAGAGGTTGTGGATGCCCCATCCCTGGAAGTGTTCAAGGCCAGATTAGATGGGGCTTTGGGCACCATGGTCTAGTGGGGGGTGTCCTTGCTCATGGCAGGAGGGGTTGAAACTAGATGGTCTTTAAGGTCCCTTCCAACCCAAACCATTCTATGATTCTATAAAAAGACAAATACAGCAGAAACACAAGTTCACCATGTCACAGACAAATTGAATTGTGTCAAAGGGAAGTAGTTCACTCCCAAACTTAAGAATCTGAATACAAATCAGATGATAGAAATTCTTCAGGATTTGATATAGCAGACATCATGGACACCTACCTAATAAGGAAAGTAGAAGTGTACCAAACCAGACCAAAGGTCTCTTGACTAGTGCCGTCTTAGACGGCAATCTGCAGAGGATACTTAGAAAAAGAATGTAAGATATAGACCAAGCTTACCACGTCTTTCCCCCAGTGTACCTCCTTAGTCTTGCAGTAGTCAGTATTCCCAATGCAAATATTTACCCTGACTTGAATGAGAACAGTATTTTTAAGGATATAATGATGTTATGGTATGGTAGCAATCTACATTCAGGATACTTAACTTTTTAAAACTATTGGCAACTGGAAAACAGAAAATTCTGAATACACCAATAGACTACAGTACTGCTTTAGGCTAAATAATCTGAATTATCCATACCACTTAAGGTTGGTGATTGGCTAGGGAACAGTGGTTTCAACACAGTTACATCTTAGATGAACAAACAGTGGATAATCCCAGGTGGCATTTTATGTAGCTGGGGCAAATTAATTTCACCCAGCATTAGCCACCTGAAAGTTAGGTTTTTAGTCTAAGCTATTTATGTAAGTTCCCTTGGTAGGCAATGGAGAAATAAACACCTCTCAGCAGCGATCCACCCCACTCATATTAGACAGGTATCTTAATGACAAAGTGAAGATTTAAAAGCTTTGTATTACAAATGGGGAAAAAAAAGAGGAAGCTATTATCAATCCATACTCACTAGAAATCAGAAAAGCTAGAAAATTTGCAAAGGAAACTAAAGACAGAAAGAAAAAATCCAATCTAGGAAGGCAGCAGAAAAGTTTAAAGGATTTTAAAGTACATTCAAAACAAAAGAAATGGAAATAGCGTGGTCGATTCCTGAAAGGGGGAGTTTATATTCAGATATACATAAACACAAATAACTGCCCTTACAAAACACATATCTTGCCAGAATTACTTTAGCATACCAAGCTTGTTCAGAGCAGTGCTCCCTCTAGCCCAAGACTTTGACTCCTAAAGTGGCAGCAGAAGGTGAGATACAGGGAGATCACACAACCCCAGCAACTGCCTGCAGTCTATTGCAGAATCAGTCCCTCAGCAGTTTCATTGAGTGCCTCCTAGTTCAGGTATGTTGGGATCTGGTGATCCTGTAACCTCGATCATATCCTCCTCAGACTACTCTCTACAGATGCAAAAGTCTCATACTGTCCAGTTTCTCCTTATGCAGATCCTCCATCTTCTTCACATTTCTGGTGCCCGTCTCTAACCTCTCATGTCCTTGATGGACAGAGGCCAGAATCACACTCATTACTTGAGGCAGTGCATGTCAGGCTTTTATACAGAGCAAAGTTAGCTGTGAAAAAGAGCTTCCTGTTTTGTCCTTGCTATCTTTTCTGATGATGGGCAGTGTTATGTTGGCTTTGGGGCTGCTGCTAATGACTTCAGAGCAGTTCTTGAGTTTTAAGTGACAGTTCTGGTTTTTGACATCCTGTAAGTATGGATTAAATTATGCATCCCTAATGTCCCTAGGCAACATATTTATTTACTCTGAAGCCCATCTACCATCTTCTTGTCCACTCGGTTTAGCATGGAGTTTCTCAAAATCCTATTGAGTTCGGGTGGAACTGACAGACAGTTTTGAACCAGATACCCACTTTGTGAATCCACAACTGTCAATGTCAGAACTTTTATATGGAATCCTGCCTACAGCACTCCTTAGCGAGCAATAAATTAATGTAAAAGTTGACTCAGAAATGTAAAGGATTGATTGATTACATATTAATGAGCAATCAGTAATACTAAAATATAAATTAAGATATTATTACCTCTCTTTAGCATTTGATTATACAAATGACTGAACACTCTGGCTCCAATCCAGTTAAATTAATGAGTCTTCTCTCCTACTTCAGAGGCTATGCCTGTACTAGTAAACTAAATGCCTGGGACTGCTCCCTGCCAGTGGGAACCAGGTGGCCAAGAATGGTACACTCTATAATATTACATTGTCTCACTCTTCAAGCCAGGATAATCACTTGCAAACTGCTCATTGTGTTAGCTCCCAAAATGTGCCCAAGAATTGACTGGGAAAGTGTTAGCTGGCAAAAGCCAAAACCACTGTGCTAACACTGCAAAGGTAGAGACAGTGGAGTTCCAAGCCTAAGGATAGTATGTGACTCTGCTTCACATACCATTATAATTAAGTATAAATGAAGTAAGATGTATAAAGGCTGGAATTAAAATATTAAAATAATGTATTTTCAAATGGTTATGGCTCAAGAAACTTAAAATGTCTTGAAGGACACATCTTTAATATGCTGTTACTTTGATTATGCATTCCAACATTAACTTCACCCTTTCCTCATTTTGATTGCCGTAAGCAGAATCCATGCTACTCTAGCAATATTCACGGTATTGTACTGCTATTGAAATACCTGTGTGAAATTTGTATACATGGAAGTTATGGCCTCACAGGTTGGATCATGACTCAGTTAAATAATTGAGTTCACTCCCAATATGGGAGTGCATGGTACAGCAATCAGTGCAAGTAGGGAAAGTTACATCTACTAACTTCACACTCCAAAACTGCACTGCAGTACACACTACTTTCATCTGAATCAGCCATTGTACTTAATCCAGTGTTCTGTGATTTACATAAGGCCAACACAGTTTTATATTCTGCTGACATGCTATGCATCATAATTGACCTATACAATTAATTAAAAGCAATGAGGAAAGTAAGTGGAATTTAACCTTAATCAGTACCCAAAGACATCAGGATGTCTGATGTCACCCTGAAACATCAGGACACTCAGAACCAGATTTATTTCAGGTAAGCATCAGAAAGTTTTAATGTTTATCAGTTTCTGAACTACCAAAATCTGAAAATATCACAAGGATATGATAAAAACATTTGCAGCACTTTCTAATCTTGAGGTGTTCATTTCAGGTCAAATACAGCATAAGAAAAACATTTCTTTTTGTAGGTTAGTTATTCACTGATTATTACATACCTAAGGAATTCAAAGAAACTAAGCACATTTTCTTAGGATGAACTTGCTTGCGAAATGAAACAAAGAAAGGGGAAATAAAAAAAGAAAAGATTACGGTGATTCCAATAATGCAAATTAACACCAAAAGTAGAAAACTCTACAAATGTTGCAGAAGAATGTTTCTCCATCATGTAAACCTTCACTTACTCAAATAACAGAAAAATAAAATTAAATTTAGCAGTTTCCGTCAACAGAAGGAGCCAAATATTGGCCCAATAAGACAACAATTATCAGGCTTCAACAGAAATACAGAGAGTCAAACACATGTTAACACAGTGACTGCAATTTAACAGACAACTCCACAGAAACAGGGCTGCTGTGATCATCCATGTGTGCTCTTAGAAAGGGGCAAATGCAAAGTGAGGCAACAATTTTATCCATCTTTCATTATCCACTAAGCTATGTGTTACGTACCTAGATCACAGGTCTAAGCTTTACAGCAACTGAGATTTTAAAATACTTGGCCACTACTTTAAAGGACATCAGTGGTGTATGCCCATCAAGAGATCAAAAACAGAGCAAAAAAGAAAAGCCAAGAGCAAGTCATGAATGGATATTAGATGATCTGTCCAGGAGAAAGGTGATGAACTGGTCTTTTCTGAGAACAACATAATGAGCAAATTATCAACCTCCAAATAAGATTAACAAATAAGTTCTTACCCCTCCATAAATAAGATGATAAACAACCAAATATGAAAAAGATGGGAATGTGTTGGATATTTCAGTGTTAGCAGCTCACATGGTTTTTCCCAAGAATATTGTTATATTTTATTTTTGCCTCAAAGTTCCAGCTTCTGGATAACAAACAGGAAAACCCTTGGACTGCTGGAAGAGAATATACAGTTGAGTCACTCTCATTCAGCTTGAGAGTCTAAAAAGTATTTATGCATGAGCTTAACTTCAGGTCTGGGCACTACACACTGTCTGCAGAGGTTAACCAGAGACTGAAAGGTGAGGAGACTGAAAGGTTTTTCCAGGTCAAGGCTGGATGTCCTTCTGTGTCCTTTCCATATGGTACAAATTACATCTGTGAAGTCTGTTTGCTTATCCAGTCAACACTGTGACAATCAGAAAATACAATGGATATAGTACCATGATGAAATCTGCCACCACATAGTCCAAACGGATTTTAAGGTAACAAGTTATTTTTCTTTGAAGAAGCATTTGTGGAAAGAAGTTGAAGACGACAAATATCTACAAAATGTACAGCATTAATGAAAAGTTTAGTTAATTAGAATTATTTTTAAACAGGATCTTGTTTGTAGAAATTTCGTCCTAAATTTCTGGTTAAAATAAAGCTGTTTGTTTGTTTACCAAATATTTCAAGAACATGCATGCATCAAGTCAAATCTGGATGCACAAAGGAAAGCAGAAAAAATTTGTTGCTACAGAAGCAGGAAGGAATTTTGCCTGTGTTTAACCTGAAGGCACTGCCTGGAAAAATACTGATACAGCATGCATTAATATTCAGTTTTCTTTCATCTCTTTTCTGTTTCAAGTATGTTTTCTTAGAGCGAATTTTCACTTCAGTGCTTCTTCTTTCAGTCTCATCAGAATTTTGGACTTTTGGAAAATTATCATAATTATTAATCAAGCATTCCTTATAATAATAATTGCCCAAATAAATGTAATTTTGCTGTATAAAATATATAAATGAAATGTTACATCATGGATTGTCCCGGCTGAAAAAATAGTACTTCCACTTTTCAGATAGTCCAAAACATTTTGAATTATTTGACAAAATGCCAACCTAGAGAAACATGCAAGACAGCACGAAGGGAGAGGCTCTCAAGTTCCCCATGAGAAAGCAGTATGACCAGGTGCCCAACTCAAACACTTGTACAAAAATGATCACAGCCTGAGAAACAACCAGGAGGAACTGAGAGTCCATTTAATGACATCAATCGCCTGCATATGATGGGACAGCCAGAATAACAGGAGTAGTGCAGTGGATGGATATTGGCTCTTTAGGAAGGACAGGCAGGGAAGACAGGGCAAGGGTTATGTTCTGCACAGTGGGCACCTTGAATGCACGGAGCTTTGCTTCCTAACAGGCGACTGGTCTGCTGAAAGCATGTAAGTCAGATTTAGAGGGGAGGCCAATAAGGGGAACATCATGGTGGGCATTCATTACAGACTGTCTTGTCAAGAAGTGGGACTGGATGTCCTGGGAGTTCTTTTAACAACTGTAAGAAGAGTCTTCATAATTAGAGACTAGCTACTTCAGCATCTTCTAGGAGAGCAGCACCATGAGGAGCAATCAGTCCAGAAAGTACATTAGGGACAATTTTCTAATGCAGGTACTGGGTTTACAGCTAGATGGTAGTCTTCTAGGCCTGTTATTCACATACCCTCTTTGGGAATATGACAGTCAACAGCAGCCTTAGTTGCAGTGACCGTGACTGCCTTCACAGAATCATAGAATGGCCTGGGCTGGAAGGGACCTTAAAGATCATCTAGTTCCAACTCCCCTGCCATGGGCAGGGACACCCTCCACTAGACCAAATTGCCCAAAGCCCCATCCAACCTGGCCTGGAACAATTCCAGGGAGGGGGCATCCACAACCTCTCTGGGCAACCTGTTCCAGTGCCTCACCACCCTAATAGCTTTTTCCTTGTATCTAATCTAAATCTACCCTCATTTAGTTTAAACCCATTACTCCTTGTCTTGTCACTACACTCCCTGATAAACAGTCCCTCACCAGCTTTCCTGTAGGCCCCTTCAGGTACTGGAAGGCTGCAATTAGATCTCCCCAGAGCCTTCTCTTCTCCAGGCTGAACAACCCCAGCTGTCTCAGCCTGTCTTCATAGGAGAGGTGCTCCAGCTCTCAAATCATCTTCATGGCCCTCCTCTGGACTTTCTCCAACAGCTGCATGTCCTTCTTGTACTGGGGCCCCCAGAGTTGGACGCAATACTCCAGGAGGGGTCTCACAAGAGCAGAGTAGAGGGGCAGAATCACCTCCCTTGACCTGCTGGTCACACAGACCCACCTCTCAAGCCTGTCAAGGTCCCTCTGGATGGCATCCCTTCCCTTCAGCATGTCGACCACACCACACAGCTTGGTGTCATTGGCAAACTTGATGAGGGTGCAGCGCTGCCAGTCAGGAGGAGATCAACAAGCTGCAGGAATGTGTCGACAGGAATATCATGAATTCAGCCGGATGCTAAGTTCCTCACCTGCGATGCATTGATGAAGGCTGGCCAATGGCTTGCTAAAAAACTCCTTCACATGAATAAAAGGACCCAGAGATTTTTGTGCCCTCTACAAGAGAAGCAAACTGAAGTTCAGCTGAGGAAGATGGTTTATTTAGCCTGTAATAGCGAATGGTAAGGGGGGACCTAATTGCAGTGTTCCACTACCTACAAGTGATTTGTAGAGAAGATGCAGCCTTCTCTTCTCAGAGACACACAGCGAAAGGACAAGAGGCAATGATCACAAGTTACAACAAGAAAAATTTCAGTTGGCCCTAAGGAAAAGGTCTTTCACGATGACACCACTGAACAGACTGCTCAAAAGGATGTGGAATCTCCATCCTTGGAGATTTTCAAAAGTCTACAGGACAAGATCATGAGCAACCTGATCTAAATTTGAAGTCTGCCCTGTTTTAACTACGAGATTGGACTAGGTGAGCTCTTTATGACCTTTTAACTTAAATTATTCTGTGGTACTTTAACTTCTCTTCATGCTGCATTACCTTGCAAGAGTTGAAATTTTAGTTTCCAATATTTTTTTTATAAGAGTCATCCTTGAAGGGTACATCTCCATAAAGGAAATACACTGACTGAATGCACATCCCCCCATAAGAGTTATAAATTTTTCAATGCATTGTAGGGGGAAGAGCTCTAGCTATGGATTTTGGTCCCAGGGAAAACTGCAGGTATCCGACCCCTGTAATTGCCCCGAAGAACTACATAACGGATCATGCATCATCATGAGGAAGTATAAATTACCACTACGATTGCTTTGAAAGGAAGCTTGTAAATTCAGTTCAGTAAAAACTAAGTCCATCGTTCTGATGACAGGAATGTCAAATATTTAATTTCAATATTGAAATAAAGGGGTTTGGCTACTCCTAATGTGAATTTTTCAGAATGTGCATCTCCTGGAAAACTTATGAATGTCAAATTTCCTCCTTGCTTAAGGAGAAAAACAAATGTGAAAAGACAGAATTTCCTGCAAGACAGAAATGCCACATTTCTCTCAGCTGCATAACTGAATACTATTGAACACCATTCTTCTGAAGAGCTCCAAATATTTTTGAACTACAATGCAAACAGCATTACCACCATCTTTCCATAAATATTACTGAACTGTGATCCAAAAAATGTGGAATCACTCATGGCCATCTCTGCCTGTTATGGCTTACTGCCTTCCCTCAGTGTTTTTAATTAAGGTATTGTGAGCGTTCACATTTACAAACAAAAGGAAACAAGAAAATTGAGCCTCATGATTTTTTCCCCTCTGATCGAATATGAGGTTTTCATTTGCAGGAGGCAAATTATGAAGATGATATTATGAGGTCTTTCTTCACAGAAACCTTTTCAAAAAAATCACATTTTTTTTTTTCCAAAATGAATCTTTTTGACCAGAAAGCAATAGTTAGTCTACAAATGAGTGACTACTGATTTTGGTTGAGATAGAGTTAATTTTCTTCATAGTAGCCAGTAGGGTGCTATGTTTTGGATTTGTGCTGAAAACAGTGTTGATAACACAGGGATGTTTTTGTTACTGCTGAGCAGTGCTCACACAGAGCCAAGGCCTTCTCTGCTTCTCACACCACCCCGCCAGCGAGTAGGCTGGGGGTGCACAAGGCGTTGGGAGGGGACACAGCTGGGACAGCTGACCCCAACTGACCAAAGGGATATTCCATACCATATGACATCATGCTCAGCATTTAAAGCTGAGGGAAGGAGGAGGAAGGGGGGACGTTCAGAGTGATGACATTTGTCTTCCCAAGTAACCGTTACACGTGATGGAGCCCTGCTTTCCTGGAGATGGCTGAACACCTGCCTGCCCATGGGAAGGGTGAACAAATTCCTTGCTTTGCTTTGCTTGCACACACAGCTTTTGCTTTACCTATTAAACTGTCTTTATCTCAATCCACAAATTTTCTCACTTTTACTTCTCTGATTCCCTCCCCCATCCTGCCAAGGGGCAGCAAGTGAGCAGCTGTGTGGGGCTGAGCTGCCTACCGGAGTTAAAACATGACAACAATACACGAAAATGCCCAAGGATAATTTAGTCACCCCGAAAAGGGGGAGAGGATCCCCATCACCACCACTTCACAAGCAAAGGCGGCATTTGGTCAGGAATGACTTTCAAAACACCTTCTTTAACAAAGTTACCTTTTTCTCCTGGAGGCCCGACTCTGCCTGGACGACCTGGAGCACCTTTTTCCCCCTTTTCTCCAGCCTCTCCTGTTGACACAAAAGGAAACAAAAAGAAGAATCATATTAAACCAGGACTATTTTCTGTTGGTGGCAGTGACAAGAGTGTAATTCTCCCCAGAGGAAATAAAAACCTACTATAACAAGAGGGGAAAAAAATAAAAGCAGATGCGATCTGACTTAACAGCTTTGCTTGATGCGTGGAGAATGGTTTCCTGCAATTGGCATAGACACTGACAAAACCAAAGTCAATACATTACTGAAGTCTCATACAATGGGTCTAGTTTTGTGGATGTTACTCATCTCATCAACCTCCAAAACGCCCAACAACACAATTCAAAGTAGAAGGTTCAGAATTAGGCCCCAGCTTCACACAAACTTCTGGGCCTGTGTTCACCCAACACTTCCTGAGTATCTGCTAAGGACATGCTTAAGTCTTAAGTGAAAATGGCTTAACTATAACCTCAAATTAAAAAAAAAAAAAAAAAAGGTTTATGCTATTTATGGAGTAAGAATGGATCAGGCCTATAGGAAGGCATTGCTACACCCATCATTTAGAGGATCATTTTTAAGCATGACAGACTATCTCCTAATCCATATTCTCTGTTATATACTGTGCCTTTTAATCACTGTGGTACCGACATTGTGCATTGTACTTACATGCACGTGGCTCACAGCACATTATTATATTCAACTTATTTAAACATCAGTTTCTGTAAATGTTTGCCTCCCTGATGCCTTTCATTGGAAATTTGGGGATGCTTAGCTTGTTTCACCCCCTACTAATGCAATACTATTGTAGTTTGCCATTGACAATGAAAATCTCTTAAACAAACAGAAGTTTAAAGAATGATTTACATAGCCACCTTTACAAAAAAGATTTATATGAAGGAGAAGAAAGTTCTACAGCTTCCACAGAAAAGAAAACGCCAGGATCTAAAAGCCAGAGCTAGCACAACACACCTCATGCCCCAGTGCTGTATTTCTACAGAGCACAGTGAGCATTAGCTGCTCTCCAGGAAGCTGAAGGGGCACCACAGCTGGAAAGTCGATGGTTATCACGCACCCCTCAAGCTCTGCTCTATGGCATAACTGGCAGCTGCGGTTCAGAGTGGGACCATAGACATGACATGTAAAAACAAGCCACTACATGATACTTTTCAAATATGCAGCCTCTGGCTCTCCCTCTCTTTTCTTATTGTAGACATAGGTGGCTGTGAGCTGAACTTGGCCCTCCATCTGTTGTATTTTCCTTCTTCAGGCAGCCAGCATGCTCCAGACCATGTTTCCTGCCTTCAGACATGCAAAAATAGGCCATTCTCTGACCTTAATGAGAACAAACTTCACATAATCCCCAGTGAATAATATTGTTAGTATGAAACAAGGTATTATTTGGCACATTTGGGAACGTCACTTTTTTATTATCAGGTAACCAATAGGCTTTGTATGATTGCCTTTCCCCCCCTCAGGGCTGGTTATAAGTTCTTTGCTTCCCAAAGATAAATCCTGACAATGACTTTTCCCAGCTCTCTGGAGGCTGAGAGCAGGCTATTACAGCCTATTGCGTTAGACGTTCTTCAGAGTGAAAGCTGTGCATTAGGGATCAATAAAATAGATCACTCTTGCTTCAGGTCATTACACTTGCCTGCATTTATTCCTATAATAAGATGACACTGCATTCCTTAGTGTGGGTGTTTAAGAAACTTTCCCCGGGAGGAGATTACCCCATTACAGGCCCAGCTATAGACCACTCTGCATTTTTTGTTATCAGCTTTTTTTAAGCAGCAAGACCTTGGCCAAGAGGGACTGATCAGTGGTCCAGTTCAGCTTTGCTGTGTTTACGTCCCTATTTTTGCTGCATGTACTCTGAGCACTGTGCAAGCTAAGGAAGCAAAGCCTGTACAGGTATCATGGACAACAAAACAGTTTTCTGGCAAGGAATTTCAATCAATTTAGTTTATCACCAATTAACACTAACTTTTGAATCCTGAATCAGTAAAAAAATAAACACATGAACTTAGAGAAAGACATCTCTGCGCCCCCCTTCTGGTCTCCAGCCCCTCTGCCACACAGTACATCCAGTCCCTTTGAAGCAGGAGGTTGGGATCAGCGAGTGCATCGTGGTCCCTGCCCAGTTCCTCCAGCATGGCCTCCGCCAGCCACAGTCCCTTTGCAGTCATTCCTCCTGCTCAGTCTCCTCTCCATCCCTTCCCAGATGGCTCTTTGCTCCAGCTGCACTGCACTCCTACCTTCCTACCTTTTTCCACAGCGCAATGCAGCTCTTGCTCACATGGCTGAAACGGGGCAAGATGTGCCCAGCGGTGCTCCATAGCGTTGCGATGACCAACACCCCCAAAAGATATTTAGCCCTGGTACCAAACTGAGCTGCAGCAGGATCGCAGGTATCAGGCACAACCCCGACACTACTACAAGCTTCTTCTCCTGTCATGACTGAGGGAGATCTTTCATAATTCAGATGATCTATCTTACCACTGCTGTCGATTTGCCTCTTTTTGTGAATTCTTTGGGACAGGATTTGTCTCTGATTATGTTTGCATCCTGCCTACCCTCCCTGAGCTGTACTATCTACTATAATGAAAATAGCACACCAAATATTAACTATGTGAGCTATTAAGCATTCCTTGGCTGGTGATAACTTTCTTCCATTACTCATATTCTGTGTGAGAGAATCACATCAAGTGTGGGTGTAAAAAAATTGGTTTTGTTTTATTTTATTTATGTAGCATCAACTTTTTTACGTATTGTATGCCACTGAGGCTATTAAGACAATTCCTGTTTTAGATTCTAGAAGGAAGACAAAACAAGCTGGCAAACTGAGAATTTAAGCTTTGAAGGATTGTCCCATGTTATTTTTTTTCTCCCCAACAGTAGTAACTTCACTCTCACATGCCTATCAAAAGGAACCGGAATTTAGGAAGAATATGAGTGAACAATGTAGTGAGGCTTCATCATCCATCCCTCCTTCACACCCAACACACTTTTCCCATTATTAATATTGTCAGCTTGCTAAAACAGTCTGCTGTCTAGATTCTCAGAGCCACGGTATTTTTCCCTTCTGCATTTCATCTTACTCCTTTATACTGCTGAGGTTATAAAAAAAAAAATAAAAATCAGTCCCTAAGACCTAAGCTGCTGACCTTAAACTCATTTGTGCCTTTTTCTATTCTTGGTGTCTTTACTGGCTTTCTTCATCTTCCATTTCTACCTCCATTCTCATCTCATCCCCCTTCCGATTCCTCCTTTTATTCTGTGGGATCCTAATTGGCTTTGTGTCATTTTCTTTTTTTTTTTTTTTTTTTTTTAGTTTCCAGTCTCTCCAGTCAGTCTCATTCCTTCTGCCCTTCTTTTCTCTTTTCCCTTTTTCTCATCCTGTTCTTCTACAATTTCCCCATTATGCTCCCCCACTTTTGCGTACTTTTCCCTGGTGTCTCTCTCCTTCACCACTCCATTTGGGCTCCACTGTCTGCACCACATCTTAGGGTTAACCCTCTCCTGCTATTTTTTCCCTTTCACACATCCTGTGGTCTCCCTCAGTTCTTCCACTTCTTCCCCATACCTGTTTTTCCCACATCCCAACAGGCTCATGCCCAGCAGCAGTGCGGGGCTCTGTTCCTCCATCATTGGAGATGTTGCTGGCAGCCCAGCAGAGGAGAAGATGGGGCAGATCTAAAAGCCACAGTGAGCAAATCCCACTGCGTGGGAGCTGAAATTTGGGCATGCAGCCATATATATGCTCAGTTTAAAGGAAGCCTTGGCCACCGAAATGGGTTGGAGTTGTGCCAGTGGGGGACAGCAGTATCTCATTACCAATTCTCTGAGCCAGTCCCCCTGACAGCGTAGCTGGAGCACTGATAGCTTTTTAGGGATTTCACATTAACTACGGCTGTATCAGGCCATTTTGTGCTTCACTGAATTTGTACATCAATCTCTCTCACTTTTCAAGGCTTACATCTCATGAAGCGGAGTGAAATCATTAACACATGATGGTTTTCAGGCCTCTCTTGTTTCCTGGCTCAGGATTGCCTTCTGACAAAGGGCCAGGGTCCTGCTCTGGTTATATGTTTTACAAAACTTTGCTGTATATAATAATAATAATAATGGTCCTTTCATAAAAATGGTAATCACAGATGTTAATTTTGACTGATTACGCAAATAAGGAAACTAAGGCAAAGAAGCTACAAAATTTGTCAAAGCCTGTCAACTTCTTTGCAATGAAAAATCATTTCAAAGCTTTGGTCTCCAGTGCTGTGGGGTCTGACCCTTTGACTGATCTTCTGTGTAGCTTTAGACAACGTATATTTAACTTGATTTTGTTCCTCTCTGTGAGTCACATCAACAGCACTATCTTATGCCTGTTTCACAGCAAATATATCAAACAAATGAAACAACTTTACTTAAGGCTTAGTCAAACCTCAGAAGACCTGGATATAGTGTTGTTCTTTCTAACTAGAACATCTGCAGAAGTTGTAAATATTATTAAGACTTCAAATGCCACTAATTGAAGTAAAATAAAAACATATATATTTTGGTTCATTTGAGGTATCCAAAGCTTCTTCTATAATAATAATAATAATAAATAATAAATAAATAAAACAGGAGAGCTTTTTTTGGTCTTGAAGCCAACTGGCCAAGCACAACCCACATCCCCATTCTCTTGCTTCCAGCACAGAGCAAACACATCCGAACTGGGCAACGTCTGGAGAGGGCAGTTTACACCACAGCCAAACCTGTGGCCAGGCTGTACTCACAATTTAACTGTATGAAAAATTGCAGGACAGAACTGAGCCTTGCCCTCATCAATGAGCCAACCAGCAGAAACAGTGCCTGCAGTCCATACTATGGTCCTCAGGCAACTGGGAAAGCCCAGGTTTGTACTAGATAACATTAGTGGCATCAATATTGTTAGGTGAGTTTTGTGATACTACAACGCATAACTACCAGAAAAAATGGAAGGTTAGTTGTGCACTTCTTAAACAATGCACTTTTTTTATCATTAATGATAAATTGGGGGGGGGGGGGGGGTTTGTCCTTAGTGAACAGGTATTTCCCCACGCTCACAGGTGTTACACTCCAGTAGAAATACCATAGCGTCCATAACGAGAATTACTGTTACTGACTAAACAAGGCTAGGATTTCACACCATAATGGATCATAGAATCATAGAATGGTTTGGGTTGGAAGGGACTGCCCTTCTGTCTAGTTCCAATCACCCTGCCATGGCCAAGGACACCGTCCACTAGACCAGGTTGCTCAAAGCCCTATCCAACCTAGTCTGTTGCTTTAAAATGCTAATTCTTCCCAGCTGTTGTTTTCTTATCTAAAGTATTTTAATACATTTTTGTGTTATGAAAAGATCGATAATTTATTATGCCATCTTTTTGGGACAACAGTTTTAGGGCATATTTTGTAAAAATGTTGATTTTGTCAACAGGAGCTATAGAAATGACAAAAAATCTAACTAATTTTTTATTTCTTCTAAAAAGCACTTGAGCATTTAAAAATCAAGGGAAGACAAGCAGATGACTACTAAATACAAAATACTTCCCATTAGTACATCACAAAATGGCAATGAAAAACTCTCAGATATAAAGTAGGGCCTGATTTTACAGTCTTTGGGTATGTGTACCATTCATGAGTATAAACACAGAGAAAGCAACCAGGCAGCAATTCAGAGTAACAAGCACAACTGATCAAGAGCAAGTCTGGGAAACTTTGGCATGCATTCTGTGAACCATGTTCATTTTAACAGACTGAAGTTCATCTCACAAACCTTAAAACTCTGTTTTTAAAGAGGCTACAAACTGGACAATAAGATTACAACTGAAAGGCACCTTCTTTGTCTCTGTTAGAAACAGTCAGTGGTGCAAATGAGCCTGTTAGAAAGAAAGGATTAGTAGTTGAATGATGGAGTAGACTTCCACATTACCTTTGAGGCCTGGAACAAGAATTTGAACAGAGCAGGACTCCTCTGCAATATGTTGAGGATATCCAGACCTTAGCAGTGACAGGAAGGCAAGGCTAATTAGAGTCACCAAGAAAACCAGATCTCTCTTCATAATGAGCACTTACAGGTCACTGACTCCTAAACAAAAGAATGAATAAACAGTTATAAGAATTCCAAGGACTTTCAACAGTTTCTGAACATATGCAGCATCCTACTACAAATACAATATATTTTTGCATGCCATAACCCATACAGCATGAGAAGAACGCATGCGGGTCCTCTGAGCAGGTTGTATGTTCCACAGACATATATGAAACATGCAGCCGCGCATTCAGCAGCTTGTTTTGGTGTTAGACTGGGTAACATAAAACTCAGAAGAAATTTAGTTAAGAAGTAGGAGACTAAACTATGCTAGTAATAGGCAATTCTGTGTTCACGATTTCTCATTGGAGGCAGGGATCTGGAAAAGTCAAAGGAGAAAATATAGTACATGGGCTTGCACGGAAATATGTTAGTACTAAGTTGCCACTTAGAGTGCATACTGCTCTACAGAGGCAATTCGTGGAGATGAGACCAACCTAAAGGCCTGAAATTTCACTTCCCATCTACCTGAGCACTGAAATTGTGCACAGCAAATTGTCTGATACAATAGCCCTCATGTAACTCATTGAGGGTGGAAGGCAGATAGTATTTCACTATATCATGCAATGAAGTTACATCAGAGTCTTCAATAAATCCTGAAAAGATTCACCTCTGAAACATATCCTTGTTTAAGCCTACAAGTGAAATGGCTTGCCTGATATTATGCTGTGAAGAGATCTCTCAGAAAACAGCAGTACAGAAATGGAGTTTCTGTGAAAGGACCATCAAAAGCCGATATTTAGGGGGTCTGTAGAAATACCCTTTGACAAAAGTGTTATTTATGTACTTCTGATATGTTTTTCTAGTCCTGCTCTCACCAAGGCTCTGTATTACACAAACAAGCTGAAAGTCACATCAGGGTTTCAAGACAAAGTACCTGTATATCATCTTTTATTGCCACAACAGACATGTGCATTTTACATATAGAGCAAGAAGATTGGGCTATATTACTCTCCACTTGCCGATTCCCTTCAAAAATAAGCCAAGTATGATTAGGCTCAGGTGTGGGGCCAGTATGAGGGTTCGTATGTCTCAACATGCTGCAGGTGGATCTGTTATTTTGGGGACAGCCTGAAGGCATAACTGCCCTTCAGCAGGGACAGGATAATAAGGAGCTTCAGGGTGAGAACGAGCTGGTGAAGCGGATACCAAAACTTAAGGGATGGAGGAAGAGGAAGGCAGACTGCCCTCCATGTGCCGCAAAATTCAGTTTTGCCTATACTGTTAAAAAGCCTTGCTCTAATTTTAAATTCCACCATCAACTCCGATATGTTTAATAGATGACTTAGCTGCAAGACTAAGTAGATGACTTTGGAGTTGGGGGAATAATTTATCCCTCTGAACTGCTGTCCAGTTTGTGCTTCCATTATCCTCGAGGAGATAAAATGAATAGACTGCAGCAGGGAGGTCAGACGGGAGCAGATTTTTGTCTCCCTCCTCATATAGGGAGGGCATGGCATGAGTTACAGGAGTGGCTGCTCTGCCTCACAATGCCCTTGCTACACCATCTGATGCTACGTCCATGCTGCAGGGCAGGGGTGCTCCACAGCACACCCACCCCCCAGTTCTCACTGATCATCCAGATTTGTGGTACAGACTGCTGAATGCTGTGAGCCCCTTTTCACCCAAATCTCTTCCCCAACTTTTCTTCCAAAGGAGAGCGAGGTACACAAGGAAGACCGTGCCTGAAAAAGGTGGGGTCTATGCTTGGACCTGGGAAGAGCTCCTGGGTCAAGAGATCTTGATACAGTCATAGTCTAATGGGCTACAGTGGGGCAGGAAACCCTAGGGAAAAATCACTGGTGCTGGGTAATCCTCCCATGGAGGAAGGGAGGAACAGAGACTATCTGGGGATTTTCACATCCACAACATGCCGTGCTCCAGTAACAGGACAGGCAAACTACTTTACAGACAAACTACGCCAACCAGAAAGAAGGCTCAGGAGAATGTGGACCAAAAAAAAGAAGCTTCCACTAAGCTGTAATGTAACACTTATTTTCAAGGTCTCTGTTTCAATTTCCCACTACCATTTAGTCTAGCAGATGACAATATAAACAATCTTACTAGCAATGCATTTTGTACCCTCACCAACACTCCTGTCAGACTTCTAAGGACTAATGCCATTTACAAAGTCTTCTCTCATAGCTCAGGGTACAGGTTCTGGAGGGACAACACTCACTCATACAGATGCTTACAACATTTTTTTTTCCACCCTTCAAGACTGCTCAGTTCCCAAAATTTTACTTATGCTACCACAACTATGATGACTGCAGCTCATATATACATGCCTGAATCAGCTTTAAAATACCAAGCTCAGGTATCACCAGGAGCACAGAAACCAACAGAAGTACAAACCTTGACTGCTCAAATATTTAGGCCATGTTAAGTTTTTTCACAATTGCGGCAACATCACTCAAGGCTTCTCAAGAGTGCAGGCAAAATTGAGTTTTTCCACCCAAGGATGAGGAACAAAAGCTGGAGGAGAAGGCATGTCATTAAGGTCGACATAGAGAACAGCAATAGTTGGGGGGAGAGAGTAGTAATGGAAATTTGGATGTAAAGCTGCTTCTGCTATTGAGAAGCAGCAACCAGTCCAGCTCCCCAGGGCTCTGACAGAAAACCAACAGGAAAACATTTGCTGCATTGTTGATCTCTGCTGTCTTGGGCTACTGCCTCCTTTGCCTATGCACAGAGACATCCTGGACTATTAGAAACCAGGTCAGGCCACTGGCCACTTTACAGCTGTTTTCTAAGGTTATACAAACTATTTGACCATAGTCTTGACATAGTTTTGAAGTATCAGATCTCTGTGATAGCATTGTTCTCCCAAATATCTTCATGTGCATACCAAACAAATTACTTCACATACATTAAGATTGAATCTGGTCACATCATCCCAAAAGGAGATTCCTAATCCCACAGTACAAGGCACTGCATCTTGGTGTACTTTGTGGCCTAGAGGAACTAACGGTATCCACAGTGGATGGTTCTGCCTCCTTTTGCCAGGTCCGTGATTTGCAACAGTCAGCAAGCTAAAGAGGGAGCAACAAAAAAAAAAAAAAGCTAAGAGGAAAGGTTGAGGAGAAGAGTGTTTCTCCAGATCTCCCCTTCAAAGGCTTCTAGGGCCAGACTTGGCACTTGAACAGTCAGTGCTGGTAGACTGGAAAGCAAGGGGGTCCATGGCAAGAACAGGCTTCACAGTGCCAAGTTAGGGACCAACGCTCCCTATGTGGGAAAGCAGTGAGTTGTCGCTGCCTCAGTCAGCCAGGAGGACATGGCAGACACATATGCCTGGAAGTCTCTTCCAGACACCTGAACATAGGTGTTTAATCCTCAGCAGCAGCCATGGTTGAGGAACAGGGAGCAGGACCATCCTGGACAACAGCCAGACTGATGCTCTGTGGGCTAAGCAAACAGAAGACGTGGGTCCTGCCTGCCTTAGCCTGCAGCTCCCACTCCACAGCCTAGGAGACCATCTGGCCACCAGCCTGCAGGACATCCTAGGCAGGGCATCCCACCTTTTCTTTGTAGCGGGGGAACTTCAGGATCCAGAAGATGATCAGACAAAGAGGCTTTCAAGCCAAGTGGTTCAGACGCACAGCTGAAAGCCTGGAAATTCGGCAGTTTCAGCATGAGCACCCAACAGGCTGGTGATAAGGATTCTCGACAGACAAGTCAGCAAGGGGAACAAAATGGCCTGAGATGGAAGAAGGAATTGAAATTAGGCGGGTGCTCCAAACTCTGCACTAGTGAATAAAAAAGAGCATCATCTCCTCTGGTTGCATTTTACAAGGTTTTAGATGTATCCAGACTACTAGTGAAAGACCAAGGCCTCCAGGTACATTAAAATATTAATCTGCCTTTGCAAACTCCTACACAGCTCAGAGATGAGACAGGCATTGAGCAGCAGAGAACTGTCAGGGCTGCTTGGTGGCTCTGCTCAGCAGCCAGATATGAAGGATTTTCTGGGAAAAAGAACCTCCAATGAAGCTTCATCACATTCCCCACTGCCTGCTGCTGCTGCAGGGCTTACAAGCCTCAGAGACATGGGGGATACACTTCACACTACCTCACAATAGCTCAACTCACAGAGAAAATGGACTCGTTCTAGAAAACGGAGCTTCTTAGTGTCTGTCAGGTCATAACACCCAGACTCGTGTGAATACTCAGGAAGTTACCTTGGTCTGAGAAGAGCCACTAACAGAGGAAATCTCTGAAGAGGTTGCAGATTAAACACTTTACAGAGTCTGCAGCTGCAGTAAAAGGACACATTAGTAGTAGAAATCAAACCAAAAGCACTTTGGATATCACTTTCTCCACCTTTTCCTGCTTTAAAAAGAAACCTTCTCTTCTGCAGCTAAAATTGCCTTATATGACTGAAGTAAGAGTTTGATATCCAGGTATGTGCTACAGCAGTACCTTTCATTTTAAAATCCCGGAAAATTCCTTGCCTTTCTGACCTACCTTCGAGTCCTTTCAGACCCAGATTCATAAAGACATTTAGAAAACTAAGTCCCACTGAAATTGGTCCTTGGATACAGGTGCCAGCCTGTTTTTTCAAACACTATCTTCGCCCTGGTATTTGGAGTATCTACAGCATTGGTAAGACCAATGCCAGAGAGAAATGTAGAGATGTTCAGCACTTGTAGAAGTATTAGTATTTTCTCACTGTCTATGCAGGGGTCAGGAATCAAATTTGCAGCACTTATAATGGTGGCCATTAAATCAGCGTAAGCTGAAAGCTTTGGAAAAAAATGAAGAGGAGGAGGAAAAGGCAACATTTAACACGCCCTTTCCTTTAAGCTTTAGAGAATCTGCCTCAGTTTCCAAGAGAGAAGAGGTTTGTTAAGCGAGGCTTCAGGTGACAAGTCCTTGAGAGGTCATCAGAGAATCCTGAAGGGACCACAGGCTCACTCAAAACTCCTGTGGGACCGGCCAGGCCAGCTGGCACCAAGCACTCCTTGAGCTCCCCCACTCCCCCCCAGCTGTAGATGGAAACCTTGGAGATCACTTCAGCCAGCAAACACCTCGTGCATGAAGACCCTGTATCTGCCAGCAGCTGCTCCACAAGGGCCGGTGGCTTATTGCACATTATTTTGGACCTAGAAGCAACAACACAGATGATCTGCCTAGCTGAATCCAAATGGCTGAGAAATGTGGAAGGAAAATGGTGCTCACTGGCATTAATGCTCAGCCAGCCAACAGCTACAGAGTGGCTGTAATCCTCTGTACAATCCTATGGGAGTCTTCTTCGAGCTGTTTTTATTTCACCATTACTGAGTTGGTTTCACTCTTTATTATGATTTTTTATTATTTTTAAAACTATATTTCATTCTCAGAGATGAGCTGAATTTTCTATATTCTGAATTGAGTATGTCCCTGGTACAGACAGGCACATGAATCTGCAGAGCCACAGCCACATTTGGTGGGTGATTTTCCCAAGCAGGTTTGAGTCAGCACTACAGATACATCAACAGCTTTCAACAGTTTTCACTCCCCTGACTTTTCAAGTCCTCATCATCTACATCCCAACACCTCCCAGAACTATCTGGCAGCCTGTGTATCCTCAGACACCCCGGCAGGCCCTAAGCTGCATCGTAACAGACACATGCCCACAAAATCATGCCAGTGAAATGCCAGGCTGTCAGGCTGCGACACAGACCTCACACTATTATTTCAAACATTTTGAACAGATTAAAGAAAAAAAAAAAAAAACAAACCAAAAAACCCAGCAATTAAGTCCCAGGGCTACAAGGCCCCAGAGCAGATCAGGGATATGTTTCTGGGGGAAGTGGGGAGAGGCAGAAGGGACAACCCTCCAGTGCCATGCATGCAAGCTGCTTTTCAGCCCTTGGCCCCGGGGGCTGTGGATCACTCCCTGGAGAGGATGTCTTTCACACTGGAGATGAAACCTGTGTCACTGACCTCTTCTTTCTCCATTACAGCCTTGCTGATCATCCTAACCTACAGATGTTTTGTGTAGCTATGCTTTTACTTTATCAAAGCGTTTTCTCATTTGTCCTCCCGGCTCCCTCGTGCATTACCTTAGGTAATCAAGAGTTCACCATTTAGTCAGAATATAAAAATCAGAGTCAATGATAAAGCTGCTTAAACAATGGGTGATCATTTTCATAACATTGCAACACTCAAGTTAAATTCTATGTGTTGATTTAAAGGTTAAAGCAACAGCTTGAAAGATTAAAAAAAAACCAAAATGTTAATACCATAGAATTGCAAAAATGAGGACCATAACTGCCATGACTAAGAAGCCTCTGTGAAACCTATGGAGCATGGAGCAGCATAAAGCAGAGACGTAACACATTTCAGGTCCTGATGATGCTGAAGCACAGCAAGGTTTGCTGCAGAGGACAAGAGAGTGAGTCTAAGCTGATGGGAAGCTAACGTTACCTAAAAGCCTAACTGATAGGAAGTCATTGGTTACTACTCCCCAAAGTACACTTCATTCTGGCTCAGTAGAGTTATTTCCTCAGCCAATGGTTGTGAGGTGTAAGGGACTATTAGTTCTGACTGTACAACGTAGGTGCCCTTGTCATACATAGGAATAGTAGCCTCACTTTTCATCGAGAAGAATGTTTTCTAAAATTGAGACAAATTTCTTCCTGATGTAGTTCTGCTGAAGTCAATGAGTTTATGTCAGAATTAACTTACTGTCCTCTGTGCTGAAAATATAAAATCAGAGCTTCAGCAAAGGTGAGACAAAAATAGTGCCAGAAAGGGGTAAATATGTGTTCAAAACCTGTAACTAGAGGTAGGTGGGACCCAGGTGACTTCTTGCCCTGAGTGCCAAATCTCTCACAATAACTCAAGTAGAATTTTATCTTTGTCTGTGTATCTGTCAGACATAACTAGAAATACTAAACAAAATTTCTCCCACAATGTTTTAATCAAAGTTCCTATCAGATGACAAGATTTCTGCCATAGCCTTCTTTGCAGATATAATTTACAGAAATAGTTTGTGATTTTGGGTGTCATTCTTGATATATGTCAGATCAAATTTAAAGGAGGTTCTAAGAATAAAGGGAAGCCGCTTGGCTGCTACCCAGTCCTACCCAATGCTGCAGGTCTCGCACCTCAAAAAGTGAGCCACAAGACAGAGCACGGCTGGCATTAGGAGAGGCCTATTTATCAGGACGATGTTGCTTAGATCCAGATCTCGAGCTAGCAGAAGTTATAAACAGACCTGTGGGTGGGAATCAACTGTTCTGGTTTAGGTGCCCAGTCTGAGAAAATCACCCTGAGCTCCCTGTACAATAAGTCAGAGAAAGGCACCTTGGTGTGGGGATTCATTTCATCCTAAAACAGGACAGATAATTGACTCTGGAGATACCTATTCTTTGCTCAATGTGACTTACTTGGCCTTATACATATGTAAAGTTAGGTGAGGAGAGTCCCACTATCACTAATTAGCTACGCCAATCTATGGGAGGGCTGCCAGCAGCCTGGCTCCCCCGCTGCAGTCACACATTACCCTCCCCTTCTCTGTACTGTCACCGGCCGCCAGCTGATCCCATCGTGAGCTACCACCAGCTGCTACGCCAGCAGAAAGCTATTCCTCTTTTTGTAATGTTATTTTTCAGTTGATTTAGTTCCTTGGTTCCTGGTGAGGAAAAAATGGCCATCCATTGCTGTGAAAAATGTTGCCAGCCAGGGAAAGAAATGCCCTTGGCAGCAGCTGAGATGGCCTTCAGCACATTGCAAAACTGTGCCCCTGCATGCCAGCAGCATACAGAAAACAGAAAGATGCATAAGTGAAAGAAGTAAAGGGATTAAATTCACCAAAGGAAAAAAAAAAAACAAAACACAACACACCCAACAGAACATAATTAGAGTGGGAACATTTTAAAAGGAGAAAAGAGATGGAAAAATACCAGGCTGCAATGGAAAATAATATCCAGCAAAAGGTACAGACTGTAGGAGATACAACAAGATGAGACATTTTGCAATAGCATTCAAGCCACCAAGAGTCATGGAAATGATCCAAGAGTGTTATCCTCATATGACAGGGACATACTTCTCGGAATGATATCCTCAGTATAACAAAACGCCATGGTACATAAGCATGCATGATCAAAATCTTGCATTTGAACTGAGGCAGTGTCAATGCAATTTCAACAAAAAGTTATTTTTATTCTCAAGCTGGGGATCTGCAGAGACCAAGTAACACTCTCCATGTGATCCTGTGCTGAACTTTTCATATGAGCTCCCAGGAGCCTTGGAAAAGGGGGCAAATAAATTTTATTGGCAACATAAAGACCAGCAACACCTTCAGTAAAACGGCCAAGCCTCAACACAAGAGAAAACTTAAGAGCATTGGAGCAAAAAGCAAGCCTCACAGGAAATGCAGCCACATATCTTCACGGGGCAAGTGAAGGGTGAACTTGATAGCAATAGTGCTGTTCAATGTCCTTTCACTCCTAGAGCCCTGAAACACCTTTCCAAGGGCACAAAAGGGAAAGAAACCAAAAGGAACGGGAACCTACCAAAACTGCTCCCCAGATTAAGAGAAAGTAGATGGTTGGTACATAGAAATGGTTGTAGAAGCAAAACACAGTAAAAAAAAGTTTGTGTGGGTCTGACTTAGTAAAAGCACAGGCAATGATATGCAATTCCTGCAGATGCCTAGACATTAAAGAAGTTCTCAGAAGTCAAAGTATTCTTACACTAGTATGCCACAGCAGACTTTACACTAATCAGTCTGTATCTTTGGCAATAGTCATGATCCCACTAATAACATATGCCAAATGAAAGCCGGCTGAAAGAATATTGTTCAGTGGCAAAACATTTCCCAGAGCAGCTCTTACATATATCACAACATGTGCATTTGAAATCTTTTGCCATGTACAATGGACTGGTCTACAAATATTTTAAAAAACTGAGAATAAGTACAACAAGATTGCATTCAGGTTTGAGATGCTTTTGACAATCTCATCTCATTTGGAAAAAGAAATGTGAATTTAGAAAGAGAGAGAATGTGTACAACACAATTTGCAGACAAGGGCATTTATCTGGATTCATATAAACTGAAGGTGTTACTTCCTTTATCCGTATACCACGATGCTTCTGCTACCAAAAGATTCTGGAGAGTGACAACTCCCTTTGGGAGTTTTTCATTAAAGTCCTTCCATCTAACCAACTGCCCTGATTTCTTTATTTTAATAATGCACATTTCTAGGGAAGAATATAACAAGCTATGTTAAGTAAGTGATAACTACTGGCATCTCCACCTGCTTTGGCACTCAGCAAATTCTCTAACAATAGCAGCAGATGCATTTTTCACACAGCTAGAACATGGCTGGAGACTAGTTGCACACAAATTAAGAGGCTGCACACCAGCTAAACAGCGATCTCTTGAACCTCTGTGTGTATCTGTTCAGCATTTATAGGGCACTTACAGGAACAAAACCTCATGCTACTGCTCTGATTTTGCAGCTACTAATAAAAGAAAAGGTTTTAGAGGTGATAAAGACTACACTGACCTTGGCCTGGCTGAAATCCCAGCATTTGCCCATTGACTTAAACAAAGGAAGAATGAACAACAACAAAAACGAGACTTGCCATCGTTACTCAGTGCTGCCAAAAAGGTACGAGGAATCAACTCTGAACATATCAGAAACTCCATGTATTCAACACTGTATTTGCAACATTTAACATCATCTTCCCTAAAATCAAGGAACAATGTGAATGCAATTACGTGCAAACTAAGTCTAAATGGGCAAATGCATGTTTAAATAGAGATTTGCTTAGAAGACAGAGTAAAAACTAGTATGACCAGAACCACTTAACAAAGCACCTGACAGACCCTGGCATCAAGTGCCAACAGACTTGTTTTACACAAAAGCATGCACATGCACTGTTGTAGCTGATACAGCAACTTCCGTGGGCATATCAAGCTGGTGTTGCTTACTCAAGCTTGACACATGCCATCCAGAAAATAAACTCAGGATTTGCAAGACATGGGATGTCCAGCTGGTCTCTTTTCAGATGAGAAGGCTTCAAGTTTATAGTAAAACTGCTCCAGCTTCTATAGACAGCACTCTCTTTCAACAGTGTACTAAGTTCCCATCATACCCATAGCACTGTGGAAGTAGATGTAGCAGTGGGCACGGTCTATTTGAAAGTCAATGGGCATTTAAAGCACTTCTGGTACATAAATGATTTACCTACCTCCACAAAACTTGTGTGTCATATGCAGAGGCAACTGTATTTATTGTCTTCACAGTTTAAACTTAAATAGTCTAACCTGAATAATTCTGGAGACATGATACTCAAGCCATGAAGATATTTGGAAACCGGTAGAAATTCTCACATTCTAAGAAGAATGTCACAAGGACTTCTTTAGACAAATCAGGTTCCTCTTTTCTACTTCCTCTACAAAACAAGCAAAGATTATCTGTGAATGCTCTGTGAAGACATATGTCTTGTCCTTTCAAAGACTGCCTTTGAAAATTCACAAGAAAGATGGTAGTGAAAAAAAAAAATCTATAATTCTCCCTTGAAGATTTAAGATTTAGGATTATGTTCAGAATTATTTAAATGGAGCAGACATAAGGAATTAGCTATGTATGTTGTTTAAGGATTTTAAACTAATTTTGAACTATTTAATTATATATTACTGTTATATGTTCATGCACTCATGAAAGTTTTATATAACATTAATAAAAAAGAAAGGAAAGTAGAGAGTGACTATAGAGGTTTTGGCACGTCACAATTATATGAAAGGCAATTCTGACATGAAGGTATTAAACAGCAAAGGAAGAAAACCCCCAATAAAGATGTTTTTCAGCTGCAGCTCATAACATGGCTCTCATTACACCATCTCACCTCATCCCTGCATTGGCTTTAAACTGCAAGTTCATTGCACAACTGGAGAGAAATGTTGCAAACGCATCTGTGGATGCTGGTGACAAATCCACCACCCTGGATTCTCTGCAGCATGCAGGAGCAGTGCTTCTCTTGCTCTGCCATGGTCTCAGTGCCCGTTTCCTTAACATTTCTTGTACATAACTCCACTACCAGTCAGCCATCAGAGACTGGTTTTCTCGTTAACACCCTTCTGACGAGACAGTTCATTGAGAGACATTTTTCTTTTCCTATGTAATAAGACATTTTTTGCTGTTTCCTGTGCTAAGCCTTCATTACATTCTTGTCTGATGTTTTTATTTTGGTTGGCTGTAATTACCATGCCATCTAACATTGCCAGTTCCTTTACTTTTTTTTTTTTTCCAAAGCTCTGTGTTTTAATTCCCAAACATTAGATGATCTCTTATAAATCCTTCTCTGATGATAATAAAATTCTACTTATATTAAATAATGTCCTTACAAAAAACTTCCACGCTTTCTTGTCTCCCCTTAACTCCAATATAATCAACAGCCTTTGGTGTACAAGATTCATTTAAAGAAAGAAGTGTTGTGAAGCCTTTTAAAATTGATGCGAGTTATTTTGGTGCCACCTTTAGTAAAGGTGAATGATTTATGAATCCTTCAGTCTCTGCACAGTGCATTCTTTAGGCAGCCAAGCATTACCTTCACTAAGCTTCATTGTCCAGCCCTTACAGCATGGAAATGAGCAGACTGCCCCCAGCATTCAGACCAGATGGAGACCAAATCAACTCCTGATCCATGGTCTCTTGGAGGCCCACAGACTATTTCTAAGGAGTCCACTGAAGATGAATAAATGCATGCCTGTTACCAGCAAGTCTCAATATCTGCTAAAATCATCAGCACCATGACAGGAAAATTTGCCAGGATCTACAACTAAGCCCGAAAATCACTCAAACCAAAAATCTTAGAGTGCTATCTGTAGGATTTCTTGTTATTATTTATGCTTATTACACAGTTAGTGAATCATACTAATAGGACAAAAAACAACCAAAACACAAAGCAAGCCATGCTTAAGACCAAAGATGGGCATCATGAACCTGACACAGTTTCATTCTTCAAGGTCCCCACTCAAAAAACAGCCAGAGTTGAAGCAGTTTCTCTTTCCACTCTCCATCCTTTGCCCCCATTCTTCAGCCCTAAACCTCCAGATGAGAGCTGCTTAAGTCAACACTGGAAACTCTGCCACTGAATCTGTACCTGTGGCCTCTTCCCAAGTCCAAACAAAGCATCCAAAACCTTCTCCTAACAATTCAACCACCTTAAGAGGCAGGAGGTTCCTGAGGTTTTGTCAGAAAACTTACCTGGGTGCCTAAGCTCTTCTTACTGCACAGACCAGAGAGCCAACATCTTGCCTGAAGAGGGTAACAAGACACTATTCCCCCACCTAACCCGCTTATGCCCGTTAAGGAAATGCATCCAAACTCCTTCAGTCTCCTGTAAGCACACCGTAAACAGGAAGGTTAACGGAAAACACTGCCACTCCCTTCAAAACATGGTGGGGAGATGCCTTTCTGTTGCAGACTAGCTTCTTATAGGAGTGCTCATGCCAAAGGAATAGACTTCCCTGGACTGTTCAGGGTCTTTTTTCTTTTCTAAAGTCAAAGCAGTATCAACATCAGAAACTGTCTTGGGAGCTGTGGACACAATCTTGGATGTTCAGTGGTCCCACTTCCATATTACTGTGTCGGTTAGTGACGATGGCACCTATCCAGCAGACGGGAGGTGTGGGTTTGAAGCAGTGCAATGAACTGGATGCAGATCTCCTGCTTCCCAGGTAAGTGCCCCCAGCCAGTAGATTATTACATGACAGGTGGGTGGTAGTAGTCCATTTTTCAAAGAGAACTGTAGAAAACTGTTTTCAGAGACAGTTTTCAAAGACTCCATGCCTGAAGAACAACTGGGCACACACATTCAAGGCGAGGTTCCAGCTTCTGGAACTCAACTTCTGCAGGCCCTTGGCACTAAAAGTGGTGCATTTACCCGCTCCTGCATCCAAAGGGAATCCCGAAGCATCCCCCTCACAAGCATTTTCCAGCCGGCTGCTGTGGCCATCACATGCTTTGCTGGCTGTGGAGAGTCATTTTCTTCAGCGCTCAGCTCTCCTCCATTCGCTCCATATAGCACATAAACATTGTGGATTCTTGGTCTGGAGCCAGGTATCTAACTTGCAGCATTGTGAAACAATTTATTCACTTCCACGTTTCATTCAAGTGCTTTATTGTTGGACTAGATGGTCTTTAAAGGGCCATTCCAACCCAAACCATTCTATGATTCAGTGCAGAAGGAAACCAATGTAAACCCTGAAACTCCTCACTCTCTGCCTTATTGCTCTGTTCTGGCCTCCAGGACACCTTATGGACCTTCTAACCAATTTTCTGATACAGTTTTAAGGAGCAGCATCCAGTCACAGTAGCTAAGGATCTTAATAAATCCTTGGATCTTAATAAACAAGTAAAAGACTGGTCCAGCAATGAAGAGCTTGAACAGACCAGCTTCAATTCTCTTCTTGCCCGCAGACTTACACAACTAGGCAAATCACCTAGGACTAGTTGGTTTTGTTGGGTTTTTTTTTTTTTTTTTTGAAGAGGCACTTAGACAGGTGAGACCTTGATTTTCAAAATCACCTCTTTCTAAAGCTTCATGCTCCTAGTAGGTTGTTTTTCTCTTAAGAGTTTATCTAGCTCTTAAAATCCAGCTACACTCCCTTGCAGCTTTCAGTTCCAAATATATAAAATACATATATTTTTAGCATGGAAGTTGACAGAAGCACTAACAAAGTCTTAGAAATATTTTGAAAAGTTCTCTCCCTTGTACTGGTGTTTGCATGGCTAAAAACATTAGAAGGCTTTAAGCTTTCTATTGACACATCAAACTCTCTTGAAAGGTCCTACTGTCAAGGTCCATAAGCAGGATGGTCTGTGGCTCACATGCAAACCAGAAGGAAGCATTCGAACTTTAAGAAGCTGCTAGCTAATTATCGATAGGCTTTTCCTACATTTGATGACTTACAAGCCCAGTCTGTGCCTCTTTCACTGGACTACTTTTCCCAAAATACATCCTAATGCTCCTCTCATCAACGGAAAGCAGAACGTGAGCCCCTGACCGCGCGGCCTTACGGGAAACATGGTTCAGCTGCGAAGTCCAGCCAGTAGTGAAATGCAATGCAAAGCACAAACTACACTTCCCAGGAGACACCATGAGAATATTTTTGGCTCAACTCTTCTGGTTTTCAGCCAAAATACTTTGACAAAAGAACTAAACTACCCCAGAAAACTGATGCTTTTCTTAAAAAAAGCTACTTTGCCAAAAGCCTTCAAAAGGATTCTCGTTCAAGAGTATTTGGACAGCCCTAAAGCTGACTAAACAAAGCTTTAGAAAGTGTAAAATCACTCAAAAGTAATCAGAAAAAATGTCCTTCAACATAATGTACAACTTAGAAATTACACAGTAGATTTCTGCTGCTTCCACACTGCAATTCTCTGCTGACTGTAGTACTATGCCATGTTTAAAATGCCATTTTTACCATGAATTTAAGCTACATATTCTCTTTCATGTATAAAACCCATCCATTTCATTTTAACAGATACATCTAAGAATTTTCTGAAAGATGGTCCAAACATTTTTAAAAGGAATACTTGGAAGTATTACTCCTTGTCTACAATATCTGCATACCTTATTTATGCTGCATCAGTAGAAGCACTAATAAAATTTAAGGATATGTCTAACAAGTTGTCACAGATTAAAAGATCTTAATGCCATTGTCATGAGACCTTTAAACCAGTGTTTGCTTTCTATTCTCTGATTACTATGCCTTAAATGATCATGATCGTGTAAACAATTGTATAGATATAAAATATGAAAGATCTCAGCTACAGAGAGGGAAAAAAAAAAATCGGGCAATAGTTTCCTGCTATATTTTTCAAATCTTTCGATACCCAAGGATCAAAGTTGTAGTATTTCCAGTCCAGAGGCTCTTTCTGTTTCACTGTACAAGTGTGAAGTCGGGTACTTCAGTTCTTCCCAGAAATTTGATTTTCCTAGAAGATAACCCCCTTCCTAAATTTCACCCCCCTCCACATCAAGCACATATGTATGAATGCACAGAGGTCTGCATGGAAACTCACTCCCTTTATGAATCCTGCTTTTCATACCCCATGACTGAAAAGCAGGCATGTGGCCTTCTGGTTACTAAAGTATGGCTTATGCTCATATTCCAGCTCATTTAGACAAGATTTTATAACTTTACACATCCTTAAATTTCATTAAACCTTCCTGTATACCATTACTTCCAACTTGATTTGGTTTACACTGAGTTTACTCTTAATTAATCAGTGGTGTAATTCTAGCCCTTTCTGGATCTTCTGTCATCCACTTCATTTCTGCAATGTCAGTCTTCATTCCCTGCTTAGCAGCTGTATTAAAAAGCTCACTTTTTAAAGTAGAAAACAACCAGCCGCTTAGGTATAAAAGTAGAGGGATGGATAAAAGCACTTAGCATTTCCAAAATTAAACTGAGATATTGATTATCTGTTACTAGGAATCACAACTGATTAATGAACTGCAACGAGTTCCAATTGTGGGAAAAATTAAAGTTCATATACTGCTTTGTCCTTCCCTGCTCAAAGGAAAGCAAGCTCTTCCAATGGCATTTGTACGTTTTAAATACAAACCCCACACTAAACAGGAATTCAGTGATCTAACCCACATGGGCGCCTCTCAGCAGAACAGTCCAACGTTATCTGATAGATTCGAGTGAGCTCTTATTTCCCTTACCTTCCCCTACTACGTGGGGATCATCAGTCATATTCTGCCACTTACAAGGCACCCCCTAACAAACACCCAGGCTTTTTCCTCTACGTGCTTCTACAGAGTGAAAGTATAAAAGTCTCTTACCTTATGGTTGCTGAGAAAACGGGAACTGCAGAACGCTCTGTGCCTGCAGGGACACTGCACAGATGAACCTCATTGCTGCTGTTTACAGAAGTCTGACAGTTTTTAATTTGAAAAGAGGTTGTCTTTTGCTTTTCGACAGTTCAACAAATCAGACAAAACAGTTGCAAGTGTTATCTGTAAACAGCTTCCTGTTTGAAATAGATCAGCTGTCCTGCAGGACAATAATTAGGAAAGAAGTGTGGGAAAGCTGAAGAGGTCCATGATGTAAGCTTTTTATTTTGGGAATGTACTTTTTTGGGAATGCACTCTTACTCTCCCCTCCTCCTCTCTAGCAGAGAACCCCTTTTTAACCATTTACATCTATTCAGCTCTAAGCCATACGCGCACACTGCCTCAGCACAGCACTTTTCTTGCTTTGCTTCAGTGAACATAAAACCACACAAAATGCAGCACCAAATGTGAGCATCTTGCGTGGGTAATTCACACACTCTCCCCTTACTGAAATTCTCTCCATTCTTGCAATTGGCTGCAGCATTCTTGACTCGAGTAAAACATGCAACTATTTCAGAGCTGAGTCTCAATGCTCCAAAGTAAGATAAATGCTAAATTATCCATATGGCAGGCTTCTTCATGAAATTTTGGGGGTTGGATTTTTGGAGTGTTGTTTGTGGGTTTTTTTAACACCTTTTGATATCACTTTCTATGTCAATCGGAAGGGGAAAAAAAGGAGATAGGAATCCTTCACTATAGCTTCCAAATAGTTATACAATTCTGGTTTTCATCTTAAACACCTAGACTAGTTTGAGCCCCGGGTAAACTGCAGTACTGCACATATCTTCAGGCAGGAAAAAACTGGGGGCAGCCAATTGTGGGAAGCAGGACTTTGAGAACATCTCCCTCTTGTTGTTACAGCAGTTTATACTTCAACAGATATTACCAGCTTCACTCAACTTCCAGGGCAAATACACAGTACTACTTATGACTATACTAATTAATACCCTCTAATGAATAGCTGTGGTGGGGGTTGCAATACAAGTTGATGACACATGGTACTGATGCACTCTTTTTCCTGCTTTCCTCACAACCTGTCGTGTCCTCTCCCTGGCCCTGAGGTGTGCAGCCTCCTTCCCCACCGCAGCTCCCGCTTTGCCAGCTCACAGCGCCACACAGGCTGAGCAGCTTTGCTGGTGAAGACAACAAAAACAGGTACCGCAGGTATCACAGCACTGAAGAGGTAGTGCTGCCTCATACTCAGGACTCACTGTGGGCTACCTTCATAAAGTCAGACCTTTCCTAAACCGCTCTGCTTCCATGTTGGGCTGGAACCTAGCTACCCTCCTCCATTGCTATAAACTCCTGTATTTTAAACACACACCAAATAATCATGAAAAGTTAAGAACTGATGATTGCTTCCAGATTACACCAGTAAAGAAAGGACAAAATGGTAGAACATGAATGTAACTGTGTATGAACCACACAAACTCTAATTTGAAAGTTCAGTTTTATGCATACAAGCCCTATTAGTTCAGTGGAGGCAGAAGGCAATTAGCAGGATTGGGCCCTTGCAGCACTCTGTTGGCAGCAACTTGCCAAGAGAAATGTTTGATGTAAAGAATGCAGCAAAGTGACTGCAGTCCAAGCCTTTGAAGATCATATTACGATGGCAAAGGCAACGTCCATTTACATACATATCTGCTCTCCCTGTAAACACAGGCAAATAACTTTGAGGCCAGAAACAGAATTCAAGGGAGAAATAGAGCCACTTCAGGGAAAGTTAGTAGAAAAGGTAGGATTAAACACTGGGGAAACAGAAGTGAAAAATAAACATAAATGACCAGAGTTCAAAAGGAAAGGGCAAATGCTATAAATGCGGTGGAAGTGTTTTCTCTAGGAAAAGGCAAAATAAGCAAGTACATGGTTTTCTTTCACCTAAGAGAGAGAAAAGGGTGCAGTCCCCTTACAGAAAGGCATAAGCATCCTTCGCCCACCCAGAAAGCCAACTGGAAAGCTGTGTAGCCACACTGGGGCATTATCTAAATCAGGCTAGTATGTGCAAACCGGGCTACTGATGCATGGACTACACAGGAGCAGCTTAAGCCATCACCAGGTCACAACAGCTGTTGGCTATTAAACTAAAGTTTTTCATTATGCTAATATGCCTGTCTGAGAAACTAGCACTTCAAGAGTTGATTCACAAACCTTTCAGCCACCCTTGCCAGATGCAGAGGGACAGCCTTCACAGGCTCAGGCACACAGCAAGACACACCAGCCAGACCAGCTACCTCAGCCTGACCCACAACCCAACATTCACCCAGCCTTTAAGCTCAGGTTAAACACCATGTTGACACAACTACAGATAGAAGAAACCAACCAAAACCACACAGACAAAAGCAAATTTGCTGTAAAAGGACAATAACAAGTCATCTGCTAGAAAACAGGAAAAAATGTTTATACATTTTAGGAGCCTTCAGGCAAATTTTTCTACTCTCCACATAGTCAGTTGGCATCATCTTTGTGTCTGTAAAAGCATTAAACATGATACCTATTTAAAACCACAATGGCTATTTAAAAATGTTGTTATGAGAGGATGACAAGGCCCTAATTCTCCCATTGGCAAAACATCCAATAGTATCAGCAACATTCCCCATCAGATTTTCCCAGGGGATGAAAATTGCCAATACCCAAATTCCTTAATCAATATCTGAGCTTAACTGCTGGAGCTCAGCTTATCACAGGCCATCACAAATGCTGTTCCAGTTCTTGAAAGTAAGGGCTGCCTTGCTCGCCAGCCCTTAGAAAGTCTCCCAAGGCAAACTCCCAAAACGAGGCAAGGAGATGCAGCGGATGCCCAAGTCCTCCATGGTTCAGATCGGCACACCAGCACGCCGTGTGCATCCCCTCCTCTGCTCCCAAGACAACGTAATGATGTGTCCCACTCCCTTTGGCTTCACCTAATTGTTTAGCCAAGAAAATAGGAAATAACATTAAACATCAAAATACACCTGGGAAAACCCACTCTCTACAGCTGTCCTTGTGAAGATACCCATTTGAACCCTGTTCCCCCAGCACAGCCCCAGAGGACAGACAGCACCACTCTGCTGCTATGGACAGGGAGACACCAGAAGCTGTCCTTACCACCTCTTCTGTGCAAAACACAAGACGTTTGGTGGGAAAGGTCAGTGCACAAACAGCAACATGGGTTTAGCTTTGTTTGTAGCTGTGTAAAATGTGGCCTTCAACTTCATTAGTGGTCTTGCACTAACCTTTTTTTGCATGGAATTTCTGAGCAGCATTCACTGCAGCAGCAGTACAGAAAATTCTTTTTCTGTTACTTCCCATCTCTAAAGTTGGCATAATCTCTTCAGTGCCTGGCTTTAATTTTATCTTTGCTGCTTCAGGGACAGATCAAAACTGAGCCAGACATGTCAGCACAATATCCAATGATGAAAAACATTAGCTATTAATCATTTAGCAACACCTAGCAGCAATTGCTCATTGCTAAGCCTACAAATCATTTTCCTGAAAAAGAGTAACTGGAGGGTAGAGGAGGGATACCTGCAGACTGTAACAAATCCAACAAACTTTCTCTGCTTGATCACAAGACATAAATAAGAACCTTTACATGTAACTCTCTGTAGGGAACAGAGCACTAGTACAAAGAGACACTTGTGTCACTTCTTTCTCTTGCTCTCAGCAGAGCACAGGTTTTCCACACAAGCACTCTTAAGGCAGGCAGCAAAGCCACTTCATTATAAAGGGGTCAGCCATTCACACTGATCAATGCTGCAACCAGGCCTGTGTGGAGGACGGGAAAACTCACGCTCCCTCAGCCTAACCATAAGACTTCTTTTTATGAGACTTCATGACTTTCTGTAATCAATATCTTTTTTTCTGTCATCATGATACACCTCTAGAGACCTAGAAAGCACATCCCACAAAGAGGAAAAGGTCTAGCCTTTTAGCATTGCTCTAGCTTTTTGATATAACAGAGAATCAAACTCAGGCCTCACACTTAGAATTTAGGAAAAATGAAGGCATAGGAAATAGATTTCTCCAGTCGGTAACACGGGAGTGATAGGATTTCCTTTTAACACTGCTCAGTATGAGGATCACTACATTAAAACTAGCCATGTATACTCAAGAGGGGCTAATCAGACATGACGTTATCATGCATCAAATTATCATATTAATACAAGACAGGTCAAGCACTTACCACCCAAAACTTTAAGCAAGTCCTGCCACACTAGAATTGTAACATATCTATACACCTTTTCAAAGGGAAATCAACAGGGAGCAGCCTTCCTCATTTAAAAAAAAAAAATGTATTTGAAGAAATTTGTGAAAGGATTCGTATGGAATAAACAACGAAAGCTCTAATATCAGGTGCAAGTCTCAAGAGCACCTAACAGATGTAAAGCCCTTGCTTCTTATTGTGGGCTACTGCAGGAAAAAATTGGTCTTTTCATACCCTTCAGTATGTGAGTGCCTCTTCACATTGACACTACCCACGTCCCTGACTGCACAGGGTCTTGGTACAGAATGCCCCATCACTTTTTTGCGGACCAGCTGGTAAACTCCTGAGGAACCACGTGTTCAGAGTTCAACTGCACCAGCACATGAAAGGCATAGGAAAAGTCTACCATCATCTCATATGGAGTCTGTTTAGGTTAAGGTAACTTTTGACACCAATATTCCTGCAGCCTCATTAGCACTTGACCAGATGGCATCAACTGACTTTCCAGATTGCAGGCATACACTTGATAGGCTTGTCAAGGGACAAAGGGAGTTGTCTGCCTGTATCCCTGACACTAACACACAAGGGAGCCTGTGAATAAAGGTAAACTAGGACTAAAGTCTTTTGCAAAGCACACAGCCTGGTATTTTTATGCCACAAAAATCCACCTTTACTTGCAGCTTAGTTGACATAAGAACCATAAATGGGTTTGACAGCATTATCCTTTCACTCAAAGAATTTGCTTATGGGGCCACCATGGGCCTTTGCATTTCATGTAGTTCAAAGGGCTCGCAACAAGAGCCAAGAAAAATCTATAGCCAGCTGGCAATGCCTGGGAACATTTGCAATCTTCACATTCAGTTTACTAGATCTCTCCTCCCCCGCTTACCCCCCTCCCAGCACTTCAAAACTAGAAACACTACTGACATTTTTATTACAATGAAGAAATCAAACCTGAGCTACTTTTTACCATGAAACAGGAAATGCTGTCTACTGAAGTCTGCTGTCTGAGCCTCACCTCTCCTTGCAGATGTTACACAGCCCCAGCAGACTCACCAACCTCTAACTAAAGGTAGTTAACATCTGGTAAGTCTCCAAATACTCCCCAGACTGCTTCTTCCAACACACACCAGCAAGTATCTATTTGCACAGGCTACCATCTGTGATTGTTGTAGCAGGAAGTTTACTAACATGTCTGACTTTAGACTAGTTATTTTGCAGGGGCTGGGGTGTATGTATGTGCTTCCAGCCTGAGTAATGCCCAGTTCTGGCGCTCCTTTTGCTATAAGATCTTTTGTGACTACTCTCCACACAAGCAGCCAGGGTTCAGGGTTACTAAATATCTACAACTCCCCTCATCTAACTCTAAGGGAAGTTGATGAATTCACTTCTGTTGAATCATCCAAGACGAACAATAAATCATCAAGGAATAAATAAGGAATGAAGTTATACTTCAGAGACAGAAATTTGAAAAGGAGAGAAATGGGCCTTAAGGTAAGCCAACTTCTTCAAAGATACAGCCTGATTTTTGTGCAAAAAACTGCACAAGTGTTGTCAGTAAGCAGCAGGAAATTAACTACTAATTGCAACAGGGCACATGTGTTTTCCTTGTTCTCTTTGCATTGCCTGCACCAAAACTAATGGCATACAGCTATCTGTCCTGCCCTACTAAACAGAAGTTATGGCATGACTTAAAAACCTTCCCTTTTTCAACGCAAAAACAATGCAGAACCTGTTTTAACCTTTTAGTTTTTCACAACTAAAGAAAAGAGCTATCAAATGGGAAGCAACTAAAACCACAGTAAATGGGAAAAGGAAGGTACAAAGACCCTCAATAAGTGGCACTTGTCCTTCATCTACTCTCCATTAGGAAGATGGAAGTTATCAAGAGCTCCTGGTACATAGGCTGTTACCTACTTAGCTCTCCACCTAATAGGCTGTCTCCATAATTAGATGCCTTTTACTGTATTAAGCACTTACTCCTAAGTAACAGAATAGCCTGTTCAGTACAGTGAAGTACTAAATTCATATAAATTGCTCAGAACATTTACATGCCCAACTCCATGCTCCTCCTCCCGAGCTGGAGAAAATATTACTTGCTTAAAGTGTTTCTAAACATAGATACCCAAGTCAAAAATGTAGTGTTTTCAGGACACAAACATGCAGCTGTGACACAGCTAGTCCTCCCCCACCTCTCCCCGTATCACCAAGCATGTACTGAAGTATGTTAAAACACCATCAGACAAAACCCCAAACATTCCAGCAGTCATTGCTTCACCCTGGCGTATCTATCCCTGCCTTCAGTTATTAACCATGAGGAAGGTTACCCCAACACTGATACAGACATACATACTGCTAATATACGGAGATACAAAAATTCATCATTTCTGAAAGCAAGATCAGTACCTAAAAAACTGTAGGTTTTGTCCAGCAAGGTAGGCAAGCACTCAGAAGTGAAAGTGTCCCCCCATTTCCTTCTGATAAACGTGAGACACTGTAGGACCTGCCTTTTGGTAAGAACTGGTATGTAATTTTGCCACCTAAAGAGCAAGAAAGTTACCTCAAATTCAAACTATACTTCCCCCAACATTTCCCCAAAATTCAAACCCCGTGTTCAGACGTCATTGCTCCATGTTTCAGAGGTCACACCACCTGCTATGTAGACTTCTTCCAGTGTCAGGAATACATAGGTGTCCAACTGGTATTCTTGTGGGCAAAACTTGGGAGTTCCACTGCTCTACAGTAATTCTCCACATTCTCCCCAAAAGGTGAGTCTCAGTACACTGCAGTTTATTTTTCAATGCCAATTCTTTTTGCAGACACTGGACTCTTTTGTCTAGTTGTGTTGCAACAGTGTCAAGAACAACCTAAGAGGGCAATCATTAAAACACTGGTGACTTAATACTTCAATACACAAATGTCACTCATCCAGACAGTGGAGTAGTCCCATGAACCAGTTAATCCCTACCTATATTTATGGAATTCAAAATTTAAATGAAATTACTCTGTTATATGAACAGTTGTTTATTCAGCCATTTTTTTTGCACTTTACAGCTGGAATTCTGGAAATTCAAACACCACATCTTTGCCTGTGAGCTTCTTGTAGACACCAGAAAATGTTTCCACCTGTGAAGACAAACAATCTTGTTTATACATTCTGTGTAAGGAAGTAAAATCTATGTTAACATACTCTAGGTACTACACTATTTCCCCCTGCATCTTCACTCTGAAGTGAACTCTGAGGCCAATTATTTTCTTCTAGATTAAGGTAGCTAAGCATTTACACAAAAGACACATTTTCTGGAGAATATTTGGAACCTCTTTGATTTGCAACTGTAGGAAACCCAGAGAGCTGAGCCGTCCTAAACATGTCCCCACAGAAAAAAACTAAGCAAAGTGATGGGGAACTTCTGGCTGTACCAAGCATATCTGTTTAAGGTCAACACTAAGTGCTTCACTTGCACAAAAAAACACCTCCAAACCCCCCAAGCAAGAAAACCCCAACAAAACTCTATCTGTTCCCATGAGGGAACCAATATAGCTACTTTACAATCCAGGGCTTTTGGCAAGTTGAACTAGAGTTGTAGTTCAAAACTGCCTTGCCTCATCTTCAGCATGTTACTCCAAGTGCAAACAGAAGCACCTACATCGCCACAAGCCAAAAGGCAGTGTTTGGCTGGATCACATAAGCAGCCACTTAGCTATGTCAGAATGCCACCCCATCCTGTTTGAGAAAGTAAAGTTTTTCGTTTACCTTGTGTTCAACATTGTTCTGTTGTGCTTTGTCCAAATGGACTTTTATGAGCCTGCTGCCGTCCAGTTTTACGCGGATTCTCTTACCCACGATTTCACTTGGGAAGACCAGGTCTTCAAGAATGGCATCGTGCACTGCAGTAAGTGTACGGCTGAAATACCACATTTCTATCATTAAAACATGTCCTCTAGCCAAGTTTTCCAGTTTGCCAAGGCTTAAACTTTCCACAGCATGCTTTAGCTGAAAATTCAGTGGTGTTTTGTTGTGGGGGTTTTTTTAATGCTGCAGTGTGACAATACCACACTTTTCACAGGTTATGCAAAAATAAAAGCTAAATTTTACACTGAGTGCAGAAACTTAATGACTGCACGAGGGCAAAAAGTCAGTAGCGAAGTTTCTGACCTTTTAGATCACATGTTGCTTTGCAGCAACGGCCCTGAAATATTCTCTTATTTCTAAACATTTAAGGAAGATTTTGTTTAAATCAGAACCAAGTTGTCCCATCTGCATTTTTGCCAGAGACACTTACTGGAAGAGTTTAAGTGTGTGAGTATCTTCAACTACGCAGACTATGTTCATAGGAGACACAGGTTTGAAAACAATCATTTGTTCATCTGCCTAAATCCAAGCAGCTTAAAACACCAATGTATTACAGGAAAAGTGTAGCTGGTAAGTTTAGTTCATGCTTAGAAGACTGATGTTTACATTTGTGTTCTTGAACTATCTGCAAGTGAGCCAAAATGAGAAATATTAATCCAGGTTATTTTGTGTATGAGTCTAGATGACCAGTAAGATTTCCAGCTTCCCAATCTGCAGTTTCAAGGCAGTATCACTAGTAACTAAGACCTGTGTCTACAGCAGCATTTCAAACTTGGAAACACTGGGATAGCTAAGGCAGACAAACATCAATCACATTTCTATGCTTTGCAGTTTTACAACACTATCTAGTCTCAGACTGAGAAAGGGATACTCCTGCACTTTCCTTCCCTCATGCTGGAAGCGGCAGCATGCTAATGACATACAGAGGTGCCACCTTCTCTATCCACTGTGCAATACTAATTTTAATATAACACAGAGTCCTCCAAAGGCAGGACTGCAGCTAGATGAGTACTATGAAACTGCACTTTTAAAATCCACATCTGAAGATTTCAAAATACAGTAATAGATATGACACAGGTATAATGCTGGGGCTGGAAGAAGTTACAGTAACATGCTACGTGTCATAAAGACAAACATTTAAGACGTGGACTACATAATGATACAGAAAGATAGAGAACGGTACGAAGAAGTATTGACATCCACATAGACGTAGTGTTGCATGTCTAGCAGTAAAGAGACTAGATGAGAGCAGGGAGGCCATTTAACATAAATGACTATACTACTGCTGTTAAATTCAAACCCAGAGGGACTACTCATACCCACCACCCCTCCTTAACCACTCTCTCCCTCATTGCACCCCTTCAGTGTGCCAGCCCTGCCTTCTGTACAGCCTAATGTGATGTGGCTCTTCCTACAGCTTAAAAAGAATAAAATAATTCTTATCAGCGCACTGTGGTAACAGAGACAGCGGGTTGGGGTTTCTTAAACCAGTATGGCTGGCTAGAAATTGGCTGCAGCTGGAAATAAAGATGGAGTTCTAAGAAATGCAACACAGTGCCCCAAGATGAGCTTTTTACTGCACCCTTTAGCAGTCAAACAGCAGACACTATTTCAAGCAGCATGAGAAAGGACAAGACCACCCAATCACTTGAATGACTTCTCAAAAACTCAACTGAGCATTACTTGACTAGACAGACTACCAAGTTACAAAAGAAGGCTGTCATATTCAATCAATATTATTTACTTACCTCCTGGGACGCTTTTGCTTGTTTTTTGTGCGACTTTTTCTTGTTGGCTTGGGTAGAATCCTTCTCTGTTAAGGGAGGAAAAAAAAGAAAAAAGACATTTCTCAGTATCTGGTGTTTACAATCATCTAAAGAAAAGAAAAAAAAAAAACAACAAAACAATGTATGCACTTTTTTCCCCACACTAGAAACAGATGCATGAAACACCAAAAAGGAAGACTTAAGTACGCCCAAAGCTACACCAGCATTAGAACCCAGTATTACTTGCAGAAGCTGAAGTACTGATATTGCTTTATATTTCATCTACTGACCCTGTATTAAGTGCACTGAAATAAAAGATTTGTATTTCATATCCCCCTCTCCCCCATGAATACAACCAGGGTAGTTTACTGTGTTGTATTAGCAATCTGAATACACTTCTTTGGGAACAGAAATCTCAAATTTTACAGTTTCTGTTAGATTGAGCCTCTGGTGTGAAGCAGAGTAGTACGCTATCTCAGTCCCACAGACAGCTAGGTGACATCCGAAATCAAAATGCTAGTTTCAATAATGAGCTCTATTACACAATCCAGATCAAACTTTATTTTAAATGCAATCTGTTCCAAAAGCAGCATATTTATATTTATTGGATCAGGAAAGCAGAAAATAAGTTTTACTATCTGCAACAGTAGATGTTTTAAAATATTGAGTTTTATATGCAGTTGTAGCCACATGCAGTATTTTCTACCAACACATCACAGCTACTCCATGACTGTACTCATGATGGGGTTACTGCAATCCAAACCGCGTTGTATCATATTCAAAAGCAACAACAATTTACCTACAGCAGAACTGCATGCATTCCCTTCTAAAATATGGATTACTAAACTGACAGGGAATTCTCAAGCACTTAAACTAAGTGAGCCAGAGGCACTTCATTAAAAGAAGTCTTCTTGGCCACATAAAGATTCAAGGTAAGGCACTCTGGCTCTTGAAATTATGTTACAAAGAATTTTCACTAAAAAGAGCTTCAGTCTAACAATTGTCCACTCTGCAGACAGATCTCCAGAGCTTGTCCACCCCTTAGTACTGCCCAGAGAGCCCTCTATCATCTTTTCATGGCTTAGCTCCTTCCATAAATTCAGAACTTGAGTCAGGTTTTTCTTCCTCTCCTATGAACTTGAATTTTAAGTGCTTAGATTATGTAAGGGTAGTAAAGCTCCTATTAATATCCGCTCAGTTTTACTTTCAAGCTTTGCTTCTCAAACTTCTGAACGACTAAGAGAGGCCAGAACAAGAAAGTTATATCCTCCTCCAAAAAGCTTCACATCTCACCAAGTTTACATAGCCTTGGCTGCTAGGTGAAATCATTTTAGCGTACATCCACGGAAGGACATTCAATTACATTTCCTGCTGGCACAAAAATATGCATTATATCATTGTTACCTTGAACAGAAAAGACAAGAAGGGTAGTGCAGCACTGGAACACGCTATCCAGAAGCTGTGGAATCTCCATCCTTGGATGTTTTCAAGCCTCAGCTAGACAAAACCATGACTGACCTGATCTAATGTTGGCAACGGTCCTGCTTCACGCGCAAGGCTGGACCTCCAGGAATCCCTTCAAATCGACATTTTTATGATTCTAAGTGTTTTACCTGAGCAATGAAGACCACATGCTTTCCGCTGAATTTCTTCTCCAGCTCACGAACTAGCCGCACCTGAATCTTCTGGAAGGATTTCAGCTGAGGAACTGGTACGAAGATAATGATGGCTTTTCTGCCACCACCCACTTCAATTTCCTGAAACAGAAGGTAAACATTATCTAGGGGTCGAGAAGCAATGTTTGGTTTGATCATGAATCCTCTGGACACAGGTATTTGGTAGTCTTGCTTAAAACTTTGGGAGGGGAAAAAAAATCATCAGAGAGCAGTACCTGTTTCAATGCATGTAAGAGCAAGCATTAAACACAAAAACCTCTGTCAGAGCACTTGTTTTGCCCTAAGGGAGTGATTGGGCAATAAATCCCACCACTCTTTTCAGAGTCTCATCCTCTGAATAGCAAAGCTCATTCTTTCTGCAGGATGGGACTCAGATGCTAGAATCCTAACTACACTGAATGCTTATCATCACATCTGCAGTGGTACTTACATGCTGACAGAAAGTTTCAAAAATTATTTGCCTCTAATGCAGAATATTGACAAATTTTACAATAATCAATCTCCTATTTTTAAGCTACTACTTCATAGAATTATCTTCTGTCCACCACTTGCCAAGGCCCACATCAGTGGCCAAACAAAACATTTCCTTCTCCTCCAAATGCCAGCAGGTTTACATTACACCAGCATGGATTACTTTTCCCCTGGTTTGCTTCTCCAACAGTTGATCAAAACCAAAGTCTGTAGAGGCTTACAAGGCACTTCTCCCATGAACCTAACTGCAGAGACATCCTCATTCTCCAACAGAATGGAAAACTGAATTGGTTTTCACTGACTACATTCCCACATGAGCTAACTCAGATGCCCACAAGATATTTCTCACAAGTAAAACCAAGTAGCCAAGTAAACAAGAGACACATTTTTAAAACCTCATCGAGAACAGTACGCATTGCTGTACTTCAGCAGTGAAGCAGTTCTCTGAAGGGTCCTCACCTCATCTAGTAAGCAGACTTCTGCATTCCCAGATTCTTTAAGCAGTCATGCAGCTGTGTCTGTATTGGTGGGCCTTGGCAAGAACCAAAAAGCAACCCAGTTCAGTTTTTGGTTGCAGCAACCAGTTTCAGAAGTTCCATCCACTCTCCAAGGCTGACAAATTCTAACACTGATTTTCTTCCTCTTTTTCCACTAATTTTCTTCTTGCTTTTCTGTCTTAAGGTTTCAGTCGCCTATATAAACTAAATTTCACAAACAGGGTAACCAACGTGTTCAAGTCAGTCTATTATCTCAATCCACCTCTTATCTATTACCTGGTACATAAAATTGGGTTATAAATCCTCTTTTACAAAGAGTATTACAGTTTACGTTCCTGACAAAGATTCTGCAACGCCTACGTTGCAAGCCAATATCCACACACAAAAGCTTCAGACCTCAAGCCCAGTTTGCAGAGACAGAAAGTACCATAAACACCAAACTGCTATTTGAGTTTTAACAATGACTTTTCAGTCCAGTTACTAAAAAAAACCCACCAAACAAACCAACAAACCCACTATTACAAAACTCTATGTGTTAACAGCAAATGCCAGAAGATAAACCACAACAGCATACAGTAAAACAACCACAGGCCATAAAAAACAGCTGAAGACACCATTCACCTAGTACGCTAACATTCACAAAAATTAAACACACAAGCAACTCATCAAGCAATTTTGCGTGGAGGTCTAGCCTACCTTAGCTGCTGTGATGTTCAACTCCCGCAGCTGAGCCTTTAAGTCAGAGTTCATTTCCAACTCCAGCAGAGCCTAGAAAAGTTGCAAAATAATCCATTACATACAGTTCAATTCATAAGAACTCTTGAGACTGAAGTCTGTCCACAGTGCCAGCGAGCAGCTATATACTTTTTTACCACAATCAATATCAAAGATTTAACTTCCTTTAAGTCACACTGACAAACATAACAAGTTCAACTGGTGGGAACACAGGCTAACTGCCCTGGTTCCTAAGTAAAACTCGGAAAGAGTACACATTCAGACAGCATCACCCTCGAAGTTTAAGCTCTGTCACAACACCGCTTCCATAACTTGCAGTCAGTTACCAAACACCAGAAGGAAAAGACACGTACCTGGGATATACCAGACTCGAACTCATCTGGCTTCTCGCCATTAGGCTTTACAATCTTTGCACTAGAGCTGAACATGGCCTTTCTGCAACGCAAAAGAACACCTCAGTTGCCACCAGGAACACGTCTTCTGCTACAAACACAGCGAGACTCTGCAATCCGGCTACTCGGCCACATGCTTCAAAGCGAAACCAGAGTGCCTGCCCCACGGGCCGCGCAAGACCCAGCACGTCGCTCCAGGGGATGCCGGCCACAAGGGAAAACCGTCCCGGGGAACGAGGGGCCTGCCCACCACGGCGCCCCGCGTGTGCGCTAAGGCGCCGGCAGCGGCGAGGCCCCAGGAGAACCGGGGACGCTGCCCGGCCGCTCACGGAGCTCCACGTGCCGCGGGCAGTCCCTCCCGGCTCGCGGGGCTCCGCGCCCGGCCCCGGCCCCCTCCTCCCGCCCGGCGACCTACTGCCCCACCGCAGCGGCCTCCCTCGGGGTGCCGCCAGGGGAGGGCGGAGGAAAACCCCGCCAGCTCCCCTCCCCCAGCACCGGGCGCCCCGGCGACCATCGGGCCTCGGACAGGCGGTAATCGGGGGTATCCCCACCCCAGGGCTGCCCCGGGGCGCGCCGCTCGGGGCTCGGCTCCGTATTGCGGCGGCGGCTGGGGAAAAGGCGGCGCCGCCACCGAGGCCCGCGCAGGGCCCGGGCACCCACCTCTCTCAGCGCCGGCCTAGGAAAAGGGAGAGCTCTCGCGAGCGCGGCTCAGATCGCGGCCCGGGAAGGCGCTCGCCCCGCCCACGCAGGGGTGAAGCCAGACCCGGAAGAAGGGCAGAACGGATACTTGCGTGCGCCGCGAGCCGACAGCAGCTTCCGCCAAAGCGAAGCCCGAGCGGATGCTGAGAGTCCTGGCACGGCGCACGCGGATGAAGTCATCACCAGCTGCAGGGCGCCGCGCCGCGGGGAGGGGGCAGGAGCCGCGGTATGGCACGTGGGCGTTGCCGGTGGCAGGGGGGTGGCGGGAGCTGCCCCCACGCGCTGCCCTCACGCGCTGCCCTCACGCGCTGCCTGCGGGACGGGCGCTCCTTTCCCGCCGCTGTCCCTCTCCCGAGGGAGCGCTGTCTGCGGCGGCGAGGGAAGGAGAAAGAAGGGCCCGCTCCGCTCTGGCCCTCGATGTTAGCCAAGACTTCGCCGCCACTTGCTTCTCCGTGGGCCCGGGTGGCATGAGGCAGGCCCTGCCACCCCGCTCACCTCAGGGGCTCCCGGCAGCTGCCCTCACAGGCTGAAGTTCTCAGCCTCTGGTGTCGAAATGCTTCTTCTGTAAATAGTCACCAGGATCTCGGCCGTGGCAGTGCAGCACGGCTTGGTTCGCTCCAGCAATGGCAGGGCCCATAGATGAAGCGTGTGTCTGCCTGTCTCTCTTGCGGAGCTCCCTCACCCACGCCGAGTGCCCTGTGAAACAGCAGCAGCCACCATCTTTAAAAACAGAGTAGGACAGTGGATGGTCTTTTTCCTCCCCTCTCTGTTTCATTTCTCCACATTAATTATTGGGCTGGGAGTTCACCCGTGATGTTCGGCCCTTTCCAGGCAGAAGAGACCTGCCTTGGCACACAGCCACCCCTGACCTGCGGCAAGGCGTTGTGCCAGAGATGCGGCCAAAACCACACCAGGGACCCTGCTGACAACCAGAGAGGACAGGCAATCGCGTGCCTGCTCAGATCCGCGCCTCAGCTTTGTTTTGTGTACCTCTATAAACATGACGTCTCACTTCTGCTGAGACAATGTCACAGCCATCAGAGTTACTAAGCTGTCATTAGACTATAAGTAATGTACGAGGCTTCAGCTGTGTTCAGCTACTAACTCCAGATACGAGAGTCCTGGGCTCCACATGTTCTCTCATCACTGGAAGAACTTTTTATTATATATTGTGTTACTATCTAACAAAGAAGGCACTATTAACACTTCATTTAGTTGCACGCGGATAAAAAGAACAAGCTGTACTCTAGTTTTGAAAGAAGTGACTTGCATGTTTATTCAGGTGAAAGTGCCTGTCTATGTGTCTAAAGTTTTTCCTGCCTTGACAAAACGTCTGCCCCTTGACATTTCCTGCTTGGCTAGTGTAGAGAGATTCCCTGTGCAAGGGAAAGTCCCACCCAGAGGCAGGTGTGCAGCTCTTGGCAAATGCTGGCCAGGGAGGCTCAGAGCACTGGTTCTGTGCTCAGATTCACTGAATAAGGGAATAAGCTCCTGTTGTAAAGAAAAAAACTGACAAGGACACCACACCCCACAACCTAAACAACCTTAGCATCTGCAGAAGGCAGCCTGTCATGTTTTCTAACATTTGTGGGCTTTTTGCTAAATTTATGACAACCAGAAAAGCAGATCAGTTTCCATTTTTCTCCCAAGTCTCTCCTCTTTCTTTGCATGAATTCAACGAATGGAAGAAACTGCTTAGCTCATCCTGATGGCTAAGACTAGTATTTGTAGAGATTTGAAATTATCTAAACAATAGTGATGAGGATCTGATTGAAGAGTAAAAAAAAAAAAGATAACAAGTAATTATCTCAGCAGTCTACTAGTCCCATTCAGTTTATAATGTGAAATCCTTTATGAGAGGGAGGAGGAATAGGTGGGGTGCAAGCAGATCAAAATTGGACTGTTCAGAGCGCTAATGAGGAAATAAAGATGCAATGTGACCATCTACAGCTTCCCATCCCCATGCTATTACTGCTACTGAATCGACCAGGTTGCTACATAAGAGCAACGAGAGAAGAAAATGTAGAGATATGTTTCCTTTCTGACACTGACCGTGCATTAGGGGAAGGATGCAGAGTGTTGAGATCTATGTGGGTTTTACCCAGTTGATAATGCCTGGTATCCAAAGCTGACAGGTTTTCAAGAATCACCGTGAACATGGGATCTTTAAAAGAAGTTATGTCATTACAAAGTAATATAACTAATCAGGTTCTTACGCCATGCAGACTCAGAATGGGCGGGGTGAAGAAGGGGAAGGAATACATTAGTTAGGTGTGTTACAAAAGTATACCAACAGCAAGAGAACAAGGTGTCATGATGCTATGAATAACATGATTTGATATAGTGGAAGAAACAGAGACAAAAGGCAAGACTTGTCAGGGTCATAGCTAACTCCAGAATCAGAAGCAAAACTGGGTCTATTACTAGTTCACTTCTCTGAAAGAGGCTTGTGTAACCCCACCAAAGTTTCAAAGCTCATGGGTAGGCTGTTCTTCTAAGGTCAACTGAAGCTAGGGGATTACTACTTTGTAGCTTCAGTGGCACACAGTTTTACACTGAAGGCAAGTTTTTTGTTCTACGAAATCTCAGTGCTGAGAAGGAAGATAAAACACCTCCTTTTCCTGTCTTATAATAAAGGTAATGAGATGGCAATAATTTACACTTGCAGGGTAAGCTAGATAAAGTGACTACCTAGTGAACTACCTATCTAAAAGCTCAGGTTTAAATGAGAAATGCTTGATTCAAGTCACATCAAATTTTGCTCTAACAGCTTATGTGGGGAACCACATTATGGTTAAACATGTTTCAAGCTGAAATGTTTATCAAAGAAGATTAAAATGCTTAGCTAATATGTACATTACATGCATTAATGTGAGACAAAGTAATCAGTTAACATTTACAGTGAGTTTAAGTAAAAATGTCCTACAGACACATGCCCTTACTTAAGTGATGACTGTACTTTTTGTATACATATGCTAAGTCCTAATGTTTTCTGCAGACTATCAGTTATAAATACAGAAATGGCTGCCAAGAAAATATATTAATAAATTAAGAAACAAATTTTGGTTTTAGTGGAGGGGAAACATGGGACCCCTTATAAGCTGAATATAGGCAGCAGTAAAACAGCTGAATTTATAGTACAACATGTTGAGAGGAGCGTTCACAATCAGGCCATGGCTCAATGACGACTCTCACAGAATCATAGAATCACAGACTGGTAGGGGTTGGAAGGGACCTCTGGGGATCATCTAGTCCATCCCCCCTGCTAGAGTAGGATCACCTAGAGCAGGTTGCACAGGATCGCATCCAGGTGGGTTTTGAATATCTCCAGAGAAGGAGAGTCCACAGCCTCTCTGGGGAGCCTGCTCCAGTGCTCGGTCAGCCTCAGAGTGAAGAACTTTTTCCTCATATGCAGCTGGAACTTCCTGTGTTCTAGTTTGTGCCTGTTGCCCCTTGTCCTGTCACTGGGCACCATTAAGAAGAGTCTGGGCCCCTCCTCTAGACACCCACCTATTTATAAGCATTGATAAGATCCCCTCTCAGTCTTCTCTTCTCCAGACTAAACAGACCCAGCTCTCTCAGCCTTTCCTCGTAAGAGAGATGCTCAAGTCCCCTAATCATCCTCGTAGCCATCTCATTCAACATGGTGCCACCATATTTCCACTGAAACAGGAGGGCTTGCTCTCCTCTTTTTTCCCCTAGCCGCTCACTCCCAATACCTCAGCTGTGGTAGCACAAGTGCTCATGCAAGCTTTGATTTGGCAAAAATTGGCCTGACCGGCTTATTCTATGGTGGCTACACAGGGTTACTGTGTGTCACTGTGGCATTGATTACAAGTATTAAATCATTTATGAAACCCCCTTAAAGTCCTATCCATATGTACATTTACATTATTCTGTCTTCAGATGAGAAGAACTTTTGTGACTGGATCCTTCAGCTTTGCAGGTGGGGACTAAATGGTTCACTTCATGGTGAGTCTTCACACTCACTCCACAAAACTGTGAGTTACGGACCCCAACATGTCCCCTCTGCCCTGGGCTGACTGAAAAACCCCACAAATCCGCTAGTACTACAGAACCAGAGGACAAGTACCACGAAGCAAGCACAGGTATCACTTAGCCTAGCCATGCTAAATGCCACAGTAGTAAAAATGCCAGCTGTCACATGAGGAAAGGGATCCGTCCGTCCCGCCACTGCAGCTCAACAGCACGGAAAAATCAGCAACGGAGATGCAGCAGTAAAGGTAGGGCTGGCTGATTATATGCGGCCTCAGTTTTATCAACTGGCAGAAGCAGCAATGAAGGTAATGTGTATGGTGCTCAGTGGACTTCAAAAGTAATTTTTTTTCTGAGCTCTGTATGTTGGTCATGACAGCAGGAGAGTTACTGTTCAGTCCTTGCATGTAAATTGGATATATGAATCTGTCTGTTCAGACAGAGAATTAATGAGCGTAATAGAAGGTCTTTTCTTTCCCCATCACTTACTGCTCATTGCTCTTTTGTTATGTCTTGCCCAAAGAAGACTATGAGTATTATAAATATGTAAACCTGTACGGAATAAGAAATCCATCTGCTATAGAAAACCATAATTAAAAGAAAAGCTAACCAAGAGCAATAAAATAAAAATACCATAGGCAGAAAGTAGTGAAAAGCCTGAGAGTCTCAGTGGAAACCTTTAGTGAGATAATTAATGTAAACAATCTTGATCTGAGGAAATCAGACATAAGCATTTTGTAAGTATGAGTAATATGTGGTCTCGTGAATATGTTGGAAGAAGCAAGAAAAATTCAGTAACTATATTCTGATACAACCCTGACCAAATTGTTTTTGTATTCCACCAAGGCCTGTCAAATGCAGAAGCTCTTTGTTTTGTTTTGTTTTGTTTTGTTTTGTTTTTAAAGAGAGGTGTCATATAAGTGTAATGTTGAACCTATCACTGCTTTTGCAATGGAAGGCAAAATTAATGTCAGTGTTTCACATTCTTGGCATTTTACTACGCTGCCCTTGTAAATCTGACTACAATGCTCTATGGCTCTGGCAGCTTGAGGTTGGTGTTGTCATAATACATCTGTATTAGAGCTACAAGGGAAATCCAGCGGCTGAAAATGCAGCAGCGTATATACATTGGTCTGTTTCTGGAGGCTGTCGTAGCTGTTCTCCCATCTTCTGTACTTCCATCTTATAGGAGTCTGAGTTGAGGCACTGAATTCAGCCATGCCTAGACCTCTCAGCTTTGGTCTCTCAGTACACGACACTCCTGATATGAAGATATGTGACAGTAGGTTGCGGCTGGCAACAATTTGGACTTTAGCCTGCTTGGGCCGTGTGGTCCTCATCACTTCAGAGGCCATCACGGTGGAGCAGTGTATTGGGTTTGCAAGGTTTTGGTAATGGGGAGCTACAGGGGTGGCTTCTGAGAGAAGCTGCTAGAAGCTTCCCCCATATCTGACAAAGCCAATACCTGCCGGCTCCAAAATGGACCCACTGCTGGCCAAGGCTGAATCCGTCAGCAATGGCGGTAGTGCCTCTGGGATATCATAGCTAAGAAGGAACAAAAACCCTAGGAGCAGCATTTTGCAGCCACAGAGAGGAATGAGAATATGTGAGAGGAGCAGCTCTGCAGACACTCAGGTCAGTGCAGAAGGAGGGGGAGGAGGTGCTCCAGGCATTGGAGCAGAGATTCCCCTGCAGCCCATGGAGAAGACCATGGTGAGGCAGGCTGTCCCCCTGCAGCACATGGAGGTTAACAGTGGAGCAGATATCCACCTGCAGCCCGTGGAGGACCCCACACCAGAGCAGGTGGAGGCACATGAAGGAGGCTGTGACCCCATGGGAAGCCCATGCTGGAGCAAGTTCCTGGCAGGACCTGTGGCCCCATGGAGAGAGGAGCCCATGCCAGAGCAGGTTTGCTGGCAGGACTTGTGACCCTGTAGGGGACCCATGCTGGAGCAGTCTGTTCCTGAAGGTCTGCACCCCGTGGAAGGCACCCATGCTGGAGCAGTTCGTGAAGGACTGTAGCCCGTGGGACGGACCCATGTTGGAGAAGTTGGTGGAGGACTGTCTCCTGTGGGAGAAGAGTGTGAGGAGTCCTCCCCCTGAGGAGGAAGGAGCGGCAGAGACGACGTGTGATGAACTGACCGCAACCCCCATTCCCCGTGCCCCTGTGCTACTGGCGGGGAGGAAGGAGAGAAATGGGGAGTGAAGTTGAGCCTGTGAAGAAGGGAGAGGTGGGAGGAGGTGTTTTAAGCTTTGGGTTTATTTCTCATTACTCTGATTTGTTTAGTAATAAATTAGATTAATTTTTCTTAGTTGTGTCTGTTTTGCCCGTGACAGTAACTGGTGAGTGATCTCTCCCTGTCCTTATCTCGACCCATGAACCTTTTGTTATATTTTCTCTGCCCTGCCCAGCTGAGGAGTGCAGTGATAGAGCAGCTTGGGTGGGCACCTGGCCTCCAGCCTGGGTCAGCCCACCACAGGCGTTCAGCTGGAACACGCTTACCAGCAGCCCTTGATTTAAATAGGAGTATGAGAACCAGTTTAATGACCTTCTTCAGCTCCGGACTTTTGGATGTATTAAATATGTGGATGCTCGCGCCATCTTTCAGTGACAATCCTTCCTCGGGTGCTCGCCAGGCGGAGGAGGGCAAGCAGGGACAGTGCAGCAGGTTGTAGGGTGCGTTCACTCCTGGGTGTGCTCTGTGCGTTTTAATCACTCGTCAGGAACCAAGAGGCCGCCAGAGCTGATCGCAGGGCCAGGACAGTTATTTGGGCTGGCAGGGGACAACTTTGGCTGGCGGGCACCTGTGAGATTTCATTTGTCTTTTAATAACTGGGGCTTTCAGAGCGAGGAGTTTGTGTAAACTGCTGTGATCTCATACATCATGTGCCCCCCAAAGCAAAAGCTGATTTAGATGGCTTTTAAAATACAATTATTGTGGGGAAAAAAATCGAAAACACCACCACAAAACAAAACAAAACAAAAAACAACAAAGACCCCCCAAACGCTGGACTTTTCCAGTACTTTTGTCCCCTCTCGCGGCTCGTACGGAAGCCCTCAGCGCGCCCCCGTTCCGTTACCCCGCCGGCCGCCACGCATGCGCAGGACGGGGCGGAGGCTGAGGGCGTGTGCCGGGCGCATGCGCGGCGGCGAGCGGCAGCGGCGGCGGGGTGTGGTGGCCGGGGCGGGGGGGGCCGCGGGGCGGCGGGGCGGATGGCGGCGGGGCTGCGCCATGTTGCGGTGGCTCGTGGCGGTGCTCAGTCACTCCTGTTTTGTCTCCAAGGGCGACAGCATGTTCTACGCGGTGCGCAGGGGCCGGCGGACGGGCGTCTACCGCACCTGGTAAGGGCCGCGGCCGGGGCAGCGCGGGGAGCCGCCGCTGGGCCGGCCTCGAGCCAGCCTCACCCCCGCCCCCTGTGTTGCAGGGCGGAGTGTCAGGAGCAGGTGAATAAGTTTCCCTCCGCCAGCTTCAAGAAGTTCGTCACCGAGAAGGACGCCTGGGCCTTCGTGGGCGCCGGCCTTCCGGGGCAGGAGCAGCCCGAGCCAGCAGGTAGCTCTTCCTCCCCTCGCCTCCCGCCTCGCCTCCGCCCGGGGAACGGGGGGGGGGGGCGGGAAGCGGCCGCGCTGTGCAGTGCAGTGCAATGCAGTGCACGGGCACAGCCTGCCTGGTTTCTGCGCGGTGTCTGTGTAAGCAGTGCGGATTCTGGCCAAACATGGGCAGCAGCTTCTGTTCATCCTCCGGTGGCCCTGCCCTCCGGACACAGCCGTGTCCGCGTCTCTGCAGTGAAAATATTTCTGCAGGTGCTTGGAGAACAGTGCTTGTACCGTGTCTGTTTTAAGGGCTGTTATGTGTGTGTCTCCACTTCGGTTTGATCTAGGATCAAGAATGACTGGTGCATGCTATAATGCTTTTTGCATAATAGCTTGAAGGATGTCAGTTTAACAGACTAGCATTGCTAGACTGCTGTCTTTAGAAATGGTAGTTTCAAATAAGATTTGATCTTGTATGTAGTTTTGTATGTAGTTGAACTTTTTTTTTTTTTTTTTTTTATTGGAAGAAGCACATGGTCCTCTAGCTGTAACAAAGGTAGATGATAGCCAGAAAGAGGAGCCGGAAATAAACATCTTATGTTGCAATACATGCAAAAGGCCGTACGAACAGTCTACAAATGAAGAACACATTGCAAAGCGTGTGAAACACGATGAAGTATACTCAGTGCCAACAGTCAGTCAAGATAAATTTTCATATATGGGTAAGCTCTTTTGTTAGTCCTGTAATTCTTTTCAATTCTTTGTAGCCTTTCCTAAATAACAAGTGTAATTATTAGAAAGTTTATGGGGACATTTGTGCGTGGCAGCACCAGGCCTAGTGTAACATTGTTTCTTTTTAAAATGGAAACGCGAGCCATGATGTACTTGTTCACATTGTCTTTCCGTGTAATATTAATTGGCTTTAGCTGGTATCAATGTGTAGCTGAATCTGGTTATTATAGGTGTGATTATATGTGTGTCCAGATTGGAGACTTTAAATACAGATGTAGCTGGGAAGTCTTAAAGTTGACTGAAGAAGGCAGGAACTGTAGTGAGAATACAGAACATGGGACGGAGATGCTTCTTGAGGCTGGCTGATTTGGGAGCAGTGAGGGTGTGAAGCTGCAGTGGGACTTCGGGTTTTCTGCATTACTAATTTACAGGGCATCTATAGTTAACATTTTGAAGAGCTGTCTCTCTTTGGGGGGTTAATGTGCTGGCAGACATTTCTTTCTGCTTGAGGAAACAATGTCCTTGAAAGGAGTGCTTGAACTTTTATTTTTGGTAATTCTTTTGTAGGCGACTTTGCAGTCGTTTATACAGATGGTTGTTGCTCGGGTAATGGACGTAACAGGGCACGTGCTGGAATAGGTGTCTACTGGGGACCAGGCCACCCTTTGTAAGTAACTGGGTGGATTCTTTTTTTAACATGTACTAATGTTTGGTTTATTTGAATTTACAATAACAGCCTCCTTTTGAATATGAAACCCTGCTATTGAGACTCTTAATGACTAGTGTGTTAGTGAGGGGAAAAGAGAAATCACCTTCTCTAGCAGCTAGAAATGTGGGGAAAATCAACTGGAAATAATATTTCTAGGGGCTGAACCTATAATTATTATAGGTATGCACAGAAGACAAGAAAAGCTGCATATTGTTGGCAGGTCCATATATGCAGGTTGCACTGTGCAGATGGAAGTTAGAGGTAGAATCTTCATTCATCCTCATTATAAAAACAAAATTAGCATTCTTTTATTTATTTTTCTAATATGTAGTCATTATGCATCACTCTGTTTTGAATTACTAATCTGCTATTCATTCCTTGGACACAGAAATACCAGTGAAAGACTTCCTGGACGGCAGACTAATCAACGAGCTGAAATACATGTAAGTAGTAAACATCTTAAACTGTTTCTGCATGTTAGACTGCAGTAGCACACTCATGATTATTTCAACTCTGGCTTTCAGAAACCAGTTATGGAGCTGTGAGGGAACAACATGAAATATCAGGAGTTATGACTTGAAATAAATTGTTCTTTTCAAGCTTATTGATCTTTATTGTTTTTGAACAAGGAGTAATTCACCTTGAGAATTCTCAAATATCATCAGGCTAAACACAGATATTTAAAACAGCCTTGCGTTAGGAAAGCCTGAATCTGTATAGTGTCCTTTGCATTTTTAATGTGTACATCTCAGACCTTGGGATGAGGGCTGCTGAGTTTAAGAGGAGAATCAGCTTCTTATTGCGATAGGATCAGAGTATTGTAAATATAACAAACAATTCTAGGCTCTCAGAGGTAACTTCTGTTGCTTTTGAAGTAAACTTCTGTTAGCAACAGCAGATTTAGTCTTCCCTTCTCACCCCATCTTAATTCTGGTACTGCTGCTATCCTGCACTGTGTTTGGAGATAAACTGAAATGGGGAATTGATCTGCTTAAAAACTACAGGAAGTTCTTTTCAGTGATGGACAAGCAGAGGTGATGCTGATGCGCCAAGGTCAAACTTGTCCCTAAAGAGCTTTTCAGCTCTATGACCAGACCCAGCCACTTCTGCCTCTTATTATATATCATAGCACAAAAAAATCCCAAAACCCTTTTAGGGGTTCCAGACTGTTGGAATTGATATGAATCCTTCCTCCTCAAAGTTGTGGAGAAAATGCCTAAAACTTGATGTGCAGTTGATAGAGGCTTTGATAGTTAGGAAATTGGGCAGAGAGCTGCTCCTGCAGTACAGAATTGAGCATCAGAATGTGGGTTTTGTTACCAGTGAAACTTAAGTGGTTTCCTGTTTGCCTGATTCATTAGGTGGTTGTCTGCGTGCATGATTTTGGGAACCTCTGCTCTCAGGCATGTTCATACTCATTGATGGAGAGATTACAGTAATGTTCTTTGCAGTTCTGTGTTGGCATCAGATACTTTGGTATTTTAATTGCATGTATTCAAAATCCTGTTCTTAACTGTGATTCTATTGAAATGTCCCTAAGGCAGCCTGCAAAGCAATAGAGCAAGCAAAGAGTCAAAACATCAAGAAACTAATTATCTACACTGATAGCAAGTTCACTATTAATGGTAAGTTAATGATTTTAGTTTTCCTGATTCTTAAAGACATACTGCACACTATTTCATTACATAAGGCGCACGGAACTTACTGAGGCTTGGGGAGAGGGTTATAAGGAAGAGAATGTGTAACTTTTTTCAGTACTCATGACTGCTTGGGGAAAAACTTCAGTATATTGCAGGGATTACCTGCTAGCCAGAGAAAGTACAAGGAGATACAAAGTGCCTACCACAGTAAAGAATGACAGAAGCAACTAAAGGATTTTTATCTTAAGCCATTCATGACACAAAGTCTAGAAAAAATGTTGTTTGTGTATACTCTGTTAAGGATGTAGGTGGGAAAGTACTTGGAAGTTGGTGTAGTGACCCTGTAGGGGTTTGTTTGGATTGGAGAGGCTGTCTTAATACACAAAGTTGAAGTATATTCAAGTTTCCTTACTTTTTACATGTAGGCCACACTTCCAAACTTTCAGGCTGGACTAGAAGACTAGCCAGAGATGATACATGCTCAGAGCGTGTATTGAAGGTTTCATCTTCATCCAAAGATTTGCAAAATTTAATTTTATTTCCTAGAAATACCATGTAAAGCAGCAAGTAGGACTTAATTTCTGAATACTTCTTCCCCTTTCCCCCAGATCTTTAGATCTTACTCCTGTGATAATTCTGAACTGCATAAGTATTTCTTTGTATTTCACACTTTTTTACAAAGGGAGTAGATGTTAGATATTTCCAAACCACTTTGAAGGGTTTTTTGAAATGACATTAAACAAAAACTTACTGAAACTTTTGATAATTAAATGTTGCTCTTTCATGCTTCAGCAATTTTTTTTTTGGGGGGGGGGGGGGGGGGGTGGGGAGATGTATCTTGCTTTTAGGATAACTTTCTATACTTGAGCGCTAACACTGAAAGTAGTTATTTGTTTCATGACTTGTTATTAATAAAGCAAATAAATGGTTTGTATGTTAAAAATCTGTATCTTTTACTCCAAATAAGCCATTCTGCTTTCCAGAAGCCCCCTCCTGATTTCTGAAAATGGAGGAGTATGGAGGAAGAGCATCAGTTTTTTGTTTTCTTTTTTCAAGTGGCTCATGTTTAGAAGTAAAATAAAACTTACCTTGAAAAACTCTGATGTCATCTTCGATAGCAATACCCTAGAAAGGACAGAAAGCTACTGAGAGGAACAAGTGACTGCTAGTCAAGGAAGGAGTTGCTGGAGTTGTCGCTTGCTGTTTGTTTCAAGTTCTGTTAGCTTGCATGTGCATGAAAGAGGTTCTGTCCAGAAGTGAAAAGTGTCAAGGACTTGTGCTCTGTCCTCCTGATTCTAGCTTGTAAGTTGAGGAAGAGACAGTAAATGTTAAGAAACAACTTAAAGGAATTTTCCATTGTTTCTCCCTAAGGACCATCTTGTAAATCTCTCCTTTTAGTAGCTTATTTTCCCCAAAAGATTTAGGTATAGCATTTCCTGTGGGAGCAGAAAGTGTGTGTTTTGGGTTTTCTTTTCTCGGTTTTTTTTTTTTTTTTTTAGTCTGTGCCGGAAGCATTCTGAAAAAGGGAAGAGTAAATGGAAGAGACTACTCAGGACTAGATGTTGCATGCTGATCAGTAGAATCCAAGTGCATAATTTGTTGCAAGAAGCAAGTTGTTTGAAGCATTAAAAAGCAAAGGAACATCTCTGCAATTCTTAGCTTTCTGGGAGAAAAGTCATACTGTCTTTTCTGTGGAAACTGATGTTATGAAGGAGGAAAAAACACTGTGTGGAATAAAACTCCTGTTAAATTTAGGTATGAGACTTAAGCATGAGGGAGGAAAATAAGAACCTTTAGGTGCAGTGTCTTACTGTGTTTTTGCTTGCAGTTTGCTCTTGAATTTTGGGTCACTGAGGTGCAGGTTCCGCTCTTGTTTCTGAAAATGTGTCTAGAAGTTATTTTTTAAAATACCAGAGAAGGAGGCTTGCAGTTAAGTACACATGGATATGGTTTGGTTTGCTTTTAGGAGGTTTTGTGTGCAAGATTGGCGATTCTGTATTCAGGTCGGGTCTGCGTGTCATGATATCAGTAAGGATGTCTTACACTGTTGAGACCAGCAAAGATTTTTCTTTTTTTTTTTTTTTTTAAATAACTATTTAAGGAGTAATATAGTGAACTTTCTGGCCAGAAAGGGATGGCCACTATGTTAAATCTTGTTCTGTAGAAATCTGCTTATGCGGTCTTTATCTGAAGGATTCTGTTTAGTGTGCAAAGTCATAAGACAGGTGGCCATCTGGTTTTCCTCTATGCATGTGTGTCTCCTCAATTTCTCAAAACAAATAAATAGATTTGTTCTGGCTTTGTGTATCATCAGGCAAATCCTTAGCTTCAGGTTATTGAAGTTCATGTTGTAATTTTGCATGTAATGAGTATATAAGATTGTAATCTTTAAATACTTGTTCAGGAAAACATGGTTGGGTAATTCAAGTAATAATGGAAGAATACAGTCCTGAAAGACAGCAGTAGAGAACCAAACAAGAATATCTTCTATCTCCATGTCTTTGCCTGAGACTTTGTACAGAGTTAATGTCTTGTTAAAAGGTCTTTTACTCCATCTTGATCCTTGCTGGCTTTTTTAATAGTGTTTTTATGGTAATGCTCCCTTTGCATAGGTATTACAAGCTGGGTTGACAACTGGAAAACAAATGGCTGGAGAACAAGTTCAGGAGGAAGCGTAATAAATAAAGAAGATTTTCAAAGACTTGATAATCTATCAAAAGGCATAGAAATTCAGTGGGTGAGCACCTTGTTTCTTACTCTTAATGACATCTTAAACATGCTTCTTGTAAAAACTTACAAGTGTGACCACAACTGAGACTTCTATAGAGCATAATGTTATTGTATATCCATAAATAAAACCATAAATGCAGACAAGCAGCTTGTTTTATTTAAAGCAAATAAGCAATGTAACGTAAGCTCTTGGAACCAGTATTTAATTTATTAAAATACATGTTTATATTGGTTTGCTGCCTCTTGTTACTACTTAAAAAATACCTGCAATAATTATTTTTAGTTTGTTAGTACTGTTAGTAGATGGAATTTCTGTTCCTGGAAATCTAAGCGTAAAACATGACTGTATCTTTTTGAGTCATAGCTCAGTTTCAGGATTTGCTTTTCAGGCCTCTTAAGATGCTGGTTCGTTAGTATAACTTAATCATATGAGTGTCTTTAAACTGGGAAAACTAAGACAGTATAACCTCATGTAAACTACTGGTAGTTTTCTGTACCAGAACTGTGTTTCTTACAAGAAAACTGGGCACAGAAAGGTCTTTACCCATTTTTAAATTGTTTAGCTCTCCAGTAAAGAAGTAAAAAAACCTTCTATTCAGGTATTCGTGGTAAAATGTCTTTTTCTGTAACATCAGTGCTAAACATTGTAGAGGATATCTTGCCTCCTCCCTTCTAAATTTTACTGTAATAGTGGTATAAGACTACTGTTTCTAGAAATAAATCTCTGTACCATTGAGTTTGTGGCTGCTAATGGCATATTTGCCATATTATATGCCACATGGCATATAATGGCACATGGTCTAGTGGAGGGTGTCCCTGCCCGTAGCAGGGGGGTTGGAACTAGATGATCTTTGAGGTCCCTTCCAACCCAAACCATTCTATGATTCTATGATTTATGGGGCTTCTGTCTTCACTGTAGAAAACAGGATGGTGTAGATCTTTTAATGTGCACTGTTTGGGAAATCTATTGCAGATATTCTTCTATTCATGTTGTTCTGTGTTCCAGAGTTGGCAACTCTACTTTAAAGGCTGGCTAGATTTTGTATAACTACTCCTCTTGTCTATTGAGAGGAAGAAAGTGTAAAAATTTAAAACTAAGACCAAAGTTCAGCTGTCCTTAGAGTATTTTGCATAATTTAAAAAAAAATATATATTGTTGCTTTATGCGCACTTATTACATCTGAATCTCTTACACTTGGGAAGATGTTTTACTCCAGGAGGAGAAATGTATGCAGGCACTTTATTATGGTAATCTGCCTGCTGATGTGTGGGGTCCTCCATGGGCTGCAGGGGGACAGCCTGCCTCGCCATGATCTTGTCCCCAGGCTGCAGGGGAATCTCTGCTCTGGTGCCTGGAGCACCTCCTCCCCCTCCTTCTGCAATGACCTTGGTGTCTGCAGAGCTGTTCCTCTCACATATTCTCACTCCTCTCTCTCACAGCTGCTGTGCAGCATTTTTGACCCTTTCTTAAATATGTTATCATAGAGGAGCTGCCAGCTTTGCTGATGGGCTCAGCTGTGTCCTGCAGTGGGTCCGTTTCGGAGCCGGCTGGAATTGGTTCTTTCTGACGCGGGGGCAGCCCCTGGTGTCTTCTCACAGAGACCACCTCTGCAGCCCCTGACCCAGTACCAAGATCTTGCCATGTAAGCCTAATACCATCTCGCATGCACTTCGTGCTTCTCCCCTCTCAGATCTTGTCATATAGCAAGCTTGATTTTCTTCCTCCCTCCCCCACACTCCTCCATCCTTGCTTCTGACAAGAAAGGGCTTAGAGTTGAAAGTGCTTTCAGTTACTAATTGTTGAAGGATGGATAGTCAAGACATCTGAAAATCAAGAGACTCCTTTCATACCCTGTTCTTGTATCCTAAGTGAGTGCTATAACCACCAAGGCTGTTAATGGCAGAGAATTTTCTGGCTTTCTGGGAAAAGATTAACTTAGTTTAAGCACTGAATGCAGAGAGGTTTTTCTCTGCCCTCTGAAAGTGGGAATTTTGAGTTGGAGCTGTTCTTTTTATTTCTCAAAGGCTGGGTTAGGTGGTCCTTAGCCAGTTCACTACTTCTTATAAAGATGATTTTCACAATTTGGCAAGACTTTCCTAGAGGAAGGGAGACTATAGACGCTCCTAGGAAGAAGACATAAGGACTAAATGTGAAGAGGGTGCCTCTACGGAGGTGCTGCTGTACTATGAATGAAAGGGTGCTGCATGATCAGACTTCGTGTAGGTACTTTTTTCTTGATTTCTTGCATATCTAACACTGCTATGCTTTTGTCCTAACAGATGCATATTCCCGGTCATGCTGGCTTCCAAGGAAATGAAGAAGCCGATAGACTAGCAAGAGAAGGAGCTTGTAAACAAAAGTCTTGACATACTGGGACTAGAGACTGTTGCAGTGGGAGGAAAAGGACTTGACAACTTGAACTGCTGTAATTGTTTCGGAGTTGAACTTTGAACTGTACTTCTGTCTGGCCTGAAGTGTTAAACATATACCAACTTCTGGGGAGAAAAAACCCACATTTTCTTCTATAGCATTTCTTTTACAATCAAGTCAATATTTAGTTGATCATAGTGTTTGCTTTTTGTCCATCTTACTGAAGGGCCGTGGTCAGTGGTTTTAGCTGTCTTGTAGACTTCTGAATTCACCGTAAAGACAGGCTTCTGAAGAAGTAATATTAGATCTTTATCCTAAGTGTTCTGTATTTTCCTCTTAGTGAAATAAATTAAATTTTTGTACAGAGGTATATGTTAACAGCCCAAAATAGTTGGGGTGTGGTTGGTTTGGTAAGAGGTCGGTGACCTAATGTGGAGGTGTCCATTAACATGCTTTGGCATTCTGGTACTAGCAATAACCGCTCTATAGATGGGCTTGTGACGCTCGCCTGTGCCTCACAGTATCATCAGTTACAGCATCTGTAGATTTCTTTGTAATGTTACTTACTTTGCAAGGGAGAACAAACTAGCTAAAAAGCCTGGTCACAAGAAAATTTGAACAATGAATTTTTACCGTTTCCCTCTCTCTAGCTGCCTAATGTCCAAGCTCTTTGTTTCTGGCTTCCTGTTGCCATTAATTTTTTATGCATACTGGTTCTCATTAGCATTGTTAGTTCCTCTTCAGTGTTGTCCCAAAGGTAATAATTGGCCATTTTATCTGAAATGGAACTAGAAGATGATCAGCTTCTCCAGTTCTTCCGGATGTCAAGTGTTTGACTTCATTTTTTCCAGTCAATGATGAGATTAATGGCATGGCTAATGTGCACTTGAATTAGAGAGTAATTACCAGTAATCAACAGAGTTTTATTTTCTATGCTTCTGTATAGGAAGTGCAAACAGGTTTGGTGTGTTATCTTTGTCAACTTCTTTGTAAGATACCTTCATACCATTGAATAGTAGGGCTTAAGCCTAGAAGTCACTGAATTGTTTTTGTATTTGTTAATGGCTATACAGAGTTGTAGAGCTGCTGAAGCTTGATTTCTTAATGCATTTCTTCATGCATTAGAATACCTTTACTGAGGCAAAGTATGAGCTCGTATGTATTTAGTTACATGAATTGTGATAGAATGAGAAAACTGGCTAGCTAGTAGTTAATAGATGAGTGAGGTTTTTTATTTTTCTGTCACCCAAACCTGCACAGTAAAGCTCACCTCAGGGGTAGGGTAGTGCACTGGTCAGATTTTCCCCTCCGCTTCTTTAGTATATATGCACACAATTATCCATCCATTTATTTTAGAAGTTTGGCTTGAAGGAAAACACCCCATTGTCCCCAATCGGATTCTGTAGTTGAGGCAGAACAGTGTGACAAACAATGCACTGAGGAGGTGGCATCTAATAATATGCCTATCCTACATCTCCAGTTAAACACGTAGATCCTATTTACTGTAGGCAAATCTGTATATTTTCTTCAAGCAGCAGCTTTGAGGGGAAAAAAAGCATAGATAATAGGTAAATCATAACTTCAGTGTAATACTGAATTTAAGCAACTTTGCTACCTGAATCTAATAGGTAGATTATGATAGGAAATCTTGTAGGAGTAAGAGTTTTAAGTTAATTTGATGTGTTTGTCATTCTTACTCTGGAAATTCAGGACAAAAGAAAGCTGAGAGGACAGTTAGAAGATTAAGGCTGATTAAAGGATGGAAAGCAAATAATACTTCTCAGCAGGACTTACAGGGGTTTGAGGACCCACAGAGGACGTTTGCTGCCTGAGTCGTCATTGTCAGGGAACTGACACTTCAGGAGGGTGTTGGCGTTGAGCAGACATGATGCTCAGTGGAGAGGGGCATTGAACTTCTGGCTGGGTTTGTATGTGCTTCCAAAAATGTGGGCAATACCAGTGTTAGACTGGCTTACCTGTAATGTTATGGGACTTGCAATTAAATTTTATCCAGAATCGATGACCAGTAGTGCTTATAAACTGAACACTGTACATTAAAGGGATCTGGTAACATTGCTAAGAATCTGAGAAATAGTGGTTAAGACATTTGGTAAGTATAAAACACTTCTTAGGAAGGAAAAACTTCCAAGGAGGGTTTGTTTTTCAGTTGTTTCTCCATCCTTACATTATGTGTAGCTGGCTGTTGGTTTATTTACTGTATAGAATCACAGAACTGGAGGCAGGAGGGGACCGCTGGAGTTGATCTTCTCCACCGCAGCTAGGCAGGTCACCTGGAGCAGGTCGCACAGGATGTGACCACAGGCAGTGAGTGTCTCCATGGATGAAGACAACACAAGCTTTCTGGGCAGCATGTTTTATCACCTTTTTTCCCCCCCCCCACCTAATTTATTTTTTATTTCTCCGTATTGTGGTGTTGCAATGCAGGTCTTTGAGGCTGAGACTTGTCGGTAAATTCAGCCAGATCATTACTGCCACGGCAAACTCGGTGTAAACACAACTGCTGTGAGGTTTGGTGTAAGGAGGGCTATAACCAGCTTGTAGCCAAGAGGGCCAGTGCGAAGCCCCTTCGCCAGCAGCTCTCATTACCTCTGCCGTTACCTACACGCTAAGCCGAAAGCTGTGTGTGCTGCACAGTACGCCCTGTTCGGCACATGGCGGGTTGCAAACCGTGCCCCTTTAAGCCTCTCCCCACAGGCCGCCTCTGCGGGGCTGATCCCCGGCCCCTCCCGCCCCGCCTGGCCCAGCGCTGCGGAGCGCCCGGCGGCGGCATGGTGGAGGCCTGGTACATGGACGAGTCCCAGGAGGACCAGCGGGCCCCCCACCGCCTGCGGCCCAACCGCGCCGTCGGCCTGGAGCAGCTGCGCCGCCTCGGCGTCATCTACCGCAAAGTAAGCGGCGGGGGTCGGGGGGCGGGCGGAGCCGCCACGGGCGGTCTGAGTCGCGGCAGGCCTCGCCGCTCGGCAGGGCCCGGCGCCGGCAGGGGCCGTGCGGGGCCTCGGGGGGCCTGGAGGCGGCGGCGGCTCGGGCCTGCCGCGACTTCCGGCGGGACGGGGAGAGCCTTGCGGGGCGTGAGCAGCGCCGGGGCGGTGCTGGCCCCAGGAGCCTGGCGGCTGGTGCCGGCCATGTCCGTGCCTGCCGGCGCTGCCGAGCGCGGAGAGGGGGAGGCAGCAGGGGGGCCCAGGCAGTGTCAGTGCGGGTAGATCTAGCGAGGCTGGCGCACCTAGTGCACCTGTGGCAGCTGACTGAGCGACCTGCCCCTCCACCCGCTCCCCTGACAGCTCAGGCTTTTCCTCCGTAGTGCCCTGAATTGCGTCTTAAGCAATTGTGCCTGAATACCTTTTTTTTTTCCCCCCATGCCTAATTTTTAGTTGGATGCTGATAACTATGAGACTGATCCATGTCTGAAAGAGATTCGGAGAGCAGAAAATTATTCTTGGATGGATATAGTAACCATACATAAAGACAAGCTTCCAAATTACGAGGAAAAGGTATGTGAGTCTTTTGCTTTAAATAAGGATCTACACGCAGAAGTCTACCGCTAGAGTGTGCAGCTGGCTTCTCAACACCTGCACACCCTGAGATGTGATTTCCATGTGTAAAATACATCCTGTACTGAAGTCCTTAACGTTAAAAAAGCAGTTTTGATATTATTTTAAAAATAGCAGAGGCCTTTTGCTTCTGTAGGTTGTCTTCAAAGGTTTTAAGGATAGTTTCCATTACTGTGTCACTTCAAATCTAAGATTCCTGCCAGCAGAGCCCTGCCGATGCTGACCTGTCCTCGGAGAGCCTCCCCGGGATGAAGGCAGGCGGTTGCCAGCTGGGCACGGGCTTTGAAGGCTGGAACATCCTAATGGCTGCTTGCAAAATATGTCTTTTCAAAGCAAATGTTAACCTCGTGGAATCAGAGGGGTGCGTTCCCCGTACGAGAAGGTTGGTTTTTTTTGGTTTTTTTTTTTTACCTTGGGAAGCTGGCACCTTGGCTGTTTCGTAACAGCTGAATGCAAATGGTGCCAGGCTCTCAGATTAGCCTCCTAGAAGGAATTTTCTCCTCCTGGCCTCCAGGTGCTGGTGTGCTGCTCTGACCTGAGGACAGCAGCCCAGTGGCACTTCCATATTTTCGTTAAATTTCCATTTACCAGTTTGTTTTAAGCCCATTGTGTTATATTGGTTTTAAACTGATGATAAGGTGAATCAGGCAGTAACTCCAGTTGCCTGGGTGGGCTCTGCCGGACACAGAGACAGGCTGTTATTGACAGGACATACGGACTTTTGCTCATCGTGCTGTGCTGCCTCAGCACTGGCTGAGGGACACCTGCGCTAGCATGGCTGAACAGTATCCAGGCCTGAGCAGGTGACAGTAGCTGGCATCACACTACTCTCTGTGTGCTAACCGGCTCAGTTCTCTGCTAATTGAACCTTTAAAGCATGTTTTGTTCTGTGCTGTGAAACGTACAAAGAATTCACCGTTCTGGAAAAAATGAGCACCTTGCTGCTGCTGCTCGGGAGGAGAGAGCCCGGAGCTGGGGCTTACTGTGTGGGGGCAGGCATGGCATGCTGTTTACATCAGATTGCTGTAGATGGGCCATGTTTGGCAATAACTGCATTTTCACATGGAGTTGTAGTAGCCTGTGGGGCTAATTCAACTCTACACCAGCGTAAAAGAGGGGAGATAATCCGTAGCTCTATTTTGTTTTTTTATTTATTTTATTTTTACATGTCAGGGAAAAAAAAGGGCACAAAATGATTAAACTGCACAACTGTGAGGACCAAATCCTGCAGTGGGAAGCTTTACGTGCCCCTCTCTCAAACAGGTGTAAGCATTACCATTATTCAGAGACTGGTTACGTGCAGCTATAGCTGCTGTTTCTCATCAGAGAAATTCCTGTCTTCCAAAGGAAATGTAGCAGCCTGCTTAGAAGTGTCCTGAGATAGGGTCTGGCTGGCTGTATTGGCCATTTTAACCACTTTGGTCTCATCTGTTAGTTAAATCACTGCGCAGTTACCCTTTGAAAGCCTTTGTCTGCTTTGCCACGTGTTTGTACCAGATTTCTTTGCAGTTTTTCTGTGCTCAGTAGTTTCAAGAGATACTTGCTCTTTCTAGATAAAAACATTTTATGAAGAACATTTACACCTAGATGATGAAATACGCTACATCTTGGATGGATCTGGCTATTTTGATGTTCGAGACAAGGATGACAAATGGATCCGGATTTCCATGGAAAAAGGAGACATGATAACCCTCCCTGCCGGCATTTATCACCGATTTACTCTGGATGAGAACGTATGTTGTTATAGATTACTAAAATTTTGATGACAAATCCATGTGAGTATATATCACATTAGTAGCTACATGCCCTGAGACTTGCAGTTCATTAGCAAAACATATTAAATATGAAGTAGGAATATGAAAAATACTAAATAATTCACAGCATCTGAACCTTTCATCTCCAGGTCACAAATCCAGCTTCCTCTCGTCAGCTCTAACTGCAAGTCATTGCCACATGATATCCATAGCACCTCTTCTGTGACAGCTGCGTGAGAGCCAAGCCCTGCAGCTGTCCCTCACGGAATTGCCCCCACCGTCGGTTGAGGTGGAGATGGATCCTTCCGTGTTGCCTTACTGTGTATCTTCGTGGTGATAGAGCATATCTGTGTCCAGCAGTGGCATTTTTCATGGGGGCTTAATTCACCTTCAGGGAAAGAAGGATTTAAGGGTCCAGAGCCACTACTTGCATCTAGTGTGTGCTAGACTGGATGCTGGCTTCACAGGAGGTGACCTGCTTTTGGAGGGTGTTTTTGGCAATGGGATTGTGAGACTGGCATGTGGAGTCCTGATCTGTGTGTCCATCCTCGTGGGCTTTTATAAATATGTTTGTAACCTCAGTGTTACCCCTGGAAAATGGGGAAATGTGTGCTGTGTCCTGTGTGGCAAAATCCCATCTCTGGCATAGTCTTGAGAATGGTATGATTTTGAATCAGCTGTCCAGATAGCAGTTACTGGATCTGTAAAAAAGGGATATGCTGCTTTGGTGAAAAACGTGACTTTTCATGTCTGCATTTTGAGATCCAGAGTGAATCAGCTACAATTGCTAGTTTAAGACTTTTTCTTTTCATAGACAAAATGTCAGGGGCTATGGGTTGAATCCACAAGAAGTCTTATCTTTGCCCACTTCAGGAACTTTAGTACAGAAGTGCCATCTTCAAAGTAAAATCTTTAGGTTATCCTAGACCCTTGCATTTTGCAGCTACGTTCTTAAGGTACCTAACTTTTTCTTGACATTGCTGAGCACCTGTGTGCAAGGTAAGCACTTGGCAGTGTTTACAAAATAGGCAGGGTCTAAACCTGTAGCATAGTTGACAGGAGAGGAGAGTTCCCCGTAACTCAGTGGTTGGAGCATTTCTGCAGGATGCAAAATCCCATTCTCTGCTGCCACAGCTGGACCTTTGCACTTGGTTTTCTTTTGGTTAGCTGGTGGCAGGGCCTGTTCCTTTTCAAATCTGGGGACGTTTAGTTTGCCATAGCATTATTTTTTGGCTAGTTTATGCACGTACAGCTTTTATGGCTCTCACTTTGATGCCTCTGGTATTCCTCAAAAGCACTTTGTAGCCATCTTGGGTATTCTGATTGCTCTTGTTTAACTAAGCAAGTAGGAATTAGATGCTGCATTGCTTGGTATTGTGGATCCAGTGCAAAATGATTTGCATAAGACAGGATTTTGTTGGTTTCTTTGAAACAGGGAGAAGTACTGTCTCTGCCTGACCTGGAGGCATGGGTTGTGACACAATATATCACTGCATAGGTGCAGAATCTCCCACTGCAGTAGCTGGGAGCAGGAACAACAGCGCAGTGGTACAATTTTCTGGAACATGTGAAGCTGTCAGTCCATTTTGAAATAGTTTCAAAAATTGCTACAGAAGTGCAAATAAAACCATGAACATCGGAATTAAGATCCAATGGAAAGGAGCTCTTAAATTACTTGTGACTTCTTATTCTTTGACAGAATTATGTGAAGGCCATGAGGCTATTCGTTGGAGAACCCGTCTGGACAGCATACAACAGGCCGGCTGATGATTTTCCTGCTCGGAAACAGTATGTGAAGTTTTTGGCTGAAGAAGCACAGTAATGATGTCTAAGACCTGACAGGTGGAACAGCCCAGAGCCCTGTCAGAATAAATGTGACTGGCGGCTTTTCACTGATTGTGTATATTTACATATAGGCTTAGAATCACAGAATCATAGAAGAATTTACGTTGAAAGGTCATTTGGAGGTCACCTACTCAAACCCCCTGTGAAGTACCAGGCCAACTTTGAAGCTAGACAGTTACTCGAGACCTTGAGGTTTGGAAGCCTCCAGTGGTAAAGGTTGCACAGCCTGTCTGGGTGCCCATTCCAGCACTTAGCTGCTCTCATGGCCAAGCATTTGTTCTTCATGGCCAAATCCCTGGTCGCAGCTTGCAGTTGTTGTCTCTTGCCCTTTCAGTGAATGCCTGAGAAGAGTCTGGCTCTGTCTTCTCCACAGTCCCTTCTGTAGTAGAAACTGCAGTTCGGTCTCCTTTCAGCCTTCTCTTCTCCAGGATAGACAAACTGGTGTCCTTATCTGGGCTCTCTGCACCCCAAGTTGTTAAGGAAGATGTTCAACATGACTACTAAGGAATGTCACTTGTGACCACTTGACAGTTAGCCTTGAACCACTGACTGTTTTGAGCCGATGGTCCACAAGGTTTTCCACCCGCGTTGTAGTTCACCTCCTCAGTCCGAATACGAGGCTAGTGTGGGGGACACTGTTGAAAGCCTTGCTGTGCTGAGGGTGAATGACATCTGCTGGGTGTTCCCCATCACCTGGTGTTTCATGTGCCTGGAATGGCTTCTATGATAGCTTATTCCATAATTTTCCTGGGGACTGAAGTGAGGCTGGCCAGCCTGTAGTTCCCCAGATTCTCTTTCTTGCCTTTTTGAAGGTGGCTGTATTGTTTGCCTTTTTCTGGTCAAAAAGATTTCCTTGATCACTGTGACCTTTCAAAGATGCCAGCAGCCTTACAGTGACTTTAGCCACTTGCCTTTACAGTTGCTCAGGAATCCATTTTCTAACCCTTTTTTCCTTGATATTTCTGGCAGGTAGAATTGGGAGAGGTGGGCTACATTAATATTCATTCTGCTCTGAATCCATGCTAATGAACTACGTAGGATTCTGTTTTTAATTAAAGAAAATAAACCTTGCTTCATTCTTGTCTAAAAATGTTCATAAGATAAATTTGCATAATCGGCATTTTAGTATGCATCTTCCCTAGTTCTGCCCTCGTACATAAAGCTCTGGTTTTCTTTCACTAAAATGTAGCAATTTGCTCTTGTGAGTTATTAATAAAATTACTTTGACTTGGGTGTGGGCTTTTTTTTTCTTGTGCTGACATTAAGGACATGTTGAACAATAGTGTTACTGTAATTGTTAATCAGCTTTTATTCCTTGTGCTGCAATGACTTTGTAACACAGGAAAAATCGTTAACTGTGTGCCTCGGTTTCTTTAGCCGTGAGATGCAGAAGAGTAGACTTAGACACGCTGGTCCAGTTTCAGTAAACGCCTTGCGGTTACGCAGGACAAGCAGCTCCCCAGCAATGGGCACTGAAGCATTTTGGTATGAATTTGCTCTTTACAATGACAAAGGTGTCAGCAGGGCCGATGTACTGTGTGCTCCATGGATGATGAGAGCGTGGGCTCTATGCTGGCTGCAGCCTGTGTGCTGATTGCAGCCAGATACAATACAAGCTCCTGCCTTGCAGTTTCCCGAATAAACATGACTCTAGAAAGAAGTTAAAACTGGGCTTACACAAACTTTCCTAATATAGCAGATGGTGGATGATCGAACTTTCGCACCGTCCTTCCCTGTGGGTGGGCGCATGTCCCTTCTTCAGCAGGCAACAATGTTTTCCTCGCATTGTGGCAGCATTACTTCTAACCATTTCGAGATGCTTTAGTTCTTTAAGTGTTTCCGAAAACAAAGTTACAATTTTGAACTGAAGTTGTACTAGCCTTTATCTTAAAAGTTGGAAGGGGTGAATAAAAAAGGCGCATGTTTCCTGCCTTAGGGTCTTGGGCTGCAAGCGAGCTGAGATGCAGGGACACAGCTGACCCTTCGTTCTGCCAGCGGGGGCTCGATTTGTGGGAGGGGGTGCAGGCACAACCCACACTCACAAAATGCAAGCCCAGCTGGCGCTCCATTCAGCCTGTACTGGCTTTTGTGCAGTGGCTGAAAAATCACTGCTGCTAGCAAATACGAAGTTTAACTATGTCCAGACACGCCTCGGGCAGGCTCGCACAGACGCTGTGCTGTGTCATGTGCCTCATCGGTTCAGGGATTTGTGCGCCACTTGCCTGGAAGGGGCACTTGAGTGTCCTCTTGCACAGCACACTGGGGCATCCTGGTCCCGGAATAAACTTTGGGGATTTTTCAAGGTACAGCTACCGGAATAAATGACAGTTACTGCCTGCGGCAAGTTTTATTCCTTTGACTTATGTGCCACAGAAAATTGTGTTTCCGAATGTAAAGTAAAATGACTGCTTTCTCCTGGTGCTGGCATCAGTCCCTGGTATCCAATCTAATTCATCCTCTTTCTGCTTTTGTTTTCTTTTTTTTTTTTTTTTTTAAGCAGAAGTCACCATGAAACTGTGCATTTCTCCTATGGGCCTTTCTGTTTTTCTCTCGCTCTCTCTCTCTGCAGAAGAAGTGGATGCAGCAGCGTGGGCTCTCAGGAACCCCCGTTCACAGCACAGCCATCCCGTAGCAGACTGGGGGAGCAGCTGGGGAGAGAGAGCAGGTAACGCACTCTCCTCGGGAGAGATTTACAGTTTGGAGACAGTGATGAGGGACGGACAGTAAAGCAGCTGCCCGCAGCGATCGCTTTCAACAGCTCACTGATGTAGGATGTGACCTGGGAAGCAGGACTGAACCACCTTGTTTTGTTGCCTCTCTGGAGGAATATATACACCTGGTACAGCTCCCATCTCCTGGCTGTCAAGAATAACACACGATCGCCTTGCTGAAGATCGTTCATCATTTTCATAGCACAATGCATTCTGCCACTGAGAGGTGGTGGGGGCTGTGGGGGTCTTACTGTCAGCGCTTTTGAGTCCATGCCCTTTAGGTGTCTTTGAAAGGGTGAAAGCTTTGCTCCCCAAAAGTAGTTTAGTTTTTTTTGGGGGGGGTTGTTGGTTTTTTGGGGTTTTTTTGTCAGGTAGGAAAAAAGCAATTTGGGGCTGTTATAAAGATTCTACACCTGTGAAGAGATTGCATGGGAGATTACACAGGGAGGAAACAGCTGGGCAGAAAAAAACATTAATATTAATAGAAAACACTCCAGAGAGTGAAGAGGAGGGAGGGAGGACATACCATTCCTTCAGATGAAAAACGCAGTTTATTTTCATGGTGATTTTTTGTGTTTGGGGGTGGGGTGGGGGGGTGTTTCTCCCTCACATACCATGTATCTAAAAGTGCAAAGTGAGATTGATTTTTGGTCCAAAAACATGAGTCTGTTTTACTGCAGCTAGTGGAAAATCTTGGTGCATTGATGTAGTATGAAAATTTATGTAAGTGGTTCCAGTAACATCATGTTGGCAGCATTAACTCAGGCAAGGGGAATATTTCAAGTCCTGCAGGATTAAAGTTTAAAAAAGAGGTAGGAGAAATGGTACTGAATTGAGGGCTTGGAAAATAGTTTTTTTGGTACCTATGTATTATTTTCCACTTTAATCCAAACTTTTCCCATGTGGTGCATACCTGTTTCTTCACAGCCAGCTTAAGAGAGCAGTGGCCTTGTTTTCTGCAAGACTCCGAGCAAACTGTGCATGGTCAGTGGGCTTTCTAATAAATTAGGTGGGCAACCAGATGGCTGCAAAATCTGTGATGCTGCCTTCCCTTGTTATGTGTCCTTTGGCTGGATATCTTAATGCAAAGACATTTCACAGCCAGTTAGTAGTTAACTAATAACATCCGCACCAGGCACTTTGGGGTGCCTACAAATCAAGGGAAGTGCGGATGGTGAGGGGGGGTCTCGCCCTGGGCTGCGGAGAGCAGGGGCTGTGCTGCTTCCCAGTGGCTGCAGGAGCTGGTAGCTGTCCGTCCTGGTTGCTGAACTTGACAAGTACAAAATCTTCATGTGCTCAGAGCATCAGGTCCTACTGGCAGAACAGGTACTGTCCTGCCTGGTTTCTGACTCCAGGATTTAGCCTGAACTAGGAACGTACGAGAAGGGGGAGTTTCCTGACAAAGGCAATCGTTCCCCAGCAGCCAGCAGACGCCACTGCACATAAAGACTGTGGTGGCAGCTGAGCACTGCTTTGAAGAATACCCCTAGTAGCCAAACAGTGGATTTAGATACTTGGCCAGGCAGAGGCTGTGGGCCTGACCTGTGCTATGCTCAAAAATGACATCATCTTTTTGGGAGTCTTCCCTGTGAAAATGATAGAAATTCTCAGGTTCCCTTCCCTCTCCCTGAAATAGGGTCAACGCCAGCTGTCTTCTATTTCCCGAAGCCAAATAAATATATCAGCTCACTGGGGGATGAATTAGTGTTACAATTTAAATATTCCTGGCTGAAAGGTCCAGAATTGATCTGATTTGCTGCACTTTTTGTGACTTTACAGCTTGATTCCCAGAACATTTTGTATGTTTGCAAAAAGGTACTCCGCTATACTTGCAATTTGAAAAAAACTATTTTTTCTGCAACTGAGTCACTACCTTTCATTTTTTATTAACTGTATAAATATTCAGATAAGACAAGAAGCAACGTTTCAAAACCCCAAATGCTTGGGGAAAGATTCAGTATTTAAAAGGCTGTGGATCTCTTCCAATGCTGGTTTCCCTTACTGCAGTTCTCGCTGGGATACCTGCACTAATTTTGAAAAGTGCCCCTGTGTTTTGTTGCCTTCTATGATGCTTCTCAGGGTACCGATTAATAACTGTTGTGCCTGTGAACGAGCCGCATGGGCCGATAGAAAACTGGGCTGGGTGTGCTCCGTGCCCCTGTGATGCTCCGGGGTTGCCGGTGTTGGCAGACACGTCCCTCAGCAGCCAGGCTGAGCTCTGGGCTCTGGTTTCCCCTGTGCTCACAGGCATTTGAGATGGAGAATTTGATTTGGGTCCACCCTCAGGTTTTTTGTTTGTTTGTTTGTTTGTTTTTTCCCCCCAAATGATTCAGGCAAGTTAAAGCTGACCCAGTGTTGGTGGGAAAGAGGGAAGCTGTTCTCGGTGATGCTCCAGCAAGGGGACACAAAGCGGTGGCTGGGTTAGGCACAGGCTGCTACTGCAGCGCCGGGCTGGGGCTCAGTCCTGCTGCCTGCCACTGCAGCATGTGCCAGCGTCTGAAGTACTTGCTCATGCCCTGTGCTGCAAATAGTGGATTATTTTATAAACAGCTCTGGTAATTCTATTCTGCAGCTTTTTACTTCAGTAGTTTCAGCTTAGCACTGACAGTTTTGACAGTTTTTCAAAGCCAGAGAGGAACCTTCTCCCTCCTTCCTTCCCTGTGTCAAGCAGGTAACATCCCATTTTTTCCCCCTCTTTGTGGGTAAATTACAAGCCATTATTGCTGGCTTTCAGTGGATTCATTTTAATTACTCTCCTTTATAATAAACATCTGCAAATGGCTGCCCAGAGCTAGGACAGGATCGGATGTTGATCCAGAACAACTTGGATAAGGCGGCACCTGTGTCCTCCTCCCCACCCCAGCTTTCTGTTCCTCCCTACCACCAAGGTTAGATTGTGTCACACACCCCTTGAAGATGAGAATCTCTAAATCTGTAATTCCTAAGCTGACTAGGAGAACTAAGGAGGAAGGCAGCTTTCCACTATTGTTGCCTGAAAGTTAGTGCTGGAACTAGTTTGCATTCAGTGCTACTGAGCTACTGTTCATATGCTAAAAACTCTGTGCAAGTTCCTGCAATGTTACGTACCTGACTGCTAAAATACATTTTTCCCGGATGTTTTATTAAGTGGCTAGAAAGCAGGGTGGAAGGGGTGTACAGCATCTTCCTTTGAGCTTGCATTATAGGTATGAGCTGACAGATAAAATCCACCTAACAAATCCACCACAAACAGAGATGTTCTAACATCTTTGGTTTCCCCAGCCTTGGCTCAGGACACCAGCAATCGGGGTTGCTACCGGAGCAGCCTCAGGGAGGTTGACTCTGGCTGCTGTGGTTCTACCTATCTGGCATAAATTTAAATCTGTATTTGATGCTTTAGTCCTGTTTTCACACATTTCTTGATTACAAATTGAAGCGGAGAGGGAATATATGCTTCTCACTACAGCTGAATATGACTGGACATGGGAGTACCATGTATCTTGCAATCTTCCGTTGGATGACTACAAGGCGTGCAGTTGATTAAGTGCATCAGCTGCTACACAAATAAGAGCGACGTGACTTAGCTATGCACGCAGACTATACCCCGCTTATTCGCTTCCCCAGTTTGATTTGCAAGACACCCACAGCAAAGGCTTCAGAAAAGGATCGTCTGTCTACCACTTCTCAGGCCACCGCAGCACAGACAAGCCAGCAGCCTACCCAGGCGGGTGGTTGTTCCCAGCACACCCTTCTGTTGAAAGCCTCAGGATGAAGATGGATCTGAAGAGGGTTGTTTGCTGGCTCGGTGAGTTTTTCTGGTGGGTCAGTGAGCTCATCCAGCTTGCGCACGGCTGCATGAGTGCTCTTGCTGACATGAAGGATGGGGTAGGTGAAGGAATGATCATCCTTTCCAGTACGCCGGCTGAAGCCTGCTGTGGAGTCTCAGGAAAGTCTGCACATGCCTTTTGGGGGACATTTAATGGGTCCAGTCCAAAACTGCGGCCCCAGGAAAATAGAAATGACCAGCTGGTTAGGGGATGCCATTATCACCTGAACTGCAGTTAGGTACTAGAAATGGCAGAGAGATGCTTAAGTCCTTTTGAGGATCAGGGTCTCTGTGCATAATGTGATTATCTGAATGTCTGAAGTACAGCTTCTTTGCTCCTCTTTTAATAAAAGAGGAAATTTAAATGCAAAACTTCTGTTAAGGCACATTAAGCTTTAAGACTTGAATACAACAATCAGCTCATCCAGGCTATACTTTCCACAGCTTTTCTCACTTAGCCAGATGACACATGCATGCTGTGTTTTAGAGCTGAGCTCTGCCCTCATTTACACCAGGAACCCTCATTAAATTCAGCTGAATTCATTGAATTTAACAGGATTGCCTGGTGTAATTAATGTTTTAAGGACAAATTTTGTCCTAAGCTTTAATGCTTTAACACCATATACAGCATTCAGATGTGTAACTGGCCGCATATAGGAAATTCAAACACTCCACTTGTATATATCTTACATCCAAACCATCAAGTGACATTGACACTCTTTCTTGCATTTTATAAACAGTTAACAATTTGCATACATCCAGCAGTGATAATATGCCTTTGCATTTAAATTTTAATTATTCTGCAAGTCTACCAGGATGTCACTTGTTTAATGGCTCACTGAGCTTAGAGGTCACCCAGTCCAAGTCTCTCCTCTACCGGCGTTTTTATCCAACTCAAAGCTTCTACTAGTAAGAACGCAGCAAACATAGTGAAGTGAGACCTGTGTAGTAATACATATGAATTAGAATTTAGAGAAACTTGGAGAACAGGGGATTATGTTTTCAGAGTGTTTCTTTTTTAATGGTTGACTCTGACTGGGATCATAAATTTTTATTCTCTGCTGATCAGAATGCAGGCTGTTGTTTACACGTGCAGTGAATATACGGCATTACTGATCAAAAAAGGAAGCATTTTACTCCTCAGTTGTAAAGAGGCAAGTGGCTTCAGCATGCTGGATGGTGATGGATCATGCTACTTGCACTTAGAAATGGACCCGGAGCGTGGTGAACAGACCGGGCAAACAGAGCGTGGCGCGTCAGCCAGGGCGTGGCGCGGCAGTTTGCGCGGCAGTTTGCACGGCAGTTCGCGCAGCAGTTCGCGCAGGCAGGGCACGTGAGTAGGGCGTAGTCAGTCTACCTGCTTGAGGGGAGTCCACTGGTGGTCATCACTCTCTCACAGAAGGAGTTCAGCCATGGCACCCACCAGGCAGAAAGCCCTAAGCTCTGTGCTCGCCAGAAGGCACGTGGCAACACAGACGGAGCTGCCGCAGAAGCATGCAGCCGCCCGGCTCTCAGGCTGCTGGGAGTGTCTGAGCTTGGCACTGGCAGGGGAAGGCACTAGTGAGATTGGCTGCCTGAGGTGTGACCAGGTGGACGATCTGCTCAGTCTGGTGGCAGAATTATGTGAAGAAGTGGAGAGGTTAAGGAGCATCAGAGAGGCTGACAGAGAGATAGACTGGTGGAGCCAAGCTCTACCCTCCCTGAGGCAGAAACAGGGACAGCTAACAGATCAAAGCTAAAGTGAAGGGGACCCTGGATCCTCCCCTTGCCAGGCAGAAGGCAGCAGCCTCAAAGAGGGGAGTGAATGGAAACAAGTCCACGCTCAGCATGGCAGGCGAACCTTCTCCTCCTCACCCACCTCGCCTTCCCACGTACCCCTGTGCAACAGGTACGAGGCTCTGGCTGTGGAAGGCCACTCGAGCAAGGATATGGATGACAGTCAAGCTACACCAGAGGTAGCACCTAAGCCCAAAAGGCCCATGCCTCGGGTCATGACCACCCCCACAAAGAAGAAAAGGAGGGTTATAGTTGTAGGGGACTCCCTTCTGAAGGGTACAGAGGGCCCAATATGCAAGGCAGACTCTCCTCTCAGAGAAGTCTGCTTCCTCCCCAGGGCCCACGTCAAGGACATCACTAGGAAACTCCCCAGCCTGGTACAGCCCTCTGACTATTACCCACTGCTTCTCCTACATGTGGGTGGGGATGAAGCAGAGACATGCACCATGAAAGCAATCAAAAGGGACTTTAGGCTCTTAGGACAGTCACTGAAGGATTCGGGGGCACAGGTAATATTCTCCTCCCTCCTTCCAGTTAAGGGCAGCAATGTTGGGTGGAACAGGTGGACGCAGTCCATAAATGCATGGCTCCGTGGCTGGTGTCAATGCCACAACTTTGGGTTCTTTGACAATGGGGCGGCCTACATGGCACCAGACCTGATGAACCCTGATGGGATTCATCTCTCTCAAAGGGGGAAGAGGATCTTTGCCCAGGAACTAGCGGGGCTCATGGATAGAGCTTTAAACTAGGCTCAAAGGGGGAGGGGGATAACATCAGGCTTGCCAGCGACATGTTGTGGGATGATGTGCCCAGGTTGGAGGGACGGTGAGCTGACGAGGGCCCTCAGCCTACTGTTCAGAGACGTGCTGGATGCATTACAGCACACTCGAAGCCTAGAGGAGATGAGCCAGGGGCTCTGGATGCAACAGGAACCAATGGGGTAACACTAGGAAGATACATCAAAAGAATCCCAGCCACCCCAGCCAATAAGTCAGCCTCATCGGGGGCACAACTGAAATGCCTCTACGCGAATGCACGGAGCATGGGGAATAAACAAGAGGAGCTGGAGACGTGTGTGCACCTGCAAGGCTATGACATTATTGGCATTACAGAGACGTGGTGGGATAGCTCCTATGACTGGAGTGTTGGGACGGAAGGGTACAGGCTCTTTAGGAAGGACAGGCAGGGCAGGCAAGGAGGGGGCGTTGCCCTCTACATCAGTGACCAGCTGGAGTACATGGAGCTCCACCTGGGGATGGATGAGGAGCTGACTGAGAGCCTATGGGTCAGGATTAAAGGGAGCACTGGGGCAGGGGACATCACAGCGGGGGTCTGCTACAGGCCACCTGACCAGGGGGACTGAGCAGATGAAGCCCTCTATAGGAAGATAGGAGCAGCCTCACACTCACAAGCCCTGGTCCTTATGGGGGACTTCAGCCACCCCAACATCTGTTAGAGAGACAATGCGGCTGAGTGCAAGCAATCCAGGAAGTTCCTGGAATGTGTTGATGACAACTTTGTCTTCCAAGTGACAGAGGAGCTCATGAGGAAAGGTGCCATGCTGGACCTTATTCTCACCAATAAGGAGGGCCTGGTAGGGGATGTCAAGCTCAAGGGCAGCCTTGGCTGCAGTGACCACAAAATGGTGGAGTTCAAGATCCTCAGGGCAGCGAGGAGGGCGCGCAGCAAGCTCACTACCCTGGACTTCAGCAGAGCAGACTTTGGCCTCTTCAGGGATCTGCTTGCTAGAATACCATGGGACAAAGCCCTGGAAGGAAGAGGGGCCCAAGGCAGCTGGCTAATATTCAAGGGTCACCTCCTCCAAGCTCAGGAGCGATGCATCCCAACAAAGAGCAAGTCAAGCAAAAACACCAAGAGGCCCCCGTGGATGAACAAGGAGCTCCTGGGCAAAGTCAAACACAGAAAGGAAGCCTACAGAGGGTGGAAGCAAGGACAGGTAGCCTGGGAAGAATACAGAGAAACTGTCCGAGCAGCCAGGGAGCAGGTTAGGAAAGCCCAAGCCCTGATAGAAATTAGTCTGGCCAGGGATGTTAAGGACAAGAAGAAAAGCTTCTACAGGGATGTTAGTGATAAAAGGAGGATGAGGGAAAATGTGGGTCCCCTCCGGAATGAAACGGGTGACCTGGTTACCCAGGATGTGGAGAAGGCTGAGGGACTCAATGACTTCTTTGCCTCAGTCTTCACTGAAAAATGCTTGAGCCACACTGCCCAGGGCACAGAAGGCAGGGACTGGGAGAATGCAGAACTGCCCACTGCAGGAGAAGATCAGGTTGGAGAATATCTAAGGAACCTGAAGGTGCACAAGGCCATGGGACCTGATGAGATGCATCTGCGGGTCTTGAGGGAACTGCCGGATGAAGTGGCCAGGCCACTCGCCATCATATTTGAGAAGTCCTGGCAGTCCGGTGAAGTTCCCACCAACTGGAAAAGGGGAAACAGAACCCCCATTTTTAAGAAGGGTAAAAAGGAAGACCCAGGGAGCTACAGGCCGGTCAGTCTCACCTCCATGCCTGGCAAGATTATGGAGCAGACTCTCCTGGAGACTATGCTCAGGCACATGGAAAATAAGGAGATAATTGGTGACAGCCAACACGGCTTCACTAAGGGCAAATTGTGCCTGACAAATTTGGTGGCCTTCTATGATGGGGTTGCAGCGTTGCTGGATAAGGGAAGAGTGACAGATGTCATCTACCTGGACTTGTGCAAAGCATTTGATACTGTCCCACATGACATCCTTGTCTCTAAATTGGAGAGACATGGATTAGATGGATGGACCACTCAGTGGATAAGGAATTGGCTGGATGGTCACACTCAAAGAGTTGTGTCAATGGCTCAATGGCCAAGTGGAGAACAGTGACGAGTGGCGTTCTATGATTCTATAAAAGACAAATCAAGCTTCCTGAAAGTGTAGATGATAGTGCAACAATATAACATGACACCTGACCTTCAGCTAAATGCATGGGAATCTTTGTTATAACATTAATTTACATATCATTGTAAAATTTAACTAGAATCCTAGAATCACAGAACGGTTTGGGTTGGAAGGGACCTCAAATATCATCTAGTTCCAACCCCCCTGCCATGGGCAGGGACACCCTCCACTAGACCAGGTTGCCCAAAGCCTCATCCAACCTGGCCTTGAACAATTCCAGGGAGGGGGCATCCACAACCTCTCTGGGCAACCTCCTCCAGTGCCTCACCACCCTCATAGTGAAGAATTTCTTCACAATATCCAATCTAAATCTACCCTCATTTAGTTTAAACCCATTGCCCCTTGTCCTATCACTACATGCCCTGGTAAATTGTTCAGTGCTCTCAAAGTCTTTGAGAACAACAGTGGTTACATACCAGGATTTCTATCTCCTAAGAAACCCCATGCACAAGAAAAGTGACCTGTGCCGGAGAAAACATACTACTAAAATGACTTACAGTGAGTACAGTGAGTATCATACAAGATCAGATTAATAGTTGTGACAAACTGAAAACTACACTGATTTCAATTCAAGTTATGACAACGTAAACTGAGAATTTGTCCAATTACTGTTAAATCCCATCTAAAATCATAGCAATATTTAAAGCAAATGTAAAGCCTCATAAAGAGTAACTACTTTTATTTCACTCTGTTTTAATATTCACTAAAGATACGTAAATGGTGCTTAAATCCAACTGAAGCAGGTGGTGCTGAATCTTTGATTTTTTAGTTCAGTAGTGGTACCTTAGGACAAGTTGCTGCACAAGTTTAATTCAGACACAGCTGCGGAACCTAGAAATACCAAATGATTTAATTTTTTCAGTTCATTGGTACATACCTAGCCTTTGTTTCAGTGCACAAGTATGACCCATAAAACCATACATATCCTGTAAAAATGGAACAAATTCTGTCTTTGTATGAGAAAAGCTGGAGGCTTACGTCTTTAGAGGTGACTAGTGAGTTTTAGTCATAATTTTTTTTTGCATGTCCAGCTTGCAGCAGTTTTCAAACCACGTGATTTTTGAGGACAATTCTTTGGTCCCTGTACAGTATCTCCAGCTGGACAAGCATAAGAGTTATTAATCACTTAAAACTACAGGTGGAGGTATTTAAAGACAGTGAGAATTAACTGATGGATGTGGTATAAAAGATGTAACAAATACAGTTACAGAATTGTCCCATGGCAGTGATTTATGACAAGAAGCTACTCCAATTGCTAAACATTAAATCTCAAAACAACAAAACTCCCACAATAAACAGGTGTGTATGTTCTATTTGTGTACAAGGAATGGGAGTATCTGTATAGAATCTTTTCAGTACAGATGAAGGGAGGAACGTGGGCAGAGAAGTAAAACAGACTGATACCACAGTGGTACTGTGATTCCAAAAATCTCTGTTCCAAGGGATGCCAAAATCACTGTCGCATCAATGATACCTGCCCTGTGTCCTGCTCTGCATCACCCCCTTTGCTTCCACTCTGGCCTAACCCTCAGATACCTCTGCCTCAGTCTCTCCATCCTTTTGTCTGGGAAATATTTTCTTCTGCATGGTGTTTTCACGTGATAACGGGGAGGAACTGAGCTGAAATGGGTTGTGTTTCCATTCTGCCTAACTAGCCGTGCTCCTTTCTCTACCCAGCAGAACACCAGCATGGAGCAGCTATGCCTGTCTACACTGAGAGGGATCCACAGGCTCTAGGGTAGGCACGAGGAAGACAACTGTAGTATAACAAGAGTTGAAATACACACACACAAGTTAAGGGAGTCCTAAAACAACCTTGTGGCATCTGCTGGTGACATCCAAGTGGACATGTTGGCCAGAGCATGGGATAGAGCAAGTATTGGTTTGGGAATAGAGAAATCCTCTACTCCCTCCCACAGCTTTCCCAAATCCAAATGCTTTAATCTGAAAGATTTAATGGCATCACAAACCCAAGAAAGTATACAGAACATTTAGTATTGTTCTGATGATACAGTCCCTCATACTGTGGGGGATGGTATGACTGCCTCAGGTGCCATCTGGACATGGTCCTGGGTAACCTGCTGTAGGTGGCCCTGCTTGACTGGAGGGTTGGAGCAGATGACCTCCAGCGGTCCCTTCCAACCTCAGCCATGTTGTGATTCTGTACGGTGGTTACCAAGCAGCCGCTTTCGAGAGCAGTGGACATGCAGAGGTATAATACTTAATAGACTCATGGGGGCAAAATGAGACACACGCAGTAGGAGCAAGTGAAGAGAAGTGCATTCAGAATTTCATTTCTGTAATACACATACTGACATTCTGTCAATAATTCTTAGCTTATGAAATCAGCTCATGTGATTTGCTCACTAATTACTGAAAAACTGTAACAATTATCAAAACAATACAAGGTCAAATTCAGTTTTTCTTATAAAAAGAATGTGAGTAATTGACTGTATATATAGAGAGAGTACACTGTAATGAAGAATAACTGAACAGTAATAGACTTGTAGGGACGAAGCTGGCTCTAGGTCAGCACAAAGCCTTCACAATGGTCGGGCTGTTAGAGACAACAGATTCTGTAGTAATGCCACTGAATATTCATAATTGAATAGATTTTATTTCACATTTACACATTAGCAAGAATATATACAATTTAAAAAAATCAGCCTTGCTGGAAAAAATCAGTTGGAAATGATCTATCCTAACTTGAGACACTGAGTATTAAAGCTATCGCCCTCTTTGATAGCTACAGCCTCTAAAAGTGCCTGCTTCTTCTGCATACTGCGAGATGACTCCAGTTCATACATAGTTGTCAAGTTGAAGAGAACACTCTCATGTAGGTAGTGTTTCGGGTCCTGCTGAACCATTCCTTCCAATTGCCGGAGGGAATCCTTCAGTTTTCCCAGATAAAGAAGACAAACAGCAGCATTGTTATTAGCCTAGAGAAAAATATATTGTAAATAAGTAACTAAATAAGTATATATATATGTATGTATGTATGTATTTACAAGTGATGAGAGAGAAGGGAAAAAAAAAGAAGTCTAGCATCTGGAGTTAGAAGAGATTTACTACACTAAGAATTACCATTTTGTGTGTGTGTGCAACTAAAATACATTATCAATCATACAATCCAATCCTTTTCTTGTTATTCTCAAGATTTATCCCATGCCAGTAGGACCTGCTGACTTCTAAGAGCTGACACTCTAAAAGACAGAGTCTAAAATGAAATAATAAATAGTATAGGACATTAGTCAGTTAATTTTGAAAGGCAATTGAAACAGATTTCAGAAACTATATGAGCCTCTGCATGCTGTCATTTTCATAGGGGTTTTTTAATGACTTCACTATAATTTCAGAAGTGTTTTTCTCTAGGGCTTACATATAGAAGATCCACATAAGCAACAGGAAGAAATTATCTTATTGCAAAGGCATCAACAACTGACCAGGTAAATTCAGCAGATAGGGCAGTCTAAATACATCATAAATGATCAAGTCAGGTCCATTTTCTTTTCCACACAAACCAGGTTTTTATGAGTTACCGAAAGATTCCCACAGTACAAAGTCATATAACACGTTTAGCAGCAGAAACTTTCACACTTTCTGAAAGCTGCAGATAAAGGAAGAACACAGCCTTTTTTAACAAATTCTTTTTCTCTCCCTTCAGGAAACCTTACTGATCTCGTGTGATTTATAATACACACTGTTTTACTACCTACAAAATGATGCAATTGATGTATTTCTTAAACTCAGTCCCCTCAGTCTTTAAATGGCCTTGGATCAGGCTATTGGGGGTAAGCTGTCTCTGTTCTCAGGAACATTTTTATATGACCATGCACTGAAAGCTGCCAAATGTAGAAACCCCAAAAGCAAGTGAAAAAGCTCTTCTTTGATCTCTTCTTGTGATGGGAATCCAAGGCTCTGATACGCAACGTGTTAAAAACATCATGTTTAAAATTACAATATCCCTTCAATGTTGTGTGAAATCAAGTTAATCTTATATACGTTGGCAGCTGCCACTTCTTTTTCTGACATGCACGTCTACACTAAAAACAGTGAATGCAAAAGAAAGTGCTTTTGCGAAGATCCTGTAAAACATAATGTTTTGGAATTTCTACATGCATGCCTAAGTATTCATGCCCTTCATACAGACTGGCTCTTAATTTCCCATCCCATTTTGTATCTTATCCTTACTAAAACCCCTTTGGCACACATGCCACATCCAATTTTTCTATAAAGCTCTAAGCATACTCTGGGTACTAATTAAATCCACGCATGAAGCATTACGAGAATAATTTAGGTGTTCATTATAAATGTAGCAATTTGGAGATTTACCACAGCATTTGATGAGTCGATCCTTAAAATTTCTGTGAAAAATCGATGAGCTTCTGCAAAATTATTCTGACCAAGGTGGAGAAATGCTCTAGAAAGTAAGTGACATATGAATGAGTTCTCCTCAAAAACCCAAGGTGATAATATATTTTAAAAAGAATGGATACCATTTTTTATTTTTCCTGTTATAGATGTGAGAGTTTCTGACATTTGCTCTTCACGGTGTAATTACAACCAGCAAGGAGACACTGATTTACAGACAAATGGAATGACAACTTGGATCATTTGGCTATTATATATTCTGCCTACCAAAGCAACAGTCTTCACTGTGTTCTTATTAATTTAAATGCAGATACTCTCTTCCCAGAATTATTTCTCTTCATGAAATTAGCCACGCTATATAATTTTCAGAGCACTTTTGAATAGTATTTTCTAAATATATTAAGCCAATGTGCTAACCATTACAAACTGAGTCCCCCATCATGCAGCTCGATTTACTACAATGTATTCCAGCATTTTTTGAAACTACCAGGTGGTAACTTTACTAGCAGATCTGATTGTAGGGTGAGGGCCCAAAATAGCTTCTCCTCTCCTAAGAGTTATTTATGCAAATGTGTATTGAAAAAGCAGAGTGAAAATACACAATGCCTGGAAGAATGAGAAAAAGCTTTGTAAAATCAACTGAAGGATCACAATTTCAATCCAGGATAATACGACTGTACCAAGTAATACGGATCTCCTGGGTCTATATGCCATTCAGTCTCACTTATGACAGATGTAGTTACATAAAAGAGAGAAAGAGAACAGGATTGTCTCAAGGGTAGTTTAATGCTCACAATGCATACTTTGCAAAAATGTATTTTAAAGTTTCATTTAGCTATTAAATTATCTACCTGTTCATTAAAACCATAATTTGGCTCTGTAGTCCATCCAATTTGTGAGTCACTTTCTCAACGTCTTGAAAATATTTTTCTGCGGTTTTTATGTCTCCAATCTAGACAGTAAAATCATAAGAAAGTTAGCACAATAAAAAGAAAAGACCTCCAGCCTGATTATATCTGTTAGAAAGGATAAGAACATGAAAACATATCAAAGTCTACTATCTAATTGTTTGGCACGAAGCTGAGTGGGTAACATCTGTTATCAAACAAGGTATTTGAAGAGCCATGTTAAGGTCATGAAAAGATCCCCAAAGGCAGGTGCAGTTTTATCTAAAGGCAGTGTTTCTCAGCTGTGGGTTGTGGAGCAGTCATGGATTGGATGGCAGGGCTGCCCCACCTCCTCATTTTGTTGTAACTCACTCCAGAGTTTATAAAAATTCGCTGAAAAGGAGAAAAGGTCAAAATTACTTCCAGTGAGACAGGGCGTTACTCTGCAGGAAGCAGAGAGACACTGCCCACAGGCAGGAGAACTGGAATACAGTAGCTGGTAGCTAGCGTAGGACCCATACTTGGTTAACCCACAGCTTACGGGTCATAGCCAGGGACCACAGGATGACTTCAGCGCATGAGAGCGAAACATGTCAAAAAACAATCCCCATGCAATGGGTCACTGAGGATACCGGGGAGACCATCCATTTGCAGACTGGAAGTGGCAAGTGGATCGTGCAGGCTGAAGGAACAGGGGATTTGAAAGCTGGCGTAAAGAGGAACAGATTTTATGGGAGAGGGGGGACGGGGAAGAGGATTCCTAGAAAGGAAAGGATATTTCACCTAAGGGTATGGCACATACATTGCTATTTGAGATGGAAAAAAAAAATCTTTGAAGAAGGCCCCTTTGGTAAATAAGTTTGGTTACATTTGGTAAATGTATGTTTCACAGAAGGATACGCTCATACTTTTGGTAAGATTTCACAGTAATTTCAGGCTGGAGAGATGGAAGGAGAAGAAAACTTATTACTGGGTAAAATAAATCTATCAAAAGGAGTAAACCTAAACTAGTTCAGGAGTGTAAAGCCATGGAAACCAGGCAGCCCTCAGGTGGGGAGATTCAGGGGACCCTCAAGAGATCACCTGTTTGTTCAAGGAGAGGATCAACATGACCAAAAATGTTTGTGACAAACGTGTTGAAGTCTTCTTAAAGCTCTCAGATAGGAAACTTATTCCAGAATTCTTACACACCCATAGTATTAAAAAATACACTCTAAGACTATCTTGCTGCATTTTTTACCCCAACTTTTTGTCCTAGCCATAGTGGTCAGCAAGAATACTACAACCCCTGTTTTTTAACAGCTTCTTACATACTTGAAAATTTTTATTGCACTTTCTCCTATGTTTCTTCTTCTAGAATGAGAATCAATTTTCAAGCGAATCAGTGTTCACCCCTTTCTCATAGCTAATGCTTTCTGGATTCTCTGATCATTCATGCTGTTCTTCTCTGAACTCTCTCCTGTTACTTCACATCCTCCCCAAGTGCCTGCTGATCTCCAACTAATCTCTCACCACCAGTGAGAATGGAAGAGTTACTTTATGTTTCACATATGAATATGAGGTTTGCTTTTATGACACAGTATTTTGGAAGTGTGATTTGTTTACCCATGTGTAGTTTGCTTACCCTTAGCCTAATTCCTTTCTACAGAACAGTATCTCGTTAGTTGCTTCCCATTTTATATTTGTGTATTACTCCCAGTCTTTGGTAGTATTTTGCCTTTGCTGTTTGAATCACAGCCAATTTAACATTTCAGTTTCTCAACTTGTCAAGATTATTTTGCATTCTGATCCTGCCCTTCATAGTGTCTGTACCACTCCCAGCTCGGTACATTTTACAAGCACATTTCTAATTTCATCGTACAAGCACCTAACTGAAAAATAAAAACACTGCAAACCCCAAAGGGATCCTTGTGGAAAAGATCATCTAGCAAGTCTTTCTAGGCTTCCAGTGAATGACTTTCCCAGTGCACTTTTCAGACACGGCAAACGTCCATTTTAAAGTTTCATTTAGATTTCTTCCCAATTTGCTTATGGGAGTATCATAGTGGCAGTATCCTGGTACTGCTTTACCTCTAACCACAAGACCACTTCCTTGATAACATAAAGAAATTATTATTCTTTACATTTAGGGGATGATTAAAATTGCACTCAAAGATGCAACTGTCTACCAAAGCATTTATGGAATACCCACTAATACTCCAGCTAATTAAACAGATGCATTTCTCCCATATGTACATAACTGGACTCAAACAAAACAAACATTTTTCATTGTAAAAACTTATACATTCAGTTATAATGACACAAGTTACAATCTTTCCATACATAAAGGTGTAAACCACCAAGAAAATAGTTCCTTTTAGCTACAGGATAATGCTGGCTCAAGCGCAAATTAATCTGACCTTGAATATTTTTAGCCTGGAAACTAGAAGGAAGCCCCTAACCATGAGAATAATCCACTTCTAAAGCAAACTACCAGTTTGCTCCACTGGGAGCTTGATGAGTCTAAATCTAATATGCTTTGAAATTAACCACACCCTATTTGTGACCATGAAGAGTTCTCATTTCTTAGCAGCATCTTGTATCTTCTCAGCAAAGATGCCAAACTTCTAATTCTCATTTTTCCCACTAAGGGGAAACCGTTTACATTTTTTTTTGGCAGAACATTTAAAAGAAATAATTAGTTTTAATTAGTCATTAAAATATTAAATATTTAAAGTGGTGGTCTTCACTTAATTTTATTTAACTTAGTTCAGAAAACATGACTTCAGTATCTAACAATAATTAGCACTTTGAACAGAAATGAAAATTCCTCTGTTAACCTCAAATAATCATATCTTCTAACAAGGACCCTCCAATATTATATGTGCTTTATTTTACTGTTTGTCTGGCAACCAAAATTATTTTTCTTAAGTACTCCTAGGGTTTATTTATTGCTTTTAATTCTTTTTTTGCAGCAATCTATTGCAGAGGGTAACGTCAGACAGCTTTCCGCTTTCTAAATTCTTTGATGTAGTTATTTAAATGGTGATTTTAGATAGGTCAGCCAGCAAGCAGAGTCTATTAGCAACATACAATAATATCCTCCAGACTAAACTGTATTCATTGTTTTCCCATTTCATGTGAATTTCTGTTTTACAGGTCAGGTGATTGCTGACAGAATTACAGGGCTTCTGAAAATTTATCTGCGATAAACTCTGTCTTTTCCTGCATTCTCCATTTCTCTCACCCTCATTTCCCACTTACGTTAAGGTAACAGCTAAAGGCCGTACATCAGATCTAGGCCTTTTTATGTCCCACTATACGTGAAGATAAAGAAGACCTGGTGTCTTAAAATAGTAAGCTCAATTTAACTAAGAAAAATATCACATACAAAGTAAGGTTTTATATGTTGAAAAAGGGTACCTTTTTTTCTATTTAACTCCTGAACTTACACTTCATTCTACATTATTGCCGTGTTTCATATGCATGATGTCTATTGTCAAACAGTATCTGTGACTGATAAGCAGCTAAAACCTGGCTCCTGTGTGCCTCTCTTGGATAATGTTCAAAGTTAAGAGAACAGTCTGTGATTATTTGGGAACCACTACCTCTTTTTGAGAAGCTGTGACATTTGAATACGAGAAAATTGCTTTCCCATTTTACCTGGTTTATTTTTTTCAGAGCGCCTCATCAACAGTGCACACATACCGCACAGTGGTCTTACCGAAATGATGATGCCCTGCCCTACAACACATTTCTCTTTCTTTGATTTGAACTTCTTGGTTCTGTTTGCCTGCACAGTGATTATTTCTCTTAATACATCAAAATGGTGCATCTATTGCAACAGTACCATCCAGACAGAGCTGAAGATTTGTCACAAAAAAAAGACAATGTGCCAGACAATAAAAATTTATCTACTTAAGGTGCTAGAGGAAAGGAAAACATTTGAATTTAGAAGTGACGCTTTTTAGTAACTACTATCTAGGATCACATGAAAATATCAAGGGCTCCTCATACTCCCTTTTTCTATGTCCGGTTCTGACAGTAAAACCACTAAATACTAAAGTCCTGTTGTCACAGCCAACACTGTGGAGGTCAATGACTTCAAATGACTCTGAACGGAGCCTGCAAACACCACTTTTGAAATTGGGTGGACGTAATTCTTTCCAAAGTTAGGAGAAGCTTTCCTCCTGAGAGTGAAAATTTTTCTATAGCAAACTGAGCTACTAACAGACTGGAGAGTGCAACACTAGGGCAGACACCCTTGTCAGCAAGGCAGTACCAGTAACGTACCCAGTCATTTTCCCAGTAAGACCAGAACTATTAATAACTTGTATTTCCAATAGTATGATGCATCTTTACAGTACCATTCTTTAATATGCATTATTGCTAGCTTGCCTATTTAGGAAATAATTAATGCACATAGCCAATATCAGAAAATTGCTCTACAGTGATGGAGATCCGCTTTAAATCAGAGACTTTCGAAGACAAACATCTCTACCACACCATGGAAACACATTCCTGCTGAGAACCAAAAATCCATAACTGAGTTTGAATGACATTCTATGATTTCAAGCAAACAATATTAATGATTTAATTATCTATCAAGAGTAAATTATTCCATTTCAATATAATTTTATAACATGAATGCCATAAATAAGATTGTTTATAAATACTTGACAACTCAAAATTAGATTTATAATAAATAATAAAAGGAAGTAGATAAAAAAGGAAAAGTTTGAAATAACAGTATCAGAAATATGAACTGCAAAAAACTGAGATACTAAAAATTAAAACAAGCAGATACTAATTATTTAGAAGCATCATTTTCTGATAAAGTTTTACTGTACTTTTTTACTTAATGTGGTAAGTATATAGCTACATGGAAATATATTATACTTGTGCAGTCCTGTTTTTTCTTTTAATGTGCCCTCCCCTGTCTTCTTGGGGATATAACCTGGACAAAAGAAGGAAACTCTCAATTTTTTTCAAGATGAAGATGGCAGACATACAGTGTGACTGAGAGCTGCATGCAGTTTGAGGCAGTGGGAAATGAGATTTTTAGTGAAATTCTGGCTCACTGAAGTCAATGGCAGCTTTACCATTAGTTTTAGAGAAAGCAGAATGTTGCTCTTTGATTAAATCATTAGCATAATTTTCTACGGCATGTTCTTTGTTCGCTAATGTAAATGCAAGTACTTTTAATATTATAGGTGCTTTATATCCTAACTTTATCTAGTATCACGTGGAACAAAGGGGTTTTTTATGACCATTGCCTCTACAGTTTGATACATGCCCTACAAAAACAGCTATAGTTTTAAATGCAACAATTATTCACTACATAGCTGTCAATATTACCTAGCAGATATAGAATAAAATGCATACCTGAAGGAAAATCCTTCCAATTCCACTCAACAGCTGAGGCTCTTGCTGTGGGTAATATTTGATGACGGTGTGATAAGCATCTACAGCAAGCACGTAGTCCTAAGGGGTGAAAAGAACGTGTCCAGATATTTAAGCTCAGCATTCCTCAGCCTATAGATTGCTTTCTTTTTAAAGACATATTCAAGCAGAATTAAAGTAATTGCAACTTGTCAATGGGACAGAATTTCTACCTATCACCCTAGGCACTAGTAGCTGACTATATTGGTCTTTTCTCAGTTATACTGGAACTGCATACACAGGGAATCTTCCTTTTTTTTTTTTTCTTGCAAACTAGATCATATTCTGTTTGTAGCTAAATGCCAAGAACAAAAAATGTGAACACTTACTCTTTAGCACAGATTATAAAAGCCTTCTGTGTGACTGGGGTATACATACTTGAGAAGCATCTCATGTTTCAAATATTGTATCATTTACTTGGTTTAACAAACTATGTTCTGAAGCTTGTGCACATGCTCTTAATATGTGAAAAATACAGTGTGTCAGAAGCTGCAATTCATGCACGTTTTCAGATGACAAACTAGCACTACTGCCAAGGGAAGCACCACCTTTTCCATCCTTCCACCCAAACCCTCATTCCCTTCTACCATACCGCATAAAAGCAAAATGAACAGGTAATCTAAATAGAAAACTGATTTGGGCTAAAACTAAGTAAGGGGTGGGCTGGTTCTGAACTCCAGGAAGCTTTGCAAGTGATCTTCCCCCCCCCTCCGCCCTCCCCCCCCCCCCCCCCCAAAGATCGTGCTGGCAAGTGGCAGCTCTGAGATCTGCCTGCTCAAGATGCAGTGCAACCGTACCCTCCAGATACTGACCAGTGACAGAGGATTAAACAAAATCACGGTCTCATTTCTCACAGGAAAGGAATGCCTATGTGAGTGGTTACTGCAGTTGAGCTGTTAAACAGCAATAATTCAATGACTTTTAGAGCCTGGCTACATGGCGTTTGGCAGGCATACAGGAGAAACTCTGCCCGTGCTGTAAGCTGAGTGGCAGACAGGCAGTACGGACATTCACAGGGCACAGGGTTGCGCCAGCCTCAGCTATACTGTCTGGGAGCGATCCAGGGCAGAGGCAGAGAAAGCTTGCATTTCCTTGTAAAAGCCAGGCGAAGACAGAAGACTCTCTGTGCTGTACTTATTTGGTGATTCCTGACAGTCCTGCCCTTCAGCTTAACAGAAGAATTTGTGGTGGGTGTTAGGAAGCAAAAGACATCAAAGAATAATCTTTCAAAACTGCACAGACACCTTGGGATACTCTCTACCCTACCATTTTTCTTGGTCAAATTACAGTACTCATTTAATTTGTCACTAATGTGATCACAGCTACTGGTAAAGGTACTTTTTCTTCATCTCCTGCTTAGTCTGAGGCAGCAATGTGCCCCAGGTACAATTAATTTCTTTTCCTGAGGTCACACTTAAAACGATTGAACCCTACTTGACCTGCGCACCAGGTCCCCATTTAGAACATACTAATTGTTTCATATGCACAAAAAAATCCAGAGGTGTCTTTGGAGTCTGATCTGTATATGAGAAAATTACATGTCCTATAATAGTAGAGGCCGACTTACACAGCCTGGGAGGCACCCTGCAAGACCCTTCTTTTGCAAACAACTTGTATACTGTGGGTATAATGATTAATTCTGAACAGTTAATGATTAACATTTAGAGTTTATTCCAATTCTAATATGCCATGCCATGCCATGCTCATGCTTATTATTGGTAATGGAAAGAGTTGAGAGCAAAGACAACAGACCATATACACAAAAATATATTTATTTAAATTCCGATTTATTTAGCATTCAGAACTCAAATGTGAGGAAATTTATGCTACCAAAATTTTTCATAAATTTAAGATTTAGGAAAATTTCACTTTTCACTGTAACAGTTCTCACTAAAGGACTTCACTGATCATGGAGTCTCACTGTGTTAGGCAGGCATAAAAAACTTGGAATAGGGACCCTCTGAACTGGGTCCTTAGAGGAAGCCCAGCCACACTTGTATTAGCTATTAATACCTGCAAGAATGTCATTTATAAAATCTGAAGGATTGTCTATGACTGTGAATTTTATCGCTTTAAGCATAAAATGTGCTCACTGGAGAAATATTTTTTTTATATTAAATTCTAGCTTTTGTGCTCAGTATCTTCCATTCTGTGGTCTAAAGCTGCCCCTTACCCAGCGCTCAGTCTCATGCTACACAACAAGGATGTGTAGCACAACCACGAGGGATGGAGGCTTTAGTCGCATCCCCAAACTGATGTAGAAACAACTCCCAGGAGATCATGCAGTTAAGCTGATAGAAAAGTGCTTCTGTCAGCTTAGTTTACAGCTTAGCATGATTTGACTGCAGAAAAGTCTCGGCCAGAAGCAGCTGCACGAGGGGGCACTGTTTGCACAATTATAACACCACGAGCTCCCTAGTGCAGGTAGTAGCCAGCCTTGGTAGGAACAAGCAGCCAAATAATGTCTTGGAGGTCCACTTCAGAGGGGCTTCATGCCTAGTCAGGCAAACATACCCTCCTCCCCTTTTGCATTCCTATCAAGTGACTGTACATCACCATATGCGTTGTAACTAGGAGTATGTAAACATTCACACCTCCTAAAATGTGAGAGTGGAGGTGAAGCATTAAGAGTACACACTGTATTCGTGGATATGGCACCCTGTTTCCATATGACAGCACAGTACATAGCATCTGTGCTCATCTACCCCATGCCTTGCAGTACCTATCACAGGAATGGGACCCATTTCTTCCAGATGACGACAAGAGACTAAGTTACAGACGTCCAAAGCCACCCTAAGCATAGGCAAGGATGGCCCCAGGATGAAACTGTAAAACATCATCACAATATCCAGGCTTGCTTCTAAATACAACCTCATTTTGTAGTTACTCCAGGATCCCACAGTGAGTTTTATATGCATTTACTCTTCCCCTCACACTATCATGGAAGCAGTAGTAGACTTCTAGAGTATCCTACATGTGATACAGAATGATACTATGCCATAATAGGTTATGAAAGCATCTTATCTGACAGTTTCTTCTGAAGGAGCATATTGTAAAGTAGATGAAATTTGCTCTCATTTACTAAAGACTTTGTTTTCATTCCCAGCTTTGCTAATGTGACACGGTAAAGAAAAATTGTCTGCGAAAATGATAAATAGGCACTCTCCCAGAGGAGCAAAGTCTTGGTTGACAGAGGTTGTGGTTGTGAGGAGTAAGACATATTAGGTACTGCCAGTAAAAACCCAGCTTTGGGTTTACAGCTTGTGATCTTAAGACTTAAAGGATGGGGTTGATGTATTGTCTTGGTCTTTAATTTCTAAAGATTGCGAGCCTTCAGATTTTCCACAACTTCACAAAAAAATCCCAAAAGAAGGACTGAAGTTACACAATCCAGGATATGAATAAGAGTTGGTCCATTGTTTTATAATTCAGTATCTCTTTTACTAGGAAAATTTGGAGCTAACATTAAATATATTCATCCAAAATACTTCTAGTAAGACATTGGATCTACCTGCACAACAATGGCAAGTGGGGTTTGTTTTTCCTTTGCTGCACTGCAGTATAACTGTATTTCCCTTAATAATCACTGCATTATACATCTTCATGTTTCACTCACCACCACCTTAAGTACTTAAAATATTAATTATGAGATATTTAGAAATAAGCATAAATGACCATGATGTATAGAATGCTGGGAGTAGGTTCAATAAATCCTAGAGTAAAATCAGCTATAGTTACACAAAGTGTATAGCTCGTAAATACTGTATTTTGGGAAGAGAGGACAGAGATATCTAGTGCACTTGTGGAATGGTTACGAAAGCAGAGATTCACAGTGTTACGAATCCATAAGAGCAGTACTGCAGCACAGTTAGGCAAAGGACAGGATGATTCATGCAGCCTTTCTCCTTTAAATTATAGTGGAACCAAAGTCCTTAGGCATCAGTCGCTTGCTTCATTAGCACAAGCTGTTGCCTCCTTCTTTGTACAGTTTTAATTGTATTAGACCTAAATTAAAATAAATTCTAATGCTTTTGTTTTTACAAAGGACAAGTTCTACAAAAGCTAAGACAACACTGAAAAAAGAAAAATCTAAAAAGTGCAAAATGTGCCTTTAATTAGAGTGCATTTATAATATATATGGAAAGTACTTAAGTGTTTATTCCTCAGAGAGGTAAAAGTCTGGTAAGATAATGTCAAAAGCGATTTTAGCTCAGATGAAAAGAACTTAAAAAGTTTTCAAGACACTTCCATGGTGATTTAGTAAAATGACAGACATTTTGCAATTAGATTGCTGAAATGAAGCAATGCACATCATCAGTTGCATTTTAAATGAATATTCATTCCCTCATGCTGCTATATTCAGGGTACGCTTCCACAGTGACTTAAGCCCACAGTTCTTGTAAATAGAAGTCTACAGTGACACATTACGTGGTCTCCCCTTCCCTTCCTGCTGTATTTCCACCTCCTCCCTCAAGTTGTCCTTGTTCACGTGAAATGGGAAAAGCCGATACAGTTGATATGACTGAGATCCACCATTTCTTTGTTTCTGTCACTTGGTTAAGTCCAAAAGTGGTACACAGAAGGAAACTAGAATACATTTAAGAAAGGTTGCACAAAGAAAAGACCATATAATAAGACTGCCTTAAACTGCAACTGAACTGTGTCATCGCTCACACAGATAAAGGGACACAGCAGGCAGGATTCTGTACCTAGGAAAGATAGTCCCTGGGTAAATGAGATGTGTGATTAATTTCCTGTTCCACTATATGCTTCCTGTGCAAGTCTGGGTGAATCACTTCTTTGCACCTCACTCACTACCTCCAAAACAATATACCCTTCTACCTCAAAAATGTAATGAGATGTTTAGTTATGAAACTAGTGAGGCCATATTTAAAAAGACAAAAATCACTGAGCTACATAAACAGAATTCCTTGAGTCGGAGAAGTAATGCAGAGGAGAGATGACATGGAATAAACCTAATTAGAGTTGAGGATAACTGAAGTAGATTTAAATAGTTATAGGCCCAACATCTAATCAAAGTCCTTTTTATTTTCAAGAGTCAATCCTGACAAGATTGTTCCCTATTAAATACTACTGAAGTTTTTTGGCCAAAGAGAGAGGTTAGTAAAAATAAGATTAACAGTTCTTCTTTTTTTATACCAATGTCACACAGTTTTACTTTAATCAATGATTATTATTATTTACTAATAGCACAAGCTATTATTCCATTCACCTAATAGTACTTGGGGACCAAATATGACCATATTGCAATATTGTAAATGTTCACTAGATGGCAACAGATGGCACTGACTTAGAGAATGAAATCAGCTGGGTTTTTTTTTAAAATTACATACACTTGAAATACTTGAATAAAAACAAATGCAGTTTTAAAAGTGTATTACACAACAGCAAAAAATTATAAATATGTGGAATTCTGTTCAGTTAATATAATTGTTGGTAGGAGAATTAACAAAAGTGTGTTTTAAAAATTATTTGAAGAAATAGTTTCATACTGAATACTCTAGAAGGTGGAGAAGATAATTATAGCATTGCTGCATGTTAGAACAGTCTTAAAATTTATTAAATTTATAAATAACCAATATAACTCTCTCACAGATGATCTGTCACATAAGCAGAAAAATTAACTTCATGTACTACTCTGATTTTACTGCAACATGACTATGTTTGATAAATCTTTCTTAAAAACTCTCTACTCCTCCATATAGGGATATTTCTGAAAACTGAGACTCACAACTACACCATAGCCAATGCACTGAAATGCAAATTTCAGATGGAAGTAATTACGCATTAACATGCAGTTGTGAGTAACCTGGAAGTTATTGTGAACTATATATTTCTAACTTAACAGCTCTGAGACCGGCTCTAAATACAATTGGTCTTAAGAAATATCTGAGCTGCAGTATTTCTGAAGTACCATTTCCAAAAAGGTGATAATCTCTATACACAAATCTATTACTAGAAGAAAATAGCACTAAGAGGACCAAACCAAAAGAAAGGTGAGAACTGTGCACGCGTGTGGATTTGTGTGTACACGACAAGAAAAACACTGAAAGTGTTAGAAGTGAACTTCTTGGAAAAAATATATTGCCAGCATTTTTTAATTTATATATTCTACTTTGTGTGGGATGGCAACTCATGCTTTTCTCCACTTGCTTTTGGAAAAAGAAAGTTCCTTAAAAACTGAACCTACATCAAGTACCTACTTTAAAACACAAATGCTAATACTAATTCTTAAAAATACCTCATAATTTAATGGACAACTATTTCTATTCAAGACAGAAATGTTCTGATCGCAGTATCACTATGAATAAAAATTTCTGTTTTCCCTAATTCTCATAAAAAGGATATTCCATTTCATGTAAAGCAGTATTTGGATAACGATCTTATCTAAAAAATGCATGCTTTTTCAGGTATTGTAATATTAAAAATGGAGCCCCATTTGGGAAGTAGCTTAGGGAACATCAGAGGGTCAGGTTTGTCATGACCTTGGGCAAAGAGCAGGGAGGAGGGAGTGCAAATCTGCACTGGCCTGTGCAGATTATACTGCTGGCAGCTCTGCTCTGTGGCTGTTGCTACTAATTGATTTGTGAAGTACAGTTAAGCTCAGGCTAACAGCAGTTTGTTGCAAGCTCAGAATGGCAATACCCCTATTTCCCTGACCGTGAGGTGAACGGCAGAAGTTTTATTTCTACTTCCTGAACACAAGGAGAAGCTAAGACTGTTGCACCAAAATGGAGTAGGATTGCTTAAAAAGCAAGGAGGAAACAAGGGAAAAAAAATCAACAGTGGAAGCTAGTTACTTTTGCTTTTATTCCTTTATCTTCCCCCCCCTACCCACTAGTGAGGATTTAAACTTGAAAGATGGTATCTTACAATTGAGATAAGTTGACAAGGGAGGATGTATTTAGATGTTCTGGATCTTCATCATATACAAAGGCTACAGTATTATTAATCCTCAGAAACAGAGCAACATTTCTAGTGCACAGTTTGAAAAAGACAGAGCACATAATTGCTTTTAATTACAGCATTTAGTTAAGTGTTTGAAAAATTCAATTTAAAAATGCAAATTCTGTATTGTTATTGCATGTTCTCCAGGATGATTTGGGGAGAAATAAGTACAGATATGTTCCCAAAGAACATTACTGCAAATGGTTATCTATTAAATAAGACATTATTAAGTCTAATTAATTCTTCACTAAGCAAAACCTCCATGTACAGTCAGGTAGTCTTCCCTTATCTATGCACCAGTAATTCTCTTGCACTTTCTCTGACATTCTATTCTGAAATATACGGTACCTCTGCAGTTGCTGCCACCCACGTACCTTCATCATTAGCAGACAGTTTGCCATGGAGTACATCACCCGGCCCAGACGTGACCTCCACAGCTGAACAGAGGCTGCAAAATAAGAGCAGCTTGTGAATTTGCACAAATAAATTAGAGGTTCGTTCTTGCCACCAATTATTGGTCCTATGAATTACGATTTTGAAAGATCCCCCTCGTTAACACCACCGGGTTTTAGCCCAGAATTTTTAATTCTCAGCCATGCTGCACCATGAGACAGAAAATTCTGCATCTCTCTGAGGGAACTGCTTGAACAGCTCTAGGGACCATACACGATGCAACAACGCAGAGAAATAGACAGCCACTCAGCTTTGAGCTCAGGCCAAATATTAAATGCTAAAAGAAGCCACACATTTTCCAATATCAGAACAAAAGGTGCATAAAAAGATTCAAGTGATAACAAGCATCAGTTTAAAAACATGTAATCTACAGCATTAAATGTGATAAACTCAAAAAAATCAAACATAGCTAAAATGTCATTTCAGAGCCAAAACATGCAGGGTGAGAACTGTCTGAGCCTGGGACTGTTCGTGCTTGCCTCTGGCTTAGAGATACGCTGGAAAAATCTGCCAAGCCTGTCTGCTTTCCCCATGCTCCTGGAGCTTGCAGGCATTAAAAGCTGCAGCAGCAGATCTCTCTCTTGCTTTGCAGACAGACTCCTGATGTTGTAAGAGAATGGTTCACACAGATCCTTATTTCCTCTTGCGTTACAGTACCATAGATCAGAGCTAGAAATATTCCTCTAATCCTCAAAAGTAAACATTAGGAGTATTAATTTAATACATTTGGAAAATAAATGTATCTCAGTCAATCAGCTGTCAAGGTCAGTGTAATGATTTGAGAAGGGGAGAGAAAAGGGAGAAGAGGCAATTTCAATGAGATTGTGATAACTGAGACCACTTATTTGTATCAATAATGTAGTCTCTGATGAAAGCATGGCAGGTCACATAGGTAATACTTTCAGCACACTAAAGGCCATTACAAGTAAGAGAGCTTGGTGAAATGTCTACTCCCCTTCCTAAAAAGAAAAAACCCTTCAATCCTCTCCAACAACAAAAAATAAAAAGCAAAAGTCCTTCAATCCTCTCCAACAACAAAACAAAAAATATTTGGGAATATTCCCAAATTATCTTTGCCAAAAGAGGGGCATAATGTGGGGCCCAAGACTGAACCCAGTATCTCATACACCGTACGTTAAAATCATTCATTACTTCTAGCTTTTGTTTTAAAATTTCCCCCTTGACCACACATCCCTACTGCTATTAATGGAGAGGATGATGTAAACCATGGGCAAATATGTTATGATACTTTTCTGTTTTTCTTTGTGGGTGTCTGTAAAACCTGGACATAATTATAGAGAATGATAGAATTGTTTAGCTTGGAAAAGACCTTTAAGATCATCAAGTCCAACCGTTAACCTGGCACTGCCAACTCCACCACTAAACCATGTCCCTAAGCACCACATCTACACATCTTTTAAATACCTCCCAGGGATGGTAACTCAACCACTTCCCTGGGCAGCCTGTTCCAGTGACTGACAATCCTAATATCCAATCTAAACCTCCCCTGGCATAACTTGAGGCCATTTCCTCTTGTCCTGTCGCTTGTTACTTGAGAGAAGAGACCAACACCCACCTGGCTACAACCTCCTTTCAGGTAGTTGTAGAGGGCGATAAGGTCTCCCCTCAGCCTCCTCTTCTCCAGGCTAAACAACCCCAGTTCCCTCAGACGCTCCTCATAAGACTTGTGCTCTAGACCCTTCACCAACTTCATTGCCCTTCTCTTGGACACGCTCCAGCACCTCAATGTCCTTCTTGTAGTGAGGGGCCCAAAACTGAACACAGCACTCAAGGTGTGGCCTCACCAGTGCCGAGTACAGGGGGACAATCACTTCCCTAGTCCTGCTGGCCACACTATTGCTGATACAAGCCAGGATGCTGCTGGCCTTCTTGGCCACCTGGGCACACTGCTGGCTCATATTCATCCGGCTGTCAACCAGCACCCCCAGGTCCTTTTCTGCCAGGCAGCTTTCCAGCCACTCATCCCCAAGCCTGTAGCGTTGCCTGGGGTTGTTGTGACCCAAGTGCAGGACCCGGCACTTGACCTCGTTGAACCTCATACCGTTGGCTTCGGCCCATCGATCCAGCCTGTGCAGATCCCTCTGTAGACCCTTCCTACTCTCAAGCAGATCAACACTCCCACCCAACTTGGTGTTGCCTACAAACTTACTGAGGCTGCACTCAACCCCCTTGTCCAGATCACTGATGAAGATATCAAAGATAACTGGCCCCAGTACTGAGCCCTGGGGAACACGACTTGTGACTGGCTGCCAACTGGATTTAACTCCATTCACCACAACTCTTTGGGCCTGGCTATCCAGCCAGTTTCTACAGGACAGTGCTGTGGGAAACAGTGTCAAAGGCTTTACTAAAGTCTGGGTAGACAACATCCAGAGCCTTTCCCTCACCTTGTCATAGAAGGAGATCAGGCTAGTCAAGCAGGACCTGCCCTTCATGAACCCATGCTGACTGGGTCTGACCCCCTGCTTGTCCCGTACATGCCACATGATGGCACTCAAGATGATCTGCTCCATAACCTTCCCTGGCACCGAGGTCAGACTGACAGACCTGCAGTTCCCCAGATCCTCCTTCTGGCCCTTCTTGCGGATGGACAACACATTGGCTAACCTCCAGTCAACTGAGACCTCCCTGGTTAGCCAGGACTGCTGGTAAATGATGGAAAGTGGCTTGGTGAGCTCTTCTCCCAGCTCCCTCAGTACCCTTGGGTGGATCCCATCTGGTCCCATAGATCTGTGTGTGTCTGAGTGGTGTAGCAGGTCACTAACCAGTTCTCCTTGGATTATAGGGGCTTCATTCTACTCCCTTTCCCTGTCTTCCAGTGCAGGGAGTTGGGTATCCAGAGAACAACTGGTCTTACTGCTAAAGACTGAGGCAAAGAAGGCATCAAGTACATCAGCACTTTCCTCAGCCTTTGTCACTATGTTTCCCCCCCACATCCAATAAAGGAAGGAGATTCTCCTTAGTCCTCCTTTTGCTGCTAATGTATTTATAGAAACATTTATTATTGTCTTTTATGACAGTAGCCAGATTAAGTTTCAGCTGGACTTCTAATTTTCTCCCTGCATAATCTCATGACATCCTTGTAGTCCTCCTGAGTTGCCCACCCTTTCTTCCAAAGTCCATAAGCTCTCCTTTTTTTCCCGAGTTCCAGCCAAACCTCTCTGTTCAGCCAGGCCAGTGGTCTTCCCTGCTGGCTCATCTTTTGGCGCATGGGAACGGTCTGCTCCTGCGCCTTTAAGATTGCTTTCTTTAAGAATGTCCATCCTTCCTGGACTCCTTTGCCCTTCAGCACTGCCTCCCATGGCACTCTGTCAACCAGGCTCCTGAACAGGTTAAAGTCTGCCCTCCAGAGGTCCAAGGTGGCAGTTCTGCTGACCCCCCCTCCTTACTTCTCCAAGAATCAAAAACTATTGTTTCATGATAACTATGCCCAAGACAGCCCCCAACCATCACATCACCCACAAGTCCTTCCCTCTTCGTGAACAAAAGGTCCAGCAGGACGCCTTCCTTAGTTGACTCACACACTCTTATCTTCCTCACACTCCAGCAAGCTGGAACCTGCCACATGGATCTCCATCCCCTATCTCCACTGAGACAGCAGACTGAAGGACCTCACTAGCACACCATCCTTCACACATTGGTGTCCTGCCCCCATGCTTATCTCTAGCAGCCTGGTTTTACCCCTTTCCTCCTTCAAATCTAGTTTAAAGCTCTTTCAATAAGCACTGCTAACTCCTGTGCAAAGATCTTTTTCCCTCTTTGAAACAGTTGTACCCTGGCAACCTGGCTGCCAGCAGGCCTGGTGTCATGTACACCAATCCATGATCAAAAACCCCAAAATTCTGCCAGTGACACCAGGCTCAGAGCCAGATATTGAACTGCTAGCTCTTCTTGTTTCTCCCTTCATCATTCCCTGCAACTGGAAGGACAGAGGAGAACACTACTTGTGCTCCTGATCCTTTAACCAGTCGTCCCAAGGCCCTGAAGTCTCTCTTGATTGCTCTGACTTCTTGTTGCAACTTCATCACTGCCTAAATAACTCTCCTGTATTATTTCACTTATGTTAATCTCTCCTTTTTGCATGTACTTATAGTTTGGTAACCACGTTCAGCTTTTTAAGACTTAGGTGACAACAAATTAGATGCTGATTTCTGAAGTGGAGACATCTAGGTTTCCTGTTAACAATCCAATAGCACCAGCTACGGTTCTGAAAAAGGACTGCAAAGATGACAGACGTGATGTCTTCAGTCTGTGCTATAAACTGAACAGGAACCTGAACTGGAAATTGGGTAGCCCTGTGGGATGAAGCTTCTTAGCACTGGCAGAAAAGGGTTAAAGAAAAACTGCAAGGCAGTAAACCAAATCGAAAACCCAGCAGCTGATCACTGTATGTTACTGAAATGCCTGAAACTCACTCTGCAGGCCAACACAGCTATGCTTCCGCTCTAAGCATTTGTTTTCCCTTGTTATTTATCAAGGACTCCATACTCCACACCGCTATTCATTTCAATAGGAGCTCTGTGCACTGAGAAGTTGCAAATTTGGCATCTTATAGAATGCATTACCAGGCAAGTGGTGCAATGCTAAACCTCTCTGCCTATTGAAAAACTGGCAAATGAGGCACTCTGTTCCAGACTAAAGGAGATGTACATGATAAGTCGATCAGTGTGGCACCTTCTTACACCGGCAATAAGGAAATTACATACTAAGCATAATCCCCATAATGAATTAAGGCTGTCTTCACATAAAGTTAATAAGGTTTGCTTCAGCTAGTCTAACATGAAAAAAAACCCAACAAACCCATTATCAGCCTCCTGGAGCTCCAAATGCAGCGAAGACGCAGACAGGGAGCAGACCTGGCTGACCTCCACAGACAATAGCAGTCAACAGTCTGCAAAAGTCCCACAGGCTTTTTGGCAGTCTTAAACCTACAGGCAGCTGCACAGTAGACATATGAAGATCTCTCCAAATTTTCAGCAGCCTTGTTCCTTGGTAACTACTAGCTGCTGCTTTTCTAACTACGCCTCCTCCTGAGCTCAGCTCAGCTCTAAAGCAGCAGCAGAGAGGAAAAGCAAGGAGCCATAAACACGAGTGAGGCAGACTGCAGGACACAGGATTATGACAGCTAGGAAAAAGTCCTTGTACCTTAAAGGAGAATCAGTGTCTTGGTTTTAAAGGGGTAAAAAGAATGTGGGGATAATAAAGACAAAAATGAGGGTAGAAAGGGGATAACAGGGTATGTTGGGTTTGCATGGCAAGGTTTTGGTAGCGGGGGGCAGGGAGGGCCTACAGGGGTGGCTTCTGTGAGAAGCTGCTAGAAGCTCCCCCTGTGTCTGATAGAGCCAATGCCAGCCGGCTCCAAGACGGACCTGCCGCTGGCCAAGGCCAAGCCAATCAGCACCTCTGTGATAACATATTTAAGAAGAAGAAAAAACCAGTTAGAGAGAGCTTTTGCAGCCGGAGAGAGGAGTGAGAAGATGTGAGAAACTCTGCAGACACCAAGGTCAGTGAAGATGGAGGGGGAGGAGGAGCTCCAGGTGCCGGAGCAGAGATCCCCCTGCAGCCCGTGGTGAAGGCCATGGTGAAGCAGGCTGTCCCCCTGCAGCCCATGGAGGAAGGATGAGGGGGTGTAGAGATTCCACCTGCAGCCCATGGAGGACCCCACACCAGAGCAGGTGGAGGCACCTGGAGGAGGCTGTGGCCTGTGGGAAGCCCATGCTGGAGCAAGCTCATGGCGGGACCTGTGGACCCATGGAGAGAGGAGCCCACACCAGAGCAGGTTTGCTGGCAGGACTTGTGACCCCGTGGGGGACCCACACTGGAGCAGTTTGCTCCTGAAGGTCTGCACCCCATGGAAGAGACCACGCTGGAGCAGTTCGTGAAGGACTGTAGCCCGTGGGAGAGACTCACGTTGCAGAAGTTCATGAAGGACTGTCTCCCATGAGAGGGACTCCATGCTGGAGCAGGGGAACCCTCCCCCTGAGGATGAAGAAGCGGCAGAAACACCGTGTGATGAACTGACCATAACCCCCATTCCCCGTCCCCCTGTGCTGCTGAGGGGGGGCAGAGGTTGAAGCTGGGAGTGAAGTTGAGCCTGGGAAGATGGGAGGGGTGGGGGGAGGTGTTTTAAGAGTTGATTTTATTTCTCATTCCTCTACTTTGTTTTGCTTAGTAATAAATTAGATGAATTCCCTCTCTAAGTTCGGTCTGTTTTGCTCGTGACGATAATTAGTGAGTGATCTCTCCCTGTCCTTATCTCGACCCACAAGCTTTTCGTTACACTTTTTCTCCCCTGTCTAGTGAATGAGGGGAGTGAGAGAGCGGCTCTGGTGGGCACCTGGCCCCCAGCCAGGGTCAACCCACCACACAGGGAAAAGTAGGTAGGAGAACAGAAGCAAGAAAAATAGTAGATAGAAGGACAGAAGAACAGAAACTCCTGGAACGCTGTGGATAAATCTTCAATATCAGATTATTTATCTTCTTCCTAACGCCTTTGAGAAAAGCAGTAAATGAATTCATTTAATTGTATTTGCAAATGCCTTTATGGTATATGCTGCTCACACGTGTGTAAATTTTTTAGGTCCTATCTAGATGGTGTATTAAGTAAAGTACAATAACACATTAAAGTTGCTTTACATCCTGTTAATTTGAAGATCAAGCAGAAGAGTTCAGACAGATGTGCATCCTTCCATATAGACGCTGTTTTAGGGAATTGTTTATAAAAACTTTTTAACTCTGCTAACAACTCTACCCAGCCTTTTCCTACCTCAGAGGCAGACTCTTACTTCCCACAGGCTCTAGGTTACTGTTATCCTAGAAAAAAGTTGGCAAGATTTCCTTAGAGTGTTAGCTGATGCTGAAAGGTTTTTGTTTTCTTGGTGTGATGTTTTTAACTTGCTAGGCACCATGAGTGGTTCATATAATCCATAACAATGCAATCACCTCTTCTCCAATTCTTAAGTGTACTCAAATGACCTCATTAGTATAAATTTCATTAAAAAAATAAAAAAAGACGCTTGGACAACTAATTTGTCCTGATGACCCTTCTTTATGCAGTAATGTATCCTATAGTATTGAAGTTAAACAACTACGGTAGAAGGAACAGGAAAAAAACAGAATTGCATATAAAATCATGAAAATGATGAATATAATTTAAATCTTATTCTAAAAAGTGACTTAGGTATTTCAGGAGTCTAAGTACCATGCAGCTACAGCAAGACTCAGCCATCTATGTAGAAGGATCCTAGGCCAGCGTAGCCCTTGCATGATGGCAGTTCAATCTAAAGAAAGTTAGTGTATTTTACATGTGAGGACTGAGAGGAGCCAGTGAGCCAAGGCTTAAGATGAAACATCCATCTAGCTGCAACAGCAATACACTTATATATTCGTCATTACAGGATAGCAGCCATGTTCTTTGTTTCTTCTAAGTAGGAAAAAAAAATGATTTAGTGCATCAGTTTGATCAAGGGCAAAACTGTGAAATTAATTCCAGCCAATAAAAGTACAAGGTATATCATTTCAGAGGCTGAGTAGGCTATGAGATTACAAAAATACTGTTTTAACAACTCTGGGGCAGTCTTGTGAAAACTTCTGGCATACTTAGGCAAGCGATAAAAACACACTGCCTGTGAAAAAAATGTTTAAAGAATACCTACCTTGTCTGTTCTCCTGTGTAATGTTAGTCATACTTCCATCTTCAGCTAAGCCTTGTTCCAAATTTTCTAGTATCTGTAGTAAATTTTTTAAAGTAACCAACATGAGTTTAAACAGCACTACACATTAAATGCAAATTATCTACAACTGACAGTTTATATGAAAACCATTTCAGGCAGGAATGCTTCACCTAGGTACAGTTCAAAATTACTGATTATCACCATAGCTAGATCAATTGCATAAAGTAAGAAAGCCATTGTAGGGTAGAAGGATGTTAGAGTTCAGGTTTATGATACTTACAGAACATTAAATGTCAGCACACTCTAGGGACATACACATTTTGTTAAGCAAAACATGAAATATGCTTCACCAGGGAATGAATGTTAATGAGCACAAAGAAAGTCAAACTGATTTTTCATTGAAAGCCACTGCCTCTTGACTCTCCCACCCTAAGTATGGGCTCTGGTTTCATCCTTTTGTCCTTAATGAAGTACTCCTCCTAGTCTTACTGCTATTTCCTTCTCAAAGTTTGGGGTTTATTGCTTCTTTTTATTTATTATAGATTTTAAATCATGTAAATTGTTGACTAAATGAAACCTTTGTTGTATTATTGGAAAAATGAAAATGTATATTTAATGAAGCTTGTGTCTTAAGCACTTTTAAAATATGTATGTAAGGCTCCATCTGAAATGGAAGTAAACTTTTCTTTTTCTAATCCCATTACAGTTTCTCCAAATTTGTTTTCTGATTCCCACAGATCACCCTATTTTTCCTGTTAGAGATTTATAAATTTGGTTGTAGAACACTGCTTGAGATTTCCTTCCAAAAACCATTAATGCCACTTGCTCTTTAATCAGCTGCTGTGGTTAGCCAATTAGGGAAATACAAGGTGCTTCCTCTTCCGGGGACTGAGTGCACTGCCGAACACAGAGCTCTCAGCTTCTGTCAGTATAAGAAGAATTATTTTTTTTCCTACACCAGCAAAGCATTCCAACTGTGCTCAGTGCTTTGTAAGCAAACACTTAAAAAACAACACACGAAATCCTCCAAAGCAAAGACAAGTAGAATTAAACTGGCCTCAGACAGCATGCTGGTGCCTTCTACAGCCAATGAAGAGCAATCAGTACCTCCAGGAAGCAAGTTCATGCCACCTATTTCAGACATCCTAAGGTGGAAGGAATTGCCCTAAGAGATACCAATCTCTTTTCACAGACTACAGTGAAAGCCTGAAGTTACGTGCCATAAATTTTGCTATAAGGAACGTAAGAGCAAGGAGAGACGTATGATGAAATGACTGCAGTTACCACATGCCAGCTGAGTCAGGGTAATTTTCCTGATAAGAATTGTTAGCCATGACGAATACAAGGTAATATGATTTAGTGTAAACCTTGTTCACAGAGGGCTAGGCTAAGTTGCCTTACCTCAAATTCTGAGAGGTTGTGAGCGTACACCATAGATACTGCAGCTTAGTTGATAGGTGGCCATTAATGAGATCGCAGTGGCATGCCTGCAAGACTGAATCTCAGTTCCACTTTCAAAAGCAGTGTAGCCACTTAGCAATCCCTTAGAAACCAAAGCATCACACTGAAGTGTTAAATGCCCGGTGTATAATGAGGCACCTTGTCCAAGGAAAAAACAAACTCTGCTCTCTCAGAAACACCTTAATGTCTATTTTCTCTACAGTCTAAAAACCATGACCTTTTTCTTCCCTGGAAAACACCTAATGATCACTTCTCATTCTCAATAAGGCTGAGTTCTTACTCTTGAAATGGTCTAAACGCAAGGTGCCTTCACCAATGAGACATGCGGTTTTGTTTAAAAAGTCAACACATTTGTTTGACAAAGTCGTTCTCTGAAAATGTGTTCACTAACATCATCAACAAAAGAATGAATTAGATATTAGCATACAATTAGAGTATTACAGTAACCATTCTGTGACATTACTTGGGGCTATCTAGCCATCACCTCAAGCTCAACGTAATTAAAATAGAACTTGGTGCTGATTTGAGGCTAATTGTTTTATTCCCTAGGTTTATCTCCTTTTGCTCTTCTTAAGTATAGGAACATCGTCTGCAGTTTTTCAGTATTTGGGCATTTTCCCAGTTTTCCAAGAATTGTTTAATAATAACATCAATGATTCAGGTAGTTCCTCAGTGTAAGCTAACTAACTGGGTTAGTTGACATGAAATGTTTAATTTTAGCAAATTCCCTCATCCCACTTTTCTACAGATGGTAAACTGTTTATTGTAGTAGTATCACACAGAATAGCTCTAAACATCCTAGTTTCTATTATAAAGAGAAATATGATTGAACACTTCTACCATTCACTTAAACATGCTTTACATATTACTTATGCTTTTTCATTTAGCATATTTAAAAATGCACACTCATGAGTTTCACTGACTAGTATTACTTCACTGATTCATTCCCTACCAATCAGTTTCATTCCCTATCAATCGCCTGTATACTGTAATTACTAACCTATGCACACCACCATTTGCATTCCTAGTTTCCTATCCTTACATATCTCTTTTTACTACTTTATTTCTTCTTCCACAACTTTTCACCAGCATTAGCTTCTTACTCAAAATAACCTTTTTTGGTGCTTCTGGAATTGTGGCTTTTTGGGTACTCAGACTGGTGCAGGGTCAGCATCATTTCTACAAACTCATCAAACAAGGTGTCGGGACAAATACTCCCTAGACTGAAGTAACATATGAGAAACAGAATACTTATGTGACCTTAGTAACTGAGCCAGAACTGGAAGTTGAATGAAAATAAAAACCAAAACCAATCAGTCGTTGAGAGACTGAAAAGTTCATCAATTTGGAAGTAAAACAGAAGACCAGGAGATGAAGAGTGTGTATGGAAGGGCCGGGGAGGAACGTAACTACTCATGAAGAAGCATGGTGGAACTACAGAGGGAGTGGCTGATGGACAAACAGCACAAAGTATTTTTAGAAAAGTTTTGCAGACATAACACTTGCAGAGGCTTTTTTAGGAAGCAAGACTGTTAACCCACTTGCCACTGCTCCACCCACCTCGTAGAAGAGCCCAATACAGCTCTGCCACTTGACGGATCAGGGTTAAAAAGTGAAATAAACTGCACTATGAGATGTGTGCATTTCCAGGAGCGCTGCCTCAATCAGCTAGGAAGCTTTGGTACAAACAAGAGAGGAGTTCAGTTTAAGCCTGTGTGTTGGGTTTGCATGGCAAGGTTTTGGTGGCGGGGGGGCTACAGGGGTGGCTTCTGTGAGAAGCTGCTAGAAGCTCCCCCTGTGTCTGACAGAGCCAATGCCAGCCAGCTCTAAGACGGGCCCGCCGCTGGCCAAGGCCAAGCCAATCAGCGCCTCTGTGATAACATATTTAAGAAGTAGAAAAACACTTAGAGAGAGAGAGCTTTTGCAGCCGGAGAGAGGAGTGAGAAGATGTAAGAAACTCTGCAGACACCAAGGTCAGTGCAGAAGGAGGGGCAGGAGGAGCTCCAGGCGCCGGAGCAGAGATCCCCCTGCAGCCCGTGGTGAAGACCATGGTGAAGCAGGCTGTCCCCCTGCAGCCCATGGAGGAAGGATGAGGGGGTGTAGAGATTCCACCTGCAGCCTGTGGAGGACCCCACGCCGGAGCAGGTGGAGGCACCTGAAGGAGGCTGTGGCCCGTGGGAAGCCCATGCTGGAGCAAGTTCCTGGCCGGACCGGTGGACCCGTGAAGAGGGGAGCCCACGCCAGGGCAGGTTTGCTGGCAGGACTTGTGACCCCGTGGGGGACCCCACGCTGGAGCAGTTTGCTCCTGAAGGTCTGCACCCCGTGAGAGGGACTCCATGCTGGAGCAGGGGAACGATGAGAGGAGTCCTCCCCCTGAGGATGAAGAGGCGGCAGAAACAACGTGTGATGAACTGACCGTAACCCCCATTCCCCGTCCCCCTGTGCCGCTGAGGGGGGGAAGGTTGAAGCCGGGAGTGAAGTTGAGCCCGGGAAGATGGGAGGGGTGAGGGGAAGTGTTTTAAGAGTTGATTTTATTTTCTCATTCCTCTACTCTGTTTTGCCTAGTAATAAATTAGATGAATCTCCTCTCTAAGTTTGGTCTGTTTTGCTCGTGACAACAATTAGAGAGTGATCTCTCCCTGTCCTTATCTCGACTTACAATCATTTCATTATGCCTTTTCTCCCCTGTTTAGTGAATAAGGGGAGTGAGAGAGCGGCTCTGGTGGGCACCTGGCCTCCAGCCAGGGTCAACCCACCACAGCCTGACTGTTGTTCTTTTCACATTTTGGTCTCCAGGTAAGCATTTATTAGCGTGTCCTCAGCATTATTAGCACTAAAGTGATCACGCTTGTTTTAAATGAATACTTGAACAAACACTTTTGTGATTTGAATCACTCTTACTGTTTGGAGACCATTTATTTCAAGGGAGACTTATAAGGGCAACAACTCATTGAGGCAATTCATGTTAGGAAGACCAGCAATAACACAGAGACAGTAACAATTTCATTGGATTCCTCCCCCCAAGCTACAATAGGCATTTAGCACTACAGATTATTTCTTTCCCAAATGTTGTACCTATAGACAGAGATGTAAAATACCTGACTAGATCTTGATCACAAATTTGCAGGAATACTGGAAAATGTAAAAACATTATTGCCTATACAGGGAAAATGAAAACTATGGTTTTGCCCTGAACCTCCATTCCTGCTTCAGGTACCAGAAATATGTAAGTAGATAGAGGATGAAGAGCCTGAGTTACCAAAACAGTGACAAAGTAAACATGGTTAGATCTTTAAGTAGAATGGCTAATCCAAAGTTGACAAGTGTCTGGAGAATGCATACAACAAAAAGCAAGAGGGAATTTAGCAGGTTAAAAGGAGATATCAGATAGGAAAAAAACCCACAATTACATTAAGGAAGAGAAACAAAACAGGAAGACAAATTTTCATGTGATAAGAATGCATTAGCATTAGCCTGGAATAGCCTCCCAGGGGATGTGGCCCCAGCTCCATAGGCTGGCTCATTAAAAACTAGAAAACAACCTCGCGTTGCAGAGACAGACTAGGTGAGCTAATAGGTCTTTTCTCTCTTCTAGCTTTTATGATTCCAAGATCATCTCATTTACATAATGACTATTCGTATGCCCTTCTGTAAATATGAATGACCAAAGATTATTTTCCCACTTTTTAAAATAGGGAAGTAAAACACTAGAGGCTTTTGGTTGAAAGCTCCCCAATTAATTCTGTTATAAATAAAATGGTTCCCAAGTGTCATACAAATATTAAGACTAATGACTGTACATCCTTTATGTTATTTTCATGGTTATGCCATGAGTTTTCATAAGTAGTATGTACTTTATTCTTGAACATTCCAGGTAAGATCGAGATTAGTAGACTAACAGCATTCTATACAAAAAATTAAAACATATCTAAACAATGTTTCTGTCAGCCAACCCTGACTTCAAATGGTTAAATTATCACCAATTTACAACTATCTTTTAAAAACATATTTATCTTTACAAGCTATCCTTTTTCACACTCCTGTTTCTATAGTTGTCTTTGAATTGCTCCAAAAGACAAGGTATTTAATTGAATGCAAACAAATGAAGTAATCTGCAATAAGGTGTCTAGAATAACTAATCAGAAATACTCCCTTGAGAAGGATGGTATGTTTTATGTGTTAGTTTGTAGTTTTCTGTGTACTTTAAAAAGGAACTTTAAAATGGTACTTGAAAAAGGAACATCCATCCGCACAGACAACAGCTTGTCCTCGCTACTGTATCCTGGCTCTGGTGGAAGCCGTCAGAAGCAAAGGGAGACCGTTTTCTTTCTGACCTCAAGTGAACATACTAATCCAGAAGAACCTTTGCCAATTCAACACAGAAGGGCAGAGTGAAAGAGATGGCGATCTGTGAACCAACAGCAAGTGCAGAGAACGGGGTACTCCTCAGAAGAGCTAGGCCCAGATGTACAGCCAGCCTCAAAGAAACTTTCCCCAAGGGATCACACAGAATTTGCAGTGATCTAAGCCACTGGAGGCTGAAGGAGTGAGAACATGAGTAAACAGACCTGTTCTTTCAGAACTTGCAGGGAAATATGTGTATTTTAATTTGTAAATCTCCTTTATTTCTATTTCATCTTCTCCAGCAGAAGTTTCCCTTATTTAAAGAAATAATCAGCCTAGTTCATGTTCAAAAAAAATCTTGCATTAGAGTTTAAAAGCTTCCTTGGTAGACTGGATATGCTTTAAGGATATGCACTTCAAGGAAAAGAACGCAGGGAGAGCCACCTCAAGGTTGTAGATGACTTAAAGGTCTTGTAAAGGAGGGGGAGTTAATTTCCTTTTCTTTCATTCCTCTATTGACCGATAATCTTTAATCTGTGGAGAATCGCGGCTGATCACACTGTAACTGAGGTATGGCCATTTCAATAAAGTTAGCCACATGGCTGATGAACGCCCTGCTCGGCCGTCACTTTGTCATTCACATTCATACAATTTTCTCCCTCTATTACAAGAAAAAGCAACTTAGAAACCAGTTAAGTTTTTTGGAATCTAGTGGCACCTTCATGACTGAGAGCAGACAACGCAGCCCTTAATACTGGATCACATAAAAACAAGATATGAAACAGCTGATTTGCTGCAGACCAGCGTAGGCAAATGTCAGTAGAAGCACTGTGAAATCCTGCAACAGCAGAGTATGACATTTCCTAGAAGAAAAAAAATTACTTCAAATTAAGGAGGACTGTTTATGAAGGAAAAGGCTGGAGAGAACAGTCTGGCAGTAATATTATTAGATGAGATGATCATGAACAGGTAATAGCATTTGTGAAGTGCTAAAAAGTAGCACTTCTTGGCCAAATTAGGTATATCTCTCAACTATTTCCAAATCAAATCTTTCCAACTCTGTAACAAATGCCACATTCATCTCTTACTACCTAAACCTTTCATCTTTTTCCCTCATAATACGAAGAACTTTTTTTTTCCTGTAAACGTTTGGTTATCCCAGTAACTACTCTGCTAGAAGCAAGGTGATTTTATACACATAAGCCCATTATAGCTATACAATTGGCAATATCAAATCTTTTCATTTCTGTTATCCAAGTTATTTTCAGGAGTAAATACAGGAAACTTTCAAGGAATACTGAAAATAAAAATTAATCACACTTATTTATCTTATATACAGTTTTGAACTTTCAAAGGTCACAGATAAAACAATAACGCTGCATTTCTTCTAGAGTTTACCACATTGTAACATTCATAGTCACTGTTGCAATAGACTACTTGGGAAAGATTTCTGTAAAAAACATTTAAAGATGAATGCTTAACAGTCAGGGTGTTGGATTTAGTGGATAAGGTTAGTATTCACAACCCCATCACTCAGCAATGACAAATCCCATATTATAATTTAGGCCATGATTTTGTATTATGGCACTTGACAAAACAAAACAAAAACTCCGAAGCAAACTCAGCAAGTTGTATTTATATTCCCAAATGACCGCTGTTTCCAAAACCAGCTATTCAGACTATTTCTGAAGGTTCGAGACTACTTTTGAAGGATCAAGACCATTAAGAACTGTGTTTTGAGCTAGCTGGATGCAGCTGAGCGAGGGAAGAAAGCTCTCCTACTTGCCCTGAAACACATCCGCTTACTGTCCTCTGTGACTTGTCTGCAAAAGCATGAAAGCAAGAGAAGTATGCTGTCCACTGTTCTATTCATTTAGTCAGAGCTACCACAGAGGAGAGACGGATGGATCCTAAAATAGAAGAGGCACTTAATTACTTCTTTTAGTGAGTTCCTTACAGGTATCAAGATGGAGTAAAAAATGTCATCGTTGAAACTTAGATTTCTTTATAAGGACAGTAAAATTTATTTCTTAAACATTAAGAAATGTTAGTGCACAGAGAAGCTGTTACCTTGGTGCATATTATCTTCATATTATGCAGTCTGTCAAGTGATTCCTGAGGATTACCTAAGTACTGAGGAAGTTCAGCATGTAAAATCCGCATGGAGAAAGGCACCATGGAACCTAGAAACAGAATTAATTTTATTAAATGTGTTTGCTATAATGATCAGTTTGTGATTTGCCTACATTACACAAGGTATTTCTCACTAATATATATAACACAAAAGCCCATTTTACCTTGGTATCTTTTTCTTCTCCTCCTGAAAGATGTGAAAGATGAGAAAACAGCAAACTTTTTCTCAGTTATAACATGTAACATATTGTAAAAGGTTTTAAATAGGTAAACATATGTAACCATAACCAAGAAGGCAAGAAAAAGGTGCACCTCATTCAAATGTTCAAAAAAAAGTTGTGCATGGAAGGACAACGTTGCATTAAAGATTTTTAATAACTAATTAAAATGAAGGATTAAAAAAATGGCGGTTGCAGCTACAACATTACTCCTAACATTTAATAATTATGCATATTTTACAATAAATGCAGAAGAAATAATATGAAATTATTGGCTTTGAAAGCATGCTTGTGAAAAAGTTAAATAACCAGGGCATGCAAAACCACTTCTATGTAATCCTTTTCCAAATAAGCAGAAAGTTGATATGAAGGGCCCCTATACTACAGAAAAAAAAAAAAAAGTAAGAACAGAAAACCAGCATGAGTCGAAAGAAATAAAAAATAAAAACGGTGTAATGGAGAACAAAAATAATACTATAACAGACACATTAAATCTAAAAATATTTTAAGTCCTCCAGGAAATTAAAATATACAAAATATTTTATTTCTTTTTTTCTATCAATATCCATAGGTTTGTGTAAAGGTCTGAGTCCATTATGCTGATCAGAGACCATTCCATTGCTCTGAAGATGACGTTTAGTCCGAGTTACTTCATTAATGTTAGCTCTTCCACAGAGAGTTACTACATGACTCTCTACTGAGACTGACTCTTCATAAAGACTGTGTATTTTGTGTACTTTCTGGTTTACTGAAAATATCAAAGAATAAGGAAAGAATTTTGATCAATATTTGGGGAGAAAAAAATGTCTTCTTTTTCATATTAGTTTATTTGTATGTATATTATTATTATATTTACCAAAGACCCGATCCTCTAAGATTATGAGCATCCTGGCTGACTTCAAGGGCAGTTTCAGGAACCTTAGGGAATCCTAGGGTGTGCAACATCTTGCTTTCAGATAACTGCATATCCTGATATATAGACAATAATACTGAACATAAACTAAATGCTATTATTAAAACCAAATCAGATCTAGCATAATGGATACATAGGCCTTGCAAAACACCATGCTATGGTTCCAATATTTTAATATAATATATTTGCTTACTTTAGACATATTCTGAGGAGATATTCCTCTCAAGTCACCTCTTGATTCATCTTATCTCAAAAATAGGACTCAGAAGCTTTTTAGACAGATTTTTTGCACCTGTTCTTAACACGCTCATATGTCAACGAGGTAAATGCTATATACAATGAGTCACTGCCTCTAGACTTTTTTTTAAAGGTTGACAAAATTTTAATCACAAAACTCACTAATTATGACCTTCAGAGTAAGCCACTTACATCTACATAAATTCTTTTTTGCCAATGCTAACTATTCCCCATGGCTTCCATGACTGCTATGTTCCCGTAACGGATGTACACACAAGTTTCATGCATCATCATATGTGGAATAGAGATTAACAGAAAACCCCCTGCCTTTGAAATTCTATTAAGAGAAGCGTAAAAGGTTATTTTGACAGTAACAAAAGATGTGAAATATTTTATGCATGCATCCTGACTAGTATCTAGCATGACACAAGTGAAGATACACAGTCAGAGCGCTGGGGGTGAACAACAATGAAAAGGACGGCGAAAATAATTTAAGAGTAAATTCTGTGCAGAACACTACAGAAAAATTGCTTTGTAGACACACTGTGAATTTAAAAATCGGCACTGCAAACCTATGGAAGCAAATGTGACCTGCCCACACCTATGGTGACCAAGTTCTAACTCCACCATCCAATGGTAATCCTGCCAAAAAAAGCAGTTCCTAAAAACAGCTAGTTTGGTACTATTCTTTTGGAGAAAGTGGTCTTAATTTACTGCTAATACATAAACCACGCACCTACTGCTGCACTCAACAGGGTTTCTGAGGCAAAGGTAAAAAAAGGAAGAGTTTTGTTCATGACTAAAGCTTTGGAAAATCTGAGATATAAAGCAAAAGGAGTCTAAAGTTTTAGCAATATTTTCGGTTAATGACTGTGTTCTGGCATTTTCAAGTCTGTATCATTACATTCTCTTGTAAAATGCGGCAAAAGGTCAACTCAATAAATACTCATACAGAATATCTGAATTGGTAACAGGACAACTCAACATACAGATAGACGGGTATTTAATGGAGCGCAGATGAAATGTCTCACGTTATCCATTTTTATAAAATTTATATAATGTTTTGTAAAACACTTTTTGGGATTGCATATTGTATAAAGTATTGATTTATATATTGCTGAATTACACTATTACAATCCATGTGAGGGGAAGGAATAACCCATTACCAATCTATATAATCAGAAGTGGTGTCAGAAGATGTCAGAATGATGAACGTGACTCCCGGCCAACTTAGACTCCATAAAAATCTGATTTATTTCCTATCACAACTAAGACCTCATTGTAATAGGCATTCAGAACTATATGACTTCAAAATGTACTTTATTAATGTATTATTTCTCAACCACTTAGTACTTCCTTCATAGCATGTGCCAGTGTGATGACAGATCTCTTGAACAAAACCAGAAGTAAGTTGACCCACGGTGTAAGGGTAGTCAGTGTAATGACTTTTCAAACCAGAATTGTTATTACTGTTTCACACAGGACTATCTAAAACTCTAGCATCTGTTTCTCCTCTTTCATTATGAAACTCATCACATAACTAGTATCCTGCAAGAAATTTTACTGTAAACATCCAGCAAAGCCATCCAGTGAATTTCTGCTACTTCTGTTATTTTCTGTTACTTACTGCTTATTAAACAGGCTGCTAACTTTATTTAAGATCTCAGAAACATCAACTGTTTCTGCCCTCTTCCTCAGTTTCCCTGTAATCCTTCTGAATACCAGAAGATTTTTTTTTTTTTGAAGAAAGCACAAAACCTTACACATGCTCTCACACAAATGTGGCAACAGGGGAAAACAGAAAAGAGCTTTTACCACTGATAAAGCTGTCTTACCACTCCATGTAAACAGTATTTTGTAACTTCAAGTCAAATCGGATGAGCAAATTGCTCATAAAAAACCTGCAGCACTTATCCAAGCCACTCATTCAAACATATTCCTTAAATACTCTGTTTATAAAAAAAAACCCACTGTGATTTTTGTTAAGTACATGTTCCTGTCTCCAAGTAAGCTTCTTTTTAGTTAAATGATATGAGGTATGGATAATATATCTAATTCAGCTCCTACATTAATAAACTGATTTTCTGGTTAAAAAAAAGACCATAAATTTACTTTAGATTTGGTAAAGCTTTCAATGAGTGCTACTTATATGAAGTGCTAATACAATTTACATACACTTCTCAGGAAGCAACATATGGCAGTAATAGAAAATGCATGTGAAAAGATCTTTTCACCAAAATAATTCTGTAACTCCTGGTTAACAAGCGTGTAAAATCTGATGCCCCCCCGCCCCCAGTTCTCTATTACTGTATTGTCTCCAGCATCCAAAATCTGAATCTATAATTTTCTCAATCTAAGAAAATGGAACAATCATCTTTGAACTTGTCTGAAACAAAAATGTCAAGAGTGAGCCTGAGAGAAGGAACAAGTTACTAGAAGTCTTTTCACAGGGTGGATGGTTACAAGGCTTTGTTCTCACAGGACTCAGCAAGGTGACCTGCATACACACCATGGTGGAAGAGAACATTGTGAGCACAATGGGTTTGAAATTCAGCCCAGCTGAGCTTCATGGGGTGAACGGGAGATGAAAAAGGCAAAGGCAAACCGTAATATAACACTTGTGAATCTTCATCAAAGCCACATCAGTTCAGTGATAAAAAGGTAAAAAGCAAAAAATAAAAGAATCACAGAAAGTGCTGTCTTGGAACAGTTAACTCTGAGCTCACTACAAATTTTGGTCTGCACAACACGACATGGATTTGTTGTTCTAGGACATTACCATATCATGTTGCATCAAAGGCTCACCATTCAGCCTTTTTCAGCTGAAAGAACAACGGTGCGGAGGAGCCCATTCCTGTTGTTAAAGATGTATGACAAAAAAAGAAACTCCACAGAAATATACAATAACACAGCTTCCACTCTGTCTTGCAAAGCACAGAAGTTGAGCCTTCTGATAAGATGGAGATGGTGACAAATGAAAAAGAGTTGAGACCTAAAAAAGGCACGCCTGAGATTTTTAGAAAACACTGTAATTTTTATTTCACGTTGCCTAGGTTAACAAGAAAACAATTGGGAAGAGGTAAATGACATCTGTTGATGACTCTAGCAGATCAATAATAGTAGTGTTATGAAGCTCTGAAAGGCAGGTTGTAGAATTCAGAGTACAAAATTTAATTAAAAAGCAGATTAACAGCAGGGAAATAACTATACTTGCCTCAATAAACACAGTTACATTGGGGAAAAAAAACAAAACAAGAAAGTCAGATTGACTACATTAACACTAAACTGTAACCGAAATACATGTGCTTGTTAGATTAAGAATGACATCATATCATCTGAAAGGTTTCATCTACTTGTTTACACTTAGGGCACATATTTAAGGCACACAGTGTAACACACATTTCTTTGTAATAGGTTCCCATACAAGTGGGCATATATATTCCTGTGATATCCCACTAGGGATAAGAGAATATTATATAAACACTGGATTTTGGCATGTGCTGCCTTCTGCAAAGCTGTTTGGAATCAAACCCATAGTCCTCTATTGTGTTTCACTCACTACTGAATCTAACAAGGCAACATGTCAAGGAAATGTTTAAAACAAGCAGCATATCCTGTAATTAAAATATTTACTTAAGAGCACAGGAGAATGGATTTTGCTCTCTACTTCATGCTTCAGATTTCTAAAGAAGTAATGCTATCTTACACAGCAAAACCATGTCAACTAAACTTAGATGATTTCAAAAAAAGGCAATACCCTACAATTACTGCTATATATTGAAATTTTATTAAGTCTTATTGTAGCTTGATGTTTTACAGTTTACTTCTGTTGCTCCTCTTTAGGAGTTTCATAAGAATTTTATCTATTAAAAATTCATAATGGAAAAAAGGTTTAAATTTAAGACAATTATTTTCTTAGCTATAGCTTTTAAATGCAGTGGAGAATTTTTTTCAAACAATATGATTTTTGATTGTCACTTTGGCATGAAATAATCTCATTCATATATATATTATCAGCATACAAACGGCAAAACTACAAAGTGAAAAAAGGTTTGCTGAAAGGAAAATGAATACTCCAAAAGCATGGGAACAGATGGAATAAATAGTAAGATCAGGTAGAATTTTCTAAGACTACAGATTTCAATTTCTATTTCTTTATGAACAGCTGCACATTTTCATAACTGTCATAATATAAACATCACCTCATGTCAATCAAATTCAAACTGCAGCCCTCATCTGCAGCCCTCTTAGAGCAGAAAAAAGAGGATTCCAATGGCTAAACATTTTAACTTTGTATTTTCTTGTTGCAAAATTAGTAACCAGAATTGCCTTCTGATCTGCCTTCTACAGCTTATTCAACAAATCTTAAATACCAAAAAGTAGTAGTAGGGCAAATTATCATTTATTGAAAGTATAAAGTGGGATCTTAATGACAGTAAAAAAACCCAACAAAAAAAAGAAACAAACGTTTCCTTCACTGGGTGAAATAGAAATACAGAGAATCTAGTTTCAGAAAGATACTCTGCTTTATACATACATATACACAAAGAGATGTATATCTTTGCATTTATATGCACGCACACAATTCTACATACCTCTACAACCGCATATTTGTATAATTTATAAAAGCGATGATGTAGTAACTTTGAATCCTAGTCTATCAGTTAAAAGCACACTTAAAAATCCAGATTCAACAGACTAGTTTCCAAGCTTTTGTTTATTACTTTCATTCCAGAGAGACTGAAGAAGAGATAGGAGCCTAAATGTTTGTAACCATTGAAAGAAAAGGTTTTGAATTTTTTTTCTGATACTGCACATTTCCATATACTTCACAATTTATTGCCCGGGACCTAAGAACACAGATATTCTGATTTAAGATCTGGTTTTGAAAGGTTTCAAAAATACTTTTTCAGTCATTTGGAGTTATTTGCATTGAAGCAAGGAAAACGTAAGAGAAAGAATGCAGAAAAATCCAACAATTGCCCTACCACAAAGAGATCACCATAAATCTTACCTACTGATAACTTTAAAATTAGACATACATTTCTTAACTAAAATATCTGTATTATTTTAGAAAAATTTGTATTTGCAAGTCTGACTACTCTGAATAGCCAGCTGGCACCACAACACTTGAGTGGTATTTATTCAAGTTGTATTAGCTGATTTCATAGGTAGAAGGTAGCTCTGAAGCAACAGAACAGATAGTGAATTTAGAGACACAATAGAGATGTACACAGTGTTATAAATAAAGTAATTGGCAAACCAGTTCCTCTAGAGGCTTTAATATGTTTTTTACTGTCAACATGAGCTTGATTGAAGAACTCTTTTGAGCAACTGCCAAGACTGAAGCAGCCTGACATGGGAGCGTAAGTTCAGGCACAGCAGTATTTGTGGTAACATATGAGAAAACCAATACCACATATAACAATGATTGGAGTCTTTTTTTCTTCTGTTTCCCTGCAAAATCTATTAACAGATAGCAACACTCCATATGGTACAATTTCTTTAGCCTGTACATTTCTTCTCTTATGTATGTTTTCACCTTGATTAGTCCCTTTTGCCTCCCCACCCATCACAACTGTTTTTTTTTCTTCCCCACACCACTTCCCATTCTGCTACAGTTCTCCCACTAACCAGAAGTTGAAGAGGATGAAAAAAAAAAAAAAAAAGGACATTTCATTTAGAGTATCATCCAAAACTATGCTGAGAAAAAAGGAAAGGAAGCTTCAGCAAGGCTGCCTCCTACTAGCCTAGACGAGGAGAGAAGAGAAGAAGAAAGGAAGATGGTAAACTTAAAATGGTCAAATGTCACTGTAGAGGCATCGCTACGTTTAACTGTGAAAGCTTATAGGAGATAATTTTGCAAATCCCTGCCTGTCCTTCCTTATGGCATAGGCTGACATTCAGAAGCAGGACCAAGCTTGAGAGAGCAGGTAGACCCTGGAGCTGTACACAGTCCTCTGCACTACATACAGTCCAGTTGCCTGTAAAATGCCTTCTGTGGGTATTAGGGAAAAATTCTGGATGTTTTCACAGTAAGTGTAATGTCTCTGTGTCAACAGACATATGACACGTAACAAGTTTCCTATTACAACTTCTATTGCTCTTTACAACTACCTGAAAGGAGGTTGTAGCCAGGTGGGTGTTGGTCTCTTCTCCCAAGTAACAAGCGACAGGACAAGAGGAAATGGCCTCAAGTTGTGCCAGGGGAGGTTTAGATTGGATATTAGGAAACGTTTATTCACCAAAAGGATTGTCAGTCACTGGAACAGGCTGCCCAGGGAAGTGGTTGTGTTACCATCCCTGGGAGGTATTTAAAAGACGTGTAGATGTGGTGCTTAGGGACATGGTTTAGTGGTGAACTTGGCAATGCTAGGTTAATGGTTGGACCTGATGACCTTAAAGGTCTTTTCCAACCAAAACAATTCTATGACTCTAAATATAATAATTTATTACATTTCACCTTAGACATCAGCACTGAAAACTTGTTTACAACTTGAGTTTGAATGACAGTTCTAGACCACATATTATAGGATTCCTTTTGGGGGATCTGAATTTCAAAACTGAATAAAAGAAACAAATTAAGAGCACTGCTTGAGTAAATAAAGACATCTAAAAAAAAAAAGAAATCTCACACAGCCAACTATTTTTTATATCAGTTTTTTCATGTATTTCTGCTAAAAATTCTAACTACAGTAGATATTAGTGAAGTCACAAAAGTCATATAGACTTAGTGAAATATGCTAAAACAATAGCTGTGATGTCTAGACTCAAACTACTTTGAGAGAAATATTTTTTTTTTTAATCTGTCACTTTCCATCTGAAAGTGTCATCATACTGCAGCACACAATAATGTATCCCTATGGTCACAACACAGCCACACTGTTTTTAGCAATGTTACTTATTTAGGTACTTTCCACCAGACAACACAAGACTGATTTCATGTTAGAGGAATACAGATGCTGCTGTATCATCACAAGGAGAACGAAAAGAGGAAAGGGAAAAAACCGCCCCTATCTGTATAAACTTCTGGTTAGGGGAATAGAAGTCCTATTTTTACTTGTGCATTTTGTCCCCCCTTCTTTGTAATTCAAAATAAATTATTCTCAATTATTGTAGCTTTAGAACACTGATTTTGGTAGCATTAACTTTTCTGTAACTTACTGGTCTATTAACCAGAAACAAGATCAATTGTCTCATAAAAGACTGAAATAGCATTTTAATGTTCCATTTTAATTGTTGGCTCTCACTTTTTCAGAAACACATAGGAATTACCAATGGAAAGTATATCTCTGGATAGCCAATCTAGCATAGGAGAGAGTTTATGAAGTATCATGAGGAACACAAAAACACTATGAATAGAAGTGGGTCAGACTGTGTAAATATAAAATCAAAACCCTAAAAAGAAAAAAAAAATCCTGAAATTTATTAGTCATGAGAATGATGACCAAAAAATCAGCCTTGTATACCCCACAGACTACAATGGAGATGTGCAGGAAGCAATCTGTAACAGAGCTCCTGACCTAAGTACCTACCTATTAAAAACCAAAAAAATTATATATTAAATTGGATTTTTTGGCTCCACAGATGAATTTAGAAGAAATAAATCCATAACAGAATAATTTTAAGATTTTAGTAGAAAATGAGAATGGTTTGCTCTCTGTCTCTTATCAAACGGGAATGATCAAAGAGTGACTTAACTAATTTCACTGGCTGATACAAGGATCCCAGCAGATTCCACCTCCTAGATGGTGCGCACCTACAAGTAATGGAGATGACCGACAAAAGAGATAGCAGAAAGCAGGAAAGGAAGATTTCAGAAAGCTTAGATCTTACAGCCACTATGAAGACAACACTAATGGGATCCATGCACAGCATGGCTGCAAACGCTATACAAAATCTCAAGATTAAACAGAGATTAGTAGCGTTACCGAGAGGGAAAGAGCCTTGGGAAAGCTTCAGAGGAACATTAAGATGACTGGATTGGCCATGTTAAGTTAAATTAATTGAAAAAACATCTTCCACTCCTCATACATTCACTTGGAATTTAAATTATTTGAGGTACATTTCTCAGAGATTAATGGATGATAGACTATCCTCACTGCTGTAAAAAGCTCAAGTATAGAAACTTTCCTTACTTCAAGCATAGAAAACACAGAAAACTTTCTATTTATTACATTTCTTCTTATGAATATTTTGAATACAAAGAAATGATGCAAAATATTATATGTATTACAATTAATGTGTACATTATTTATATCTATACTCTCATTTCTTAAATTGATTTTTAAGTGCTTCCTCCATTTATATACCATGAATCAAAATTAAAATGTTGAAACAAAACTCTTCCTTTTATGCTTGTTACACCACAAAATGATACGTAAAATTACCAAACAGCAATGGATTCTGGATTCATACTAATACATTTCAACCAAAATCTACAAATGATTTATATCTATTTTATTATTTAAATTAGCTGGCTAACGCATGTATACTAAATTTCTTTATCCATAATACAACACTGCGTAGTTTAATGGTAGCAAGAAGAGAATTGCTTGTTCTCTCCTATATGCCTGCAAATAGCATATCTCTCTCTCCCTCTCCTCAAAACTACATAAGGAAGGTTTGATAGCTGTTCCCAGATCTTCATCACACTGTATTTATATGAAATATCTACACTCAGGAGGTCAGCTCCATTCAACTTTGATCTTATTTTCCTTACAGATAATCAGATTGTGGTCCCGGTTGGTATGTTCAGCTGTTAAAAATGAACTGAGGCATATAATCACGAAATAGAATATTTTTCTTATGCTCACCTTTTTACCATAAATACCTTCATAATTTGTATGAAATAACTGCAGCGGTTGAATGGTTGCTGCAAAGAGTTTGGATCCAAAGTTCAGTCACAGGACTGGTGCCTGCAACAGCTGGCCAGACTGTCCAGAACTGTTGCTACCTGTATGCTCTGTAGCACGAGGACTGAAATGCCTCAAATATTGACATGACCTGCAAGGATTCTTTCCTTGGGCAAAATAACTTATTTTTAATACTGGAAAAAGGTGTGGAAACATACATATGGCCTGGGGAAGACTAGTACTCCTGTGCAGCACTGCATCATGTGAAAAGCTGTCAAAATATAACCAGATCCAAAGAGCTGTCCAGCCTGATGGCCAAAACATCTCTCACTCTTAAAAATAACACAGTTACTTCTCAGTGGATTGAATATATTCAAGGCAAACCAGGAATTTTTTGCCTGTGATTGCCTGAAAGATGATGAGTAAGGCCAGAGGGACTTGTTCTAGGCAGTCCACCTTGGCCCTGCTGGGCTACAACTGATCCTTTGCCTCACTGAACAGACGAAACAATCTTCTGCAAAAGATCCTTTCTTGATACCAACTTCCCTTCTTCAGCAACCTCAAAATCTCTGTGTCTTTCTAGATTTCCTCATTGAAACTACCAGCACCTTATGTAAAATGGACTATATTTTTTCAGAGAGTCGCACTGCCTACTACAACTGTTACAAGCATTTTATTATACATTGTGGTTCAAATAGGAAAGCCAAAGAACAGCAAGATCGTTCAACAGTGTACTTGCACCAGAGAGTTATTTACTTGTAAATAACAGATTTGGAAAAAAAATAAAAATTTCAAAACAGTCTGAACAGGAGTGATATTGCTTTTAAAAATAGCTGTTTTTCAAATCCAGACTCCTGGAGGACTAGACTACCCTGGGTAGTGGAACTATTTGGTTAACCTATGGGCTATTGGGAGCAGTGGGAAAAGGGTAGAGATAAACTGCTTATAAAGAATTGAGGCTGGTGGTGTCTGTCTTCCTCTTCAACAATGGGATACACAGTAAATTACTGATTTTTATTTAGTTTCAACTACTAAGCAAATAATATTACACTGAACCAGTAAATTTTTTATTAAGGAAAATTATCAAATTAGCTCTAAATTTAATTTTTTTAAAAAATTCCTAGAAACCAGGAAACCTAAGAAAATAACACCTGCATTAGCACGTGTGCATGGACATGCAAGTGTTAAAAACAGCATATTGATAGTACTTGGATGAATTTAAGAGGAAAAGCTTATAGATTCTGTTTCTACAAACTCTCTTATCACCTTTCACAGCCTGTTTCTAGCTAAAATGAACTATTAAAGTTTGGGGTTTTTTAATTTCAATACCCTAGAACTAAACTATTACATTTACTTGTTAAAAATGTTCCTCTTTCAAATGAATGCTGTATCAGCATCAGAAAATACATTGCCTACCTATATTGTGATGGACTAGTTTTATCCCTTATTGTTATCCCTTATCACTACCTCTATAATGCAAACAATACTTTAACCATAGTTAATGCTTTAACCATAATTAATCATATTATTCTATGGGTGGGAAAAAAAAAGAAATAATCCAAAGTTCACCAATGCTTCAGAATTACAAAAAAATGAATCCATTATTTTATAGTGACTGGTAAAAATGGCAAAAATAAAAAGCATTTTATAAAACAAGTACCTTACCTTTTCGTCCAGGGTATACATGAGGATAATATTCATAATAAAGATCAGGCTGGTCTAAATTTCCAAATGGTTCAAATTCCACTTCTGCATTTTGGAATAGATTCAGTTTTACCAGCAGTGCTAGTCTCACAAACCACAGCTAAAAATTAATACATACACAAAAAGAAAGGAAAAGACAAGATCTGTTATTAGTTTCAATCACAAGCCACATGCAAATACAACTGCAACTTTCTAAGTTTTTCTGACAAAGTTGAGTAAAGAGTTTCTATGTTACTTACTAATAAGAATATAGAATATTTTTCATAAGATCATCTAAAGAAAACACAGATGACTGATGTTTTAATTGTTTGTAAAGGTATTGAGATTTTGAAGATAAAATTTAAAAACTAGCCTGCTTCGGAATTATAACATCTCTCTTTAAATTGAGTTAGCATGCAATAATCCTTAATACCATTTAAATTGTTTTTCCAATTTTATGCAATTCATAAAATCTGTTATGATTTTGGTGAAATTCCATGACCTTTACAGTTACTAGGGCCAGAACCATGCGTCGTCATCTGGTCACACTTTGTTCAGTAAAATACTTGTAATGTTTCACAAGCCTTGTTAATTTGGGTTCTTATTTTCTTATCATCATGAAACACACTTCTAACATGTGAAATCCTACTACAAAGTTCACATTCTAGATAGTAGTGTCCATGAACTTTAGCACAGTGAGTCTTCCAAGATAGGAAGACATTCCTTTTTACTACTGTGATTACCTTTAATAACATACAATTAAGACAGAATTTTACTTTTAAAAAAATATTTTGTTTTAAATGAAGACCTACTTTACATAAGCAAACAGAAAATGTGACTTGATACAATGCTTTAATAAGCTTAGTTTTTAGGTAACAATTGGGAAAAGAAGTTTGATTGTGTTAAAAAAATTGCCACAGTGAATACTGTTGGAAAAAAGTGACAAGGTTGTATCTTTAAACATACTTGTAAAGAATCTGTTGTATGGTTAGTAGGTAGTCCACTTTTTTTATAGCCTTGACCATGTGCAGTTAGAAGCCGCCCACACAAGTCAACTGCTGCCCTCCAGTTTTTACTGCTCTGGGAAGAAGAAAAGAGTAAGTAGCAAAATCATAAAGTCCCTAAAACGCACACCTGCTTATTTTGCCTGAAGCAGCTACATCTACCCATCAGTAACAATGACAAGGTCAGGACAGCTGGCCGGTGAGCAGCAGAGTGTCATTTGTCAAAGCTGCACATCTAATTAGAGGCAGAAAGTGAAATCAAGCATTAATATTATCAGATCACTAAAACAGAAGAATATACACCCCCATATGGGATTCTAAGCTTAAAGTTGTACCATGTTTGCTAATATACTTGAATATACTACAATATTCAAAATTTTGTTTTCTCCTCAAAAGGACAAAAAAATTGCCAGCCATATTTCAATAATCACATCCAAGTTACTCTACTGTTGTAAAAGTATTTAATGCCTATTCCTACCTCACTGACTTCAGTATTTCCCATTATTGCCCCTAGTGCAGTTCATTTAATGGAAACAGACTTTCTTAATATTGCCCAGAAAACAGAATTCCTATCAATTAAGAACAAAGGACAAGAAACAATGCAATGCATAAAATTCTAAATTCAGAACAACATTGTTTCACCTATACAATGTAAACATCTGAATTTCCATTGCATGGCTAACTTCAAAATATTCTTAAATATATATTTTCTATTCATAAAACAAAATCATTCCTAGTTAGCAAGTCAAAATGCCTTGTCATTCTGTCATCCTATTAATGTTTCTGCCTTCTATACACTAATGCAGCCACGTCAATAGCTAACACTACCAAAAACTTGACACACAGACTAATGCTTCACAGGTTTTAAGCTATTATACTTTTCTATAGAGGGTTTTTCAAGACACATGTATCCAGCAGGTCATTATAAAACAAATACATCTTGTTCCTGAAAATCTTTTTTCAAATAGTTTCTTAAATACATAAAAAAATAATGATAAATATAATAGAAAACTGGCATGTCATCTAATGAAACGTAAAGGAATAGAATATATCTATATCAATGCTTGCAAAGTTCATGTACTCACCCTGAATTAGCATTTTATTAAATTCTCTCCAAAGTTTAGGCTTTAGAAAACATGTCAATACAGCAAACAGTTACATAGAAAAACTAGTAGTAACAGCTGAAGTGTTTTCATACTCTCTAGTCCCCATTTTGCAGTGATATAGTTCAAATGGGCACTACAGAGATCACCGTGCACTGACCGCCTCATCTCTTTCCCCTGCATTGTCAAAATCCAGGTAAAAATTTGATTTCCACTGGAAATACAGAAGTTGGCTGACAGCAAGACCACGAAGCAACATAGCTGCTTCTGAGAAGTCTACGCTCTCATGGAAGAGAAGGAATTGATAATGCATTTATAACATCTTTCAACATATATCTGTATCAATTTAGAAAAGCAGAAAGATGCTGACATGGATTACCTGAAATGTATTCCTGTTGTGCCGAGACGAATTAATTTCTTATTATCCTTAGAACAGAAGCGGACACAGACTCTAAAAACCACACAACTCTGCCCAAGTGAGAGTTAGGATCCAAAAATAATAACGGAACATTTATGACAAACTTAGGTGCTACAATTTTTAAAATTCTATTTCAGGCATGGACAAAAAATACTTTATAGAACAAGACAGCCAGGAAAAGCAAGTCTGATAACCACTGTAAAAACAGTCTTTGCTGGAAAATGAAACATAATATTCATCATGATTTCAAAATTAGAGCTGCCTGCTGGTCACGGAGCAGAATACTCTGCAGAAGCTTAATATAAGGCTGCTGGCAGTGTAACTCAATTTGAAATTCGCAGGACACATTACTGTCTCTGGCAAATTGTACCAGACTTACAGTTGCCAGAGTTGCCAGTCCACCAGAAATCTTTATCCAGTTACCTCAAACACCCCCCAAAACCTTGCAGGTCAGTCTCTTTCACATTTTCTGTAGTCTACAGCCACACAGTCCTTACAACCCGGGTCCCTTGTTCCTGAAAGTAATAGAGATGAATTTTGTTTGTAAGTCCTAAGTAGAGGCTTAAAGCAAATGTGGATACCACAGCTTTGATTATAGCATCAAAAATACTGAAAAATATTCTCAAAGAATAAAATAATTTTTCTACGATGATCAGGACTTCGTCCTCCAGCAGCAATTGTGTGAAAACATTTTCTCCTAGAGAAAATACTGTCAAGCAATTATTATTGCCAAATAGTGCACTAACACAGTATCGGCCTGGCAGAAGAGAACTTCTCATCTGATAATCAGAAGGCTGGAGCACCTCTCCTATGAGGACATGCTGCAAGAGTTGGGCTTGTTCAGCTTGGAGAAGGCAGCAGCTCCAGGGAGACCTAATGTCAGCGTTCCAGTGCCTGAAGGGGGCCTACAGGAAAGCTGGAGAGGGACTGTTTACAAGGGCATGGAGTGACAGGACAAGGGGCAATGGCTTTAAACTAAGAGGGTAGATTTAGATTAGATATTGCGAAGAAATTCTTCACGATGAGGGTGGTGAGGCACTGGAACAGGTTGCTCAGAGAAGATGTGGATGCCCCATCTCTGAAAGCGTTCAAGGCCAGGTTGGATGGGGCTTTGGGCAACCTGGTCTAGTGGAGGGTGTCCCTGCCTATGGCAGGGGGGTTAGAACTAGATGATCTTTTAAGGTCCCTTCCAACCCAACCCATTCTGTGATTTTGTCCACACATGACCTTAGCAAATCTTTTTTTCACAAAAGAATATTAAGCTGTTGTTCTTTTAATGAAAGCTACCAGTTTGTATGATTTATGTGCTTTTTACACACTACTGGCCCAGATGTTTAACTTATGAAGGGATTTTTTTTGTGCATATAACATAACCAAAAATTAAAAAAACCCAAAACGTGTCAGTACTGACTGCTGTACATGCACCACAAGCAGATTAGCCACCCAACAATGTGATTGCATTATTCCTTGCAGAACTCCTCTGTTCTTTGCAAAATCAGAAGAGGTCCTGAGGGAGGTTTACATACAGATGGGGAAACTGCATAGTAAACCAGATTTCAAATAAAAAGGAATTATTTTTTTCTTTAAGAAAGACAGAACCAGACCAATATTTTTTTCTTTTCATTGAACTTCTTAAGTTGTCTGAGATTTGAATACAATGACTCTAGGTTTAAATTAAAAAAAAAAAAAAAGTAGACAGTAGTGCCAGGATTTTGTCAAGCCACTACCCCAGAGGTAGGAACTGAAAGTTTTATGCAGCTTGACGTGATAGTCTTGTGTGCTACAGAGCACCCCCTCCACCTACTCTTTTTTTTCCCCCCTCTCTTCAATGCAAGCTTACCTTGCACAAAAATCTAACATGCTTGTTTTTGAAAAAAAATACCAGATGTTTATTGTCCTATGGCTTCTTTTGATTGCACCTCCAACCTAATTAAATACTGTATCTGCAGCTTTAAGAGATAAAAATAACAGTGTAAGGTGACCACCTCTCCACTCCTCATTTTACTGACTTACATTCCACTGTTTTCGAAATAAGAACCCAAAAAAGGCTATCATGATCCCCTTTTATTAAAAGCAATAAAAGGAAACAGCCTAAAAACCCATCTGAAATGGAGTCAACAATGTGAGTTATAAACTCTGATAAATCCACATCTAAAGATCTGGTAATGCTTCTAGTCCATTTGGTCAAAGTTAAAAGTAACTGAGATATTCTGTACATCCCAGTTTTCAATAAGCCTAGTTTCTGCAAAGAGCAATGAAGTAATGGGATGTAAGGTAGAAAAGAATTCCAGTGACTAAAATTAGAATGTTATTAGTTCAAATACAAGAATAGTACTGAAGATGACGTATTTTTTAGATTCAGAAACGAAGAAAACTTCCAATTAAGTAAAATGACCCAATACAAGCCAAAACTGTAGTCTGTCTGGAAAAACATTTTTTACATTTCTTCCTTTTATAATAAAGTGTCATAAGAACTTTAATTATCAGAATTTTCACTGTATCTGAAAGACTTTTGTCTGAAAGAATTTTCATTCTATTATGAAGATATTTACTGATTTTGACAGAGAAAGTAGTACTAAATAACAGTACCGCAGTCTCTCATAAATAACTTCCTTTGAAGTCTCCTTGTGCAGGTCAATTTTGCTTGATTTTTTAATTATGGTTGAACAAAGACCGTAGACATATGACTGCAGAAGTGTTCGTGTTTCTCCTTTGAATACAATCTTAGATGTTGTTTTCCTGAATGAAAGCAGTGAAGCTCAGGTGATGCAACAAATACAGCTAATACCCAGGTGGAATTCTTCTGTCAAGCAAAGAGATGCATGCAGACTGGACGTCTACAGAAAACATGTTCAATGAAAAGGGAACTCATCTGACATGTGAAGACAATTTATAACATTATTCAGTCTCTCAGGAAAACAATTTTGGTTCAGAGGTAAGACACTGAAATTTTATCCAATAAATTGATGCTTTTTGGTGTAGAAATGCAACTTCCCCCACAAGTTTCAATTACTGTTTGTGCTACTTGTGTCTCCCATCCTCTCTCAAATCAGCTACAAAAATGTTGGAAATTGCTCACTGATTTAGAAATAAAGGAACACTCCCCCCATATTTTTAAGGATAATTTCTAAAGTGAGTATGTATTCCATACCACTGTGCCCAAGTTTGTTATATTCGAAAATATATGCAAGAACACAACATTAATCATGTGCAAAAGTAACAGTATATGATTTTTTTTTTAAATAGACTCAAAGGGAGTCATTAACTCTACATGTAACACTATTAAAGTGATTAAAATGTCCTCCTCCACTAGCTATGACATTCTTCTCCCCTGTAAATTACATTGGTAGAGCACTTTCACATCAGTTAAGAAAATGTAGTTAGTAACCCTTTCCTGGTCTAGGAGCTTGAAGAAATGATCACATACTTAGAGCAAACATTACTTATTTATAGTGGCAAGATACAATAGTCATCTTTTATAGGTATAACAACTATCAAAGACATAATTTTCCTATGGCTGCAAACACCTTACAACTCAAAATATCAGAAAGTCTCCAGTAAGAAATATTGTGCTATTTGTCCAAATGAGGGAAAACAATTAATCTAAAATATGGAATAACAGGAACTAACATAATTGCAGCTTGCACCTTGCATTTACAATTTTTATTTGCTGCTGTAGAACAAAGCAATGCTGTGAAGACAAGCCTCCGCTTACATTTATTTGCTCTAGAGGTAAATGCACGTCCCTATACCAGATTAACAGAACTTTTCAGAAACCGAAAACTCAGATTTTCTGTTTCCAGTTGAAACATATAAACTGTTAGCCTCTACAGATGTGAAACTCTATTTACAAGTTATCTCAATGATAAGCACAGACTTATAGCTTTACTTTGCTCCAGCACTCCTATAGCTCTTAAAAGCCTCAAAGTTGTACAACTGCACAACCTCCCCATCACTATCTTACTAGTAAAGCATTTCCAATTCACTGTTACCCATTCCATAGCAGAAATTTAAATTGTGAAAGTGCAGTTGTTCAATAAACCATCTTTGGGTTATCAGTACAAATCTCACTCAAATCAACTAGTGACCACATTCATGCTGAACAAACAATATTGTTAGCTGAGTTTAACAATCTGAGTTCAGTTCCCAGTCAACAAGTATTTGTCTTAGAAGTGACATTGCTATTGGTGAACCTTTGGAAGTTCAGCTTACTACCTTCTTGATAACATTTGTCTTCTGACAACTAATTGTATTTGAGGAAACTTTTGCAGACTGTTTGCACTATGATCCCCCAAAAAGGACTTCAGTCTCCAACATTCTTTGCTGCAAGCACTAACTTCATCTTATTCACAGAACTGTCTTTTAATTTGTATAAGTAAATGATTTTTACTGGAACTTTTATAAGGAAGGTGAGAAGTTACTACTCAAGGATGTACACTGAAATCAATCCAATTTAAGATATTCTTTTGTGACCTTGGTGACCAGAGCTGGTATCTGCAGTTATAGATGTAATCTAGGAAGTATTGTCAATATATGTAAGGACCACATCACCAAGCAAAAAAATCAGATTATTTAGAATATCAGAATAATAGAAAAGGTAAAATACAATCATTAACATGGAAGGTTATGTAACTTAGAATATAATGTGTTGAGTCCTAGACAGTGAAAATAAAAAGATGTTAGCTTAAATTGGAACAAATTCTGAGTAGAGCTACTAGGATGATTATGAAGACATCCATGATGAGATGACTAGAAGAGTTATTTTTGCCTTTAAAAAGAAGATCTGGGAAGTGGAAATATCACTGCTATCTACCCATACAAAGCAGAAGGCGAGAGGAAGCAAATATTGAGAAAAGAAAATGACTTAAAAAGCAACGTAAGATCAAAACATTTAAATCATTGTAAAAAACTTTATTTTTGATTAGAAAGAAGATTTTGAGAGAGGACTGATTAGCATTCCTTTGATTAGCCACCAAAGGAAGGAAAGTTCTGGAATAGCCTTTGAAAATAGTAGCAATGTATCTATATTTGTTAAAATAGCCAAATAAGCTAAGAAAAGCAATTGCATGGTAGAATAAAGGAGCTCCAGAGTTGCAGGTGAAGACCTGTCTATGAAGATTTGGGATACCATGAGCCGATTGGTGTGCTTTTCCCATCTACACAGGATTAAAACAGCAACCAGATACAAATGAAGCATTTTCTTCTGGAGCAGACAGGCTTGGAACACTGCTCCCCCCGCCTTTTCTTCCTTCCTTCCCTCCCATAATAAGATGGAGTTTACCCGTCTGAGAATTTTAACCTAACAAATTTCTTCATAACAGGACTTAACATTCACTTTTGGTTTCAGCTGCCACTGGTGCCTTCCTACAGCCTGTGATAGTTCTTGAGACTTTTAGATGGGATCCCAGATTTATACATCTAAATTTAGATGTGATCAGTAACTGTACTGATTAGATTTCTTTTGACTTGAGAGTTCAGACAGCAGCTCATGTGTAAACACCTAAATAATAGGTATCACTCTGAAGCTGAAGTTTATCCTAATTCTATGTATTTCTCTTCTGTACTGTGGACCCCTTTGAAATAGACTCTTTTAAGTGGTTGTCCATTGCTGAAAGGGATAGAATTGGGTGACTGAAATTATCTTATTAATGCTCATGTTCACATGGATACCAAACAAGGAAAAAAAATCTTAACTTCACAGAAACTGCATAGCAACACTCGCAACTTTCATCAGTTTTTGTCTATATGTTAATGAAAATATTCCCTCTAAGTGGCCCTCTGCATGAAAAAAATATATTCACTGAATATATTTGGTCAGGACTTCACTCAAAGAAAGCAGAATTGATGGTTGGTAACTGAGCACTTATTATACGTTATTCTGGCCTACTGTGTATGTAAAAAGCACACTTTTTAATTAATATAATCTATCATAGGATTGTAATGTTTAAGTCTGAAATACCTTTTAAGACTGTTGACAATCAGAAAAAAATTCTCCACATTAAGAAATTCAGAAAAAAACAAAATCAAAAAACTAATTCTTATCATAGAATGGTTTGGGTTGGAAGGGACCTTAAAGATCATCTAGTTCCAACCCCCCTGCTGTGGGCCTCCACTAGACCAGGTTGCCCAAAGCCCCATCCAACCTGGCCTTCAACACTTCCAGGGAGGAGACATCCACAACCTCTCTGGGCAACCTGTGCCAGTGCCTCACCACTCTCACGGTGAAGAATTTCTTTCTAACATCTAATTTAAATCGACCCTCCTTCAGCTTAAACCCATTACCCCTTGTCCTGTCCCGTCACTCCCTGATAAACAGTCCCTCTCCAGCTTTCCTGTAGGTCCCTTCAGGTACTGGAAGGCCACAATTAGATCTCCCTGGAGCCTTCTCTTCTCCAGGCTGAACAATCCCAACTGTCTCAGCCTGTCCTCATAGGAGAGGTGCTCCAGCCCTCTGATCAGCTTCGTGGCTGTCCTCTGGACTCACTCCAACAGCTCCATGTCTCTCCTGTACTGGGGCCCCCAGAGCTGGACGCAGTACTCCAGGTGGGGTCTCACAAGAGCCAAGTAGAGGGGCAGGATCACCTCCCTCGACCTGCTGGTCACACCTCTTTTGATGCAGCCCAGGACATGGTTGGCTTTCTGGGCTGGAAGTGCACACTGCCAGCTCATGTTGAGCTTCTCATCAATCAATACTCCCAAGTCCTTCTCCTCAGAGCTGCTCTCAATCCATTCCTCGCCCAGCCTATAGTCGTGCTTGGGATTGCGCTGACCCATGTGCAGGACGTTGCACTTGGCCTTGCTGAACTTCATGTGGTTCGCACGGACCCACTTCTCAAGCCTGTCAAGGTCCCTCTGGATGGCTTCCCTTCCCTCCAGCGTGTCAACCACACCACACAGCTTGGTGTCATCGGCAAACTTGCTGAGGGTGCACTCGATCCCATTGTCCACGTTGCCGACAAAGATGTTAAACAGTGGCGGTCCCAGTAACGATCCCTGAGGAACGCCACTCGTCACCATTCTCCACTTGGACATTGAGCCGTTGACCACAACTCTTTGACTGTGACCATCCAGCCAATTCCTTATCCACCGAGTGGTCCATCCATTGAATCCATGTCTCTCTAGGGATATGGATGTCATGCGGGACAGTGTCAAATGCCTTGCACAAGTCCCGGTAGATGACGTCTGTCGCTCTTCCCTTGTCCACCAATGCCGTAACCCCATCATAGAAGGCCACCAAGTTTGTCAGGCATGATTTGCCCTTAGTGAAGCCATGTTGGCTGTCACCGGTCACATAACCATTTCTCAGTTTTGTGAGTTATCTTGCATACTCATGACTGGAAGAATTGAAAGCTGAAGAACATCCTGACTTCTAGCTGAATGGTTGCAATTTTACCAAAAAAAGTCACTTTCTAATAAGACAAATTTAAAAAAAAAAATCTGCTACAGTTAGAAAAAAAGCTGACGGCTGCAGATTGCCTACTATCTTCTCTGCTTTGATCCTAAAAGCCTGAACACTGCTCTTCTAGAGCTTAAGAGCACCCTCAAAGCTAAAACAGTATCAGTGGCAGCATTGTATTTAAGGAACAAGATGGTCTGCAGCACAGAACATTTTGCACGGATGCAGCTACCAGAGCAAACAGAAAAAGATTTCCCATATGTCAAAGCTCCTCTTCTGGAAGAGGGAAAGGAAGTGCTGAAAAAGGCTTTTTCTACTTAGACACTCATGGGGACAAGATTTTTAGTAAGATTTTTTTTTTCCTCTCCAAGTTAAGTAAAACATTGAGACTAATAGAAAAATATCTATTTTCAGGATGGAGATCACCATCTTTTTTTTCACATTTAATTTCAAAAATTACATCTCAACTCCTTTAACAAGACTTGAGGAGACCACCTAGAGTTTTCCCGACACGACAAAAAGCCTGTTTTGGAGCTTTACATGTAACGTAACACAATTAAATTAAAATATGTTAAATACTAAATACAGACTGTCCTAACACTTATAATTCTTCACTGCTTTTCCTCAGTAATTTTTCATCCATTGTTTTCAAAAATAAAATAAGCCTAAAATATTTTGACATTTCAACAGATTAAGTAAACCCCAGTCATGTAATAGTAATGAGTTTCATACAGGAACACAATGGTTGAAAGAAGGCGGCGAGATTCATAAGGCTGGTAGATGCAACTATTTCCAGGTCTGAAATATTTACATTAAGGAAAGGATTTTAACTTAGAGAAAATTAAGCTTTCATTTGGAAGTAATTTAGTTTAGTTTTCCTGCACTGAAATAAAAAAATTAAAACAGTTGAAATTACCTCATCAGCTTTGCTTACCATTTACAACAACTGGTATGTCTTATCTTTTGTAAAACACTAAGGTGAAAACATAAACAATACGTATGCAGATAAAAAAAAAGCTATTAAAATCTGTTTTGCAACCATTTACATTACATAAAATTAACAGCTGATAAAATTTACAGTAACTTAAAATTACCTTTTTCCTAACTTTTGCATATAAAAAAATGTTTACTACGTCATTTAAAACCCAATATTTGAAACCTAGTGTCACTCCCACTAAGAGCCAGTGTACTTTGGCTAGTACTTTTGCAAGATCATGAACAGACTGATATGCAGACTTTTTTTTTTTCTCCTCACAGTTAGTAGCTCCCAGTTATCTTGAGGGAAGCATGGTATTTAATATATATTGAATTACAAAGATTGTTACTTACGATTAGCTGTTTCAAGCCTACAAATGACTGTTCTACAGAGTTGGCATTTAAAACTTGTCTCTTCACTGCAGCTTGCTCCCCCAAGAAGCGAAGCATTAAATCTTTTACTGCATCTCCCTTGGTGTTCATGGAACAGAAAAAGAAGAAACATAACAAGACACTTTTAAACATTATTTTAGCAAAATAAAATGCTGAATTAAAGCTGAGCAACATAGTTTTTTTCCCCCTTGAGAAATGCTTATTTTCCAGTATTTTTTGTGTGAAATGAATATAAATGCATATATATTTATAGCATTTTAATAAAAATGTCTAGATTTACTCCATATTATTTGCTATATTATTTTTTTCAATGTTTAGGCTTCAGTTAGCATGGAAACATTCAGGCTTATTTGCTTCTCGTATTATTACCCTTCAAAGATCTTACAAAACACAGTTAAGTTTTAATATCCATTATGAAAATTGAAAAACATTGAAAGGTGCAATCTACTTATTGAAGATAAACGTGCACATGATAAGCTAGACTTAAGTATCCACAGAAAATAAACTTTGAGAGATCATAAAACCAGGTAAACAGCAGCCCTTCAACAAGTACTCTTAATTTCAAAAGAATTAACTGCCAAAATCAGTCAGAGAAATTGATTTATCTGAGCTCAGTAATTTGAAGACTAGTTGAGACATAGATACTTGAAATAGATTTCTCAAGTTAGACAAGATGAATTCTGCATTTTATGACATGGAGCAGCTAAGAGAAAGAGCGTCCAAATCCAGGTTCTAGTTCCAGCTTTGCTAGTAATAAACTGAATAAGTCTGTATATGGCATCCTCTGTGCCTCAATTCCCCCTTCTAATCTTTGTTCAACTATCGATTTCTGTGCTTCCCATCTGTCAGCTGTCATTCTTGTGGTTCTGTGTACCAGAGATTTTCAACAGGTAATTAAGCAATTCAAGCTTAACATCAAGCAGCTACTGAAAACCTGTGGACCACACATCAGCAGACGTTGAAAACTCTGCTACTACTGTCTGCACACTCTTCAGGTACCACGTCTGCCAATACAGAGTGTAGGACAGGGCTCCGGAGGGGTCCTAGTTGTTGGGCCTGTACACATTACTACATACAGGAGAATTCACCATAGAATTCACCACATGCCACAAGCACATACAGAAATTACTTCTGTAAGATTTTTGCCAATCTTATGTTTTTATACATATGTAATCTAGAAAAGTAAACATCTGAAAAGGAAAATTATCAGCAATATATTAACAATATATTTATATTTTTGTTTTTAAACAGAAAGCAACTTATAACCCACATTCAGCCAGGGTAAAGATCTGTCTGGTTCACTATCCTGTCGGTGAATAGCAGATGTTTGCAGAAACAGTGTAAGAAACAGAATATGCTCATAGTAGTTTTTCCCAATTTAAGGCAGCCAGAACTTTATGGTCCACCTGTGCCAGGGGACATATTTGCCTACCATTTTTAAACACCCACTAACAGACATACCCCCATGACATTTCTCTTGTTCATTTTTCAGTCTGTTTTTCTCAACGAAAGTACATCTGAGGGCAATGAATTCTATAACTTTAAATCAGTTACATGAGTTGCAGAACAGTAACTCCTTTTGTTATGCTTATTACTCAACAGTTCCTTTGCCATAAAACCCAGCAAATAATAATCCTCTATTTACCTTAGTTCTTTTATGAATTTTAGATCATTATTGTTCTTGCAAGCCAAAAAGGTTCTCTTCATTTTAGCATGCAATATTTAAGATGTTAAAGCAGAAAGTGACTATGCAAAAATGTAAGCATACAAAGGATTATTTCCCAAAATCCCTCTAAAGGAACGTGAAAGCATTCACTTGAAGAACTGAGGTAGGAAGGTATTAGCACAGAGAGCTGGAAGCAAGCCACAAAGCCTTTGCCTAAAAAAAGGTGAACTGCATAAAATACAGTAAAGCTTAGCTATGATAAAGATAATTGTTATTAAATGTTTTCACTTTCCCCATGGACACTGATGGGAAATATGTTTGTGTTTTCTGTCTAGTTTCTTGAGGAACGAGACTGCAACTACTGTTTTACTACAAGGAAAATTTTTTACTTCTAATGCTGTCACCTATTGTATGAGTAAACAAGATTTCCATCTTTCGGACGGAAAAGTCTGAAGGATTAAGAAAAGAGAGTGTGTGTAAAATTACATAAATACAAAAGAATTTTTAATCCCTCTCAACAGTACTTTGGAGGAGGAAATATTACATATGAACGTAATGAAACAAAGGACTTCATGACAGTAGACAGTAACTGATGAAGAAAGGCATAATGGAAAGAGCGTAAAAAGCAGTATTCCAACTTGTTCCCAAAATCAGAGAGCACAGGTACAGATAATCTGTACCATATGTAATCCAAGACAGTTTAAAAAATAATGTTTCTTGAACAATCAGCAAAATGTAGCACACAGTTGGAAATGAGAACATCGAGTATTTTTCTTTGTGTGACTTACCCATTTAATTTTTAAGACAACACACTTGTAATCAGAACAAACACTTTCTGAGTGAGCAGGGAAAAAAAAATGAGTGCCAAACTCTTCAATACTGGTCCTACAAAATTTCAGTCCTTTCCTGAAGGATGCTTATAGTTCACTTTTCAACTAACTTCAGCAACCGCACGCAGCCAGGTTTAACATCTTGCATTAACACTTAGCATTAGCAAATTGTTCATATCAGTGCTTTAATGAACATTGTTAGAAGCTGATTTAGCATTGAAAACATGCCTCCCACAACATTTCAGTTGACATTTCAAGTACTCTACAATTATAGTTTCAGTTAAATACACAATTTGCAGTACTAGAAGCACATGGAACAATGATACCAAACTAGGGGATGTCAGGTCAGTCAAGATGTGCACTCAGGCCACTGAAAAGCAGTAACTGGAAGTGAGGAAAGTTGTATAAACATAAAGCACTTCAAAACTTGTCCCTGCTGACATGCCTTTGTGACTGCTTATAAATTACAATCAATGAAGAAAGCAGCAGGAACCCTCTTTAATTCCACTGATGATTGTACATCAGGTCTTACTGTAGAAATATATCACATGGACATTGCCATAATGTCATTTTCAATTACGTGCTAAATGGTAGATCTGCATACATGCACGTGCCCAGATTCAGGGAACCATCAGCACAAACAAGCCTTTAATCCTTGACTGGACTGAGGAAGATCAGAGAACTATTGTAAAAAAGGAGGTTCACAATAAGGAGGACCTCATCCTTGGGGCCTGCAGAAGGGATCGTTCCTTCTGTCCATCCCATTAGCTGTCAGGAGAGAAATACTACACACTCTGGAATTACTCATCAAGGTCTAAGGGAATTTTTGGGGAAGGTAGGAAGGAGCCTTCCATTTTTTTTGGAAGGAGTGGAGAAGGAGTAGCTTCCTACTACAGTGTTTTCTTTCATGCTAATTATTGGGCTCTGTGACGACAAACAAATGTTTTAAAAAGTGGCAGCAGCATGGTGTATGTCTAAAACCAGTATAATTTGTTGTTTGTGACAGAAACCTAAAATTTGTCAGATAATTCAGCTACAAATCTGGACCTGCTTAATTCCAGAAACTATTCTGATAGTTCCTGCAGATTGGGAAGTTATTGCAGACTGCTCTCTGCTTGTATTTGACTATTGACTGATAATCTTTGCTATGCTGCAATTAAGGATTAAAGTATCCAAATCCTCAACACCATCTCTCTAGACAAAAATTCTATCATCCAGAGAAAGACATGAAAGAGTAGGATAAGCCTATTTCAAGAAAAAAAACCCATTATGCTCGTTAGCCTTAGCTGAGCAGCCAGGATAAAATTGCTTCATGAGAAATACTGCATAGATCTGAGTGAAATTTCTCAAATTCTGAAAAAGGTGCTTTACGCCTTCTCACCAGTTGGGAACTCTCATAGAAGAGAAGGAAATGAGTTTCCACTACTATGTCTTTCTCTTCATGATCTCATCTGCAGTTTTCTCTTTAATTTTAGTGTTATCCCGTCCCAGTAGTTTGTTCCAGCACTCAATCTTTCCTACAGGTTATACCTTTCCACTGCTTAGGGAAGACACAAAAGACGCATTTCAGTCAGTGTTAACATTATTAAGAGCACTGTGAACATCAGTGAAAAATGTTATTACCCACTTGCTTGCAACAGTGAATTCCACAAGCAAAGCTGTCCGCTTTCAGACCTTGTAGTACAGAATATTGATTTTGTATATATTCCAAATACGAGCACTATCTTTCTAACTAGAAGGACCAGAAACTAAGCGAAACTACTTAAAAATACAACAAGCTTTGGATTCTATGGAAACTATCAACACTGTTTTCAACATACCCAACAAATTTCACTATGAATAAATCAGATCTGGTTTTAGCCCCTTCACAAATGAGTAGGCAGTGACATTAAATTTTCTAATAAGGACTGAGGGAATACATACAAAGTGACCATCAGCAACAACATGAAGCACTATGATATACGGATTATTGGACAATATTTATAAAATATAATCATACACTAAGATAGAATAACAGACTCTTACCTGGATATTGTCAAATTTTAATCCAGGCATTGTGAGATTCTCTTTATCTATGAACACGGTGCTGTATTGTTGTGTGGCAACCGAAATTAGAACATTTCTGGTTTCCTCACTAGGAAGCCAAGCATCATTTCTTCTATCTAGTTCACTCATATTTAAGGCTGTGGCAAAAGGGTCATCACTCCCAGCAAAAACAGCCTGGATTTGTGAGAATGGCTTGGGGGACTGAGTTATTCCTAGAGATGATGGAGAACCACCTGCTTCAGGTCTCCCATTTCCCACAGAGAAAGTAGGATTAGATGAAGCAGAAGAACTGTCTCCACCATTGGAAAGAGAGGACATTTGTTCTGGAACTGAAGAGCTTGCATTGGGATTACTAACAGAAATAAAATTAGACGTGGTAAATGAATCAAAAAAATCAGAAGCTAAAGTATTAGTGTTAACAGTGTCACCAAAGAACTTGCTTAGACTAGGACTTGGTTGAACCACCTGTGGATTAGACTTCACAGGAGTCTCAATTATACTACTAAAACTGGGAGATTTTACCATCTGAGGCTCAAAACCGTCAGGTAGGAACAACTGTGGCTGGGTATTAACATTGTTTGCTTGGCTGAAAATGGTACACACAGGAATAGGCTCAGCCTCAGAAGAAGGTTTGCTAGTACTAGGTGATGACATCTGGTCCTTAGGTTTGGTTTCATCAATATTATTTGGTTTTGTTTCAACAGGAATATTGTTTCCCAACTTTGGTTCCTCCTTCACTGCTTCCTGAATTGATTCTTCTTTTAAAGATGCCTGATCATCTGTTCCAATCTCAGAAACGTCTTTGGGTGTTTCTTCATGTTCAGTTTCACTCTCATTACTTAAAAACTCTTCTTTATCCACTTCTGCTTGTGTTTTTTGATTATCTTTAGCTTCTATTTGTTCTACAATCTCTTGCAGACAACCAAGTTCACCTGTGTCATCTTCACTGTTGTTTGGAGAATCTGAAATAATGACGCTCTCCATCATTTGTTCGTTAAGTTTATCTACAAAATTATTTGAATCTTCTGATACAGTTTCATTCCCTTCAGATTCAAATTCATCTCCACCGAGATCAATGGTTTCCTCATGAAAGAGAATTTCTTCCTGAGCTTTCTGTTGAACTATGTCTCCACTGTCATCTTCATCTGAGGTGCTCTTCGCATCCTTAGCATTACTTGCATTATTCTCCATGGTAGCTGAAGAGGGAAAAATCCCCACCAGAACAAGTATCAGTTTTATTACTCAGGTATTGCTCAAGTGCCCAAGTACCACGCAAATACTGAAAATCTTACTTTAAAAATATAGCCATTTCACTATTTGACATCTTTCATTTAACATCCACCCACAAAATAAATTAATTCTGAAAAAAAGCCTATCTGTTTTGCAAGTCACAAAAATATTGGGATTAAGGAGCAACTGCCTCCCAGTAAACACAGACAAATGGGTATTTGCTTTCCTGCTCGCAAAGACCACCTCGGGGCCCATTTAAGAAAAGGAACGGGTGGGTTCAATCCCACGCAGTCACGCTGTCACCAGCGCAGGCTGTAGAGCCGGAGGTCGGTCGCGCAGGAGGAGCGCCCGGCGGCGCCCGCGCAAAGTGCGAGGCGGCTACGCTGCTTCCGTCTCCCCCAGCCGCCGCCCGTCCCGCAGCCACGGCCCCGAGCTCCCGGAGATCGGCCCTGCCTCCAGCGGCACCGCAGGGCCCCGCGACCCTGACTGCCCCGCAGTGGGGTGGGTGCGGCCTCCCCCCACAGCCTCCGCCTGGCGCAACCCAGAGGGGCCCTGCCACCCTCCCTCAGGGCCGGGGCCGCACGGCCGCCTCAGCGCCCGCCCACCCGGACCCCCCCTCGACCGGCGCAAAAGCCGCAAAGGCCGCCCTCGGCGTGCCTCTCCTCTCCTCACCTCCGCGCCGCGACACCGACCCCCCCCCCGGCTCCGCCACCGCACCAAGCACCGCTCCCCACTGCGCCTGCGCCGCAGGCCGGGGCGGGCGGGAGTGCGCATGCGCAAACTCACATCCCGGAAGCGGCAAGCGACGGACAGCACCGAGGGTCAGAAAGGCCGGCAGGCAGCAGGCTGTGTTGGGCTGTGCGGCCGCGATGGAGGACGATGCGCCGGTGATTTACGGGCTGGAGTTCCAGGTGGGGTGCTGAAGGAGACTGAAGAAGAGCTGGCAGGTGTCGGTTCTGTCTTCAGGAAGGCAGTAGCTGTGGGGCTGGGGGTGTGTGTAGTGTGGTAGGGGAGTGCTGGGGCGGGCTGTGGGGCTTGCTCATGGGGAGACCCTCGTCCCTCTGGGTCGGTACCGGTGGCACCGCTGGCTTTTGGTGGTTCTGGGTACATGCCTGTCGCGTTGGGCTTTTTAAAGGTGGGTGAGCACGGGGCAGGAGTTTGTCCCTGCTCCAAAACTTGCTGTTTCCAGGGCAGATGTGCCAGTGAGAGTGCAGGGGCTGAGGACAGGGCTTGTTTCCCTCATGGGCAGCCTGGCTGGTAGGGCTCCTGCACTGTCACTGCTCCCTGGTCCAACCCTGGAGAACTCTTTGCCTTGCTCTGGAGTGGCAGGAAAATGCCATCAGTCTCAAAGAAATTCCTGTAGTTGTTTCTTCCTTTCCTCGTTTTTTTTTAATAATATTTTTGTGAGGAGATGGTGTGAAACTGTTTCTGATATATTGCAAATTTTAGTTGGTTATACCCAACTGTAAAGCTACTTGATGTTTGTGGGGTCTCTTGCTGTGGGTTCCATGTCTGCATTTGTCCCATAAGACAGATCTGTCCATCTTATTGGTGTTTATGGCTATAAGGAAATGGGAATGTTATTGGACTGTCTGTTTTAAGAACTTATTGATCATCTTCATAGAGGAATGCAGGGCTGGCGTTTAATAAAGTTTTTACAAGTTCTGGGAAAATAAACAGCTAGGTAGCTGGATGGGTGAAAGGGACTGTAATTTATAATTCTTTACCACAATAAGGGTTTTACTCAGCTGTTATGTGTTCACTTTGGCAACAGCTGGCTTATCATCGTTGCCATTATAGCAGTAATAGGAGGTGCTATGTTTCTTCTGCAGCTCACAGAACAATGTTTTCATTCTACAGTAGATGTAGTAATATAAATATATACATATGCACTTTTTCTTAGGCACCTTTACCGAAGTGCGTATGAAAAGTAATATATGGAAGTTCTTTGTAATAGGTTTGGGTGTCCTGACTACTGAGTTGTGTGCTCTGTAACCCTCACTATACCAATAGATCTCCTTAGCAAATTGTGTATATGTTTGGTTTTCCTCTTGTATAGGAGCTGGTGTGTAATATTCACCTGTACTAAATGTTAAATCTATGGAAGTCTGATAATATGCTATCATTTTATGATTGACTAGAGATGGCTGTAATGTACTTCAAAATTAATAAAACTTAAACTTACACAAATCTTTTGCAGAATAGAATATACGTCCTGTACTTAATAGAATTCATAGTTTCTTTCTAGTAGGTCATGTATAATAAGTCTTCCAGAAATCCTGGAAAGCTAGCCTGTGTGTTGTCTGGGACCCCCATGGACCTGTGCCCCTCACCTCCCCAAATCATACATCTCCTATGGACCTTTTCTCTTCTTCTCTAAAGTATGTAACATGGCTGTCTGGCAGAAGGATAAAGCAAAAGGACTAAGAAGCTGGCTGCAATCAAAGGGAATTACAGTTAATACAGATTACTTAGAAGGTAGGGAAAGAAAAGATGATTTATGGCTAAATTGAAAAAGGAGCGTAGAGGTGAAGGTTCTATTTCTGATCTCCATTAAGTGCCAGTATGGCTTTAAAACAAAATGCATCTCTGAGCTTTTTTTCTTTTTCTCAGAAAGCTCTGATGGAGAGACTTAAACCTAAAACTGGTATGGTTTTTCCAACTTGCACCTCCAGGTATAAAATAAGAAAGATTATTCTTCTTTTTAAGCCTGGTATCTTCTATGTTGCTAGATAATAATGGCTAGCTGCATCATCACAACTACAGTTTCTTTCCAGCATGTGTCAGAAGCACTGTGACTGAAAGCATCTCTTCAGACAAATTTTTCATCCCGGTTTAAAGAATTTTGTTGTTGTTTCTTTTGTGTGGGTTTGTTTTTTTCTTTGTTATTTCCAATCTTCAACTCTGTGACAAGTTTATTCAAAGTTGAGATTTGAAATTATAAAGTATTAAAAGGAGGGAGGGATCTTCTTACTCTTGTTTTGAATAAAAAATATATGTCATGAACCCATGACATCTGGAAGCTACACAAGGGATTGCAGACTAAGAAGTTACATGTGGCTCCAGCAATCAGTAAGAATCTGTCTTTGACCACTGCCAGAGAAAATGTAGTTGTGCAGATAAGCCTTTCATCCAATCCAATGTGGCCAGGTTTATAAGAAAATAAAGCTGATTTCTCCTAGGGTGTTATCCATCAACTAACTTAAAATTGTTTCTGCACAATTTATGTTCATTTTTATGTGCAAAATGTGTTTTGATGTATAGGCATAAGTAAGGTAACTTTGAATAATGAACAAATATGTATTTCTCTTTTTTGAATCTAGTTTTCATCAAAAAAAGGCTTAGTGGAACAGGGAAGTCTTACTTGGAACTGCAACATTACTCACAGTTCTGACACATGAGGATGGACACTAAAGATATGATACAAATCCTGAGCCCTTATACAACTGTGTGTAGTTACTTAGCATGTGTGATAACTGCAAAAAGTTTTACCAAGTCACAGTGAGAAATAGTAGTTTGTTTTTTTTTCTGGGGTGGAGGGGGAAAGGTAAACATCTAGCAGCAAAACAAGATTAAAACTAGTGAGGAATTCAGTTTTCTGCATGATTAGTTAAATTTTTGACCAGATTAGTTCCCTCTGATTTACTAGACTCTTTCTTTTTGTGTTGTTTATGATGTTCATGTAACCTAAAAAGTGTCACTTCCCAGAGTGGGTTTTTTGTCTCTTCAGGCTGTGTGATTCTTTTTGTGACTCCTTTTTTAAGACAAAAATCCCACCATAGTTGCTCTGATCATCATTTCAGTATGGAAAAGTTGTTCTTCTAAAAGGAACCTTGGTAGACTTCACCAATACTCTGAATTATGAGAATGGGGTCTCAAGGGTATCGCTAAGTGCTACTTTTTTGTCAGTGAAATTATGTGCTTCTTACTTGTCCAGGGTAGAGTTAACCTATGTTTACTTTCTAGGCTGGATGTGCACCTGGTATGTTTACTCTGTGTTGAATAGGCTTAATTTTCAGGGATTCACAATTTTCCCCATCCTACTCTTTGAGCGTTTACACCTACTCAAACCACCATTGTTTATAAGCACTACTGAATGTCTCGAAATACTCTGTTGGCCTTAGTTTAAAGTTGACTTGATGATGCTTATACCCCTGGAAATGAGCTGTGTGGAGGGGTGCTTTTCCAGGATAGGTATTTGGCTCAGATGCAATGCCAGCTGTGATTCTTGGGGGGACAGCCTACATCTCGCTTGTTTAAAAGTATGCAGAAACTAGCCAGCATCACGGAGGGAGGGAGGAGGAACGTTATTTTGTGTCAGATAGTGGTAATTATGGAGCGTGTGTTTGGCACATTTGAATGGATTTTGGGGAATACCACAATACTAAGCTGAATTTCAGCATGCCAGATACAACTACTGCATGTTACATGTCAAAAGTACATAGACTTACAAGGGAGAAGCATAATGGGCAGGAGGGAAGGACAGTAGAAAGCCTGCTGGCTGACTGCAGGGCTGTACTACACAAGGGCAACTCCAGCTGCATACTGAGATGGGGTTTGGTTGAAGCAGGCTTAAAAAAGTGCATTACTGCTTTTTCAGAGTTTGTGTACTGCATTGTGGTCCTGTTGTGCTTCTTGAATAAGCAATACTTTGCCCATGTTTATTGTCAGTTTTTAACGGATTTTATGGATCTGAACAGAGACTAATAATTTTTAGAACTCTTGCCTGTTTGCAACAGTAGGATGAAACTTAATTTCCCTAGAGCCAAATGTTGTTACTTAGAATAAGACTCTTAAAGCAGTGCAAAATACCAACTGAAATAGACTGGTCACAGGTCTCTTACAATGTGTGTATATGTATATCAGTAGGTATTGAGACTAGCTCAACTGACTTTCCTTTGATGGAGTAGAAGGCGGGTGTAGATTTATTAGAGGGAGGAGGAAAGGGGACTTTTTAGGAAGATGTGTGTCGCTTGTGCAGTACCCAGGGAAACTTGTGCTGACTCTCAGGCTCTGCTGTGCTCCCACTATGGAAGTGGAGCAGGTACGGAGCCTATAGCTCCGATTGGCAGTGGAGTTCTCTTGCCTGGGAGAGCTTTTGTGGTCTCTTGTGGGATGAGAGAATGGCCTAAACAGAATGTAGATAATAACTTTGATACAGGTTTAGAGATGTTTTTGGAGGATTTATTTTGAAAACTGAATCAGTTCAGGAAACTGCATGATAATGTTGTAGTGAAATTCCTAGTTTTTGTCTCAGGCCTCTTTCTTTTCTAAAATTACTTGCCTTATGAGTGCCAATCCTGTATGTTTAGTCCAGACTGAATGTGTCTTCTCTCACTTGTTTTGCTATCTCCGTTTCCCTTCAAGACCCTTCTTGAGAGCAGCATTTCAGTTCGCAGAATCACAGATTGGTAGGTGTTGGAAGGGACCTCTGGGGATCATCTAGTCCAACCCCCCTGCTAGAGCAGGATCACCTAGAGCAGGTTGCGCAGGATCGCATCCAGGCGAGTTTTGAATATCTCCAGAGAAGGAGAGTCCACAACCTCTCTGGGGAGCCTGCTCCAGTGCTCGGTCACCCTCAGAGTGAAGAACTTTTTCCTCATATGCAGATGGAACTTCCCGTGTTCTAGTTTGTGCCCATTGCCCCTTGTCCTGTCACTGGGCACCATTGAGAAGAGTCTGGCCTCATCCTCTTGTTATCTGCTCTTTAGATATTTATAAGCATTGATCAGATCCCCTCTCAGTCTTCTCTTCTCCAGACTAAACAGACCCAGCTCTCTCAGCCTTTCCTCATACGAGAGATGCTCCAGTCCCCTTATGATCCTTGTAGCCCTCCGCTGGACTCTTTGCAGTAGTTCCCTGTCTTTCTTGGGCTGGGGAGCCCAGAACTGGACATGATATTCCAGATGTGGCCTTCACCAGGGCAGAGTAGAGGGGGAGGATAACCTCCCTCAACATGCTGGCCATGCTCTTCTGAATGCACCCCAGGATACTGTTGGCCACAAGGGCACAAGTTGGGAGGACTTCTTGTGGAACTTCAATCTAACATACTGGTAGGTTTAAAGTTTTGCTGGGGGGGAGGGGGCGGAAGTAGGTAAGTGGCAAAACTCTCTTTACTAATCCCACAAAGATCTTCATAATGCATGAACTGGATCAGGTGGAAACTATTTGTTTTAGGTTAGCAAGGTTTTGATAATATTGAGTATAGTACAGACTAATGGCTATGAACATAGAGTTATGTGAACTTGAAGGAACTATTAAAAGATGAATTACCATTATGGTTCATGATAAATCAACAGTTACAGCATGAAAGCGGGATTTCTAAGGATGATTGTGCTATGCAAGGCTTTGTGTGAGGGTTGCTTTTGTTGTTGTGAGGGTTCACAGAATCTGTCAGTTTTTGGAGTAGGGTCAATGCACGAAATACGTCAGTGGTGGGAATTCTTGTGCTGTGAAAGACTTGGAGAGAGCAGCTGAGAGCACTAAAGGTCACCTGGGCATGTGTGCTGCTAGCCTCTTCATTGATAGAGTCACTGCAGCTTATCACAGTTGAGGATAGAGGGTCTTCTACTGTGGTGGGGAAACAAGGCTGTCCTAACTAAATAAAGATCAAACTGTACCTACTTGAAAATTGAAATTATGCCAGAATGCAGAAATAATATTCATGACATTATCAGCCTAGGGCTTCTCTAGGGGGGGGGGGGGGGGAAGCTTTGTATTTTGCCTCCAGAATGAGTCATCAGTAAAGCAAGCCCTCTCCCACTTCCCTTCTCTGTTCCCATCCTCCCAAGTAGCAGTATAGTATTACTGGTTTTGGGCATAAGCAGATGACCAAATAACTTTAAATTCAGATTTGGGGACCGTAAGCCAAATACGGTGTCCTTTATATTTTTGTATTGCAAGTTCAGTGCCTGTTAGTACAGATTGATTGTATGAATTTCAAATGACACATGGTTGCAGAAATTCTTTTGATTGTATTACACTTAATGCAAATACTCAAATGTTGGGGTCAGTGTGTGTTTTCTTGTTTGCTGACACCAAACCAGTGCAGTGCATCAGCAAGACAAAATATATGTTGAAGAAGTACTGATCCTTTTTTCTTTGCTCATTAATGCCCTAAATAGTAACAGTCTAATTAAAAAGGTAATTTTGTGTATTTGGCTGGTATTTCAAAAGACATGGAGAAGAGAGTGTTTCAGGAGAAACTCAAAGTTGAATAAGATAGGTAATTTATTAAGGTGACAGATATGAAAAGTTTGGAATTACCATTGATAAATACACTTATGCGGTAGTGCTAATATATGGTGATACTGCTAGCAAAATGCTGTCCTGGGTATTTTTCACCGGAAGTTGAAGGCTCAGTGCTTACCCAGAAGGTGTCCCCATCTTGGGTGGAGGAGAAGGAGCACAGCCCGTTTGACTGCCTCTTCTGGGTCTTCAATCTCCTCTCTCCCCCTGGCGGAGTATGTTCCTCAATATCCTTTCTACTGTAACCTTAGCTGTTCCCCTCCCCGGGGTGATGTTTAACGTGACTTGGGTGGACAGTCAAGTATTATAGTCGTATATGTTTAGCATGTACTGCTTTTAGCTTATTATCATATTTAGGGATGGCAACTTTAATATTCATTTCACAGATAATTAAACAAAAGGCACCATGGCCTTCAAGATTCTGTATAGAAACTGTTTATCTGTTTATTCCGCATTCTTTAGCCAAAATGGGAGACCATCCTGCTGCTGTAAGACTGCCTCTTTCGACTGCTTCTCTTGCTGACCTTGTGGATCTCCATCCACAGTGTTTGCACAAGAGCTAAGTGGACACCAGTGTTTTTAACCTCTTACGTGTACGTCTCACAAGAACTTATGAACACAGCGTAGAGATTCAGTCCATTACGGTTCCACAAAGCACTTAGTTTAAACCAACCTTCTTTATCTTTTTGAGATTTGTCATTGTGATCCTCTGGATCATCTCTTGCTGTTGTCAAGGTCCATTCTCTCTGCAGGCTCTGTTCTATTTCTTTCCCTCAGAGGCTTTTATTATTCTGCAGATGGTCTAAATTGTCATGGTAAGGTAAAAGGTGGTCTTTGCCCAACATCACACCGAGCTTGGTGTAGGCATGGACAGCATGCGCAGTGTCCAGTTAGTGTGTTCTGCATTCTGGCACAATGATTGCCGTTTCTCCTGCTTTATCTTTACACTGCTGTTTGTCACACTTGCATTCTAAGTTTTTGCATGCCCTTTGCATTGCATTAATAAATATATCTTTTTGCAGTGGATTTGCAGTTTCAGTCGTTGTTGTCCTTTTCCTTTACATGTAATGCGTTTTGGGATCTGTTTCTAAGACAAGGGAGCAACTAGCTTACATGGTGGCAAAGCTGCGTCTTAATTCAGGGTGAGCCTGTTAGTCTGTTGACCATAATTACTATGTATGCAGTGGAATCTGTTAAGCATGTGTGCCTGAATGCAGCAGTACACAGTCATGTTTCCATATCTCGAATTAATCCCTCAATGCATTTAGTAAAGGAAGGACCTGTCTTCTGGCAATGGGGTAGGTGATGTTTGCTTTCTAGTTACATGTGCACTAGCTACAGTTTCCATGATAGGAGTAGTGCTAGGATAGAAAGTTTTCTATATCATTTATTACTTAAATATTTGCATATGGAGAGGTGGTGTGAAGTCTTAAATCTGAAATGTTCTATCTCCAGTGGGAAATGCTAACACAGGATTTCAATCATGTATAAAACTAAAAAAAAATTTATGTTTTTGCTTTCTTCTCTAGTAAAACCTCCTACACTCAGCTTTAAATGACTCATTACCACCCCCACCCTGTCTTTTTGATCTCTGTTCCTCCAAGGTGGTGGTGGTCTTCACTATGGGCTTAGTTTTACTTTTTCTGCTGTGGTAGAAGTATAGCATGTTCAAAGTTCATGCAGAATTTGTGGTTCTGCTACTTAAAGTGTAGCAGCTGTATTACCTTAGGAACAGATGATGCATTATGAACGCTTTTATAATTTTTATTTTTGCACACATGCATATGGTTATTCCACTCCAGGTGTGTAATTTATGGCTCTCTGGGGTACTTCAGGATGCAGTAAATGAAAATGCCAGTTTGCTAGGTTTGCTGAACTAGATTCTGTCTCCCTGACCAGTATTGAACTTCAGTGTGACTGTTGCCATAGGCTATTCAGTTTTATACTTCTGCTTAAGTATGAATTCACACCTTGTTTTAGAAAATTAAAAAAAGGAGTATATGAGTTTTAACTGTACTATAGGAGGCTACAATGCTCTCTTTAAAAAAAAAAAAAGAAAAAAGTCTCGAATATGGCATGTGGAACCTAGTTTTTATCATTAACACTTTAAATAATGTATTTAAGTACCTGCAATATTCCTTACACTGGAGTCCTAAGATTGATTTTTTTTTTTTGTTTTGTTTTTTTGTTTTCCTCTCCTTTCTACCTCAGCCTTACTTTTCCTCCAAATTGATTTTGGCACCTTGAAAGATTCTGGGTGGGCACGAGTGCCTAGCCCTGTGATGCACAGAGTACTAGTCAGGAATGCCTTTGGAGCGTGCTGATGCCATTCCCTTCATCTCTGTAAGAGTTGCTCAGCCATACAGAATTTTTTTTTCCCCTCTCTGAAAATGCAGGGATAAATTGATAATTGTTACATTCCTTTGGTTTTCTGTTTTGTGATTGTGTGCAACCCTTAATTTAGTGGAATAAATGAGAATTAGGGAGGCTACAGACTACTATGCAAAATAAATGCATAGACTTTGAAAAGCCTCTAAGGAGGGATGGTTCGTTCAGGTTCCTTGGCAGACTTGCGTGACATTGAGAAGTCTTTGGTGTTTGCTTTCCAAAGGCAGGATCTCCTTTGTGTTAGCTGAGTGGAATTTTGACTGCATATTTATAAACTTCCTTCTAGACTGTTAAAATACTTGGTTAGAGCGTCTATCACAAGCAAGTTGCCTCTATATCACCTCTGTTTTATAAATCTTTACCTGCTTTAAACCATGCACATTTCTTCATAGAGCTGTTGGTGAATATGAAGTTTGGACATGTAACCAAAAGGTTCTTTGTGGTTCATGATGGTTTAATCTTTGCTTGATAACAATTTTTTCCTAGTCTTAGGCCTTCTTTAAAAATGAAATGATCCAATTATATATGTTGTTGCATTGTCTAGAAGCATCAGTTAGGTGTAGCTTTGCTGTGACAGTGTGTGAAAGGATGACTTGTTTTCTCACTGTTTGCATCTTTCAGTTTTGTGTTCTGGGTATTTTCCATGCAACGTGGCAATTTTCTTAGTAAATAATACTTTAATATCTTAGGTAGTAAACTCTTTGGGGCTATATACAGTTTAGTGTTCTGTGGATGCTGACTTCATAAAAATAATAAGCTCTATTGGTTTAGGTTACAGAATCACAGATTGGTAGGTGTTGGAAGGGACCTCTGGGGATCATCTAGTCCAACCCCCCTGCTAGAGCAGGATCACCTAGAGCAGGTTGCGCAGGATCGCATCCAGGCGGGTTTTGAATATCTCCAGAGAAGGAGAGTCCACAACCTCTCTGGGGAGCCTGCTCCAGTGCTCAGTCACCCTCAGAGTGAAGAACTTTTTCCTCATATGCAGATGGAACTTCCCGTGTTCTAGTTTGTGCCCATTGCCCCTTGTCCTGTCACTGGGCACCATTGAGAAGAGTCTGGCCTCATCCTCTTGTTATCTGCTCTTTAGATATTTATAAGCATTGATCAGATCCCCTCTCAGTCTTCTCTTCTCCAGACTAAACAGACCCAGCTCTCTCAGCCTTTCCTCATACGAGAGATGCTCCAGTCCCCTTATGATCCTTGTAGCCCTCCGCTGGACTCTTTGCAGTAGTTCCCTGTCTTTCTTGGGCTGGGGAGCCCAGAACTGGACATGATATTCCAGATGTGGCCTTCACCAGGGCAGAGTAGACGGAAAGGATAACCTCCCTCAACATGCTGGCCATACTCTTCTTAGGGCAGCCCAGGACACCATTGGCCTTCTTGGCCACAAGGGCACATTGCTGGTTCATGCTTAACTTGTTGTCCACCAGCACTCCCAGGTCCTTCTCAGCAGTGCTGCTTCCCAGCAGGTCTACCCCCTAGCCTGGACTGGTGCATGGGGTTATTCCTCCCTACGTGCAGGACCCTACACTTGCGATTGTTGAATTTCATTTGGTTCCTCTCTGCACAACTCTCCAGCCTGTCCGGGTCTTGCTGAATGGCAGCGCAGCCTTCTGGTGTGTCGGCCACTCCTCCCAGTTTTGTTTCATCAGCAAACTTGCTGAGGGTACACTCTGTGCCCTCATCCAGGTCATGGATGAATATGTTGAACAAGACTGGACCCAATACTGACCCCTGGGGCACACCACTAGCTACAGGCCTCCAACTAGACTCTGTGCCACTTATCACAACCCTCTGAGTCCTGCCATTCAGCCAGTTCTTAACCCACCTCACTGACCCCTCATGAAACCCACGCTTCCTAAGCTTGCTTATGAGGATGTTATGAGAGACAGTGCCAAAAGCCTCACCGAAGTCAAGGCAGACAACACCCACTGCTGTCCCCTCATCTACCCGGCCAGTCATGCCATCATAGAAGGCTATCAGATTGGTCAAGCATGATTTCCCCTTGGTGAACCCATGTTGACCACTCTCGATAACCTGCTTTTCCTCCATATGCTTATTAATGACCCTCAGAATGAGCTGTTCCATCGCCTTTCCAGGGATGAAGGAGAGGCTGACTTGGCCTGTAGTTTCACGGGTCCTCTTGCCCTTTTTGAAGACCACAGTGATGTTGGCTTTCCTCCAGATTAATTGATATTAATTATATTATGCTTTTTGTTTATTTTCTATCTAGTAGTTGCAGTCATGAGGCAGGATGCTTTTGTGAAAGATGTTATTCGCAACCTGCTCTGACAGGTTACAGTGCAATATGACAAACTTAAGGCACTCTTCTTGATCTTGACAGCACTCCAAATTCAGTTATGTTGTTCATCACAAGGGTTTCTCAGTGTCTTCATCATCTGTTGAAATAACTTTTGTTTCTCTAAAAATAACTCAGAGTAGACAAAATTAGACATATCTTTGTGCAGGCGAGAACTAAAACTCCATTGTATTGTTATTTCTGTTATGAATCAGATCTTCCTGATTTTTGAATGATTGATGAATTTGAACCTTGCATTCTATGAATGTTGTAGTCTTTTATGACAGAGAATAAACAGTACTGAATTTCTTGTTGTGAAATGTATTTAAATATTTTTCTCAGGCCTTTTTATTTCTGCAAAACAGGAAATAATTTAAAAATATTTTGAAGAAGGGATAGAGAAGCTGATGACAAATGTTACCATCTATTGACATAATTTTATTTTGGGCACTTTGTGTCTAACCTCATGCATTTTTGAAAGCAGCATAATAAGACATACTCAAAAGGCTTTAAAAGGGGTGAAAACCCCTCTTTATTTTATTGAAGATCTTGGAGGGATCTTCTTCTGTTTGACTTACAGAAAGAACAGAAGCTTGCTTGATTGAAAGAGATACATAGCTGTTGGCTTATTTCTAGTGTTTTCTTCAAAATAATTGAAAACAGATCTGAAATGAAAAGGAGCTCTTGCCAAAGATCTGCAAATGTAAATTCTGTTCAAGACAAAAGGAAAGCTTCTCTGCAATCTTCTTGGTGAACTTTAGTCGTTTCTGTCAATCAGAAACACTGTCTAGGCTTGTTGTAGGTAAGTGCTGCGTAAATAGGAGAGTACAAACATTGGTATGGATTCACACTGATCTCTGATCTGCATTTGAGTATGTTTTGAACACAAGCTACTCACTGGATCATATTCTCTAGTGCTTTATATAGAAAGAAATGTTACACTACTAGCGTATACTTATGAAGCTCATTGCATTTTTTAACTTTTTATGCTCAATCTTAAGCAAAATATTATACTAAATCACACATTTTAGATGCAAGATAAGAAGTATCTACTCAGTAGGAGTTCAGGGCTTATTCTGAAAAATGAGTTGGTTCTTATTGTGCCTGCCAGACAAGGGCTAGTATTGTTTTGCCTTATTTAAGAAAAATCAAATCTCTTCAAGTTGCTATTCTAGAATTCAATTATTCTAAGTTTATATATTGTGATATAATGTTATTTTAAATATTCCCTTCTAAACCTCTAGGCATCTTTCTGATAGTAATTTAAAAATAAGTTTTAAACAGGACTATATTGAAGCTAAGTGTTCCTGAATCCAGAATGTAATCATTAGGTAGTTGCACAAGGGGATGGCAGAAGGAAGGGCCATTCAGCAGTTAATTGAATCCTTCTGAAGTATTAGTTTGCAATACAGGCTTTAGAAGAGATTAAGAGACTATTTTATGCCAAATGCGATGTGAATTGTAAAGGTTTGTTTTTCTGTTTTGACAAAAAAATCATATTGAACAATATTATTAGAGTATCTTCTGCATGGCAAGTAGTGGGTATTCCTCACAGTTTACTTATGGTTGCTGAAAGTGCCTTTGACTTTAGTTTACTTTCCATTTCCTCAAAATTAGCTAGGAGAGTCTCCACTAATGACTAGTGCAAACTGGCAATTGTGGTTTTAGTTCAAGCTATACGTTATTTCTCAATGTTTCCCATAGCTCTTAACTGTTTTGTTTTCCTTCCTCCAAGACTGTGGTTGGTGCAAGTTGAAGTAAGGCAGAGAGTCTAGCAGTCTCATCAGCAGTAATACAACAATAAGATTATGACAAAATTTTAATAGGTAAATAGCAAATTATTTCTCCTATGATTCAGACAGTTCTTATCTCTAGTGGCCTGGAGTGGAAAAGAAGGGCTTTGTTTTTTAACTTTCTTCTAAACTTGGTGGTTAATGGTGAAAAAGGAATTCATTTTTATGCAGGCATCTTCAGTCTGAATGGTTTGAAAACTTCTGCGAGAACAACCTCTTTCTTAGATATTGTAGCTAACATATTTAAGAATTGTCCATTGTTCTATAAAATTTTTTCAATTGATACAGAAGAATTAGTTTGGAAAAGCTGCTATAATATTGATTATTATCTGGCCTTCACTGTAACAGCGATAATGTATTTAACACTTGTATGTTACACACTTCTCTCAAATGTGAGAAACTGCACAAAAAATGCATCAACCAAAATAGACATAAAGGGCAGGAAAGTCTGCAGATTGTAAGAATGTAATGCTTAAAATTATAATTGATATGTAAGCTTCAAACTTTTTCATGAAATTAATGTATTGCATTAATTGGACTTTTCTAATGGCTTTCTTCTTCCCTAGGCACGAGCTTTAACACCTCAGACAGCAGAAACAGATGCAATCAGATTCTTGGTTGGAACACAGTCTCTTAGATATGATAATCAGGTAATTTTTCTGTCAAATGTCAGTTGTAATTTTTTTCCTTTTTTTTAACATTGTTCCAATATCGTTTATCTTCCTTTTTCCCTCTGTTGAATTTGAACATTAAGTGATAGTCAAGTTGAAGACTTATGTGAGTAGAATGTGAAGATATTGGTAAGAAATGTAGGTGAATGAAAACTGTGTAAGTTTTCTGAAAATTAAATTACTCTTCTAAATTGTATGACTAAGACTAGTAAAGGAACTGCCATATTGTTGTTAATTGAAATCTATAGATTCTCTGGAGCCATCTTTAAACCACAGAAGAGATGCAAAGTAAAACAAAAGTCTTTAAGCCTTGATTGCCTCTAATGGGACTCGTGGTTCATGCACAATTCTGTGTACGTGAAGCTTCATAAACTGGATTTTTCATTATTAATTATTGGCAATCGGCTATATCCTTTCTTATAATAAATTTAAAAGCAGTTTAAACTAAAATTTGAGTGACTTTCATGGCTCAATTTCTATTGGGCTGTTTCCTCTGCAGTTAAGAGTACGATACTTGTGATTGTACAGCCATTTTAATTTTTGTGACTGAATTTCAGTAAATGCCTTCATTCTGAAAGAAGATCTTGAGGCTCGAAGAATTAAAAGCTGTACTGAGTGCAAGTGGCAAGGCTTTGGTAGCAGGGGAACTGCAGTGGTGACTTCTGTGAGAAGAGGCCAGGGGTTGCCCGTGCTAGACATGGCAGGTTCCAGTGAACCCACCACAGGACACAGCTAAGCTGGGCAGCCTGGTGGCACCTCTGTTAAAATACTTAGGAAAGGAGAGAGAATGCTGGATGGAAAGAGCAGGAAGGAACAAAGACTGAGAAACAGCAGAGGTAAGACCAAGGTCAGGAGGAACAGAAGGTGCTCCATAGTGGAGCAGGTATCCACTGCAGCCTGTGGAGCACCTGTGCCACAGCAGGTGCATGTTCTTGAAGGAACCATGACCCATGAAGACCCTGTGCTGGAACAGAGTGAAAGCATATCAGAGAGAAAATGCTATGTACTGACCATAACCACTATTGCCCCACACCCCCCTGTGCTGCTTGAAGGGAGTTAGAGCAGTCTGGAGTGAAGTTAAGCCTGGGAAAGGGGGGGAAAGAATGGGCCAGTTTAAGTTTTATCTTTTTCTTTCCCACTACCCAAATTAGTAATTACATTTTAATTTTAATTGGCAATAAATTTAATTAGTTTACCCAAGTCAAGTTTGTTTATTACACTTACCAATTACTGCAGCAGTGATCTCCCTGTCTTTAGCTTGGCCCACGAGCTTTCTCATTCTTATTCTTCCTATTTTCTCCCCCTGTCCTGCTTGCAGAGAGGAAGCGGCTGGGTGGGAATCTGGCTGTTAGCCAAGGCTGACACCCCACAGAAACTCCTAGTATGGAGACAGTCACCAACTCTTCTGGAAGTGGTCTGTAATGCACTGTACAAAACCAACTTGGAACCATAGCTCTGGAAGATGTGAGCTGTCAATTCCCAGTGAGGTTTTGAGTTTGTTACTCAATGATAATACTGGATAAAGTTAAAGGAAAAAATATTCAAACATATAAGGGGGATGGAGCATTCAATTTCTTTACATTGTGGGTAATGCTTGTGAGACCAGTAACAAAAGAAGTGGCAGGACAAACTTAGTTAAAAATAAATACACAAAATCATTTTTCATTGTGCTGTCTCAGATGGTCTTCGTACATTTGGTTATAATGTGTTCTCTATGTTATTTTTTACTTTTTGGTTCAACTAATTAAATCCTGATACAAAATTGTAGTTGGAGAATGATTCTCACTTGTCAATTGATATCCAGCAGATATTCAGTAATTTAAATGTTTTGATTCAGGTAAGTTGATTGGGCATATACTCTGTATTTTAGAAATATCTCTATATACACATATTTCAACTTTATTGAGTATACTTTTCTTTTTCCAATGAATAACACTAATAATGGAAATGCAGGATGCTTCCTAGGGTATTAACAAATGTTTAGGGGTTAGTGGCCTTTAGCTGTGCCTCAGGCCATCAGCTTCTCTCAGCTAGTTGCTAATCCCCAAGAAGTGCCCTAGGCCTCAAGTCATTATTGCTTAATTCAGCACTAGGCTCTCTAGATTTGCTTAAAAACTTTTTTTTTAGTTACCTAACCTAACTTACAAGCTGTCTTGCAACCTCTAGTGCTTGAGCAAGTGCAGCACAGTGAGAGGTTTCTTATGCAGTGCCATTATGTGCAGAATATTTCTTCCCTTCTGGTCATGGACAGGTGTAGTGCGAATAAAAGAGCAGTAGTTGTACAGCTGGCATGGCAACTTCTGCCTCATAGAGGTTTATTGCTGTATGAAGCAATTTAGGCATTCATAGGAGATCTGGTGAAAATATTTTGCTATTAATACTGCTATTTCAAAGCAAAGGAAAATGTTTGTAAGACTTTGTATTCTGTCAATATTTGATATATTAACAGTGTGTAGTCCTTAGCATTTGGTCCTCATAACTTGCTGGAAATTGTTTAAGCAGTTTTTTTGATGCAAGAGATGTGTTCTACACAGTGTAGTTTTAGAACTTTTGTCCTCAGTACTGGCTTTTTATTCTGTTCTTTGATGCATTTACTGTATGCTTTGGAAGCATAAAAAGGAAGTATACATCACTTATTCTTTTCTGATCTCTCTCAGAACTCTCCAAGTTATTTCAGTCTTGTGTTTTAGAACCTAAAATACTTATTTTTGTGGGTTACCTTAATGCATGGTGTCATGTAGTCACAAAGCAGGGCATTGGCCGAACTAAAACAGTTCCCCAGTCTCTCATGACCATGAGTGCCTGATGAAAGAAAATGAATTATGGAGATTGCATAATTGAAGAAAAAGAGATATTTTGAGTTGAAATTAGTTAGTTTTAGTCTCCCTTCCTTGGCAATTTCCTTAGCAATTAATAATTCCTCCAGATTTTGAGAAGAACTAAATAGTTATTTGTTCTCATTCAAATCTCACTACTTTTTTCCTCAATACTTAGATTTGTATTCAGTGGGAATTTTTCCCAGTGTAATTACAGCAGATTAGTAACTCGTGTGTGTAGTTACTGGTAGTAGAATCAGTCACTTCTAAGAGGTGTTTTCCACAAGGATCGTGTTCCACAAGAGCTATGATTACACTTACCATTAACCATTACACTACAGTCATGTTTAGAAAGTTCTCTATATGGACTTAGATGTTTTCTGTTTCCTCATCTATGGTGTCCATATGCTGCACTAACTCATCCATGGTAAAGCTCATTTCCACACTCCAACAAGAAAAGTTAGAAAGATCATGATTCAAGAAATGAAGGATAACACCCCACAGAACTGAAGCTTGTCCAGGTCTGTCAGTTATTATAGGTGATGATTTCTTCAAATATTTGTCTTCATGGCACCACACTGGTACAGTATTTGGTACTAGTACATTTTCTATGAAAATTCTTTTGTCCTTAGGATTTAGCAAAATCACTGTTCTATATGATAAATACTATTTAGCATGTATTCAAATCAACATGATTAAGAAGATCATTAGCAGAAAAACATTGGGGGAACTTTTGCAGTCCTTTCTGTTAAGCTGATCAACTTTTTCTGGTAGATTGTGTTGCTTGGCATAGCTGTGAAAGATGTAATTTTTCAACTCAAAAGGGTATAAACAATATTCTTGCATAAGAATTAAATTTCAGATTTCCTAAAAGTCTCAGTCTGGACCTTTAATCGGTTAACTGTGTGTTCCAACAGAGTTTCCAGCTATCCGTGATGTCAGCTGAAGCTGAAACATAACAGCAGAGGAGAAATTGGTTATTTGTGCCTTCAAAGGGCTTCACACGGGGTAAAGAGTGCTCCCTTAGCTTATGTGCTGAGTGACCCTGTTAACCTGGTTACTGTGGGTAAAGAATGTGTGTGACTGCGGTAAATGGGATTTAGATTTGTGGTTTACCTGCAGGGACTTGGGTTGAGCTGCCAGAGGAGGCTCCAGTGACCCCAAGGGAAGGTTGCCTTCCCCTGCTATTCTTTTTTTTTTTTTTTTTTTTTTTGAGACAGCTGAAAACAAGCACATTTAGCAGGTCTGATTGTGCCTTACATGGGAATAACTTATATAATACAATAACTTTTAATTTTTGAACTATGACACATCTTCACATATTTCACACTGTTTCTCTGTTAAATACCCGATTCAGTAAACTTCAGAGATCCTCTTCTTTATGCTAAAGTCAATTACCAGTATTTTGCTGTATAAAATTAACAACTTCTTGCCATGAGTCTGTTGAAAATGTTTTACCTTAGAGTTGTGAATATGTTGCTGTTCTTTACCTTCCAGTTCTGTGCTTGTAAAGTAGCTGTTAAACTTACAACTCAAACTGTTGACAAGTCAATTCAGAAAATCAAAATGTATCTGATTAGAGTAGCATAGAAGGCTGAATAGATGAGGTCTTTCAATTTTTATTTAAAAAAACCCCAACAAACCAAGGGATGAGATTAAACTGATCTTTAATGATGAAATGAGCAAGAGCTTTCTGTTAGACAGAAGCTCTTGAATCGAGATACAGAGAGTAGATCAGAGAAAGCATGTACAGAAAGGCAAAGTAAAGTGAAATGATAGATAAGTCTAAGTGATATTACTCTGGGGAGTTTTGAAAGGCAAGAGGGTCACTCTTTAGGTTGGACTTGAAGGTGGTTATGCAGTTGGTGGGACAGATGGATTGTGTCCTGATTCCTAGGTAGATTTCTAGGTTCAGGGCAACAAATGAAGTCTGAAAAGACAACTTGCTAATCAGCTGCAGAGGTGCTTACATGCCTTGGATGATAGAGTGGAAGAACAATACGATGAGTGTCCAGCATTATATTTGAAGGAGGAGTTGCTGATGACGGTGTTTGGAAGAGAAAGGAAAAGGTAACATGTAAATTCAGCCCTTTGAAAAAAACAAAAGTATATAATATTACCAATTTAGACTAAGTTGAGACCTATTTAGCAGCTTCTGTATTTGAAGAAAATTTCCTGTAGTATTGTGTAGCTAAGATTTTTGCAGTGATTCAGTAGTTAATTCAGTAGACAGACTGAATTCAGTCATTATGATAGGATGTCTCTTCTTTCTCTTTGTTGTTCACCCAACTTTGCTAATGAATTTTTAATGAGAATACAATTCTCTAAAAATTGTGGGTCTTCTACAATTTATTTTTTCACTGTTGAGCTTAGTAGAATTGGTCCCATGAGTAAAGTTACTTGTGTATGTTGTGCCAGGCTAGAATCTTTCTCAATTTCTTCTATTTCTGAGGCAACTGTAGAAGAACAACTAACTAAAAATAGGGAGGAAAAATGAGAGTAATGTAGGCCTATTGAAAAAACTAAAACCAAACCAAAAACCAAACAAAAACCTTGGAACAAACAAAAATCAAAATCACAAAAAGCAAACCTAGCTGTATGTCTTTTAAAAGTCTTATCTATATATTTAAAAATTACTGTTTTTCTTCATCTTTCAGTTCAACACTTTCCATGTAGTATAAGAAGTATTGTAGATTTATATATTGGTACAGATACGTGATTGCTGAAGTGAACTCTCAAAAATTTCTTACTGAATTTACAGTATTTGTTTCAAATGAGAGTCCTTTCCCTCTCTCCCCTTCTTTCTTTGTAGGATGTTTGCATTCAATGATTTGGATACAAAATTGGTGCAGACATTTAGACTAAGGATAGTAATGTTGTTTCTGTTTATTGCTATCAGAAATGTTGAATTGCAATACAAGTGGCTTATTTACTATTTGCCATAAAATGAAAAATCACCTTCAAGCTTTAAGCTGTAAAATTGAGAAGAATAAACATGGTGTTTCCTCAAAACAGGGCAATTGCTTGTGTTTTTCTAGAAAATTATATCCTGCATGAAATCAATGATATACTAAATTGTTAGTATAACAATTAATTAAAGTAGATATCGGTTATAAAATTCTCATTAAATTGTTCTGTGCAGTCATCGTGTATAATTAAGACCCACAGGAAAACATTTGAAACTCTAATGTTCTCTTTTATTGTATTTGCAGATTCACATCATAGATTTTGATGATGAAAATAACATTATAAACAAAAACGTTCTCCTTCATCAAGTGGGTGAAATTTGGCACATTAGTACCAGTCCTGCAGATAAAGGTGTACTAGCAACCTGCTACAATAAAAGTAAGTCCTTTCTAACCTTGTTAAACTTGTTTAAGTGTTTTGATATTTTTGAATGTGCAAAGACTATCTAGCTATGTGTAAACACTCTAAGTTGGAGTGTTACAACTTACACAGGTATTTTTCAAAAAATCTTCTGTACCTTTACCTGTTCCTCATTTGTCTCTCATCCTTAGGTCATCTTGGTTAGAAGTCTACTTTTTCATTCATGTCAAGGAAAGCAGCAAAATAAAAGCATTGCTTGCCTGATTAATGCAAAGCACGGCAAATAAAACGTATTCCTGTTATTTTAGGCTTCATTCTTTTTATTGTTTTATATGTTTGCTTTTGACAGTGGAAGTAAATGTCTTTCAAAACAGCATCAGGTCAGCATCAAGCTCTCTTTAAAAATGCAGGTGAAGTTTATATACAATGTTATTTGTTATATGTTTAATGCAGATATGCCCACAAAGAACTATAAATTCTTATTTAAATATCTCATCAGAAACAGTAGGAATGCCCCTTGTGTAACCTAACACAAAGGGCACAGCTATTGAAATTAAGGATCTGTGTGCATTTCCTAGGTGAGACAGGTGTGAAGATTCTCTGTATAAGGCTTGAAAAATCCACTTGCATCACTTGGGAAAGGGAGTACTTTTCTCTCTGACAAGCAAGAAATTGGAATAAATATTATTTCTTCTGGGAAATATTAGTCCATTCTTTCATGGAAATACAGTCCAAGAATATGAGAATAAGGTAGTGATTTTCAGATTTTGTGCATGTGTGGACAGCTGTAGAGATGTGAATTCCTGCTGCTCAACCTTGTGCCTCTGTTAGAGAGAAGGTTCCAGGATTGCTCAGTTCTCCTAGTTCTTCTGGATTGAAATAAAAGCACTAAAATTTTAATTTCCTTCACAAATTTTATGTGAATATTTTAAAAACAATTCTAGAAGATAGAGTAATAAAGAGCTTTTTCTGTTTTCTAAACTGAAAATGATTATATTTTGATTAAAAGAGAACACTAAAATGGTATTGGCCTGTTCTTTGATTACTTTTTACTCTCTGGTTGACTTACTAGAGGTAACTTCCTCACCTTGCCAGTGATCTGTGGAGAAAATGAGAAAGCAGTAATCGGTCCTGAAATTCTAAAGTCGTCTTAGTAATTTTGTGGCTAGTTTCAGAGGAGAATCTGAGAAAGTTGTCTGAAGTCTCCTTTAAAGAAAATTAAAACAAGTTTCTAATTTTGTTTCTCTAGCCTTTGAGTTGATTGCAGGTTTTTTTTCTTAAATAATATTGTACTGCATGGAATAGTGTGAAATATTTTAAAGAATTTACCTCTTTTCCCCTACATAATTGAATAGCAAGGTGATACGAGATAGCTTATCAAGTCCAGTATTTCATGTATGTACTGTACCATTTAATGTTAACCAGTCTTAATTTATTCAATTTGTATCTATTTTTGAGCTGAAGTGCTGTTCTAGAAAGTATGGTTAAAACAAATAATTTTATACTCTCTTCTCAAAGGTCTATATTTTAAGTTTTCTGTTCCTGATAGCATGTTATAGCAATATGCGTATTAATTGAAAATCCTCTTTGGAAGAGAGCTTACTGAGATTGTTTGGATGGATGCTCAATTCTGTCTCTGTGAGGTTTCTGATTTTCATTATTGGACCTATTAATTCATATGCATGTTTTCTATTCTAGCTTCTTTGTGTTCTAGATTTAGTTTACCTAGTTTCTGAACACCAAGCTTTATTGTTTGTACTTCATGCATCTTCACTTAGAATCATCAGTCATAAACTTTCTGCAGAAGACAAGATCTGATTCTTAAATGATTATTGACAACTCTAACAGCGTATAGAACAGAAAGCACACAGCATGGGGTTCTAATAAGGAATACTAAGTTTAGCAGACAACTTATTTCAAGTAGTAATGCAACCAAATTAAGCAATCGAAACCTTTAAAACACTTTTATGTATTGCATTTGTTTTGTTATTTTAAAAAGACTCTTAACTATTTTCCTCATTGAAGTACCAGTCAAATGAGATGATGCTGTCAGGAACAGTCATAGATATTGTGACCGTCTCTTGTGTCTGAGCCCGGTATTTCTGGCAAATCTTGACTGTTGTTGAACTGGAAGATTGAAGAAATGTGATGTGTGTCCATTATAAATAGCTATTTTTTAAAAAAGTTGCTGAAGTGGTGAAATGTGGCATTGAAGAAAAGTGGAATCATGCATTTTACGTTTCATAGCTCATTGAGGTAAGCTGATGGAATAGGGTGAAGCACTCACAAAAAAAACTTGGAAATTTCTTCTTTTATGTAGGGAGAGATACTGAGTTTTCTGCTACTTTCTCACACTTACAGATCATTAGCATAACCAAGATATGAATAAGGTCTTATGTTGCTTCATGAAAAAAAGATGTAGTAGGTGCAAACAGAAGAGCGCTATTTTCACAGCTCTCTTGTTCTTTGTTTTTTGTCTAAGAGGAGAAGTATGCCTTTCATATAGGAAGTCTGGGGAATATAATAATGGTTGAACTGAAAGAGTACCACTGTGTACCTACTTTGAAGAGAGAGGCTTCGTTAACTTTTTAAAAGCATTTTGCAGCTAGTGATAGAGAAAAATATTGATTCCTGAATAATTTCCTTGTTTGTTTTAGCGTTTCAGTCATCTGGACTTGCTGTTCTTCAGAGTGCATATTAATTCTTTTTCTAGAGCTGACATGCAAGATACAAGATTTCTTTTTAAACATACTTACCCTAGATTTTATCTACTCTTCCTTTTTTGAAATCATACCATATTTTTAAAATGCAGTGAAAAATCTTTCTGCAGTTGTTATCTCCTGTAATATTATTGAGAAATTAAAACTCTTTTTTTACTTGAATACTTGACAGTTAATACTACTGCCTCAAAAAGTCAAAGATGACGCTAGCAGTCTTGCTGTATGTTTTGAAATACAAGGGATCTGATGTGACTTGCTTCTCTCTTCTCTTGTAGTGATAAAACTTAGCAAAATAATGTAATACGCCTAGTTTTTTGTTAATATCTGCTGTGTGCTAAGAATGGCATGAAGGGAACCAATACTCATATTCAGCTGGTAACGGTACATTATTTGTGGGGTCAAGAATGAAATGGACAGTTGCAAGCTCTCTGTGTGTGTTTGAGAAGTATGCTGATATAATAATGTTCTGAAGTTTTTACTTTTCTGGTTGAGAGAGGCCTTGAATTGGTGTAACAAGGCTCTTAATCAAAAGTTGAACAATCCTCTTGGATGGGAAAGTTCCTATGTTTGGGTTTTGGTTTTTTTGGTTGGCTGTTTTTTTTCTTTCTTCAAAGAAGGCATTTTAGCTACTTCTAAGCATGATGGTGTGGGATTTTACAGATCTGAAGCTTTTTTCATGCGTGTTGGATATGTATGTATGTTTGGGGGTTTTTTTGGTTTGTGGTTGTTTTCTGTTTGGCTTTTTGTTTGTTTTTTTCCTGTAATGTATATACATCATCTGCCTGCAAAGTCATAGTTATGAGACTTTTTTCCCTGAATCATATGGGTAGGAAACCTCCTTCAAAAGGAATGATACTAATGTAGAAACAATCCACCCCCATCACTCTCTGGGGGGTTTACAAATATGTTTTTTTCCTGCTTCATGGATATGTGAAATCTTTTTACTTGTCCTTGACACGTGTAAATGAAAGAGGCATAAGGAGGTAGATCTTCAAATGTAGATGACGATGATGATGATTACACCTACTGAAAAGTCATGTGAAAAGCATTAACATAATAGCTAGGCTTCCATGTCAGTGAAAATTAATTTCCTTGTTGTCCACTAGGTTATTTTTTTAAGTGCTGACTCCTGATAAATTCAGGGTTTGTTTTTTTTTTTTTTTTTCCCCATGAATGGCTAAACTTGCAAGTGACCACAATTCAATCATCATTTTGAAATGAGCTTCTATTTTTTAGAAACTCTAGGTAAGATCTGCCAAAAGTGCCAAATACAGTGTACTTCAACAATTGGAGACAGACTCTCAACTCTTATTTTTAGCAGACAGGTCAAATAAGAGTTACTGCCCTTTTACATGAACCCCATCAGAATATTTACTGGTATATTGATTCTGCAATCTCTTTAAATTCATATGCTTTCGAGAAAAGTAACTTCCCTAAAAAGTAAAATAAGGTGGCTTAGATAACTTTCTTCTCAAGAAGTCACAGAGAAATTTAAATCCTTGCTGAATATGCAGTTTGGGAGCTATGTTCTCTAAATAATGAATAAAATTAATTTAAATGCTCTGTATTCTTTTGTTCAAGGTATTTTACTAGGGTATTGTTATATAAGTAGGTTTTAAAAAGAAAAAAAAAATTCCTTTCAAGTCAAAACCCAGGAAAACTCATTTTCTTGTTAGCATCAGTATTTACTACTCTGATTTCTAATTTTGACATTGCATCATTAATAAAGACTTGTATCTTTTCATTCTGGATGGTGGTATCAACTAGAATAATACTGGTTCCAATGGCATTGGAACAAATACATCTTTGGATATTAACCAGAAATTTCATGTTCTGGGCCATTTTGTCTTAAAATAAAGACAAAACTGTGTAACTGTCTTCCACCCCTCCCCATGCACACACATTAAAAATACCGATTTAGAAAAATTACATAATTGCCAAGGGAAAACTTACTCTACTCAGTTCCTGTCTTGATTGCAGTGGTCCCCCCTCCCACCAATAACGGATATATCACTTAGGGAATTTTATACTATTACTACTGATGTTATAGGAAGATGATTTTATTATCAAGTGATAGACTTACTAGTTATATGTAATCTGATCTTTGCTGAAAGTTAGGCAAGAAATTTACTATGCTGGAGGCATAGTACTGGCCTATACTACACGTTTCCAGTATACTTGGCACTGTTGTATGCTAGAAATGTATTAAGGCCATTTCTGTGTAACTGGCATTGCTACAAGATGTGTAGTTGGTAGACCTAGTAATTGATCAGAGGTAATGTTGTTCTCTGCTTTTTTGTCGTTAATTGCTACCTTTGCCATTAAAAACTGCTTGTTTCATATTCAAATGGTAGTCTGGATATAGCCAAAGCATGATAAAACAACAAATGTTTTTTGATATACATTAAAACCAATTTAGTAACAGGTAACACTTTGTAAGTTTAATTTTGCATCTCTGTTTTAATAAATAAGTAAGATTTCTAGGGTTTTTAAACATGGTGGTGGTGAAGGAGAGAACAGTATAGTAACCTGTGAACCTAGTGGCTTTCTTATGTTTTAGAAACACAACTGGATCCTTCAGATCCACGGTTTAAAATAAATAAATGAAAATCCCTGACATGAGCTACCTATTTTGGGCAGTCATTACACCAATAGGTAACTTTTTGGGGGGGCAACTGTATTTGGCAGACATTTGGTATTGTGAGCTTTGTAAGAATTAGGAATGCTGTATTTTATCCCAGATTCCCTAACTGAAGGGAGAAAAATAAATAAATATGTGAAAGAAGCTAGGTAGAAGACGGGATTAAAATATTAATATCTTGGGGACAAGGGAAGAAGCCTTTGTAAAATTAATCCTTGAAATAGCTAGATGAATTTATGCATTATTAGTCAGTTTTGGGACATATTGATGCATCATTTTTCCGCTCTATTAAGGCAAGTCAACTGAATTAAAATAAGGGGTGGGCTTTTTTCTTGATCAGGCTGAGATTGCTACTGATAGCTTTAAAGTAGGTAAGAATTAAGGGGAAAAATTAATTTGCTAGTCTTCTAGCTTTAGAAGTTAAATTAGATTGTTAAAGTTCAGTATGGTACAGATTAGGTTAAAAAAAAGCTACAAGGATGGATTGTTGAGGGAAGGGTGCAATGTACAGAGGGGTTTGGGTGATGATAATAAAGGTGGCAATAAGCTAGAGTGCTACAGTTGCATTTTAATTGGATAATGCTTAATTTCTGAAAAGTTACATTGGCTTATTTGCCTCTGATATTTATTAATATCTTAAAGTTATGTTCAACAAAGCAGAAATCAAATAACTTGCTTCACAGTGGTCCAGAAATAAAAAGGAGAATGCTGTATTTAGTGGAAAATCCCTGTCAGAACAATTCTACCTTCCTTTTTGCTATTCTGACTAGCTGTAGTCAATTGACTATTCATTTTTTACTTTCTTTAAAATGTGACAGGAGTGACACTTTTAAAAATGTGAATAAGAAAGGTGACAATGTAATTAAGGAGATTATAGCATCTTAGTAGAAATGCACTTTTAAATAGCAGAATAGAATAATGATGGGGTGGGGTGAGGGTCAAGAATGTACGCTCCAAATAATGATAGAAACCAATGAGAATAATGGTACTCTAAATATAATAATAAGTTTAAAAATGAAGATAAATTAGTCTTCAAATGTGCAAGAAATTGGTAGCCATCCAAGAGCTCTATTCACCTGTTAAGGGGAAAGTTATTTCACATGTGTATCACTACTTAAAGTTTGAAAGAAGCCTTGCTTCACTATTCAAAAGAGCATCCTAGCCAACCCAGGATAAATGTTTCATTGTGATGAGGTGAAATGCTAAAGCCCTGTAGATTGAGCTAGAGCGGAGTCTCTCAGAAACCAGAACAATGAAAACCTGACAAAGCCTCCGGACTATGTCCCGTATACCATCTTGGTATTGCTTAAAGTTTCAGACTACAGGAAGGGAAATAGGAAAGCCATTTGAATGGACTTCTGAGGCAGGGAGAAATACCAACAGATTAGAAGGTGTCTAGCTTCATTTTTGTATGTCAAGTAGGTGATGGAAGCCTCAGATCTAGGGTTGGCTGAAAAAAGTGGGATCCCTGTGTGAAGACCTTAACCCAGGGAATACTTGGAAATATGTCAATTCCTGAATGATGCTGTCATTGTCAGTCCGGTTTGTAATACACTGTCAGTGGGTGATTGAAAAATTTACAGATTAGGTGGATGCACGGGGATGAGTACAGGTCCTATGTGGTTTTTGTGAGTGTGTGTCTTGCAGATGCTTTGTTTCCTATAGAACTTCATTTTGATCTGCTCTCCTGTTTATACATCCCTCCCCTCCTCTGACCTGCCGTTTCAGAATACTGTTAAAATGGAGGCGGACTATTTCCTAAGGACTTAAAGTACTGTAGAAAGTAAATTTCAGCTACACTATTAAAGGAAGAGGGAATGCAGAGGGATTTTTCTGTAGGCCATTTGAAGAGTTTTGCATCCATGCCAGTTTTGCCAACAATGGATGGCTCCTTGCTGAATGGCTTGGATGTCATCTCTGCATGGCAGAGTATTTGTAAAGGGGGTGAATGGTCATGATGATGTGTTTGGGGAAAACTATAATTCTAAAATAATAATTTTGACAAGTATAAAGGGAATTCTTAGTCCAATAGTTTCTTCTTATATTTAGGTTTTGCAGAGAATAAACTTTGGTTGTATCCCGTAAGCTAGAATAAAAGCTCAGATGTATGCATTGGTCTGCTCTCATCTCTTTAGAATGCCAGTGAGAAAGTAGTGGTTTGTTTAAATTTTGATACTATGTAATGGCTAGTTACTTGTGTAGTTACTGTGTTCTGATAAGTGTTCTACAGAAGCTTAGAAGAGATGTTAAAACTGAGAAGTCAAGGGCGTAAGGCAAACTGGTGGGTTTACATGAAGTGATGGGGAGATACAGGGGAGGAAATAGAGAAGTGATCCAGACTAAGAATTCTGCATTGGTGGAAAATACAGTTTGCCTGCTGAACCCCTAGTTGGATCTAGGTAGTTATCTCCGTTCCTGTAAAAGTGAGTCTTGAAGTGATTAAAAGCAGCTACTTTGGTGTTTCTCCTGCATGCAGGTGAAGTATGTACTTTGGGGGACTACAGTAGATGACCATATCTCAGGAGCATAACTATAGGCAATGCCAATGTACTGTTAACTGTCACACATCTGATAGGAAAACGCTTGCTGAAAGGTGAAGGAGTGAAGGAAATGTTAAAATTGAAGAAATAAGGAAATCTTGAAGGAAGGAGTTCTCAAAAGTAAAATAGGGATATGTCATTTAAAGGACAAGTGTATGCCTGCACTGTTTGCGAGAAAGCAAGAAGGTACAAAGTCATATGCAGCCTTGGGACGATCGGTTCTGTGGAAGGCTGTAGAAATGTTAACAAAGTAAGATAGGGCCCCTAGATGTTAGCATTTTGTGTTTTCTTTACCATTTAGTGTCTGTCAGTGGAAAAATCGATTATTGTGACTTACTGTCTGCCTCTTCTTTTGGGTTTTGTGTTTTGTTTTGTTTTTTGATTAGTGGTTTCTATTTTGCATTTTCTTTCCTCTTTACCTATGGCAACTCCCTCTACTTTCCTGAGACCTTATGTTCGTCTTCCTTTCCATGCTACCTACTGAAATGATTGTGAAATAATTTGTTGATTCATAAGTTGTTGAGTCTAATTTGTAGCTTTGATCCCACTATAAGATGAACTGCGGTCTGGAGACTTCGACTTCTCCTTTTATTGTTTCAAACTGTGCTGGCAAACTAAACAAGATGTTTATGCTGATTGTTTATGCAAGTGTGAATTGGGTTGCAAGAGTATTTTCTCAGCTGCAAGAGTACCTTTATGTAATTGAAAACATGAAAATTAGAATGTGACATAACAGGCCACAAAAAATAACAGCATTAAAGTCTGATGTTTGGAATGACTTACTTTAATGATGTCAAGCAGGATGGGAGCAGGTGTGGAAAGTGTGTGTGCATGAGCTATATCAACACTGAAAATGATTTAGGAACAAAACAACTGTTACCTGCTAGCTTGTGAGGGATAAAACCTGCTGACTGTAAGAATTTTAACATTGAATAATCAGATTTTGATATCAGACAGCTGGCTGATCTTGGTCTTACTGATTTCATCAGTATTGCTATAATGATGATTTTTTTTTTTTTTGAAACTGTAACTCCTAGAGTAAAATAAATAGTCTCAGGATATTAGACTGACATTTTTAAGGTTATGTATGTATTCCAGTAATCTGAACAGAGCCATGGCATCGACATAGGGACTGACTTGCAATAGTGCATACTGTTAAAACTGCTAGGGTGCTCCCTGCACAGTTTTGGTGTGGGCCACCTAGCCCTTTCAGGCAATGATGCCCAGAGGTAGTCCAAGAACATCATGAGCAGTTTGAGTGTAGCCTGAGTTTAATTACTAGGTATTAGGTGCACACATTCATTGAGGCAAGATATTTGTCTAACAATGATAGTTGTCTAATTTATCTTGGAGTTCTTGCTTCTGAAAAGGGTACTTCTTTTCTAGCTGCTTTCAGATGCCAAATTCTGAATTAGACAGTGGACCAGAGCTCTTTGCCAGCATGGTAATTTCTGAATTTATAGAAAGGTTCTGAGTAATCTGAGGTCTAAGAAATGTTCATGACTTGACTAATTAAAATGGAATAATTCAAACTCTTAAATATAAATTTCAACAAATTATATAGACTATACTGAAAAATTGCTTTTGGAGTTGCTTGTGATTCTCTCACCAACACTTTTGAGAATTGAATGATTGTCAGCAGAACTTCAAGAGAAATAGTTCTTTTTTTTTTTTTTTTTTAAACCACTGACATCTCTTGTTTGAGACATATGTCTGAATACAGACGTATCTTACCAAGCATTTGACTTAGGATTTTTATTCCTAGCTTTCCCTGTCTTGCATTTGTAATACTTATTCTACCTGTATTTGTTATAATTTACTAAAAAAAAAAAAGTAATATCTTCTGAAACATTTTTATTTCTGAATTTACATAAGATTAGTTTATTCCTATGGAGCTCTAGAAATGTATTAAATTTTTTATTTGTTAAACTTTTATTACCAATTTTAGCAGTTTAAACAACCAAAAAGCATTAGTGATTTTAAATTCAATTTTCTGACTTGTGAAATAAAATTGTTTACAACCAAGAAAATGACTTCCCAAGAAGGCCTAAGCCCTGATGTTATAAGGCCGAGGGTTTTGATATATTCAGCACTGCAAATAAGAGTTCCTTCAAACTTGGTGCATCTTGGTTATATCCCATTTTCACCGATGTGAAGCAAATTACTTCAATTATTTTGAAATTTTTAAAAAATATGAAGTAGGCAAGCCATATGATCATTTTTTTATTCATTTGTACTTTGAGCAGTAGACATGTATGCTTATGTAAATGAAAATTTATTACATACTATTGCAGATTTTTAGGGCAGACGTGTTACATTGATAAGCATCTATTGTCCTGATGGCATCAGTATGTGCCATTGTATCTGTTCTGACTGCTGTTTATTACTAATGAATCAGAGATTTCTTTCAAAGGAGGGAAATGTGATTGCAGTCATCAACTGCAGAACTGTTTAAAATCTAAAACAGCTGTCTGAAGGTCTCATATCTATAAATGCAAAAAACTTGAAAATCAGTTTGTGAAAGGAAAAAGAGGGTCATCATTTTTTTTTTCCCCTTCCATTCCCTTCACAAATGCAAGCAACCCAAATATATGTTTTGCTCATATCCTTTCAACATTTCCTCCCGACATCAGATCTTCTTATCTTGATTACTAGATAACCGGTGACACTGGCATCCCAGGATTCGTGTGCTGATGAAGGAAGGGCTATTGATCAGTCTGTTTTCAGACTTCCATTTTTATTGAGCAGCTATTTAGCTTCAATGACTAAAAAAAACTTGGAGGAATTTTAATTAAAGTACACTTTTCCATAAAAATTTGCAGTTTGCAGTGCACGGGCAATATTCTCCATCTTGCGCTCCTCCATAATAATGGGATTATTTGCTGTTCACCTGAATGTAGTAATAAGATTACTTGAACTGTTGGGAAAGGTAAGAATGTCTTTGGTGTTATAAATTAATCCCTGTGTGTCTCATTCCCTGTCTGTGTCTTCCTTTTGTTTTGAAATATGGCTCATTTAAGAATTGGTTATCACAAAACCTAGTACTAATTCCTGACAATTTCTGCTTTGGGGGTTGAGAGGAGCAGATGAAGAGATACTGAGCTACCATTCCTACTTATTTCCCAAATAGATCAGGAGGAAAGGGAACCTAGTTGTCCTGATTTGATTTTTCAGGACAACCTTTGCCTGTATAGAATTAAAAGTTTTCTTGGACATAACTATCAGTTCTGGTGGAAAACCTATAGAGGTGGGGTAAAAAAAGGAATGACACAACCTTCTCTTGTTTGTTAGTGTGAACTGATGTTGGTATGGAGTGGATTGGTGAGATGCAGCAAGGCATTTTATCTTCACGCTGCTATTTCTGTGAAAATTAACCTTAGAGGTAGTTCTTATGTACTTATCTTTTCCTTCCAAATGGAATAGTGCCAACCTGTTGATCAGACCAATGATTGGTTCATCTGTACCAGTATCATGACTCCTGCAGCAGCAACAGGAGATCCTACGTAGAACAGTGTAGACAGGCTTATAGACAGGTCACTAATCCTTTTTTTGAACTAGTTGAGACTGCCTTCTGCCACAGACTTTTGTAACATCAATTTTCAGTCTGCTACTCACTGGCCAAACTCCCCACCCTTTCTTTTTAAACTTAGCTTGTAGTATTTCAGTGAGTGCCACTTAGTTCTAAGATTGCAAAATTTGGCTTGTAATAGCAATTCTTTCACCTTGCCACTGCTTTTCTGTTTCTGTAAACTTAGGTCATGTTCTTCCTAAGTTGTTTTCCTTCTAAATTAAATAGTCTCAATCTTTTGAACATCTAAGAAGAGAGTTGTTCCGTCATTTTCATTTAAGTTGCCCTTCTCCAACTCTGCTATGCCCTTCTTTAGATGCAAACACCAGAATTGCACTCTCCATTTGAGATAAGGGCCTATCAAGTTTTTATGGGGCTGTGAAACAATTCCTTCTATTTTATTCTCAGTGCCCTTTGTAAGGATGCCTAATGTTTTGCTGACTTCCATAGCTACTGCTGTGCATTAGGTCAAGAGAACTGTCAGTCTTGACACACAGAGCTTTTTTCTGAGTTATAACTGCTGGTTCTGACTGCAGCATCACATTGGGATGGCTTAAATTATTTTTCTCTACATGTATTAACTAACCTTTGTATACAGAGAAGCTCATCTGTCACTTTTTTTGACCACCAAGTTTTCTGGGGTCCTTCAGTTGTTCTCACCTTTGGCATGGCATGGAATTACCTGAAAATGTCAGCTCCTATAAGACTAGGAGTTGACACTGTGACACTAATAACAGTATTTGGGGAGCTCACAGTAGAATGCCTCTTCTGTTTTTAACTTTAGGCTTTCAGATAAATCCTTGGTTTAAATCCATGGGATAAAGCCAGATGAATTCTTCTCACTAGGAAGAGGAAAAATGAAATTTAAAAGCAAAATGTCTATCAAGCGTAACAATATTGAGATTTTTTTTAAGTCAGGTTGTTACCACTGCAACAAAAATAGATTCTATGTGTAAAATGGGTGACTAATGAAAGCAGCACTCAAAGTTGGTTAAAAAGGTTTTCCCAGACCATCTTGAAATTAAATACTCGAAAAATAATTTCCTATGTTGCTGTCTTGTGTGTTTGTGCTTGCCACTGCTTCTCTTAAGAATTCAATTTCTTATTCACATCCATTGAAATATATGTGGAAACCGATTTATTTTCCCAGTGCAAATGTGTTTTTCAACTCCTACAAAAATAGGTTCTGCACTTCCATTATGCCACTAGAGGGCAAAAGAAAGTGCGGATGGAGAAGCCTGTTATTCGCAACTTCACGCAGGCTGGCAGGCACTTGTGCAAACACCTATCTTGGTTTTCTGTTTTCTTTTTCCAGACAAGATGGGTGCCACTGCGCAGCGGTTCTGAAGACTCAGTATAAGTAGCTTGGGTTTGTAGATCCAGAACATCAGGACATACAAGCACAAAACTGTTGTTTAATTTTGATGAAAAGGAAAAGAAAGTTTGTATTTAAAATCCATTAATTTAAAACATTAAATCTGCTGTGAGTTATGGCTGTCTAGTGCATTGCACTTATCACACAGTAAACTTGTGTATTAAAAAACTTCCTGCAGAGAAAATTAATCAATAAGAGTATTGGAAATAATGCTGCTGGTGATGCTCTCAACTGCTTAATATTGAAGACAGCAGGTGACACTTCACTGGTTTCACTTTCCTTTGCTCTAGTGAAAACATTCCATGTAGGGTAATCATATAGAATGGTTTGGGTTCGAAGGGACCTTAAAAATCATCTGGTTCCAACCCCTCTGCCATGGGCAGAGACACCGTCCACTAGACCAGGTTGTTCAAAGCCCCTCAAATCATTGGCACAGCCATGTGATATGCTGCAGTCATCAAAATGGGGAGGGAAGTTGAATGCATCTCTTGAAATATTCCCCAGTGTTCTTCTTAGGAGAAATGGCAGGATGTACAGAAGAAAGGTTATTCCCATAGTTGGCGGGAAGAAGTAAATGTGCTTGGTGTTCTCCTTGTGTTCTTTGTAGGTTGTACCTGTTGTTTTTCTAGCAGTTCTAGCTGCTACGTGTAACTTGTAGCATTCCTTTCAAATTACTCTTCAATAAGGTTTTAAGTGAGATGATTGACTATCTAATCCATGTGATGGAAAATCACTACAAAAGTGGTGAGGGGCTTGAGAAATTGTTCCATGTTGATTGCTGTTCAAGTTTGAAGGCCTCTGTGTGTAAATGTATGTTGAGTTTGGTCCAAATGAAAAGTAACATAGCTGTATTTTCTTAGCGTGTGCTACAATCTTATTCATATGTTAGACTGCTGTAGGAGTCAAGCTCAGTAGTATCTCAGCCAATGTGTAGGAGCAGATACATAGGGAAAAGTATAAGAATTGGGAGAGCGTATATAATATAATTAACTTGAAGCACAGATGCTTGTTATCCCTTGATTTAGGATTTCATCTTTATTTGACAACTGTTATCAGGATAATTGTAACGTTTGTCCTATGAAGCAAAATAGAACTAATGTCAGAAAAAAGAGGGAGGAGAGAGAATGATTGAAATTGAAGTATTACAGGATGGTCATGATATTGAAAAGAATGCTTCTGAAATACAGCAAGTGGATACAATGCTTCTGAATTAGAACTGTCACTGGGAGAGAATCTGTAGAATTATCAGGCTGCTCTATCCTTCAGCGTTAGAAGGTTTCATTCTCCTCCTCCCTTTTTCTGAGATTAGAACAAGAAAAATGTTTTTTTCTTCAATTTCAAATAGCTTTCTAACTCAAAAATTTCAAATATTGAACTGAACTAGCATAATAAACTGAAAGAAAATGTATTCTTTCTCCACCTCCAGTCAATGCTACTGTTGCAGTAAATAACATTTTGCAGATACACATAAGGTCTTACAGTATGTGTTTAGGCATTCTGGTCCAACTAGCTTGTTAAATAAGTGAAATTTAGAAGCTTGCTTTTCTTTGGTTTTTATTAGACTTCAGAGTTATTCACGAATCATGTTAAGTGAAATCAAGTATAGTGTGCAAGTTCCTTCCAGTAAACATTTAGACATTTTGGAACTCTACCTTTTTCACATTCCATTTTCTGTGACACTCTTTCCACCACAGAAAGATAGCCTGCTTTAGCTTCCCTGTTTTGCATCTTGGAAAGCTGGAGAGGTTGAAGGAGAGTCATTTGCTTGATTCTCAAAGGCAATTTATTTATGTATTTATTTATTTTTTCTTCTGCTGACTTATATCCATACCCCAATGCAAGTCCAAACCATGTCTTAAATGTTTAGCCAGTTAATAATTTTTTGATAATGCAGGAGATCTAGAGTTCAATCTAGTCATCTGATAAGACTAAATCTGTACTCTATTCTCTACAGTCCTTATATGAAAATATGTTAAAATGTTTTGAAATATTATAATTTGAGGGTTTTTTCCTAATTTTAGGTAATAGTTTAAAACCTCAATTATTGTAACTTATGTGGGTGTTTAGAAGGAAGCTGTTCTCCAGCTGGTCAGCCCCCACAGTGTACTGGAGCATAAGGTTATTCTTCCCCAGGTGCAAGGCCTTGCATTTCATTCTGTTGAACTTCATAAGGTTCCTGTTGGTCCATTTCTTTAGACTGCTGCGGTTCATCTGAGGTACCCTGAGGTCATTAATGAAGATGCCAAACAGTATTGGCCCCACTGTCAGTCCCTGGGATACACCTCATGCCACTGATTGCAACCCTTTAAGAGTGGCAGTTCAGCCACTTTTCAGCCCACCATGTTGTTGGCTTATATGTAGTCTGTACTTCATCAGCTTGTCTGTGAGGATGTTATGGGAGGCTGCACCAAAGGCTTGTTAAAGTGAAGATACATATCAACTACTCTCCCCATGTTTACTGAGCCTGTATTTTCAATTTAATTTTCATTGCAGAATGCAATCGTATTGGTCAGGTATGATGTTCCCTTCATAAATCTATGCTGAGTACTCCCAGTCATCTTATGTTTGGAAGTGTTTTCCAGGTTCACTTAATCTATCACCTTCCTAGGGACTGAGGGGAGGCTGTAGATCTTCCTTCTTGTCCATCTTATAGATAGATATGACATTTACTTTCTTAAAGTCCTCAGGAACCTCTCCCCATCACTATGATCTTTCAAAGATAATTGAAAGTGGCTTCATAATTACATTGGCCAGGTTCCTCAGCTCTTGTGGATGCATCCACTCAGGTCCCATTTGTTTAAATACTCCCTAACGTCTCTATGGAGAGTGAGTCTTTATTGCTCCAGACTTTCCCACTGGTCTTGGGGACCTGGGATCCCTGAATCTCGTGGACAGTAAAAAAACCAGGGGGAAGAAAACATTCAGTACTTTGGATTTTTCTGTGTTCTGTTATCACGTCCCCTGCCCCATTCAGCAGTGGGCCCACATTTTCTCTGGTCTTCCCTTTGCTGCTGATGTATCTGTAGAAGCCCTTCTTGTTGACCTTTGGCTCTTGCCAGATTCAACTCCAGATGAGCTTTAGTTTCCTTAGCACATGCTTGTGTGGGGACATACTGTTCCTTCCAAGTCACCTGTCCCTTCTTTGACCTCTTGTACACTTTCTTTTTATTTTCGAATTTAGTCAGGAAGTCCTTGTTCACCTGTGCAAACCTCCTGCCACTTTTTTTGCTTCCTGCTCATCTGGATGTACCATTCTTGAGCTTGGAGGAGCTAAACCTTGAAAATCAGCCTGCTCCCCTGGATCCCTTTTCTCTCCAGGACTGTCTTCTGTGGGATTCTTCAGAGCTGATCCATGATGAGGCCAGCGTCTGCTCTCCTTAAGCCCAGGCATGTGTGATTCTGCTATTTGCCTTGTTTCTTCATGTCAAGGAATAAGATGAACTCCTCCGTCTCATGATCTTTGTAGCCCAGGCTTCCCCCAGCCTTCACATCTCTGACTGGTTCTTTGATATTTGTAACTGTGAGGTGCAGGGGAACAAGGTATCTCATGGATCACCAGTGTTAGTTATTATCAATGCATTGTAGAAACCTGCTGTATCCTACTACATTTACCTTCAGTAGACATTGAGGTGGTTAAAAGTCCCACATGAAGAGCAGGACCTATGAATATGAAGCTCCTTATTGTTGTTTGAAGGTTGTCTTATCTTTTACTTTATCCTTCCTGTAGCAGATACCCACTGCAATATTGCCATGTTGGTCTACCTGCTAATCCTAAACCATAAACTCTCAGTTGGCTCTTATCCGTCCCTCCACAGAGCTCCATACATTTTAGTTGCAGTCATTCATAAAGACAATTCTTCCCTTTCACCTTCCTCATCCGTCCTTCCTAAAGAGTCTGTATTCATCCATGCCTCTGATCCCAGTGAGATCGTACGTCCCAATAAGACTGTACATTTGGAATAAACTTAAGGCATATTTCGTCGATACTAGCAAAGAGATTGTGTCCTATCTCTGAGCAGAAGATTTCACTGTGGGATGGCTTAGGGCTTAAAAAAACCCCCACAACCAAGGCTTTTATGATTCTATTTGATTATATTTTAATGTTTTTTCTTTTTAGATTTTAAGCTTTTAGGGAAGAGCTATATGTCTTTCTGTACTCTAGTTCAATAAAAAACTTATGATGGGGTTTCTGTCCTATGAGCACTTCTGAGCTGTAAACAAATGAGAACTGAATTAGTCATTAGCAGCTGACTGCCAACAACATGTATTGTTTGAATGCCCCAAGCTGAGAAAACTGGTGACTAGTATAGGGCAATATTCATTCTTTTTCTTTCTCTGGACTTCTGGGTGTACCAGCTATTGACACCTCAAGATACCAGGTAAGTGGAATTCAACTTAAAAAAAAAAATGAGTAACTTACATTTCTTCTATTAGTAAAACCAGCTTTCTTATCATAGCATTTGTAACTGACTTCATGAACAGAACAAGAAACGGTATTGTATCTACCTACTAATTGTTTATAATTATTATTTTCTTCCATTAATTATTTGTGGTTGATGTGCTCACACATCTGAAAGTTAGCAACCCAAATTGACCAGATAATGTAAAGATTTAAGCAGTTTATGACTCAGATCTAAGCTCTGAATCACAAGTCACTGCTGGAAGAAAGTTTGTTTGTCAATAGAGTGGCCACACATCTGTGCGTCTGTTGAGGTAAAGTACAAAGTGGAGACTTATCAGGGGGAGCGAACCCATCTTTTCAAATCAAGCTAGTAGTTAGAACTTGACCCAGTAAACTTGGGGCAGCCACATAAGCTGCTCAAGTTGGGTATAGTGACATTTGTCCTGTTTGAAGTAGACTTCTGTGAGCTGTCAAGTCATTATATTTGTCTTTGGAACTCCCATGGAGGAGAATGGGAATGCTAAAGGTTATTTAAATAGAACATTGAATGTGCGACTGTCTAGTGAGGTGCCTGACGCAATTGGGGGTAAGTGCTTTGCAACTCCCATGAAGTTCTTAAGGAGTATAGTGGTTTAATATCTCGTGGAACATCAAGTGGGAACCTTAGTGCATTGCTGTTGTCGATCCCTACTTAAGTGACAGCTGCCATGGCTTTCTTGGTGATGGAAGTGAGTGCCTCCATGAGACTCCTGCTTTCTCTTTGCCCTTTTTTTGTGTGTATTATCAATGTTGATAATGGTGTTCAGCTTCACTAGCCTGAGTGATGATGGAAGCCAACATGTAAATATGGTTCATTGGCTTTTATTGGTGTATTGTGCCGTTCTTCTCAGCACAGGGTTAAATCTCACTATGTTTTTTATGTGGCCAGCTGATACCTTGCTTTTTGTATGGCTCCCACTGTTGCACTTACAGTGTGCTGGTAGTAACAATAGAAGGAAGATTACCACAAACAAACAAAAGCATATAGTTAGTGTCTCCATTCTTTTCTATTCTGTTAAAATACCTAGAGAGATATATCTGAAGTATCAAACAAGCCATAAGTCATTGTTGTGACTTATGAGATCTGGTCACATGAAGTGTCAGAAAGAAAGCATGCCTATTTATGCTGCTGAGCAGCTTTTACAGTGTTGCAGCCAAATTCTGCAAATTATTGAAGAGCAAAGTTCAGCTCATCAATATAGTGATGGTTGCAGTTCTTCACTTGGGCTGTCCCCATGTGGCAGAGTTCCAGACATGCAGTCAGTAAATTTTGAGCTCCCTCAAATAGGTATATATCTGCAGAGCATATCCCCCCCAAAAAAGTATGTGCTAGAACATTGTCTCAAATCATCTCTGGATAGCATAAGAAACATCAGACTATAAAAAAGTGCAATTTATGCCTTCTCCAGTTTTTCAGCCTGCTGACTGCCTGCTTTCTATGGGTTCTGTCTCCTGTTTCCATACAACATGATGGGTTTACCTGTCTCTCCATGTCATACCCCATGGCTTTGCACAATCTTAGATTGTTATTCTCTCTGTGTTACTGTTCAGCATGCAAGGTTTTTAAAACCTCCTTAAACATCTGTATATACAATGCAAACATAGGAACCTGTTGTCTAGAGACATAAGCCGTATGTGTGTTGTATCAGTGTGCAGTAAATGTGAATTTATGGTCACCTATGATCTGCATGCTAACAAGAAGGCTGCTGTTTATGCAGTGCTTTCCACATAGTTGGAGTAATGAGACAACAGTTAAGTATGGAAGATGTCCTGTGTATGAATACGTCTGGACTGTTGCATGTTACTGTTTTTCTACTAATTATTTCTACTTTCAGCTCCCCTTGAAAATGTACTTCTATTAGGATACAGAGTGAGCTGCTGTGTTACATTTCTGCCCTGTTTCCATATTTATCTTTTTTCAAAAAATTCAAAGGCTGTCTTTTGATAGCTAAAAAGTGTATCTAAGTGATGGAAAGAAACATTAAACTGCCTACAACTCTTTATTTCTACATATATCTCACCCCATGTATTTCAGAAAAATGTAAAATGAAAGACTATGCAGGCTTTAAGCACAAAAAATTAAATTCTTAACCCAGAAAAATGTGTTGTTTCCCCCCCTTCTTTTTTAGCCTGTGAAGGACATGTTGTCAAATAAATGGAATACACTTTATCTCTTTATGAATTGACTAAAAAGGTTACAAGGTTATTCTTTTAAAAAAGATGAATACTTGTTTCAGTTTTTATTTCTTAATTTTATTAAACTAGGAGAAGCATGTTTACATTCATTAATAAGGAAGAGTGATAACTCTGTTTGTCAATAGTAAGAAGGAGGCTTCTGAACACTAGCTGCTTGTTCCTGTCATACCGAGAGCATTAATGGGCACCAGCTGGGCTGTAGCTATAGCAGCTTCACCACTTCAGCCTTGCACAGCAAGAACTGCTGTGGCAATGCTGCAGAAGGGCCTCCTGTGCAGATTTAGGAAGTATACACTTCAGTTGTTGTTCCCTGGGCAACAGAGTAACTGCAGCCAGCTGGCTTTGCACCACCTGAGCTGATCAAAGAGCAAACCCTGTCAGGCACTGATACTTCAGCTCCTCCGGCTTCAGTGTGAATGTCTGCATGCAGTGATGTAGGAAGCATTGTCATTCAGGTTTCAAGGTTAAACACTGGGGAATGAAGCAGAGTGACAGCAGAAAGTAACATGAAAACATTGTTCCTGTAGATTCTACCATCTGATGTGTATAGCTGTTGATTATAGAAAACTAATTTAAAAATACTGAATTATTAGCGTACAGATAAAATGTGTTTCAAAATGATGCAAAAAGAGAACAGGAGACTAGCAGTAACTGGCTTGAATATATTCTGTTGGGAGAAGAAAAAACAATCAAGAATGATTTATCATATGTGTTTAGTTAAGAGACTGTAAAGAATGATTGGAGACAAAGATTAAAATGCTTTGTAAAATGATATAATTAGTTAGGACTGAGTAGAGGTGGATCTAAGTCTGCTTTGGGTAACTGCTGTAAGCTTCTGACAGGTCAAGGCTGCAGTTGTTATATGTGTCAGAACATACTTCGGTGGTATGGGAGGTTTTATTCAGCAAGTGGCGCCAGAAGAATGAAAAGTAGATGATTGAACAGCAACGAACTGTAATGTTGGCTGATGTGGACTCATGTAATTGGGATCAGAATCCACTTGAGTCTGGGGGTGGGAGGGGCAGGTGATAATATTTCTTGTATGTCTATTCTTGCACTTTTCCCTTTATATTATGGCAACACCTACTTAACGCTTTGCTTAAGAGGGGGGGTTAATGTCTTAAAATCCTGTTTTAAACTTTGTTATCAAATAAATAAAAATTGATATTATTTTTAATAACTCCTCTTAAAATTTCTCCTTTATTTTTTCTAATGTTTCTATTTACAACCTGTAAAAGGTACTAACCTCACTTTTGGAGAAATTACTCCAGTGGGTGAACTGGTGGCAGGCAGAACATGGATAAGTTATAGTATTTACTGGTTTTATCAAGTTCAGGGTGTGCCTCAATCCACACCTGAAAGAGGAAGGCAAATGGAGCTCGTGGGTTTCTGCATGTACTCAGACCTCTTATTTGCTCAAACTGCAGGTTATTGATTAGTATCCACACTTCTGATGAGGATTTGGTTTTTATATTCCATATATTCGTTTGGTTTTTCTATTTCATATTTGGTTTAGTTATATTTGACTGATGGAAGTGTCTTCAAAGTAGTTGCAGGTGTTTTGTTTGTTTGGTTTGTTAAAACTGAAACCATTAAGCTTTTAAGTAGAATAGTTTCTTTCTCTAGCTCACTTCCAAAAAAACATATTTGGGGAGGGAGAATTTCAGTAAAGGGATTCAGTCTGAGAAAACAATGAAATTACTGGGTTGTTTTCAATTGGAAAATCACTTACAGCTCCAACATTACAAGTATGGCTTTTTGTTCTCAATAATATAAAACCAAATAGAGGTCTAAGTGAGAACACTTAGTCTCTACAGTGACAAACTAGACTGCATCTTTCTTGTACATCTATTCTGATTTATTGCATCAGTTGTCCAGATACCAATTGGTTTCTTAGTATGTTTACTGGAGTCGCATGTGTCCTTCTTAAAGCTGTTATTTATTAAAGAGAATAAACTGTGTCTTTCAAGAAGTCTGTATAAACAGATTTTTATGACACCTGATGTTCTGTTGAATTCTTTGTAGTTTTTCAGTCTATGGCATTTTCTGAAGGAATCTTTATAATAATTCTGAATTACTTAAAATTTTAGGTTCTTTTCTCTAAATCTGGATGCGTGTCAGAGCTCACTTCTTTCATTATGTAAGTCTTTAACTGTAAGAGTTGCTGAAGCAAACTCAAGGGTTGTATGAAGTGCATAGACAAACCCTTCTAGCTTAAAAATCTGTAAATTCATTAAAAATTGTAATTTTCCACAAGGGCAGGAATGACTTTCAGTGTCCTGAGCAAATGTATTGCATCTGGAATCAGCAGTCTGGTTTCTTATATCCACATTTTTCTTTTTGCATCTAGTTCTGAAATGATTGTATAGTTGTTAAGGAATGTCTGCTGGCTACTGCGTTCCAGCAGCAACAGTACAGTGAATTGATCTGTTGGAGTGACATAACTCTATAAAGGAGTAACAAGTACTTGTAGTTAATGTTACATATGTGTTTCTTTCCAAATTCTCATTAATAATTTCCTCTTATGTTTACCTTTCAGGCAAACTGGTGTGTGGTTTTGTTTTTTTTTTTTCCCAGGCTATTTCTTTCTCAGAGGCTATTGCTATAAGCTGGAGCAACTCTCCAAGGGCAACAGTGTTTGGAGGAAGACAAACAGGATGCTTTGCCTGTCTACAACTTTTACTTTTTTTTTTTCTGTTGAAACAGTTGGTAGTGGAAAGCTGAAAACTGTCATGGAAATAGCCCTCATTGAGAAGTCCTTTTGAGTGCTGCAGTGAAAATTGCTATTGATCTGACCAAGTTGTGACCCTTTGCAAATTGCACACTCTGCATGCAGAGAGTTTTCTCACTTGCTCAACTTGTAAAGTAGGCATCTAAAGATGGCCTTGTACTCACTAGCTGTGGTTATCTCTCTTAGGCTTTGGCTGGACTTGCCACAGTTTATTTCCTGTGGTTGGTTACTGCACCCTGATTGCTGCCAGCATCATGTGTGGTTGCTTCCTATCTCAGTGTTGTCAAAATGTGGGATTATTTGCTTATTCCTTGAATTTTAGTTTGCTTATTTCTAGGCCTGGATCATTTCAGCAGAACCAGGTAGATGAAATTGTGTACAGTCACTTTAATAGACGGTATCCTCTGCCCACAAGATAGTATTGATGACTCTGGGGAAACAGTGCCTACCAGGGACTTGTTGCAGTTGGAATAGTATGTCTAGCTCCATCCTTAGCAAAAGGTATACTGAAGATGGGTGATGAATTTGACAAGGGATTTCTCCTCAATGAGGAGGAACAAATGTGACAAAGATTAAGCAGTTCATTGTTTCATTCCTGGATAATTTTATGTGAACAGTGCTTTAAGAATACACTGGGACTCCCTTCTGCAAACCTTTCACTTGTTCTCTATGAAAGTGTAACATTCAGGTTCACAAGACAGGTTCAACAGTGCTTAAACCCACTAACATTTTTCTTAATGTGCTCAGTGGTGGGGGTACAACAGAGACTCACGTAACCTTATCCATTCTCTTCTGCATTGGTGCTGTGACATAAGTAAAAATTTTTGTTTCAATATGAGGTAGGGATGGAAAACTGGTTTCCAACTATGTAAATAGCTTTAAGAAAGGTGTAGAAGCATGACTTAAATAGACACTATGTGTTTTGCTTGCTTTTTTTGCTTTTATAGAATAATTGGCAATGTCATTTAAATATTGCATTCATATTAGTCCCTTAATATTTTTAAGAGATAATACCAGAGGTGGTAGATACAAATACAAAATGACTATGTTTTTATGTGCAGTAGGGTGATGTGAAGATAGTAAAAGAAGGGAAAATCTGGAGTTTCTCTTTGCCTGTAGGTATTATAGGTAAGCAATGGCACTGCAGAGGTGGTAGTGAAATTACTTAGTATTACTGGCTTTTTAAATTTTAATGTGATCACTTGGGAAATAAGGCTATATGGGTAATTCAATAAATACTGTGTACTGCTAGTGAGCTTGTCATACAGCTGTGAGAAGCTTGTTGTGGGACTTGGATTTCTATGCAATGAGAATTATCATGTGTCTGTGGGTTCCTGTAGGTTTGTTGCTAGAGGTTATTTGATTAAGAGGAATCATGACCCACAGAAAAGCTCCACTTCATGTGTCCTAACAGCGACACTTTCACTCAGCACTAGCATCTGCCCTCTCTTTTACCAGGGAGAAAATGGTATCTTTTAAGAAGTTCCTTATATAAAGGGAAATTAAGCCTTGCTTAAGGCCACCCATATCTCAAATTACTTCCATGGGAGGCCATGGCAATTCCATTTTGGTTTCACGCATCTGGGAATTAATAAAGTGTCAGAACTGTAGATAGGTACATAAAAAGTGCAAGGAGAAATTAATAGTGCTCTAAATCAAGTCTCTGCTCTACAGATTTCAGCCATGTATCTAATTCCAGAATTTGTCCAAAGTTTAAAATTAGAATCTGAAGATTTGCAATGCACATACGGTTGTTGATGATGGATGGTCATTCAACAGCTGGAAAGGGATCTGTCATTTTCCATGAGCATCTTCAAACCCAGCTGAAAGCAGAGGAGAATGTCTGTTCTGAGCGTTGAGAGGTTTTGTGTCTGTTGGCTTTTAGTGTTGTCCCTTTCTGATGCACAATGAATTTTATCTACGCTGCTAGTCCCAATGAAGTGAAGCAGACATGGAATGGCACAGAATTCTACATGTGTAATTCTGCACCAACCTGCATTTCAGACCCTTTTACTGTTACCAGTTGCTTACAGGAATATAAATGTTATGAGGAAGCAGAGGTAATAAACTTATTTTATACATGCATGATGGTAATGTGAGAAGAAACTTTTAGTAAATACCAAAATGTAATTAATGTAGTCATGAGAAGGAAGTAAATTTTTTTTGAGTGAAAAGAAGTGACAGCTCCCTCACTGAGTCTTTCTTAATGTTAATTAAAAATAGGTATCTATTTTTGTATTTCTCTTTCTGTAAACATGGATAGAAGAAAATAGCTAATTCTACTATTTGAGAAAGAATGAATAACTACTGTGATGTTGGGATCCCTATTAAGTTTGATAGATATTTTTAAGTTTAGAATTGTATTTTAAAGATATGTGCTAATATAGAAAACAGAGCAGATTTTTTTAATGAGAAAAGTTTAATATTGAAAAAATAATTGCCTAACACACTCAATAATAACAGCCAGTCATACAACAATCTACTGTGGTCAAATTACATTTCAAAAAGATAAGCTTCTGTCACGTTCTGGAAGAGCAAATGGCATCTGATACACATCGTATCATCAGAGCGGCTGAACAGCTTTCCTGAGAGGACATTATATGCTGGACTCCAAGGAATGGCATAGATAGGTCTGCAAAATGTGGAAATCTGATAAACTTGTTTTCACTACTCAAGCAAATCTCTTCTGCCTGGAGTATCAAGATACATTTCAATCTTGCTCCCTAGCAGCATTTGTAATAATAATTTGAAAACAACTATAAAATCTATGTGGAATTGCTGCACACATTAAAAATTCAAGCAGATTCATTTCAATGGTGGCTTTTGACAATTTACAAAACACCAAAGTGTTATAGGAGGCTGGGTCACATCAAGTTTCAGAGGGACTTCAATATAGATATATACACACACATGCTTTTTTTTTTTTTTTTTTTTTTTTTTTTTTTTTTTCCCCTCTTCCTTCAGCCTCCCTCAATCTTCAAACCAGTGCTTGTTTCAGATTTTTGATCTGGAAATCTGATTGTGTAAGAAACTAAATCTTTTTTTAAAAAAGTTATTCATAGGAACATACCATCAGAATTTCTAATTGTTCCAGTTTTAAGAAGTTAAAATGACATATTAAGGCTGTCTTAAGACTCATGGTGCTGTGCTAAGAGGAAGGATGGTTTGAGAAATGTGTCTTTGTTTTCCATTATTTGCTTTTCTGGTTGTCTGTATAGATCTTGATGATAGTGGAAAAGCCAGCACTTGATATGCATGGTACAGACCTTTCAGTAATTAACATCTACCAGAAACTTCTCTGTGGTGTTCTTTGATGTTCTGTCACATATTGATATTGAGGCAAAACATTTGATAAATCTCACCTTCTTGAACTATATTGCATTTTCAGTATAGGTTATTTATTATTTGTATGGTGTACAATGTATGCTGTGTGTTGATTTGCCCTTTGCTAAAGAAAGGTAGCCATCTGCTGCTGCTTCCTTCTCTTCTTTCAGTGGCATGTGGATTTAGAGTAAAGAGCTTGCCCCAAATGATTTGGAAATAGCTGTTTAGTTAGCATGCACTACAACTAGTAAAAGTTCAATTAAGTGTTAATAAATAAGGGATTATCCATCATCTTTAGATGTATGGTCTTCTGATACCGTATTCAACTTGTATATGCCGAATTACTGTAGAACAGTTATCTGCATCATACACATTTTATATTTAGTACAATCTATCAAATACCCAGTGCTTGTGTGTTCTGAATTCTGTGCTTGAATTTAAAATCATCTTCCTACCCTTGTCTCCTTCTCACGGAAATGGCCTTTTTCTCTTATTGGTTTGACCTAACCACCCAGGGGTTTTATTTCATATGGCTACTTTCTAAACATATCTGCATTCTTGCATTTTGGGTTTATTTACTATGTATTGCTATATATCAATTGGGTTTTGTCCTATTCTCTGTTGTTTGGGTGCCTTTTTTGCATATAGAATATCCTGATTGGCAACCTTTATAACAGAGACTTTTTTTCACTGCTGTTAATGTCATTTTAGCCTAAGAAGGCCTTTTTCAGGGTTACCATCCTTCCTCTTGAAAATACTCTCATTACAATTGTTCCTGTTTTCTTTCCACTGATGGAAGTTGGTCATGTCTGCTCATGGCTCTGTAATCAGGCATTCTGCATTAAAATCAACTAATATATATATGGAGTCAGAACTGTGAGGAAGAGGCATGCAAAATGACCTCAGAACAGAAAATGGTGTTCATTACTGCTTGTCCTCTGGACTTCTTGTTTAACACATCCTCCAGCAGGTAGTTGCAACCCCTGTTTTTGCCTCGCATCACTGTGGCCCGTTTATTTGTTCCTACTGTAGTGGATCATAGAATGGTTTGGGTTGGAAGGGACCTTAAAGATCATCCAGTTCCAACCCCCCTGCTGAGGGCAAGGACACCCTCCACTAGACCAGGTTGCCCAAAGCCCCGTCCAACCTGGCCTTGAACACTTCCAGGGAGGGGGCATCCACAGCTTCTCTGGGCAACCTGTTCCAGTGCCTCATCACCCTCACAGTGAAGAATTTCTTCCTAACATCTAATCTAAATTGACCCTCCTTCAGCTTAAACCCATTACCCCTTGTCCTGTCACTACACTCCCTGATCAACAGTCCCTGTCCAGCTTTTTCTGTAGGCCCCTGACCTATTCATCTTCTGTGAATCCTGGACCAGCGGCTGGAGCAACATGAACACATGCAATGCTGCTCTGATCTCCTCCCATTTTGCACTGCTACAAAATGCTATAGTGGGTGATGGGCGATGCCATATGTACATAGACCATATAGTGTTTTCTCCTCAATCTACAGTTGGCTTGTTCATGCATTGTAATACTTTGCTATATGTGTCTAAGTTCAGTTTGTCTTTCAGAAGGTGGTTTTATTTGGTAGAGTTAGACAAGTGTACTTACATGGCAAACTTAATTTTGCAATAAACAGTTACTGGTAGTAAAGGATATGACATAATGCTATAGATTCAACTGAAGATAGCCCTGAAAAGGAAAATGTTAAAACAATGTTTGAATCCTTATTGTTAACAAATTGAGCAATGTAACTTATGAGTTCATGTCTTCATTAACATCAATATGGGGAATGAAGCTTGGAAAACTTGCCTCCCCAAGAGTTACGTTTTCATGAGCACTGAATTTTGCCTTTAGACAGGGAGAAGCACATTAAATGTGTACTAATTATGAGTTTTGCAGCAACTTGACTGCGAACTTGAGGTCTGTGCCTGTATCCATATTCTGCATTCTTTGAATTCATCTTGGTATAATATTTTTAAATATTTTAAACAGCAGATGTGCATTGCTTATAGATTTGTGTAAATGTTGATGCACTGTATACAAAATATGTCTCCCATACAATGATCTGTTGACATTATTCTCTGTTGCTTAGCTTCAGACAGTAAAGTCATGACATGTGCTGCTGTTTGGAGGATGCCGAAGGAATTGGAATCAGGCAGTCATGAATCCCCTGATGATTCATCAAGCAACACTCAAACCCTGGAGCTACTCTGTCACCTTGACAACACAGCCCATGGCAATATGGCCTGGTAGGATTCTGCATATTTTATACTCCTAGAAAAAGCCTAAAGGATAGACCTGTGCTGTTAGATTTGTGCAGATTTATATTATAGAAGCTATGCTATACACTTTTAAAAACTATTCCATCTTTAAAAAAAAAAAGGTACAAATTGGATTTTTAGTTCCAGATGTTTCATAGATTAAAAACATTTATTATAGTCCTGCAAACACATATGGAGTAACAGCCTGTGTACTGTTTTAATGTGTTTCTGCCCACCTGCCCCCATCTAAAACCTTTGTTGCTCAAAGGTATAATACTTAGCATTTCAATATTTTATAGAATATAAATTTGATGGTGCACTGCAGTCTTTGTTTTTCAGTCTTAACTGATTTGGCATAAATACAAGTAATTTATTATTTGTTAAGGATAAGAATTCATTACATTATATGATGCCCGTTTAACTACTCTTCTGTTGCCTAAGAAAAGACAAGGAGAGCTGCAGTACTGCAGAGGGTATTACAGAGGTTTGTTTCCCCTTCCCCTCTGTTATTTAAAAGAAAGTTAGATTTGTTGGTTGTGTATTTGCAAGTTCTTTGCTTTGTGGGTATATACATGACATGTTCCCACTGCTGCTGAACAGATGCAGGGCAAAGAAATGTTAATACACTCAGTCTATATTTTAGCAAGTACAATGTTGTTTGACATAATTTTGGAACCACCTGACCATCTTCCACTGGCAGGAAAAGTTGAAACCATAAGAATATGGTCTGCTGTAGTCCCAGGAATGTCTGTCTGTCAGAAAGAGTGCAGAGTAGGAGGTGATCATGCAAGTTGTACAGTCCCTTTCACAATTGTCAGAGAACTTTAAGAAAAAAATGTGGAATAAACCAGCAGATTTTTGTAAATGAAATGTGACAACTCTGAACTGAAACTGAACAAGGATAATGCAACATCAATGTCGGATATTGCTGTAAGTGTCTTAGATGAGAGTGGAAAAGGCCTTGTTGGTTTCTGTATTCAGACACCTGCTGTGGAAGGTATCCATCATAATCTCATTATACTTAAATATATTCTAGTAGGAGTAATTTTAAATTATATCAAAAGGGAACAATACTTAAAATCAGTCTCAGTTCCTTTTCAAAATCTGGCCACATAAAAATTTCTATTCATTAGCTAGCTAGTAAAAACTTGAGAAGTGATAGTTAATTCAGTTGATTTTAAATTGTCATATGTTGTACCGTAAGTTTTAAGCATCTGTTTCTAGCCATTGATTTCTAGTTTAAGCCTTGTAGATTAAATCTTGACTTAAAAAAAAAAAAGTAAATAGAAGGTAATATTTATGAGGTGCTTCTTGGACAAGATTGCACATATCTGTGTATTCAAACGTGTGTTGTCTAGGCTATTTTTTTTCTCTAAAATCTCTACTTCCTGAGTGTTAAATTTCTTCATGGTAGTATCTTTTAGTTCTTTGCTACTCATTTTCATATGAATACTTCTCTTTATAACTCTTTGATTATATTAAACAATTTCCTTTTTATTGTTGAAACGTTTTGATAATTAGTTTCCGATATAGTTGGGAATATTATTTTTTGTTTGTTTTAATCTTCACCTTTTACCCCTTAAGATTTGTACTTTTTGTCTTTGAATTTTCCATAATCTGTTTCTGTGTAATGCTGGGATGCCAGAACTCTGTGTGGTAGCCTGATCACTAGAGCAGGAATAGGGGGCATATCACTGCTTTATATCAGGATGTGAATTTATGTGAATGCCAAAAATCATTTTTTTCCTCAAATATAGCTTGTAGCAAGCTGATGTGCAATTTTCTGTCTCCTGTTGTCTGATTTTGTTCAGTACTAGTCCTCACAAATATCTACTACCACATAATACCCATTATCTATGTATGTGTATATATATGTACAAGTAAAGATTTCAAAATGTCCTGTGTTATAGAGGGATAAAAGGTATACATGGAATACTTGGCATTAGTATCCCTCATGTCATCTCAGGCAAGCACAGCTGACTTAGAGGATCTTGTTCTAGAGCAGGCGTTTCTATTTCTGCCTCAATCATAGTGGAAACAGCTCACATGAATGAGTAAAATAAATGTTTTATTACAAATGTGTGTCACTTAACAGGCCATGTCCCACTGAGTGTTGTGCTGACTATGAATAGCAACTTAAATATTCTTTTCTTTACACATTTCAGATGTTTAGAAAAATATGAAACTACTTGAGACTCTTCTGGTACAATTGTTGTTAGAACCAACCGCAAATCAGAAAAGCAATTTTCCTCAATGCAAAGTGTCAATACTTTTCAAACTTCAATGTAATAACAACATTCTGGTGTACACAATTGCTTTGTATGAGATCAGTGGTGGTCTGGCATCATACACTCACCGTAAGAAGCGCAAGGCTTATTCTGGCTCTGTCACTTGCTTTGCCGTTAGAGCATACTCTTGTGCACTTTACTTGCAAAACACAGGTCGAACAGTGAACCCGGGGGTTCAATGTGACGATGTGCACTTTAAGCAGGCTGTTTAATCCACAGAGCACAGTAGAGCAATGTACCACAAGCACCACCCTCGTTGAGGGTGTGTCCTGGTTTTGGCTGAGATAAAGATAATTTTCTTTCTAGTAGGTGGTATAGTGCTGTGTTTTGGATTTAGGGTGAGACTAATGTTGATAACACTCTGATGGTTTTAGTTGTTGCTAGGTAGTTGTAGGGTTTACACTAAGTCAAGGACTTTTCAGCTTCTCACTGTGCCCTGTCAGGTGCACAAGAAGCTGGGAGAGCACAGCCAGGACACCTGGCCCAGACTGGCCAAAGGGACATTCCCTGCCATAGAACGTCGTGCTCCACATAGAACTGGGGAAGCTGCCTGGGAGGTGGGATCACTGCTTGGAAACAGACTGGGCATCAAGTTATTTGGGTCTTTTTTCTTCCCCCTTTTGCATGTGGTGAGCAATTGCATTTGTGCATCACTTGGTTTATTAATTATTGTTATTACTATTGTAATAATCTTCCTTTGTTATCCTATTAACTGTGTTTATCTCAGCCTACGAGTTTTTTTTTCCATTTTCCTCCTCGTCCCCTTGGGGGAGGTGTGAGTGAGCAACTGCGTGGTGCTCAGTTACCAGCTGAGGTTAAATCACGACAGGGTGGAAGAGTTTTTAAGTCCCGATAGCTTTTGAAATGATACAGTTTTAGATTTGATAAAGACTTAATTTTTAAAAATTAATTTTGAAAATAATTAGTCAGAATACATGCTTAAAATAATAGTAAAAAACCCAGTAAAAACATGAACTGGGCTTTCATCACAGCTTCACATGCTAAACAGAAAAAGTGCCATAGTTGACAGCAGAGTTTAGAGATGCAGGGTTTAATGGTGATCTTGGCCTTTGTGGCACTTAGTGTGAACTTCTGTGATTCCATATAGTAGCTCACAGGAAGGTATTCTGTGTGTCTTGGCATCCATAGCACAGGTGCTTCACAATATTCATGAATCTGGGTTGCAGATCATAAGTAATTGAGATTTGACTGTAAAAGAAAAAAAAAAACCACCAAAACTATTGAAAATGCAACTGGTTATGCACTCTGGCATCACTGCCTGCATCAAGGCTTTTTTTGCTTGTACATTTGTTTGTATTTCCCCTGCTCTGCTTTATTTCTTAACTTCTTTTCATTAAGGTTTATCCTCTTGCATTGTTTTTCTTTTCCATTAAGATAGACTTATAATTGAAAATTTACCTCACAGATTTTTCTGTTTCTAGTGTCATGCACTAGGGAATGCAAGGGAACGTTTTTTCCAAGTTTGGTGTGTCAGGTATTGGTTTTGCTCAATTGTTTACTGGTGTTAAGAACTAATCCTGTGTTTTGTTACGTTTATCTCATCTCCTTTAGTGAATTCTGTTCTCAAATGTCTCTGAAATTTCTTATTAAAACCAAGCAGGGACATATTTAATACCAGTTCTCTTCTGTGAACCAAGACCAAAAGAACATTTCCAATCAATTGTGACTAAAATCCTAAACTTTCTTCACTTGTGTCTGAACACTGTGCCCCTCATGTTCAAGATCTTCTGAAATAATTTCCTAGTCTTGACAAAACCTTTGACAAAAGTCTGATATCCAGGACATCACAGGCAAGTGAAAAAGATGTGATTTTCTACAGTTTATTTTGTCTCAATTGCATGAGTTACTGTGTTTAAAACTTAAGCATAACTATTCACTTTCAGTTACTGAGATGTGTTTACTGCCTTTAAGCTTTGATTCTGGGACCCATCAGAATTTTTACTCAAACTCTTGTATGGCATAGAGTTCAGAAAATTAAGCAGATGCTTAACTTAGGCAAACAAATAGGACTGTTAATTGCTCTATTTGGTTTAAGACTAAGACTTTTTTCATCCTCTACCGACTGTTTCTCATGTGAGCCAAAATGCAAATATTTCAAGTGCAAAATTCCCAAGTGAATTAATTCCAGAGTGAAAAACTTGAGATACATGGGAATTTGTGTGTGGGTGGTTTTTTTTTTTTTTTTTTTTTTAAAAAAAAACCTTTTCCATAAACTCATTTTGTAGATAAATGTATGTATTCACACAGCGTACACATACATAACCATAGGTATGTTGCTCTACGGAATCATTTATGATTCAGTAATTTAAGGAACTTGCCATTGAATATCTTGCAAGAAGTAGTCTAAGGTACGGTCTGGATAGGAGAGGCAAAGGAAATAGGTCAGCAATTAATGACCACAGCTTGAAGGAATCCCTAAAAATGTGTCAGTTAAAATCCTGAAGACTTATGTTTTAGGAGTAACTGGCTGTTTCACTTCTTCCTCAGTTTTCCTACAGAGTATTTTGATAGAAGACTTGATAGAATAGTCCTCAGAGAAGGAGGCCATGAGAGAAAGTGTAATCTGTGAGATCTTGAATTTGGACCTCAGCAGAGACTTTTTTTTTTCTTTTGTCAGAAGTGCAAAGCCAGAGTTTCTCCCCTGACATCTGCTGGAAGCAGGCTTGCCTATATCTGCTTAACATCCTACTTTTTGCTTTCTAAATCTGGCAGGTATAAAAAATAGGGTAGATGCTGCTTGATAGCAAGCTGTGTGCTTCTAAATAGAGAGGAGGAACAAGTGAACTGTGTTGGATAGGGGTCCATGGAGTAAATTTGGAATAAGATGAAAGCAAAACAAATAAGGGGAAAGTGTTAGATAGACAAGGTAGGTACACCTGTAAAGGCAAAATGGATGGAGATCAGACAAGAAAAGTGGGAGCTCAATTGTGGGACGCCTGAAAGGTGAGGAATGAAGAATTCACATTTTATATGGAAAACAATAGTCAGCTGCTAAAACAAGTTGGAAAGGGATAAATATATTAGGAATAATGATAGATTACTTCATTAAGCTTCTCTCCTTGCTGAATTTGAATTGTTTTGTGTATCCCACTCAATCCTACATATGGACTTGCAGATATTACCCAATCTAAGAGAAATTAGGAAGACAAATTATAATTTTTTTTATAAAGTTACAGATGTTTCAAGAACTCAGGGATGTTTCTCACTACAATATTAAACTTGAATTTTGAATTAACAAAGGAGAAAGTTACTATAAATGAGCTATTCCCACAGACTTTTTTTTAAGTATTTTAGTGTTTTATTTGGTATTTAATCTAAAGTCTCCCAACAGAGTACTGACATCTCTTCTTTGGCTGTGATTACGCAGTGTGGGGCAACGTCATTAAGGTCTGCTTTCTACAAAAGTACAAAGTTGCTTTAACTTTCATTCAACTTGAATGGAAGTTTACTTTAAGATATATAAGATACTATATGTAATATATTATTGCTTTGATTTCATCATGTCACTGCATTAATGAACACAGTCACCTGACAAAAGTTAAGCACATTTGTAATGTGCTGAAGACAGGTGAGTAAGTGCATTCTGGAAGTAAGATCCAGAAGTGTTTTACTTATTCTTTTTGGTCTTTAAAATAGCTTTAAGAAAACCCACAACAAACCATGCCAACATTGTCTCAAGGAAAAAAGCCAAGAAGTAAGAGAATCTGAAACTCAAAAGAAAAGTGAAAATGGTGGTTTTAATAGCTCTGACACTTTCACGTTGCATTCAGGTAGCACTTCTGTTTCCTGTCATAATGTTGGTAAAGTTAATTCTTCTATAATATCCCTCTATGTTAGGAAGCAGGATATACATGTTAAAATTCTACCTTAGTGTTTCATTAAAAAAACCCCAAACAATTTAATGATCTATATCTAATGAATTTAAACCCAAAAGTAACACTTCTTTTAGGAGGATCATATAGTCTTGAATATATGGTATATTAACTGTTATATGTGCTTTACAGCAAAGGCATGTAATAAATGCAATCATAACTTTTTTTGGTATGAAAACCTTATCTTATTTTAACACTTCATATGTCCCAGTACCAGAAATATAGTTGTGAGGAAGGCGTTCCCTCTGCTATTTGTATAGCAGCTCCTTTGAGAGCATCAGGAGTGCCAGTTGCATGGGCTGGGGAAAGAACTGAACTCCAGGGTGTTTTAGGTTTTTTGTAACAGCTGCCCAGCTGATATGAATTGTTTGTATCATAGGCCTTTCAATTTCTTCACGTATTGCACAAAATTTCAGAGCTATCAGGAGACAAGTATCGGTGAAGCTGATTAATTACAGACAGATTCAAAAAATTATCAACATTTAAGAATAATTTTTCCACATCTGGTTTATTCCACACATTTGCATTCTCCATCACCCACCTCTGATATTACAAAGATGAAGGATAGAGAAAGTTGGGTTTTTTTAAAAAACTTACTATATGATGAGTGTTTTCATTGGGAATGTAACTTACAGCTGCTTTTCAGTACTGTTACTTTCCCCTTTGTATTCTGATCCTTTATAAGTGATAAAAATTTAACTGTATTTTATGTTCTACTTCTCTCTCCCTTCTTCCTTAATTCCGTGTGATATCCTGAATTCCTTACAGGATTTTGGTCTCTTGAATCTTTGATTATTCTTTATTGTAAATAAACCCATGTATTATATATAAATCCAAATGTTCAATCATTTTTTCTTTCTCGCATTTTCTCTCTCATTTTCCGCTTTTCTCATCCTCTAAAACGTGTCCAGAACCAGTATAGTACTTCATAACACTCAAGACTCTCTTTCATTCCTTTGAATGGTTTTTGGTAATTTTGAGTGTTAGTATTGTGCAAGTTTAAAACTTTATATGCTTACATTGAATAGCTTATATTAGGGAATAATTGTGATTCATCAATTGGATAGTGAAATAAAAAACCATTGTGTTATGTGCCCAGTTTATTATGTTAATTTTTGATCAGAATTTATTTGACTCCAGTATTGTAAAGCTGAGGGAAACTTAATGAAAGTAAAATCTTACATTGAAGCAAATACTAAGGGAAAGATATGCCCTTATGTATGTGAACTTGCTCCAGATATTCAGTTAACTTACAACCACTTCTGATAACTTCAATAGATGTTATCTGCTTAAAATGCAAATTAGTTTTGCCAAAGTCTTTGCAGTTGTTTGTGTTTACCTTGGATTTGTAAATCATGATACAGAAGGTAGTACGGAAATTGTGTTACTCTGCAAGTAAAAAGTGATGGGTGTGTAGAGTACTATTTCACTTCTTCCCAACTTGAAAGTAGGTTTTTGCTTCAGTTCTCACTCTGCTGTCATATTCCCTAGTTTTACTGCCAAATTGGTTGAGATTTTTCCCCACTGAAAGAAAATTAAGATATTTTTTAAAGGAGTTTTTTTCCTATTTATAATGCCACTTTAGCTATTCTTAGTGCTAAAAAAATTAGGGTTGTAGTCTGCCCCAACTGGTTTTGCAGATTAAATAGATACCAGGTGGTTTTATTTTCAGGTTTTATTGAATTGCTTAAAAGGTTGGGTTAAAAAAAAATGATGTTGCAGAACTGGAGAAGAAATTAGTTATGCAGGAGAACTTTAAATGTTCATGAGGAACTAGCTTTGAACAGGTGTCCCTGGTTTCTTGGTCTCAGACTCTAGTTTGCTCTCCAAAAGCCCATTAAGCATTTACTATTTAGAATATTTGTTTGTCAAAATAGAATTCTTTCCTAACACAATATTTTGGGATGATTATGGAAGAAGTGCTGACCCTTGCTTACACAGTAGTTAAAAATTCAGGGCTTTGAAATGTCTTGAATGTCTGTTGGATGAAAAAATGGGTCCTTGTACACTTGTAATTAAGCGCATCTATTTGGTAAAAGGTATGTGAGAACTTAAGGGGTGCCCTGTAGCCTCAAACAGTCCATCCAGCCCAGTGTTTAGTCTCAGGCAACGGTGATGGAGAGGTTATTTAGTGAGAGAACACAAGCTTGAGTCTCACCGCTTCTTGCAGTTTATCACCTCAAATTCCTCCACCCCATTGGATTAGGGGTGTTAGAGGGTACATCTATGTCAGGTCTGTGTAAAACTTTATCATCCTTGTGTTTGCTGTCCTTTTGAACAGGAGGAGTGGTGATTTTCCTCAACTATCAATGCAGATTCTAGGCAATCATAATCTTCTTGGGCACATGTTTCAAATCATTGGAGAAATGTACTCAGATGAATATGCTGTTTTGTTGGGGTTTTTCCCCCGTCCAACCATACAGATGGCCTGTCCGTTACAAGCAGCGATAAATTAGCAAGGATATGCTATAAGCATGTTGCCATATTTTGAAAAATCCCACATGAAAATACTCAAATTCTGTGCCCCCCGAAAGTAGATGCGTGTTTCCTCGAAAATGAGTCTGCAGAGATTGCTTTTGCCCATTCCAGCTGTTTCACAAATAAGCTTGTTTCAGCCCTTAATCTTTACATTAGTACATGGAAAAAAATGTTGGCATTGTGTGGCCTCCAGAGGCCAGGCAGGACTTTTACCTGACAGCTCCCTATGTGCTTTCCTGCCAGGCATTCATACTATTAAAAAGTTTTTTCCTAGCTTGACCACCTTACTGATCTTTGACATACAGACAAGCTAGTTATTTGTCGCTTTCATCACATATTACATATTTATAATATTCATTTTGAGGGTTTTTAAGCCCTGTTCAAGCAACAGGTATTGATTCCCATCTATAACGATTCATGACTTGAAATGTTACCAGTGACAGTTTTTGTCAGTTTAGTTCATATATAGAGTCTGTATAATCAATTTGCATGATTTTGCTTTGCTGTTTTAAGTGTTACTAATATGTAAGGCCATGGCCAAACAGACAGAAGTCCGAGATTGTTAATGAATGATGGAGGTGTTCACCTGTTGGTCATCACTTTAAATCATGAATAGCTCAACCGGAATTTAATAGTTGTTTCTACAAAATGGATATTTAGGAGCTCCTACTCAAAATCAATGAGTCCTCTATCTTGCTTTCACGTAACAAATTCACTAGCGTGGTTTCTGTTAGATTGTGAACTCCTAGGATGCAATCTGGCTTTGTTATATTTATATGTACATAAATACCTTTTCAATGATGAAGTTGATTAGGCCCATAAAGCAAGAATTATTTTTTTTCTCACTTGTTTAATTGCAGCTGCAGTAGACAAGGGGATGCAGTGAAGTAAATACAGATATTAAGGATGACCCTTTATTATTTTGCATTCTGCATTATTTTTTCAAAAAGACTTTGAGGTTTCCAACACTGTAGTGTGAAAATTTAAGAAAAAAACATTAAAAACATGTTAGAGTCAAGCGCTTTTTCTGTGTCACCTCTTTGTTGGGATATTCTTGTATTCATTTGTACAACAGTTATTTGTTTTTTCCGAATGTAAAAATAATTTAAAAGCCAGAATAAAGCCCAGCTGTATGTGGGATTCTTGTCCAAAATAATCTTTAATTTCATTTCTCATTCTTCTCAGCAGCTTCTTAGCCAAAAAGGCACCTAAAATAAATTCACCTTGTCTTAACTTTCAGGTTTTTTAGGAAGCTATGGTTCTTGTTTTACTATGTCTTGAAGAGTTGAACACCAAAACATATTTCAGTGGCTGAGAATTTTGAGAAACAGCATAACTTACGTGTGCTTCCAACAGCATGCACTTCAATACACTACAAAATAGCCAGAACTGTTTTGATTCAGAAATGTGACCACTCTGTAGAGCACTTGGGTAAGGAGTAAGAATTGTGGGGTCCAGACTGTTCTCAGTCTGATCTCCTTACTCTTAGAATAATGTCCTAATCACCAGATTAACAGAGTTGTCTTTAAATTTGAATCACTTTACTACAAAGAAGGCAGGATATTTGGGCTCATAACACATGAGTTTTTCTGATGGGCTTCACTGAGGCTGCAGGATGTTCTGCTGAGTTACCAAACGTTTGGGTGTATTTTCTGTTTTGCAGTGTACGAGAGTTTTCAGTCTAGCAAAATTTTTCCACTTATAGAAATAAATGGTTGTCACTTCTGTAATTATGGGGAAGCAGTAGTTAATGCTTGCTTTGTCCAACACGTTGTGGCTGACTGCAGTTCACATCTATGCAAGTGTTTGCATGTTGCTTTATTCTTATTTAGTCTATCATGGAGAACTTTGAATTGTTCATTTATAAATGCTCGGTACATTAATAAATGGTGTTAACTATCTTTTCAGCATAAACCACAGATAATAGAGTCCTTTCATGTGCATTTGAGTGAATATTTTACATTTTCTTTTTTTCTTCACTAGGAAAACATTCTCTGTAGGATTTAATTTTTTTACCAAAAACTACTAGCTAGAAGCTAATTTTGAAGCATCAGGAGTCAGATGATAACAAAATAGGGTAAAAGGCAACAAATATAATTGCTTGTCTGCTGTTTATAGATTATCTAAAGAGCAGCCCTGAAGTTGACACTCAGTTTCTGAGTGGCAGCTGTGAATTTGACAATTATCTTGTCCGTTTCTGAAAACTGTAAGCATCAGCAACTGTTGGCACACTCAGGAAAATGGTATTGCCTGGTTTATCTGTTTTCCTTTTTAAAGATTATCACCACCTCTGCTGTGTCTGAAAATTGTTCTTAGTAAAAACTTCAGTTTTTCTAAAATTTATATCTTCGAAAGTCAGTTTTTCACTCAGCAATATTTTTTCCTCCTTCAAGTTATTTCATATTTAACATTCAGTCATGACTACAGAACACAACTGAATGTTACAAGGAGTGATTTGAGTAACCTTTGCTTAGATTATAAAATCTGAATAATCACTACAACCACACCCATAAAACAATGAACTTTCATAAAAGATAAATTCAATAGAAGGAAAATGGGCATCTCACAAGCACAGCATGAATGTGGAGAGACCTTTTCCTTCCCAGGTATGTCAGCTGGGTTATAATTGGCTTTAATTAGCACACTGTATTCAGCTGTAAAAATTCTTTACCTTGAAGCTTAGTGACACTCAAAGATGTGAAATTTCTTCCTACCTTTGAAAACATCAGAGAAAGTGCTTCCAATCTAGCTTTTACAACTGAAAGTTCAGTGATCAGTGCAGGAAAGGGGCAAATATATCAACAGGCATAAAGAATATTGATCTCTGGCTGGAAGAACTCTTAAAGAGTTAATTGGTCCAACCATATTTCATTGTCTATAATTAAAAATATGTCTACATATATCAATACCAAATGCCAGTTATACTTTCAGCAATATGTAAGAAAAACGATGGACTTAAATAAATGTGATCAGAATCAATTTGAAGATTTCTTAGTTACCCATTCAGTTGTGTGATCATCCTGATGTCTTTCACTTTGGAAAACTGGATTGTGGAAGGTTAGCTGTGATCGCATGCAGGTTATAGTGCATTAACTTTTTAATCCTATTATATGTGTTCATAAAATATTTTCATCTCTTTGAAGGATCTAATTGACATATCTGTGCAGCAGAACTGTATGAAAATCTGAAATACCCATGCTAGTGCCAGTTGGTTACTTCTCGTTATTATGGGCAAAATGATGGTCAAGCGTGTAATTAAAACTGCTTCATAATTTTTATTATCAACACTCATTTTCAGTTGCTTATAAGATTTTCCAAGTTGTACCATACAATTTTAATAAGAAACACTTTTGAAAATAAAATTGGCAATACTACAGTCAAAACAACCTAATTTAAAGCAAATCATGGAATCATTCTAGTTCGATGTCCTTGTTAAAACACATTTAGAAGCACGATGGTAGCTTAATGTGATAAATGAAGTGATTTTGTCCTAATACAAGAGACCTCATTACAAATGAACTTTTTAAAGTAGTTAATTTCCATGGATTGACAACATAATAAGGATGTGGGTCATGGTTCCAGCGGAAGCTAGATGCAGAAGCTAGTCCTTTCGTTGATCTGCTAGGTTTCCTTAGGGAAAAGTTCAGTGGTTGAGGAGTCAGCCAACACACCTTTTTAGTTACAGTTCCAGCTTTTTCATCTATTTGGTGTTAATTTTATTTTTTGGCTTAGTTCTATTTTCTCTGCATAGTCTGGCTTCTCTATAACAGCAAACACGTGCAGTCATCTGCCTGTATCTAATGTTTGTTTTGCTAAAAGTGCAGAGTGAAAAGCAATGAAACTATTCACGGAAGAAGCAAGAGGATTTTGAGAGGAAGGTATCAGCTGAGAATAACTGAGGTTGTGTTTCACTTATGTTGTGAAAAAATGACACTGTGTCACTACTTTGTTACTTACAACTTCCTATTTTCTTTTCCTTGTGTTTTATACCATAAGATTAGATGGAGTTCCATGGCTTAGATCTGGGGCCAACCAGGTCATATCCACTGTCGTAGAAAGGCAGGAGTAATGCAAAACTGGGGGTAAAATAGGAGCACGCATAGCGTGCAGCGCTGAGTTAGGAAGGTAGCTAGTGGCTGCCTAATGTAGGGCTCACTTGCTCAAGGCTACATCTACTTATTCAACCTTCTTTTGTCTCTTCAATCCAGATACTGAATTGATTCATGCAAAAAGCTAAACAGACTAGAAAACTTATGTCTAGCGATGGACTCTTGACAAGCCTCAAGAGGTACTCTTCATATATGCACTAAGGATGAGAACAGCATAGCGAATGCCTTTGAATAACTGAAGTTTTTGTCTAGAGATGGGAAGAAGTTTCCTCATGTAGCTATTGATACTAAAGTTGTGATCTCTGCCTTCAGCTATATTGTGTCACTATAAGATGATTGGGAGGTTGCACAACTTTCTTTTCAAAGTGTTGGGTAAGGAAGCCTATTCTCATCAAATGATACATATTATTCTTTTAACCTTACTCTTATCTCCAGCAAATTTATTAGGGTCACAGTGCATATACGTAGCTGTGCTGCCCATACTGACTAGCATGAATATGCTGCTTCTCACAGGCAGAACTAGAGATGAGGACTGATTTCTTGTATTCCTTCATGTATAGCACGAAAGTGGGGAATCACAGGTAAAAAGTATATGTTGATTGAGTCATGATGACAGCTGCTGAACTCGAAGAGGTTTGCATCAAAGCTCTGAGGCTTATGATTTTTGGTGCATCTTCAAAAAGGATGCACATCACTACATATGAAAAACTTTCTGGTTTCAAGCTAAAGCACTGAAAATGTATGTCAAGGTCTCTGTTTTGTTCTTTTTCTGTGTATGTATGCAGAATGACTGCTACAATGACATAATCACTGTTTTGCATGATGGCTGTATGATTCAATATGCAGAATGGACAACAAATGGAGTAAGGATTTCGAGAGGTCTCTTTTTAAAGTTAGGCTAGCATCTAGGGAAGCTGAATGACTTTCCTTTTTCTGACAGATTTGGATGGGATGTCAAAGGGCAAAAGAAAAGGATGTGTACATTAGCACTGACTAAAAGATTCCATAAGCCAGCCTAAGTTTGGTATCACATAGCTTTTAAGTAACTGATGCTGCAATAATGTTCATCTAGTATGTGTAAAAGTTGCCGGGTTGCTAGTTAATGGCAGATTTTGCATCTAAAATATGGGAGGAATTTCAGCTGAAGGAAACCATAAGGAATATGGTTTAATATGTTTTGGAATAGATTAGATCCACAGAGTTAAAACGGCTTTCTAGTGCAAATTCTGATTGGTTTTAATGTTAGGTTGTTGTTTTCACTTTCTTTTTCTGTTTTACAGTGTTATGTGGGAACCAATGGGAGATGGTAAAAAGATTATTTCGCTGGCTGATAATAACATATTATTGTGGGATTTGCAGGAAAGTTCAGCCAAAGCTGCGGTAAGAAATTTTTTTTAACAAATCATGATATACTTGAATATAGTACAAACAGCATTCCCTAGCCTAGAATTTGCTAATCTTTTAACTACTCAGAAATGCCTTGTTGCCTTTAATGTGGGTGGGGGAATGAATACTCAATCGGTTGTCTTGAATACAAGTGTTTAAGAGTAGGCAACTTGGTGGTTTTGGATCTGTTGCTAGTGGTTAAATATTTTCCTTATTCTAGAGTTGCCGTTACTTTCCTACTGGTTTTATGGTGAATAATCTAAACTAAAGCAATGCTAATTTGATAAATGTGTACGAGAGAAAAATTGGTGATCAGTAAAGCCAAAGATTATTGAATTCAGATAATAGTATATTAACTCATCTTGGTTAATACCATGCAGCCCTCTAATTGATAACCCTTGTTGTATGTATATATGTCTCTATTTACCATGCGCTGCTTTGAGTCCTCAGTATTAATTCAATCTACTACCATACTGTCTATTCAGATTATTACACTCATTATTAGAACTATCTTATTAAGAAACATATATAAAAAGGTGCCATTGCCATAGATTTCTATCTGATTATGCTACCTATTATAGACAAACAAGTCTTATTTAGGTATAATGACATAGATAGCATATAGAAAACTTTGAATGTTTCTGGATAGAGTCATTTAGGTCAGTGTCTGTCCTTAAAAATGGAAACTGATTATGTCAAGGACATTATTATTCAGTTGATCTGTTGCTACTTCTTGAATTAACTCCTCAGTTTGAGTTGTTCAGGGTTAGTTTCTTTTCTTGGATGCTACAGAATCAGATTTTTCATTTGGCAAATGCTTAAAGAGTCAAGACGTTGTGTCTATAAACTCTTCCCTGTTGTACCATCTGACTGTGTGCAAATAGATGAAGTATTGAGTTACTATTTTGCTAGATTTTGTGTAGTATCAACATAATGTAATATAGTTTAATCCTTTATGTTCATAATTAAGCCCTTTGAGTTCCTTCACTACACGAGGAAACTTCAGGTTTTTTTCACCTGGAACTTCAATCAGTGAAGTTTTTTTTTATTACCTTCCAAGGCTTCTTCAGCGTAGTGTTTATTTTTATCAAACTGATGATGAGAGTTTCTGCAGGCTGGCCTCCAGGAACTTGTCTGTAGCCTTGTATCCGCTGGATTTGCATTACTCTTATGTTAGTATTTCTTTTCTAATGCCCACATAACACACGGACTTTTTTGGAATGCCTTCTTTAAACCTGTGAAAAAACTACCTTTTGGGGGTAGTTCTACTTCCATGCTATAGGTCTTCATGTCTCTTTGAAGTGCTGGGGCTACCAGACTACTTAGCATTTTCCCCTTCTCCTTTCTTTGGGCAGCTCTGTCCTCTCTTGCTAAAGTTTTTTTGAATAGTTTTTTCACTGTCCCAGCCACTTTCTCATAACTGTTTCAAATTTCTTCCTTATCCTAATCTCTCTGAAATTTTATTTCCTTTGGGAGGCTGTCTAGTGTGTTACCAGTCTCTCTATGTGTGTGAATCTGATAATGAATGGCCAACTCTTTTTTTTTTTTTTTTTCCCCCTCATTTTATTTTTCTTGGGATTTATTTACTAAAATTTTGCATGTTGTGTCTTCCTTTTCCTTTCCTGAAAACTACCCCCCTCACTGTCACTCAAATATTTGTGAATATAACGATGATTTCCATTTTCTTTTCCTTCCATTGCTAGAATTGGATCTGCATAGTTTTGGAGAGGGCTAGACTCTTCAATAAGCTATATAATTTCAGCATGGTTTTGGAAATCAGTATTTCTGTTCTCCAAGCACTATTCAGCTTGCTGATCCCTTCAGTATTTCAATTAGTGTTCCTTCCTTAGAATATCTTTTTTTTCTGTTACTTTTAAAATATGCCTGTACTGTATCAAATATTGATGGCAAAATAAGGACTCCAGAAGGCAAAATGATAGATGAACTAAGGGGATTTAACCTGTGACATTTATTGTATGCTTATATCTGATAAAAGAAAACAAGAAAAATGAAAAGTGAAGTTCTGCATGAAAAACCTGCTTCATCTAATGAAGCTAAGACTATGAAAGTAGGTAGATCAACTTTGACTGACATCTTCAGATAGGACCATTTTGAAATGTCTGTTAAAAACCTTAGTTTGCAGAAGTTAGGAGTGTCATTTAGATTTTACACTCGGGCTCTCAGGAGACCTGATGTAGAATTTGCCTGATCCTCTATATTTCTGTTTATAATCATCTAGTATCTCATCTGAGTGCACTGTAAATTAGAACTGCTTGTGATTAAAATATTACCTAGAAATAACTGTTTACCATTATCAGTCTTCTCCCCCATCAATTTTGAGTTACTTTTAGATGATATTGGCTTCATCACTGAGTCAATGACCACTTTTAAAGTGAAGTTTATTAGTGTAAGTCTATGGAAACTTGACTCTAAGAAAACACATTTCCAGGCATCTAAATCTTAAGCCAGGTGAATCTTTTCTAAGATGACTCGTATTGTTGTATTGCTGTTGATTTTTTGTCTGCAACAGATTTGTCTCAAACATGTCTGTGGGCTCCTGAGTTAACCAGAGTCCAGCTGAACAAGATTCTGTAGAAAGAATAAGCATCTGTTTAAAATGCCTACCATAGACTTTCTAGTAATTAAAATGATGACAACTTAAAGTCCAGAATCATAGGCTTTTTCAGGCCTAGAATCAACTGCTGTGTATTTCTGAAATCTTTGAAGATTAACCTTTTTCCTAAGAGGTTAACTCTCTGTTAGAATCTGTGGAAGATTGAAAAACTGTAACTGTTATTCTGTGGCAATTTTATATTTACAAAAAATTACATAGGACTGACAGTTACAGGGAGGAATGAGGAAAAATAAGAAATGTTGCATTACTGAGGTGGCTTTCTGTTTAAAAAAACAAGCAAAACCAAAAAATTAACATCCCATCCTATCTTTTGCTGCTGTAGTATATAGAATGTGAGAGAGAAATCTGTGAGAACAAGTTGGTTAGAAGACAGATGGCGTTGGTAGGGGTAAACAATAAATATGTTTTCCATTTGGTTATCATCATGTACAAGGAGTGTTTGTAGGCCAATAACCTGTGGGTGAAATAGTGATTTCTTTCTGTGTATATCCTGTTTGTAAGGGGTTGTTGAATGCAAAATATGTTGTAACCCTAAAAAGCACATGATTTGTATTTTAATGCGTTTTGGTCAGAGTGTAAAAACAGGCTTTTCTGGGATATTAATAAAAAGAGGTTTTTGGACCTTGAAAACAGGTGCAGAATAGCCTACAGTAAAAAAAAAAAAAAAAATCAACTCTCACCAGCATTAAAAAGGGGGCACATATTTAAAAAAAAAAAAAAAAAAGGAGGCGGGGAGGCTCTGAACAGAAACTGTAGAAACCGTTCACAGGTCCTTTGGAGGTTATAGCTGATTATACAAGGAGTCACTTGGAGCCATGTTGCCAGGAAGTCCACATTTGGTTTATATGCAGATAAACAGGGAGATTATTTAAAAAATAAGAAACATTATGTTTATTGTTCCTTAGAATAAAAGGTTGCCCAGTTTTGGCATGTCTTATGACCTAACATACTGTTTCGTTCTAGCAGACCGTGACAAAGCAGTAAGTAGCTAGTAAACTTATATATTCTGTAGGGACTCTTGAAGGGAAAAAAATCTTTATAAAATATTCCCGTTATATTGACTTGTAAGTGAAATAACCATGTACATGGGTGTGTACATTATTTTAACTGAATAAATCAATAGTCTAGAATTAAGATAATAAAAATGTCAATGTGTTTGAATCTTTTTCCTTTTTTTCAAAAGCATGATGATATTCCAGTTGAATGACATCATCATAATTAACTGAAAGTAAGATCTGGTCCACTGTATCTATATCAGGTAATAGAAGTAAAGAGGTATTCAGTACACTGGTGCAGCGCTGGTCTTCCTGTTTTGAGAACACGTTTCAATTGTTTCCTTTTTGGATAGGTATGCATTATAGGTAAAATTAATTTTGATGGCAAGAGGTAAACCCAATGCTACTCTTTATGGACTTTTTATGTTTGTGAAAAAGTTCATCTAAAACTCAGGTGTAATATTGGTGAAAACCTGAAAATGTACATGTCTGCATAGGCCAAAATTTCTGCTTGCCTATACTGATCAAAAATTCAGTCTTTTATTGGGTGCATCTCCTCTGTCTGCCTGGGAGTTACAAGTCACATTGTCTGCTTAGAATTAGCCTGAAGAATTTTAGGGTTTCTAATATTTTCAGAACTTCTTTATAATAAAATGACTTGTATGTTCATTCTCTGAATTATCTGGTCAACCTGTCATAGGAAACATTTAACCTTAATAGTTAACCATAACTTACTATACTGTTCTGTGGGTTTGGGGTGTTTTTTCCCCTTTCAACATTTTTTGCTAACTTGTTTCTTCATTACAGTATTTAATACAGGAATATTTGCCTGTATTTGCATTAAGACAAGCTTCTCCTGTCCTTTTGATCACTCCCTTTATTATTGTTTTGAGGACATTACCTTCTGGGGTGAAACTAATCTTAAACTCACTGCATCATTACCTTTTGCAATTAAATTAGCTATTCTTTGCCATTTATAATCATTAGCTGAACCCAAGAGAAGCCCAACTAATCCACAAGGTCTGGGTAGATCCTGCTGAAAAGATGACAGTTAATATTTCTGTGTACAGACTTCGGGTCAGATGTCACCAAATCACTAAAACTCTTCCTTGGGCAAATGCAGTATGTTTGGAATGGCAGATAATTGCAAGAGAATGAAATGGAGATGTTAGAAAAATATATTTTTCTGTTTACCTTATGTTTTCACAAAGGGGGGAAGCAGAGGTGTGGCTTCGATAATTTTTATCCAAATCTTTAATTTAGATTCCTTTTAGATTTCTCGGCCCTTCTAGGTTCTTTAATAGCATTTTAACATATAGGTGATCTTAATTCAGAACAATAGAAAATATTTGGCAGTGGCATTCCAGGCAAGAAGGAAGATTTGTGGGGAAGATTTCACAGTCAATCTGGGTAAAAGAAACCTATCCAAATATAAAAGGATGTTAGGAATAAGCATGAGATGCTTTCTTGGCAAGAGGGCTGCTGTTCCTCAAGGCAGGAGATACATTGTGGACTTTAGTGGAGAACTTTGTAGTGTGCCCCATAATTACTGCAACTAGAATAAACATAGATTAATTAAAGGAGGGCAAAAAAACTGTCTGAAGAAAAATGAAAGAGAAATTACTGGATCAGATTATAGAAGACCAGTTCTTAAAGAGTTGATGTTAGAATCAATTTTGTTTAATGATCTCCTTAACAATAGCATAGAATTAGGAGGGAAATGATGAAAATAGCTAATGACAGAAACTTGGAACATATCATCAGTATATAGGAGTAACAATATATTTCAGAGGATGAACTAGCTGCTCTTGATGCTTCGTTTAATTTTTGTAATATAAAGCAGAAAACTTGTATTTAAGGAATAAAATATTTTCGTGCTGTGAGGTAGAAACTCAGCATATAAAAATATGTAGATTCTGTTACTTAGTTATTCTGAGAATGACTGAGCTGCCAGTATGATGAGGCTTTTTCAAAAGGCAAATGATTGTAAGATAGTTCAGGAGAAAAGAACAGTTATGAGAGGACTATGGGATGTGGTTGTCTACAACAGGAGGAATTGAACTCAATGAATTTAGTCCTCATCAGTATTTCTGTTTCTGTCAATAACAAGCCAGAGCAACACTCATCCCTTCTTAATGTGCATCTCAAAATAGTCTTTCAATGTCTTTGTTACTGTTGTTATTACAAGGATGTCTTCTTGAGATCTCCACACAACCTTGAGCATGCACAAAATTGTGGCCCATTTCCAGTTGATGAGGGTATGGTTAAAAAGCAAAAAGATTACATCGTGTGTGATTTATCTCAATGAGTTTAGTAATCGCTACCATGAGTTAACTTCTTTCAGTTGATATTCTTTCGAAATTCTAAATATTTATGGATTTAATTGTTTAAGATGTCTTCACTGAGGAGACAGTCAAGATCAAATAAGCATGTGCAGCGTAAGCCTATGAATAATTCATAAATGGAATAATGGCTTCTCTAGTGGTTTTGTCTAGAATGTGCTTGAAGATCCATCAGATTTTTAGTCTTACGATCTCTCGACTAAGATGTGAGAGTTCCTTAATGTTCACTTCTTCTATGGGTTTTTTTGTGATTTATTCTGTTTAAAGCACAGCTGCTGCTGTAGGGGTAAGAAAACTAAAGTTACTAAATAAACATTTATTTAAAAAAACATTCAGAAGTCAAAAGGCATGTTTTCTCATTTATCAAGTAAAAGATTTCTGTTTTTTATCTTTCCAGTAATTTCTGTGTTTAAAAAAACCCCACAACTTAATATATTTTACGTACTTCAAATTGCAAAGGGTATTTTTGTCAAGAAAGAAAAACAAGGTGATTTTCTTAAAGAAAATGCAGGATATCAATGTATTGATAACTATTTAGTAGATTGCTGCACTTGTTAAGCCTTACATAGAAATTCACATCTTTTGCTCTCCCTATGTATGACTGATAAACCCGTTTTTTCAAATGAGAAAATTCTGAAACTAAGATAGTAATCTGCGTGCCAATATTACACACTCTATCAAGTGGATTGATTTTAATTAACAGAAAAGAACACTTCATAATTCTAACATTTTTATGCTAGCCTTTGTTTTCTTATAAGAATATTGCTTGAGTGTCACTGGTAACCACTCACACATACTAAGAAATGTAGCATTTACTTTAATTTGGTACTTTTTTTGTGAACCAGAAACATGTATGTATTTCTAAATTAATCATATAGAGCATTGGAACATTCTCTGTTTTAGGAGATATTTTCTAATGGTTTGTGTCAAAGTCTGTTTGAGGGGAAAAATCCCTGATGTTCCAGATGGATGACGTATTTATTAATTTTTAGTCATTCTACCTTAGAATTAGTTCATACATTAACAAAAAGCCAACAAAGTTGTGCATATAAAAACTTATTTATTAGATGAATATAGCATAGTAAGGGAACAGAATTGCATGTTTCCAGGTACCATTTAATTCAAAAGTTTATAGAACTTCAGAACTGATAATCTCAAATTGTTTTTCAGAATATGTTGTGAGAGAGGAAAAGTATAGCCCCCTCAGCAGCAAAGTTGATAAACTCTGCCATTTATCTGCTTCATGCTGCTCAGTTCTAAGAGTGGTTAGACTGGTCCACATCTGACTCCACCCAGCCTCAGTATTCTGCTTGAAACAGTGGCCGTAGCAGACTCCAAGGAAAATTTCAGTGGAGCAAATGTATTGGATACTTTACCCTTTAACACTCGGACAGTCTTCTACACTTTTCAGTCCAAGGATTTTTCTGAGCCTTGTTGGGTTTATCTACTTAGTAACCCTCAATAGATCTTTCTGCCAAGTGCTTTCCTATTCTGTTCTTGGACATAAGTAAGCTTTATGTATTCAAGTGTCTTTTATCAAGGAGTCTATTGGATGGAGAGCCACTTTCTTGTTTACTGTTGAATCTGACTTCTACGGGCTTCATTTGATGGCCCATAGCTCTTGTTTTAGAAGAGAGCATGAACAATTGGTTCACTTCTCCATGCTGCTTGTGATTTTTCTAGATAACTTCCATGCCTCCCTAGAGGTTAATATATGATAGGAGTTGTTTTTAAGGATACTGCCCACCCTTTCTTCTTTCTAGGTCAGTCCTTATGAGATCAAAATTCGAAGCAGAAAGAGGCATTTCGGTCCCTAACTGATGTTGTGATACAAATAAGTTGGACTAATGGATGTTTTCATTTGAATACACAGAAATTAATCCTTCAAAGCTAGGATAGACTTTTTCATATTTCAGATACTTTTGCAAAGCCCATTCCTTCACTGAGGATAATAACATCTGATCATACTACATTGCTTAATTTTTTTCAGAACTTTTTATTTTGATTTCAAATCATTGCTCTCATGCAATTCTGGTATGTTACCATACTGCTATTTTACTATTGTTCTTATGTCATCAGCTTTAGGCACTGATCCGCTTAACCACTTGTGAACAGTGTTAAATCCATCCATATTCTGATAACCATTTTACACTGTAAAAGATTTCATTTTGTCCAGACTTTTTTTTTTTAAGTCAATGTGTGGGTTTTGCACAAAGGCAGAACAATAGCTCGTTCTATTGTCTAAAAGTAGACATTGGATCTTACTCCCTTTTTTTTATTTCCCCCCTCCTCTTTTCTCCTTACTGTAAGTCACATTTTGTGTTTATAAAATATTGCCATGAATTGTTTTCCTTCAGTATTTCATGAGCCCCTCAGAGCTGTGTGTCTTCATCTGGGCAGCACAAATCGAAATCCTTATGTGAGATTCATCCCTACAATATGCCTTCATCCTGTTTTCCTTTCCTTTTGCAGTCCACTTCTCTGCCTTTAAAGGAGTGAAAGGAAGAGTTCAAGATTAAAAAAAAAATCAAAACACCAAAAAACAAACCACTGAACAAAAAGCTTGCCTACCTACCTGTCCATATAATTAGGTATCAATTAAAGCTAGAAGTTTTTTTGGTTTGTTTGGTTGGTTTTTTTAACCTGCATTTCTGATGCCAAACTGCCAGCTTTGTTTTCTTTAAGCTCATTTCTTGGATTTCCAGGAAGGAGACTTGCAGACTTCCTTCTGTTACATCAGGATTCCTTCTTCTCTATGAACATTTCCCTCCCTTACCTCTGAGCTGTCCTTTAAATCCATGCAGTTCCTTTCTGGCTCATAGAAGACATGCACAAGAACATTGAACAAAACTTATTCAGTAACTTCTGGGATTTCATTTTATTAACAGAAGTCTACCATGAGTTGATTGGGAACTTGGCTGTATACATAGTTGGACATCCGTAGGAGGAAAGATGTCATTTAATTCCTGCAAATACTTAAGGATTGCTTGAGAAGGCAAGGATGACTTGGCCAATCTTACATGTATGTGATTTTTTTTTTCCATATGTGTTATTAAGAAATAGTTCAGGATGTGCGTGCTGGCCTCACCCCTAAACTTATGGCTGAAAAGAAAAAAATGTTTATCTTTTTATAATAGTTTAAATGATAAAAGTTGAACTAAAGACTTAAAAAATAAATGGCTTGAATGCTGGAGGAAGTATTATCTAGTGCTGACAAACACCACCTACCCTGAGTCTTATTCTGGATCTGTAATGCTTTCTGTCTCAAGAACAGATTTTGAAAATACTTAATAAGATAGACTCTTCTTGTTGGTATTCTCTTACTGTCAGTGTTAACATTTGCTTCTCTCCTCTTTCCCGACTCTGAGCTTTGTTTGGCCAAGGCTGCTTACTAAAGCAACTTAGTTTAATTTTTTAAATGACCCACTCAAGCTCTGCATATTCTCTTCTGCTTGGAATCTAGTATGCGTCAAAAAATAAACCTTGCAGTTTAGTTTATTATCCTGCGTCCAGTATCCTGTGCAGTGTTTTTCTTTATATTAATAACCTGGAAGTTGTAGAAAGGCTTTCAGACAGTATTTGTGCTTGAGGAGGAATGGTACTAACAGTGTTGTTTTGCTTATTCACACATGAGAAATATATGACCTTGCATGCTAGGAATGCTACGTTGTTTAAAAAAAAAAATCTGAGAAGTTTTTGGAAGACAACACATCATGGGTAGCACAGACTTCAGTGATGGAAGAGTTGTAACTTCTAGATTGTTAATCTGAACGCTAAATAAATATATTCTTGGTGGAATTGTAATAGTGAAAAAGTTAGCAAAATACAGAAATGGACATTGGTGTCATATACAAATAGATTTAAGCAGTCTTGTTTTAACAGCATCTTTTTCTATTGATGTCACTTAAAGTTTACGTACGCAGTATGTATGTTTGAGTCTTTTTTTCATCCATCAAAGTGTAATATTTCTGCTGAGAAATCTTCTATTTAACGGAATATTTTATGATATGTTAGGATTTAGGTAAAGGAGAAAAGTGATCCAACAAGATCCAGCACAGTAATCTGTTTTTGTGAAATCCCTCTTAATGAAATATTTTGAAATGACAAAATAAGTCCACTGTCTTCCTAGCCGCTTGAAAACTGTATAAATTTTATATCTGATTAAAATGCAAGTGTTTTGGTTTTCCTCCCCCCCTTTAGATATTAAACAATCAGTTTCAATAAGTGATTAGAAGTAAAAGCAATTTGCAGTGTCTGCAGCTTCATTTTTCCCGATGTTCATGTAGAATTGGAGGATAACTGTACAACTTCAAAGGGAAAGTTGATTACTTTGTGCCTTCTTTTCATTAACTATTGAGATGCAGAGCTGTCTGCTCAATGACGTGCAAGCCTGGTTTTGGAACTGAAACCTTTAATTCTTCCAGACTGTAGATTACTGATCTAGTACCTGCTGTTATTTTAATAGGCATGTATGTGGGGCACCTGGGCCTTGATTTTTTTTTTCAATTATTTTTAAAAGCTGCTATACATTTATTGAAGAGTCTTTGACACTATAATTCTGTTTCTGCAGATAAAATTTGGCATTTTGACATGGAAAAACAGTCTTGTAAGGCTGTTCGTGAAATGGGTGTGTTTATTTGTCTGAGGCAGCTACAATATGTGCATATTGTCTATCTACTGTTTCAACAAATGATCTGAAACTGTGTTTATGTTAGTTTATAAAGTAGTATAGTACCTCTAATATTTCTGAATACATTACACTGCATAAGCCTTTCTAAAAATTACTTTGTGAGACACAAAATCAGCTCTAGCTTTTAATTTTTTCCAATTTTTATCCTAGGATTTTGGTAGTCTGTTACACTTGGAACAGTAGACCGTTGTGCAGTTCTTGTCTTCAGTGGAACTAATTTCATTTGAGCTTTACATTTAGAAACATTGCTAGCTTTGTTTCATTATTTTAGCTCTCTAGTTCTGCAGCCTTGGAAGGGAAAGGACAATTAAAATTTACTTCTGGAAGATGGAGTCCACACCACAATTGTACACAGATTGCAACAGCCAATGATACCACTGTTCGAGGATGGGATACACGAAGCATGAGGTAATGAGAAATTGCAGTCTTGTTCTCTAAAAAAGACAATCTCCTTTGGAGATGGATTTTTCATCGCTCCTAACATAATTTTCTTTTCTTTTTTTTTTTTTTTTAAAGATTAGAAATGTGGCAAAGCTATCGCTTACAAAAGGAATGATTGCGCTTGCATAGCTGATATACGCACAATTTAGTAAAAGGTTTTCTGTTTTTTCCCCTCTGTTTCAATTCTAACTTATGTATTGAGTTTTACTGAACTATGTACTAGCCTCACAATGATTTGTTCAATACATAGGCATTACCTCAATTAAACTGTTCTGTATTTCAACCTGAAAATGATTTAACATCAGTCCTGACTATGCTATGAACTGTCTTCATAGCATACCATTTAAAGGTAACTTTAATCTCAGAAGGTAATTCATAGGGTAAGTTCACTCTTCACTTTTCTGTTTTTAGCAAATATTATACCATACCATATTAAAGATTGTAGCATGCTAGTTGTGTGAAACTACTGAATTTATCAAAATCATTTCCGAATCAATTAAGGCTTTGAATATACCTAATAAGGTGTTTTCCCCCCTGCTCAGTTGTGATTTTGATAAGCAAAGGAGTGATGTTGTGCACATCTGTTGCCATGACTACTAAAGCCTGTGCAAGCTTTTTTAAGATACGCTTTATCCCCTTAGCACACAGTAATTTATCACTAAACCGAGAAGACTGATGTCTTGTAATAACTTTTGTTGCCTTAAAGGGGGATGACTTTAAATTTAGTTCTATGGTTCCTGCCAGCTCAGGGGTGTAGCAATAAATCCCCATGTTTGCCAGCCTTGTGTGTTTTTGCCAAAAAGATTTATTTAATTTAATAAAAGCTAAAAATACAAATATAATAATTAAAAGTTACTTCCTGTATGTTTGTCATCAGATTTGAAACTCCTGTTCTTTGTGGTCTAAAAAGATGTATAAAAATCTAACTTCATATATATGTGTATACTTTCATTTATGAAGATTCATTTAAATGAATCATACAAGAGAGGAAAGAAAGGTCAATGGAGAAAGGGTTTTTTATGTTGCTGCTTTTTTTGCAATGTTTTTGTAAACATCCTGTTTTTAACATATAGCATGGAGGCTTTAAGATTAAAGCCTGCTTCTAAGTAAAAAATGTTAAATATTGTGAAGTCTGCTTCATTCTCTGTCTCATTGGAAAAAGCCTTTCTATGTTGCATTAAATGAATACTCTGAGTAACTTTTATGAAAGATAGATGGTCCAGATATTAATAAGATCCTCAATGAAAGGGTAGCTTGGTTAACAAAAGCAAACCCCACAATTCTAATTACTTCAAGTGAAGCTCAAATTAGATGGTCCTTGAACCAATTTACGAGTACTAGACTATGCCAAAGAGCTGTTTGCAATGTACTTGAAAAATATGTGCAAGAATAAGTCTCATCTGCAATTACACTGTAAATATGTCTAGAATGATGTGAATATTTGATAATGACTAGTTAGGCTACAGGTAGGAGTTTAAAGTCAGGGTAGTATAAACTATGGCAGTATAAGAAGCCAAAAAAGGGGGAGGAGGGCGCGCAGAATTAAGGACAGACAACTGCTATACCAGCAAAGAATAAGAGAGGAGAGATAGTAAAGAAGTAGCTAGAGTAGCTAATTCCGCAAAGTGTGATTATGATAGGTGTAACATAGAGGGAGTGAATAAGTCTCTTCTCAGCCTGGAGAAGAGAAGGCTCCAGGGAGACCTAATTGCGGCCTTCCAGTACCTGAAGGGGCCTACAGGAAAGCTGGCGAGGGACTGTTTATCAGGGAGTGTAGTGATAGGACAAGGGGTAATGGGTTTAGACTGAAGGATGGTCGATTTAGATGAGATGTTAGAAAGAAATTCTTGACTTTGTGGGTGGTGGGGCACTGGAACAGGTTGCCCAGAGAAACTGTGGATGCCCCCTCCCTGGAAGTGTTCAAGGCCAGGTTGGATGGGGCTTTGGGCAACCTGGTCTAGTGGAGGGTGTCCCTGCCAATGGCAGAGGGGTTGGATCTTTGACGTCCCTTCCAACCCAAACCATTCTATGATTTTGGACACAGCAAACAAAGAAGCGGTAAAGAGATTGGCAGGAAGGTTCCTAGACTGGACTAGGAAGCAATCTTAGAAAAGAGCTTGTGAAGCAGAGAAGACAGACACTAGGCTGAATGGATTTAGAGAGAGAATTGTATCAGAAAAATTCGGACTCCAAGAATAAATTCTAAAAAACATGAAAGAAAAAGAATATGAGAAGGTGGAGCCAGTAGCTTGAGAAAATGTTCACGTGGTCTGGCCTCAATCTATCATGTAAGTGGGAAATTCAGTGTAGGTAATAATGTTGTAGGTAGGATGATAGAGTGAAAGAAAGGAATATTCATATTTGGGCAGGAAAGAGATCAAGTGGTCAGAATAATAGTGAAGTTGTTATACTACTAAACCACAGTATTTTCAGATAAGAGTGGACAGTGTATTTCTTTTTAAGCCCATATATATACATCTCCTTGAGCAATGCAAAAACTGCAAGAAAAGTGAAAGGTGCAATAAGGAAGTGTTTTATTGCTGCAAGCATGCTTGAGATTTAAAAATTTTCACATAAAGTTTTTTCAAGAAATTAAGAGGAAATGTTGAATTCAGATCCCAGAATTTTGGTAGGTGGTGGCTTTGAGAATGGACATGGGAACAGATACAGCCTTTTCTTAAAAGTGGTAATGCAATAGCGGAAACAAACAAAAATCCCAAGTTTAAGAGGCAAGGTAGGGAGACAAACTGATGGAGCATGATGTTTTGAATAAGGATGCTAGGTTGTTAGCAGTACTACAGATGTTTTCTGAAGTGGTCCAGGTGGATGAGTAGTTTAAGGGTCGCATGTAAATTAATGAGAAATGCCAGAGCTCAATAAGGTAAGTTCAAAATATAGCAATAATAAGCTGTTGTTCATATCTACTGCCTTCCTTTCATCTCAGCTTTTTCATATAGGGAGAACTAGATGTCAAAAATACAGAACTGGTATAACTACTTAGGGGTGAAGAAGCTCTTACCTGAAAATGTTGTGGTTTAGTAGCAGACATTTCATAACAGTTGGTAGGGAGCTGAGCTAGAATCATCTGGAACTACTATTTCCTTTTAGTTCCAGATGATCCTAATGCAAACAAGGAAAGAGCAAAGCTTCAAAGCAAGCTGAGAAATCTATGCAAGTCACTGTTGTTAACAGCTGGGATTTTCCTAAACTATGCACTAGCAATGGGAACTCTTGGTCTGTGGGTGCTAAGGGGATTATGCAAGTTTCCAGGGAAACAGATTCCTGTCAGTGGAATGCAGTTAGCTTTTTATAGACCATTTAATTTTTTTAATGTGTTTTACAGACAGATATATTGCATAGAAAATGCACACGGACAGCTGGTACGAGACCTAGACTTTAATCCCAATAAACAGTACTACCTGGCTAGCTGTGGAGATGACTGCAAGGTGAAATTCTGGGACACAAGAAATGTCACTGAACCAGTGAAGACGCTAGAGGAGCATTCCCACTGGTAGAACAAATTATCTGCATGCTGTTTTGTGGGTGGATGGCTTATGTAATTTATTCAGCTAATTATTTTACTGTTTAGGAACAATGCAAACTAACTATGTTTGTGCTACTGTGAATAATCATTTTTCTGCACCGAGGAAAGGTTTCAACATGTGAATGTTCCTTGTGTGATTGTAAATTAAGATTTTAGACAATGTTAGTCTAATTGCTGAGAAATTGTTGTTAACATTGTTGGGAGATAGGGTACACCTTTGAGAAGCACAACACAGAACTTGGCTTGTAGGGGCCAGCTGGGACACAGGTGTGCATTCCCAAATGGAGCCTGATCTGCTGCACCTGATGTGCAGAAAAGCCCTTGAGCTGTTTTGGTTACAGCAGCTGCCATCTATCCTTCTGTTGTCCAATGGTGGAAGTGCTCGATAATTCAGCCCCACTTTTTTCATGCTCTTCACAGCCCTTAAGCCAGAATATGCAAGTGAGTCATTTTATTCTCTGAGAGACTCTTTAGAGCCTGTATCTACTGCTCTGGCCTGTGGCTGGAGCAAGGAGAGAATCTTGTCTGACATTTGCAGACTTCAGTGGTAAGAAAACATGAGCAGTTCATATTTTATAAAATTTCAGTTGGAATAATTCTTGCAAAATAAATCTGGACCCTGAAGCTACTTTGAGGGGAATGAAGATGTGAATTAACAGAAGCAGCATTTCTACTACTTTTTTTTTTTTCCAGAAGATTAAAAGAAAAAGAATAAAACAAGAACCATAAGACATTTGGTATTAACTTGATATGTAAAATATAAAAATTGAAGAGAAATATAATGCTACTTTTGTTTTAGGGTCTGTTTTAAACTTTACTGTAAGAATGTTGTGAGATTTTTGTTCAACAGGTTATTTTTAATCTGTATTTTGCTTTGGGGAAATTTTTATATTTAGAGCTTAAATATTTATCTGACTTACTAAACAGTGAATTGGCACGTACCCTCAAGGCATGATACCACTGAATGGTCTGTTTTGTTTTTTGGATTTTTTTTTTTTCCAAAACTTATTTGTTGAATTTCAAAGCTTAAGAGCCAAATGGAGAGGCATGTCACTTCTATGCATACTTACAACGTTTAAGTCAAAGATCAATTTTTAGTGCTGTCTACAAAAAAATAAAAAATCAGTAACGTTAATGTACTACCTGCAAAGACTAGCCTCTTGTTCTTTCTGATTTCATTTTTTAGGGTCTGGAATGTCAGATACAATCATTCTCATGATCAGCTGATCCTTACAGGAAGCAGTGATAGCAGAGTTATCCTGTCTAATATGGTATCAATTTCTTCTGAACCATTTGGGCATATGGTAGATGATGATGACCTAAGTGATCAAGAGGACCAGCATCAAGAAGAGAAGTATGAAGTTTCCTGAGTTTTATGCAGATGTGTATAGTTTGTCTTTTCATTGTAATGCTTAACATGCTATTTTTTTACTGACTAGGATTTTTGTATACAGGCCTTTCACGTAAGTAGTTCTAACTCCTACTTCATTCTTCTTGACTCTGAGTCTTGGGTGGAATACACTCTTTAAATCTGATTGGCACAGTCACTGTACGTTCACTAGTAGGAAGGGGATGGTGATGCTGAGGGCCAGTCCTAAAGTCCACTGGATCAGTGAAAGATTCACTTTAAGGGAGCTCTGGATCAAGTCAAGCACATACAATAATCTAGGTTAAGTGAGAGTTGAAAAAATCTGCTTTTTGCATTTTCTGTGTATGTGTTCTAACCTTTAGGAAATGTTACCAGTGTAACGGTGAGCTTCTGCACAGGTGGAAGAAAGGAAGTATAAATACATTAATTTTGGTAAATTTACCTTTTAATATTGCTGGCTGCTCTAGAAACCAATAACTCATTAGACCTACTTCAAAGAAAACAGAAGTTTGTTTTTGACTCTCTTGGTAGAGAATAATGCATGTTATCGCAAGCTTTTGTAAACACCGTTCCACTTGAGTGTGTGAAGAATCACATATTTTGCATGTGAATTTTGGAGGGATGAGTTTTTTAGTAAAGAGTTAACTGAAATGCCAAAATAATAATTTTTCATCCTCCATTTTGTCTGCTTTCAACTTTTTCATTGTGCAATATGTGATGCCTGTTTTCCTCTCTGTATTTCCTTATGAATATATATATATGTATATAGGGAGTTCCATAGACTTAGTGTGGGCTGAGGCTTTCTAATTTTGCAACTAGCTTACATGGTGATTTTCAGCAAACTCTTCCTTTAAAAAGTGAAGATAATGATACTGAAACTCATGTACAATATTTTGAGACCAACAGGCTTTAGTCTATATTCTTCTATTTGCAACTATGAATATCCATGTTCTACATGTCTGCACTGAGCAGTTGTTTTGTTATGTTTGTTAATTTATTTTAATACACAAAACTGTCTGCTATGAAATAGGCAGATTACCTCCTGTACTATCTTTTTAAATGAAAAATAGTCAGATGGGATGAGGAACAAGGAAATTACAAAAAAGATCCCAGTTATTCAGCAGTGTTTGCTAGATCTTTCAGTTAAAATTCTAAATAAAGTTTAGATTACTTCTCTAATTGGATTTTTAAGGTTGCTTTTTCACCTATATTATATTAATAAAGTTGTAGTTTTGCTCCAAATAGTTTTAACATTTTGGCTTTACAATAAAGGACTTTGGAAACCATTTTTAATATTAAATAAGGATGATACCCCATGTATAGAACTGGTTAATTTTAAATGTACAAAATGTCTCTAGAAGCAGTAGGTGATTGTAAGTGTCTGAAAAATCAAGGTATTAAGTACCTAAAGAGTTGCTCACATCAATAGTGCATACTTACTTTTTAGAATGTAACTAAACTACAGCATTTTAAATATGATGTACCTTTTGGTTCCTCACCTTTATCTGGGCGCTGCAATTTATTCTGTTCAGGGTGGAATATAAATAGCATTAATGGAAGTGAGAAAGAGACTACAGTTTCCTGTGTGTATATGGTGGGAACGTGATAATATAAATACCATTGCAAGTAAATAGTGTTCCAAAAGATGATGTACAGTAGGTTATCTGGAGGTCTGAATTTTTCTTGATTGTAGACAGTGTAGGTTGCCTCATTAAAACACAAGTGATTATTTCTAGAATAGGAATTTCTGAAACCAAGAATATGCAAAGCAATACAACAAATTAATGCATTTTTTCTTTTGGCTATGGGATGGCTATAAACCACATCATGACTTATGTATTAATGATGTAGAGCCCTTGCCTGTTCCCTACAAGGCTACAAGAGTATCAATACTGCCTTTGCTTTTTAAATATGCTTTTCAGCTGCTCATCTGTTCTCTATAAAACCTGGGAAAGCACATTAGCTTTTGTAACATTTGCTTGGTACTGTGAAAGTCTTGTTTTGTTGTGGTTCTTCCCCCCGCCCTCCCCCCACCCTTGTTAGGAGGTGAGCTGGAAAGATGTTTGCAAGGTGCTCACCAGCCTTGAGCTGTTGCCAGATGACTGTCACGAATGTCTGTTTAGCTCTGAGCGCACTAATGAAGCAGGGCATAATAGTTGTTGGGAATATTTCTTGTTAGTCAACCACTGGTGCCAAGTATTTAGGCTTTAGTACCCATTTCCCTCCTGGAGACCTCTTCAAAGAGTCAGCTGCACCATTCTATGAGTACTCTCTCTTCTGTAAAACACAGGGGTTTATTGTACATTGTGGCGGCGGGTATGTTTGTTCTTTTGCTTGGGTATGTTCTAGACTTTCAAGAAAGTGTTATGTTTTCATGGGGTTCGTTTTTATCCTGTTTTGGAGGACATGTGGCTTCTATACCTCAGGAAAAGCAGGTGTCTATAGAACTAATTTCTCCAGTCAGTCACCTTCAGGCTAAGTGACCAAATATCTCCCAAAAGAAGGTTGAAATATCAAGTGGAAAGAAGGAAAAAGTCTCTTTCCTCATGGGCTACCTATTTTTCATGTTCTGAATAAAATAACTTGTAAAACTACTCCTTGGATTAAATATAAAAATGAAGAGTATGTACTGGCTGTATCTACAAAGTGGGGTTTTTTTCTACTTAGCAAAAATCACTGTATTTTAAAAATGTTGACTTGTAATACTGTTCTACACAGCTGAGACTTCTGAGGTCTTTAAGACTCATTAATTTTTAGTATATTTTGGAGTAAAATTTCTAATTTTTATTGTATTTCTGGACTGGAGACAAAAGCAAGTAATATGTCACTCTAACCTTTCATTCTTCAACCATGTAGAACTATGCATGAGTCTACCCACTCAAAGTTGCTGTTTTCTGTTCTTACTATGGAATTATTCTTGCAGGTTTCTCTTTTGGGTGTTTGTCCATGTATGTGTTGACATCTTGGGAGTATACATGCTCCCATCTCGGAGAGCAGAAGACGCTTGCGTAAGCAATATAACTAGGACTGTTGCACAAGGATCTGTCTCTTGTCACAATTGAGTGACCTTCAGTTCCTCTTGACTGCTGATTCAGATCAGAACAACTAGTTTGCTGTATCTTCCGTACTTTTTAACTGCTATTGTTATTGTTTTCTCTCAGCAATCATAAAAATATAAGAGCAGCCGCCTTGTATCATATCAAAGGTCTCCCTGTATCATGTCTCTGACAGTGGCCGAGAGGAAAGATTATAAAAACAGGAAAAGGAGATGATACTTCCCCTGGGTATGCTTCTAGCCCCTGACTATTTGCAGCTCAGGGACCTTTACTGCCTTCTGAATCATCTTTGGAGTCTTCTGATTCTTCCCTTTAGGATTTTCTTTTGCCATCAGCCTTATTCTTGAGTTTATTTCTTCTCGCTAACTGTGGTTTTGTTTGTTCCAAAACATGATAGCTGTACATGCGGTGCCTTTGTGAAATGCGTCTAGGAGAAATACGCCAACTGCGTTTGTTTTCTTGCAGTGAATAAGGAAAGGCTTCGGTGCTTTTTGTCTGAGAAGCGCAAAGCCTCTGTCAAAAGTAGGTGGTCTAAAAAGAGGATCAAGCTGTCCACAGAGAGGAGGTATAGGCATGTGGCCAGAGGAGAGCTGTAACATATTCTGGTCAAGTCCCTGGTCTGGATAATTTAATGCACAGTTCAAATATGGTGGAGAAAAAAAAAAAAAGCTGAGAAATGGGGAATGAAATGCTGTACTCCTAGCTTAATTTCTAGAACCTTGATCCGGAGCTGGAAAAAAGTATACAAAACAAATGAAAACAGAACAGATGAGGTAAGTATTTGGGGTGCGTTTAGTTTTCATCCCCCAAAACAAAGCTGGCATGCCTGGATAAGATCATAGGAAGCGCTTTTTGATGCCTCAGTTTCAACAAAACATTTAAAACATGGGGTCATTCCATATCTATGGATGCAACCAATTAAGGCAGGCTTCTCCTTGGTCTCTCCTTCTTTAATGGTTTTGCACTCTGGTGTTGCAAGGACTTACTCCCTGCAACCCTGAACTTGCATTAATTCCAAAGCTTCTGAAGGTGTCTGTCAGTTCCCTTTTCGATATCTGCAGAGCACTGAGAACTTCCCCCAAAGGGTGGTGGTGGTGTCTTATATTCTTTCTTCATTCTTTTGTCATCCAAATACTTATGTTAGTGAGTGAGCCTGTATTTGGTTGTATTAAACCAGCCTGACAGTCACTTTAGTTCTACATTGCTATTTCTAAAAATAAACAAAAACTACCAGGCTCTTAGTGTGCCCACCTTTACTCACCAGTCAGGATTCCTTTTCTTTAGTTATTGCTTTATATTTATTTGCCTTATAAGTTTGAATTTTAAACTCTGTAGGTCTCTGTTTGGTATGTTGATATGCAGCGTGGGAAGACCATTTGCTACCTTAGGAGCACCAATAGCAAGGTACATGCTGCATCTACAGCAGTGTTTTCATTCTTCATGACTTCTATGGCCAGAACTTCGTGACAAGGCTCAATTGATAATTGAGAACTTGCTTTTTAAGAGAAAAAGCCTTTTCTGTATCCATACCAATGAAAAGATTTATATGGTCAATACCATTTTGAGCTTATACATCAGTCCTGAAAAGGAAGCCATCCTTAAACTTTAATTTTGCAGAATGAGCTACCAGCTCCCTTAGCTCTCTTTGAGGTTTACAGGCTTAGGATGTCTGCTGTGTTTTCACTGGCAGAACTGATTGCTAAGGTCAGTATGCTGTCTTCTCCCTCATGCTATGTTTTTTGACAATGTGTTCTAAGCTTATCCTTATCTTTGTTAGTATTGAAGATTGTACGAAAAATTCATGTTAGAAAATACCTTTTTTTAGTGTTTTTCCTGAAGTCTTATATTTCCACCTTTTTCACCATAGATGTTAGCCACACTGTCCTTTGATACAAACAGAACGAGATCTAACACAAGCACTTCTCACCATGTTGCATTTAAAGCCGAGATATGTGAAGGATTGGTCCTTCCAGTACAGACTATCTCTTTGAGATAGTGAAGTTTTTAATGAGACTTAAAGTGTAGGAACATCTTCAGCAATTGGAGTGGACCAGAGAAAAAATGGTGGCTGGCCTCTCTGTAGAAAGAGATTTCCTTCAAAATTCCATGTATAGGAGGTGGTGGTTCCTACTTTTTGTGATAGAAATGTGGTTTGGAGCTTTTTGAATAGTAAATCCTGTGGTGTGACGATAACATGTGTGAACTGTGTGATCTAATGTAACACCTTTGTATACGCATCTGTGACTTCAGGAGAGTGAATTGTCAACATTGATATTTTGACAAGTATTTGCCAAACATTCATGGTAAAGCAGACTTTTAGGGCATTTTCACACAGCTGCCAGTAGTGTTAATTTTGATGATATTTAGCTTGTGGTATTTATATGTCAGAGAAATCTAGAAATCATAGGATTATGCTATGGCATCAGCCAAGAGACTCAATTAATTAAAACAGCTTAAATAGTTTCTGTTTTGAGGAATGTCAGTATTCAGGACTTTACTTGATTGGATGTGTAAGAAGCTGGGCCAAAGCTAGTGCAGCAGCACTTTCCAATTCCTAGACTATTTGGCTTTAAAAACATGTGTTTTTTCTGTGCTATTTCTTTTTTTAAGCCCCATCAGCAGATATATCCTCCTTAATTTATTTTGCATATTAGGACAACTATGAAACCTGTTATACTAAAATATGCATTTCCTGTTTTTAAAGATGGCATTTTCCTGTAGAAGCAGTTCAGAAGGCTGGTTTTGAGTAAAAAAAAAAAAAAAATAGTTTACAATAGCACGAATGGCCAATTATTATATATAAAAATTGTGTTCCAGTATAAACATCCTTGAATTCTGTTTTCCTTAAGAGTGAAAAACTAGTGTGTTGTCTAAGCTTACCAGAAACACAACCTAAGTTTTGCTAAGTTTTCTCCTGCAGTTAATGGGAAAGAGCATCCACAGGGCTTATTCTGGAATCCACTGGCATGCTTTTCAGGATTCATTTTGGACACTGCAGTACATGTTGCTGCTCTTTTGAGTCACATCTATTTCATAGTAATTTTTAGATTAAAGAGGATTTAATTTTGACTGTGATAAGGAGTTAATGATTTTGGTGACTCTCAGAAACATATTGTATTGAACATTGTGGTGACAAAATAGAATCGCAAGCACTGCGAACTTAAGTGGTTGTTAGCATGGGAAGTAATTGGAAATAACAGCTCTCTACATGAAAACAATTATCCAAGGTTTAACAGGCTTCTCTCTCAAGTCTGTAACACAATTAACCTCAAAGTTATCTAGTAAAATGAAAGCTCTTCTCCTTTCATAGGAGAAACTGGTAGGGGTTGTGCTATGTGAATAAGACAACAAAGAGAAACCAGTCAAGTTTCAGCTCTCTGTGGCACAGGTCTTAAGTTTATGCAGAATGTAGGGGGAGATTACACATTTCCTACTATGAGTTCTTGATGACATAAGAGTTTGATACCTTGTCAGTTGATACAATGCAAGAACATATATAAGGAGAGAAAAGTGTATTTTAGTCTGGCCAGAACAAGTATTTAAAATAGTACAGGAAAAAGAGAAACTAAAGCAACTTTTTAAGGGACAGGGAGGTTTAGGACAAGAAAGAAAATAGTTTGCTAAGCTTGCCAGGCATAACAAGTGATTACCAAGTATGCTTATCGAATATAGTCTAGTCAGACAGCTCTATCAAGGGATTGGCAGGCCAAGCACCTAACACTCGTGGTACTCTGAACTAGCTATAGCATAGCAACTACGTTTTTACACCCGTAACCTGCAGCTTTTAAGTAAAAACAGAAATCTCTCTTTTGGCAACAACCTGAATTATATATATTAAAATAGCATAGAAGAAAGTTTACTTCATATCCACCTCTGTACGGTATTCTTCCTGATTCTGAACTTCTCTTACTGGGAAGAAATTTAAGGTCCTGAACTCTCCTCCCTGTTCCAAAACCTGCCAAAGATCTGCTGACTATCCCAGTATCAAGTCCATTTTGAATGCTCTCCTCTTCTGTGTCCGGTGTTATGCATCTAAGGCAGCAAATAACCTGGGCATTGTCATCAGAAGTTGGTAACTATGAAATGGAAAGTTTCTGAGCTAAGAAAAATGCACTTGAAAGTATACCAGTATTCTTTTAATTACTGCTACATTATGAATAGAGTATTAGAAAAAAAATACACTCATCAGTGCTATGACATGTTAGGCTCTGAAATTACCTACTGTATGTTAAGGAGAAATAAAATTGTAGCAACTGATAAAAACAGAAGGATAATTAAAATATCTAAATAGACAAAAACATCTTAAGTACAAGTTGTTTCGTATGTGTTCCACTAGTATGTGCTGTGACCAAAATAATCTTTTTTCATAGACTCTCTCTATATATATTTAAAAGGTATTTGTTACCTTGCTTAAATAAATGTCAGCATCATAACTGTTAAGTCTGTAACTTCTTGCATTAACCAAATTATATTTAATTTCTGGGGAGTTAGGAGAGTCTAAGCTGATTCTTTAATGAATAAAAATGTGTAAAAGCTGCAAAAAATTTCAGTGAGAGTAAATAGTTTGTTGTGGGACTCAGAAACTGAACATTTGTAAGTATCCTAGATTCATATAGGTTCAAAAATAGTATCCTCAGCCTATTCTTGGATTACCAAAAACTGCACACACATAGCCAAAATGCAGACAAATCTGAGGTGTTTTCTTGGAAGTCTCTTAGCATGGGGTAAAGTGATCTGTCTCCAAGAGATTCCTGTTGTGAAGAAAAGCACCCACCACAAACAGCCTTGCCTCTTCTGGTTTTTTACTTCTTTTGAACAATATTTCACATACACAAAATAAATTGTTCTTTGTTCCACTAGCAGAATCCTTCTGGGCTCATTATCCATTACATAATTTAAAGGCTAATCTGTTGTCATTCATAGTGTTTGTAAAGGGTGCTCATGGACAGTTTCTTTTGGTTCTTCTGTATTGTTCCTGAAACACATGTCATTCTGAGACGATTTTTTTTTTCCCCACCCTGATTATCTTGTATCTAGATCTTTTACACCAAGTGATCACTTCTGTAAGGATTTTCTCGGATTCTCAATAACTGTCTCAAGGCTATGCCATTCTTATGCACAAGTAGTTTATACATAATGTTATTACAGATCTGTGCTATTTAAAACAAACAAAAAAACCCCACCAAAAACTGAACTCATGTGGCCTGAAGAACCACATGGAATAGCATGCTTTCTTTTTCTGGGAAGGCGCAAAATTACTTCCATGCCCAAGAAGAAATGCAGTGTATAGACAACAATAAAAGACAGTTAAAAATTGTAGTTATAAATGGAAATGCCAAACAGACATTCATCTACAGGCTTCTTTCCTGAACACTCATTCCCCTATGACTTCTGTAAATTAAATTAGATGAACTGTGTTATTTAAATGAAACACTGAAACAACTCTGAGCATACTGAAAATAGTATAATCTAGAAGCTTATTTGTCCTTGTTTATCCAACCTTTGGTTAACTGAGACTCCTGGTTAACTGAAAGTCGGTCGTGTCCCCTGACAGCCATGTGCACTGTGCATTACTCCCCTGCTTATCCAGAGAGACATTTGAAACCTTCAGAATAATGGAGTTGTGGGTAAGTGGGTGAGCACTGCGTGAAGCACATTGCTGTCTAGGGACATGACCAACTTTCACTTAACCAGGCATGTCAGTTAACAGAAAGTTAGAAAAACACATTGCAGGAGGTGAAGTGTCTGTGTGCGTGCGTGTTTATTAGCTCTCTGCTGTTAGATGGTTTGTATCAAAGTACATATTCAGGAGAATTGCAAAATAAGCCTGCTCTTTGCGATTAACCGGGGCTGCGTGTTGTTTGTGCTATGACCTTTTTTTGTTAGTTGACCTTAAACATAGCATAAGTAAATGATGAAAGTCCTTGAAACTAAATATCTGAAGCTATTCTGCAGTATCAGACTGCTTTTGGTTTATTCATTAAATTCAATTGAATTTTAATTGTGATGTTAGATTCACAGCTGGTTAGGCTGGCTAGGTGGAGCAGCGATACCCTGCAAGTGATTCAAATGTGATACCATATACGCTTTGTGATCATAGAGACGCATGCTTTCAGAGAGCAGTGGTAAAGGGCAAAGATGGCCAATAACAACACTTCATTTCTGTAGTAGCAGCATCTGTTTGAATGACTGAGTGGCATTCACAAGGCTTTTTGGCTTTGCTTTCTGTTAGGAGGATTGCAGCTGTAATACAAGGCTGTTTCTGGGAGGCAGGGGGATGCTCCTGAAAGGCTGACTGATTCCTGTCAGGCAGAGGTGATCCTCTGTGGGTGAAGGAGCTCTAAGGTCATACTCTGAAAACTCACCTATCCTGTAGCTACAGAGTAATGTGCTGCGGTATTGCTCTGAGAAGAGGGACTGTCTCTGTGAGTGGAGGGAAGACGGGCTGTTCTCAGCCAGCAGAGCACAATCGGTGACTCTTGGGTGGTTTGGACTTCAGAGAATAGCCTGAATCTGTTCCTAATATATTTGCAATGCAAAAGAGCATCTGTCTGTCTGTCTGTCATGATATAGGTGACCAGGAGCTTGGGTGTTGGAGTGAAAGGTGAGGTATACAATAACAGATGAGAATCCAGTGTTGGTATAACTCTAGGAATGGGAGATAAAAATTAAAGTGTTCAGAGTGGTGCCTCTGTGTCCCTTCCATTAGTCTTGAGAGAATGGGTCCAGGATGCCAGCACAGGAGAAACTGTGATGTTAAGGACTGCAACTTCTTATCTGCCTACGCATTTCTATTAAGATTATATATTATTTTAAGAATTCAGTTAACAACAACGGGGGAAAGGAAGGGATGGACCATGGTGAGAGAGAAAAGGTGTTGATAAAAATGTATGTTTCAGTGCATTTCAATCATACCCTGTAGCTTACCTTGCTTTAGGGAGAGAGAGGTGCGTAGTGTAGGGTATGAGAGACTTGGAAATGCACTGAAGCTGAGATTAAGAGGTACTTTGTCCCTGCAAATGGGGTCTTTAACTTGAGTCTGCTGTGTTATCTAAAACATAGGTACATGCAGATATCTGGTATAAAATATTTCCTTAGAGCCTACTACTGCATTTTTATACTTTAAATGGGAGGTTGTGTATCTAAATGTTAATGACACTTAATATTGTCTTTTAAATCAAGTGTGTTCACAGATCCTTAGTATTTTCTTTTTTTTTTTTTTTTTTTCTTTTTCTTCCCCCCCTCTCCCTTCAATTTTAGGATTAAAGAGCCCCTTCAGGACAGTGTAATAGCTACCTATGAAGAACATGAAGATAGCGTATATGCAGTTGAATGGTCCTCAGCAGACCCGTGGCTGTTTGCCTCTTTGAGTTATGATGGGAGACTTGTTATTAACAGGGTTCCCAGAGCTCTTAAATATCACATACTGTTATAATTTGTTTGGATTATGGTGGAGTTCTTATCTTGATGTACACAATTGGTAGGTATTGTTTAGGTTTTTTTCAGGATCTATTTTTATTGAGTATAATGTTAAAATTTTGTTAAGAATATCCGTACTAATAGAGACACTTTTAATTTGTCTTTTGTATTTGCCTTGGAAAACTATGATGCATTTTCTGAAAGCTGTACTAGTTAGATTTTTTTTTTGAGGGGCTAATGTCTTTATAATTCACAAAGTTTCAGAGATATTGAGTACTTTCCATACTATTGCTTTATTCCTTCAGGTTTATGCAAATATAGTGGATTACAGAGGTGTTGTTATGCTGATATAAAACTGGGACAATGTAGGGTGCATGTAGCAGAAGCGATCTACTCGTTTACAAGAATAATATTTTATCTTTCTGATATAATGACCCTTCTGCTCTTAGCTAGGGCCACATTCTGCTAACTATTCTGGTCATTCTTCAATATTTATAGATGCAGTTGGGACTGGTCTTAAAAGGCTTTCTTAATTCAGTCTATTTTAAACACTTTTTTCCCATTTTGTGTATCCTAAGAAGAAATGTTAATTGTGAAGGTGAAACCTTCAAAATATATTTTTCATTTAAGCCTTATGGTAGTATCAACAGAGTACCATCCTGTAATTTGCAAACTAAATGCAATTTTGAGTTATGTGTTATTGGAAACACAATACTAGTCTTTACCGAAATCTCTTATATTCTCATGTAATGTATTATCCCATGTTTATAGTACTTAGTTGTGCTGTAGTATATTTTGAGGGACTCTGGAGCTATGCCATTGTTAACCTGAAAAATCTCTTTAATATTTGTAAGTAGTATCTCCTTCTTATCCTTTTGGCTCTGTGCCATTCTGCAGTATGCTGACGTGATGTAGCAGGCTTTCAGCTAAGCACAAAACATCCTTTGCTATATCCTACTCTTTGCAATACCTGACCTAGGCATCGGTTACTCTCTTGTTACAAATGCTGAGAACAGGCAGATGCTGCCCTGCAGGAGAACGCACAGAAAACTTGAAATGTAGATGGAAGGCATGGTGAAACATGCCTGGACGTACTGACACCCCCCCACTTCCCCTTGCATAGCTTGTGTTAAGATGAAAATTCTGCTGCCTGTTCTTTGTGTGCTCAGACTAACCGCAGCAGTGATTATTCCCTGTTACCTTTCCATCGCTATTATTTCCCATTAACTTCAGAGCCTGGGTATGTGCAATGATGTTGGTTGTGGTAGCTTTGTGTAAGACCACTCTGAAGAAATGGCAAGAACACAGGACGGAAAGATCAATACCAGCCTCTTCCCGTGATTCTTCCCGTTGCTACGGCAACCATTGGTGTTAGTGTTGAGGGACAGCCTGCTGCTCACCTCTGCTTGTCCTTACCCGCTCTTGGATCGAAACATGTCCAAATGTGATTTGTTGTGTATACACAGCTGCTACTGTGAGAACACGCTTTGAGAGCATGACTGACTGCCATAGGCCAAAACATCCAGGAAAGATGAAAGTTGAATTCTATTTCTGCCTTTCTTAAAGACCTTGCTTGGAAGAATTCATAGGAGTGAAGTAATCAAATTAATTCATCTGTACTATTGTTTGTATTTGTGTTATGATGCTGCCTGTCTGCTCCAGAATGAATGCTTCATTGGAAATTCTGATGGTCTGATTTTGTGCGTTAAGATTTTAAACTTGTGCTATTTCAAATTGTCTCAATCTGTAATTAGGGATGAGCTATTCACCTGTATACTGTAAGAAAAATTACATTTCCAAATCAGTAGTGCTTCAGTTGTCTGAATATCAAAATCCTTGGTTGGGCTGCAGCTTTATATGTGGAGCTTTCAATCTTCAGATGCAAAACCTTGTTGGGTCATGTCATGTGTGTCTTCCCTGCTCCCCCCAAAAAACCCCACCCTGCAGTACATCTTTAGTATGCAGCAGAGCTCTTTAAAACTTTCTTCACATTAGCAATAAAGGTCTAATGAAACTTTATTGTCTGTTAATGTATATGGCTTGCAGTGTGAACGTGATGGGGAAATTATGAAACAGTATGTGGGATTTGATTTTTACCATGTAATAAATGCAGGACAGATTGCAGACTAATTTTTATGTGGCTGTATTTCCTTTAATATTGTAAGCTGATACAAGCTGGAAAGCTCTGTAAACAAATAATATCAACAAATGTTTTCTTTTGGTTTAGTTTTGTTAAATGTGTGTATCACTCAATAGGGAAGAAGAGAGGGGATGTACCCTGGGAAGGAAGGGAGGAGCAGGTCAAATTTGAATGAAACGCATTACGGTAGAATCAAGAGAGCAGGAAGGGTCAAGTTTTAATCATTCTCAGTTGTCTGTAAAGCGGGATCTGAACTACATGTACAGCACTGGCGGCAATATGGAAATGACCTTCAGAAAGTGAAGGCTTTTGACAAGATTTTGTCCCAGGCTGTTAGCAAGCTGCTGTAGGGTAAGAGGAAAGGTTCAAAGATGGTTAAATAACTGGTTAAAAAATAGGAAATAGGAAGCAGGAATAAATCCTCACATTTCATGGCCAAAAGAAATTACTAATGAAGTCTGCAAGGATCTGTGCCTAGGCCTGTGCTTAACAGTATTCTCATGGCCTTTTTGGAAAAAGGGCTGCATAGAAAGATGGCAAAACTTGCAGATACTGTTCAGAGTAGTAAAGATGACTGAAGAATTATGGAAGGGCCTTACCTCACAGAGTGACTGGATGATAAAATGGTAGATGAAATTCAGTGCAGGAAATGTGAAGTAATGGATATGGGAGAAAACAGTCATTTTACATAAGTCCTGGGGACCACCAATATATGGTTATTACTTGGAAGTAAGATCTTAGGGTTTTCATGGACCTTTAAATGCATCAGCTTAATAGAGGTTAAAATTTTTAATTAAAATGTTTGGAATTACTAGAAAGCAAATAGAGAACAAAATAAAGCATTGTGGACCCATTAAATAATACATATTTATAAATCTATGGGATGTGTGCATCTTGAATACCATGTGTAGTTCTGGTTTCTTCCATCTCAAACCCCGTGTAGTAAAACTGGGAAAGATTTGAGAGGAGGGTGACAGGAATGACGAATAGCATGCAACACCTGTATGAGGATAACTAAATAGACCAAAAGGCAGATGTTTGAGAGGGAATGATAAAAGTCCATAAAATCACAAGTGGCAGAAGGAGAGGATGAATAGGAAGTGATTGTTCACTGTCTCTCCTGATACCAGCACTAGAGGTTATTAAATGGAATCTGCAGGTGGTGGCTCAAAGCGTACAAAATGAGGTGGTCTCCACAGGCGTGCAGGTGAGCTATGGCACTCCTCTTTAACAACCCCTTCCCCTTGATTAAAAAAAAAACCAAAAACCCAACAAACAAACAAGCAAAAACCAAAACCAAAAAAACCCCAAACACCTGAAGAAACAAAAAAAAAATCTCATTACTAGTTCAGTCATGTAAACTTTAACATTACTTGAAAGATTAATCCATTAAAGGCTGCTAAATATAAAGGCAGCATCTCTGGCTTAGAAAATACTTTTGAACCATGAATTGCTGGACACTATAAAGAGTACTGGCAGAGAATCCCTGTGTGCTTGTCTAGTCTTCACTTACCTTCCACTACCAGTTACCTTCACTTACATGTGCTAATTGCCAATAAAGGTAGAAAATGCAAGTTAAAAATAACAACTTATTCTCTAAAGCTTTGTCTGTAGTGCTGAGACAGCACGTTGCTCCTGCATGTTTCTCTCTCACAACTGTTTACTTTGGTCATAAGTTGTGCGTGTTAAGGGATTTCAGAAAACACTCATGTCTCAGATGAATTTCTTACAGAATACAAGTATTTCTGGAAACTACCTTGTTGCAAAGGTAGTAAGACTGTGGAGGCAAGGTGATTTCTGTGCAGCAAGGAGTCCATCACTGCTTCAGAGATTCAAATCATGGTCTAACTCATCTCACAGCACAGGGTTGTTTCAATGTCTCATAGAGAATGCTGTTTATCAGCACATAATTGTTGTGTTTTCAAACAAACACCTCTTAAATTATTTTTTCTTTCTTTGCAGACTGCATACAGGTAAGAAGCTTTAATAGATTTTGAAAAAGTGAATTATGGTATTCCTTAAAAATGTCAGATTGTCAATGTTGCCGTCTAAAAGCTTCTTTTATTCCAGATTTGGTGCTGAAAAGCATTTCTTTGTCACCAGTCTAGTTTGTGTCTGGTATGGAATTACAAAAATGCTTGAGATACAGTATTTTTATCCCACAGAAAGTGAATTATTAAAGGAGAAAGGAATTGGTAATATTTTAAAAAAGGTTTTGAGCGTGATCTAAATGAAGCTAACCAAAGTCAATACAAGTCTTGGCCATTTAATGAGAAGCTTGAAATAACAATCTGTTTCGCTTGAACTAAACCTGGTGCTAACTTCAAATTAAAAAATAACACTACCCTAAATGCCAAAAAGCAAAACCCCTCAGTACTGACCTAGACTTTGTCTGTGGTGTCAGCGCTAAAATTAGCCTGACCTGTACTGAAGCCCATGAAGTTAATGAACTGCTTGTCAACATTAGAATTAATGAAGAACATGTACTGGATGGCACAGGTAGACTTGATGCTTACTCTAGACCAGTTCTCCTTACCTCATACCTTTTCATTTCTCAAAGGTGAGTGGAAATAAGAAGCCATATGATCTGGACTATGTTCAACACTCAGTTTAAAACTGTGCTTCGTAAAGAATTAAGCTGCCTGACTATTGTATTTTCCAGCTGACAACAGAAAGCATTAGTTCTGCGTTTGTCTTTTCATTCGGAATTCCCAAATCTTACAGCCTGGAACCTGTTGCAGTATGTGAGACTGAAATTCTGCAGCGTGTTTGAGATGGCCTTCAAGAGTATCGTCTGACATGGTAAGACACCATGAGGTAGGTATGCCTTTGACATAACTGAAGCAATGAAAGGTAGGTAATGATAACTCTTAAGATCAGTATTTGGATACAAGTTTATAATGCTATAGAGCTGCTGTTTGGCTTCACAGAGGATGTCGAGGGGTTTTTTTGTTTTGTCTTTTTTTTTTTTTTTTTTCTTGGGGATATGAAGAAAGTCCTTAAAAGTTTTGTTGTGGAGCCTGTGGTATGAATGCCATTCTGAGGCTGCAGAAAGCCCATGATTTCTGGAATAGCAAGTGAAGTGACTGAAAGAAAAGTGCAAATCAGTTTTTAGAAAAGCCTAGCCTTCCCATAAAAGGAGCTGCTGGGTGTGAAGCCGCAGATACTCTCCAGAACAATTTGCACATTGCTCCTGCTCATTCCACCTGCCACATTGGTCAGTGAGGAGCTAGCGAAGTGAGAAGGAAATGACACAGAGACTTGGAGAGAAAGACAAAGAAGAAGAAGTAAAAGGAAGACTGACAAATACAGAGTGAAAAGTGAATTGAAAAAGACAAGATCAAGGAAAGATCAGTTTGGAAAACAGAAATAGGAAAGATGGAAGAAATTGGCAGTAAATGAAGTAAAGAAAAAGATAAAGGGGTAAGGAGTGGGAAAAAAAAGAATATTTGTTTCCTTTTCTTTTGGCTATGATGTTAAAGGTCCTTCAATTTTTTTCTTGTTAATCTCCCTATGTTAACTGATTTCAGTGCTAGAGAATTGCCATTTTATATTGCAGCATTTTAGTTCTGATATTGGAGATGGTTCATGCATGATAATTGCTGTCAAGTTCTTGGTTGATCCGTAAGTTACTAGTTCAAACTTGTAGGTTTTAAGGGGTCAGTGTTTTTAGCTGGTCACTATTCTTTTCAGAGATCAGGTTGCAACTGCACGTGTGAGCAGTTGTAGGCCGTTTCAGTGCAAAGTTATCAGATTGGGTAATCAAAGGGGAGCAGTACCCTGAGAGGCAGGAAGAAAATTTCACGTGGACTATTTCTTGAGTCGTGCTAGTTAGATCTGCAAAAGCATCTGTTTATGGCAGACACTGTTTATCTCCATTTATGGCTTCAGGGGAGTGTCCTAGTGAGAACAACTCAAGACATTAAATGTGATTAATGAAGTATCTGAGACACATCCTCCCTTCCACACTGACTTACTTTACAGTAAAAGAATTTTGAGCTATTCTTGAGAAAATCCCCCCTGTTTTGATTCTACAGCTTTTGGTGCTACAACAGCCCCAACTTCATAAAGGGGTTTTAGTGCTCCACCACAGAAGATAGCTTTGGGGAGAAAGAGATGAATGAATCTTACTGAATCCAGGAGCCAGGCTCCCCGTGTGGAGATGCATGGCAGATATGTGGGTTGCTATTGCCCTGGAGCTGTAGTAACAGCTGCCAAGCAGCTGAGCTGAGCGGGGAGGACCTCTAATGTACCTTCTCAGCAAATTGTCCATTTATTCTGATGCTGCCCCGAGTTCAGGATTTTGGCAGGAGGAACTATGGAAAAGCTTTTAAGCAGAATGTATTTAGAAGAGTGTGGGGAACCTTCGAAAACCCAAAGATACCACATACTAATCAGCAAGTCTAGATGAGCTGAGTCCTGGGGTGGTAACAGACTTGGCAGACAAATTCTCTGAACCACTGCCAGTTTCTAAAAAATTTGCGGAGGACTGAGAAGACAAGAAAGACTGGAAAATAGCAGAAATGGTATTGATATTTGGAGCTATGTGGAACAGCAGTGCATAGAGTTGGACAAGGAAATGTGTTTCAGAGTGAGGAAATTTTAGCCAAATTATGAATGTTTTATTTGGTTTTCCTTTTTTTACTTAGGTTTTTTTTTTTAATAAACATACAGTCAAAATACTAGCAAATATCAGAAATTACGTGATCACGTCCATGCAACAAAGTGTGGATTATCCATTGTGTTACACAGAATAGCCAGAATTATAATCTGAATGTTTGTATGATTTCCCTTATACCTCTCTGTTTTCCAAAGAGGATGGGTGAAAGGTAGTATATAACAGTAAATTTAACTTGTCTTCAAACACACATGAAAAAACAAACGAACATACTCTCTTAGTTTCTTATAATAGGAAAGAGTTTCTGCTAAAGTAAGTAATGAACCATCCTTTCACTCTGTGCCTGGAAATTGGGGTGGGGGGCAGAGAGAATACCTGGAACTTGACTTTACAGAGATTGTGAACAAGAATGATCTGTTTTCCAGCATGCAGCTGGTGGGGTAAAACCCTCGAGTACTTTCAGCTGTGTCTCAATATACACAGTATTTTCAGTATTTTAAGCTGAAGTTACCTACCTAAAACTGTTTCCAAAAAAGGAGTCCAGCTGCTCAGGATGGTGATATATGAGCACAAACAGGAAAGCATCTTCTTAAAATTAAGAATGTTTCCTTATCTTTAGGAGAGTAGCTGTGTAACATGTTTATTTGCAACTACAAAAGAGTTAGGCTTGGGTGCGTACACGTCTGCTGATAGCAGCTGGTAGGTAGATGGAGCCATAGATACTTTGATACTGTTGCTTTTTGCTATAAGTCAATCTGGGTAAAATGGGAGAAATCTGGTAGATACATTATTATTGGAAAGTCTGTTAGAAGCTTCATCACAATGGGAGCTGTTTAATCCTTCGCAAAGCAAATACCAGAGAGCTTCAACAACTGTTCTGACCATCCTGTTAGATGTGAGTGACAGTTACTTGGATTCAGTTTCCTAGATAGATGCATATTTCTGATCTGTGTTTTAATCATCTATTTCAGTGTTAATACGGTTTGAATATCTTCAGTCTATTGTTTGAATGACTTGGCTAAATGCTGTATAATTTTCTGTTGCAGTTCGTAGGCACTTCTTGTAAGACAGAAGGAAAAGCTGCTTTTGTTTCTAAGTCTCTTCATGCTGCTGTATCGGGAGGTATTCTGGTTGCTATTCCTGTGTCCTATACCTCAGGGCTCAAATCACAATTTAAATTCTACAGGTTTTGGACTGGTCATTGCTGAGGGCTGAGAAGAGCTGTGGATGAAGGCTGAGCATGACTGATGTGTTCATATTCATCAGAAAACAGAGTCAGCTGGAAAGAAAGAGGGAGTAATTGTTGCAGTGCTCCCTCCCTCACTGCTTGTGCAGAAACACATAGGCTGCAGGGAGGAAGCTACCTGAGGTTATTAAGATTAATACTGCTAGAAATTCCAATCAACTCACACAAGGCTGCTCCTCAAGGCTGTCAGATACCTACTGCCTTCTCTGATTCAGGCGGGGCCACATCAATTTTGAATTTCCCAACAGAGATTGCTATGATTTATGAGTTTAGGAGGCTGATAAATGTGGTTAGTTGAAGTGTTCATGAAATAATTGAATCAGAATAATTTCAGTCAGCTGTGCTCAATTTATTTTCTCCAATAACCACAGGAGGGTGTAATTTTTGGACTGGGAGCTTCATCTCAAGGATTCCTATCACAGGAAAGACATTGTGGAACCTGGAATGAGAGCAACTTAATTTTGCTGCCAGGCCTGTATGACAGCCTTATGAGCTGACTTAAAACCCATCAGAACTGGAGAGTAAGTACCCTGAGCTCTTCTGGTATTACCCATAACAGCGGCTGAGTCAGTTCTGTTTTACACATTGTGGGATAATGTCTGCTGGGAAGGATAATGAGACTTTTACTATTTGGTGTTTGAAAACCACTTTACTGTTCAGTTGGGAGGGTGTTGTTCTTTACACTTGTTTGTAGCAAATTATTTTCAGATGACAAGTTTTATGAATATTTCACTTTTGGGTTTTGTGAATTTTTCTGAGTGGTGATCAGCATCAGTTCTGTCCTTACAGCAAAGGGAGCACCCATGCATCCCTGAAGAATGTTATATGAAAGTCTTAAAAATTAATTTGTCCCTACTAGTTTATTGTTTGTCTGCTGTAACTTTCCCATATAGCCAAAAAAGAATGACATTTTGGGTGAATTGTCCTGGAAAGAGTACTGAATGTAAGGGGCGCTGTAAAAAAGGCAGGTGAACAGGTTGCAGTGTTGTGATGACTGGCTGAGGTTGGTAGAGAATGGGAAAGTCTAGCAAGTGGAGGTAGGGAGCAAGTGTGTTGCAGACAAGTATCTTCCTGTTGTCACAAACAAGGTATTTATAATAATCTGAGAGCTGCAAGCGAGGAGGGTATGTGGGAAAAAGCAGTGGCTTGTGTCTGTCTGTGCTAGTCAGTTCAGGTATCTTTTGAAATGTGCAAAGAGACTCTGCAAGTAGGATATAGGCAAAAAGTTAAACGGGCTACTGGTCTAGCATGAGTGTATTCCCCATGTCTGGTAAGACACCTGAACTGAATTTTGCTGACCAGGAAGGTGTCAGTAGACTGGGGAAGGGTTGTCCTCTGTGCTGCTTGGAACAGAGTTGTAGAGTTGTCATCTTCCAGCTCCATTTATCACATTAGGATTATATACCTTTGCATTTTGGTGTCATTTCCCTACTGAGTTCTTGAGCTGCTAATGTTTCCCACCGCAACAGTATTATCTCTGTCTGCAATTTTATGTTTATCACATGTGGCTTTTCCCCATAGACTTTCATACAGCCTTTTCTCACAACTCATCAGCTTTCTCAGAAGTCCTAACCAAAGCAGGGCAGCATGCCATAGACGACAAAGGGTTGCTGAGAGAGCAGCTTTCCCAAGAGTCCTAATCTGTTGTGGTGGGTTGACCCTGGCTGGAGGCCAGGTGCCCACCAGAGCCGCTCTCTCACTCTCCTCGTTCACTAGACAGGGGAGAAAAGGTGTAACGAAACGCTTGTGGGTCGAGATAAGGACAGGGAGAGATCACTCACTAATTGTTGTCACGAGCAAAACAGACCGAACTTAGAGAGGGAATTCATCTAATTTATTACTAAGCAAAACAGAGTAGAGGAATGAGAAATAAAATCAACTCTTAAAACACCTCCCCCCACCCCTCCCATCTTCCCGGGCTCGACTTCACTCCCAGCTTCAACCTCCTCCCCCCTTAGCGGCACAGGGGGACGGGGAATGGGGGTTATGGTCAGTTCATCACACGTTGTTTCTGCCGCCTCTTCATCCTCAGGGGGAGGACTCCTCTCATCGTTCCCCTGCTCCAGCATGGAGTCCCTCTCATGGGGTGCAGACCTTCAGGAGCAAACTGCTCCAGCGTGGGGTCCCCCACGGGGTCACAAGTCCTGCCAGCAAACCTGCCCTGGCGTGGGCTCCCCTCTTCACGGGTCCACAGGTCCTGCCAGGAGCTTGCTCCAGCGTGGGCTTCCCATGGGGCCACAGCCTCCTTCAGGTGCCTCCAGCTGCTCCGGCGTGGGGTCCTCCACGTGCTGCAGGTGGAATCGCTACACCCCCTCATCCTTCCTCCATGGGCTGCAGGGGGACAGCCTGCTTCACCATGGTCTTCACCACGGGCTGCAGGGGGATCTCTGCTCCGGCGCCTGGGGCACCTCGTGCCCCTCCATCTGCACTGACCTTGGTGTCTGTAGAGTTTCTTACATCTTCTCACTCCTCTCTCCGGCTGCAAAAGCTCTCTCTAACTGTTTTTTTTTCCCCTTCTTAAATATGTTATCACAGAGGCGCTGATGGGCTTGGCCTTGGCCAGCGGCAGGTCCGTCTTGGAGCCGGCTGGCATTGGCTCTGTCAGACACAGGGGGAGCTTCTAGCAGCTTCTCACAGAAGCCACCCCTGTAGCCTCCCCCTCCGCTACCAAAACCTTGCCATGCAAACCCAACACATCTGTGTGAGGTAAAAATGGACAGGTTTATTCTATGGTAAGCCGGGAATGTAGGCTGCCACTAGAGATCATGTGTTACCCCAGATGGTTGTATCAGCATGGATATACCGACAATCTTATGACATAACCTGGCCTGCATATGAACTATTCTCTGGTCACCCATGGCTGAAGAGCTGTGCAGTAGGTCCTTTCACCATGTGGTGAAGAACAGCCCAATGCTTGCACAGGCAGAAAAAAATCTCTCTCTGACCTATTATTCTCCAAAGTTCCCTTGCCTTGGAACATTTTAATTTAAACATTTTAGGATTTTTCATGAACTTAAGGTTTATTTTCATTTTTTATGTTCTGTCCATGATCTTCAGTTTGAGGGGGCGGTGTCAGAATATGGAGGCACCAGTAGGATTTGGGGTGAGGTATTCCGACTGCATAGAAAGATTTGTGACCCTAATGTAAAGTGGTGCACGCTTTAGAGCCCTTTAAGGCAATCTGTGTGGTGGTGTAGATCAGGCACATCGAGCAGCTGTATTGAAGAAGAATCTGGTGCGCTCAGTTTGTATTGCAAAATAAGTGATATTCTGAATAAAGAAGTCCGCTAAAATTCAGCTACCCAAGTGTGGTGACTTTTTTGTGACTACATGTTAATTTCTGGAATTAATTCGTGATGTTTTTTTTGTCTCTAGTTGTGGTTCATTTTGTCTCCAGGTAATTTAGTACCATTCCTGCCTGCTGTAATTTGTATCTGTAGATTGTATGGATGCCTGTTTTGTATTGTTTAATGAATGTCCTATGGGGTGCAGGATCTCTTAGTGACATTGTTCTCAGTATTGTGGCAGCACCATCCTACCCAGGAGTGCAGTAGAAGTAAGTTAACTTGAGAAAAACATTTGCTAAGGTTTTACCTACTTCCCTTTTTCACTGCTCAGCAGTTAGGAAGATGGTTCCCTGAATAACTCTTACTGAATCTCCTTGCTGAGGTCTCCTTGCCATGAAGTGCATGCTGCGTGTCAGAGAATGGTGGGGAGGCCATTGTGAAAAATCTGCTGCTTAGTCAGGATGTGGATATAAACCACAGAACGTTTTCCAAATCAAATTTGGATTTGGGACTTAGCATAAAATCAGGGCACAAAATAGCTACATTCTGTGCAGAAAATGTTAATAGAAAGTCAGGATTACAGTAATGCATTCTGCGTGGTCTTCGGTGAGTAGAGAACAGCAGAAGGGCATGTGGCAGGACTGTCTCACTTGTGTTTTTGCTTCTACTGCTGTGAAAAGCATTTTCAATACTTGCATAATTTAAAGCATGACATTATGATTTTCAAAGCTTCAAATTGGAGTAAAGCATTTACATAATCTAATTAAATCATGTAAATGTTTTATGATAATATTCAAGTAAGTGCAAAACTTGTTCCGCAGATGCATCCCATTCTTAGGCCATTGGGGAAACCCAATTTACTCATGCAGATGTATGTTTCTAACCCTGCATGCTCTGGGAGGTCAACAGAGTGCTTACTGAATGCTCTGTTCTTAGTATAACCTCCGAAGCCTGCTTCGCAGAGCATCGTCTTTCCAAGAAGCTTGAAGGTAGGCTGGTACCAGAGGGAAAGGCAAAGCAGATTTAAAAGGCTACTTGCAACCTCTTATAATTTGAATGAAAGCAATGCTACTGCAGTATGTAATAAATTGCTTCCATTTCAGTGAACATTAAAATAATCCCATGGTGACCCTCTTAGCAGCAGCCCTGCCACATGTAGTATCAGATCTCACAAAGCATGCAGTGTACTTGGATAGGAAGCTACCAGGGGAAGCCCCACAAATCCTCCTGGTGACTGTTGGGTTTGTTTTTGCCTCTGGCTGCACTAACTCACAAAATATTGGAAGCACTTGGCCAGCATCCATGATGAGAGATGCTGTCTTGTAGTGAGATTATTTAAATAATATTTTTTATCAGCGAATTCTCACTAAGCTGTCTTCGACAGTAGTTCTTAGTGAATCCTGTCTTCACTAGGCCATACTACTGCAATAAGCAAGTAAATTGAATCCTGATTTTCCAAATGTAGCCAAGCTAATGCTAAGCTAGTACCAACGAGATTCTTTTAGAAAATACAGCACTGCTTTGCTAAAATTAGTTTATGCAATTGGCAGAGGTAGGTTCTTCAAGACCAGGTCCCTGTCTGTTTTAAATAAGCTCATTGCCATTGACTTTTATCAGTGCCATGCTGATTTGCTCTAACGGATGACAGAAATGTTTGTGTATACACTGCCAGGTGTTCTGTAATTATAATGGTTAGGAAGCACTTGGACGTTTTCTGTGCCAGGCTGTTGATGAAGCCCGTGTGCTGTTAGAAACACAGGACTGACTGCACACACCGTGTTGACCTGGTTTGTGCATATACCGTGACTGCGGCAAGCCCAGCAGCTCTGATTTTTATCTGAAAATGTGGGTGTTTTGAAGGAAGCCTGGATCTGACATACCTCTGAATCTGGGGATTCCATTATTTACTGTCACAGTACGTAATAATAATAATATCCAAAGTTTGTAAATTAGTTTGGAGCTCAGTGGTATGGAAAGCTCTGAATATGTGAAAGTCATTACTAAAGTAGCTCACAGAAAGGTGAAGTATATCAGTAGTGAATTAAGTCTTCACTAATTAGACAAAGAAATCTAATTACTTGGCAAATTTTTCATCTAATTTTTAAGGGAGTGAAGCTAGTGTAAATTTAAAATGGAAGCCGAGATGTTCAGCACATAGTGTTAACTGCCAAGGAGAACAACACGGTGACCTTATTTGCAGCTGCACATGCATCATGTGTAGGAATGCCTGTCATAGCCATAATGATTTAACATCAGGGCAGGCCAATATTTCTTGGTTCTTCCTCCGCAGTGTAGGCAGTTTCCTTTATAGGTGGAATGGGAACCTGTAGGTGTTTCTGGTGAAAAATGGTAATGCTGGAGAGGTGCCCTTTACTACAAATCCAGCACCATTTGCTTTAGTTCACCTCCTGAGAAAGAATTTGCAAAGTCACAGCCTGGGGAATGAAGTCACAGCTGGGTGAAGTTTAAGTTTTGGCATGGTTGGATTCTGCTGTTTTGGATTACTCAGCTGTTGATTATACGTTTAAGCATAGTAGGTGACATTGGGGAATTTTAAAGCTGCTGATTTTTTTTTTTTTAAGGTGCCAAGACTATTTCATTGCAGAAAAGAATGCTTTTAGTTTTAAAACCTGCAATATTTTGGTCATAGTAGATACTTTACATTTAGACATGAAAGCTCGTAGAGTTAACTTCAACTCCCAACACTAAGACATTTACCATCATACAGCTATTCGTACTTAAGGCATTTTGTAAGAGCACAAGTATTAACTGCCACTAAATATCCTCTGTGAATTGCTCTTAATAGTTCCATAATAAAATCCCTTTCAATTACCTTTCAATACTATATCAACTTTGAGCCTGATATATCACCTATTTAAACTCTCCTAAAGGACCTCAGGTGGCAATTTTTAAAAATGTGTGGGCACTTACCCATGAGGCTTTGTAAGCACCTGATCCGCAAGCATCCATGGTCACTGGATCACTTCTGAAGACTACAGCTACTGCTCTGTTGAACTCTTCATGGTTTATGTTCCTATCACTACTCCTCAACTGAGGCATCCACATTGCAACAGGAGGCAGAGCATTTAAGTCAGCTTATTTAAATTGCTAAAAATTGTAATTTAGGTTGCAGATTGGTGATGTTTGTCAATTCTTGTTTCCAAATTATTATAATTTTGAGAAGAATTTGATCTGAAAAGTTTGGGAGAAGGTAGAATAAACAGAAGAACGGCTAAAACAAACTTTAATCCTCTCTACACACATACAGAAAACTTTTTCAACCTTAGCAATATCCCCAGGTGTATATTGATTATCTCCGCAACTATGAGATGCAGCTTATAGAATAGAATTATTTTAAGAGAAATAAATGCTGGGGAGTAAAATGAACATTGAGGAGTCTTTCTCTGTTTCTTACAATGCATCCACTGAAAATACAAGGTAGCAAATTTAAAACAAGAAAATACATTTTCTCATAGCAGATAATTTTAATGGTGGAACTCACCAATGATAGAGTGAAAACCAAAGGAAGAAAGAAATTTAAAAAGGCTTAGGCATTTTTGTGGACAATAGTTCAAGGGTGGCTATCATAGTAACTAGTCCCCACATAACTTTTGCCTTCAAAGTCTTTACTCTGGATTGCTGGTAACCGAACTGGTGATACTGCTGAACTGGCTGTGTTCTTTCATGCTCTTGAAGCATTTCTACTGGCCTGTCATGGAGGTAGGGTATGGGTTAGATGTCTTTAATATGATGTAGTACAGCAATGATCTGTCTTCCCTAGGAGTGCAATCTGACCTCCATAAATAACCATTTCCTTACTTAGAGCTATGCTCTTCTCCACATTTTAAATAATTTTTGAGAGACTTATTGAATGTGTGTGCACATGTGTATTTAGATCAGGAAACTAATACACGCCTGCCTGGGGCATGTATGAAAACTACCATCACCGTATAAGTACAACCATGGCAAGGTAAGCCTCATACAAAGGTCACTGATCATGACGAAACCTTTGCCGTGGCTGCAGTATTGTTTGGTTAGTTACAATAGTTGTAAAATAGTTATGTCTCTTCTAGCAAGGTGTACAAGCAGAGGTTTGTACTTGTAGAGTCGATGAACCCATGAGACTAGGTAGGATTGTGTTTAAGTATTTGGAGAATCATCATTAACATTGTCTGTTTAAATAGAAAAGAATACCCAACCAAATATTAATAGTGGGTGAGTAAGAGTACTTAATTTTTTTCTTGTACTTCTGTATGTTTCATAACAAAAATCTGAACGTTGTGTCTTGCCAAAATTTAGAAAATTATTCTTAAATATCCTGTGTACCAAAAGGCAATCTTTCTCAGTATTCAATTTCTTTGAGTTTGGTTTAAAAAAACTTCTACAGCATGGGGGATAGAAATTCTCCTTTTGGTGCAGGGCCATGAGATTCTGTTACTCTGAATTTCTGCGATTTCAAAACCAGCCCAACCAAGGCTGTTCACACTTGGGGGGGGGAGAAGGAAGAAGTTTTTTTTACTAAGCAGCAGCATTATTATTAATCTTATTATTTTCTAAAGTGTGAGAAACTTTTATTACTACATATTATTGATCCTGTTCTTTTCTAGATTGTGTGGGCTATCGTTGAAGCTTTTGAGCATTGAACGCATTCCGTGTTCAAACAGGAAGGACTCTGACAATCGAGTATAAAATATGAAAGGTCTGACAGTTTTCAGATCAACTTTAAAAGGATAATAAATTGATTTTAAGAAAATACATGCTAACCCAGACTCATGGCCCCATCTGATGTAAATCTGTATAGATACAATGACTTTGAATGATTTGCCGTTTCTTTCAATTCTTTCTCTTGCTTCCCCCTCCATCTGCTCCAGTCCATCACTGCAGATAACATGTTTACTTCTCGTAAGAATATGGCCTCTGTTGCAAGGGAACAAATTTGAGGTTTAATTTAGTTTTCTAGTCTTTTAATCTTTTTATGTATAATCTTGCAAATGAGACTGACGTTTCCATGGGGCAAGAAGAATTCAGTTGACTCTTACCCCAAAAATGATAGTGAACCCAACGCTAGTGTCTCTGGCTATGTACCTGCAACTGCTTAAGAGAGTTAAGAAGTCACATGGAAATCTTGCAATGAAGTTGAATATCATAGCAGTACTTGATAACTCTTAAAACTTTCTGGAGGAGAGTATAAATTGATTTGTATTTAAAAATTTCTGTGATTCTTCAGTTCTGGTTTGTTGCTACCAATTATTTTTAACCATGACAATTCCAAAATGTAAAAAAACCCAACTCGATCACGTTATTGCCATAGTCTGTATTTGCCTTTGTACATTGCTCCCAGCAGAAGAGAGCCTGGTTACAAAAGAAAAAAGTAGTTCTGTCTTGCTAGAGGCTGGCATAGGTTCAATTCAGTATTTTTTCAGAAGTTTTTGATACATTTGTTAATGCAACCTTAGCATGTTCACTACAGCTTTTTAGCATATTCACTACTTTTCCTTTTGCTGCTCTCTTTTAAGATGGTTTTACAAATGCCATAGTTAGTGTCACTGCCAGCATACTTAACACGAATAAAACAAGAGGGCATGGTCTAGTCTTCAACAAACCCTGAGTCTAACATGACTCTTCTCTTGTTCTTGATCAAACTGATTGGCATGTTATTCTAGTTGGCCGTAGCTTAAAATGATAACTGTATATTGTATCTTGGGAATGCTCTGGGTCCTGTTAATCTTGGTATTCTGAATATAGAATCTGTTTTGTCCTCTACAACTACAGTGTCTGTACACATAATATGATTAATTTTATTTGCATAATATACAACCGTAACAGAGAGAAAGAAGAATCCCCATTGTAATAACAGGAAACAAAGGCACAAGGTGTTTTAAGTGATTTACTCAGGTAAATCAAATAGAAGGTGTCTATGGATGTGCCTGAAAACGTACCCCAGGATCTTGAGATTCTGTCCAGAAACTCAGTTTTTAGATCATCCTTTTTAGCATTATAGAAACATTACATTCTGTTGATATTTATTAACAGCATCGTGATTCCAGGAAACGCCTGTTGGTACAGTTTTATGGTGGATAAATGTATAATTGGAAGAGAGTGGTTAGATGGTTAGTGCTCAGATGTTACTTTTAAATGTCTGAATCAGTTCAGCAGCCAAGATCATGTCCACAAGAACATCTTACCAAAGCACAATGTCTGTTTAGAGATGGAAACAAGCTGTCTTGTGTGCTCCATAGCTGGTTGTAGGCCATGGAGCTGTTTGCCATGCTCTATCATCACAGTCCTGTCAGTTTTTCTTCACCCTTGGAGAACACAATCATCAGCTGAAATGAACAGAACAGCAGCAATGCATTATAAGAATAAAACCTCTGCACTGTAATTCAGAATTAAATACTCTTTCATGATCTACTCTTGCAAAGTATGGTCAGTTACTGCTCTGCTGTGATGGCATGTGATCTTAAGTGCTGGGAAGGGAGTTTAATTAAAAAAAAAAAAACCTACTTCAGTGCATCTGGCAATGGAAAAAAAATTAATTTTGTTTAATTTTTAATCAGACAGTCTGAGACAACCACTGAGCACTACTTGATAATTAGAATGCTAATGAACTGCACACTGGGTTAGCCTGTTTTTAAAGGACAGCAAATAATGCACTCAGAGTTGAGGGATTCTATTTCGTTCCAGTCAAGTCCTCACATATTTGCCTTCTCACTTTGTAAGAATTCAGGAAATGTTTGCCTTCTTGTCTTATTTAAAAATCCCACCCCATGGTTAATTATTTTTCAAATGCAAAAAGCACAGAAAGTGGTAAGTGGCTTTCTTGAAAGGATTCTTCAAAAATATATAAACAATGTAAAATATTAATCCTCCCTGTTTGGTGCACCTTCAGTGCCTTAAGTGTTTTCTTTTTGTTTGTTTGTTTTCATTCTTCCTCTAGCATATTTGCAACTCTCTACTATTCTGCAACAGTTTGAAGTCTTTGGTTTTCATGCTTTCTATGGATATTGTAGTTATTCCTTTATAGCGTGCAATTTCACAAAAGATAGTCAGGTTGAAGGAAAAAATAAATTGCCTATGCCTAAAGTGTTTATTTCTTATAACCTTTATAAGCAGCTATCTTAGCAAGGCTGAATATAGTAGGAAATTCTTAATGAATTCAGATGAGTTCTGAAACATAAATTAAGTAGCCTAACCATCCATAGTAGCTATGTCATACCAACCTCACTGTGAAATGGATATTTTATTGCCCCCTCTATGTCACATTGTCAAGCAGAATGATATAATTATACCCTAGCTGGGATGAAGGATTCGCACTAGCTCACATTAGAGTCTCTTCCAGTTCCAGCTTTAAAAGTTTGTGGAGGCTGCAGCTGACTGTTCTGGGATGTCATCCTTTTGGATGTAGTCATTTTGTTTGCTCTTCTGGCATGTGACTGCTGAAATCTGAGCAGTGGCACTTCGCTTGAGGGCCTGACGCAAGGTTTGGCTTTAGGCACGTCAGGTGTTGAGGCAAGGTCTGGGGCAGATGTTTGCTGAGGGTGGCAAAATGGCTTAGGGGGGGCTGATAGCTTTGTGTAGTCCAGTGCCCGAGAAAGCCAGGCTTGCTGCATCTCCTCTCAGCAGCAGAAGCTGAGTTGAGGCAAGTCCGTTATCACTGAGAGGAGGGAGGGCAGTGTTACCCAAAGTAGAATCATTGGCCTGCATCCCTCATGCTTCCAGCGGGGAGCAGAGCGACAAGTCTGACTCTTTAGGGCTTTTGGTCTTCTTTTCAATTAGCATTTCATTCTCCCCTCCTCCTCTTCTCACAGCAGGAGCCGTCAGTAACCAGCACCTCAGGCTTCCGAGGCAAAACTCAGTTCTTCCTACACTGCTGAGCTCTGCAGATTCCTGGTTTACCCTGATCCACGTGCTCGTGGCCCTGCATTTGCCGTACCGGTTTGGTCCCACTCCAGCCTAATCCACTCCAGCTCTGAAGGTGTTGCTGTGGGAGGCAGAGCCAAGTCTACAACAGGGAGTACCATTTCCCTAACTGGTTCAAAAGGACACCAGCTAGGGATGGAAACACAAAACAAGCTGACGTGTCCCGCCTTACGCGAGAGCTATACTACGGCTGTTGAGAAAGAGGCATGCCTGAACTTTTGATAATGCAAGTAAACTTTGGTTCCAATACCTAGCAAACAAGCTGAAGCCCAAATCATCCAGGTCAAACTGCAGTATACCAAGGCAACCACTGTCGGTCTTAAAGGAGATTTTGCTCACCGGCTGTGAATTTGCGTATGAGACAATGTATAGGGAAGTTTTCTGTTAAAAAAGATCTGCTTAAATTTGATTTCTTTGTAAGATTGTTTCAATCTTGCCTCTATCTACTTTGCAAAAAAAGTGTGGGAAAATTCTGATCCATATCCTTATTCTGATATTTTTTCCATACTACTGTGCTGAACTAAAAAAAATTTAGTAAATGAGAGCAGGAGTTTTGATTTTTTTAGGGTTTTCTGTAAAACCTAAGGTTTATAACTTTAAAAATTGAGCAGAAGAGTGGAAATCAAACTGCAAAATTAAATTTGTGAAAACAACACAGGTCAATTTCTATCATGCCAGTATGTAAAAACAATCTGGCTTATATCTTTCTGCACATTGTTCCTCCATTAAAAAAATAAAACTTTCATTTAACAGCTTACATTGTCTTACATATGGATTCCTCGTGTCAAGGGGTTGAATTTCTGATAGCATTTCTCCCTGTACGATTCCTGATTCCAGGGGCTGCCACTGGTTTTCCTGCTTCTTTGGAACGCACAAAAACATCTGTCTTTGTGGACTGAGGGAGAATTGGCAGGGGGTACTTTTGCTGTAGATACTGGGTTAGTATTTCAAGAGGAGATGCATTTTTAACAGTTGGTTCAATGTGGAATCCAGATTGTGGTAAAATATGTATCAGTAGAAGCCTTTATTCTTTGGATGTCCATAAAAACTTTCTACCTTTGATTAGATAAATTTACCATTGTATTTTCATATTCTTCAGGTTTTTTGCCTCAGCTGTCATTACTTCAGGAATAGAAAGTTATATGAGTGGTCATATTACAGTAACAGTGTTATGTGCAGCTGGGTAAATTCTCATGCAACGAGGAATAGCTGTTGTTTTCTTTTAGTTGTGTGTACTAAACAATTAAAAAACGAACAGTTAACAGAGGAGAGACAGAATATTACCTAAATATGATAAGCACTCCTTTGGAATAGAGAAGCAGTTAGCCGTGTGTTGGAAATAAACTCTGCCTCACTTAAAGTGCCAGCACCAGTAAACGTAGACCACTGTGTGTGAAGAAGTATTTAATATGTAATACCAGGGAACTAAGATACTTAAGTGAGGAAACTTTCAAAGATCTTGCCTAGGATATGAGCAAGCCAGCAGCAAAAGTGGGAGGTAAGGAGTAAAGAAGAAGAAATTCTGAGAAGAATCTGGAGAATACCTTGTCTTCCAAAGAAGGCGTAGCAGCCCATGGATGACTGCGGAGGTTTTCATAGTGAACTGGGGTCAGATGAATAGGAAGCAATGCATTTTAAATAATAAAAGTTTATAAACAGAAACTCACTGGAATGAGAATAAGAACTTCATATTCTGTTCAATATCTTGGTTTTCTCCTGTAAAAGCCACTACATGGGATCTAGTGCATGATAAAGATGGAACCAGTGCCAAAGAGGTGGAAAAGGAAGAGGTGTGGCATCACGTCTAGGAGTTGCTTTCTCATGCAAAAGCAATGTTCAGCTCACTGCTATGTGAGATGGCTGCTTCTCCGGTGCAGGGATGTGAGGTGGGAACTGCTGTTTTTTCGGAAATCTACTGAGCAGCTATGTCTTGTCTCTGTGTGAGGCTGTAGCTCCTGCTAAAGTGCAGCTATTTGCCAGCGACAGTGAAAAATAACATAGGTACTAAAGAGCCGATCACATGGCGTATTGGCACGTGCTGCGTTACTGAGAGGCACAGAGCTCCCTGCCTGTTGTACAGCACTCAGGCTTCAGAGCACTGGTTGCTTATTTCTCAATGTGTAATTCTCAGTAGTAAATGGGTAGGCACTGAGTTTACATTAGACAGTGTGGGAATTGGGAATGATGTCCCTTGATGCTAGTTGTCTAAGCAGGCACTCTGGCTTCATTTGTTTTTTTAGCGAAGGTGTAATATTATGTTGAGGTACCACACCGGGCAAAGCAAGGCAAAGAAATAACATTTCCTTGTTTAGCAGGCTGAGACTGTCTTCAGCTAGGTAATAGAGACTTTTCCCCTTTTCCTTTCCCAACCTCTGCTGTCTTGGCCATCAAAGTTACAGTGAAAGCAATTGCATGTTTGTTACTGCCCTGACCGCTGTCCTGCTCTATGATGATTTGTACTGCTCTGTCATCATCATCTATTTTTCAGTGGTACTGCAGTATATGTGTATGAAAGCTGCCTGGCATGTCTGACAGTGCAGGACAAGCCAAAGGTCTTGTGATTTACAGGTGGCATTTTTTTAATGGCTCATCAGAAGACACTAAAAAAGATAACTTTTTATTTCTTAAAATGTACTAATCAGAGAAAGTGGAACAAAATAGTACAGCTCAGTGTTTTGTGCTAAAGGTGAGTAGTAGTAATCAAAAGTCAAATTCAGTTGCCTGACTCTAGATATAATCCTCTGAAGGGGATTTCCTTTCTTGGAGAAAAGGAATTCTAGTTACTTGTAGACAAGAAGTTCTAGGCTGATGTTTTACAGAAATCTGTGGTATTCACAATTAACAACATTAAAGCTGTATAACTGAAGTACCTGTCTCCTGTTTTGAAGGTGGTCGGCAGTTTTAAATGTCTCAACTTACCCGGTTTTTTTTTACATAAATAAACTGTCATGTGTTACATTAGCCTTTGGAAATCCGTCAGGAAAGAATTTGGTAGATTCCTCTTTTTACAGTTGAGGAAAGGTTTTCATAAATGTACTTAACGTACAAAATTAAGTAGGTATTTAAATTACTAGCTATCTTCACGTAAGTGATATTTTTCCTCATAGGTTCTTACAGTACTCTGTAATTTAATCCTCTCCTTAAGAGTTACCTATTATTGGTGGTCTCCTGTTTATGCAAATACATAAAAATTTGCCAGTGAGGAAATGCTCATTGTCACTTGGCATATAGTTCTTTCAAGGAGATAACATATATTGTAAGAATTTAAGTGTAGAAAAAATAAACCCATTATCTGTTGTCAACATTGTACAGGCTTTCTTGCTCAACAAATTTGTATTGTTTATGAGGACAAGCTTAAGTGAATCAGTTCCATATGTGGAAGTAAAGGTTTCTCAAGAAGTCCCAAGTGGACCTTGACTGGAATACAACTGATTTTATTCAAGAGAAAATGAACAAAATGAGAGGGACACTTTTTATAACCATGTCTCTCCAATATCCATTTTAAGGCATCGGTCAGGTTATCTTCTAAACTGAATAAAAAAACCTTGCACTACTGAGCAGCACAATCTACTCAAAAGTTCATTCAAATACATCCAACTAAGAAAGGGAGAGAAGTTATTATACCATATAAATATGATATAAATAATATAATATCACATTTGCTAATCACATCTCCAAATGTTATTTAGTACTTCTGAGTGAGATTATAGCCAGTAGTTTGAAGACTGAACCAATATTCTTCTGATATTGGGTTGGTTTAAGTTACTTTGCGTATTCCACAGATATGTTTTAACATACAGATTAGGAGAATGATGGATTTGTAACTAACATCTGGAAAATGCATGCCGCTGTCATAAAAATAGCTGGCTAGACATAAAAGACCTGATTAGCAAACTCCAAACATCCACCAGCTTCTTTTGACAAAAGCTCCATGATGCTATTAGAAAATGAGAGAGGGTGATTCTTCATTGTTTGGAAAAAAGAGCCAGGTCCGTTCATCGAGGAGAGTGAAACTGCAAGTTTCAGGCACGTCGAGCGCATTTTCAATGCAATCAAGCCTTGCATCCAGATACACGCGCAGAAATGTGGCTGCTATCTTTCCAGTGACTGAGGCAGTGATGTTAATAGGTTCCAAGCACAGACATGCACTATCTGTTTCCAGAAAAAAAGCACAGTAATTGGAAACAATTAGGAGAGTACACACTGAATACAAAATAAGTTGAATAGTTAGACTGCTGCCTGATCAGTTTAATATTGCTGTGAGACCTGGAGAGAGCGTATTCAGCCTGGCAAAATTCTCCTCAGGTGCTCGGGAGCGAAAGTTCCATCGCTTGACATCTTTGCTTCTTCCTTCTGACCCTAAAGGCAGCCAGGAGGATATTAGGAGGACGGAATGGGGGGAGATTTGCAAGCTGGCTCCTTTCCTGTTATCCCAGTGTGAGTATGTAACATGTTTCCCCCTCAGCCTGTTTTTCACCAGGCATGGGATGGTTGGGGACCTGAGGTTACCTCTGTCCTGTGAGCAGAATCCAGTAAATCAAGTGAACTTAAAGACATCCATTCCTTGGTCTCAGCGGGAAGCTCAGAGCAGACCTCCATTGATTTCAGTGTTAGGAATTTCAATTAACAATGTTTACGCCCAAAAGTAGTTTTAAATAGGAAACAGGGATTTAAAAGACAATCTCTAGTTCTGTAAACAGGCATGCTTAATAAACAAAAGTTATTCTGGAAAAGCTGTATAGGTACGTTTTGGAATTAACATTTTAGAGTACACTTCTTGTTCAAAAAGGCCTCATGCAGGACCGTTTCTAGACTTGGACCTTCTGTTTGTTGTGTATTTAGGTTTACACTTGTTTAGCTCAATAGTTGTTTGGTTTGGGGCTTTTTGCCATTTTCACTTGTGCCAGATTTATATAGCTGTCATAAAGAGCTGGACTCTTTCTAGCATATGTTTTGTTTTGTTACGATTCTGGTAGCAGTAACATGGCAATTTTACTCTGGACAATGACTAGGAGAAATAGTTTCTTGGTCATTTATTAATTGTTTATAAACCACTATCATCACATCATCTTTGTTATTACTTACACATCTGTGTCAAAGGCTGATTTCAAGATTACTTTGTGGGGCTAGGGATAATTGAGAAAGAAACCTTGCAATATGAAAACAGCCTTTTGGACGGAGGGTTTTTTATTTTTGTAGTTATTTGCTGGAGCAAAACCATATCTTAAGAGTGTTCAGGATTGTCAATAGTACATAACATTCACTGAGTTTGACAGTGTGAATGAAAAGTTTTTTGGGACCCAAGATGTGTTATAACCACTTCTCTATAAGTTGAATGAGAGGTTTTTTAAATTACGGCTTTGACTACATGCAAAAGCCCAGTTGTTCCATTTTAAACCAAAATGGAGAATAACTAGAGAGAATTCAGTTGTCATCAGCAAAACATAAAGCAAAAATCTTGGTGCCTAATGACATGGTTTTCAGAAGGCAGCTTGCTACTCAGGCCAGTGGTGGGAGGAAAAACTAGTATGAGAATATCTGTGTGTTTGTGACGGAGATGTTCTAGTCTGATATGTAAGGAAAATGTCGAGTAGCAATTCTTTTACCTTAGGACACTCGTGCTCTTCAGCAGCGCTTTTGGTGATGGGTGAATAACTGAGTGTAATTATTGTGGGTATCTGTCTGGGGGTTAGATTCCTCCTGTCATGTCTTCTCTGTAACTCATTTTTGCCTTTGTTTCTATTCTTATCTCACATTATTTTGAGCTGCCATGGTATTGCTTGCTTGTGATGTACTCAGTATGCATGCCACAATGCAGAATAGTGTGCCAAACCTCAACCAAATTAATTTAATTGGACATCTACCACAAATTTTGGGGGAGAGAAGTCTTGAGGCTTAACAAGGAATGGTATTGTATCTCCTTGATACTTAGAAATTATTTCATAACAATTTTAATGAAATAAGGAAGCTTTGATGGAGCATCATATCTTTGTCTACAAACTCCTTTGACTTTGATACATTCTGAGGATTGATGTTAACAGTTTCTGTCTTGAGTCTGTTGAGTTCTTAGTTTGTGTTTTTACTTGTAAACTGAATAAAGCATCTATATGTTTATAAGCTAAGCTACTATGGCCTTCAGCAAACATTGCAGTTGATTAAAACATTGGGCAGAGCAGGTTTATCTGACTCCAATTCATCAGCATCCAGGGGTTATGAACCTCAGCTTATTAGGGCTGTATTAATGATGTGATTAATGGTACAGTACTTCTTCCTTCCCATTTTGCTCTGGAGGTTGACTTCCATAGCAACAGGTCATCATCAGGGAAAATTCTGGGGTAAAGTCTACTAATGATTCCCATCTTAAGGCTAGAAACTCTGAATCATATTGGAGATTTGCACTTAGCAGTTAGAACCAAACCCTTACTAGAAAACACATTATTAGAAAGGGAAAAATGCATGGGGCATAAGTTTCATTCTGTTAAAAGAGCAAAACTGAAATGTGCCTGTCTTCTCCGTGTTTGTTTTTTGGGGTAGGGTTTTTTCCTACTTTTGCTTTCAAAGATGCAAACAGTGTTTGCCGGTATTTGGGACTACCACATCCATAAACCCACTCTTTTACAACAAAAAATATTGAATCAGTGTCCGTTATACAACAGATTGTGTTTCTACAGAGGAAACGTACGTGTGTTGCAGGATGCCCTTGTGAGAGGAGACAGTAGTTTATTGTCTTGGAAAACTGCCTTGGGACGAGAGTTGGAGAAGCCATCCTTGTGCCCCAAGTAGGATCAGATTGTCATTTCTATTTTGTAGATCATCAGGGATGGAAAACTCATAGCTTCCCTTGATGATCTTTTCTAGTGCTTTGTTATTATTCTCAATGGAGTGGTTTTCCTGAAGTCTGTCCTGGATTTTTCTTGTTGGCATTTGAACCTGTTACTACTTGTTCTGTCCATCACTGGTATAGAGAACAGATAATTTTCTTCATTTTTTTTTTCCTACTTTGTGGCTCAGTTTTTCCAGCTCTGCTAGTTCTTTAGTTCTTGTTGCTCTTTTTTTTAATGTCTCCTGTTTGCTCACATCTTCTTGACTCTCCAAAGCCATCGTGCAGTGTCATGCTTGTGATTCATAGATTGGAAATAACCCCAGGGAACACCTCCACCCCCTACCCCCACTTTTTTTTTTTTTTAACAGAACTGTTACTAACTAGTTTTTCCATATCTTATATTTGTGATGATAGAGTAATCACCATTTCTCTAGCTTGTCAAAACCTATTTGAATCTTTCTGCAGTCCTCCAACATACTTGCAATGCCTCTTACTGTTAGGAATATTTTCTTCTATCGATCATGGAGGTTGTTAAGAGAAACAGTGAAAAGGACTGGACCCAGGACAGACCCTTTGAAGCACCACTCAATACGTCTTTGTATTTGACAGTGAAACATTGGTCCTCCATGGGTACAGTCATCCAATTTCTGTTTTCAAATTTCATCACAACTTACTGAAGTCAAGATGTATGATAATTATTCCTCTTGTATTAAGAAGGTCTACTACCCACATACAGGAAGAAATTGGATTGTTCTGTCAGTTTGTTCTTAATAAATCTATATTGATTGCTCTTTATGTCTGTGTTATCATATAGCTGCACGCAATCATTTGCCATATCCAGAAATGTTCTTGAATCTGAAGTTCAGCTTGACTTGCCTGTGGTTTCCCAGCTCCTCTTTCCCCCCATTCTAAGCACGAGCAATATGCTTGCCCTTTCACCCATCTTCCATGAGACATCACAGAGCTGCTATCAGGTCTCATGTCTGTTCAACTATTTTTTTTTAATATATCTTATCTGGTGTTTGTCAGGCCAACAAAATTTGAAAATTGTAATTAATCTTAATAATCTCTGTTCTCAGTTGAGCTCTGACTGTTGTTGCTCTTAATTCAGCTTGACACCAATAGATCTCCTTCATGAAGACTAATGCAAAAAGTCATTAGACCCTCTGGCTTTCTCTGCATCATCTCTACATTCTCTCTGAATAGTTGGCTGATGTAACCTTTGTAGTTGTAAAGGCTGATATCTGCTTTATTTATTTGTTTACAGCTTAATGCATAGATACTTTGTTGTGTTTAATAGCTCGTATGGTTCCCTTCTTGTGGCTGCTTGTTTTTGCAATCATACGGATATCTCTGGAGAGGGAGACTGCTCCTTTCCCAAGAGCATGCTCTGGAGGGACGTGTTTCTGGAAGGTAGACTGTGACAGCTGGGTTTTAAAACAGCAGATTAGGAGAGTGAGAGACTTATGAGACAGGGAGGCAACAGACGAGGGCCAGGAGGAGGCTGGAGTATTTATACACCCAGAAGGGGCATAGTGACTGCTGGATTTAGAACAAGACAAGAGGAAAAACTTAGTCTGTAAGGATGTCGTAAGGAGAAAGAAGCTTCATTTTCAAAGCTTTTACATCTTTCTTATTTGACCAGTCTGAGACAATTTGCTATTTAAAAAATTACATTATTCTACTTCATGTTTAGAGATTGCAAGCACTTTGGTGTTTTGGAGCATCCACTTTAAAGGCAGGTTATGGTCAGATCTGCTTTAGAAGTACTCCTGACCTGGTCTCCGCTCAGCTGTGATCATAAGGTTCCTTTGTTTTTTATGGTCATGTTTTGTGTCTTGACCTTTTTGCTTGTGCTCCAGCTGCTTGTGCCGTTCTTTTATGCTCTTCTTAAGTGATCTGACCTAGTTGGTAAGCTTCCTTCCTGCTTTTGAGGTCAATGAGGAAGTCATGATTTAGCAAGGCTAGTCTTTTATAACACTTCTGTCCTTTTACATGGAGATGGGCAGAATTTATGTCCTCAGTTCTCTCCCATGCTGCCAACTCTATTTTACCTTTTTTTTTTTTTACACTGGGAACAGCAGTAATGCCTGATTTCAGAAATAGAAATCTTAATTTTAGATCTTAGATTAATTAATTTTAGATCTTTACTTTAGATCTTTAGATCTAATTTTAGATTTTAGATGTTAGGAAGAAATTCTTTACTGTTAAGAGTGGTGAGGTACTGGAACAGGTTGCCCAGAGAGGTTGTGGAGGCCCCATCCCTGGAAGTGTTTAAGGCCAGGTTGGATGAGGCTTTGGGCAACCTGGTCTAGTGGAGGGTGTCCCTGCCCATGGCAGGGGGTTTGGAACTAGATGATCTTTGAGGTCCCTTCCAACCCAAACCATTCTATGATTCTATGAAATGACAGGTCAGATACTTCCATAGGGTTCAGTCCCAGCTTTATCCAGGATAGAGTACTTACTCTTATTTTATCTTATGACTTCTGATTGTAACATTGGCCTTCTGCTGTTGTTTAGCCCCAGCCACCAGCTAAACACCACGTGGCCACAAGCTCACTCCTCCCCCGCTCCTGTGGGATGGGTGGGAGAATTGGAAGAAAAAGGTAAAACTAGTGGGTTGGGATAAGGACAGTTTAATAAGACAGCAAACGAAGAGGAAAATATCAACAACAATACTAATACAAGAATATACAAAGCAGGTGATACACAATGCAATTTGCTCACCACCCGGATCCTGATGCCCAGCCTGTCCCTGAGTAGTGATTCATCCTCCTCGGCCAGCTCCCCCCTTATGTACTGAGCATGATGTCATATGGTACCAAATATCCCTTTGGCTAGTTTGGGTCAACTGTCCTGGCTGTGTCCCCTCGCAGCTTCTTGTGAAAATTAACTCTATCCCAGCCAAACACCAGGACATCATCCACCCCTTGTACTACGCCATGTCCAGATCCTACACTTTTCAGTTAATCACCACCACTTTTTCTGTCTTTGAAATGCAGATATCATTCCCTTAGTGTATGGGCTATCCCTCTAAAATATTCTTTACTACTGTCTCATGTTCTGTATAGCTGTCCACGTTGTTTATTATTATTGCCTTTGTATCCTTTGGCATCCTTGTGATCACAGATGTATCTCTGACCATATCCATTGTAGCTCTCCTTCTTGCTTCATAAAAGTTTATACCAGTAGGTGTCATTGAACCAGACATCTCCTTCCCAGCCTTCACTGGAGCACAAATGTAAGTGTCTCTTCTGTCAGGTACAGCTCAGGACTACGGCCAAGGTATGTTTTTTTATATCCCCTCAGGAATGTCTCCTATTTATTGCACAAACGTATTGGGCAATGAAAAGTAGTAATAAGTTAGTGTTAGTTGCCAACTAGTGAATTTCCCATCTTCTCCACCTCTGAACACACAGCTCTTTTGTACTGAACCCTACTGGTTTGTATTTTCAAGAAGAAAGAATCTGGAGTAAAAGATAAGATCTGACTGTATCGGTGAAGAAGGACATAGAAGAGAAGACTCCTATTTAAAATTATGCATAATTAGACTACTATGTTCTGAATGTTCATGTATAATCTTAGAAGCGAACTGCCAGGCATAGAAGAACATATTTAGGCCTAGAACTGGGTTATGCGATAAGGAACTTTACTTCAGTTATCTATTACAAGACATTTAAGTGACACTTAACAGGCTTTTACTGTGCAAACTCTTCACTTGTTGAAAACAGTTTGGCTTCACTGTTGTGAAATGCAACATTATTTGGTAAATTACCAAGGATTTAGAAGGTACTCAAGATAATCTGAGGCAAATTTGGAAAAATAAGATAAAATATTCTACTGCTGTGAAGTTTTTTTAAAAGTATATTTATAGTTTATATTAGTAGTGTAACTTACTACAAGAAGGTATTGAAGCAGGGGTCAAAAAGCATATTATGTTGCTGTAGGAATAATGGGAACGTTCTCATTGGATAAATTCCTTTTCTTGTGTCAGGACAAAAACAACTATTGATTGGGCTTAAGACAAAATAAATGTACAATGTATAGGTTTGTTGTGTCCTCTGAATGTCTCACATCAGCTGATGTCCAAGACAGGATATTTAATTAGAAGAACCTTAGTTGTCATCTAGAATGACAGTCTGTGTATTTTGGTAGATATTTCCATAAATGTGTAGAGGAATTGGAAATTACATAAGTTTTGTCCCAATCCAAAATTTTACACAAATTTGGGTTTCTGGCTGTTTGGTTTTCTCCCATAAAAGATAGCTGTTCATATGAAATCCAAAGAAAGAAATTAGTAGGAGTTAACAGAAATCAGCAAAGTTGAACATTTTCATGGTAAATTTTTATGTGGCTATGAAAATGATGGATTTCATGGATTATTTTCTGTAGTGTAGGAACAGTACTAATTGTAGTTTGCCACCAGTGTTAAACTAGGATTTTGAATTTAGCCTGTGACAGTATAACAAGAACTTGTGCCAACTTGCAGCGCTGTGCAACTGCTGAAAACCCCCGCTCTAGCAAGAGCCTTGAAAATGTACGAATGCAGAGCATCAGCTCTGTTGATCTTCTTTGAAAGTCTTTGGAGCAGATTCTACTCAAACGTGTGCCAGTATAAACCCAGAACTACTTCCGTGATGACTATTGAACAGTTATCATCAATTAGTGGTTTTGTTCATTGAAACAGGCATGGATTTAGGCGGAAGGGAAGGACTAAGAAGGCTAAGCTGTCCAATTAGCATCAGACAGCCTGGCAGACTCCCTTTAAACTGAGGCTGCATCTGTCCCTGAGTGGCAGTAACCACTGTAGCAAGACTATAGTAAAGCAGAGGGTATAACTAAACCAAAATATGAAGGTCTTCACTTATGTTGGTAGATGTAGACATTTCTGCAACACTCAAACTGTCTTTGTTGGTTTTCAAAAGCAGCAAAGTAAATTAAGAAACTAGCTTAACTAAAAGTTGGGGTGGGGTTTTTTGTTTGTTTGGTTGGTTGTTTTTGGGGGGGTTTTTTTGTGGAGCTTCACTCTATAAATTGCTTAGGAACACTTTCAAAGTCCATTCTAAGTCACTATAATTCAGTTTGCCATTAAATTGTTAAGATAAAACATTTCAATGGTAGTATAGTTGATAAGCATAATACACCAAACATATCCCTGCTGTAATTCTGCTGAGGAAAACTGAAATTAAGTAATAACAAGGACTAACAGTCTTAGGAAATTTCCTAAGCGTGCACTGTGGGTTGCCTCTACTTGTATCATTGGTGAATTTAACTCTGAGAATTATTTTCAGGGCACACAAGGAAGATGTGCATGTTGTAGTTATGAATAGTTTGGCCTTATAATGTACTCATTGTTAACACTTCAGGAATGAAACCCACAACAGCCATGTAATGAAGAGGCTAGATATGGCTCCTGGATGGGGTTTGTGTTTCTCTGCCTCCTTCAGAGCTGTGTAAACAGGAGGGATGGAGAACCATATTCCAGCATGGAGTTACTGGTTCTTCCCTGGCCAGTAACTATGATGGGATTTCTGTCATTGAATTTGGTCTGTCTAAAAGCCAGACTTCTATAGAAGTAGTCATTTCTACCTTCTGTAGTCATCGCAGAGTAAGGGACAGCCAGAAAAAGCAAGTCATCCCATCAACCTAAGGTGCTGATGAATTTCCCTGTGAAAGTACTTGTTTCTCTCCAGTGATACTAGAGGAAAGTTAGGCAATAATCTCAGCCCATTAAAAATGGGTGAAATTAATCTCATTGTAATGGGAAGCTGTTAGTAATCAAGCCATTAGTCCCACCTGCCTATATGCAGGACTGCACTGATCCTAGAATTGCTTTGCATATTTCTCTTAAATGATTCAAAAGGATGTGTGACTCTGGATCTAAAAGCAGCACTTTGATAAGGCTTAAGATTATTGTAACTAGAATGACTTCCCTGTTTGGAGACCTCCATCTTTCACACCTGTTGGATAAGTTCCCCAGAAGGGAGCTCTAGAGGTCATCTAGCCTAACCTCCTGCCCAGAGCAGGACTAACTTCAAAGTTAGATGAGATTGCTGAGGTCCAGTGGAGTGTTGAATATCTCCAAAATGAGCCAGAAAAGTTGTCGTGTGTGGGATGTAGAAGTCAGCAATCCAAGTCTTCATTTTTTTCTTATCTTTTTTTTCTTTCCATCCTATGACAGTAAATCAGTTTCTGTTGAGTTCCCATTTTGGAATTACACTCTGAGCAGGCTGCAAACTCCCAAAGGCTACAATTCCAGTAGTCAGATCAGGTGCACCTCTGGGGTATAACGTAGCAGCGTTTGAGGGATGCCCTCCAAAAGCATTGCCAGCCAAGCATGTTTTGGTTTCTTGGGAAAGAATGCTTTTCATTACATTTTCCATTTCATTTTGGATTTAAACATCTCTGTAAAATGTATAGAGGTACAGAGCAGAGCTGTACGTTTTCTGTTTAGTTTCTGTTTCCAAGCAAGGTGTTTATCTTGGAGACCAATGACGGGCATTTGGAAAAAGCCAAAAGCAATACTTCAAGTGTGTCCGTTGGATAAGACAGATGACAGTAACAGAGAACTTAGATTTTCAACATATTCTTTCAACCTATTTTAGTCTTTAAAATGCAACACTGTAGTTTCAGATACTCAGCTAAATCTGAGGAAACGAATATTATGCTTCCTACAAACCTGAGAAAATACTCATTCTGGAATCAGTTATTTATCATTTCCAGGTGAAAGAGAAAGGTTGTTTCTTGCTATGCAGTCTTAGGTTTGCAGGTACTAATGTGAGTATCTTGGTGGCATTCTGTGGTTTAGCTTGCAATTTCAGCAAGTTTGATTCAAGGGGACTTTGTCACCTGAGCTTTGGTCAGTTTCAAACCCAGATTTTAGATTTTTTTGATAGTAGGAGAATTCCTGACTTTCAACCTGGTTTTGAGAACTGCAATTCTCAGGCATTCTTGCAGACTCTTCTTAGAGTCCTGAGTACTCTGCATTTCTCACGATTCAATTTTGCAAAGGCATCTACTGTGATTTTTTTTTTCCCTTGATATTAAGGCTACCCTATTCTGCCTCTGCTGCAGCACATTATAAATTGCTTTCATATAACCTGTGTTTCCCACTGAGGTGCAGACGCTTTGGATTCAAGAACAGCCCTGTAGAGATGAAGCTTTCCTAAGAATCTTTATTTCTATTAAAGCTTACAATGTTAATATTTTTAGCAAGGCTTTTCAACTTATGTTATAGAAGGTATGCTTTCCTGAGTAGATAAGGCATGTTATCTCTCTGTGGGAATCCTTCTCGTGTCATAACCAAAAATGGCAGTTTAAAATTTTCTATTTGGACTTTATTACATGAGGCAGAACCTTGCAGTGTGAAAACCCAGATGTTTTAATGCATAAAAAAAAAATACTCTGTTGCATGCACCTAGCCAAATTAATTATTCGGTAAAATGTTTGTGGTGAAGCAGCAGTTAATAGAAGAGTGGCAGATGTCATACACAGAAGTGTCCATTTCGCTGTGGTGCTTTATGGTCTGTTGTGACAGCTAAATGAAGCGGCTCAACAGCTGTCAGCATGTTAATGTTTTGGATTAAACAAACACACTTGGAAGAACTTTCCTCTGATTTTTAAGACGTAATGACTTCAAAGGCAGCCATGCTTCTTTGCAGATGAAGTTTGAAGTGTTTTGTAAGTGACGCCCGGATGAAATGAGGAGTAACATTGGACTGTAAAGCAGACCGGCATGTTTTAGTTTCTTTGGAGCTGTGCAACTCTGAACCTTAGCGGGGCTTAGAAATTCTTAGTCAGTCTAAACACCAGACTTAAAGAAGAGTTGCAGCGACATAGATACTCTTCTTCTTTTGCTTTATAATCTTAAATAAGCATGAGAAAAGAGAAGCTTTTAACTTTTGAAAAGTGAGGAGACAATTAAAAAAGCTGAACACATAAACATAAAGCAAATATAACTTCTGTCCATTTCTGTGAAATTTAATCCAGAAGACTCAGGGCTGAATACATGATCAGTTTAAAATATTTCTGGTTTGGTGATTGCTTTGTTTAATGTAGTCAACTGATTCTCCAAGAAATCTTCTGTTTTGCCTGAGCATTTTCTTGATTGCCTTCCTGACCTCAACTATTTTGGAGTTGCAGTGCTTGATGCGAGTGTAATACACGGACAGATTCTGCTGTGTGTAGCTGGCCAGTCCTTGATTGTTTTCAAGTAGCTTATCCATTTCAGAGGATCTGAGAGAGCATCCTTTATTGTTATGAAAAATACAGCTGGTGGGATTCTCTTTGGCATGATACTTTTCATGCGTGGCTGTCAAATTGAGTAGGGGCATATCTTGCAGCACCAAGGCTGCTGGAGAACAATGACATAAACTATCATCATCATTTTCTCCTCTCCACTTTGAGTTCCTGCTGCTTTTTTCTCTGAGTGTCTGCTTCTGACTGCGGCTGGCTGGCTTGTGTCACGAAACAAGAAACACAGGATGCCCAAGCTATAGACCATTCACCCAGGCTTGCAGGAATGAGTGAAGATTTACCATCATCAGAGCGTCTTAAAAGTTGGAAAAAAGCATTTGTGCTGGCACCTGAAGAACTGCAAGGGAGCTGCATCTTGAACTGTATCTGTGGATGCAGCAACCACCGCTTATTTCCTGAAACTCCCTGCCATTCCCAGTATCTATTTTTTAAAAAGTGCAAGCATGAGCAATTACTGAATGTCTTATCCTCCTGTTCTGTCCTCATTTGTTCAGCAAAGAGAGTGAAAGCTTAGTGAGCTCCTTTGAGAAATGCATCAGGACCATGGAAGACTGAAGAAGGGTCTTGCCTGGTAACTCTACCAAAAAAAGTAATTTTTGTAACTTTTTCTATATTAAGCCTGGGAGCTTTATCACATGGTTTTCTCTAGGAAAGGTAAAACCAGCAACAGACAGATAAGCCCACTCTTTTAATCTTTCTTTAAAAAAAAAAAAAAAAAGCAAATGCATGGATGACAATCAATGATATAAGATTACAAACATTTGTATAACGTAAGGGAAAATAAAGTGTAATGCTGTTGGAAACTGAGGGTTGCTGCAGCTTAAGTATAGAAGCTTGCAGACTTTTATTGCTTGGGTTTTTCATATGGTCGCTATTTCAGGAATCTTGGGGTTGAAATTGTGCAGCAGCCACCCCACGTTCAATCTGGAGGGATCATAGGGCAGCTCTTAATAGCCATTGCTTCAGAGCCCCGTGGGAACAAGTCTGGCAGACTTGTTTTCTGAAGTCTGCTGAGGCCATTGGATAGTGGCAGTATGCAGATGAAGCGAAAATATCTTTGCATTTCTCTATATTCACTTCTTTTCTCTCCTGAATTACTGTAGTACTCTCGGTGAGCTTTAAGCATGTATCTCTCCTCTCTCCTGTTTCTCAGTCCAGAGGTACTCACACATCTGTCCTTCCTTCTTTGTCTGACCAGGTGTGGCTGTTCTTAAATAATAAAAAGCACTTTTGAATAGTATGGAGAAGATGGAAAAGAAGCTGATCAACACCCAAGGTGGATGCCCTGACTGCGGGTCAGGTCAAGTATGTAGCTTTCCGAACAGTGCAGCATTGATAGGGCTAGAAAACTGTCCGTGCAGGTTCCCTGTAAGATATTCTCGGTTCTCTGGTGGGCTGCTCCTTTCAGAAGAGTTGTAAGGCAACCTGGTCGGCCCTAGTCATCTGCAAGCTGTTGAAGCATCAACTGGAGTTACACGGTAAAGGTACATTAGCGTGAAGTTTAGTAATCTAGTACTCAGGGACAGCATTACGCATCCTAAAAAGAATTCAGAGTATGTGTTGTCTTCCTCCGTTGTATTAAGAACAGAGTCAGACCAACACAGGACGCTTCAGTTAAATAGCTAGATAACAGGGTGGCTTGTTTGGTTTGTTTGTGGTTTGGGGTTTTTTGGGGGGTGGGGAGAAGGGGAGAGTGGTTTTTGATGGTGTTTGGCTTCTGGATTTTGTTTCATTTTCTTAGCAAGTTTGGACGTTCACAGCCATAACTGAAGTTGGTAAAATATGTGGAGGACTAAAATATCTAAAAATCAGATTCTTAGTCTGTTGTCACGACTGTCAAGACTTCTGAACTGTTTCTGATGCCACAGTAGAATAACAAATACATGACCATTAGTTACTTTTGGGCTTGGCAGCAGCTCTGATCACAGTAATTTTTTCACTAGCTTCTCTTTCATGCTCACCTTTAAATTTGCATTTAAACAAGAGCCTGGCATGTAGAAATTTTAATCTATATTTTTGAAACCTCCAAAAATCTGTTGCTTACAGCTTCTTTTTTCAACTCAATAAGCAGATTGCCCTTTGTTGCCCTTACTTTTCACCCATATGACAAATAAATGAGATTTAATTACTATTTTTGTAGGGATTGAATCTCTTTCAGGTTTTGACTTCTAATTTGAAATTGGGTAAATAAAATAAATGCGATCTCTATGTCAATAGAAGGCAAATAAAGTTAAAAAGTAAGGCGCTACTTCTGTAGCTTTACAACAATAGAATAAAAGTGGAATAATGAACTGTAAATGTATCTAATTACATAAATAATGCATTTGTGTAATTGTGTAGTAGGGGTGTGCTAAAGAATCAATTATTTTTAGTTGTAGGATGCTTGATTGTTTCAGAAATATAATTGATTGTAATCAAGAATCAATTAAATGTAGTAATTGTATTTATAAAATTTAATATATTATTACAGTTTAGAAACATTTTCCAAAAAGGAAGTATTTAAAGGATTATACTAGTGTTATGTGTTCATACCATTTTTCTGATGCGGTGGTGCTTGCTTAATAGTGCATGATAAAAAAGAAACATTTGTTTTCTTCTCATCTTTGTTTCCGATCTCATCTGATCTGTGAGGATAAACAAGGGTTCAGACTTGCTCAGTATTCGTAACTCTTAGCTTGCTGTATGAAGCAGGCTTCGATAGAAATCAAGTGCCCCCATGTGAGACTCTTTCAAGGGTGTGAAACTTGCAGGCCTGACCACGTCATAAAAATATTGCTCTGCGCAGGAGGGTGGTGTTGCGCGAGGAATTCATACCAGCCTGCCTTCCCCAAATGCCCTGGCAAGCAGTCAGCCCTAGATACGCCTTTTCTTCCGAACTGTTTCTGGGTTGTAGCATGTCATGTGGAACTGTTAGCTTTTACCCCAAACTAGTTACTATTCTTCTTGCAAATAAAACTTTAATAATTTTAATTTGAAGGAACTTCATGTACCTGATGTGTGCAGAAGAGACGTTTGGTCTGCCTTCCCATGGCTCTGCTGTCTGTACAAATACGAAGGACAAACAACTAAATGAAGTCAATACGACTCTAAATGGATAGTGAGCTGACCAGGTAAATGAAGAGGGCTCTGTTTTAACACGGGCCTCTTTCTGGTGTCGTACGCAGGTGTTTTGTTAATGCTGAACCTTTTTTTGGACTTTGTAGAAAGGGCCAATTTTGAGGCTTATTACATTGTGGATGGGAGGGTGAATTATCTATGGATTTGTCTGCATAAAGTACAGACCATATGTACAGTGCATGTTTCCATGGGTTTATGGGCCCTGATGAACATACTTGACCAGCTTGTGTGCCCAGGGAAAACCGAAATCTGCACTAAAGAGTAGGTAGAGCACAGAGCTCCACGCTAAGGGAAGCTGGTTTAGGACCTGTGATCTACTCCTACAGTTCCATGAGAAGAAGCATTTTTTGGCAAGCGTGCAAAATATGTAGATAGTAAATATAGAGAGTGCCATCTACTGACGTGTAAGGGGAGAACATATATGTGGCATTGTCCAGAAATGTGCCGACTCAATAAAGTTGTTGTTATGCTCCAAATGGTTTCCTGACTGTAGGTGCACGCGTGAGTCTAGTGTGGGCTTGTCTTTCCCCCGTAGCGCCATAAAGGGATCAGTCAAGCTGCCTGATGTAATCTTGCTATTTCTAAAAGCTTGTCCTCGTAACCAAAACCCCAAGATTGATGTGCAAAATTTCAATGGAAATGAGGAGGTTTTTTAATTATTATTTTTAAATCAGGTTGGGAAGAATCTAAACTGGTTATTTTCTGAAGCTTTTTTGGCCTGGTGTCACTGGAAACCTGGTGTAATCTGTGCCGTGTCCTTAGGTCTTTTGCTGGATGCGCTGTGGAGGACCTGCAGAAGTGGGAAGCTGGGTCACCTCCCCTTTGTTTTTTTTCCTCAGGAAATTGAGTGTTGAATTCTCATTTTACCACAGAAAAGTGCTCTCTCAGAAATATCTGACTATCACTATGAATTGCTCTTTACTTTGACAAAGAGAAATTATCAGAATTATTGCTTTCCTGCCTGCAGGGGCTAATTATTAAGTAGTGAGTTTCTGAACTTGAAAATGAAGAGAATAATTGACCTTTGGCTTGGTTTGTTTGGGTTGTTTGTTTGGGTTTTTTTTTGGGGGGGGGGTGGAAGTGGGGGGTTTTTTTGTTTGTTTGTGGTGGTTTTTTTTCTTTCTAGCACTGTTTTCTAAACGTAAAGGGTGTGTGGAAAAGAGAGCACAGTAGAGAAAAAGGAAATTTTACGCTTCCCCTCACCTTTGAAAACACCAACTTACTGCTCAGAAATGGTTAAAAAGACAAATCAAATGTTAGGAAGTATCAGGCTAAGAGTGAGGAGCAAAACAAAGAATCTCATTATTCCACTGTATAAATCTGTGATGCATTGTGTCTGGAATGCTGCATACGCAGCTTTGGTCTCCCTGCTTCAAAAGAGATGTTAAGCAAGCTAGAGGTGGGTAACAAAGATGATCAGGAGTTAAGGAGCTGCTACTGCACTTGAGAGGGTTCCACAAAAAACACAGAAGGGAGGAAATGGTTATTCTCTACTCACACTAGAAGAATTGAGAGGCAACCAAATTTAAAAAAATGTTACTGTGCACAGATGAAATTGTGGAACTTGGTGCCGTAGCATGATCTGAGAGCCAAAATAATGGGATTCATGAAGAATTCATGAAGAATACTTTGGCTGTTAAAACTTGCCGCAGTTGCGCCCTTTGACTCGGAAAGCCCTTTCCCTTCTAACTTGGGGCAATCAACACTGCATGTCCAGGAAGGATCACTTTATTCGCGTCCCATTTCTTATATTTTCCTCTAATTATGGCCTACTGGACCTAGCAGGAAATAGATTATTAAACCAGGTGGGTTTTTAGTCTAACCCAAAGCAGCAGGAGCCAGAAGGTAAGACCTCGCCTCTTACCCTGTGTCTGCAGAGTCATGCCCTATTTTCTGTCTGCTCTGTGGCTCAAAGAGCTGAATAATTTTTGCATGGGTGCCATTGGGTGTCATTTGGGATGACCGATAGGCTCTGCTCAGGGTATCCTTCAGGAAGGGACAGAGGTGTGCCCGGAACAGGATTCCTGACTCCACTTTCTGACACAGGTGCCTACAATAACTCAGGACTGCGGTGCCAATCTTTCAGATTTGCAAGGCATTTATTGGCTCTATCCCTTAATTACAAACCAAAGACAATATTCTTCAGTTCATCTGTAAATATCTTGAGGCCACTTGTCAAGAGAATTTCTTCTGGCTTTTCAACTCAAGAGAACTCTTTTGATTACAAGATAACATAAACATGTCACTAATCATGTGAACATATTTGTACGTAAGTATGGAACATAATTTCCATTAGATGTTTGAAGTGGAAAATAATGTACAAAAATTGCAGACTTCTGCAGCTGGAACTCATCTAGGTGTCCTCAGTTTCTTCCCAGGTACCTGCTTACCTTTCAGACATGGTAGGCCAGTTCCCACATTTCCATAAAAGCTTCGGTCATCAAAACAATTTTCCTTGTTAATCATTTTAACCATATAATTTGCCTCACATTGAATGTCAGCATTGGCCCACATCAAGAAATAACCATCAAAGGATTAAATAACTCTTTCCTTCTGTCTCCTTTATTGCTTGCTTTCCTTCAGTAATTCTTTACCATTGAGGTGATGCCAAAGGATGCTGACTGAGGAACAATATATATGTGCCATCTTCAAATATATGAAGAAAAAAAAAGAGAAAGGTCTTCATTCCAGTCACTTAGCAAACCTAGCAATCATGCCAGCTTCCTAAATTGGTTGCCAGTTATATTCTGTAATGTCTTTGCTTCCTATAATGTAAAAATGCTTGTCGCTAACCATGTTAGTAGGGTTCCTCATGTGGTCTTAACACCCGCATTTAATTTCTGGGATCATTCTTTTGAATTTTTATCCTGCTTGCATGTAAGCTAGTGTCAGAATGTCTGTTGAAGATGGTTTCGCTGGAGGCGGCTGTCTGGGAGGGTATTAATGTCCTGATGCAGCTGAGTCTTGTGAGTTTGCACCTGGAGATGGGAATGTTGCACCGATATCCTTTCGTGTTTTTTTGTTTGTTAAGTGACGGTGCATGTCTACTGTGAAGAAATGTTCTTAAGCAAAGTTAATTCTCCGTGATTGAAATCATTTGCTGGAGATTGGCAGTTGGATTAGAAATCTCAGTCCTTGCAGTGCTACAGTGCTACACCACTAGTCCAGGAGGTCACACTTTGGCAAACACAAAGCTCATGCATTTCTTTCAGTGATAATACTGTCAACTCCAATTTACAGCAGTCTGGTTTAATGCAGAGCTTACCAATAATTTGTAGTGATCAGAAGATCAATGAGATTTAGTGTTCACATTCTGAATGAACAAGTAAGGGTTAGGTGGCCTCCTGGGGGCTCCTTTCTCGTCTTTGGCTGTGACGGCTCAGAGTCCTCAAAGTTGAAGCCGTAATTCATTGATGTAATTTTAATTTTAGGATGTAAAAAACCCAAACACTTGTTTTTTTTTTTTAAAGTTAGCAACTCATGAAAGTTAAATCAGGGTGCTGTGTCTGTGATGGAATTTTATCCCCTTTTTTTTAGCCGCACAGGTGTAAGCAAACCCTGGCTAATGGCCTCTGTTGTTGGCAGCAGCCCGCTCTGACACAGCGGTGCAGTTGTGTAGCAATCATTCTTAAGGGCTTTCTTTCCCCCATGGGGTGACCTCTTTCCTGGCTCATTGAGATAAATTCTCCAAGATTCTTGACCTGATCTGATGGAGGCGGAAACTGAACTGCAGTTTTAAAAATCTGTAGTCTCCACATGAGCGCTGTGTCTAGGACATATTGTGCCTTTAAAATTGAAATAAATAGATGCCCTCCTTGCACCCAAACCCCAGCCATGGCTTTAGCATCTTCTGGCATAGAGGCATTTCATACAACCTGTTGAATTAAAGGGATTTTTTTTTTTCCCTCCCCATATCTACTTTTTATGTATACAACAGTGAACTTGTCCAAGGCTTACTCAAAGCAGCAAGGCATTAAGAATAAATTGCTGAGAGCTCCAGTGAGAAACATGTCATGTGAAATCACGGAGGAAAAAGAGCCAGCAGCTATTACTGTGTTACTAGGAGAAAAACCCTTTCACAGTGAAACACGTAAGACAGAGGGAAACATATTTTAGCTCTCCTAAGCTCTAGAGTTCCTTTTTTCTTTTTTTTTTTTCTTTTTTAATAAACCTGAAATCTGTTCTCTTATGTTGTCATCCACTGCAGCCCTCTCAGAAGGAAATCATTGAGATCTGAGATTGCACACTGGATATAAAGCCACTTTTGATTTAGAGGGGGAAAAAGAAGGGTATTAAAAAATAAGAGTTTGTCTGACAAGAAATGCAAATTACCTATAATACTTGTTGCTAGTTGTAGTCTTGTAGATTGATCAGTGTTAAATAACAAGATCAATCTGAATTTTGGCATATTTGCAAATATTTATTATGTTTCTTTCACACACATCAAATACCTATATATTAATGTATGTGTTTTTAAAATAAATTATACATCAACTGCAATTTCTAGTGTAAGAGTGATACAAAGACATTCTTATCCTTAAGCTTTTGTACTCAAGGGCAGTTAAGAAAGCCCAAACAACATCACGGTTAAAATTAGCAAATTTCTAAGATTTAGGGGTTTGTCAAGTTATTTTTGCCACACACAAATGACACTAGGTACGGAATAGTTACAGTGAATTTGGTAGGTTATTGCTCAGGATCCAGTATCTCCTAAATTCTAATGAGTACAGGCTCAGGATATGTGGATTTTATTAATATTCCTGAACTGAGTCATATAGGCATAAGTTATTTGAGGTGGCATTGCAATTTTTCCCTAGCTACTTAATACCTGCTCAGGAAAAACTATTCAGATTCTGCTCTTGCTGCTAGAGGAAGCTGGCACATTAATCCACTCTGCTTACTTTGCAGTTATTTAAATTTATTATTTGGGGGAGGATTTTTTCAGAACCTTGGCCTGAAATTGCTAAAAGCGCAGCTCTGGAGCAGCTTTTGTCATTGTTTCATCTGTATAGGAAGTGATAGTATAAAGGATTCTTTTGCTTCCACGTTTTATTTTAAGAGTCAGATAGCAAATGGCCTGAGCAGAGCAGGATTCTCCCAGACAACGTGGCCAGGATACATAGCTTGCCTATTGAGGGCTCTCTGCGTTCAGTATTTCTGAGTCTTTTCCTGTCCCTGCTATTTGTTGTGCTGATGATTTTCAAGTGCATAACTGCTCCCAGTAGCCTGTAATTGCAAGGTCAGTCTAAGGTGAAGCTATGCCTTGTTTAGGGAAAGACATGAACAGTCTGTTTAGGCCATATGTTGTTGCCTTGTCCTTTTCTTGAAACCTTTGGGTAGCTCAGCGTGTTACGTACAATGATTAGGAGCACCAAAATCTTTCAGAGTACACGACTGGGGCCAGCTTAGCTTCAGCGTAATAGGCAGCTTTGTGGAGTCTGTGTTTGAGTCTTAAATGGGCATAGCAAGAAAACTATTCTGGTCTGATATTTGAGGCTGAACTACTCCATATTCCTGGATTTTTTTTGCTATCTTGTACACTTTTATTGCAGAGAATGGAACACACCACGTATTTATTATTCTCATTTGTTTACAAAAGCATATTTTTTCCTATATCCTTAGATGTGACTGCTCTACATCAGCCAGCAGTTAGTGTCTGGAGGAAACTTTTTAAAAAAATTATTATTTTCTTTTTCAGAATTGAGACTTTCTTTGCCATGAATGGAAAAACAAGGAAAGGGTCAAACTATGTAAGGATGCTGCTTTGACAAGAAGCTTGCTTACGGCCTTCCATTGATGTTCAATCTAGACATTTGCTCTAGCTATTAATTTGGTTAGAAACACTTAAAGACAGGGATCTATTATTTCCTTGCTGAAAAAAAGCACAGGCTAAAGCTTTGTTTTAAAACCGATTATGGTTGCTAAGTAACAGTCTTCCCTAAATTGAGTGTCTTCCTCAACAACTAATCCCAAAGTCTTAAAAAGTGAGAAATTAAAGACGTGATAAATCTTACTCTGTCCATGTGATTAACAGACGTTTTGATTTAAACCTTGGTCCCATTGTTGTCAGTGGAGAAAGCTTCTACTGGCTCAATGACGTGAGTATTTCTCTGCTGATTCTCATCCAGAGTAGAGAAATTTGTAGTATAACATACCTATTTGGCAAATTCTGTTCTTTTTTAATGAACTAATTACTAGAATTTTCCACATTTCCTCCACCTTCTCACATCTGCAGTGGTTTTTTGTTTTGGTTTGGTTTTGTGGCAGCTGAAGAAATACTTAAATATAGGAATGAGATTGGATATTACAATTAAATCAAAAGGCGAATGTTTCAAGTTCAGCTAATGATGACTGTTTCCATCATTGAATATGTCCTTTTCCCCAGTGGGTTATGTTAGTTACATGGCTGTAACATAGCTCTGTTTCTTTTTCTTGCAATGCTCACAAAATCACAGGAAATCAGATTTAGGTTTTAGGTTGAGGTCCCCCAGCTGACCCAGGGAACTACAGGCTGGTCAGTCTCACCTCCATGCCTGGCAAGATCATGGAGCAGACTCTCCTGGAGACTATGCTCAGGCACATGGAAAATAAGGAGATAATTGGTGACAACCAACACGGCTTCACTAAGGGCAAATTGTGCCTGACAAATTTGGTGGCCTTCTATGATGGGGTTACAGCGTTGCTGGATAAGGGAAGAGTGACAGATGTCATCTACCTGGACTTGTGCAAAGCATTTGATACTGTCCCACATGACATCCTTGTCTCTAAATTGGAGAGACATGGATTTGATGGATGGACCACTTGGTGGATAAGGAATTGGCTGGATGGTCGCGCTCAACAAGTTGTGGTCAACGGCTCAGTGTCCCAGTGGAGAACAGCGATGAGTGGCGTTCCTCAGGGGTCATATTGGGACTGGCATTTTGTTGGTGATATGGACAGAGGGATCGAGTGCACCCTCAGCAAGTTTGCCAATGACACCAAGCTGTGTGGTGTGGTCGACACACTGGAGGGAAGGGATGCCATCCAGAGGGACCTTGACAGGCTGGAGAGGTGGGCCCATGCAAACCACATGAACTTCAGCAAGGCCAAATGCAAGGTCCTCCACATAGGTCAGCACATCCCCATACCTACAGGATGGGCACAGAATGGATTGAGAGCAGCCCTGAGGAGGACTGGGGTGTGCTGATTGACGAAAAGCCCCACACAAGCTGGCAGTGTGCACTAGCAGCCCAGAAAGCTAACCATGTCCTAGGCTGCATCAAAAGAGGTGTGACCAGCAGGTCGAGGGAGATGATCCTGCCCCTCTACTCTGCTCTTGTGAGACCCCCACCTGGAGTACTGCGTCCAGCTCTGGGGGCCCCAGTACAGGAGAGACATGGAGCTGTTGGAGGGAGTCCAGAGGAGGGCCACGAAGTTGATCAGAGGGCTGGAGCACCTCTCCTATGAGGTAAGGCTGAGAGAGTTGTTCAGCCTGGAGAAGAGAAGGCTCTGGGGAGACCTTATAGCAGCCTTCCAGTACCTGAAGGGGCCTACAGGAAAGATAGTGAGGGACTGTTTATCAGGGAGTGTAGTGACAGGACAAGGGGGAATGGGTTCAAGCTGAAGGAGGGTCGATTTAGATTAGATGTTAGAAAGAAATTCTTAACTATGAGGGTGGTGAGGCACTGGAACAGGTTGCCCAGAGAGGTTGTGGAGGCCCCATCCCTGGAAGTGTTCAAGGCCAGGTTGGATGGGGCTTTGGGCAATGTGGTCTAGTGGAGGGTGTCCCTGCCCATGGCAGGGGGAGTTGCAACTAGGTGATCTTTGAGGTCCCTTCCAACTCACACCATTCTGTGATTTCTATTCTACGACTGGAAGCACATCCTTCTGCTGCACAGATAGTGCTTAATACTGTAAGTCATGACACCTCTTGGTCAAGTCAACAAATCTCTTGCCATGCACAGACACACGGGGTAACGTCTGAGTTAGTGCCAGAAATGGAAGTGGAATAGGCATGTCAGTGTGGCTCTGCACCTGAGCTACTGAGCTCTGCCAAGGAGGTTTCTTAGGTCCAGCGAAGTGCTGCACTAATGCTTTTGGACTAGGCTTAGTTCACCTGTGTGATGCTGTGCTGAACAGAGTAAGTAAATGAGCGTAGTCAGGCACTTGCTTGGTTGTTGCACTATCCACCCACCTTGTAGACATGCCTTCCAGTAATTTTATTGGTGAACTTCTTGGTTATGCCATATGGTTTCTATCTATTTCTTACTCATTTGAAGATCTCAAAGCTGTTGACAGCTTACAGAAGTTGATAAATATTACTGCAGTTGAAATGACTTTTTTTTTTTCTCTGGAGAAGTTTGGGGAGATGATTAGACCTTGCAAACTGACTTAGAATGTGAATTTCTCACCCAAATATGTAGGACAGTTTCTCAAGTCTGTCAACATGATTAAATTTCTTCTCTGGTTTTCAAATGTAATTGTAAAAACAGTACCGATGGTGGCATACACAAGATTATTTTCTGTCTTTGCAATTAACTAGACAATACAGCAAAATTAATATTTTAAGCATAAGTTTCCCAACCAGTTGGTACTTCAGGCATCTGGACCTAGTGCACTGAGGGTTTTTTTGCCTTTGACATTGAGCTTTTGTGTTTGGCCTCCATACGTCGTCCATCCTGTACTCATTGTGCCATGCTTTTAGAGGTGCTCGGCTCTTTAGCACTCATGCCTGAACCACTATGAACTCCCGCCTCAGGATGGAGACTGGCTAGTTAGAGCATGTATCGTTGAACGGGAAGTCTGTGCAGAGCTGCGTTCTCAGCTGAAGAGCTCCTGGTTCTTCTGCAGTTGCCAAAAATACAGAAATAGGTAACCTGTGTTTCAGTGGAAGGCTCGAAGTGGGGGAATCCCCCTCCCAAAAAAAGGCATAGTACCCACAACATTACCAGCCTTGGGAAAATAGGAAACTCATGCAACTGCATTGTATAACAGGGACTATTAAGTTATCTTCCTCCCCCTTCAGATTTAAGTCACTGAAGGTTGTTTTGTCCTTGTCTGTCTAAATGCCTGTCTAAACATGCAGCTTGTTTTTTAAAATGAGGAAGAGAACCCTGTAAAACCAGATCCTCTCTGTCTCCTCAGCAAAAGGAACGAACTGAGAAAATCCTGTCTGGTAGGTGTAACCTGTGTTGTTTCTTCACAGAGGTTTATTTTTTTGTGTTAGGATCTATTTAAAGCATTTTTGTGTGTTGTGACCATTTAGCCAAGTGATTCAGATTGTTTGTAGCAGTAACCAGCTCCCTCATTACTCACTGCTCCATGAATCTTAGTCAACTAAAACACTTAACTGCCAAAGATTTTCTATTCTCATTCATCAAAAATATCCTCAGATCATCAATTAAATATATTGATGAGAATTAGACCAAAAATTATCTTTGAGGAATCTCACTGTTTAGTTGCCCAATTCATAAATATTTTCTCAGTCACTTTATTTTCAGATGTGTGGGGAAAGTAGTTTTTAATACCTTTAGGATTATTGCTACTTCCGTATATTGCCATTTTTAAAATGGTAAGATTTTAAAATCAAGATGTCACGTAGTACTAAGATTTTTTTTTTTAAACTCAAGTACTATATCAACAGAAATGTTTTTAACATCCAAACTTGTATCCTGTCAAAAAAGGTTAGTGATTCATATGACAAGACCTAGTTACCATGGAACTTGTTGACTGAAATTGTTTTATTTTTTTGGCATCTATTTTTTCTTTCTTGATAGTCTCTATTTTTGAATGATCTATTTAGATATCTTAGAAGCCATATCAGGTTACTTAAGCTCTTGTCCTGGTTTTGGCTGGGATAGAGTTAATTTTCTTCCTAGTAACTGGTATAGTGTTGTGTTTTGGATTTAGGATGAGAATAATGTTGACAACACACTGACGTTTTGGTTGTTGCTAGGCAATGTTTACACCAGTACAGCCCCACCAGCGAGTAGGCTGGGGGTGCACAAGAAGCTAGGAGGGGACACAGCCAGGACAGCTGACCCAAACTGGCCGAAGGGATATTCCATACCATATGATGTCATACTCAGTACATAACTTTGGGGAAGCTGGCTGAGGGCTGGGACCGTGGTTCAAAGCTAGCTGAGCATCAGTAGTCTGTGGGTGGTGAGCAATTGTGCTGTGCATCGCTTGTTTTGTATATTCCATTATTATTATCATCATCATCTTCTTTTTCTGTCATAATAAACTGTCTTTATCTCAACCCATGAGTTTTATTTTTTTCCCTGTTGTCTCCCTCATCCCACTGTGGGGAGGTGGGGGGAGTGAGCGAATGGCTGTGGTGTTGTTTTAGCTGCCTGCCGGGTTAAACGACAAGAATTCCAAATCCTTATCAACAACAGAATCAGAGAATGGTTTGAGTTGGAATGGAACTCAAAAATCATTTAGTTCCAACTACCCTGCCATGGGCAGGGACACCCTTCACTAGACCACGTTGCCCAAAGCCTCATCCAACCTGGTCTTGAACACTTCCAGGGATGGGGCCTCCACAGCCTCTCTGGGCAACCTGCTCCAGTGCCTCACCACCCTCATAGTGAAGAATTCCTTTCTAACATCCAATCTAAATCTACCCTCTCCTAGCTTAAACCCATTACCCCTTGTCCTGTCCCGTCACTCCCTGATAAACAGTCCCTCACCATCTTTCCTGTAGGCCCCTTCAGGTACTGGAAGGCCGCAATTAGATCTCCCTGGAGCCTTCTCATTTATGACATAACATTCCAGATACTCCCCTCCTTCAGCAACCTAAGGTCTTCCAGGATCAGTGGAACACAGGTTGGTAAGGGTTAGAGTACCAAAGAAGGTTACTGCCAGAGGAAGCACTTTTTATCACCTTTAATCTTTTACTTCTGGAAGGAAGAAAACTATCCTGCTTATAAAATGTCCTGATCATTCACATGCTCTGTGAACATTATCTCCACAAGAAGGCTTTCATAACCTTGTGGTAAGTCTGTGCATTTTGAGCTGGATGGTAGTTCAGTTCTTTCTTCCAGCTCCTTTTTCCTTCTGTTCAGATGCCTTCTTCAGCATATTGACGTACATACCTTAGGTACATCTGTGAAGATATACTTTCAGTCAGACAGCTTGCAAATAGACATTGCAATTGGGTACATTGATGAAATACATAACTTTAAGATGCGTATTCAGTCTTTTGCAGACTACAATTGCAATACTGTCTACCACTTTACATTGTCACCAACAATATGAACATGAACCAATTTTAAAAATTATGGAAGTAATAAATACGTTCATTAGTTTTTCCAAACTCATTTCTCACAAATTAATGATTTGCCTTTAGAAATAAAATTGCACTTATTTCTGCATGATTTCCAGAATTACCCTGAGAACATATAATTTTATAAGACAGATAAGAAGAGAAAAAACTTTACGAGAAAAAAGTAGTCCATCAGATATCAATTACATTGTATTCTATTACCTTAGACTTGCTATCTAGATATCTGGTGAACTTAAAACAAACTGCTAAGTAATTTCAGTAGGGATTTTCCCTTTATTTTCTCAGATTTGTGCTTTCCTTTCTTTTCTACTGTCACTCACCTTTAAACATCCACTTTTTATGTTTTGATCAAAGCCAGAAAGATCATTGTTTTTATTTGAAAAGAACTAGTACAACATGAATCTCTCTTCTCTTGTTACGATATGATTGTTGGTGATCTACTGTAATAATTTAGAAAGATGCTTATGAGAACCTATACTCGTGAGCATAAAACTGGCTAAACAGCAATTCCTGGTTATGTGAGAAAAGAACTTTCTTCCACTTAATTTAAGTACAATGTTGAGATGAAACATTAGTATAAAGAGATTTGAAGGTATTGTATCTTAGAGATCAAGTTATTGTGGTATTATGGTAATAATAAAATATTTTCATAGGTCATCAAGCTTATAAAGAAAAGGATTGATTAAGTTAGGGAACCTATACAAAAAATTAAGGCTATTTAAAGTATTAATGACACAGACCCCTGAAAATAACAAGTGCCTTATTAAGAAGTTCTGTTGCTAGGAGACAGTAACCACAGTGTCAGAATAACATGTTTTTATTTCATATAAGAAATGTTCATTAATGTACATAGTTAGATAATGAGCAAGGATAGCTGTGTGATGCAAAGGATTGGGTGAAATGCTTAATTTGTCAGATGGGAAGCCAATAAAAAGTGCAGTTCTTTAAAACCTACCTTAGTGTAGTGTGCCACAAGAACAGACTGGTGACCAAGATCTGTTTGAAGCTTGACTAGAAGTAGGTAGACACCCTGCTCCAAATTACTCAGACGAAGTAATTCCAGTTCATAAATCAAATAAGAATAAATAAAGATAATAAACAGCTTTAAATAATGGTGGGATAGTTCACGACTGGAATGCTGTCGTGGATGGCTACATACTTTTTAGGAAAGACAGGCCAGCAAGGTGAGGTGGTGGAGTTGCTCTTTATGTGAGAGAGCAACTGGAACGTATCAAGCTCTGCCTAGAGGTGGATGAAGAAGTAGTCAAGAGCTTATGGGTAAGGATTAAGGGGCAGGCTAATACGGGTGACACTGTTGTGGGTGTTTACTACAGGCCATCCGATCAGGAAGACGAAGTCAATGAGGCCTTCTACAGAAAGCTGGAAGTAGCCTCATGATCACAGACCCTGCTTCTCATGGGGGACTTCAACCACCCTGATATTTGCTGGAAAGGCAACACAGCTAGGCACACAGTCCAGGAGGTTCCTGCAGAGCACTGATGATAACATTTGACACAGGTGGTGGAGGAGCCCATGAGGAGAGGGGTGCTGCTGGACCTTGTACTAACAAATAAAGAAGGACTCATTGAGGATGTGAAGGCTGGGGGCAGCCTTAGCAGCAGTGACCATTAGATGGTGGAGTTCAGGATCCTGTGTGGAAGAGGTAGGGCAATAAGTAGGATTACAACCCTAGACTTCAGGAGAGTTAACTTTGGCATCTTCAAAGACCTACTTGGAAGAGTGCTATGGGTTAGGGCTCTAGGAGGTAGGGGGGTCCAAGAGAGCTGGTCAATATTCAAGCACCACTTCCTCTAAGCTCAAGATCGGTGCATCCCTATGAGTAAGAAATCAAGCAACGAAGGCAGCAGACCTGCATGGATGAGCAAGGAGCTTCTAGAAAAACTCAAAGGGAAGAAAGAAGTTTACAGAATGTCGAAAAAAGGACTGGCCACTTGGGAGGAATATAGGAATCTTGTCACAGTATGTAGGGATGCAACAAGGAAGGCTAAGGCCCACTTGGAATGAAATATGGCAAGGGAGGTCAAGGACAAGAAGAAAGGCTTTTTCAAGTACATTGAGAGAGCAAAAGGAAGACTAGGGAAAATGTGGGACTGCTGTTGAATGACGTGGGTGCCCTGGTGACAGAGGATACAGAGAAGACAGAGTTACTGAATGCCTTCTTTGCTTCAGTCTTTACTGTTAAGGCTGGCCCTCAGGAATCCCAGACCCTCGAGGTAAGAGAAAAAGTCTGGAGAAAGGAAGACTTTCCCTTGGTCGAGGAGGATCCAATTAGAGATCATTTAGGCAAACTCGACACCCACAAATCCATGGGCCCTGATGGGATGCACCCACAAGTGCTGAGGAAGCTGGCCGATGTTATTGCTAAGCCACTCTCCATCATCTCTGAAAGGTCATGGAAAACAGGAGAGGTGCCTGAGGACTGGAGGAAAGCAGATGTCACTCCAGTCTTCAAAAAGGGCAAGAAAGAGGACCTGTGAAACTACAGGCCAAGTCAGCCTCTCCTTCATCCCTGGAAAGGCGATGGAACAGCTCATTCTGAGGGTCATTAATAAGCATATGGAGGAAAAGCAGGTTATCGAGAGTGGTCAACATGGGTTCACCAAGGGGAAATCATGCTTGACCAATCTGATAGCCTTCTATGATGGCATGACTGGCCGGGTAGATGAGGGGACAGCAGTGGGTGTTGTCTGCCTTGACTTCGGTGAGGCTTTTGACACTGTCTCCCATAACATCCTCATAAGCAAGCTTAGGAAGTGTGGGTTTCATGAGGGGTCAGTGAAGTGGGTTAAGAACTGGCTGAATGGCAGGACTCGGAGGGTTGTGATAAGCAGCACAGAGTCTAGTTGGAGGCCTGTAGCTAGTGGTGTGCCCCAGGGGTCAGTACTGGGTCCAGTCTTGTTCAACATATTCATCAATGACCTGGATGAGGGCACAGAGTGTACCCTCAGCAAGTTTGCTGATGAAACAAAACTGGGAGGAGTGGCCGACACACCAGAAGGCTGCGCTGCCATTCAGCAAGACCCGGACAGGCTGGAGAGCTGGGCAGAGAGGAACCAAATGAAATTCAACAATCGCAAGTGTAGGGTCCTGCACGTAGGGAGGAATAACCCCATGCACCAGTCCAGGCTAGGGGGTAGACCTGCTGGGAAGCAGCACTGCTGAGAAGGACCTGGGAGTGCTGGTGGACAACAAGTTAAGCATGAACCAGCAATGTGCCCTTGTGGCCAAGAAGGCCAATGGTGTCCTGGGCTGCCCTAAGAAGAGTATGGCCAGCATGTTGAGGGAGGTTATCCTTTCCGTCTACTCTGCCCTGGTGAAGGCCACATCTGGAATATCATGTCCAGTTCTGGGCTCCCCAGCCCAAGAAAGACAGGGAACTACTGGAAAGAGTCCAGCGGAGGGCTACAAAGATGATGAGGGGACTGCAGCATCTCTCATATGGGGAAAGGCTGAGAGAGCTGGGTCTGTTTAGTCTGGAGAAGAGAAAACTGAGAGGGGATCTTATTAATGCTTGTAAATATCTAAAGAGCAGATAACAAGAGGATGAGGCCAGACTCTTCTCAATGGTGCCCAGTGACAGGACAAGGGGCAACAGGCACAAAGTGGAACCCAGGAAGCTTCATCTGCATATGAGGAAAAACTTCTTTACTGTGAGGGTGACCGAGCACTGGGACAGGCTGCCCAGAGAGGCTGTGGAGTCTCCTTCTCTGGAGATATTCAAAACCCGCCTGGATGTGATCCTGCGCAACCTGCTCTAGGTGATCCTGCTTGAGCAGGGGAGATGGACTAGATGATCCCCAGAGGTCCCTTGTAATCCCTACCAGTCTGTGAATTAAATGTTTATGGAGCTGTTTAATCTTTCTGGTACAGAATCAAGTTCAGCGTGGGATAGAATGGCGTGGTTCATAATGCCATATAATAAACTAACCTGTCTAAAAGCAAAGTTTCTAAAAGCATCAGGACTTTGGAGAGACAAGGAGGAGGATCTGTGTCACAAGCATGAATGCAGTACTGTATTCTAGGAGGTGCAAGGGAAGTTACCACAGCTAAAAAATATCAAAATAGCAGATTCTTTGTAGAAACAATTTCATAACTAATATCTACTAGCTGCCTTAACTAGGGAAATTCTGAAATAAGTATCTAAATATATGGATTGAAAGAATTTGATCTGGAAATCATCGTCCACATCACTAGTGTGGTGTTATAAAAGTGTGGCATGGGGCTGTCTTCTTGAACTCCAACAAGGCACATCATAAAGCTCACACCACGCTTTGGTTGTGTATGTATTGTCCATGGTGGTCCAGCTTTCCCAGTTTTGCTAGCTTTAGGGACTTTTAGAAGCCACGCTGACTGCTCTCAGCTAGACTGCAGGCAGATACAGAAGACATGGCCCTCTGACTCCACTGCCCTAGCTCCCCTTGGTATCAGTGCTTTAGGCTGGTAAGTATATAGGCTTTGGAATATAGGTTCTATGTGAAGGAGGAGATATTTCTTAATAGCAGCATCCTGTCATTCTCCCAACCAACTTTTCTACATCTTTTTCAAATGGAAGCAGCCTGCAAGCTAGATGTAGCCCCTAGGGTGCCAGTTCAGGCACACTGAACTGCTATTTAATTGTTCTTTCTTTGTTTCTTTCAAACTTTACTTTGATTAAAATGAAACATTTAAAAACGTGAATATGCATTTTAAGAAATATGGCCTTGCTAAGTTATTACTTTAATATTTGACTAGTGCTGATTTCATATTGTATCAAAACTTACCAGGACATCTGTGAGAAGTCGCGCTTGATTGTGATCAGTGGCTGACACAATGGCTTCTTCCCTTACAAATAAGGGAATGTGGGTGAACAGCATAAATATGCTTTCAGATATTTACTTGAATGCAATGTTCGTGCATCCTCCCTGCCTCCACCTACTTTGGACACTCTTCTGGAAAGTGCTTTTGTGAAAGGTGTTACTGGCAGAAACAGCAAATATTAAATACATATAAGGAAGTATTTGTAGAAATCAGTTTTTTATCTCTTTCAAATATAAAATTATTCTATTATGTTTAACCATTCAGGCAACAGAAAAAAAAAAAAATTGATATTTGCAGCCAATGAAAAGTAATAAAAGTGCACATTTTTAATGTAAACAATTTTTTTCAACTTGCTTAGGATCAGACTATTTGGGCCCAGGTCTGATTTACAGAAATTGCTCAATAAATAATGAATGCATTTGTGATTTATATGAAAACATAAAAATTGTAAGCTGCTCCTGGTTAATTCACAGAGAGAGGAAAACAACAAAATAGAAAGCTTAATTAATTTGAATAATTTATTTCTCTATAAAGTCAGTCATTCAACTTGTAATACATTTCCATCCCACTCCCCAGAGGCTATATGCCTCACACGTTTTGCACATGATCACAACTCTAGAAAATAGACCGGGGACAAATTCTAGTTTGACTGAATTCCCACCTGAGGACTCTACTGAGCACATCCTGCACGTTCTTTCTGGACAATGCTAGCAGCAAAACCAGGAACTTGCTCATTGTTCGGTGAAGCTTTGGGAAATTTTGTTATGATTTCAGTGTGTTTCAGATGATGCCTCAGAATGGATTCTTCCCGCAAGATTTTTTTCTTTTTTTTTTTTAAAGAAATCCAGCTTTTGCCCTATGCTCAATTAATCTCTAGAGCTGTTTATAGGCCTAGCAGTAGCAGATAACTGTAACAGATAAGAAAAATGCCTTTTATTTTTGTAGGTATTCTTAGAGAAGTTCTTGTCCACCTAGAATCCAATCACAGATTTCCCAATCCTTCATAAAATTCAGATATGTATATAATTCATACTGAAACAAGGAAATAATTGCAAGTTGTAAATTCAGATGTTTTCTTACATAGGTCTGAAATGATGCCATGATGCTGTTGCCTTGGCCTGTTCCCATTAAGAGTTCTCTCACGTACAGTTATCTATGTCTTTTCAATCCACTTTGCAAAGAATACATAGCGGTTTCCTGAGCAGAGCAGGAAAATACAGGCAGCAGTTTCCTATCCGAGTCTGCTTTGCTGCCAGTCCTGTGCTCATATGCTTTCTTCTTTTCTTTTCAAATGCTCCCTTGTTTTCTCCATGTTTTCTTCTGTGCTCAAATTTCTGTAATGCACAGAACATCTCAGGCTCCCCATTTGCAGTCTGTTTTCACGGTCACATAGCATAGCTTCTGCTCAGACCTTGCCATGCCTGTTTGTACCTGAAGCCATCAGTTCAGGTTCATGTTCCTCTGCAGATTCTTGCAAAACAAAATGAGATTTATTCTTTCCATTGTTTCAGCTATCACTAAATCTGAGGGAGTGTAGTTGCCATGTTTCGTTGGTACTCTTGCTGACCGAATTCAGGGTGGTTAAGGATGTTTCAGAAATGTCCACACATCATTAGCTATTCCAGGACAAGAATGGCACGAGGAGATCTGTGTTCTCTAACACGTATATAGAGCTTTAATTCATGATTAAGACTATATTGTACTGACAGAGCAGTTATACTTGGCAAATAATTTGTCAGGTTTGGGAAATAAATCCTTTGATGAATGAAACAGTATATTTTTATTTCACTAGGTTTTTTAAAAAATCTGTATGTTGGCTGTGCTTTTCACAAAAAAACTAGGTACGTAATGCAGGAACCAAGAATGGACGAATTAGAAGATCGGAAGACATTATATCTAAGTGGAATAGATAAGCAATGAAAACATATTTTCAAAAGAAACAACTAACTGAAAAAGTAGATGTATAGGTGCTGCTGTTTTTTTGGAGATGTTTTCTTTATTATAAATTAAGAATTTTTATTGAATTTTTTTATTTACTCTTGCTGGAACTAGACATATGGTTATGAAAAATAAAAAATAATGACCTAAATGTGTTGTCTTATGTTTCTTTATTCTGCTGAGGTCAAGTTTATTTTGCAGTGTGGTGCCTGTTTTTTCACAGTGCCACTGCCAAATGACATTAAAATTACAAATACAGAACTAGATTAAAAGAACATGATTAAGATTGCAAAGTCTGGGGAAAAAAAAATCATAATTAAGGTTGCCTGTGCAGTTTTAACTCAGTTTCTGTGCATACATCCATCCTGATAAGAGTATTTAATTACATAGTCATGGACATTTTTTTTTTTCACAGGGCACTTTCCCAATCAGTGAGCACCACCAGTCCTGTATGTGTGTAAAGTACCTATCCAAAAATCTTTTTCTCCCTGTTACATATTCCTAGGCCTCACTCAGTGGTGGCTAGCCAAATCTTGTTATGGAGACAATTATTAATTCTGTTACATCTCTTCAGTGGTATTTATCATTATTGTATGTTATGTGTCCTTCAAATAAGAATTCATGTATTTTCATGCGAGAAGTTGGTACTGTCATCTTTCTATAAGGGGGAATAGAGATAAATTGTTATCATTGAAGTCTGCTAATTTTGACCATCCAATTTGAAGTATCTACAAGCTGGTATTTGAGTCAACCACAATACTACTAAAGCCCACTGACTTCTGTGCAGCTCTTCCTTTGGACAGCTTCTCTTTGTCATCTGGGGTCAGCAATGAGGACACAGAGAGACAAGGTCTCTGCTCTCTGACCGGGACTTGAGATGTCCCATACTGGCCCGGAACTGTGATTACTGGGGAAACCTAAATCCAAAATGGATTTTTATATTCTGAGCCTTGAATTCTCTCCTGAAAATCTAGGTAGTGTACACACTTTCTGAAGGTGACAGATGCCGTCTTTCTATTGGGGGGGAATAGATACATCTCCTTTTCTATCCAGTATGCTAGACTGAGACATGGGCTCCTATTTTTCTTTCTCCCGGGGGTTTGCAATCCTATCTGATATCTCAGGGATTATCTCTATCCTATCAGCAGATTATGTTGGAGATGATAGAACATCTTACTGTCTCCTATTAAAATTGTTATATTTTCCTGGATAAGTATTATTATTTGGGTTTTTTTTTTAAAACTGGATTAGAGGGTGGAAGAGAACAGGGAATATGGTTCTTTCAGTTAAAGATCAGAACATTCATATGCTGAGAGTAGTATTTCACTGTATCATAGCTCATATAGGGCCAAAGGTCCTCAACAGGAACGAAATATCTGACAATACTCTTGACTGAACCACTCCCATGCCCTGTCTTCCCCAACCCCACAGAAGAATCCAACTTCAAGCCCAAATACCCAAGTATGGACAGATAAAAGCATCATGAAGCAGAAATAAGACAATGACATTTCAGATGGTTTTACGAAAGCCACAAACACCTGAAAATATAATTTTATGATGGAACTTTTTGGTGCTAGTTTGGTTGTCTCCTGTTCTAAGTTATCCTTATTTAAAATGCTACCATCTAACTGAGAAGTGAAAGGAAAGTTTCTGAATGTTTCTTTTCCTTATTGAAGCTATTTAAATTATTTCATTTTAAGAACCATGAAATTTTTAGTATTACTTTGTGTACATTGAGTTGGATCCCACTCATTCTGCCCTCCTTAAATAACAGGAATCTTAGCATAAGTTCACAATAGCTGTGAACAAATTTGCAAATAAGGAAATTATTTTATTTAAAATGTAATTTTGGAATAATAGGAGTTTGATTCTAATTTTGAAGGGGTTTTTTTGTATTTTGAAAAATTAAGAAATTAAATTGACTACAAAAACTGTAAGAGCAGATAACGTTAGAAAGGACTTAACCAGAAGGAATCAAAAAAGAAAACATAATTCACCAATTATAGTTTTCGTGGAACTTCCATTGACCTTATTGATGGGAGCCTTTTGAAGTTTCATCGGGACAAATGCGAAGCCCTGTACCTGGAAAGGAAGAACCTCTTGTAATAGCACAGGCTGGGGAACAGTTCTGGTGAAGAAATCTGATGGTCTTGGTGATCCGCAAGCTGAAACAAGCTTGAATGAAAGCATAATTGCAGGATTGATTCCCGTGGTATTGCTGTACCGGTGAATGTTTAGCACACTTGTATTTCTGGCCACATTTAGGACTTAAGAGTTCTGTAGTGAGAGGAACATGCAAAGAAAGCCCTAGCTGATGACCATTTTTTTGCAGACGTGGCCTACAAGCTTTGAGTAAAGCCTTCTGCTTCTGCAGTTTTGGTGATTGTGAACTTTAGCCTGGACTAACAGGCAGTTCCACGAACTGAATTGTCAAAAGAACAGATTCCCATGGGATAACCAATAAATTTGATCATGTCTCTCCATTATCACATCTGTGAGCCTGTTAAAGAAAAAAAACACAAAAACCACAACAAACCACAAAATCACCCCCTCCCCAAAAAAACCCCAAACCCAAACCATACCAGTTTTCAGACTGCAGAACTCCGAAAATGTCTGAATCAGAAGAATATCAGTAAAAATATTTCAAAGTGATAGTTCAGTTCTAGGGTTTTCTGTAATTTAATCCAGTATCTAGCTGTCATGTCCTGATGAAATAGTATCTGAGTAATTTCTCTAGCCTCATTTATATGCTTTATTCTTCAAAAGGATAGTTCAGAAGACATGACCACTGAAAAAAGCCAGGTTTACTCTATGAGGTTTACTGGCCTGGGCATAATGTGGTGCAGGCAATTAGCCTGACAGTGTATGTACTCAGGCTGGTTTGTAGCCAGCCAGGTAGGTGCATGTACAAGGGTTGCTCCTACCAGTCTGTACCTATCTGCAGAGCTGTGCCTGCAATTACCATATCTGACAGAATAAGCTGTGATTATAATATATGTGACACAGGAGGTCTTGAAATAAGCCTTCTTCTAGTGATTGGCAGGAGACACTGAGTGGCTTTAGCATAGAGTACTGAAGTGTATTTCTGAACTGGTTTCACCTTTACTTCAGAGAAACCAGAAGGGTAATAATTTCATAATTTTGTAAAAGTGTTATCAAGATCAGAGAAGAATGTCATTCATTTGAATTTGGAAGAGAATCCAAGTGACTGCTTTGCATCAGTAAACTTCAGAATGCTCTAGTAATTCATCATGCTCGACAGGAAGAAAACCAAATTGAAGGAAGTGGGTGTATAGTGCTCTTAGCACACTTTTGGATTTAGCTGAACTTTACTCTTCAGTTCACTGGCTTGCGTGACATTAAGAAGACAAGAAAGGTCAGTCAAATGGCAACATCAAAAAGGTTCTTAAATTTCAAGGATGGCTCTTGACTTTGGCCAGGCTGGTGAATCCTTAGCTAGTTATCATGGTATACCAGTAGACAAGCACTCTAGATGTAAAACTATATTCTTGTGATTTTCAAATAATGTGCAACGGTGTAACAACATTCCCAAGTTCCCACCACAATCAAACAGAAAATAGATTTTGCAGATGTGTTACTTTACACTTTTAACAGATTCTAAAAGATGGAGTCTTTGATTTATGTATAGATGTTTATGGTAATATTTGAGATTTGACCACTACCTTGATGCTATTGTAAGTGGGAGTATAATTAATATTTCTTCCTGGCACTAGGGCCAGCAGGTCAGTAGTTGCTCAGGAAAGGAAAAATGTTATATCTATGCCAAGTAGGAGCTCTACTTTTTGAAGTTCTGCTTGTACCAGGTGGGGTTTCAGTTTGGTAGATAAGGGAGCTGTAATCAAAACCTTGAAAGTGCAGAAATGAAGAACTGTTTGAATTACATTTGACCTACTTTTTTTTTTTTTTTTTTTAATTTCAGTGTACTTCCTGCATAGACTTGTAGCCAGTTTGGCATGCATTTATTCACTATACCCAATCCTTCTTCACATGAACAGTGTTGAAAATTGTAGTAAGGCTGGCAAGCTTCCAGAGTTAGCAAACCGTTGTAGAAGCACCTTCACTCTTTGAAGAGCGAACAGTAAAGAATAAATGAGTCTTTCTCAAATGTCCACAGATGGAAATTAGCCCTGATCATTTATGGATGAATGTTAGCAGAATAGTGGCATAAATTAAAAATACCAATAAAATACTATTCAAGTGATTTAATCGAAAGCATCAAGGCCAGCTAGTTCAAGAAAGAAAATGAAAAGGAATAATTCCAGAGATGACTGCTGATTTAACCTGTTGCAATTAATAGACTTCAGTGCCCTTGATATGCCGCTAGTTGATGAATGCAATGGTAATGACTACTGAATCCATCAAAAATAAACATATTCATTGTGGCTGACTTTTGAATTTAGAACAACCAGAACAGAAAGTTAAACCATTGGGCTAATTTGAGACACCTCATCACTGCAGTAGATGATAGTATCACCTACAGAGGTGATGAAACCTATCACTTAACAGAGAGTTTTCCCTAAGTTCCTAAGAGATATTTATGCATCAGTTCCTTTTCCAGGCTAAACACATTTTGCAACTGTGGGTGTGCGTGACCACTGAGATAAACTTTTCTGTGCATCAATACAGATTGATTGTTTCTAGATAGTGCACCGTGAACATTGCATTTGGTTCCCCAAGATAAAAAGCCAAGTTACTCCTTGGAACTACTTTTTGGATTCTGTTAAACAGCAGTTTCCTCTGCATTATAGCAATTCAAACAGCTGAATGGCCAGATCCTGACAAGACTGGCTAGTGCCTTTTAAAAAATTTGTGTGAACGCTAGGCTTAATTTTTGTTATGCAGGAGACTGGTAGGTTTCAATGCCTGTAGAATACCTGTGAATAGATGCCACTGTGGATGCAAACCACATCTTAATGCTGATAGTCCAGAACTCCAGATATTGAATCAATAGCAGTTTTACTGTTGATATCAACTGCAGTATAACTACATAGTGATAATAACAGGATTAAAATAACTGTTCTGATGAAAATTATAAAAATCTGAAAGCTAGATATGGAATAGAATATTTCAGTTGGAAGGGACCTCCAACAATCATCTAGTTCAACTGCCTGACAGCTTCAGGGCTGACCAAAAGTTAAAGCATGTTATTAGGGGCATTGTCCAAATGCCTCTTAAACCCTGACAGGCTTGGGGCATTGACCACCTCTCTGGGGTTGATATGCAATACAGAATCCATAAGATCTTTTATAGCTAACTGCACCTCAATCACATGGTTCCATTTTCTAAGGAAAGGCTCTGTAAAACATAACTTTAAATACTTTGTTGTAGTCAGTATTTATAACATAGTTGCTGGTTTTTATTTTCTGTGAAACATACTTATGTAGTTATATTTTTTGGGGGGGAAAGCCCCCCTTTTTGTCTATGTCATTGAAACCATCTTAATTTTAAGTTATAATGGGCAAATTCCCAACTTTCTAGTATTCTCTGTTAGAAGCCACTCCCAAGCCTGTCATCATGATGGTAAGGAACAGAGTCTTTGGAGAGGCAGCATCTCATTTGCAGTGAATTCCTGGATGGTTTTTCTTAAATTGGCTCTTACCCAGGAGTAGCTTAAATGTGGTTATTCATTTAAATAGTTTACTACTGGGAAAAAAAGCTCTATAAAGTACAAGATCTCATTTGCAAAGGGGGTCCTGGGGACTAAAAGTGGATATACACGTGCCATGTGTTGCAGTCTCCATCTTCTGCTTTTCCTGCTGTTAGGAAATAATTTGAAAGTTACCTAAAATAGGAACAATATATTCAATGGCTGAACAAAAGGCTCAGATGTGTCTCCATAGCAGAACCCACAGTGGTAGCCTTCAGCAGTAGTTCCCGTAGTCCACAGTGAAAAAAAAGTGAGTGGTTATTGGGAGGAACAGCACGGCTTCCTCCCAGGAGGGATGTCATAGACCCAAGGGCGGGCTTGACTGTGATGTGTGGGAGCTTCTGGGCATGACTATAGTAGTAAAAGGGACGTGCCTAGAACCATTCTTTAGTCATGAGAGCATCTAGCACATAACAGCTCATGTCCATGATTTAAAAAAAACCCCAACAAACAAACAAAAAGAGCTCTTGTGCTCTGAAACAGAGATGCTGCCTCAAAAATATCTTCGGAAATTATTTCCAGCTGATGTCAAGTCTTGAGTCATGCCTATGCTTAAAGTATATCAAGGATCAATCTGACAACAGCAAGAGTTATTGACTGTCAGTGCAACTTCTCTTTTCAGAGATCCCTTGGAATTGTAGAATGAAAGGTGTTTTCACCTAATTTAGGGGAAAAATAAACTAAATCCTTGGGTCATTCATGCTTATCAAAGAGCCCAAAGCATGGGTGATAAAAGCTTTAGGAAAACAATGTTTTTTTCATACATCTAAACTTTCTTCACATGAAATAGTTTCTTGGGTGACAGTATGTAGAATATCTGTCAGGAAATAGACTTTAAAACTGTCACAAGCACAATGAATTGCCCCTAAAATAATGGCTATCTTACTAATGACACTCCAGCACTGTCCCTTTTTATCTTATGCTTCCCTGAAACATAAGAAAATGTTTTAAACACTATCAGAAAGTCCCACAAAATTGAAAAATGGAACCTGGTACCAGTTGTAATTTTAGGTTTATTGTCCAACAGAATGAAAAAAAAAAAGTCTCAGAAACAATCCCCCCCTACTTTTGAGGGGATTTTTTTTAGATTTTACCCAATGCTTCATTCAAACCCTTGCGCAGTCTGTGTTTGGCTGAACTTTTTTTTGAGAATCTAAAAGATTTCAGAGACACTTCTAAAAGTGTTTACATTAACTACAGAGTGTAGAAAAGAAGAGGGGGAACTTTAAATTTGAATTTGATTCTCTTCTGTGCTGTAGTGTCTATAGACTGGAAACTGGCTTTAACAGTTGATGGTACATGCTTTTTTTTGGCATACTATTAGAGTTAAAATTTAATATCATATAGAAGATCATTTGTGCTATTGTATATAAATGAATCATAGAACCATAGAATCATTTAGGTTGGAAAAGACCTTTAAGATCATCAAGTCCAACCGTTAACCTGGCACTGCCAACTCCAACATTAAACCATGTCTCTAAGCACCACATCTACACATTTTTTAAATACCTCCCAGGGATGGTGACTCAACCACTTCTCTGGGCAGCCTGTTCCAATGCTTGACAACCCTTGTGGTGAATAAATTTTTCCTAATATCCAATCTAAACCTCCCCTGGCACAATGTGAGGCCATTTCCTCTTGTCCTATCGCTTGTTACTTGGAAGAAGAGACCAACACCCACCTGGCTACAACCTCCTTTGAAAGGAAGAAGACAAAACTATTTTTCAGCTAAAATACGTAACTTCAAAAAATGCATATTTCTCCTATATATTTCTCATTTTTTCTGCCATCTATTTTATCATAAACACAGAAACTACCTACAGTCCCCAAAGGAAGGAATTGAATTTAAGAATACAGATACCACTCAATTTTTCAGATTCTCTGAAAAACTGTGATATAGATTTTCTAAATGGAATCACAGTTATTAAATTCAAGACATGATTTTTATTTATTTTTAAGGGGATAACTAGGAGAAGTGAGCTGAAGTTTCATATAGTTCATAAAACTGGTATTTTATCATGTTGATATTTGTATTCTTCCCTGAACAAGAGTTTCTATTAGTGTCTTGTACAATTATGTCTGTTTGATTATTAACAGTTTCATGAAAATATTTTTTTTTAACCCTTTTTCTAATTTGTTGTTCATTCTGTCTGTGAAGGAGATTTTTCTCTAAAAAAAATCAAGGAGCTCAGTTGCCTGAATGTAATTGTATTCTCAGTTTATTTTAAGCAGAGATTTTTAGTTGATCTAAAGTAAAAAATTGTTGAGATTTTGCTGTAAGCCAGGTGAACAAAAGCTGTGCTTTCCCATTTTTTTCCTGACTTTATTACCTAATTGTTATTCTTATTACAAGGTGTCTGCCATTATTTTATTTATTTATTTTGCAGCAGGGTCTTTTCTCTTACATTTGTTCTAACTGGTAGTAAACCCTTAATGCCACAATGACCAATGGAAAACCACCGTGTCTGACACTAGGAGATAAAAGAAGCAGGAGGGATCTGTGAAAAATGCCTGCAAGAAGTGAAGCACAGTGTGGATGGAGATGATTCACGTCTCTGCAGTGATTCTTCAGTAAAAGGTAGCAGAGCAGAACCAAAGACCATTTTCACTTGTCTTGAATTCATTTCACCTGATCTCTAAAGTATTTCCCTGTTACCCACTGGAGCTTTGAAATGGGCTGCATGTCTGAGTACTGCTTTTTTTTTTTTTTTTTTTTAAATTTCAAAAAAAGTGAGAGTGAAAAAGGCAGCTAGCAGAGGGAGAAGCTGCAGGCAAGTAATGCAGAAAAGAAACCCATTCAGCCATCTGTCTGTCCATCCCTGGAAACTTTCACAGATTTTTGTGCAATATCTGATTTAAAATAAAAAGATTTTTTCAAAAGCATTTAATGCTCTTAAGTTCCTGAGTCACTTAAATGCTTTTGAAAATGTTGCTAGACATTGATGCATCTGTATTTAAACTAAGAAATATTTTCTATTTAACAAAGCTGCTGGTAATTTTTTATCTATTCTTATGGCTATTTTAGTTGCTTCCTTGAAAAATGAACATTTTTTTTCTCTTTTCCAAGTATTTTAATGACAATTTGATTTAGTAACTTAGGGCTATCTTATTCCTCTTCAAGTCTATGTAAATCTGCTGGATGCTTTTAATGGAGCAATCAAACCTGTTGCCCTTCATCCTGTAAAGCTATAGGCACATGCTTATGTGAGTTGCTCACAGACTCAAAATAAGTACTTTTAAGCTTGCACGGATAAAATGAGATGGGGCTGGGAGTGACCTCATGGATCACTGTGTTCCCTTCCAGCATGGACAACTGCAACCATCTGACAAGCTGATTTTCCTTGGGTTTAAACCAGTGATAGGGCTTGTCCTGTTAGTATGACTGAAAAGATGTTCTGAATTTTCCTGCCTTCATGGTTGAAAACTTTTCTGGCATTCCAGCTCATGTCTGCAGACACCTGAGATCCAAGTCTGAGTGCTTTCTGATTGACTTCAGCTGAAGCCGGAAAAAAATCAACAAAGATTTTGCCACTAGTGAAGTATTGAACCAGGATTCCTCAAACGTGCAAGTTTAAATTTAATTTCACTGGGAAGTGGCTTACCTTGTTAAATTCTTTGGGGAGCTGCCTGCATTTTTCCTAGCTGCTCAAGTTCCATATGTGTTACCTAGAGTCTTGCAGCTGAGACTTTCAGGACTTCATCACCCACACCCTCTCTGTTCCTTATGGGAACCATTTGCTGCTGCTCACTTTTGTGACTGAATTTTGGATCTTTCTAAAAAAAAAAAAAAATTACTTTTTCTAAAACTTCTGGCCATGTAGAAGTAATGCCATTGTTACTTGTGCACTACCACACTATGTAACCTTTATTATATGATTTAGGCTAATTGCACTGTTGAAAGTTTAAAAGGGAGCTGCTAAGGCTGGTGGATCTAAATCTTTGCTAAAGAAGCAGTAATTTACTACCCAGAAAGTGATAGACAATTAGGGCTGGCAATTGTAATGCCATAGGAAAGTAAAGAATGGCCCATTTCCTCTTGCACAAACAGGACATAATCTTTTTATGCTAAGTACTCTGCTTTGCAGACACACACAAGAGCCCCCATGCTTGCATCTTCAAAGCAGCAGCCTCGGATACAGTATACATTACGCTCATTGATGCTGTATACTGTAAGGTTTTTACTGTAGAAGTGCTTTTGCCTTGCCAGGGTTAGACAAATATCACATCAACCCTTTTATTTTGCTACCATCACTGATGTTGCAGGCCCTAATAGCTGGAGGTAGGTTTCACTATGTGTCAGGGTAACTGCAGAGAATATAGCACTCAGCCTGCTCTGTCTCAGATCTGCTCAGGGTGCGAGACAAAGGAAAAAGAGAGAGAAAGGGGTGTGTGTGTGTGTGTGTGTGTGTGCACATGTGTAGGCAGTTTTAGCAGAAGGGAATTAGCTGGCTCAGAGCTTTGGTTATCGAATACGGAGAATTTCAGCCCTGGTCTCTCGTCTGAATCAGTCAGATCCACAATATCCAAAAGTGGTTATCAGCTAGTGATTGATTGCCTATGAAGTCATTCAAACCAGACTCCCCCAGCAAGACTCACCTGGAGTTTGTACACCCTTTCTAGGTGCACCAGAGATCAATGCCTCCAGCCATCCCCCAGCTCCTTGTAACCATCCCTTTGCTGAAGTGAGGGCTACTTCTCCCACAAGCCGGCTGCCCAACTCCTGGTGTAATTGCTTCCAAACCCATCTCAGTCAAGATGAGCCAAATAACCTTAACAAGTTGAAATAATTTACCTCAGCTAAGCTGTCTGGTTTTGCCTGGGAAGGCTGGGAGGTGGCTGTACAAGCTGGAAGTGCTGGTGAGCTGCAGCAGCGGGACAGGCAGATGGGGCTGGGATGAGTAACCTCTACGGCCAGCATGGCTGTGACTGGAAGGGGATCTACAAATACTCAGCTGCTTTGTTCACTCTTGTGACAGCTCCAAACCTGTTCCCAGAGACTAAATTGGAGTAAGAAATCATCCACTTGGCCTTACTCGTCGTACTTTGATTTTTCTGTTATGTGTACCAGTCAGTTAATGATTGTGGCTTAACCTATTAAGACTAAACCTTGGTCCCATTACAAGAACAATCAAATAATCATTGCTTTCTGTGCAATCAGAGGTTAGTTCTTAATTGCAAGAGAGTTTGTAATTCTTTGATCTACAACAATGCCAAAGTGCTCAGTGCAGGGAACATAAACACTTGTCCTGGATCAGCCTGATAAACAACTACTCCTGGAGCTGTTCGTTACACCTGATCAAGAGTGGGATGGAGCATAGGAACTCCTGGTTGCTGCCAGTCCTGCAGCCAGGATGCCTGACCTAGGTGTAAAAGGGCTGCAATTCCAGTCATTTTGACAAGCACTGAATTCACCATTAAATATTTAAAAGGAGAGAGAGATAGAACTAGAGATTTTCTCTTGGCACAAGCAACATTTTTCAGATTGTAGTTTTGCACTGCTGTTGTATGATAAATCATTTACTGTAGTAATGGGATGAACTTAAATTTCTGTGTGAGGGAGCAACCGCTAACTGAGGGACAAGTATGAGGTGTGGCCCTGAGGTTTTCATTTCTGGAGCCACTTTTTCAGCATGAACTGTGGATAATAACCATGCAATGGAAGTTGTCACCTTTTGGTCTCTGCGCCTCTAACCCTCAAATAATGGCCAAAAATGTGAAGTCTTTAAAATTAAAAGTTTTACATCTGTCAAGCTGTAAATACACAGAAGAGCAGGGCTGTTATTCAGTCATGTTAAAAAGAAGTTGAAAAGCCTCTGAACTGGAGGATGGTCGCCATTATATAAGAATACATTTTTAAAGAGCGTGCTCTTATTTTAATAAAATCCTCAGTTTAACCATCATTTTTTCCTCTTATTATTTGACCTCAGTGCCATGGAAGGTTATGGAACAGTTCACCTTGGGTGCTCTCACCAGGCATGTGCAAGACAATCAGGGGATCATGTCCAACCAGCATGGGTTCAAGAAAGGCAGGTCCTGCCTGACCAACCTGATCTCCTTCTATGACCATGTGACCCACCTAGTGGATGAAGGAAAGGCTGTGGATGTTATCTACCTGGACTTCAGTAAAGCCTTTGACACGGTCTCCCACAGCATTCTCCTAGAAAACCTGGTGGCTCATGGCTTAGATGGGTGCACTCTTCACTGGGTAAAAAACTGGCTGGAAGGCTGAATCCAGAGAGTAGTGGTGAACGGAGTTAAATCCAGTTGGCGGCCGGTCACAAATGGTGTTCCCCAGGGCTCAGTACTGGGGCCGGTCTTGTTTAATATCTTTATCAATAATCTGGATGAGGGGATCGAGTGTGCCCTCAGTAAATTTGTGGATGACACTAAATTGGGAGGGAGTGTCGATCTGCTTGAGGATAGGAAGGGTCTACAGAGGGATCTGGACAGGCTGGATTGATGGGTCGAGGCCAACTGTATGAGGTTTAACAAGGCCAAGTGCTGGGTCCTGCACTTGGGTCACAACAACCCCAGGCAACGCTACAGGCTTGGGGATGAGTTGCTGGAAAGCTGCCTGGCAGAAAAGGACCTGGGGGTGTTGGTCAACAGCCGGATGAATATGAGCCAGCAGTGTGCCCAGGTGGCCAAGAATGCCAACAGCATCCTGGCTTGTATCAGAAACAGTGTGGCCAGCAGGACTAGGGAAGTGATTGTCCCCCTGTACTTGGCTCTGGTGAGGCCACGCCTTGAGTGCTGTGTTCAGTTTTGGGCCCCTCACTACAAGAAGGACATTGAGGTGCTGGAGCGTGTCCAAGAGAAGGGCAATGAAGTTGGTGAAGGGTCTAGAGCACAAGTCTTATGAGGAGCGTCTGAGGGAACTGGGGTTGTTTAGCCTGGAGAAGAGGAGGCTGAGGGGAGACATTATCACTCTCTACAACTACCTGAAAGGAGGCTGTAGGCAGGTGGGTGTTGGTCTCTTCTCCCAAGTAACAAGTGATAGGACAACAGGAAACAGCCTCAAATTTCTCTAGGGGACGTTTAGATTGGATATTAGGAGTCACCATCCCTGGAGGTGTTCTAAAAGCATGTGGACGTGGCACTTTGGGACATGGTCTAGTAGACATGTTGGTGTTGGGTTGACGGTTGGACTTGATGATCCTAGATGTCTTTTCCAACCTTAAAGATTCTATGATTCTATGATTCTAAGAGCAGCATATGTTAACTCCACTATCTCTCCCCTAGTCTGCTCACCTGTCGACAAGCTAGTTACCTCTAATGATCTGTTTAGTCACCTAGTTCCCATTATTTCAAGGTTTAATTTCTTTCCCTGACACCAACTGGTAATGTGAGTATGAAATGTTTCCTACTGGGCACCTCTTCTCTTCTGATTGATAGTGTTGGGCTGCAGCTGGCCCAGGTTGAGAGATGCAAGAGTGAGGGTAGCTGCCCAGGGTTGCACCGAGGTGTTGTCTGCACTTCTGGAAGGCGCATCAAACCCAGAATGGTGCCGGTTAAGCTAATGAGTCCTACAGACAGTGATGTACCTTTGCTGCATCAGATAGGCCATACAGGTCTGAAAAAGTGAATGATGGTATCCCTGCACAGCATTTTATTGGGCAGTCAGAGCAATTTACACACAACATGGAGTGATGAGCTAGCTGATGTTTGTTTTAATTGAAACTGTTCTCTGAAAGCATTACTTGGTACAGGTTCAGCAACCCCACCCTACCTGGTCCAACTAATTTACATTTGAAGTTTTGCATAAAGTCATGGCCAAACATGGCTATTCTGGCAGCGGCAGGGCTGGGTTAAGCAGTTCCTATCCAGCCTACCCTTTCCTGCCCATTTCTTCTCCTGGTACCAAAGCGTAAGTGTCACGGTTCTGCAGGCTTTACTGTTTGTCTGAGAGGTTTCTAAGCAGGGTGAGAGATGTTCCTATTTAAAAACCCTTAAGCTAGGACTGTGGAGAGAAGTCGGGAAAGGAGCAAAATCTGAGTTATAGCAGAGCTGATTATTCTGTCACGATGAGCATTTGCCAAAATTTGGAGATGTTGCTGTGTCAGTGTACTTTCTGAAGAAATGTTGTAGGACAATACCATCTGTCCAGGACCTGTAAAGTTCTTCATTGATTTACTAAAGTCAGAATTATTAAGGTTTTCTTTTCAAGTATTTATATTTATTTAAAGATGTATCTGCTTGTGAGTGTTCGCAATACTCTGTGCTTATTTATTTATTTATTTATTTATTTATTTATTTACTTATTTATTTCTGTTGACTCTGACTAGATAAAAGCATGGACCAACACTTACCAGGGCTGATATATAACATGGTGTTATTTTAGCACAAATGATTACTGTTCAGCACCTGCATAAGATCAGCCATGACAGCTGATGGTTTAAAATTTATGATGCATCATGTTGCCAATATGATTTCAGCTCCAAAAACATACAAACTCTACTTTAGTCTCCTTGTCTTTGCACATATATTTTTAAGTAAAGAGAGAACAACTCTGGGCTCTTCTGACAATTTTATATCTTATTGCATCATATACTGTGGATTATATACAGCAGAGACAGCTGAAAAGTACAGTTTCCCTGCAGACTCGGCCCTGACAGATTTGCAGTCTGCTGAATCCTGCAGAGAATTGAGGATATGCATTACAATGTGTTGTCTCCTGCAGGATGCCATGAACTTTCAAGTTGTTTTCACTGTGTAATTGCTACAGTTTTTAAAGTCAGGTAATAGCAGTGGAAGACTAAGAGATAGATGCAAAAAATACAATTTATGAGCAGTGTTTTCACATTTAGAGTAATACACATAGTAAATCAGATCATTGTCTAGTTTGCTAATACATAGCACATTGTACTGCAATGTAAAACTAGAGCAGAGCACTTACCACATCTGGAGTGCGATTACTTAATTGAATGCATATCATGTGCCCAAAAAAACGCAGCCGTAATATATATAAGAACAAAAGCGGAATAGGATGACGTTATGGAGAAAAGCACAATGCTTTTTGCTTTGACATCAGATGATGAAGTGCCCACAATCTATATATTTCAACTCTTGTCATTCACTTATTTCATGCCAGCAATGGTATTTATTAATTTATCTTCAGCATTAAAAAGATTAATATTATAACTTACAAATAATATAGCCTGGTGCAGAATTGTATATTCAAAATCAGTGGTGGGTTTATCACAACACTGCATTAAAGAAATCATGGCTTTGAGGTTTAAAAACAAATTAGTAATGAAGTAAAGAAATTGTTAGTGTACTGGTGTCAGATTTGTCAGGAGGTAGCAGAGCATTTTTGTAAATTGAACCCCTCCTCCACTAAGATTAGTAAGTTAACTGTTAGTAATTTGGTATGTACTACTTAATGAGCAAGGATTTAATCAAATACGAGACTTGCCACAGACATGAACAGGAGAGGCACTTGAGGACCGAAGGAAAGCCAATTTCACTCCAGTCTTCAAAAAGCATAAAAAGGAGAACCTGGGAAAATACAGACCAGTCAGCCTCACCTCCATCCCTGGAAAGGTGATGGAACAGCTCATTCTGAGGGTCATTAATAAGCATATGGAGGAAAAGCAGGTTATCGAGAGTGGTCAACATGGGTTCACCAAGGGGAAATCATGCTTGACCAATCTGATAGCCTTCTATGATGGCATGACTGGCTGGGTAGATGAGGGGACAGCAGTGGGTGTTGTCTGCCTTGACTTCGGTGAGGCTTTTGACACTGTCTCTCATAACATCCTCACAGGCAAACTTAGGAAGCGTGGGTTTCATGAGGTGGGTTGAGAACTGGCTGAATGGCAGGGCTCAGAGGGTTGTGATAAGTGGCGCAGAGTCTAGTTGGAGGCCTGTAGCTAGTGGTGTGCCCCAGGGGTCAGTACTGGGTCCAGTCTTGTTCAACATATTCATCAATGACCTGGATGAGGGGACAGAGTGTACCCTCAGCAAGTTTGCTGATGAAACAAAACTGGGAGGAGTGGCCGACACACCAGAAGGCTGCGCTGCCATTCAGCAAGACCCGGACAGGCTGGAGAGTTGTGCAGAGAGGAACCAAATGAAATTCAACAATCGCAAGTGTAGGGTCCTGCACGTAGGGAGGAATAACCCCATGCACCAGTCCAGGCTAGGGGCTTGACCGGCTGGGAAGCAGCACTGCTGAGAAGGACCTGGGAGTGCTGGTGGACAACAAGTTAAGCATGAACCAGCAATGTGCCCTTGTGGCCAAGAAGGCCAATGGTGTCCTGGGCTGCCCTAAGAAGAGTATGGCCAGCATGTTGAGGGAGGTTATCCTTTCCGTCTACTCTGCCCTGGTGAAGGCCACATCTGGAATATCATGTCCAGTTCTGGGCTCCCCAGCCCAAGAAAGACAGGGAACTACTGGAAAGAGTCCAGCGGAGGGCTACAACGATGATGAGGGGACTGCAGCATCTCTCATATGAGGAAAGGCTGAGAGAGCTGGGTCTGTTTAGTCTGGAGAAGAGAAAACTGAGAGGGGATCTTATTAATGCTTGTAAATATCTAAAGAGCAGATAACAAGAGGATGAGGCCAGACTCTTCTCAATGGTGCCCAGTGACAGGACAAGGGGCAACAGGCACAAAGTGGAACCCAGGAAGCTTCATCTGAATATGAGGAAAAACTTCTTTACTGTGAGGGTGACTGAGCACTGGACTCTCCTTCTCTGGAGATATTCAAAACCCGCCTGGATGTGATCCTGCGCAACCTGCTCTAGGTGATCCTGCTTGAGCAGGGGAGATGGACTAGATGATCCCCAGAGGTCCCTTGTAATCCCTACCAGTCTGTGATTCTATGATTCTGTGATTCTGTGATTTATTTCCCTGTTTATATTTATCCTCGGGAAAGCATAAATGATTATGCAAATGGTATCATCTTTGCTTCCTTCATCCACTCTGATTTGTCTATGCTTTTGCATGTTGACACCTACATTTTAGATATCCCTCTAATGCTTTATTTATTGATTTATAGCTGTCTCATCAAGAAAACACTTCCTTAGAGCTTATTTCTTTTCTACAAGCTGTTGGTAAAAAGCAACCTCTTACTGAGGCAGCTTTGGACTTGCTGTGCTTGGGTTTTAAATAACCTCACTTTCATGAGAAGCTGAGCCAAACCGTCCTTGTCATGTGGAGTGACCAAGCCAAGCAAATTTCCCTATGATGTAACGAAACAAGTGCAGTGAAGGGGCAAAAGCAGTAGTGATGACGAGAGCACACTTTCAGAAAACAAATACGACTAAACTGAATGTGAAGAAGCAAGAGCACTTGAGACCCTTCACAGTTGGAGGGCATGATTGCTGTAAGCCACTAGCCTGACTTCCCACCTCCCATCCCTGGCTGTCTTTTCATACCACTCTATGAAATTCAGGCAAGAGCTTTCATTTCTGTACCTCTTTGTAAACTCCCTAACGCAATTTTCAGAAGGGGAAAAAATGATACAGAAGTATTAAGACAGTATAAATAGTAGTGCTTGCATCATTCTTCTTTCTTTAGAAGCAAGCACTGATTTTTCCTTATGCTTATTTTCTAATCTGAAGATTATAAGAGAATAAAAAAAATAATAAAATAGTAAAAAAATAGGGCTTCTGATTTAGGTGGAACTTGCTGCAGAAGCTTCTGGAAAGCAGATGTAAATGTCCATTAACCATATACACAACAGAAAGGACTGGGCCTAAATTATTAATGCGGTGTGATCAGTGGGAGGGAGATAAGTGAAGCACAGACAACAGTTTTTGCTGTAGGATGGTGCCGAGCTTGTCACTGGCCCTGGTGTGAAGAAATACTACACAGAGGGCTTGCAGGCGAGCCTGTGCATGAGGGTCGAGGACGATGTATTTATTGTGAATGTTTATAATTTCTCTGATAATAGATTGTCATGTTCAGTGCAGAGAACAAAGAGCAACTCTCACCTCTCCTTCCCTTGAATATCAAGTCACCTTATCCTGTGATGTACAAGGCAAAGTAATTGCATCTCAAATGTGTGGTGCATTTTTGTTTAGAAGGTTAGTGCAAAATTGATTTATGAAACAATTTTCCCTGTTTATGTCAGAGAGGCCATTTTCTGGTGAATAATTAGATGTGGGTTTCTCCTGTATTGTGACATACACTTCTGTGAAGCTAGGTACAGTTGCTGCTTTTCATTATATAAAACTCAGAGGAAATCCTGTCTAGTCACTCATGAGAAATTTTTTTCCTGTGACATCATTTTAAAGATTGATTCTAGTTGATTTTGGAAGAGTAATTTTTTGAATTGTGTTTACCTGTGCTCACCGTGAGATGCAGTAAACAATGATCTTGTGCTGCTCTGGAGGTTACTTCCCCCTTTTCATCTCAAAATCAATTACTTGTTAATCTGGGATCAACGCATATGAGAATACCTGTACTGCATAATTACACTTGTCATGGTAAAAATTGTCTTCCTGGTCCTCAAACTACCACCTGGGCTTTCTTTTGGTTTGGTAGCAGACAGCTCAGGGCAAAAATATTCTCCTGACCTAGTGCCTTTATTTTATCACACTCATCTATCAGAAGTAACCAGGGTTTATGCATGCTGTTTGGGTTTGGGTTTTGGGGTTTTTTTCATCCTTTTACATGGAATTTTAGGTCATTTTTCAAATTTTGATACCTAAAGTTATGTACGTAAATTATTACTTGTTTTTTTCTGAGTATCCATTTTAATCATGTAAATACTGGATTAGATTCAGATGTCCAGTAGATTTAATTTCCTAAATTTGAAATAGTGCTCTGCTTCTTATTAGACATTGAATTGAACTGAATTTTTGAGGAAAGTTATAGAGTTTCCAACGAATTTCCTTAAAGCATAATTCAAATCTCATCAAGTTTATATAAGAAAATTAAATAAGAAGCATTAAATAAGTTATTCACTTTTTAGAGCCTTATATTTAATCTGGGAATACAACAGGCAAAAACTTATATATTTGGTATGTTATTGGCATATTAACACCAAAATTGAAAAAAAAAATATATTTATGAATTTGTTGGATTAACTGGATCTCTTTTAAATGTACTATATAGGAATAGAGTTATAATTCATTGAATAAACTGATGCTGGGAAAAATCAGACCAAAGAAACAGTGGTGTTTATACAAATCTAGAAGCATTGTCTCAAACACGTTTATTTTAATTTGTGGATATTTTAACTTTACTTCCTCCCTTCCTTAGTGTGGACTGAAAATGTACTTTTTTTTTTTTTTTTTTCCAGGGAAAATGATAATTCCTGATTCAGTTTGAAGTCTAATTCAGAATTTGGCTTTCATGTTACTGGAAGTAATTTTGACAGTACTTTAACACAATTGAAACTCATTTTATCTATGATAATTTGTTTTCTGTTTGTTGGGACAACAATGAAAGCACTTTTTTCTTCCTATTTAAATGTTCTAGCATGCATGCTCTTTTTTATTTATTTTTCTTTAAATACTGGTAAATAACTTAAATGCCTTTTACACTTGAAGAATTTCTATTTTTTGGCAAGCTTTAAGCTAGGATTCTTTGGAGGAGAGGAAGAGGAGATTTTGTTCCAGAATATTTTGAGTAGTAACACCATGGATTCTTTTCAGCTGGTTTTATAGTGTGTAATTTCTCTGATAAAAACAATGTACATATCGGGTTAAATGCCTAGAAGCAAACATCTCAATTGTGATTGTCTATTAGGCAGAATCTTGTATTGGAATTATGAAAAATGTAGCTTTTCCAAACAGGCAGAGAAGAGGGAAGTATTTTGAGTCCGACAAGTATATGGAGTATCAACAGAAAATTCTGCTATCAATATGAGGGCTTCTGTAAACCCAGAACACACCCAGAGTAACACAGAGTCAGCTCTGTAACAGGATGGGCAGTTTAAAACTCCTCAGGCAGATGATTTCTGACAAGGTAGTCCAGAATTTAAACTGCTGTGACCTTCTCCCAAACCTTAGATAACAAAGGCAGATTAGAAATAGTACTAACTGCGGTCATAAAAATCATCCACCCAGACTGAAATCTTCCTTAAAATAGAAGTTACAGCCTTCTTGGGAGGATCATTCCTAAAGATTAACAGAGCATTCACTACTTGTGGGAAAAAAATGGGCTTAAAATTGGAAGGCGTCATTTCATAAAGCAGACATGGCAGGACAGAGACAGTGAGTCGTGGCGAAGGGAAGCGAGGCCACCCCTAGCATCTCAGAGGAAGTAATTAAGATGAACTTAGTGTGGGGGAAAAAATCACCCTCTTGACATGAACATTACTAAGAGACCGGCAGGTCCCCACACTGGCTGGCTCTGGTGAGTGGAGGCTAGACAGATGCAGAACTCTGATTGTATTGATCTGGGTAATAAAAAATTTAAAAAGAATAAGAAAAAGTTGTTTGGGGTTTTTTTTTTTTTTTGGTAGAAGCAGAAATGAGCTAAATAACTGATTGCAGCATAGACTGGTAACTTATTGATCACAGCTGGAAGTGGAATAAAGGATCTAGGGAGAGGAAGGCTGGCAGCCACCTCACAAACAAACAGATGAATTCTGACTAGCATATGGGAAAACTGGGATCGAGATGCGTAACCTCTTAACTGTACTATGTGGCGGAAATTTAAATGAGAAGGAGAGATAGGAGATGTACCATCTTGTGAAGCTTGTAGTTACGCAAATTGCAGGACAGTCTTTCATTACAACTTTCTCCTCTGTCTTAAGTGGTTGGCCAGCCATTGTCCACTGCAATTCTTTTACACACATATTGACATAGAAAACCATATTGATAAGTAGATGGTTGAGATCAATAGACTTGTGGTGCCATTAACAGACATATAGCATACAGAGAATTGATTATTTATTCATACATAGAATAGTTCCCAATGGACTGGATGTTTTACAACCTATATGAAAAATAGGCTCAGTGAGATCAAAATATAAACGATATAACTCATGTGGGAAGGTTTGGAAAGGGAAGTGTGACTTTCTCATATATTTGCTCATTAAAAAGTATATTTCCATAACAAATTCAATACTGACAATGCCATGCTGTCCTCAGTTTCGGTGTTATTAATAAACTGATAGGCATGGCAGCAGACTGGCTTTAGTAAAGAGTATTGAAGGAGCCTTGTGGACTGCTCTAGAGGATGTTCTAGTTCAGATCGTGTCCTGGCTTACTCTTCTGGAGGATGCCAAATAGAATATGTACTCCACTCCATTACACCACTTATCACTGCGTGCTACAACCAGCATGCATTTCTGATGTTATTTAGAAATTTATGTTGAAAATGGCCCTAATTTGCTAACCTACTATTATTATGGAGTATTGTTCACAAACCAGGAACATCTTACAGGTTACTCAGCTAAATTGCTGCTTCTGCCTTTTCATTCCTAAATAACAGCAGTCCAGTGAATGACAATTTGAACAACCAATGTGTAAGTAACTTAATTTAATAGTATTAAAATGTAATACCACTTCACATATGATTTAAAACACAGTGAAAATATTGTTATCTTTTTGTATACAAGAAAACAAATTTCAGCTTTGCAAGTACTCTGGGCCTGTTATAGAAACACTGTAATAAAAGAGGTGGCCACCTCTTAATGTTTTTAGACTGGTGATGACATAAAATACTCCAAAGTAGGAGTAATTCATCTTTTAGGAATCTGAGCAAGAATTATTTCCAGTTGTATGCAACTACATATTAAACATTGGTGATGAATAACAATCTGTCTTTAACTTTAATGCACTACCTTTAGTAGTATCGGCTCTTCATATTTTCTATGAAGCTTTTCAATGCAGACTCAACTTCTTGTGTTTTCAGTTGGATCACAGTTACCGTTAGTGCTTGATTGTAGTGATGAAAGTTATCCATATAGCCTAGTAAGTTTATGCCCTGAATTAAGTGTTTCTTTTTTTCTTTTTCCTGCAGGGAATAGAATTCTTAACATAGGTCAGAGAACAATTTACAAAAGCTTTTATACAAAGTTTCATATATAAAGAGTGAATGAAGGAAAGCACTCATGTTTTGTTCCCCTCCAGTCTTCTCACTTAAATCTAGATTTATCTGCATATAAATATATAGAACATTTCCTATAATTGCTCTCCTAGCACAGAAGATGAGTTGTCAGTAGATAATAATATACTTAACACTTAAATAATTCTTTCATATGTACTATTAGAAAACATTTTACAAATACAGTCCCAGTAATGACCACTTTACACCTAGAGCAAGAAAAGAAATATTAATTGATTTGTTAAGAGCTAAGCAATGGATAAAAACAGGATCACTAATTCTTATGTTCTTTGTGTCCACACGAAGTTTGCTGTTCATTTTTGTGGAGCAACGATTTTATCCCACGTTTCCTACCTTATCTATTGGACAGCATAGCCTTGCACTCACTGCATTTACCTGCACATGAGATTATTGACCAAAGTTGTTAATTCTAAATATAACACCTTGATTTAAACTTTTATCCTAGTATGGACTTCTGTTCTCATGGACGAGATCATCTTATTTCAACCATCTGCAAGTAGAAATTTAAGCTTAAGCTGTTTTTCTGAGCTTCCTTTATTGTCAGTGAAGAAAAGAGTTGCAATTCCAGAATATGCTTCATTCCAGCTATCTGAAGGCAAAGATGAATTACCAGTTTAAGCTGGTCCTGCTGTCAGAAGAAGCAGTGCTGGAGTCTTCCCCCCTCTTCATGCATTCATCACAAGGTGTGAGATGCACTGTGTGTTGAGTGGATTTGAGCTGAAACTAACCTGGGGGAAAAATAAATACTTTTCAGGCAAATCATCTCCCTGAAACAATCTGCCATACAGTTCTACAAATGTTGGTATCAGCACAAGAGACAAATCTGTGCAAGACTGGGAATAAGTGAGTGTGAGTAAAAGTAGCGCAGGACTACTTTCTTTCTCTGGTAGAACCAGGTTAAAGGATCTATTGAACTCTAGTCTTAGCCACCTACCATATAAAGCAAGATTCATCTCACCTAGAGTTTATGTGCAATCAGTGCTACCTGTCATTAACCTTGTTGGCTGATGTTTAGTGTGATATCAGTACAAAAATGAGGCATTTTTAAACTCCACCTCCATGAAGAAATCTGACGTGGTTAAATAACAATTAGAGAAATACCATTATTGGAAGTGGAAATGCTGAGTTCTCTGTTTATTTCTAACATCTTACACACAAAGAGATTGTTTGCTTCCAGACGTTCTAATTATTAACATTTTAAGAAATACAAAATCGAAAAGGACTGAACAGGTTCACCCCATCCTCTGACTATATTTGATCTAGTTACAATTCTCTTAGATACTTATTTATTTTAGTGGGAAGGCAAGCCCAAAAGGATTAAACCTTGCCTGCAGCTTTGTTTTTGTGCAAAAGTCAATTACGGCTGGCTAAATATCCCTGAGGTAAACATGTGTGAGGTTGATAATGTGGTTAGAATAGCAACAGCAGTTGTAAAGGAAACACTGGTGTTCACGGAGTTAACACATTCCATATTGCTATCATGCAAAAAATTACGGACAGTTTCAGTCAGGGAGCATCAATCAATTTTTGTTAACTCTCAGAATTTTTTCTTCCTGATGGAGCTAATATTACATCTAAATATTATGTGTGCTGCATCTGTAAATTTCATCCCATTTGCTTAAGGAATCCTTTATGAAAGATGTGATTTAAAAACTATATTATTTACATGGTGCCACTGGATTGATTGTAGAATGGGTCAAATTCTGCCATTCTTAATGAGGAAAATATTGACTAATGGCTTAAGTAAATATTATCTGAATTCAATGAATGTTTAAGTCTCTTGTATTAAGTATTCAGAGGAGCAGAAACTGGTTCATAGCCTTTCCTCCTATGAGTGCACTTAACCAGCCATGCTCACTTACTATTTCCTTCTATATTTTGCCAATGAAAATGATGCAGCTTCAACAGCCAGTGTTACAAGCATTATACATCATGACATTGTGCAACCCCATAGTAGAAGAATTCACCTGGGAATTGCAAGTTCCTCACAGTTAGAGAAAGGAACTGAAAATATGTTCCTGCAGGCTAGCTGAGCTCTTTAACCACTGACATTGGGTAAAGGGAGGCAGGAGCTGCAATACAACTGTCTTCCAACTGTACCTTGGAGAAAAGGTTGGTTTTGCTCCAGGAGAAGGTAAAGGGACCATGACATGAAGGCAGAGAGAGAAAGAATAGCAGTCCTTCATCCCTAGAGAGGTGGGGCTTAGCACACCTCTGCAGCATCAGCTAGCTTGAAGTGAGTCTTGACTAGGACATTGACCCAATAAATTCCAGTGTGGGATTGCAGTCTCTTTCCATGCATCGTTTAGAAGCCTAATGCCAAACTTTGGTCTATGAATTTCCATGGGTGGTAGGGTACTGTGTTGGGGTTTGCGTGGCAAGGTTTTGGTAGCGGAGCGGGAGGCTACAGGGGTGGCTTCTGCAAGAAGCTGCTAGAAGCTCCCCCTGTGTCTGACAGAGCCAATGCCAGCTGGCTCCAAGATGGACTTGCCGCTGGCCAAGGCCAAGCCAATCAGCGCCTCTGTGATAACATATTTAAGAAGAAGAAAAACACTTAGAGAGAGCTTTTGCAGCCGGAGAGAGGAGTGAGAAGATGTAAGAAACTCTGCAGACACCAAGGTCAGTGCAGATGGAGGGGGAGGAGGAGCTCCAGGCGCCGGAGCAGAGATCCCCCTGCAGGCCATGGTGAAGGCCATGGTGAAGCAGGCTGTCCCCCTGCAGCCCATGGAGGAAGGATGAGGGGGTGTAGAGATTCCACCTGCAGCCCATGGAGGACCCCACGCCGGAGCAGGTGGAGGCACCTGAAGGAGGCTGTGGCCCGTGGGAAGCCCACGCTGGAGCAAGTTCCTGGCAGGACCTGTGGACCCATGGAGAGAGGAGCCCACACCAGAGCAGGTTTGCTGGCAGGACTTGTGGACCCGTGGGGGACCTATGCTGGAGCAGTTTGCTCCTGAAGGTCTGCACCCCATGGGAGAGACCACGCTGGAGCAGTTCGTGAAGGACTGTAGCCCGTGGGAGAGACTCACGTTGGAGAAGTTCATGAAGGACTGTCTCCTGTGAGAGGGACTCCATGCTGGAGCAGGGGAACGATGAGAGGAGTCCTCCCCCTGAGGATGAAGAAGCAGCAGAAACACCGTGAGATGAACTGACCGTAACCCCCATTCCCCGTCCCCCTGTGCCGCTGAGGGGAGGGAAGGTTGAAGCCGGGAGTGAAGTTGAGCCTGGGAAGATGGGAGGGGTGGGGGGAGGTGTTTTAAGATTTGATTTTATTTCTCATTCCTCTACTCTGTTTTGCTTAGTAATAAATTAGATGAATTCCCTCTCTAAGTTCGGTCTGTTTTGCTCGTGATGATAATTAGTGAGTGATCTCTCCCTGTCCTTATCTCAACCTGCAAGCGTTTCATTACACCTTTTCTCCCCTGTTTAGTGAATGAGGGGAGTGAGAGAGAGCGGCTCTGGTGGGCACCTGGCCCCCAGCCAGGGTCAACCCACCACAGGCACCTAACACCTTTGCCTCTGTAGTCTTCTCACTGTACTTTGTTGCCCAGTCTACAAAATGGAAATGTTTTTATCTGTTGGGATGTTGGGAGTAGAAGATTGCAAGACACTCAACTATTGACATGAGCCATAGCTAAAATACCCAGACATTGACACATAGCAAAAAGGTGCAGAAGAAACTTAAATTTTAAAATATTTGTGGCTGTATTATATCTATTTTGTTGAAATGTCTAGCCAGGAAAAGAAACAGTAAAAGTAACAGGGATAGATAATTTTACAACAGATACGGGTTTTTTTCTTGGCAATCAATGAAAAAGTATCCTTCAGGAAATAACCTGATTGCCACAGGCTGGGAGAGGATTCATTCCCTCTGGTTTATTAAGATATTTTGCATTTATTTACCAGGCTGTTAGGTGTTCCAGGTGGTCATTTTCCTTGATCTTCCACTTGCTTTCCTCTCCCCTCTGCCCTTCCAGAAGGCTTATGGTAACCAAAAAGGAAATTGGTGACTGATATGAAAAGATATTTGGCAACGTGTACTGATCTCACTGCATACAGAAAATAGATGTTCCCTCTCAAACATGGTCTTAAAGCCTAAGAGTAAGTTACTCATTCAAAATTAAAATGAAAAATAGCAACAAAAATTTAAAGGCACAAATCCTTTAAGTTATTCAGGTACAAAATCCCTGCAAAATTATTTCAATGAGAAGTAGGAACTAAAGTGCTTTTGAGGATCTGGACTATAGAGTTTCATTTTCTACTAAATTACACTATTCTACTTCTATTGGCATTAATATATTTCACCTATTTAATGGAGTACAAAAGCCTAATTTATCAATTTTCCTCTGGGCTGGCATTATTCATGTTATGATGGAATATATTTATCCCTATTGATTCAAAGCTGTTTAAGTTCCATGGCCAAAACATGATGAGTGCAGGACAATGAACATCAAAGAACTCTCAACTAATTTTGAGACGTAAGAGCATAGAGTTGAAATCCCCATCAATGGAAGAAAGTTGAATGCGTTGGACTCTGAATGAAATTACAAAAGTGGAATAAAACATTGTATAGCATTATGAAAGGTTACATTTGGAGAACTTCAGGACTGCAAAATAAAGAACACAAATGTTGGTAAATACTAGAAGTTGGTTTGTGTTTGCAATCTTAATATGACCCCTTTCAATGTACGTAATGTGAAAGTGTCTTTAATTACAAGATTATTTTTTTTTTGGTCCCCCATTTACTGTCTAATTTAACACCCTGAATGGTTAGTACCCACAAAAGGAGTAGTAATTTGATATTTACTTTTGTTTTCTTTGTTTCAGATGTGGCCCTCCCTTTTGTTTCCTTTGCAAAATTCAAACCTAATCCTGAATGTAGAAATAATGACCTTGTCATTATCTTTTCTATGGTACTCTTGCCTAGAGTCCTAGGGCTTCTTGGCTTTAATTAAACTTCAGTGTGTCCCTGTGTTAAAGCACGTTATTATCCTTGGTTTACAGACGGAAGAACTAAAGTAAAGACAGACTATTGTCAAGATTCCCAAACATGCTTAAAACAAGGTGGAGTGGTTTTTTTCACAGTTTATATTCATAGTACGATTTCACAATTTGTTTTCACAGTTTGTGTAAGCTGGTAGCAAAGATCCCATGGACTATGAGGAGAAACTCTGAGTGCTTGCCTCATCTATCAGATTCCATGGACCATGTGGGGACCATAAAATGAGCAGCACACAGTCACCTGGGAGAATAATTTAAGGCACTGTATACTGATAGTGTAACACAGAAACTCTGTAGCAGAAGTAAGGGTAAAACTTAACTCTTCAAGGTTATGCACACAGTATTACATTTCTTCCTTTGTGCTCCCTTGTCACACTCATTACACAGGTTTCAGCTTCGGCAGTGAGCGGTGTGACTGAGAGTCTGACTGACCCCGCAGCCCCAGCTTGTCCTTTGAACTGGTAAGAGGGTTGGCATTGAGTGAAGTGGAGGTGCCAACAGTGGGAAAAAGTGATGAATTTTTCTTTGTATGAAGTTCTTTATAATCCTTTGTAATATAACATAGTAATATCATGTGATTTTTAAAAATGTCTGTAAAAAAGCATAATTCATATGGAATTGTTTTATCCGAAGCAGGCAACATGAGCAGTGTCAGGGCTCTTTGAACCACAGCAGGAAGACAGCATGCCGATGGCAGAAACAGACTCTTGCCACGTCACTGGGGCTGGTAGGAAATGATCTTCATCCTTACCAGTGGGCTTCACAGCCAGTTGTTAGTAATGGGACAACGCTTGTAACTCTTCTAACTTGGTTATTTCAGGGTGCCTTTGTCTTTCTTTAGCCACTCTGTCCCCAACAGTAAAATGAAACCCCAGGTGTTATCCCACACCAGCGCTGCCTAAAATATCAGATGTCAGCCTTGATAATACCTTTATTTCATGTGCTCATATTTTTGTGATATGAAATACAATACACTAAAAAGATCATACCTGGATTGTTGCATTTAAAAGCTCTCAATACAAATCCCTAAATGAAAAGGTCCACAAAGTGAAGAGAATTCCAATATCTTGTCTTGTCCTTTGTTTACTCTAATTATGTAGATTACAAAATCAAACTTTTTTTTAAAAAAACACCTCTTTCTTGTCAGTGAAAATACTACACCTTTTCCATTTTGGCAAATATTTATTTAGGGTGTTCGAAGTGATCTGTGCACAGTTTAACTCCTTTTGGCAGTTAGTGCTTAGCTACACTCATAACGGGTATTCCAGATCTCTCATGTTATTTGATATGGATATAAAAACATATTGCATCTTCTGCCCTTATATGTTGGGAGAATTGGTAGCAGCTGATAAATATGCAGATATTAAATCTTTAATGGAATCAAAACATTTCTGTTAGAAGTACAAAGGAAAGACGTATGTTTTTCTTGCAAGTAAATGTAATAGGGATCTTTTTTTTTTTTTTTTCTTCCCCCAAATGTCTGTGCCTGTAACATACCATAAGGGATGAACTGCTGTTTTAACAACCTAGGGGGTTGCTTCTAGAAGTGGTTGCCCTTGGTGAAGAATATGTTTGCAAAGGATCTGAATGACCTTGTACTTTTGAGTCAGATCGGTGCTATTAGTATGTGATTTTGCTGAGAAAATCCTGAAGAGGCAGTGATATTGTCTGTTGCTGCAAATACAACAGCACTACAGGAATATCGAAAGATGGACATTGCACAAAAATAATACAACTGGTACTTGCAATATCATTGCATCAAAACTGCAGCGATTTTTACACTTCAGTGATACCACCAGGTTTCAAACACGCAAGTAGGGGTTTTTGTGCTCTCTTTCATTCAAAATAGCAGCACATGTGTGAATGCTGAGCTACACTCACAGCAGGTGTTCCAGGTCTCCTTGAAGACAAAAAGTATTGGTGTCCTTCCTTTTTCAGTTTGTGATCCCCTTAAATCACTGGCCTATTAGCTATGGAGGAGTACACAGAAAAATAAAGAAAAAAATAAAGATCTTGATTTCATCCGTAAAATGTGGAACCACTCTTGAAATCCTGAAGTTGTCAAGGGGCAGAGGAAGTTATTTCTCACCCAGATATACTAATGGTAGGTTCCTGATGACTCGTTACTTGTCATGCATCAGAAGCAGCAGTGACCTAAAGAATGAAGACTTTCAGAAAAACAAGGAACCTGGGTAATGCACTTCTCAGAGAGGAGTTTTAGGCACAACAAAACTGGAACTGGAGTTTTATTGCTGTTTGCTTCCACATTAAAAAAAAAGAAAATTAAAAACCCCGCTAAATCCTAAATAATCAGGAAGACTTGAATATAATGGGTGTGAATTTTGTTAAGGAGCAGGCTGTGAAAGGCATAAACTCACATGAGGTTTTATTCTACAAATTAATTATTTGGGACTGTCCCCCTTTCTGTGATGCATCTGTTCCTGACAGGAGCAGGAGTCCATAGTAGAAGGGACCATTCTCTGATCATAGGAAAACTATGTAATGTCTCAAGTGGTTATTGGCATTATAAGGCAGCAATCATCAATAATTTGGATATATCACATTAAAAAAAAATCCCTAAAAATCAATTTATCTAAGTTAAAGGAAAAAAAAAAACAAACCAAAATAAACAAAAAAACCCCCAACCAACCAAAAACCAAAGAAAACCACCTGTACAGCTGTCTGCAAGTTTCAGCTATATTTAGTTCAATTTCCTTTTGATGTTCATTTTGCCTTCTGCATTCTTGAGTTCATTCTCAGGACTGAGTTCTCACACAGGCTAAATTCCTGTTTCACTTAATATGCGTGCATGCCTGCATAGAAGGTCCAACCTTGTGCCCATCCAAACAATATTTGAATGTTCTTTTGAGACTGGTGGGAATTTCTCCTTCCTAAGTCATGCCTCTTTATAACAGCTGAAGTAAAGAACTTGTTTGATTCTTAAAGTCCTTTGCATCGAAGCATTTACTGTTTCGTATAGGGAAAAATATAAATCAAAAAAGTTGTAAGAAAGGGTCACCTCATCTTTTTTTTTTTTTTTTTTTACACACACACACATATATATATATAAAGCTGAACCTTCCATTTACTTTCTATTTGCAAGTTGGAACATATTTAAGCTGCTATGCAAGTGCAGAAGTGCTTTTTGGATAGTCAGCAAAGGCATTCCTGTTATCACTTCTATCTTGGACTTCTAGGGTTCCTGCATTATTAAAGCCTACCGAATGTGATCCTACAGGGTGCTCTACTTTGGCCTTGATCTACCAATGCACTTAAGCACATTGGTGAAATCTGTTCACCAATATCATTTACGTGCCAACAGACTAGGCTTTCCATAATTGTGAGCTGCAATTGACAGGGTGACAGAGCAATGTGAAGAAGCAGTTAGAGCCCAGGATCACCCCAGCAGTAAGGAAGAGAAACCTTCAGGGTTTTTTTTTTTTAAAACAATCTGACAGTTGTTTCGAAGGTTGCGCTATAATATAATCGAAAATCTGAAAGGATGAGGAATAGATCTTGTGAAAGGAAATCAATATTTAGGTGGGATTCGCTAATTATTTTTCAATGTTAATGGCTTTCAATTTTCTGTTATTGTAGACTGCTTTACTGTGTTGGAACAAGTGGTTTGCATAGGAAGGTAAGTGTCATTCTCCTCCTTTTACATTGGCACAGAGAGCTGAGATGACTTGACCAAGCTCACTTAACAGATCACGGCATAACCAGGCTTTGAATCCTAAGGAAAGGCCAGTGAATAATAGCTCTTGTGCGACAAACACGGTACGACCTAAACTAATGAGCATTTGTTGAATGATACCACAGATGGGTCTTGAGCAGAGCACAGGTACCTGGGTAAATTTAATGTTTTAGAAGACATACAGGTTATAAATATATAATTATATATTACCATACTATGTATACTATATATAATAACAAATACATTATTATTTATATGTCATCATATAAATATATATATATATACACACATAGTGTTTAGATTCTGTGGAAATCCTCGGTGATGCAGCCTGGGTAGGAGTTTTGAGCATCTTGGGCACAAGATGCCTGTGCCTGCCTCCGATTTGAAGAACTTATATGTTTTTGAGGAACTTGATTTTAGTTAATTATGTTAGAAAAGTTTACTAACCACTTGTAAAGCAATCACTTAAATTTAGCTAAATAATTCTGATGTCAAAAATAGTGTGATAGGTTGTTGCGTGAAGACTGCTTTAACATTTTATAATTGGCAGATGTTCTTAATTGTCCAGCATACTAACCAATCTCAGAGGATTTTTTAGGGCAAAAAAATCATTGGGGTTGCAATATCTATACTAATCATTTGTGTAACAGACAAGAATCTAAACAGCAGTGGTTAATTTACCTTTCTGTTCCTCCTGTGAATAGAGCTCATCATTAATTTTTAAATTTCTTTAAAAAAATGGAAATGCTTTTTTTATCTAAATCAAAATTAAAAATATTTCAACTTGTGAGTGAGAAAAGAAGTGGTGAGTGGGACTGACGTGGTCTCTGGGTTGAGTTAGTGATGCACATCAGGTAAAACAAGTGCCCTCATGATGTACCTGTTGCTATTGCAGACTATGCTTCCCTCACTATCGTCTATCAAAGCTGTTCTGTTCTGTGTTAATAAATATACATTAGGCTTTAGAGAGAGAGAGACTGAATCAGGCAATGCAAGGATGTAAGCTGTAGATCTGTCACATGCTATGTGAATGCCTTCTACTTGGGTTGAATACTCAAAACCCCAAGCCCCAAACTCAACCCCCTTTTTTGAATACTCAAAAACTGAAAGAAGAAAAATATGTGCTCCAAACCACAGGGAGCAGAATTTGTTAGGCTGTGCACTGTGGCAGTGACAAAAACAGGAGAGGGAGAGAAGAAGAATGGCAAAAGGAAAAGAAAGGCAATCGCTAACTTCAGTGCTAGACAAAGCAAAACAACAGGAACAGCAAGGCAAAGGGGGCAGAGGATTTGGAGAGCTTTATTGAAGGATGGAATTTTTTTCTGCCTCTTCCTCACACTGTGGTCCCCTGTGCCTCCCTCCTCTCTCTCTTGTGATATGGTTATTTCTCTTGTGTTTTCATCATGATGTGGCAACTACAGAGGGATCTTTCTACACTAGTTTACTACTTTTGCATGTTTAGCCCAATAAATACTCCTATGTCTTCTGCTGGCTATCTTGGTAAACCAGTTAGTGCTTGTTCAGTTGTACTGATCCCCATGCTTGTTGGTTTGTGGTTACATACTCTCAGACCCTAACATCTGACAAAAATCAAGGACAAGGACTGAAACAACTTTATTTCTGTTTTACCTGTCATTTGTGGGTTTAACTCTTAACATTTATATTCCATTAATATTGTAGTTTCTGGACTGAATAAATATGAAATCTAATCTGTGCTCTCCAGAGAAAATCACTGTAACACTTGAACATGTTACTGCTGAAAGGATTTGGGTCAAATATTGATTTTTTTTTCCCAGTATGCCAGTATCAATCAGTGTATTTTAATTTAATTCAAAAGACAAGAAACTGAGACTTCATGGAAACTTGAGTTATATCGAGGTGGACTTCATTTTCTCAGGGCTGCTATCTCTCAGTCTACTGACACAGTGAACAACAGAGATAATTCAGTACTTTAAGAAGCAGCTAGGCTGCTGGGTTGAGATAGTATTTATACTCATTCTGATAAAACTGAGAAGCAATCTGTTAACTGAAGTCTCTCCAAAGGAGTCTGAGCAAGATGGCCTTCACTGAGTAGTATTACAGCCAGAGGGACTGGGCTGGGGTGGTAGAACTGTGGAGGAGAACTGATTTAGTAGTGTATTACTGTGGTGCACAGTGAAAAAAAAGGTATATATCAGAACTTCCTAATCTAGAATATTTCTAGCAGTAAAACTTAGAAAATAGACTGGCCATGGCAAACTCTGGTTGTCAGTAGAGAATTAAAGCAAACAATATTGCTGAATGTGTATTCCTATCCAGACATTTAATACTCCAGTAGAACTACTGGGTTCACAGAAGTGATGGACTCCTCTAGACAGAGTGGAATGATGATGATTTTGGTATACTTACTATTGAGATTTCTAGACAGTACAGGGAGAAGGTTAGAGAGATGTGAGAATAGATTTCATTGATAGCTTACAGAGGAGAAATTAGGAAGTATGTCCCAAAATTGTAGATACACAAGTTTGAAAGTATTGAGCCATTATCTAAGATACAGTGGTTTGGTCTGAAAGAGGTGAAAGGAACCTCTGTGTTGGTTCACATATCTCCTGTGAACTTCTTGTTTCTGTAACTGAAACAGACTTCCTAGGGTCCAATGTTGTGCTGTATCCTCAGCACAGGGATTCTAATAATCCTGGCAGCAGACTGATTTTCAATAAATCGAGCTCAGATTATGAAATCCCTTCTCTTGCTGACGAACACCTGCTCTTGCAGACAGATTCATTGAGACTAGTGCAATTACTTATGAGACTGCTGTCTAATTTCGGTGAGACCTCCACAGTCTTGGTCCACTTTGGGAAGTTAGATTTAATTGTGTTTGAAAAGGAATGGAGCCAAAACAAAGTACAGGAGGAAAGAAATCTCAGTGTTTCCTGTGGATATGCCTTCACAGTAGATAAAATCCTCATTCTTATCTGAGATTTACTTCAAATCCGCCCCTGCTATTCACATCCCCTTAAATCCTTGCCTGTCTGTTGAATATTGACATATTTGCTCAGACAGAGCTATAGGGTAAAGTCTGTGCTATGCTTTAGGAATGGTTCTAACACATCTACTTTGCAGTGAGCATGTGGAAACTCACCTTGTTTCCCCAATTCTATTCTATATCTAAGAATTTCTGACCTTTTTCACTTCTCCTGCACCAGAAACTACACACATACGTGTTTGTGTATGGTTACATTTAAATCACCATTTCAGATGCTCTACATCATATCTGACCAGCAGAATCTGTCTCAGCACAGAAGTACAAAAACCAGAAAACAAATCTGTTTGAAGTTGGTGATAGGTGACTAGAGCACTGTTAAGTAAGTCATGATGATACTCACAGGTAGAGCATGTGAATGACTCTGCTCACCTCTGAAGGAAAGACAAAAATTGGTCTGTGCACTAGGCACACGTAAGCACATCTTGAAGTATCTTATTTGGGCCATCTAATTTAGAAAGCTGAGTTGGAAGCCTGGGTTCCCAAATGGAACATCCAGAAGGAGATGGGCAGCAAATGAGCCAGAGGCGGCGGGGGGAGAAAGTGAAAGGGAGGACAGGGGAAAAAAAGACTTCATGAGTAAAGGTAATTGTTGCCAATTACTCCCACACAGTATTTCATAAGGAAGTGTTTTCAGTTGTCTTCTGGACCCTCCACTGAGTCGTACAAGAGGCCAAGATTCCTAATTCAGGGATGTAGGGACTTGGGGCAAAAGCCTCTGTGCATCCTGCCATGGACTTCAAGACACCTCTGAAGAGGCCAGCACACTTTTCAGTAGCAACTCCTTATCAGTTGAATCATGACCCTGACATGGTTCTTGCAGCACAAGTTAATCTGCCACTCCAAGAAAAGCAGCAGCTCTCAAACTCCAGCCCAGAAGAAAAGCCATATAACACACATTTCTTCCCTCCCCACTGACTTACTACTGGATACTGATCCTCGTGGTCTGCTGTCTTCTGGTGTCCCTCCCACAGGAGACAGTCCTCCACCAACTTCTCCAACATGAGTCCTTCCCATGGGCTGCAGTTCTTCACGAACTGCTCCACTGTGGGTCCCTTACACAGGGTGCAGTCCTTCAGGAACAGACTGCTCCAGCATGGGTCTCCAATGGGGTCACAAGTCCTGCCACCAAACCTGCTCCAGCGTGGGCTCCTCTTTCCATGGGGCTACAGGTCCCGCCAGGAGCCTGCTCCAGCGCAGGCTTCCCACGGGGTCACAGCCTCCTTGGGATGCATCCACTGGCTCCAACATGGGGTCCTCCACGGGCTGCAGGTGGATATCTGCTTCATCATTAACCTCCATGGGCTGCAGGGGGACAACCTGTTTTACCATGCAATTCTCCACAGGCTGCAGGGGAATCTCTGCTTCGGTGCCTGGAGCACCTCCTCACCCTCCTTCTTCATCGACCTTGCTATCTGCAGAGTTGTTTGTCTCACACATTCTCACTCCTCTCTGTGACTGCAATTGCTCCTGGTGTTGCACAGGTTTTTTTCTCTCTTCTTAACTATGTTAGCCCAGAGGCACTACCACCATCACTGATGGGCTTGGCCTTGGCCAGCGGCGGGTCCGTCTTGGAGCCGGCTGGCATTGGCTCTGTCAGACACAGGGGGAGCTTCTAGCAGCTTCTCACAGAAGCCACCCCTGTAGCCCCCCCCTGCCCCAACTGCTACCAAAATCTTGCCACACAAAACCAACACACCTGATGACCTGGAATGGTGTGGGCAAGATCCTGAGGACCTACTGGAGATGAATCTATGGGAGAAAGAAGCAGCAGAGTCAAAGTCACAGAGCAGTAAATGGTGCCACTATCTTTGTGACTGTTACTGAAGAAACAGCAGCAAGAGCAGGAACATTTCCCCAATAGCAGTCGATACAATAAGTGCTAGAAAATCTATGGTACTGTTGTATTCTGGGTCACCTCAGATGGAGTTGCAGGGAGGTGCTAGGGGCTTTCCCTTTGACTCTTATTCATTGTCTGCCATGTATGATCCAAGACGGATTTACACATATGAAAAATTTAAGAGTGGAAGTAAAAGTTTCTTCCAGCTACATCTGAACAGATTATGAAGCTTGTGATCCACTTCTCTTGCATTTTTCTGTTCATAAATCTGTTATTTGGGCAGACTCTTGTGCTGTTACACTGACATTACCATTACATCACTATCCTAGACAATGCAAAAATCCCAGATACTGTACTAAATGAAAATGTTGCTTGTGTTTGTCATAATTCATATCCTTTTGTTTTCTGGCTATACAGCTGAGAAAAGGAGGAGATTATTGCTTGTAATTTCTCTTCATTAATTCAGCAACCTATTCATCTACATGCAATTTTTTCTGTTTTTTATTTGGCTATTGGTGCTTGATAATATTTTGTTTTATTTTATTTAGAAGGAACTGAAAACAAACAACAAGGTTCTTGGCTGAAAGAAGTTTACAACTCCAGTTGCTACCAGTCTTGCTCATTTGGTGGCAAGGGGCCGAATGAGCGAATCATGCAATTTTTCTCCCTCACATGTAGGTAACCAGTTTTCTAATGGGAGTTTGTAAAAATTACCCTTACACCAGACCTTATCTAATTTCCCTGCTGTGTCCACTTTTTCTCCTTCTTCTTCAACTCGTCTCTAATCTTTTCTTCCTTGGAGTGTTATTCCATTGGTTTTTTGAAGTGTGGACCAGTCACAGAGACTTCCGATATACCTTTTCCATCTGTCAAATGGTCTTGTATGTTTTAACTAGCTAGTCTTTATTTGCAGAGTACTTAAGGCAATTCTTAGGTAGTGTCTAATAAGTTTCCTGCACTGTTGCTGTATGGTTTTACCTTAGCAATTTAATCAAATCACGCCCCTACAATTCAAGGACAGGTGAGTAATTTTTTTATTTCTGGTCATTTGACCTTGCCCACTGCTGAAAGATGCAGGAGGTCCTGCTACTTTAGATTCATATGAGCATGCATTTTGGCATAGGCACTGTGCAATTTAGTCCCTGAATTAGGAATCTAAGCTCCTGGAGAGTCATTGGAGCCTCCAAAACAACCAAGGATCTGGAGGAAGGAGAATGTGAAGGATAAATGAGTTGGAAAAATGGGGGGGAGGTTGGTTGCCACATACTCCTAAACAGTGCTCCACACCAAAGAGTTTGAATCACCCTCTGAAGGTCTGACTGACTGTTCAGTGAAAGCAAGCTTCTATATCAGTACTCAGCTTAGATGAGTAAGCTTGATGCAAATTCCTGCTCACTTTCCCTCTGCCCATCATGTCCCTTTAATAAGGAGAAAATTGATTCCCCATTTCTGAACAAAGGTCTGTAGCTAGGAGAAAGCATGGTCTCCCTGGCTGAGTAACAGCTGGGGAAAAATGAATAGACCATATGCCGGACAGCAGCTGCCAGAACATTGGGACAAAGCTGTGGACCACTGCCAAGCCTCGCAGCTAAAGCCACAGCAGCTAGGGTGAGGGGTGGAGGAAGACTGCTCAGAAACACACTGACAGGGACCCTGCGCTGGTCTACTTTTAGGGACTGCAATGCATAAATCCTCAACGAACGAAGGAAGGAAAAATTACTTGTTCTAAAAAAGCTCCTTGGAAAAGAAAGTCATTTACCTAAGTGACCCTGAACATCCTTCCTAAAATTTGCCTAGTTCCCTTATGCTTTCCTTTCTTCACCTGCCTGGTCATTCTCAGGAAAGCCTAGACTATTGTAGAATTTTATCTGAGGGAGTCCGTGGCTCCTGAGTTCTTTATTTTGGCTTTTCTGCCCTTACTCCCCTGTCTCCAGAAGCTGGTTCATTGCTGTTTCTCCTGCAACCTCAGCTCAAGGGCAGGATGGGGTCTGCTCAGATGAACGTTGTGAACAGCTGTAACAATTCTGCAGCATCTAGAAGAGGAGCTTAGTTTGTGAAGACTTTTATGCGACAGAAATCAATCTTCGATGGGTTCACTCTGAAACTTTTTTCCCTCCTACCTCAAAACTGATTATATATGCCAGTCTATTCCAGGCCCACAGAGGACACCCTTGGTGGTGATGTATAATTTTATTAGAGGTGGACTGGAGAGCTGAAGCTAATGAACTTGGTGAGTTCTGGAAGAGAAATAAGGTAGGAGCAGCAGCAACCCTAAGGCAAAAAATAAAAAAAAGAGACTCACACCTGGACCCAAACTGTAACCCTGTGAGCTGTGGGACACAGCCAGTTTTTTTGTATAAAAAATCACTGTGAGCTGGGCTAGCTGGAAGCTGCTGGTCCATTCTATATTTACTAAGTCTATATTGGGTGCTACACACCCGATCAGTCTTACTGATGTAAGGTGTAAGTCAATGCCCAATTTGATAAGCAGGGAAAGAAAATAGAATCTTGACTAAGTTTGGGGTTAAAAAAAAATAAATCAAAGTTTTGAAGTTGGGCAATTCTTTATAGAAAGAATTTAGGGATGTTATTAAAAAACACACTTCAAGTTTCTAGTAAGAATCACATTCATTATAGCCCTAATTACATTTGTTTAATGAGACAGGTCTTTTCTGAAACTTTGTACGTTAAAACAGAGTACCTGCTTAGAGACAAGCAAAAATAGTGAAACAGTTCACATTAATCGATTGTGACTGATTTAAGTGAAACCTAATTGCCTACATTGCTGATAGTTATTTGTCTAACAAATCTAAATGAAAGCAATTGGAAAAAAAATCCTTATGCAGTGTTTTACACCTTGTTGGTTATTCCTCTGTAATTAGTCATTTTAGATTCTAGATATCCAGTCCAGTGTAACTTGTCATATATTGGCTTATAAGGTTTAAAGGGAAAAATAAATGAGAATATACTTCTGGAATGGCAGTGATATCTACCAAATTTCCCTTTAAATATGCACAACAAAATGGATTGTTAAAAATAATCCCCCGAGGATGGTGCCTCTTTTGTCAGTTTTCTACCGGAGTGCATCCTGCACTCTGACAGAAAATTGCTCATTAATCTCCAAGGAATGACCAGTTTTTCAAAATAGTCACTCAACTGTGCTGTCACTGTTAATTTTTTAAGCATTATGGGTGCCATTAATTGCTTGATGTGGTTGGTAACAACAGTAATCCTTTTCGAATGGGACATTAACTCCAAAACAAGTCATTAGCTTTTGTCCACATACTGTAATTAACACTTACTTTCCAGGAGGTAAGCATCATGACTTCACAGAAATTGCAAAGGCCACCATGTCACTGAAGATTTGGAATGTCTCTCTCATATTTAATCTCAAGATGTTATGGTGGGGTGTTTTTTTTGGGTGATCACTGTTTTACTAGCAACCACCTGCATTTGGAGCGGTAAGCACAGTAAAGGTAAGGGATCTGATCTGCACTTCCAGCATGGGGAGATTTTTCCCTTCTTTTTTCCCTCCAGCTTTTTTACTTCCTAAAATAGGGTAAAAGTATAGATGCCTCAAAGTGCTTCTTTGCAGATGTGTGAGATAGCACCGTGTTTGGTCACCTGGCAGGGATGTATTGAGTCACCTTTTGGAGCACAGCAGAGGTTGGTAATGAGTGTCTGTAAAAGGGAGGTTAAGGATTGATTGGGGTGGAAAATACAAGAAGGAATATATTTTCCTATCTCATACACAGCATACTTTGTCTTTTCAACCTCTGCTTGTGTCCACTACATCTCATCCCAGTGGGTGCTGGAATGAGAGGTGAAGAAAGAGGGAACAGCTGAGCATCAGAGAATCGAAGAACCTGACAGAACTGGAGCTGCTTAGATGGGAATTTTGTCAAGAAAAGTCACGTCTTTGCTTTAGCTTTAAGGGTGACATGGAGGGATTGGTTTTCAATGTCTGTTCCTCATTTCGATACTTTTCTTGCTAAAAGGTGTAGAATTAAGGGTGGCTGTGCATATATCCAATATGGAGCTCAAAATCTCTGCAATGGTGTCAGGTTTTCCCCCAAGCTACTTTTATATGATTTTGATGTCAGCAAAGTCACTTCTAATTCATTATGGTATGACTTTAGACTCAGTTCGTTTGATTTTGCAGTCTGGGACCAAATCCAGTGTGTTGAAGTATGCATACATGGGCAGAAAGGTGGAAGGGCTAAAATATATTTGTGTTTATATTTAAGAAAACAGTTCTTTCTTTGGTCTATGCTTAAAAAAAAATATAAATCTAACCTGCAAAATAAACCTCTAGTAAGTGTATTTAGTTGAGATTTTTAAAAGCACTACATGATTTAAGATATATGGTCTCCTGAAAACCTAGGAAGTTTGTGCTTCTAGGCTGCTAAAGCACATTTGATATGCCTGTTTATATTGGATTCTTTACATTGGATTCACTGGTAGCTTAGCTCAAATTGAAGCAGAGCTTTGGTATATCATCCCTCCAGGACTAAAATGTCAGCTACTAACACAGTCTCGAATATTTTCTGTTTCTGGAATGTGCTTTTTCAGAACATTTCTTGGTGGTATCAAAGGGCACTTCACAGTGGCAGCTTCCGCTGGTTGAGAAATTAGTAACTGAGAGATGCTCATAAGTCTTGCCCACTTTGGGCAGAAATAGTCAACACTCAAGCAAAATTACCCAAAAGTCATACTCCCTGCAGACGCTCCAAGGAAGGCACTGGAATTTCCTAACCCTGCAGCAAATATGCAGCTTACTTCAACGCGTCTTATTATCTAACTATTCTTTATCTAGTTATTCCCATACTCTGGCCTACAGGTCTTTTTTAATTCCCCCCCCCATTTGCCTAATACCATGGACTGTGTAGGTGCCTTAGCCATGAGGTCGTTTGTGTAATATTCTTTGAGTGATGCTGTTTTCTAGCAGCGCTTTACATTCTCTGTACACTTGGAAGTATTACAGAATTTCCACTCCACTTTTTTAATCCATTTTACCTCTTCCAGGTTTTGGGTATATTGCATTTTTTTCAGTTTCCGAGGCTTTTTTTCAGCTGGGGCTATATTATTTTCATTGTTGTTTAAAAATGTATTGAATCATAAAAATGGCAGAGGTGAAGAATGCTAACACCTGAGTCAATACAACTGCATACAGTTAAAAAGATAAAGTGTTTTCCACTCAGATCAGAAGGATTTTGGACTTCAGACTTCATTTATCCAATTGTTAGGAATTTTGATTGCTGATACCATTTTCTGTAATAGCAATTCTGACTTGGATATATGTGCCATGTGCTATAAATTAGAGTGGAAAAGATTTAAACCATATATATATTTAAAGCTATGCAACCAAATGTAACAGGGTTTGGGAAGAGTTTATATTAAGTAAATGGCTGGCCCAGGAAGACTGTTTTCACAGGGCAATAATGAGTATTGACTATTGTTATTGAATGTTAGGTCAGAATTAAGGTTGTTGCCTGTAAAGTCAATATTAAGATTAAAACTGTGTAGATACACCTTTGAAACTAAAAGTCATTTATCTGCATCAGTGTGTGTGTTTTTTTCAGAGAAGTGCTCAGCTCTCTAAATAAAATCTTCATGGGATTATTTTCAGATTATTTGACTGGAGCTCATGAAAAGAGGCTTTGTTTATTTTATGGATTTACATACAATTTCTTTAAAATAATCTTTTTATAAGTGGGCCAGTAGATCATATTAAACCACAGAAGAAATATTAGTTTTCTTCCTTATTCTATTATTCTGGAAGAGATGTAAATGTGACTTATTGTCCTTGGTAAATGAATTTATGATTTTTTCAGGAAGTTTGCAGGTTGCAGAAGGGACAATGAGGGTATTTGGTAAGATATCTACTTTATCTTTTTTTAGAAATATGTTGGGAAAGAGTTTGGGAGAAAATTTGTTATTGAAGTTGGGAAAACCTGAGTGGACTTAATGAAACTGAGTAGACAACATTTTCTTGGGATGTGATGGAAGGTATCAAACCAAACTTTTCTCATCCAGCGGCTGCTGAGCTATTGGGCAAATACATGGAGGGTAAGAATGCCGTTTTTTTAAAGCTGTCCCTCAAATAAATTTTGGATTTTTTTTTAGCAGGTGTCTGAAAAGAAAACGTTTCATTTTGATTTTGAAAGGACATTTTGTGTTGGATGAAACAACATATACTTTTGGGGGGGTTTAGGTTAAATAATTGAAAAATATTCTGTTCAAGTTGATCTGAGTCTGGTTTATTTTTCAGTTTGGCACCTAACTAAAACAGTTCCTTATTCACAGTGAATTCTGCAGATTATCACTTTCTTGGAGGATGACAGTTGTAAAGGCATCCACAGGTTTGCAAAGTCATTCTGGACATATTTTCATAGCCATGCTTATCCCGAGAAAAATAACATTTGATATGGCTGCAACAGGAAAAGAAAAATAACAGCTAGAGATTTTTTACCATTACCAATTCCATTAGTAATATAGTCTGTGTCCACCTGGAGGAGGGTGGTGGGTTGACCCTGGCTGGGGGCCAGGTGCCCACCAGAGCCGCTTTCTCACTCCCCTCGTTCACTAAACAGGGGAGAAAAGGCATAACGAAATGCTTGTAGGTCGGGATAAGGACAGGGAGAGATCACTCACTAATTATCGTCACGAGCAAAACAGACTGAACTTAGAGAGGGAATTCATCTAATTTATTACTAAGCAAAACAGAGTAGAGGAATGAGAAATAAAACCGAATCTTAAAACACCTCCCCCCACCCCTCCCATCTTCCCAGGCTCAACTTCACTCCCGGCTTCAACCTTCCCTCCCCTCAGCGGCACAGGGGGATGGGGAATGGGGGTTACGGTCAGTTCATCTCACGGTGTTTCTGCCGCTTCTTCATCCTCAGGGGGAGGACTCCTCTCATCGTTCCCCTGCTCCAGCACGGAGTCCCTCTCATGGGAGACAGTCCTTCATGAACTTCTCCAACGTGAGTCTCTCCCACGGGCTACAGTCCTTCACGAACTGCTCCAGCGTGGTCTCTTCCATGGGGTGCAGACCTTCAGGAGCAAACTGCTCCAGCGTGGGTCCCCCATGGGGTCACAAGTCCTGCCAGAAAACCTGCTCTGGTGTGGGCTCCTCTCTCCATGGGTCCACAGGTCCTGCCAGGAACTTGCTCCAGCGTGGGCTTCCCACGGGCCGCAGCCTCCTTCAGGTGCCTCCACCTGCTCTGGTGTGGGGTCCTCCATGGGCTGCAGGTGGAATCTCTACACCCCCTCATCCTTCCTCCATGGGCTGCAGGGGGACAGCCTGCTTCACCATGGCCTTCACCACGGGCTGCAGGGGGATCTCTGCTCCGGCGCCTGGAGCACCTCCTGCCCCTCCTTCTGCACTGACCTTGGTGTCTGCAGAGTTTCTCACATCTTCTCACTCCTCTCTCCGGCTGCAAAAGCTCTCTCTCTCTAAGTGTTTTTCTTCTTCTTAAATATGTTATCACAGAGGCGCTGATTGGCTTGGCCTTGGCCAGCGGCGGGCCCGTCTTGGAGCCGGCTGGCATTGGCTCTATCAGACACAGGGGAAGCTTCTAGCAGCTTCTCACAGAAGCCACCCCTGTAGCCTCCCCCTCCGCTACCAAAACCTTGCCACGCAAACCCAACACAAGGAGACAATTGCAAGATTTGTCCACACTTGCCCTCATTGCCCAGCTCCCCTGTCATCAGTTTTAGAGAAGCTGAGATCTTAAGACAATGATATTGTTCCAATTTTCCTTCTTAACTCCAAGGAGCTTTCACATGCCCTAGGGTACTTTCTTATTCTCTGAGGGAGCAAGTAATATAGATAACTTGTGATTTGAGTTGGGAATTGGTTTTCCTCCTCTTTAAGAGCAGACAGCCTTAGCAAGTGATGTGAAGGTAGAAGGTTTTTAGTGCCACAGCAGTGGCAGCATAAGGAACATCAATCTGTGTGGAACTTGTGAGGGCACAATTGCAGAACATTGTAATTCAAGATTTCAGTAGCCTGAAATGCAAGTCTATTGAGACTGTACTATTCCAAGTCCACAAGGAAGAGAAAATGGGACAGCAAGGATTTTAGGAGTTTGGCAGAACATAGCCTGTGGTGAAAGGCTAGAGGGAATAGTCTGCTTCATTAGGTCAGCTCGTGTTTTGGGTTTGTGTGGCAAGGTTTTGGTAGCAGGGGTGGGGGCTACAGGGGTGGCTTCTGCAAGGAGCTGATAGAAGCTTCCTCTAGGTCCAACAGAGCCAATACCAGCTGGCACTAAGATGAACCAACTGCTGGCCAAGGCCAAGCCAATCAGCAATGGTGGTAGTGCCTCTGTGATAACATATTTAAGAAGGGGAAAAAAAAGGAGCGGCAGCTTTTGCAGCCAGAGAGAGGAGTGAGAAGATGTAAGAAACTCTGCAGACACCAAGGTCACTGCAGAAGGAGGGGCAGGAGGTGCTCCAGGCGCCAGAGCAGTGATTCCCCTGCAGCCTGTGGTGAAGACCATGGTGAGTCAGGCTGTCCCCCTGCAGCCCATGGAGGTTGATGGTGGAGCAGATACCCACCTGCAGCCGGTGGAGGCACCTGAGGGAGGCTGTGATCCACGTGGGAAGACCACGCTGGAGCAGGCTCCTGGCAGGACCTGTAGCCCCATGGAGAGAGGAGCCCACGCCGAAGCAGGTTTGGTGGCAGGACTTGTGACCCCATTGGAGACTCACGCTGGAGCAGTTCGTGAAGAACTGCAGCTCATGGGAAGGACCCATGTTGGAGAAGTTGGTGGAGGACTGTCTCCCATGGAAGGGACCCCATGCTGGAGCAGGGGCAGAGTGTGAGGAGTCCTCCCCCTGAGGAGGAAGGAGCGGCAGAGACAACGTGTGATGAACTGACCATAACCCCCATTCCCCGTCCCCCTGTGCCGCTGGGGGGAGGAGGGAGAGAAATGGGGAGTGAAGTTGAGCCCGGGAAGATGGGAGGGGTGGGGGGAGGTATTTTAAGATTTAATTTTATTTCTCATTGCTCTACTCTCTTTTCTGGGTAATAAATTTAATTAATTTTTTCTAAGTTGAGTCCTTTTTGCCCGTGACAGTAACTGGTGAGTGATCTCTCCCTGTCCTTATCTCAACCCACGAGCCTTTCGTTATATTTTCTCTCCCCTGTACAGTTGAGGAGGGGAGTGATAGAGTGGCTTTGGGGGGCACCTGGCCTCCAGCCAGAGTCAACCCACCACGACTTGATTAAATAAGTTGTATCAGAAGTATTCATGCTGCCACAGAAAGGCTGAATAAACAGAGTAAGTACAATTTCCTGTAGACATGGAGAGCTGTGGGATCGGAGGGCTGTGGATTTGATGGGAGAGCTGAGGCTGTTGCAAAGCACTCCCTGTAAATCCATACGTGAACCTGGTGGGAGTTCAGAACCCGCATCGCTTTTCAGGATTTGTTTTGCACCAGCTAACTCAAGATGTCTGATGTGAGAACATGAGCTCAGTGCTGCAGACCATGTTCCTGAGTCTGTCTTGATACAAGAAAGCATTTGCCCATGTGTTTAGATCTCACTGGAGTTAAGGAGATTTCAATTTAGGTTTAAAATTCAACACAGGCATGTTGCTGAAGAGGAATGAACTTTAGTGTTTGCTGAATTGGGGCCCAGAAGCAGTAAAGAAGCTCTTTTATGTTTTTTGTTCTTCTTTTAAAATTCTCTATTCCTGCAGGGTGTGTAGCCGCCATTCACTTTCATTGCAAGAGAAGGGACGGTAGTTCAGTAGCCATGCTGCACACCTTCAGCCCCCTGAATCAAATACTGAACTGAAACGCTGAAATGAGCAAGGGGATGGCTTACTCTTTCCTAACCCCTGACTATATCATTAGGGTGATAATATTATTTAAAGCTAATGTATCACAAGGAAATGGTTTCATTGTTATCCAGTGGAGCCCCTATAACAATGCCACAGTGACTGAGGCTATAATGAGGAATTGTAAGATTTCAATGGCAAAAGGGATACATTGCTAGTCCATGACCTCATGATGAAATCATTATAATGCAGTCAGAGATATGAAGTTATTATGGGAAAACTATTTCACAGCAAGTCTGTAAGGACCTTTTTGATGGTGCCATTATGAAGCCATTACAATGTAAGGTTATGATGGCAAAATGGTTTCAAAGAAACCCTATTACGGTTTAAAAACAGACTAAATGGTGTCAGTGGAAGTTATTCCTCCCTCTAAAACCTAAAGCAATTAAACAGACCTCAACATCTAAACCAAAACAAGGACAAATTAGGTGTGTGACTTACACTTGATCAGAAGGAGAGAAGTTACAATTTCTTGTGAACAGTCAACTACAATTTCTGCTGGAATTATCTAGGAGGAAAATAATGGTTACTGAGTTTCTAGCATCTTCTCTAATTAAGTAAATCAAAATTAAATATCATCTGCACATAGCAGTTTACATTAAATAGCATTCTTCTGAAACCTCTTTGCTCTATTACAAATTAATGTATTGTAGTTTCTAATTTTTCTTGTGGTTGCAGTTTCTGACTTTCTTTTGCTCTGATAAGGGTAGCTGTGGCATACCTCAAAAATAAATTAATATTCCACTACCACTCCCAGTCTAGGATTTTGAGTGACATCTGTGACGGACTGTCAAACTAAATAGTATATTTCAAAACTGAGTAAAAATCCCCCTACCTAAGACTGACATATTATCAGTAAGATGGTTACTATTTATTTGGTTTAAAATCTAGCCTAATCTAATAATCTGCTCTACCACTGGTGCGGGAAGGGAATAAAATGCACATTTAAAAATTGTTTGGGGTAAATGCCACCTCGCTATGAGATGATTAGAACAATATTTTGACAGAGAAACATACCTCTGAACTATCCTTGCGTTTTCCAGGTGGAACATCCAAACCTTTCTTGTCAGTGCTGTTTAATTTTCAATGAATAAATATATATTTGTTGTTCAAAAAGTTCTGTTAGAGGTGGTCTGATAGCACAGGGACTTAGTTGTGGTGTTTGAGTGCCCACTGACAATTCAGGAGGGGATGTCCTGGGCTACAAGGACAAAAAGTCTATCCCAAGGCCAAGAACTCTTTTAACAGAATGAAAGATTTCTGCAAAATGTTCCAGGTTTGACAAATCTGCTTCCCCCCCGCCCCCGGTATTAAAACAAACAAAACCCCAAAAAGTTGGAAAATGTGTCCATAAGCTTTAGTTGATATAAGCATTAAATATGCTGGAGTATTGTTATGGATTATGAAATCTACAGCCTTAAAGGGCAATTTCAAAGCCAGTTGCTTAGGTGGGGGCTCTCTTACCCTTCTCATTCAATATACATGTAAAATGATCTTGTAGACTGTCATAGAGGCCCACTCTTTTTATTATCAAATCACAGTGTGAGGTGTGAAACCTTGTGAATAGTAGTTGGTCCTTGCTAATCTGGCATCCGTATGTTCTAAGATAGTTTGAAGTATAATCATTTGGGTTTTATGCATCTTCGTCTCTGAAGACTGCCACCTGTGAGGACACGTTTTTGGACAGAAGGGCCAGGATTCACTTTAGCTGCTGAAGAATCCCATCCCTTTGTAAAAAACAGGGTAAAAAACAAAGCCTTCATCAAGAAGTTTCCTCTTGAAAAGCAATATGTCAGTGGTTTACACCAGTTTGAATTACACCTTTTGAATCTCCTTTGCAGAGACCTTAGAAGGATGTTCACTATTCTTTTTTTGGAACACATGCCGTTTCTGTACAGTGACAGCAACAGTAAGTTAGATTAGCAAATGACAAATGAGCTCTATATTTCCCATTTCAGATAAACTAGAAATTATAGATTTTTAAAATTATTTTGGTATTAAAAACTATGACCCAGCTATCAGTTCATCAGTCAAATAAATATCATCAAATAAGCTAAAGCATGTATTTTGTCTTCTGATATGTTGTAATACCAGGAATAAATAAGCTCTCCTGCATTTGGTACGGAAAGCCTCTGTGCAATACTGTAGAAACATGTAATATCCCAACATCAAGTGTCTCAAATCCTACCATCCTCATTCTTTTCGACTTCTTAATAACTTCAAAAACTGTTTGATGTCCTTGGAACAATACCATCAATCTCTGTTATTTCTGGTAATGAGGAAGTTATCCTGGAAAATGGTATAAATTGGATATCGCAGGTACTGCGGAGCATATGGCAGACAGAGACCTCTAATAAGTCTGTATACTGCCAACTTAGGTCTGCCATTGATAGAATTGAGCTTGAGATGATAATTCATCCTGAACTCAATGACTCCTGATGATTAATTGGATGCCCGTATCACAGTCCCACTGAGGTAGTTGCCGGGAGCGTGTACTGCCTCAGGCACTGGTCAGCACACAGTCTGCCTGTGTATGTTCATAGAATCACAGAATCATAGAATGGCCTGGGTTGGAAGGGACCTTAAAGACCATCTAGTTGCAACCCCCCTGCCATGGGCAGGGACACCTCAAGTTCTCTGGGCCTCCACAACTTCTCTGGGAAACTTGTTCCAGTGTCTCACCACCCTCACAGTGAAGATTTTTTTCCCTTTTTCAGTTTAAAGCCATTACCCCTAGTCCCATCACTACATGCCTTTGTGAACAGTCCCTCTCCACCTTTCCTGTAGGCCCCTTCAGAGCATCATGCAACATCCAAGATAATGTCAAAGGTGAAGTGCAGCAAAGCATAGGCAGACCTGGACACATCTCCAGGTCACGTTGCTATCAGCAGGTCATAGTCCTTACCTGAGAACAGACATCTGCAAAGACATTTTTCAGAAACTTTGTCCTCCTTACCCTCTATGAGCAGTAGCCTTATAGTTGCAGCACTTGCCAGGAGAGTGAAGCCTTAGCTTCAGGTTTAGCTTGGATGACAGAATTCATATCCTGTATCTCTTTCTGTCTCTGAAGAGTGCCACGTAGCATGGTGCAGTACCTGTGTGGTTTCTCCATGCACTTCCACTGGGCTGCTGCAGTCGATCTGCAGCTGGCAGGGCTTGTGAGCTGCTGACTGGGGGACAAGAGGGAATGTGGACATCAGGCCTTAGACATCACCTGCCTATAGACTGAAAACGATGGAGACAGATTGTCTGATGGTTCATACTTCTGTGGTCAGTCAATATATCCCTGCCCTGCTCTTTCTTCACTGCATCCAGCTGATGGGCTAATGGCAAAAATTATTGTTATTAGTCTTTTACATTTTGTTCTGCTTTTTTATTATTCTAGGGTTATCCATCACTCCTTGTCCTCTTCTACTTCAATGGTGACTGTTATCTTTGTTTAATCAGCAAATTTCTTGACCATCATCCTCTTTTTTCCCCTCTGAAAGTCATTAATGAAGATATTAAATAGAATCTGTCTTACATACCCTCAGAAAATTCTACTATTTTTCTCTCTCTCTTTGGCTTGGTAACATCCCATTCAAATGAACTTGGAAGAAAATACAGATGAAGTGAAATTGCTGTGTTGACCAACTTTACAGACTTCACAGCAATCCATACATATTTCAATTTGAAAAACAATTTGCCACATGATACTGAAATCCATATATGTTAGATGACTGCCTCTTCTTTGCTTGAAAACAAGAACATTGTAATTATTTTGAAAAATAGTAGGGTCTATTCTGGTCGTCATTACTTTTCTATCTATTTCTTTGTTGGTGACTTAATGGAATATTGTCTTGATACCCAGTTTGACCATTGTAATTTGACTAGTGTTTCTATATGACAAGCAGGATAAATACAACTAGTGATTTCTTTAAAAAGAAAAAGATTGGCTAGAGTTGGGGGGGGAGAGACAGAGATTGCTATATAATGTGAGAAATCACTAACAAAAGTTTCAGAAGGAAATACTAATCTTTCTACTTTATGGATCAGTTCTTAAAATGTCTGATATAATTTACTACACTTCACAGCAATGTCTGTTCCGATGCTAAGCACCACAGGCATGCATTATCTAATGGAACTTCAGACTTTCCAGGTTTCCAAACTCTTGACTCTTTGGTAGTTTTTTCATAATCATTGTTACTTAGAAATAACTTCAGGGAGCTGATTATCTCTGTCTCTCTCTAAAAGGTGGGCTGGATACTCTTTCCTTTCCTTGGTGGACCACAGATTGCTTCCAATTTAGACACCTGATAATCTGTCCAGGCGTGCAGAGGAATGGTGACCATCCACGTCCTGTTGTAACCCACATGGTCAGGATGAAGTAGTATATCGATGAGGTTAGGCAGCATGGTGGGTCACTGCAGTTCAGAATATGCTTTAGCCATATGTATAGAAAGTTTAAAGACAGTTAATGGAAGTTGGACACTATGAATTCTCTTTGTACTCTTCTTACTTTCTTTACTGTAATATTAGCACATGAATAACTTGCTCAATGACAGCTGGTATTCAAAACTGCCATTTGGGGCTCATCTGCTGCAGATTTTTACTTTTTTTCTTTCAGTTCCCAAGTAACAGCAGCTAAAGGAAGTGTAAAAGTGAAACAAAAAAAATAGGTTGTAGCTTGCAATGAACACATAGTGAGCATCTAAACTTTACAAACATGGAAAGGACCTTCAGCCTATTTGCAGTTGGTTAATGGAAAGTCAAACTCCTTGGTGAACACAAATCTTTATCATTTTGAAAAGCATCGTGGGACTGGAGTAAGGAGCACCATTGTGTTAATGTTACTAGTAGCCTTTGGGGAAGAGAAATAGGATACACTGGATCAGTGTTAGAGTCACAATCATCCGTTACTCACATGATGCACATCACACATGATACACAACAGTCACATTATGCACATCTTCTTAGGAGTCACATCCTGATCTAACATGAATCAAATGTTTCCTAACATATTTTCCTGACTATATTGCACTCTCTTAAAAGAATTATTCTAAATACTTTTGCAATTTAAATGAACGAGGATAGCAAAACCCCTTTTGTTATATACTCCTCCTCAGTGCTTTGTACTTTTTCTATGGCAATGATTCAGAAGCACACCTCTTTAATACTAAATCTACATTGAAAAAAAATTCTTTAAATACATAAACATTTCCTCTTACTACATCATGGTAATGCTACAGTTGTTTACTTCAGCTAATTCTTCTCTGAATATTTTTTTTTTTAGAGGACAACTGGATTATAGAGCTGCTTCAGAAAGTCCTTAATTCATAGAACAGTTGTATATGGGTATTTTCTTTTTCAGTTTCTCAACCTCTTTTCTCTTCCCAAAGGATCAAGAAGGAGCCCTCTAGGAAACCAGGACAGCAGACACCCTGTTGGAGAACTGAGCTCTGGACGAACTCTTTGAAAGAATCTGTCACACAGAAAATGCAGGATCCACAACTGCATAACACATTCAGAAGAACTTGGTTTAATTTACAAAAATGAGAAATGAAAACTAGGTATTTTAAAATATATACTGAACGAAGCTGATACCAGATAAAACTAGTGAAACATTTTCAAATGGTGTCTAGCAATCAGAGCTGTAGACTATAAATGAATGGAGTTCTTCTAAATGTATCAATCATCATCATTATTATTATTACTACTACTATGACTACTACTATCAGTCACTGCTTTATCTGTCAGTATATACTTAGCAAAACTTTCCTGTAGTTCTAAAGTTGCTGCTTATGTCCATCACGGCAGAAATCAGCTTACTAAGAGGGAAAGGAGCAGTAAGGGCATGAGGGAAGTAAGGTGTTCCATGTGTGGGCAGTGTGGAAAATTGCAGTTGAAAGTGAAGACAGGAAGTAGGCTCTCAAAAGTGACATTGCCCAGGAAGATCTGTGTGCACATGTACGAAGGGACTGAGGTGAACCCCACCGTATCAACAGGGGTAGAATTACAAAGGAACATAACAAAAATTTCAGAGTGTCACTTTTTGGAGGAGGAAAACATGTCAGTATTTATTAGAGGAAAGACTGTTAATGTTCAAGCTGGGCTGACAGGGATGACGAGGATGCCAGAAATATCAAAGGTGGAGGCAGTTCTAAGCACCATTCATGGACTTGAGTTGAAGCTGACTAGAAAGAGAAGGAGTAATATGATTTGGATGTTCCTTCTTCATGACAGTTCCAGAAGAAGGAAGAAAAAAGTTACAGGTGGACTGGATAATCATTTTAGGTCCCTTCCAACTGAACTATTCTAGTCTAGTCTAGTCTATTCTAGTCTATTTAAAGATCAAGGTTTTATCAGGGAGGGGGAACTAGGGAAGAGGAAATGTACAGGAAAGATGAACAAGCTCCAGGTTAAACTATTAAGTGTCAGCTGTTAGCAAGTATCCATGGGAAACTGTAAAAGAGAGAAGCAGAAGGGCAAAACAGGGAACAGGATGCAGAAGTGGACTGTGACTCAGCAGTAATAGGGGCGAAGGGATGAAATGGCCAGCAGAATTCAGTGCTCCAAGGACGTAAGGACCACTGTCAGAAAACGGGGTTAATGCACTAGCACATGTTTACAAGGGCTAAAACATAGGTTTTGCAGAGTGTCATTACATCATTTTGGCAGGGCCCAGTCCAAACAAGGACTGGATTTTCTTTGCTTTCTAAATTGTGGGCTTTACCATTAGTTAAGAGTCTTTTTTATTAAAAGGGGATAAGATACTTACATACTCCATTTTTGTGCCCACATATCCACACAAAATCCACAGCTGTGAACCTCTCCCTCAGTGCTTTTGTCTCTAAATGATAAAAGCTTGAATGTTAATTTTTTATGAAAACATGTCTGATTTCTATCATGTCTGTTCATCATATTTTCTATATCTTAGTATGTGTAACTTTTGATGGTATTATTTATTCCATGTAGTGCAAATGCACTTAATCCTCAGAAGAATTTTAGATTAGCCAGATAATTTATTTTGTTCATGAAGAAACAAAATGATGTTTGTATAAAAGTTCATGAACAGAGTGAATGCTATGTTTCTAAACAAAGAAAGTGGGTATTTCATAAGGATTTCAGCAGTTTCACCTCAGTTCTTTCAGGCATATAGTGATTCTTGTGTTGCATAAATGATGGAATTATTGGCTTCCCTGCCATGCCTTAGCTGGTATCCTGTGGTTCATCTGGTTTGATTCATGCTAGGAATCTCCAAATATAATCACGGTACCCAAGTTTCAAGCAAAACAGGTAATTTTTTTTCCAGTTAGAGCACTTTGCTTGGCTATTACGGAATGAAAAAACGTAATGAAAAAGCAAAACACTTTTGTATACACTGCTGGGTTAGAAATACTCTTAGGCTGTTGCTATCTGGGACAAGAACTTTCAAATCAGAAGGCACATTCCCTTACTGAGGCATGGAGATTTGTTAAATGAAACATGTTGAATATTAAAATATCTTTAAAATCCATATTAATTAAACTCTTTGTCACACTGTGAGCTTTCTGGAATAACAGCAACTACAGCTAGGATTTCCTTCCACTTTTTCCAAGTCCTGCAGTAAAGCCTGAAGTGTCAGGGGCAACTACCTGCAGCTTTGTCCTCCTCTTATTCCAACTCTTCTTGAAAAATCTAAAAAAAAAAAATAAAATAAATAAATCCAAACTCTATGGATGTTATTTAGGAGAAGCAAAAAATTAAGAACTGTGGAAGCCGAAGAGATGTTTGAATTCTTCCCTTTTCAAATTGTTCTGATATATTTCTATGACATCATTCCTTCCTCATCTCTCTTACAAGCTGAAGTATCTTATTTTATTTAAAAAGTCCTCCTATGAAAGACTTCCCATATGGTACTCTTTCTGTTGCCATACATTCTTCTTTTACAGGCTCCCTCTTACCTCTCTCAAGATGACCACTAATGAGTCCAGTGATCAAAATGTGGGCATGCCACACATCAGCACAGTGGCTTTATGATGTTTCCTGTTTTGCTTGCTACACCTTTCCAGTAAATTCCTTCTTTGATAGGAGCTTCTTCATTTGATGACTGCTGGCCACTGAGCTGTCATTTTCAGAGAACTGTCCTAATTTCTTCTCATAAAATGTAGAATTTCACTGAGGAACTTGTTACTATAGCCTAGTACAGATACAACAAATCTACGTGGATTAAAAATATAATTAAACAAAATCATAGAAAGATAAAATCATAGAACGGTTTGGGTTGGAAGGGACCTCAAAGACCATCTAGTTCCAACCCCCCTGCCATGGGCAGGGACACCCTCCACTAGACCACGTTGCCCAAAGCCCCATCCAACCTGGCCTTGAACACTTCCAGGGATGGGGCATCCACAGCTTCTCTGGGCAACATGTTCCAGTGCCTCACCACCCTCATAGTGAAGAATTTGTTTCTAACATCTAATCTAAATCTACCTTCTTTCAGTTTAAAGCCATTACCCCTTGTTGTATCATTACGTGCCCTTGTAAACAGTCTCTCTCCAGCTTTCACAGAAAGAAAAATGAAAGAAAAATTCATCAATGGCTATTAAATAATGCAGAGGGAATGTTGCTGGTTCAGGAGATTCATGCATCACAGATTGTCAGAAGCTGGGAGAGTATGCTGGACCGTTAACTGCCTTTTCATACTTCTCTAAACTTTTGCTATTGGTCTCAGTCATGCAGGATATTAAGCTAGATGTACCTGACCCAGAAAGGCCATTCTTATGCCATGTTCCTGAGCAGCAGTAGTTAATATATAGACCATCAATATATTAGTGCTATTTTTCCCATGCTGATGATTTTGCGTTTGTCAGTGTTGCAGTTCAGCTGACAGCCCACTTGCTGAAGACTGGAGACCTTTTGGAAGCCTCTGCTGTAGGGTTAGTGAATGTATTATCATCCTGAAACCTTGTCACTATCAACAGTCTTTTACAGGCCACTTAGACGTATATTGAGCAGTGCAACCTCTATCCTAGCTCCCTGGGAGACTACCTTAGTAAAATCCCGCCAATATATAACTATCCTTTTATTCCTGATCATTTTTTCCTGTCATTTAAAAAAAAAGATTATGTATGCAAGGACCTTCCCTTCTAATGTGTGGCAATTTAGTTTCTTTAAGTGTCTCTGCAAATGGATATCTTCAGGTCCTTTTGTATCATCTTGCTCCAACTGCTTGTTGCTCCTTGAAAGAACTTTAACTGATTTGTGAGTCATGGCTCCTAGCACAAAAGTCAGTTAAACACTTACCCATTGCCTTGTATTTGAACATGTGTTCTAATTCTGTGCTTTCTTCTTGGTGTAACTACTTTACCTAGCATGAAAATTGGCATGTGCAGCTTCCAGTTCTTCTGAGATCTCTAAAAAAATTGGCATCAGGTTTCAGTGCCAAAGCTAATGTAAATATTAAATTACAACTCACAATACTCAGATTTTTAAGAAGGCGTGAATGAGTACAGTCTGGGCTGGTTTGTTCAGGGAGTCCCTCTGCTGACGCTCAGTCTTGAAGCAGTTCTTCAGCATATTCCCCCTGCAGAGGAGGACTGCAAAATGGAAACCTTTTGTATAATGAACAGTAAAACAAACCATTCATTTAACTAGTCTGTTATGGTCTTGTCTTCTTTTACCTTGCCTTGACACTTTGATCACCACTGGGTGACCATTGGCAAGCTTTCTACTCCCATGACGGGAAAGAGACTTTTTTTCATACTCTTTATGCCTTTACTAGGTTGCATCCTTAATCTTTTTTACTTTACTTATGGCTGTTTACATTTCAAATTTATTCTATTTCCTATTTTCCGTGCTTGGACAAAGCTTCTATTTTGAGCAGGATGTGTTCTTACCACCCTTCTGTGATATGTATATGTGTGGGGCTGAGGGAAAAAGACTTAAAATCTTTTTGCTGTGTAGTGTGCTTTGACTGTGATGTCTTAAAACAGTCTCCTTTGCTGTTTACAAGCATTTTATCCTTTAGCTGCTTGGGTGGTTTGGGTTGGTTTTGGTTTTGTTTTTTTTTTTTTTTTTTGTGGGTTTGTGTTTGGTTTTTTCTCCCTTCAGTGGACTTCTGTTTTTCTGTGCAATTCCCTATTGCTAATTTCAGTGCTGTTAAACTGAGGGTGGTTCTTTTTTCTTTTCACTCTTATAAGGATGCTGAAGTTCACTCTGGTATCATAGAACCATGTCATATCATTCTTTGGCAATGCCTTCCTAAACTGAGTTGCATGCATTGTCCAGGACCACACCAAGGTTTGTGTGTTTTTTGTAGCAAGTAGTAGCCAGAATTTCAGTTGATGTCAGTGTTTGGTCAGGTGGTTGGTGCAAAGTCTGCTTCAGAGAGTGAGGAGAGCAAATGACCTCTGGGCTTGTTCTTTGACTAAACAGTGGCTACACAAGAATGACACTGTTGTGGTGTACAATTGGCCTGGTCATGTGAAAACGAGTTGAGGATGGTCCAATGGTGGTTGTCTTAGCAGCTGCAACTGACTTATTTCCTCCCACAGCTGTGGGCTGATATTCTTCAGCGATCCCCGTGCCAGCCCTGCATGTGATGTAGCACATGAATATGATGCATATGATGAATACTGAAACCACATTTACAAGCTGCATTTAGTTCAAGATTTATAAGCTATTCATCCTTGCTGTAGAGGTAAGTCTTTTTGTCCTTGGGATCTGCCAACTTGGTGCTTCTGGCTGTGGCCATTGATGAAATGTAGTTCCTTACCCCTACAGAAGAGCAGTAGTTTTTAACCTTTTGAAATGTATAGGATGTGACTCTTTTACTCTCTTCTTGGATTGTCACCTGGCTTGGATTATTCCCTGTACACAAAAAGTATGACTTTTTATGTGACTGTGAGTTTCCTGGATCAGGGAACATCTTTTATGGGTAATTGGACATCACTTAATAAGCATCATCGCAAATACATCGGTATCATAACATCCTCCACTCCATCCTTTTGACCTTACCAACATCATGCATATTTGTTCTTTCCGCTGATACAAACATTAAGCTCCTATCTTGCATTAGATTCACATATTCATTTGCTACTTGAGAAAACAGAGAGGGAGAAAGGGAGGGATGCAGGGAGAGAGGGAAGGAGGGAGTGATGGAGGAAGAGAGGGGCTTTTAGCATTCTGTAGCTGAGCTGTCTGATGTAATGTGTTAGAGGATATAGGTGCCAGTAATGTGCAAAGAGCTTGAAAAATGATCAGACAGTGCCAAGCCCACAGTGCATGTTGTCAGGAGGGCTAACAGTATAATAAATCAACCTGTCTAGTGTCAAGGGTCAGGTAGTTTGATGTTCAAAGCTGTTTGGCCAGCATGATCCAGCCAGGCATATGCTATTCATTTCTGAGCCGTTAGCACTATTACAACACTAGAATAACCCTAAAGCAGTGCCTGCCCTGTGGTGCTTCGGGCTTTAAGTTAAGATCCCAAAGGGGACAGTATCTGGGACAAGGAAGTGAAGTGAAGTGCTGCTTAGTTTCAGGCCTCATGATTCTACCATAATTATTTTTATGAAGAGTACTGAGAAGAGTGTGGAAGACTGCTCGTCAGATGGGGTTTTCCTATGCTTTCTGTGCAGGACAGTGATGCTTAACCTCTTGCAGCTGGGTGAGCCACACAGGCACAGAGTGGCAGGTGGGGACAACAGGCTCTGCCCGCTTCTCTTCATGTGGCCAGACACATACATAGACAAAACATATCCCGTTTTGAGTAAGTGGAGAATACCAAGCAAAATACAACTAAACGATCCACTCCAATCACAGCTACTGTCACTTCCTTGTAGGTCTCATTCCTGCTGTGCTTTTTACCTCCATTCTGTGATGTTCAGATGGGCTGTAGGGAAGAGAACCTGCTGCTGTTCCTGCCCAGCTAGGCGGAGGGGCTTCCCATATGTGTCTTTTCTTACCCCAGTGTTTGTAGGGCTGGATGGGTACAGGGAAGCTGCAGTAGGCATTGCAGGCCAGTCCAAAACTTCCCATGTTCAGGAGCTTTAATTAGTCTCCACTAGTTGGGAATATGCAGGGAGAAAGGTTAAGGCAGCAAATCAGGCTAATTACAGGCTGGAGGTCCCAGGAGTTCAGACGAAGCAATCTTCCCTGGCCCTCATCTCTGAGACAGAAGCTGTTAACGCCGTGCTGTCTCTGCCAGTGCTGCAGGGCTGCTGGTTTTCAAGCCAGGCACGCGATGGCTTCCCAAAAGACTGTTCTGCCCTGGGTACCTGCAAGGCAGGTCAAGCTGCAAACCCAGATGAGCTGGGTCACAAATTAGAGTTTCCCCTCAGTGCTTTTGGGTGGTGATAGCAGTAGGTCCTAGGTCTCTGCCAGAGTACTCAGAGATCTGCTGTCGATAAATCCATACAGATACATCAGGGGCTCTTCGGGCTCCTACACTGCACCCCAACGTCTCTCTCAGCAGCTTCATATGCAATTGCCTCTTCACTGCTGTTTCCCATTGCTGTGAAAGTTCTCTCGCACCTTTCCCCCCTCCCCACCGGCTGTTTGTGGCAGGCTGTATTGTCAGCATACTGATAATACTGGTGTTAGATAAATTAGTGCCCAAAATACTAGAATTAAAATGTCACGGGTAAAGTTGTGCTGAAACAGGCAGCTGTGGTACCAAAACATCCAACTGTCAGAAGCAAATTGATGCGAGTACAAATGATGTGGAGCAAAAAGGCTGGCACACATTTTACATAGCAAGTAATTCTGCAGCCTAAAACAAGTTTTAGAAGAGCAGTTGGGTGAGAGGATTAAGGAACCTCACCAGATACAGTGTTGAGGGAGTTTCAATGGGAATTTGTCTTGGTCCAAATAGAAAAAAAACCCCTATACAACAACCCCCAAAAAAATCCAAAAGTGAAACAAAACTCTTTCTCCAAACAAAAAGACCACTCCCCCAAACCTATAAAACAATTAAGTTTAAACGATGTGTAGAGGAGGAGGAGCTTGACTAGCAGTAGACTGAGAATTTGATTAGTTTGTTTCCAGAATTTTTCTCAGAGATTTGTAAACTCCCATGTTTAAGAGTTTATTTTTTTCAGAGGTACAGCTATAGTTATAAAGTCATAATTTTATGTATTTTTTTAATTTTTTCTTATATCCTATGTGAACTTTATTTCCACTGAGTATTTCAGTGAGTATTTTTTTTTTCCTAGAAAATTACTCTGCTCACATAGCTCCCACGAATACACTAGTTATGTTCTTCTCAAACTGGAGAAAGTCTCATTGATTTCTGTTTTTCTTGACATACCAAAATTCTGGGAAGAACTTTTATAAATTGAGATCAAAATTTGTTAAAGTACTGGAGTGGCAATAGCACTGGAGTCTCCTACTCAGGCATTGTGCAATAAAGTCAGCTCTTACCAGCTCCTTTCCACATCTACTTGATGCCTTTGTAAATGGCTTTGAGAAATGTATAAGTCGTCATTTGTATAAGTAAGCAAGTCAAGTAATTATCAGCAGAGTGCCTAACTGGAGTATCAAAATGGAAGACAAAAGACCAAAACCAGATTTGATCAATGCATGCCTATAACCACATAGCTAAGATTTAAAATATAAAAAATATTTTTTTCAAATTATGATGCCAAAGATTCTGTCAATGTTAAATGCTTCTTAAAAATCTCACCTACCTATTCCAGTTGGAAACTTTGTAAAGATGAGGTATTAGAAAAGGGAATATTGCTCTCTCTGCAGTAGTTTTAGGCAACGCAATAATAAAAATAGAACAATATAGTGTAAAACCAGAGCAAGGCAACAAACAGCAAAGACATAGGGCAGAAAGGACTGCTTGATGTAGAAATAAAATATATTCTTTGGCTGTAGCAGTTAAATCAGTAGTCTTGATAGCAGTGTTGGACTGTGCGTTATCAAGCTGGACTTAGCCAAGTGAGAAAGAGTATCATCTCAGGGACTGAAGGGGAAAACTATGAATTGGAATGGGGGGAGCAAATATAAGGAAAGAAAGCATTCAAAGTGTGACACACTGTTTCTGCCAGTGAGCTAACTGAGGAGACATTTAGTAAGGTTTTCACCCTCCCGATGCTTTTATGGTTTGAAATGTGAGGGTGTCACTATTTGATATGTTGTCTTTGGCAGCAAAGCTGGCTTGAAAGTTCCCAAGATCCATGACCAATTTACTGCCCCCTTGGATGTGTTCGTAAATGCTTATGGTTCTGTGTGCCAAACTGGGTAGCTCAGATGGTCTGGAGTCAAAATAACCATTCAAATCTACCCAGTACTAAAAATCGAACCTTTTTGGAAGATGGGGTAACGTAGGGCACAAGACGTGAACTTTGCTGCTGAAACACAGTCTAGTATCTAGCAACAACAAGAGTTGTGCAATCTTCCACTTGAATAGTTCCACTTGTGCAGCTGTGTTCCCAGTCTTTGGCAGGACTAACCCCGTGAATCCTGATATTAATGGACTTATTCCCATCATGTTGTAAGAGTAAGGTCTGTGTATAGGGAAAATACATCTACTATAACCAATTTGTACTTGGTGGGTAAGGAATTACCTCCAATAAATAGGTTTCTTCCTGTTGATTCATCTCATGACAAGTTGCTGTTAATTTCATAGAATCAAAATGATTCGTTGTTTGTTTCTACACACATGAAGTAAAAAAAAATTCCAGCAGATCCCTGCTGCATCACTGACTTAGACTTTAGCTCCCGTGTTTTTTTACAGAAGAAAGTGCATGTTCAACCTGGTACAGAATGATATTTAAATGTGGGAGAAGGGAGCTTTTAATTTCCAAAATACTCTGGTCTATTACTATAGCTAGTCTAATAATCCAGTATTTACAATAAACCTAATACTGCTGTCCTCCTATACAGTTTGTGCTTGTTTAAGCTATGCTTACTTAAATTATTGTAAAGTAGAATGCAAATGCTTGCTAATTAAGTGTAGCACATCATTGCTATGGCACTTGTTATGTTTCATAGTGTAGTTGGTGCAGGTAGTGTTTTCTGGATCTACAAGAAGGAAGTGACTGACATTAAGCAACCTAAAACTAAGCACGGAATCTGCAGCACCTTGTATACAATCAGGCAGAAAGACATGAGGATCTTCAGGACTGTGCAACAGTGGAGATAAAGTAAAGAATAAAGAATAAAGCCACTGCAAGCATTTTTAAAAATACATTAGAGCTATTTCCCCTGCGATATTTTAATGGTCTTATGAATTTCATGGTCATTTTATTTAAATATTTTAGTGCAATTTGTTTTAGTTTGTTTTCCATGTTCCTAATCCTTTCAAGATCAGGTGCTCAGCAATGGGGATAATTGGAGATTAGTGGTAGACTGCTAGTGTTAATGCACCGAGTTATAATGAGGCATCTGTAATGTTTTTCCAGTGTGTAACAACCAGTTGACCCTGTAGACTGTGGCTAATGCAAAGCAGAACTGTGCATTTGGTGGCCATCAGCAGCTATGTGGGGGTGGCATGTATGTAAAGATAAAATATTTTTCCATTCCTCTGCGATCTTTGTTTTACCAAATGAAAGAGCTGTTTGCCTGAGCAGCCTGTTGCTGTGCATTGTGCGACACGCTCCAAATGGCAATTATTTATGTGATTTAGTCTGATATACAGACATGTTTGTTACCGAGCAGTTTACAACAAAGCCAATCACCTGCACGCTTTCTACCCAGCCTGGGGAAGGGGAAGGATGGGGATTAAGGGGTTTTCCTGCCCTTCTCAAAACATACCCTTGTGTTCCACAAGGAAAGCACCTCAATTTCCCACAGGGAACTGACCCAGCATGGGGGGAAAAGGGACATCTGTATGTCCATGCCTTGAGAGCGTGCACTGGTCTGGGGAAGCAATCAGCTCTGCTGTTCAAACTGCGATTGCGTCCACCCTTGTCTGCTGCACAGGTCTCTTGTTCACTGGCTGATCTTGAAGCGGCCTTGCTAAAAGCACTCCCTGCCATTTCTAAAGGAGATAAATCTTACCTCAAAGACTGGGAAGCAGACGTGCTCCTCTGCTTGAAGGTGAACGCTTGACCTGAAGATCTCAGAGGTCTATTGAAACAGATGGTGCTGGGTTTCCAGACACGGAGCTGCAGCTCCTGAAGCACTGCAGTGCTGCGCAGTCCCAGCACTCTGCGGATCCCAGCACCGGCACGCAGATTCGCAAGGGTGTTTGGGGCTGCAGGACCTGGGGAGGTTGTCGTGCCTCGTGGGGTGATCACCAGGCTCACCGAGATGGGCTCCATGAAGAGTAGCAGAAACAGAAATGTGTCTGAAGAGTGCCTTTTGTCCAGAGCTTGGGGAAATGAGTCATGGCTAGACCCCTCTCCTGGACACAAGTGTCTATTACTTCTCTTTGACAGTATTCAGATGGGATTACCCTTGAGATTAGGAAACAGAAAAATTTATAAGAATAAATGCTAGAAGATGGCAAATTGTAGAGGTTAGTAGAGATTTTGAGAGATGAAGCATTTTTATATGCTAATTTCTCTCACTTAAAGATTGTAACAACAAGCTTTAAAACTTTAATTAAGCAGTTAAAAACCTCTGGAATATCAAGAACATATTAAAAAATTATAAGTACTGGTGCATGCTGATTGACCACATAATTTTCTTCCAGATCTTAATTTCTGGAAAGTATTAGATTTTGAATTTTTTTCTCTTCTCCGAGTAGGAATTATTTTCTCAGGGATGCAAAGTGGTTTTTCCTGAATCTCCCGTCACAAAGCAGATGTTCCTGTTGGTTACGATTTCCCAGGCATTGAAAGACCAGCGGCAAACTGCCAATTACCACGTCAGAGCCCCATGCCGTTCCAGCCCTTCAGCTTCTGAACTCACTATAACCTACGCACGGTGCTCCGTGGAGGAGGACCGCACAGCTGATGTGATGATGCAGGTACACCTTTTCTGAGCATCCCTTTCAGAGGACGGTAATTCTGTTTCATGGCAGCTTTTGTGGTGTCAACATTGTTTTCAGTTGGCATGGGAACAAAACCAGAACCTCTGGAATGTTTTTCTGAAATGACTGGTTTGAGATGAAAAATCTTGGGTTTTCACACTGCACTGCATGCTTTCTCTGTCTCTGCCATCAGAAGTGACCACTAGCCTTGAATCTTGAATACCTCCCTGATTAAAACTTCACCTAAACAGACATGTTTTCTGCAAAAGTTTTGGCTCTGACAAAGCAGCATATTTTGATGAGATTTCATTTAACGGAAATGTTCTGACCAGCTCCAGATGCATACTTTAGATATGCATAGATAGTTTCGATTGCCTAGAAAGAAGCACCTAGTAGACAGAGAGGATTTGCCAAAAGCAATTATATTTTATCTCAGTTTGGTTTCAAACCATTTGTGACCATCCAAGATCACGCTTTGGTAAAAGAAACAGATGTGGACCAAACTGCAGCAAGAAGCCAAATTGTAAAAGGCAAATACATCTATATGTTGTTTGTGATGCAGTGAAAATTAATATTACGCTGCTAGAGAATTCTGTCCACATCTGTAGCAAATAAAAAAGAGAGAGAATTATAGGATATTATATTCTGAGGAGCAATGTGACCAGTGAGGCAGAACTTGATCCACAATTGCCAAGTTACAACCTGATAATACACCATCAATTCTGAACGATACCGATCCAGGATGGTGCTTCATAATCTAAGCAATTGCTCCAAACGATTCAGCAAAGTTCCAAGATCTACTGTATCGAAAGCAGCAGAAAGATCCATCAGCAGGAGTACTGTAATTTAACTTGAATCAGCAGCTGGTGATAAATCATTTGTGACCTTAAGTAAAGCAATCCCAGGATTGTGGTACTCCCTGAAGCCAGACTGAAACCTTTCATATAATCCATTCCCAGATAAAATTGCTGGTAGTAAAAGGGCAACCACTTGCTTCATCTTTCCCTTCCTTACATCCCAGAAAAAGAGTGCTACTCCAGTTATCACTGGGTAGAACAGAAATCTGCAGGGTAAGAGAGGGAAAGCTTTCACCGCTTCTGCTAACAAAGAGCAGCTGCGAATTTCAGCAGATCAGGAGACGTGCAGAAAGCAAAGAGTCATTAACCATGTTAGCTATAAATGAAGCAAAGCGCTGAAAGACTGTCCGCGAGCAGCCATATGGGCCAAGAGTCAAAACTAGGAGTAATGGGGCATGATTGCTTTCCCAACTGTGTGATCTCAGCAAGAAGCAAATACAAATGTATAACACTTGCAGATACAGGCACTGGTAGCATAATTACCAGCCGTAGCGCTGAACAGTCGCAGCTGATTAGAAATTCACTCTGTACTCGCTGAATTCCTCGCAGGAGGCAACTGAAGGATTGTGCACGAGGAGTGATTTGTGGTGCAAAATGTGATCAATAGCACAAAATAAGGCTTCGGGTCTGGTTTTCCTCATTAATAACAGGACAAGAAAAAGTAGATCTGGCTGGATCAAAAGCAATGTGCTAAGACTTTGCAACAGCTTGGTGCTTCAGGAGACCATTTTCTGGACTACCCAGTCTTTGAAATAATTCCACATCACAAGCTGCCGTCTTCACCTTAGTAAAGTCCTGTGATCACCAAGGCAGATAAAGTAAAGCACAGAAAACTGAGGTCGAATCAGGAGCTTCACAGACTGATTTGTTTTGTAAATGGAAGGAAACAACAAGAGGAAAAAACCCACGATTTGTACAAGATGATGAGGCGGATACATTTTATGAGATTAATAAAATAAATGTTGGTTCTCTCATTTAGAGCGGTTGTCTTTGGTGGGTTGATCAGAACACTACATAATCCTAGTAGAGGTAAATATGAGATATACAAGGCAAATTATAAATTTTGATCCCTATCAAACAAATACAGATATCAACACAGGACTAACTCAACTCTGCCTTTAATGCAGGTCATCTTCTGGGAGATTCCTTATACTACACTTTTTCTGGTTGGTTGCCCAAATAGTTTCAGTAGTTCACTGTCACACTTAGACTAGTGTTGAAGCAAAAAAACCACCCACTTCTCATGTTAAATATAGTGGAAACACAGCAAAGAAACAGAGAATAAAAGAAAATACCACCACTCCCAAAGAATCACTGCTTCTATACAGACTGCTTCTCGACTGTAACTTTTAATGATCTGGGTCTGGGACTCCATTAGTGTTTAATAAATAATGATGATGATACCCTACCTGCACAATGCACGCAAAGCTCCCATTGATGTTGATGTGAGTTCTCAGTGCAGACTGATGGCAGGATGCTCCTGTGACAGAGATGAATTTTCCATTAGAACAAAATGAGTAAGACCTGTCTCAGTCAGCAGAATTCACAGCAACAATAGACATTCCTCGAGGGCTCAGTGAAAGATGCCCATCCTGGGTGGTTGAAAGCAAATTGGGTGGGAAGCTGTGAGGCAGACTTGGACAGCCACAAAACCAATTTGGGCAGAGGTAAAATTGCCCTGATAAAAAAAACCAAAACAAAAAAACCCCAAAACAACCAACATGCAATTATATCCATATTTAATTTCTATCATCTGGAAATCATGGCTTGCTTTCTCATCATGCCATAGGGGAAATTGCTTTTTTTTTTTTTTTTTTTTCTATGAAGGCAAAGGATGAAATTAATATTGGGGGAAGAGGAGAGAGGATGTGGATGCATTGAACTACCTTTTGAAAACTACCTTTTATTTACAGTACATAAAGGAAAAAAAGAAATTCCCTTTTGGTAAACAACAGAAACCCATCACCCATACAGAAATTTGGACAACGAGCCAGACCAGTTAGTTGGATGTTTTTCTTCAAGGATTTTGTAAAAAATACAGAGACAAGGAACTGATGTGAAGCCAGCTTTGTGTGAGACAGAGAGGCAGCTATGCACAACAGGGGCACAGAGAGAAAGCTCTTATAGTGTGGTCTTGAAAAAAAAATGAGAAAGGAAAGCTTTTGGCAAGGGGTTGACTGAAAAGACCTGAATCTGTAAGCCAAGAAAAAGTCTCTCTGCATTAATTTTGTTGTGGAAAAAGGGATATATTTTCTGTAAATAAAGAATAGTGCCTGATTTTGTTATCAGCTGCTTCTCCTGGAAGACTGCATATTTTGCTTGACTGTTCAAGTCAAAAAAAGTAACACTTTCTACCATTTTCTAAGGTGATCACTGAAGAAAACAGGAAAAAGGGAAAAGCTAAGAAAACACAAGTAACTCAATTACCTTTTTGATAGATGTTTAATAATAATAGACTGTTGCTAAGTGAACAAGTATATTTTCAGGAGCAAACCCATAATTATTAGAACACATGCCTTAGAAAAACAGGTTAAAAGAATGATTTTGGTTAGGGGAATACCTTTGTTCCAGTCTTTACATTATATTAATGTTCCCAACGAAAAATCATGTCTTAGAATAGGTGATTGGAAGGGCACAGGGAACCATCATCTACTTAAGTGAACAATCAAAGAGGAAAATAGTTATAAACACGAGGGATGACAAATTTTACCTGCTGGTGAAATAAATAAAATACACCAGAAACCTTTTTGTTGTTTTCCACATTAGAGTATTAGGTATAGGCAATGCGCAGTATAGAATCAGGATCAGTGGCAGTTCCCATTGTTTTATAATAACCATTTTTGGGTGTGCAGAGCTGAGGTATCTATCTAGTAAGTGTGCATTTTCAAAATGCAAGACTGATAGTTCATGTATCTTTACAATTGTGCAAATTGGACACCCAAAAGCCAAAGTAGCATTTCAAAATTTTGGTCGGGATTTCCATAAGTGCTACTAGAAAACTGTACTTTTTATTTAGCAATATTGTCAGCTTTTATTGCTCTAAAAAGTGATCCCAACAACTTGTTTTACTCTCATTACAGCTTTTACATGGCACAGTGCAAAGAATGTAAATACTGCTTGAGCTACTTATCGGTGCAAATGGAAATGTGAAAATATTTATTGCTGAAACAAAAGTACAATCTGTATTGCTTAATTATGATAATCTAGGGAAAATTTCCTTGCATAATGCCATATAAAGTAGTAAGAGAAAAAATAGCTAGCTGTTCTTTGCTATTGCTTGCCTCAAATAGGTCCAGGTAAGATCACAGAATCATAGAATAGTTTGGGTTGAAAGGGACCTTTAAAGGTCATCTAGTTTATAAACTTGTAATTTCATGTTGAATTTCTTATTTAAGCTGTATTTTGGAACAGTATAGTACTTTAAAATACAATCACTATTGCTTGTGCTGGGAGAAGCACTGCTGAAGCGCTGGGAGAAGTTACAGATTTCAGTGTAATGTCGTTTAAACTAATCTCTGAAAATGTAGGGATTTTTATTTATGTATTTGTACTTATTTAACCCTTTTTGACTCTAGGGTCATGAAGCTGTTTTGTAGAGGTTAGAAAGTTTTAAACAGAACCTAAGTTATTTCTAGTCCTTCTGGCTGTGAAGATATCTTCTTAATATAAATAATTACTGCAACTAACTTTACAGACTATGTAACCCTTGGGGATGTGGAACTCATTTCATTTTGTGTAAACATATATAGATTAAGCTTGCCAAATGTGAAATTTTGAAATGTGTTCATTTAATGTCAATTTCTTCTTTGGAACAATGAACTGAAGAAAATAAATTATTATGGCTTATAGAATTTGCAAGATGTTTCATCAGATTTTCATGGCAGGGAGGATTGCCAGCTCTAAGGCTTCAAAGGACTTTCTGGGGAAAACCCCCACACTTCAGCAATAACAAAAAAAATATGCAGTGTGGTTTTCCATGGTGCTCTGTTAATTTTTGCCTTGTCGGATAGCTAATAGGAGAGACAAGCCCTGAACTTTCCTGTGGCTCGAGCATTCCTAAGAGCTCTGTCTTTTTGACTGTTTTGGTGTCCAAATGATACCTGAGCTTCTGCCAGTCCCTGTTGTGGGGACTCAGACTTGAGTCTCTCTCCTCCACCTGGCTGTGTGTTTCTGTGATGCTTGGAAGAACCTAATATCCTTGATACCTCTAACAATACATCAGAGGTAGTTTAAGCAGGCAAAATGCAGCAAAATGATTTACAAGTTACTGAAGGGAGGTAGAAGTCAGACATATAAACCAGGAGACCGGTTGAAACCAAGTACTTTTTCAGTCTCAGACAGAAAGTGGTGATGCTTCCTAAGGCTGAGTATGAGCTCCTAAGGAAAACTGACACCTCCTCTTTCCAGCTTAAACTCTGTCCTGGTGCTGTTTCACAGTCACTTCAAGCTGAGTTGAAACCAGGCTGCTCCAGAGAGACGTTTTTCCCTCTGCTGCTTTCCTTGCATCGGGTCTACAGATGTTTCTTTAGGTGGCTGCTCTCAGTTAAAGCTGCCAATCATCCAACTGCAGAGTGAGAATGAGCTGATGGTGGCTTCCTGCAATTTATTTTGCTTTGTTTTAAAAATGTTTGGTTGTAGGGATTATTTTGAAGACAGCTATTTTGTTGGACTTTTTTTTTTCGGTTTTCAGATCTTCAGTTTGGCACTAGGAAGAAGTCAGCTGAGTGAGTTACTCTGTCATTTCAGAAACAGCTACAGACCTTATTTAGTTTTGTGGTGGGCTGACCCTGGCTGGATGCAGGTGCCCCCCAAAGCTGCTCTATCACTGCCCTCCTCAGCTGCACAGGGGAGAGAAAATATAATGAAAGGTTTGTGGGTCGAGATACAGACAGGGAGAGATCACTCAGTGATTACCATCATGGGCAAAACAGACTCAAACTGGGGAAATTAGTTTATTACCAATCAAATCAGAGTAGGCTAATGAGAAATAAAACCAAATCTTAAACCACCTTCCCCCCACCCCTCCCTTCTTCCTGGGCTCAACTTCACTCCCCATTTCTCTCCTTCCTCCCCCCAGCGGCACAGGGGGACGGGGAATGGGGGTTGTGGTCAGTTCATCACACGTCGTCTCTGCTGCTCCTTCATCCTCAGGGGGAGGACTCCTCACACTCTTCTCCTGCTCCAGCCTGGGGTCCCTCCCATGGGAGACAGTCCTCCACCAACTTCTCCAACATGAGTCCTTCCCACGGGCTATAGTCCTTCATGAACTGCTCCAGTGTGGGTCCTTTCCACGGGGTGCAGACCTTCAGGAGCAAACTGCTCCAGCGTGAGTCCCCCATGGGGTCACAAGTCCTGCCAGCAAACCTGCTCTGGCGTGGGCTTCTCTCTCCATGGGTCCACAGGTCCTGCCAGGAGCCTGCTCCAGTGTGGGCTTCCCATGAGGTCACAGCCTCCTTTCGGTGCCTCCACGTGCTCTGGTGTGGGGTCCTCCATGGGCTACAGGGGAATCTCCTCTCCAGCACCTGGAGCACCTCCTCCCCCTCCTTCTGCACTGACCTGAGTGTCTGCAGAGCTGTTCCTCTCACATATCTTCACTCCTGTCTTCTGTTTTCTGCAATTACTGTTGCACAGCAGTTTTTTCCCGTTCTTAACTGTGTTACCCCAGAGGCACTACCATCACTGATGGGCTCGGCCTTGGCCAGTGGCAGGTCCATCTTGGAGCTGGCTGGCATTGGCTTTATTGGATATTGAGGAAGCTTCTAGCAGCTTCTCACAGAAGCCACCCCTGTACCCTGCCCCCGCTACCAAAACCTTGCCACACAAACCGAATACAAGGTTCCTCTGAACAGTGTGGAAGTGCCCATGAGACTGCTGTATTGGAAGACCATTGACTTCAATGGAAGCTAGATTGTGCTCTAAATTATCATAATTGGCAAAGTTTGGGCAAAATTCTGATCTCTGTTGCATAGCCATAAATTTGAGAACATCCCCTTTTATTTCAGTAATTACTCCAGTGGTGGATCTGAGAAGCTGGATAAAGATGAGCCAGTCTCTGGCACTGCGTATCTCACTGAACACTGAAGTCACTGGCTGCTGACATCTGAAGATGCCTGTTCCCTGGTCCTTCCTCTTCCTCCCTCAGAGTGAGCAAGTAGCATCAGCGTGAATTTTGGTGCATTCAACACAGAATACAGCCTAAATACAGCCCTTCTCCAGTTCCTTGAGTAACGCATTTTATCCCTGTTGTAAGTGTTTAGCTTCAAGGTGACATCATCTGAGGAAGATCTCAGGGTCCATTTAGTTTTACCACACTTGTGTCTGATACAGTTTGTTTTTAAAACTCCAGTACGGTACCATCGTTATGTATTTACCTTAGGACAACTAGTGTGCAATCATTACATGAGATAAAAAGCAGAGCTTTTTCAGCGAAGACACATCCAGAGCTGTGTGACCTTCCATGTATTGTTTGTCCAGAAATGTAGTGTCATCCTAGCACAGTCACGTTTTCCACCTGATTTTCTGCCTGTGACTGCTGGACAGAAGAAAAAGGTGGTTCGGCTTTGCTCTTGTTCTTTTATGCTAAATAACAGGGCTAAGCTCTGTCTTCTGGCCTTTGCTGTTGTTTTACTGACTGTCCTTTCACATCTGCTCTGTTATCCCATCATGTCATTCTTCTTGCTCTCCTTGCTGGATGCTCTCTCCGTTCCTCTGCTGACAGCTCCTGGACGCGGGAGGCCGCAGCCACAGCTCTCGGATGTGGGCCAGGTACAGCGTGGGGATAGTGGGAACAGTTTTGGGGGGGGTCACAGCTGCAGAGCTGCAGGTGGCTTTGCTGCCTCCAGGCCAGAGCTTGCAGCCACTGCATCCTGCCTTTCCCTGGGCCTCGCCCAGCTCCCGAGGGATCTGTGAGCAGAGGCCTCGCCCAAAATTGTGAGATAAATGGCATTTCTCTGAAAGGAAACACCATCTTTCATTTGGACCATCTGATTTCAGCTGTGTGGCTTGCAAACATTGCAAACATTGTAAGAGCCGGGGCATGAAACTATAAATAACATTTACAATTTCTTTTTCTGCGTTTGTATTTAAGAAATATATTTATTACATAAACACTTGCTACTTTCTAGCAGTAAGTCTGCAGCTATGTTTGCAGTAGCAGCTTTCCTGTTACATTACTGCAATTATAATAAATTATTGAAGCATAAGTCTAAATATATACCTAGCCTACTCGTTCAATTTTAATTCTAATTTAAATATTTTATATAGTTTTCCTATAGATTCTTCATTGATGGCTAGTAATTGCACTATCACAGAAAATATAGTTTTGTTTTGAAAGATGCTTTTGGAAATTGTACCAGGGTTGTTAATTATTCAAGGCAAAGAAACAAGTTAGGATTGTCTGCCTTCAACATGTCAACAGGATAAAAGAGAAACAGTGTTTGTATCAAGAAGAGTAAGACTAAGTCCAGTCATAAATTTGATGCTGTAAAGAGGGAAGAGCTAGAGGCATGCCTGAGACACGTAATGAATGTCTGGTCTTCAACGTAGAGATGAACTTCTGCGGTTAGAGCTATTTTATTGACTGGCTGGACTCTAAGTTGGACTAGCAATAGAAAAATAATTGGTGCCACCCATGTTCCCAGCCCTACCCCCTACCTTTCCCGGTTTTCTGATCAAACCATATTTCTGCTTTCCTTTGATATTCCTTGTCCTTTGCTGTAATTTTTAATGACAACATTAGTCATTGATATAATTTATTAATCATATGGTGAAGGGCAGTGATAGTGATGCACCAGAAGATTATGTAAATCAAAGAGAAGTTACTTTTGTGTCAACATGGTGTTTTTCTGTTTTTTGGTTTTTTGGGGGGGGTGGTGGTGGTTTAAGAATCTGTACTTGCTGACTAATACTTTTCATTAGGAGTTATCCAGCATTGGGGGTCAAGTTCCATTGTAGGCTTCAGATGGGAAATGGCAGGTCTCTGCTTGTCTCTTATCCCCCAGCTTCTTTTGTTCTACTAGCAGCAAACTCCCAGTAACTTTGAAAAAGAAAAAAAATCTGTTTTTTTAATTGCCTTGCACTGAACTATAGAATTAAGCTTTTTTTAAAAAAAAAAATTTTTTTTAATAATAACTAAAACATGTAATGGGAAACATAATTTCTATGAAGACATGAAACCTGAAAGTTGTCATGGATTTTCTAGAAATAGCCTAATGGAGAAAAAGAATAATTTAGCTTAAATTCTGATATCTGTCACAGGAATGATTCATCTTAATACTATGAGTTTTCTTTTTAATTAGGTAATATTTAGTGTTCAAATTAATGATGATAACAAACATAAGAATTATAATACCCGTCTTCATGGTAAACTAGGTTCAACAGTTAGGTGTGTATTGAAGTATGCATGGCTACGATGCATCATTATCTGGCAAATAAACTGTTATTTTGATAAGTAGTTACTTAATTTCATGCATGTAACTACTTTTTAGTTGAAGTTCTCATTGGTCTCAGGACTCTTCATTTTACAAAGCTTTCTTTACAAAATGATAAGGAAGCAATAGGATACTGTGGGAAACAGTTTTGCAGTTTGCTGAAACTTCAGAACTTTTCTTATTCCACAAGATTAACCCACAACATTTTGAAGATGAGAGAGAGGATACCAGATAAGTGTGCTCCAGCAGGCAGCCTGGACTGCAAGAGAACCAGACTCCTGACTTGGGTCTTTTTAAGGGACTTGGATTTCCATGGCTGTTATAATCACTATGCTATTCTCTTTCCTGACTCTCTCTCTCTCATCTTGATCAGAAATTCTGTCCTGGAGCAAAGAAACCTTTCTCAATGAAAGTTTCATCTGAACTAGTACACTTCTGTGAAAAGTTGCAATTTCAATACATTGGCATTTTTGTCAGAGTTGACTAGTGCCACCCATGATTACATATATATATAAAATCAAGTATCCAGTGCAGTAAGTAGCTGAGTAGTCACATAGTTGTTAGCTAAGACTTTATTTTATTATATTTTGATGTATTACTTCTTAATAAATTGGAACTTATAAGTGATGTCTTGCTTAATAAAACTCAAACCTGAAATTCAACATGTTTATGGGAAACAGGCTATGGGTAATCCTCAAGCTAAAGCTACTTAAATGTGTGCTATACTGGATCTACCTTATTTTCCCACAGAAAGTTACTCCCCCCACCTGAGCTGTATTAGAGGTGAGCTAAAGAAGAAAAAATTCAATGACAAATGCAGCTAGCAACACGGTGATGGCAGTGCAAGTTTTGTTCCTTTTCCGTTAACAGTGTGTATACACTGGTCCTTTAAAGTTCAGTTCCAAAATTGGATAGTACATCTCCTGGGAGGATTTTAGTGCTCATTAAGCATAACATTGACCTTAACAACTGAAGGTGTCCAGTCATTTGTTTATAGACAAACTCACAAAGGTATTACAATGCTTAACTGTGAAAGCTAAATCTCAGCTAGTGTGATACATAAAACCCAAGATAAAGTGGTTAATATGACACTAAGAAAAGGCTTTGATGTCATCAAAGGAAAGTGTTTTCACCTCATTCAGGTACGTACTTTTGTTGAAATGATGATAGCAGAATCAAACCGTATCTTTTGTTCATTAATACTGTTATTTGTAATAAACCCTTTAATCCTGGAAAATGCTTTTTAAATTATTTTGATGAGGGATGATATGAAAACTAAGCAGATGCTGCTCTTTCTCTCCATGTTGTACATATCCTAGTTCAGAGGACGCTCAGGCCAATACTGCAGGAGGCTTTTTGAAAAATAGATGCTCAGAGACTCAATCTGGCTGCAGTCTTATGCCAAAAAGGAATGTAACACACTACATTTTTGCTTAAACCCTTCTCTTTGTCTTTTGTTTTCCCTATAAAATATCAGTCTTGCACAGGCAAATTACATAGTGAAATCCCATACCAATACCATCTGCTTAAAGACATGCTGCATATTACTTTAAAAAGTACAAGCAAATGGAGTAAACTTTTTGAAAGAAAGAGCTTTCCCTCTCATTGCACATTTCTTTCATCATTACTGTGATTCCTGTGCAAGGACTGGACCTGCAAGAGAACTGCACCTTTATATAAATGGAAACTTTTAGTTCATCATCAAGAGGAAAGGAGATCACTGTGGAAATAAGTGAATACTTAAGTGGGCTTACATTTCAGCATTTATGGATCCTAAAAGTCATCCCCAGTGCAATGACCTTTGCCTAATCATTGTATAACTATACAGTTTGCTTCATCTTTTAAGTGCATTATAATAAATAGGTGCATATACTGCAGCCACAAGCATAGCAAGCATCAGCAGCAAAAAACACATTTTTTGCAGCTTTCCTTAAAGTACCATTCACCTTTTTCCCTCAGACCTAAAAAAGAAGCACTCACCCATCTCCACTAATTCCCTCAAACACAGAAGCTGTCAACTGAGAACCCTGGCTGCCAATTCTGCTAAAAGTTTCCTGGTGCCCCAGTTGCAATGGGTGATAGCCCTCCACAGGCTTCCAAGGGAAATGTGATCATTTCTTGCCCATCCTTGTGTTCTCAACACCATCCAATTAACAGTGGACCCCGACCAGCAAGGATATCCAGCAGTGAATATTATTGCTAACCCAACTGAGCACCTGCTGGTAAGGTTTCCCTGTTTCCCTCTGCACTCTAAATACTCTCATTGTTTATTCATAGAGTCAAAGATTAAAGTCAGAAAGGACCACCGTGATCATCTAACCTCTAATCAGAAACTTTTCCAATTTTTCAACCTTCTCATTCGCTTGCTGACATTAGATGTGGATGGAGAACACAGTTTAGAGAGACCCATTTAGTTTTCCACCATACTTCAGCCTTCTGGGTTTGTTCAGGTAATCTGGTTTCTTGTTTAGCTGTCTCTAGCAGATTTTGCAGGACTGGTCTCAGCTGTCCAGTCCAGTTTTGAGCTGTGTTCATAGCGTTACCTCAGCTCTATTTCAGAGGTCCCAAAGTGAGAACTCAGCTGTTTAAGAGACATAGAGATCCTGGTACCAGAACTCAGAATCAACCAACTCCACTGACATTTGTGTAAATTGTTCAGGATTATATCTGAAAACTTACAAAAAATTGGCATATTTTCTCAGACAGCTTTTGTTCTCTCTCTCCTTTTTGACTGTGTTTTTGGGTTGGTTTTGTTTGTTTGTTTGTTTGTTTGTTTTCCCAATAGGACAATGTCACTCTCAGTGTCAAAAGTGAAATGTATTTCAGAGGAGTCTGGGTTTTCCTAGTGGTAGGTGTCCAGAGTGGCTCAAGAGACAAAGCTTGAGGAGGAGACCAGTGAAGAGCAATTAAATGAGTTCAAAGCATTCCTAGAAACACAAGCACTCTGCAGACCCCAGGCTGGCATATCCTTGTTCTTAGCTTGGCTAATTAGGGCTGGAACAATGTTCTTTTAACACACATCTGGTTGTTTCAGGTGAACTGGATTGTATTTGAATGATTCTGAAACTGGACAGAGTGGAAATGTGACCATTGGCAGACCTTTGTGTAGATGCATCTTGAACTGCTTTATTGTATACTTAATTCTGATAGGTCAAATCCTATCTTGAATAATTCTGTATATCTGTATAGACAGACAGGTGTTACTGGTCTGAGTATAGTATCTTCAATAAAAAATACAGAATGTCCTTCATATCTGACTTTCAATTGTGGGTCAAGGTAACTGAATGATAGAGAAATCTTAGCTGTTGATAGCATACCAGTATGTTTTACTGTCTATGACAAGGTCAGACAAACATTGAGCTGAAACAAGTTCAGGACTCATTCATGACAATGTGTCTTTACAGACACAGCCCATGGAGGTCCACGGTGGAACAAATATCCACCCTGCCGCCTGTGGAGGACCCCATGCCAGAGCAGATCGATATGCCCTGAAGGAAGCTGCAGCCCATGGAGAGCCCATGTTGGAGCAGGCTCTTGGCAGGAATTGCAGCCCGTGGAGAGGAGCCCACACAGGAGCAGGTTTTCTGGCAGGATCTGTGGCCTATGGGGGACCCACACTGGAGCAGTCCATTCCTGAGGGGATTGTACCCAATGGAGAGGACCCAAAATGGAGCAGTTCATGAAGAACTGCAGACCATGGGAAAGGCCCACATTGGATAAGTTCATGAAGGATGGTCTGCTGTGGGAGGGACCCCAGACTGGAGCAAGGGAAGAGTGCAAAGAGGGAGGAGCATCAGAGGCAAGTGTTATGAACTGACCACAACCTCCATTCCCCATCCCTCTGCACTACTTGGTGGGAGGAGGCAGAAGAGTTATGAGTGATGTTGAGCTTGTTGAGGGGAGAGTGACAGAGTGGCTTGGTAGGTACCTGGATGTCAGCCAAGGTCAATGAAAAAAGTGTTTTGAATGTAAAGAGAGCTACATAAGAAAAGTCATGTTTGGTACCAAAGTGGCAAAACTACCTTCCTTTGCCGAAACACACCAATAGTCTAGATTCACTGGTCTCTTTAAGGCTGCAGGTCCAGGTGGTATAGCTTCAGGAATGCAGCTCTGACTGACACAGCAATGCCACAGAAGTCAGGCCTTACTAAGTGACAGTGTCCGCTAAACTCACGGCTCGCACTGGTTCTCTGAATCTCCTGTCAGAGGTCTGCCTAGTGATTAGCATATATAACTGGAGTCAGGTCACCTAGGGCCTTTATTTCTAGCTCCAACATTGGTTTGTTGGGTGACCTTTAGTGAGACATCTCAGGTTGTTCTGCCTCTTTTCTCTGCTGTACAATAGAAAAAAAAATCAGTAGGGATGTGAAAGTTCATTAATATTTGTAAAGCACTTGCTGATCTGTAGAATAAAGATGTTCTGCCGATGAATAATTCTTATCCTTGCCTTATAGTAAAAGTGCATTATTCTTGCCTTTATAATAAAAATGGAGATAAACCAAAATACTACAGCAAGTGATAGTGAAAAACACATTGGCTCTTGCCCAATGATATATATGTAATTTGTATATATGTACTAAAACAATGAGAAACCTTAAGAAGAGGAGGATGCTACTTTTGTCCCTCTCTTGATTTTTGAAACATGGTTTAAAGCTGTAATATAAAGGGATTCTGTTTAATATACTACTGTATCTTATCACAGAAATAAACACACTAAGGCTAATTGAAGCATAGTAGCAATCTATGAGAGTATCAAATATGAGGCTTCCCTATATCAACTGCTCTCTTAGAATATTCAAGCAGAATTTTCACTTCAGCAACTATCTAATAAGATATGTTTTATTTCTTCTTCCACTGTATCTCAGTGTATGGATATTTTATTTGATGCCTTGGTATTTTCGCCAAGACTATATTATGCTTTCAAATATTGTTAAAAACAAGGTCTGACTGGGAAGCAGGTAAACATTCTAATGGCATCTTATTTTGAGGCCAAGACATCTTTAAATCTTTTCTCACACTCAAATATTTTTTGCTTTTTATGATCAGGTACTTGAGATGTAACCCAAAGTTGTTACCCTTCTGCCACCTGAGAGTCAGAGGCTGAATCCATCTGCGTCTGGGGCTGCTTATTTTCTTCAGCAAGTCCTGAAGAATGACTTGTCTGCAAAAATGTTTTTCCCCTGCCATCATTTATTCTAGTTACAATGCTATTTCTTTTCTCTCTACAGATCTCGCCTTGCTTGGTATGCAGTGGATCTTTCGTCATCAGCAGATGGATGGCAAACGAACTGAGAAAGAGAGCTGCCGTGGATAGTGTTTGCAGAATTAAGCAGATGAGTATCAAGTACCTTTGATTAGGCACAAAGAGAACTTACAAGTGGTAAAGGGGTAAATCAAGAGATTTATTTCCTATCTCTTGTTTCTGTTTCCTGGAACAATGAGTAGAAAAATTAGTGTATTAGCACTTGAACTATTTTGTAAGTCAGACACATCAAAAAGCTTATTCTTGCGTACTCATGGATAACCTATGTGCAGTGTACTGTGGCATTACTGTGGAGAACTCAAGAGGGAGAGCGTAGGACCTCGAACAAATGTTAGGAGCTTCTTTTACATAAGATGGAAATTCATATGCTTTATTTAAAATTTTTGTAGTAAAATATGCAGGTACATGTTCATCGGTTAGGTAAAACTTTCGACTGCCAAGGAACATCAGTATTTAATTATAAACTGTCATTATAACACTAGTAAAAGAAGTTTGTAAAAGCCAGTTTAAAGATGAGACTTCAGTAAATATACTGCCTTTCTCACTGTGCTTTTCTAGTCTGAGTTTCTTGTGGTGCATTTATATTCATACGTCTATCACATTGGTAATGAGTTTTCTTCTATAAATTGACCCTGACTGCTACTGTAAAATATAGCTTAAATGAAGCATGGCTTTGAGACCAGGCAGATGATTATTAAAATATTAAATTATATACATTGAATCATATGAAGATCTTTCCTGTTGATATTTTAAGACTAAATACTTTTTTGGAAAGATGACCTTTAATGAACAAACTTATGGTCCAAGATGTCCTCATACAAAGGTCCCTTTGGATCTTATTTTTGACTGGCTTGCATCTTTTAGTCATTTACACATCTGCAAAATGGATTTAAAATAACACCACTTAACCTAGTAGCCTTTGACACTCACTATAATACAGATGAGAGTTTAAGGTACAAAACAGAGGAAAACTGCGTCCATTGCCCTGTCTGTGAAATATAAACATGAGATGGTGGCAGAAATTTGTATATTCTGGGTGTAACCAGCAAGCTCAATTCTTGGTGGGAAAAGTTTATAAAAGCAAAACAGAATCCTTGTATAATTGTAAAAAAGAATGTATCTGACTAAGTGGTTATGTACTCAAAAGAAACACACACATGCAGCGCTGGAGATTCTTGCAATAATATCCATATGCCTGACTGTAGTTTGTCACAATGCCTTTATTAGGATTTTACCCTAGGTCTTTATGTTTTTCCCTACTGATTGTCACTCCAATACAAAAACTGTAAATTAGTTCTTTAATTGCACACTAGTCTGTATAAGTGAACAGAAAATCAGTGTCAGTTAGAAGTATTTCTGTTGATGACAGAAAATTCTTAATTATATTTAAATGCATACATGCACACACATACACAAATTCTGGTTTTTACCCTACAAGTCTCAGTAAACTACTCAGCTACTAAGTACCATATAAGTTGCTTGAGATATTGTGACCAGATGGTTCACGGGGCTAGTAATGGATTATAGTGCTTTCTAGCTCCAGATTGCCAGTTCAAATCTGGGTCAGGTTGACACTGTCTGAAAATTATTACTGTTTGGTGGCTTATGTGAAATGAGTTGGAGACCTCAATATAGTTCCTAAAGGCTGGGTTAATATAACACAAATGTCACCAGAAGATTGTCGGTTTCAGGGCTTGGGCTGAAGCACACTGAAGTCAGTGGAAAAAAGTTCCATTGATTTCAGCAGGTATTGAATTAGGTCTTAATTATGGAGAATGAATCCTTTGTGCTCTCGGAAGTGGTTATTTACAAGGGGGTGAAGGACGTCCATGAACTGCTCCTGGGAGACGTGTACTGCTGCCAGCTGGGATAAAGCAGAAGGAGATGCTTATCTGTCCTTGTACGTCACGGAGTATGTGGATATCACAATGGGCCAATTCTTGACTAAAATGCACTTATCTTCCTGAATTTAGGTAAGAGTGGGCTTATTCTGCCAGAGAGCAGTAGAGAGTCAAAACATCTCTGAAAGTTCACAATACCATTTTCTCGTTAGGCTCAGTGCTGGTCAACAGGTCAGATAAACGGGTCCTAAGTTTATCACAGAACACCTGCTCTCACCCAAGGATATTTTTGGGTTTGTTTGAACAGCAGACCTCCTTTGAACTCCACAGATGATGACCTGGCTTCAGTCTGAGGTGTGTTTTATCACCATCCAGGCTCCATTAGTGCAGCAATGAATGAGAAGTGACTTGATCCTTGGGGATAAGTGCCATCATAGAGAAGAAATATTAGATATTAAAGACTCTTTAGTTTAACTGACTGGAAATTTAAGCCAGACAAGTTAAAATGGGAAATGAGCCACAGTATTATCAGAGTAGTTGATTAACCAGCGGATCAAACCAGTAGGAAAAATGGAGGAATTGCTATTTCTATCTTCACAACAAGTTCAGATATATGTCTAGAAGATATGAATTAATCAGATGTGTCACTGAACTGTGTCCAATAACACTGTTTGCATTGTGATAGTGATGTAGTATTATTGCCAAGGGAGCCAAAAAAAGACATAAAACTGAGTTGCTAGTCTAATGAACTACATGTGTTTACCCATGCCTTCTGCTCTCTTTCAAGCTTGATTTCTAGTCCTACTACAGTGGCACTGAAGTACAACTGTGACTGCATACTTTCTGTACCCCTTAAATTAATTCAAATTTCAAAACCGGCTCTTGGCTGTATACCTGAGAACTCAATGTCTAACTAATTTGATATCCTTCTATGATAAGGTCATTTACCTAGTGGATGAAGGGAGGGCGGTGGATGTAGTTTTTCTGGATTTTAGTAAGGTTTTTGATACTGTCCGTCACAGCATCCTTCTAGACAACTTGTCCAACTGTGGGATGAGCAACTTTTACAGTGTGCTGGGTGAAGAACTGGCTGAAGGGCAGAGGTCAAAGGGCTGTAGTGAATGGGGCTACATCTGGCTGGTGACTGATCACCAGCAGTGTTCCTCAGGGCTCAATTTTAGGGCCAGTTCTGTTCAATATTTTTATTGATGATCTCAGTGCAGGAGTTGAATGCACTATTAGCAAGTTTGCTGATGGTACCAAACTGGGAGGTGCTGTGGACTCTCTCAAGGGATGAGAGGCCTTGTAGAGGGATCTAGAGAGATTGGAGCATTGGGCAATCATCAATGGCATGAAATTTAAAAAGAACAAATGCCAGATTCTGCACCTGGGATGGAATAACGCCAGGCACAAGTATAATTTGGGAGAGGAGTGGCTGGAGAGCAGCCCTGCGGGAAGAGATCTGGGGGTGCTGGTTGACAGCAGCTCAATACAAGTCAGCAGCATGCCCTGGCAGCCAGGAGGGCAACCCTCATCCTGGAGTGCGTCAAACACAGCATAACCAGTCGGTCAAAGGAGAGGACTATCCCACTGTATTCAGTGTTGGTTCAGCCTTACCTTGAATACCATGTGCAGTTATGGGCCCCACGATTTAAGAAAGATGTGAAGGTCCTTGAATGTGTCCAAAGGAGGGCAACAAAGCTGGTGAAAGGGCTGGAAGGCATGTCCTGTAAGGAGCGGCTGAGGACTTTGGGTTCGTCTAGTTTGGAGAGAAGGAGGCTGAGGGGCGACCTCATTGCTCTCTACAGCTTCCTGAGGAGGGCAAGTGGAGAGGGAGGTGCTGAGCTCTTCTCCCTGGGATCCAGTGACAGGACACATGGGAATGGTTCAAAGCTGCGTCAGGGGAGGACTTGACATTAGGAAGCATTTCCTTCCCTAGAGGGTGGTCAAACACTGGAACAGGCTTCCTTGAGAGGCAGTCGATGCCCCAAGCCTGTCAGCGTTTAAGAGGCATTTGGACAATGCCCCTAATAACATGCTTTAACTTTTGGTCAGCCCTGAAGTGGTCAGGCAGTTGGGCTAGATGATCACTGTAGGTCCCTTCCAACTGGAACTATCCTATCTATCCTAATCAATAAAACTATTATTTGTTTTTTTTTTTTAAAAAATCCCTTTTGTTTCTCCTTTATCAAAACATTTATGGCTCTATATTTAGTCAGATGCTGGTGACTTGGGGATTTTACATTCTAGTTACATACTCTAAACAAATTCGCAGGTTTGCTATTGAATTGCTGTATTTTAGACTCCCTCATTTGTTTATCTGTATACCTTTTAGCTTAGAGGAAAATAGCTATCCTGACCAGTTTTTGTTGATAAATAGTAATAATTGATACTTTAAGGATGCTCCTCTCCAATAAGAGAACAAAGAAACCAGATTTTGGCACTGAGACATGAACAGAGGCAGAAAGGAGAGAAGAGACAAAATTATTTTCAGAGTAGAAGAGGCAGTATGGGTGTTTAATTTAGTCTTGAGATCAAGAGCAAGATAATCCACAAAGACAGTTTGTAGGGAGGGAAAAACCTGAAGGAATGAAATTAATGAAAATTTACGATTTTTGTCCAGAACTTTACTCTTTTAAATAGGAAAGCTGAAGTGTTTAAAATGCAGAACCTATTGTTATATTATATTATATTATGTTATATTCTGTTGTATGTGCATGGAGAGATAAAAATCGTAAAACAGAAAAGTCACATCTTCATTAGGATGCTGTCAAATAGGTGAAGTTGTGTGAGAGGTAGTTCCAATTTCAACACCTAACATTTGGATGAAGGATGATGTTCCTACTACCAGAAGACATATCAAACATCAGGTCTGCACTTGAGCTGTGGTATAAACTCAGATATGGTTTTAAACCTGCTTGCCTTTTTCATTTTATTCGTATTTATTTAGCAATGGCTTACTGCTGATGGTGTTTAATGATAAGATTGTTATGTCTTTTCTATTAAAAATAACTAGGTTTTAATGAAGACATAATTTAGATCACTTCAGCTGCCCTCTTAGCATGTTTATAAACATAGTATTGCCTATCAAAAAGTTTAGGATGGCTAAAACATGTATAAAAGGAATCTGTAAGAGATGTTTAGATTTACACGTGAGCTTAGGGAAGTCTGTTGTTCAGATTCCTAAAATGTTTCAGTATCATGTATTTAACTTCAAGTGTAAATGTATTAAGTTTGTGGATATATATATATAAAAAATATTCAATATGAAATGCCATTTTCTTTGGGAAGCAATTACCTCCTCATTTCACCGTGCAATTTAGAATAGATTTACATAAGAAAATAATTTAAATGTGATATTGTTTTCTGAAATCTTACAAAAAACCTTCCCTCTTGCATTAATTATCTTTTCTGCGCTACTTTACACCCTCCCCCCCTTCAACTGTTTCAGTAACTTTTAAGTTCATTTAATTGGCAGGTGTGATGGGTGAGAACACAGAATCTGTATTGAATGATCACAAATCCTGGATACTTCACTCTAAGATATACCTTTCCCATATGCCTGTCTCGTTTGTGATTACATGATCAACAGTTGCCAAAGATTTAATTGCTTAGTGAGAGACACTAAAATTCTTGGTGACTGCATAGATTTAGACTCTGTTTTTTGGAATATGCCTGACCTGAAAAGGAGCAGGAGAGGAGACTTCGTAATGTCATCTTCTTGAAGGTGAACCAATGTACCGACCAGGAATGATCACCGATACAAAGCTATGTGACCGATTATTTTGGGTCAGAAAAGCACTAGAGCTGAGTGGTAAGGATAATGTTACACTGCAGTAGAAGTTTTTGCTTATATCATGAGAAATACAGGATAGCTCAGTAATTTACACACATATATTGGAGGAAGGTTAATTTTTTATTTATTTACTGAGATTTGTTTTGAATTATTGATTCACCTTACCTGGCCATATGTCTTCTTTGCCCACCTGTCTGTCCATTTATTTTGTCTGATTTTTTCCATTGCTTTTTGTAGGATTGCTCTAAATACAGAATTATCGTTAGACTTATGCTAAATAAGCATATGCGTGAGTAATTTAAAACAGGAAGCTCATGCGAATCAAAGAATAACCTATCTTGGCCATATTTTAGCTATATGCATGTATATTCATGTAGACAGTTAAGATCTGATCATATAAAAACTTACATCAGAGTCAAAGTGGAGCCTCTTTAGGCATCAAGTAAGCACAAATGACACAAGAAGGTAACTGGAGACAGTAGCAGTATGATGCAGGCTCGGTATTCTGGATAATAATGAAGTGAGACCTTCCTCTCCATTCTGTGTGGTAGCTACCTATCTTCTGTACACAAAGTGTGCACAGAACAAAAGAAGACCAGCTCAGAATTCTTTTTTTTATTCCTCATGGAAGGACAACTAGAAAGTCAGTGCCTCATGGACATCTCCATGAAGGCAGTACAACTTCTGCAAACAATGTTTTACCATCGTTACACTCTGTCTGGGCTTTCTACTTCAGTTTTAGACACCAGCCTATATTAGAAGTGAATTATATTTCACAATTTTCTGTGAAAAATTACCTGTACACGGATGTTAGCATTCCTGAACAATTCAGACGTATTCAAAATTTCATGTATTCTAAATTCAGGCAAAGAAAAATTACTGGCAGAAAGTCTTATTTGGTAAAATAGTCCCTCATCTAATATAGTCTTATCCTGTAAATGTTGATTCCCAGAAAAACAGGACCCATCACTGAATGAAAAAGGACCCTTCGGTTTTTGGTTCCTGTTTAAGGAAGATAAGAATTAGAAGAGAAATATTCACTTAAAAAGGGAAAGCAGAAATTTGTAAACAGACATCTCAGCTTAGCATTGCTGCTACCTAAATGGTCATGGGAAAATTACATGATATACCTACACAAAAATTCACAGGTAAACATTGTTTTTTTCTGCCAGTCCTGGAGGACAGTTGAAAGCCAGGTAAGTGCAGTTAGCATGATGCTGAGTCCAAGTTAATCAGCCTTGCCATTGACTGTATTCATGCTGTTTCTGGTTGTCTGAATATGGGCAGTGCCACATTGTGCCATGCAGACATATACTGAAGCATTCTCAAGTTCTGCCTCTAGAAGATAGATTTTGGCCACAGCCTCAGATTTATGTGCCTAATTGCTCACTGAAATCACCTAAGTTTGTTTTGAAGATCCAGGTTCTGGTTTAGCAAACTGTCAGTGTCTAAGACCTTGAACGGAATAAAGCAGAATTTAATATCTGTAGTGATCAGAAATTTATTAATTCCTTCTGAAAGTACAACATTCATTGCTCTGAACTTTGTGAAACAAATATTCCATGGGCAGCTAGTAGTTAATGCCCTCACAGAAAACAGGACTGATATGTGGGTTGAAGATACCTAGATATTTCCTCCTGTATCTATTTTTATTGACAAGTAGAGGAAGAGGCATAAACAGATATGCAGGTGGCAGTCTGGTGATGACTATGAGACTTCGAAAGCTCCTTTTTTTCTGAAGTCTTCGAGCATGTTGGAAGGATCAGAGATGGTGCTTAGAATACAGTTATGTCATGACTTTTTAATAAGATGTAATTATTATTTTTATTTATATTTTCTTGGGCACTCCCTTCCCCTGGTACCACATCAAACATACTCACTGAATAACTTCTTCTCACCTTTGGTCTAAATAAATCTTTCTTATTCTCTTGCAAACAAGGAGGGTCTCAAGTGAGTGTGTACGAAATGAGTTAGGCTGAGATGTCTTAACTGTTCACCCGTGCAAGTAGTCTCTTATGAACACATATCCAGGACAAAATGGCTTAGGAAAGCTCCAGTAATGATCATTTGTGCTTGAGTATTTGCCTATACAAGACTTGAAAGACAGCAGTAAGATGCTCTGCTTTGCAGCAGAACCCCCAGGTTATTTTAGGCAAATATTGTCTTCTCAGTGCCTCAGTTCCATCTGTGTAAAACAAGGATGGAAATATCAATCTGACGCATGTAAGGTTACACAAAGTCTCAGAGATGATCCAGTCCTAGGATAACAGGAGAGAAAACGTGAGTGTTCTTGGAAATGCCCATGAAAGAGAGAGTGGTTATAGTTTCTATATGAGAGCTCCGCACTACCTAACTTCAGCAACCTGATGTAGATACCCAAAGTTAGATGCTGGAGCCCCTAGATGCTCTCTCTAGCCAACGGAGAAGAAAGCTACCTCCAAAGGCCAGTTCAGAGCATAGCATGAGTGAGGTTCACACCCTGAATTGCCAGCAGGAGAAATTGTTAATTATACATAAACACTATTAAAATAATCTCCTCAGTTGTGGGCAATTTGCATTCTATACCTCAATGTGCTACAAGTTAATACCCACCCAGGGTTCTACAATGTGGCTGCTACACCAGTCTTCCCTCTTCCCCAAAGCCTGCCTTATGTTTGACACTTACAAGAGATTTGTAAGGCTGTGCAAAAAACCAGGTGCATGTTAAACCCACAGAGTTTTCACCAGCCATTTTGACTGGGCAGGAAATTTTACCTTGCTTTAGTTGATAACATGGAAAATATTTAAACTAACCTAAACAAGATATCAGGAAAACTCAAGGAACCGGATAAAATGTTTTTAGCACATGAGCATTTTGGGGCTCCCTGAGTTCTATCATGTATTTTGTAAAGTATGGTATCTAAATTTCTTGCACTTATTCAGTGCTTTCAGGAGGCTCTTGGTGATACATGAGGGATTTCTGTGCATAGCTAACATGAACACTGAAGGAAGAATAGAGCCCTTTGGTTCCCTCCTGTCTCTGTAAATCTTCAGCTGTTCTGCACTGCCTTTTGATACTCTTCAGAAATGCAGCTGAAGCATGGTTGAGAATTTAAGTGTGATAATCCCATGTTGCTAGTAATATTATAAGTAATATTAAATGTCAAAAGATAACAAAAGAAAGACTGTCTTTTTTCTTTTTTTTTTTTTTTTTCTCCAGAGCTATTCAAGTTATTCAAAGCAGTAGCATATGTCACAGGTTGTGGTAAAAAACTGACTAACATCAGTGTTTTTCTTTTCTTTTTTTTTTTTTTTTTTAAATGCAGTCAGACTTAGCTGATTTGTACTTATCCTATACATACATCTGGGCAACCAAAGGAAGTAAGTGCTAACTAATTTCATAACATGTGTCTTGACAGAAAATATTATAGGTCACAGAATCCAAAGCTGCTGACCACCCACTGTGTTGCATTTATTATTAGGAAAACTCATAGGAAAGCTGCCACTCTCACCAAGTCTGTGCACAGAGACCCAGTAGTAGCTGTCACTCTTGGAGAAGTCGATTTGTATTGAAATTACAGAAAATACAAATAACAAATAAGTTTCTGGACTGCCAAATAATGGCCTATTTAGGGCACTTTATAGACTATTCTTATCCACACTGAGTTTGAGTGAAATTCTGTGATGTGACAAAACATTTCTGAGCCATGTGGGGCTTTTATTTTTTTTTACTTTTTTTGAATGAATGTAGTCTTATTTGCACTGGTAGTGGGTGAGAAGGTTGGAACAAGAGTTAGTGTCAGTCAACAAGGTATCAGCAAGGAGGCTGAGCAATGATGGCTGGAGTTATGGCTGGGTTGAGCTTTGCACTTTTGGAAGGCGTTCAACCTCCTTCTGAATTAAAAATCTAGTAAAACGTAGCCGGAGGATAGACAAGGAGCTAGGTAAGAGACAAAGCTGATGAAATGAAGATCAGACCTTATTTACATTGTGTCTAGAACTGAGTTGTCAGTTCAGTGTTTTCTTATTTTCTGGTCTACTTTGACATGTAATAAAACCCACGTCTTTTCAGAATGTTGCTAAAAGCATCCTGGCATGGCTTCCTGGTAGATGTTTTTTCCAGGGCTCTGTGAGGCGTCCGTTTGGATACAGACGCAGAAGGTCTGTCACATACAAAGATCTAAAGTAGAACCAGGTGTTCCTCTTCCATCAAAAAGTGTATTGACCAGAAAATAATTTCAGGCTGACCAAAAATATTTATGAATTCTGTTGGATTTAGCAAACTGTTTTGGATAAACAAAACAACAAAAAAGGAAGAATTCTCTTCAGAAAAATCTGCTTCATTTCAGTCTCTTCGCAAGAAAACATCTTAGTATTGCCAAATGACAGATTTGAAAATTGTCCTTAGAAACAGATTTTTAGGAAGGGTTTTGTAAAACCTCACACAGAACAAAATGTTTTGGCTGACCTACAGAGATTCTTCCCCCTTCCCCCCTCTGGTCTCTTGAGCAAATTGACAATGTTTATTTCAAGCAGACCTGATTTTGTTTGTTTGTTTGTTTTCGGGGTTTTTTTCAACCTTTCAGTTTTGAGTAGTGTTAAATCAACTTAGATACGTGTAGCTCTGCACTGAGATATCTCATAACCACTTCCTGCTCTCAGTGTTTTGTAATGGCTTTCCTGTTTTAGTGCTGACACTGCTGACCCCTTGCAGCTTGCAGTAACAGGGTTAATTTTTTAGTTCAGGGCAACAGGGAATTGTGTGACATGGCTCAAGCTGTAATCACACCTACCAATGAGGCTTCCACGTCTGCAACATCACATTTGTCTAGGGCTGACTGGATGTAAGCTGCAAATATCTAGAGCTCAAATATACTGTTACTATTAAGACCCTAACCCAAATCCCAAAGCAGTGCACTTTTCTCCACTAACACACCACTTTTTGCTATTTAACTGCAATATTCTCTAGATGCCTATCTCCTGTTTTCAGCTGCTACATCTCGTCACCTCAAGTGGCTGCAAGATTCATTTTTCCATTTCAGACAAAGGCCTGGTCTTGTCAACAAATTTTGTATGTGCTTTTAGGGTTAATGAAGTGTAGCAAGCACTGTTGGCTTTGCTTGCTGAGCATGTGGGTGTCAGGACTGTGGAAACAGGCTGGCTAGCAGGCGCTTTGGGACTGGGGGTGACAGGGATGCTGTGAAGTATTCACGCTTGGGGCTGCTGTCAAGAACTGGTCAGAGCTGCACAGGGACTGGAAGGGCAAAAATGGGATCAAAGTAATAAATCGATATAGCAGCGATATAAATCAGTCCAGAATCTGACAGCCCAGCCCTCCTGAGCCAGAGGAACTCTTACTTTGTGCTTGACTATATCTCTTTATTATACCGGGAGAGGTTTGAACTTCTTGGTGACCTTATATGAGGTCTCCCTTATAAGTTATTGGACTAGCTGGCAAATCCTTCCAGGGAAACTGAGGCACAATAACTGCAGCATTGTGTCCTGCTAATAGAAGTTACCCTGCAGGTTGCAAAATGGTGTTCATTTAAATGATTGAGCTGGTGTAGATCATGGGTTGCTTTTTGCTAGAGGCTTCCAACAATGTAACAAATATGTTTAATCCTGTATATGCACTACACATTCACTTGGTAGGGTCAAAACTGTCTGTCCATCTCTCAAACCATGGTGATCGATGTTAAACACCTATCTTCCTTATGTAAGAAGCGTGTTTCAAAACACCACTAACTGTAGTGGTGGGACAGGACATACAGGGGATATAAGGCTGAATTTCTGAATTGTATCACCAGGGTGTATGCTGACATCATTAGGAATTTGGCTATTCCCTCATACCACAAATATGCCCAGAGACAGACCTGAAGCACAAAAGTGCAATGCTTTTTGTTAAATTTAAGTGTGTGACTAACATGCCAACCAATAAGAATATTAACTTTGAGTGCATACAAGAAGAGATAGGGATGATAAATTCTGTAGTTATATTCCTGATGTCACTTGATCCATCCAACTCAGCTTCTTCTCTGTAAGACTCTTCCCTGCATTGACGGGGTTCAGCCTTTTCTGACTCCCTGCTCTGCCCACCCTGCATCTCAGGGAGGTCATGGTTATAGCAAACTCTGCTGCAATGCAAAGATGCTGAGAGAGCTTCCTGGCCTGGCAATATTGTTGAGAGGAAGCTCTGTGCTGCCATCAATAGGTTGCTGTATGTGGAAAGTCTTCCGATATGGAGCTAGCTTAGGTGTCCTTGCCCTGTGTTGACCATCGCTTAGGCACAACCACGAACTGGGAATCAAGGTTTACCACTCCTACCACATTGCTTGCCAGGGCTGAATTTGAGTGCCTGAAGGTATCTACTGCTTTTGGTATGGTCACAAATGCAAGCAGGTTGTCTACTAAGAACATAAAATACACAGTGATAGTAACCCAAAAGAGATGGCTTATGCAACAACCCTCCCCTCAATTAATGTACATCTTGAGGAATGAATATCCTTTTCTGCTTTTCTCTGCAACTAAGCTATGAATATCTTGAATTTCTAGAAAAAAATCCCTGCTCAACCCTGCAGTGTCCTTTGTTTACTAAGAAAATCTTTCTTTATCCTTTAAGCTATCAAGTTCCAGCTGTTCCCAGAGTTCACTGTTGTGTCAGGAAGGAATTACTTTAACACTTCCATAAAGAAATATTTACTTGTACAGACTGTTTAGTTTTGACTGTTGTTCAAGGGACATCATTGTCTCTTTGCCACCACTGGCTGTTTCTCTACCTCTGAAGCAGCCCACTTTACTGCTCACCATGAGCCATCCTCTCGCAGCCAACGTGAGTGTGTGTGATTTTCACATTCAGTACCCTGACTGCCAGCGTCGGATCATACCCTCATGACCCATATAAAATCTGTTATCAATTTTCTCTTGCTATGAAATATAAATTATTAACAGACCTTAAGCCTCTGCTACACCAGCTATTTAAAGTAATGATTTTTTTTTCTTTAAACAGTAGAAGCAAAGACATTACAGCAATTATTTTTATTCCGCAACATAAGTGGATTAGATTTATCACTGTTGGTTCAGGTCCCATAGTAAAGTAGATTTATTTATTGCTAGCTTGGGTTAACAAAGGGAAGGAGATGTCCAAAATCCTTCCACGTACATCTGTTAGATTTGAACATGGGAGCTCTGGTACTTGCTTTTACTCCTTTGCCTGCTTCATTGCGCTCAGTCTGGAGAGTCAGAATAGTGCTGGTGGGAGATTACAACCACTCCTCACAGAGTGAATCATGTCAGGCAAGCACACAACTGAATATGTAGTTGTGTTCTAACATAAAAATAAAAGTGAGTATAGATGCTACAGAGACATTTGCCAAAGCCTTTTTTATGGAGATATGCAAATGTGCATGTCCTGTTCCTCCTAAGAATTAACAAATGCGTTGGGGTCTTCAACAGTTTAACCAAATTGTATTTTTTCTACTTTTAGGATGATGTGTTGGGCTTGGGTGTCTGCTGCCATAGGAAAAGGAGAGGTAGGGGGATGGGACTGAGCTGGGATGCTGGGGGAAGACACTGCAGAATCAGACTTGCCATCCTGACAAACAGCTCAGCGTAATAATTGCTGTAGTTTCTGTTCCTTCTCCTCCTCCCTGCAGCAATAGCTCGTACCCTGACCTCTCCTCAGGAAATTCAGTGCAATCTATCTGGCTGCCCAGGGCTCTGGCCCAGGCAGCAGAGGGAGGAGAACCCTGGGCTGCTCCGCTGCCCCAGCAACTCCCTGTGCCTTGAGATGCTAAATGGTGAGTTATTCAGCTACGTTCAGGGGGCTCCAGTGGGTGCTGGGGCTTCAGAAAGGCTGGGGAGATGGCAGCTGGAAGCAGCCAGATGTGCTGTTTCTACCTCTGTGCTACTGTATGCTGTCCCGATGGGGAATCCCACAAGGCGATGCAGGTCTCAGACTCTTAACTGCATGGATCCTGAAGGAGCTGAATGGCTGAACTAAAATTGGATGTCTGCATGTTTGTTAATCAAGCACTTTCTTTTTCAAAAGAAACAGGGTTATCTCTGCAAGCAAGACCAAAGCCTGATTGAGTAGTGCATTTATATTAGGTTTAACTAGCTTTAGCAATCTCATAGGATGTATTTTTAATTTCCTGCCCAAAATGTCTGTGTGATGTTGTGGCATGTTTTTAAGCAGCAGATATTTTCACAGAAAATGCACTGGTGCGTCTACAATGAGCATACATCTGATTTGCAAAGCACCCTGAGATCTTCCACATTCTTCATGGAAATATTGTCTCTGGCTTGCATTTCTCTAAGGTTGGTGGATTCATTAAAAATCCTGGGAAGTTCTACATAATGATTTTGTAGCAATGACTGCTGATTTTCATAACTTTTTAGTATGTCAGTTAATTCTTGCCTCATGACAGGTCAGTTCTTTCACAACAGAGTTCTCCATCATTGGCTTGACATCCAAGCATCGACAGTCTGCTATTTAAAAGCAAACAGTGTCTAAGTCACCACACATAATTATTTTCAAAGTCATATGGTCATTTTTCCACAATCAAGAGATCCTGTCAATTTTGCCTGTTATAGGCACAAGAAATAATGATCAGAAAAAAATTTCTGGGTTTTTGTATAATAATGTTGTGTTCTTCATTTTTTGCAACTGGAAAAAACCCACAGCTCTAGTTATCAGGCCAACATCAGTTAACAAATAATCCACTTTCAACTATGAACTATAATTCATGGATCAATGGGAACATAATGTTATGGTGAAGTACTGAAAAACATTGTGCATGATCTACTGGCTATATTTAATACTACAGCTGATTTTTTTAAAATTTGGGAGAAAAATTTAACATTTTACAACTATTTCCTATGGACAATGATTTGTCCTTTCTGTATGAAGCTTTTCATCTTAAGTGCAGTGAACCTTTTACAAACCAGCTAGGGTACATAGTGATTTTACTGAGTACGTATACATGGAGACACTGAGGCACAGCCAAACTGAAACCTGGATATGAAAGTGAGTCCCCAGTGGAGCTCAGAATGGAGTCCCAGACTCCACATTCTCCATTGACAACATACGATACTGGACTACAGTCACTTTTGCTGGCTTTAGTATGCATTCCACATCCTCAGGACGGCATGGCATCTCTGATGTGAGAGCTTAAATCTTCCAAGCAAATATTTATGTAAGAAACATTAGCAATTTAACTGTGATACTGAGAGGAATAGTAGTTTGGGTTTCTATTTCCTTAGAAAAAGACCAAGGACCAAACTCTTACCAGATTAAATAAAAACCCACTTTCTTCTTTGGATTTATGCTGTTGTCTGCGAAGAATTCATAGAGGGATTTGGCCTGTTTTCTGAATCACGAGCTTCTTTGAGGTTTAAACATTGCTCCTATTCCACCCTCCTCTCAGCTAAGTGGAAACTTGATTTCCATGATGCCTTTCATCTTCCTGAACAAAAAGCAGTCTCTTCTGTTGTCCTCTGTAGTTTTCCCACCTGATTTCTTCCTGTCTTGAGCGGCTGAGAAAACTAGATATGCCGTTTCTGATTCAGCAGGGCTCTCATTTATACTGTGTTCACCCATTTCCCTTGGTTGTTTTGTAAACAAAAACTTCCTTTGGCCTATCTTCACTTCTAGCTATCTGTATTAAAGACTTTAATTCTTCTTTCATTTACAATAGCACATGCTTGTTATCCTTCACAGGACAATATTGTCTCTTAATCTGAAAGAGCTCATACGCTCCATATCTGCAGTAATTTCAGAGTTTCCGCAATGCCTGGAGACATCTTCAATGCAAACTTTGTAGCTGGCACATCCCTTCACTGTGCTATTCATTAAGTTCCCATTGTTTGCTGGGACACACAGAGGCCTCTTTCTTCTGTCACCCTGTTTTCACACCCTTCTCTCCATGACTTTGCAGCAAGAATTCCCATCTATTCTGCTGGAAGACTCAAGTCCTCACCACAACAGACATTGCAAAGGTTGCTCTTTCAGCCCCAAAACTCCACACAGACCAATGAGAAAAACTATTTGGTTTACGTCTACGCCAGAAAAATACCATGCTTGAAGATGAAAAGAATGAAACGTGGTGTCAAAGTGCATAAGGGCTTTCAGAGGTGGATGTTCACTAGTGCTGGATGCTGGCCAGCCTACGTGGCAGACTTGCTGCCGGCAACGTTTCGTTCTTTGCGTACCATGCACTCTGCACTGGAGCTGAATGCACCCAAAGGGACAGCACTAGTGCCTATGGGATTATCTGTCCTGCTTTGGGGAAAATGAGACTTTCTATTAGTTCAACCTCTTTAAAATAAGCCTAACCTCCAAAATCCCAAAGCAAATGCATTGGAAAACTAACAGAGTATTTGCTCTATTTCTGATAATCTGCCCTGTGGCTTCTGCCCTCTCTTCCACCGGCTGCATAGTGCCAGGATTTAGACAGTAAGCTCCCAGGGGAGATCATCCAGGTATCCAGAAGAGAGGCAAGAAGAGAGGAAAAGGGTCCTAATCCCATCTGTTCCTTTGACAACACCAAAATAACCATCTAATGATAGTTTTTGTGTCACTTCTTGGCCATGAAAAACTCCAAAGCTTTTCAAGATAAATGTTACCCTGAGATGAAATGCAATAGTCGGTTGGTTTCTGTTTAAAGATCTTATCATCATCAAAATTATTGCAAAATCTGATTTCTCTGTTAGTTTCTTGGGATTGTTAATAGAATAAAATTTTAACAATTTAACTTCTTTCACCTTTCACAGGTCCCAAAAGCTCTACAAACAACATACGGGAATTGTTTCACTCTGTGCAGAGTTGCAGTCATCTCCAGACTGAAATACAGCAATGATTTAGCATTGCTATATAAATTTTTAGAGAGAACATTATGAGAAATGTCATTTGCAGTAGAACTGCAAGGGGGACTTTGGTCTGCAGGATGTAAATTTCTGGTTGGAGTCTGACGAGGATAGCAGAGCAAATGGTCTCATAAAGAAGCAGTATGGGATTGTCAGTGCTTCTGATCTCATTGCGTCCTGTCCAGCAGTGATGTCCTCCAGCATTGTGCTGCTGTGTCTGCTCAGCTCTGACTCAGAAAGGAGAATGTCACCTACTGAGTCACCAGTGTCCTCCATCATCTTGGGTTTCACTGGAAATTTTTAATGCATGCAGAGAGACTGGAGTCAAACCCAATTGCTTTGTGAATGAGCCTAATGCAAGATTTACTAGGCAGAAGCGGGACTGGATCGCGTCTGCAAGGATCCCTTTCTGAAGCAGACCTCTGCAGCCTGAGCCAGTCTCCTCTCACCCTCCGGTTACCTTTTCTCTCAAGGATCTGTTTTGTCTGACCTGAGCTACTTGCTTTAACATGTTGCCACTCAGCAGCTTGCTGAAGGCTGTGATCTACTATCGTTATTTCATTTTGGTGCCTCATCAGCTCCCGATGTGCTGGTTGATACATTAGTAATGGCTTTTTGCATGCATTTATCACTCCCAGGTGTCATGCAACTGTTACAGGGACTACAGCTGGTGCGCAAACCAAGTAGCAGGACTGAGGTTAGACTTCTGAAGCAGAGATGACTGCAGCACAGGATTTAATCTTAGCCACAGGCTGCAACCATGACAATTAGGTTAGATATCAAAAAGGTCAGTGCTTTCGAGATGAAGGCTGTGGCCAAATGGCAAGTTAGGGAATATGTGTGGCGAAGGATCCTAGGGAACTCAGGGACTTGTACACATCGGCTGCTTAAACCTGAGGCCACCGTTGATTGTTAATGTAAATTCACTCGTATTACAGATTTGCACAGGAAGTGTTATTTTTTAAATGCTAAATTCTAATCATTTGGCCTAAAATCTCTCTCACTGTCTATGAATTCTAGATTTAGTGGATAATTACACTAATTTATTTTCAATAAATTTCAAATTAAAATGATATACTGTGGAGAGACCTGATTGAAAATCTTGCTGTTCTGTTCCTCATTTGAAAACTTGTTTGCAATTAGTCAAGCTGTCAGATACCCAGGGAATGTGTTTATTTATTTATTTTTACTGAAGCGGGGGAAAACGAAAAGTCATTTCTGTTACCATGTGGGAAAGCCTCTGGTAATCCTTTTTGTGCAGGAGAGATTTCAGAATACAGGGATCATAGCTCACCACGAGATAGCTCCTATATTTTGCTTTAGTATGTTGCTTTCCAGTGGTACTAGTGTCAATCACAGGCTATTTAGTAGGTGTGAGTCCTAAAAAAAGAAATCGGATGCTTGAAATTACACGAGGAGTGTCATCTTTATATCCTTTCTCCTCTCCTCCCCTCACCAGAGCCATGTGCATGGGGCTTACTTTGCCTTCACCTTCTCCGGGCTCTCAACTCTGTCTGAGAGCAAGCAGGGGCTTTGTGTTGTACCACCGGCGGAGCAGCAGAGCGAGGTGCTACGCCGCACTCTCACCTAACAGCCTCTCCGCCATGACACACACTTACCCACACACACAGTTAGAGACTGAGGCTCACCAGTTTTTTCCAGGGAAGTGCAGAAAAGGGCTCCGTCTGCCCAGCGGGTGTTTCCCCCAGGAAGGACGTGCTCTCCCTGCTCACCAGGGCTGCACCAGCTGCGGCGACCAGGGAGGGAAGATTGTAGGGGTGAGCAACGCTTTTTCACCTTGTAGGCAGGAAACTCACTTGGGGGGCAGATGGGGTCATGCTGCATTTCACTGCCTGTTGATACATAACCTCTAATGTAGTTTCTGTCATGTGAAAATACAGAAGCAGTTCTAGGAAGGGCACAGCATTCCCTCCCTCCCACCAGTGACTTAACCACAGAGGTAGTGAACTGTTTTTCTCCCCCATTTCTTTCCCTGTTACCAAACTGGTTTTTCTCCTTTTTCCCGTTAGCTTTTGTATAACAATCTTGAGTAAAATTTAAGCTAGAAATTTTCAAAAGCACAAAAAGCAGAGGGATGTTTTAGGCCATGGTTAAATAAACACTGCCCACGTTGGTTGAAACGTTATTGCCCTGTGCTACCTGTTGCTGCCCCTAAAAGTCAGAAAAGACAGCGTAGAGTTTGAGGTGGTTCCCAATTAATTTGAAGCCTGTAGGGTTAACTCAAACCAGCAATGTAAACTGTTCAAGCATGTAGAGGCCTCCTAGGGTCAGGGCTGCCTTCTGGAGCACCAGATCCTGTATGAAGTTATGGTAAAGGATATCACTTGGTACAAGACGCTTCTATTCTGGAAATGAGATGAAAACATGTAAATAAACCAACGTAAAGTAAAAGAAGGGAGAGAGAAGATGGACTGACAAACTGCAGAATTCTTATGTACCACAAGCTAGAAAGCAGCAAATAGCAGAAAAATTGTAGGCTTTCACAGTCCTGATAACATTAATGAGAAAATGCTGAGATAGAAAATGCAACAATTTTAAATTTGTGACAATGTGGCCAAACATTGTCTAATATTTAAGAAATGGCCTATGTAAGCTTGCTTAGTCTTAGTGCTAGAAATGATTTTTTTCCTACCAACAGAAAAGCAGCTATAGATATATTCCATGGCAAAATCACCCCTGTGAAGGCAAGATACCTTTCTGAATTGCAGAATGAGATCCTTAAAGTAAATGGGCCATTAGTGATTGAATTCAATCATCCAGAGGATAGCTCTAGCTGGCATCGAGGCCGAGTGCAGAATGACAGATTTTACTCCGTGTCGTGGGGAGTCATCGAGAGCTCTCCAGAGGCAGAGTAAAAAGAGGAAGGTACTTGCTGGGTCAGCCTGAGGGATGGCTGCATCATGCATAGGTATATATATGCTAGACAGCTTCAATGCTAACGAGTGTGATGCTGCAGCAAGTGTGCTGGCTTTCCTGCACACCACAGCAGCCATGTAGGACCTGTGCAAAATGGCAGTGGGGAGGAGAGGAAGAAGCACTGTCTCCCATTACTGCATTTTTGCTTTTATCCCTCTTGGAGTCAGTCACCTCTGTATGGGAAGCAACTGCACCACTGATGCTGGGGTCACGATGACCTGAGCTCTTCCTTCACATCCTTGGTGCTTTGTCAATGTGCGCCTACAGCATCGCCTACAGCAGACCCACCATTCTGCCCCATGACCTCTCTCTAGGAGACAGCTGCCCTCTTATTTCTATCCATTTGTTTGCCTGCACAATCTTGATTTACTGACATATAGGTGAAAAAAAACCCCAAACCCCACCTTTTCATAGTATGGTTATTTTGTTTTTAAGCCAGACCATCTCACTCAGCTCAGTTAACCAGCGCAGGCAGGCAGGACAGGAGGTACTGAGAGCGCAACAGCAATCAGGTGGACCTGTGGGGAAACAAAGCAGCTCCAAGCAGTGCCCTCCTACCTCCAGGTTGTTTCATCAGCCACAGATCAGCAGCAGACAGGTTATTTCATCTGCCTGGAGACATGGATTGATGTGTCTTGAGGCATGTGCCGCAGGAGGGGAGAAGTTTGAGATTACTTACCTCTCTGACTGTTTCTGTGATAACATGCTGCAGAATCAGGGTGGTGGCTGATTAAAAACCGTGATAGTTTGAGAGATCTGCTGGACATCTGCAAAAATTCACATGGTTATCTGTGTCTGAAGAGGGGCAGCTAACTTTACAAGGAGAGTATCGAATTAAAAACTGCTAGGAACCAAACCAACCTGCTACCCACACAGCAGACACACACACGCACGCAGACACTTGTTCTGCCTAAAGGGTAAACACAAGGCTCTCGTCTCTTGAAGGTGCGGATCTTAAATGTGGTAACTTAGTGGAGGAGGTGCTGGGAAACCAACATGTAACTAGTGCTGGCGGCATCCTAAATTCACAGTTTATAGCTGTGATGCTAACATTGACATAGGTGGGCTGTAAACGTATTCAGACTCTACCTTATTATGTTGGTAACAGTTTCATGTTATCTGTTCTCTTCAGTTTGAACACACAATGCAGTTGGCCTTCTTAGTCCACTCTCATGTCTTTTCTAATTGGACAGGGAAGTGGTTCGATTAATTACAAAATATGATTTGATGTAAAACATTTTATCTCTGTTGCTTGGCAGTGCCTATTTAAATAGCCATAGGCATTTGGGTCCAACAGATTTGCATAGAAAGCTCGTGTAGGAAAAAGAATGAACTGATCGTAAGAAGTTACCATTTCACCACAAAACCCATCAGGTTTTCTTTGCAGGGAACAAATTGCCCTGTGCGGACAATAAATGCTCCACAGATGTAGCTCCACATTGTCATCCACAGGCAGCCTCTCTTTGTAGGCATGATTCTAGGATAATATGCTGCAATAAAGACTGGCTTGTGCGTCCATGTCTTTGATTAGAAGGACCTTGAAGGATTGAGATGGATCAACAGAGTCAGTTTTAATTAGGTTGTAATAATGAGTGTTAAAAACGGCCACACTCTGGTTCAAGCAGAATACAAAAGGATCAGGAGCCAACCTCAAAGGTGAGTGAAAGAGCAAGTCTATAGAAGATGAAGATTTTGAGGAAAGTGAGAACATCACTGATAAGGTTTAGGAAAAGCCAAACACCAGGAAAGTATGCAGCGCAAAACCTCAGAACTTGGCACAAAAATGGCAATAAGCATTTTTCCCAAGTGTTTCTGTAGATACTGAGTATGTATGTATGTATGTATGTAGATGCCTGTTGCCAGGGCTCGGTATTGAGGCCAGTTCTGTGTACACATCTTTATCAATGATCTGGACTGGGGGATCGAGTGCGCCCTCAGTAAGTTTGCCCTCTGCTTGGGAGTAGGAAGGGTCTACAGAGGGATCTGCACAGGCTGGATTGATGTGCTGAGGCCAATTGTATGAGGTTCAACGAGGCTCAGTGCTGGGTCACAACAACCCCAGGCAACGCTACAGGCTTGGAGTGGCTAGAAGGTTGCCCAGCAGAAAAGGACCTAGGGGTATTGGTCAACAGCCGGCTGAACATGAGCCGGCAGTGTGCCAAGATGGCCAGGAAGGCCAACAGCATCCTGGCTTGTATCAGAAACAGCGTGGCCAGCAGGACTAGTAGGGAAGTAATCATCCCCCTGTACTTGGCACTGGTGAGGCCGCACCTTGAGTGCTGTGTTCAGTTTTGGGCCCCTCACTACAAGAAAGACATTGAGGTGCTGGAGTGTGTCCAGAGAAGGGGAACAAAGCTGCTGAAGGGTCTAGAGAGCAAGTGTTATGAGGAGCGTCTGAGGGAGCTGGGGTGGTTTAGCCTGGAGAAAAGGAGGCTGAGGGGAGACCTTATCACTCTCTGCAGCTACCTGAAAGGAGGTTGTAGCCAGGTGGGTGTTGGTCTCTTCTCCCAAATAAGAAGTGATAGGACAAAAGGAAAAGGGCTCAAGTTGTGCCAGGGGAGGTTTAGATTGGATATTAGGAAAAAATTATTCATTGAAAGTGTTATCAAGCATTGGAACAGGCTGCCCAAGGAAGTAGTTGAGTCACCATCCTTGCAGGGATTTAAAAGACGTGTAGATGTGGTGCTTAGGGGCATGGTTTAGTGGTGGACTGGGCAGTGTTAGGTTAACAGTTGGACTTGATGATCTTAAAGGTCTTTTCCAACCAAAACAATTCTATGATTCTATGATTACCAGTGCAATCAGTTGCACTGCAGTCTGGATCCCTTTCTTGGTGTAGAGTGACTGCCTTCAGGTTATATTCATCTAAGAAGACAGAAACATTAGATAATGCCAAAACATGAACGGAATTTTGATAAGCATTTGCTTTTAAAAGGTTATACAGAATTTGATTGCAATCAGCAGCTCAGGGTATGCTAGTCATTTTCAGACACCTTTCATATGCTTTGATATTTGGCTGTAGGTACATGCACAGTCAGAATTTTAGTAAGTAATTTAGATGTTCGTACACAACTTTTTAGAGCCTGATTTCAGTCCATCTCTTTGATTAAAGCCCATGTATTTTACTATTCATTAACTCAGTTCTATAGTAATGCCAAAACTTTGCCTTTTGGCATATTTCTCTGGCTATCATGTGGTTTTTCTGACAGAAAATTCGTGAAACCCTTTGTAAAATATATGTTGAAATATTAACTCATGTTTCATTTTTGTCATGCTGAATCAGAATCTGTCACATATGCACTTGGAATATTGTTTCTTTTAGCAAATAGTTTCATTTCTTCTAATGATAAAGCTATTATTCTACATGGCAGTATTGGGACCTTATTTATTTAATATTCTGTATTACTTAAAGTTTTGCCAGAATAAACCCACACCTTTATTTGCCATTATAACTAAGTATTTGAAAACTAGATCAGAGTTTGGGTGCCTGCCCCTGATAAGAAAATAAATAGGTGTTTATTATAATTAAGGGAAAGGCAAATGCCTTCAAAGGGTCGGGAATTTTTTTATCTTACTTTACAAAATGGTAAGAGAAATAAAGCAGCCAGATGGGCTCCCAGCCAAATGGTTATCATATTACAACCACATGGGTCAAATTGTTTGCCTAATCACTTTATATTCAAACATACACAGAATAAAAATTTTCCAGTTTACACGAAAATGCAATATCTCTAATGTCTCAGAATAGTCTATATTTATCCTTTCAATGTAGCGGATGTTTCATGATATATTTGGATATTTGGCTGTGGACATGTATCTTTTCATAGCTGCAGCTATGTAGCCTTGAAGAAGTTCTTGCCCTTTAGCTTATTCTCAAGTACTTAGCACTGCCACTCTTGTGGAGGTGGTAACTTCAAATCTGCTGGTGGAGCTACTTGTGAAGCTCTACCCATTTCAGTCAAGATAAGCTAGGTTAACAAAGACCTAATATTTAAACTGAGAGAAGTCTAATGAATTAGATTAGCTTGAAGGAAAGAAGCAAGGCAATTGTATTGCAGATATCCATCTGTCTCTGTCTTGCCAAAAATTTCTCAACCAGACCTGACAGAGAGCCTGAAGAGTCAAGATTTGTGAAATTTTTGGCTGGATATTGATTAATTTATACTCTCTCTTTTTTCTCTGCTGATTTGAAAGAAAAAGAAAAGTTTAACAGTATGTTTAAGTGAAATAGGACAACCTTTTAGGAACACTTTTTCACATTTAAAGGAGAGGAGGTAGTGAACCAAATAATGGAAGAACAGCAAATGGAAAAGGCTCATCATAAGCTTACTTCAGTCAAATTACTCTCTGGTGCCAACAGTGAGCCAGACACAGCAGTAACAGGTATAAAAACAGTTATCTCGGGAACCTCAGAACCCAAGTAACAGGAGGAGGAGAAGGGGTATTATCATCCATTCTTGCAAAGGATGATGGGTTTTCTTCTCAGAGAAAAAAAACATATAGCAAAGGACAAGTCAATAGAAGGAAAAGTAGCATCAGTATGAATGCTTGAAGCAAGAGCTATATCCAGGAAGTTAACAACGTAGAATGCCTGATATCGTCTGCTTAAACTTTACAGAGAGGCTGCAGAAGCCTGCCTTCGGGAGCTCACCACCGCACAAGGCCCTGGGGTTCTTTCCAGCAGTAATATGTTCTGAGTTTTTCCTCTAATTTTTCAAACAAGCAAGAGGGCAAAAAGGCAGCAAACAGCTGTTGTAGCATGGCAGATGATATTTATATTTTTCTGATTCTGAATGATAATGGCAATGGGCTCAATCCTGCACTTTTCTTCACCAGTATCTAGATCCCATCAGAGTCGTCTCAGCATTACGAATAAAACTTAACTCTCCTCTTCCAAGTCAGCAAAATTTGTTTGTGGTGTTAGCAAAACAGAGCAGAGGTCAGCAGGGTTTAGGAGAGGAAGGGAAGAGGAGGCTGGGAAACCACAGGACAGGGACTGGCTGAGTTTCAGAGGGGGAGCTATGAAGGAAGAATTGAAGTTTGGGGTCTTTATCTCTCTTACTCCCTGCTTGCTGCACACACACTTGCAAGATTCACAGATCTGCACCATACCCTTCACTGCATCTGCCTATAGCCATACTTAAATCTCTCTCCTGGACAAAACTCCATGTACCATCTACCCTGCCTCCATTCTCACTGTCCAGCTATCCCCAGCTCTCACCTGTGTCTGCAAAAAGGGACAGATCTGGGTTCACTCATGCTGTAGAATATGAAAAGGATGTGCTGCACCTGATAAACCTGGCTGAGCAAATGGTACTCCTGCAGAATTTCCTTGAAGGGTGGTGAATGTGGCTTTCCACACTCCACCTGTAAGAGCAGCAGCAAGTCTAAGAAAGTTTGGGACTGGTCATTCAGGAGAATTATGGTGAAGGCAAAGTAGATCTTGCTAAAGTAAATAGGGGATAGAATCACAAAGATAAAAAAAAGGAAGAGGGAGATTTTATGCATTGTAAGATTGGTTGGTAATAGATATGGCTTGTGCCCCATGGGAGGATTCAGGGCATTTATTCATTCACTTTTTACATCCTAATATCATGGAAATGTTCCTATTTGTAGTAGGAAATGTCTCAGTATAAATTTAAAATGTAACACTTATTCACTAGACTAAAGATAATGGAGAACATTTAATCTGAAACTTCCCAAGCAAGAGAAATGGAGAGAGATGCAGACAAAGGATCTACACCTATAAACATGCTTATACGTCCCAGCCAGAAGCAGAGCCTTGGTTTTGGAAACTTAAAGCAGACAAGCAAACTGGACTAGAACTAGCAGTAACCACAGTACTACACAAACTGGGGAGACTTAGCACTGACAAAATGGGCAAACCACAAAAAATCCAGTGTTCTGTGACAGGCCACTTAACTAATTATAAGGCATTTTAGGTTAATTTCTTCTAATTACAATTATTATCTTTACGTTACTATAATTTTGGTATCACATTAAGTGTTTTGTATGTTACATCATTATTGCAATATGCATGTGTTTTATAAATCTGGATACATTGATGAAGATATCACTCACGTGAGGGGTCGGATGGGAGGTGTGGGCCAGGTGCTGGGGAAAGAGCAATGGGAGGGTGAAACCTGGGCTTGCCGGTGGAGGCAATCATGGTACTGCAAGAAGCGTAAGCACAGGGAAACTGTTGAGAAGGGGAAACGTATGCACAAACAGCTGCAGTAGAGCACACCACTGCAGGACTCTATGGGTGAAATCATAGCTCTTCTGAAACCAGCATGAAATTTGGCCTTGAATTCAGAGTAGCAAGAATGTCCCCCTTTCTTATCAATACTACTTTGTTTGCCTGCTAAAAGAGAGAAAGTGCTGTTAGGTTTTCCTAAGTTTTGTATTTCTACTTTTCAAATCTTCAGTAAATTATAAAAACAAACAACAAAAATTTTAACTGAAAGCACATGAAGTTGCTGAGTGACCGGCTACGCATCTATCACACCCTTCACAAAAGCTAAGCACTGAAAACTGAAGAAATTAGTAGACAATATAATAAATCCTTACACTTTGCTCATCATAAACAAATGCATTACTTTTATCAAGTTGTGGTGGGCTGACCATGGCTGGAGGTCAGGTGCCCACCAGAGCCGCTCTCTCACTCCCCTCATTCACTAGGCAGGGGAGAAAAAGTGTAACGAAAAGCTTGTGGGTCGAGATAAGGACAGGGAGATCACTCACTAATTATCATCACAAGCAAAACAGACTGAACTTAGAGAGGGAATTCATCTAATTTATTACTAGGCAAAACAGAGTAGAGGAATGAGAAATAAAATCAAATCTTAAAACACCTCCCCCCACCCCTCCCATCTTCCCAGGCTCAACTTCACTCCCGGCTTCAACCTCCGCCCCCCTCAGCGGCACAGGGGGATGGGGAATGGGGGTTACGGTCAGTTCATCACACGGTGTTTCTGCTGCTTCTTCATCCTCAGGGGGAGGACTCCTCTCATCGTTCCCCTGCTCCAGCACGGAGTCCCTCTCATGGGAGACAGTCCTTCACGAACTTCTCCAACGTGAGTCTCTCCCACGGGCTACAGTCCTTCACGAACTGCTCCAGTGTGATCTCTTCCATGGGGTGCAGACCTTCAGGAGCAAACTGCTCCAGCGTGGGTCCCCCATGGGGTCACAAGTCCTGCCAGCAAACCTGCTCTGGTGTGGGCTCCTCTCTCCATGGGGCCACCGGTCCTGCCAGGAGCTTGCTCCAGCGTGGGCTTCCCATGGGGCCACAGCCTCCTTCAGGTGCCTCCAGCTGCTCCGGCATGGGGTCCTCCATGGGCTGCAGGTGGAATCTCTACACCCCCTCATCCTTCCTCCATGGGCTGCAGGGGGACAGCCTGCTTCACCATGGCCTTCACCACGGGCTGCAGGGGGATCTCTGCTCCGGCACCTGGAGCTCCTCCTCCCCCTCCTTCTGCACTGACCTTGGTGTCTGCAGAGTTTCTCACATCTTCTCACTCCTCTCTCCTGCTGCAAAAGCTCTCTCTAACTGGTTTTTTTTCCTTCTTAAATATGTTATCACAGAGGCGCTGATTGGCTTGGCCTTGGCCAGCGGCGGGCCCGTCTTGGAGCCGGCTGGCATTGGCTCTGTCAGACACAGGGGAAGCTTCTAGCAGCTTCTCACAGAAGCCACCCCTGTAGCCCCCTCCGCTACCAAAACCTTGCCACGCAAACCCAACACACAAGTGCAAAAACATTAATTCTCCATTGCAAAACAACTACTCTGTCTCATGAACAGTAGGTTTTTAATATACAATATTCATTTTGCCATCTGATATTTTTAAGTGACAGCATCGATAAGGAAGCCTCCATTAATAAGCTTTATTTAAATAATTTCATTCTTTCAGAATGATTTTGAATTTATAATTAACAAGAAGACCTTGATAACGGAATGGGTCAGGTCCTTGGCAAGAGTAGGTAGAAACCAGATGTTTCAACTGAAAACCATTTTTTGTCACTTACACTTTCCTTTTTTAACTAGAAGTTTTACAGGAATAAAGAAGCTAATCTTGGAGTATTAAACAGTTTGTTTCAACAGATTATTGAAATTTGCTGTTTTTCCTTTTGTCTGAGCTAAGAATTTCAATACCCAAGGTTATATCAAAACATGGCTGTCTTAAGTATGAGTGTATTTCTGTAATGTCGTGATTACCTGTAAGACCCCCCTCCCATTTTTGTCTTATTTGTCTGACAAGTCTCTCTCCTAACACAGAAAAAAGAAAATTATGCAAAATCTTAACTGTCACTTAAATCTAAATTTCTCATTTTTGTGGTTACCAACGGGAACAGAATGTTTTGTTGTTTGAATAAGTCCCTAGAGACTGAGATAAAATACTTCCAAAAGGATATGAATTGTTCCTGTTAATCTCAATGGCATGTTAACTGTGATATAAAGTAAATTGGGTACTGCTGTTTAGCCTTTCTTACATAAGAACAAAGTTAAAATGTGTCTATCAACTAAATTGATAGACATAAAAAATGAACAAACGAAGGACACAATTATGTCACTACCTGTGGAACTTGTCTACACATGGCTTCAGCATATGAGACGAGACTAAAGAACAAAACTAAAAATGAGGTAGACATATAAAAATAAAGAGAAAATTCAGCAGTGACACAAATGTGAGACAGAAAAAACCCCCATAGAATTATTCAGTAGAAGTGCTTTACACATATTTTTCAAGTTGTTCTGATTCTAGCAGTATTAGCTGGGATCAATACAAGTGGCATAGATGAGAACACCTTTATATGAAAATTCAAACTATGGTTTTGAAGAGTAAGAGACCTAAAGGAAGTGGAGGTTAACCTATCCCAGAGTTTGACTCCCAAGAAATTCTGATGACAGTCTCTAAAAACCAAAATTGCTCAACTGAAGGATGAACAAGTATCTTCACAGAACCAAAGAAGCTACTCTGTCTTTAAGGTGGAATTTGCTTTGCAAATCATCATACGTGAATGATGTCCAGAATGATTTCTAAATTTTAATGTTTGCCAAGAGTTTTTGATTAAAAGCTTGTTGGCCTCATCAGCAGGATAAAACTGTATCAGCTTTTGCAATATTGGAAAATTATACAGCTTTTGTGCAAACTAGTGTGAAAACTTTCCAGGTTAAAAAAGGGCTCTTTTTAATCTGCATAGATTATTCATTCAAACCTGATGACATAACAAACTTATCAAGGCAATGACGCCTTTCTGCAATGAGGAACACAAGATCTGAATCCAGAGTCTCTGTTTGACACTGCTACTTAGGTAATAATCTATTAAATAAAACTCCTAGGGAGATTCTGAGTGGACACAAGAAGAAAATTTTTCACAGTGAGAACAATCAGCCATTGGAATAATCTCCCCAGGGAAGTGGTGGATTCCCCAACATTGGACACTTTTAATATTCAGCTGGACGGGGTGCTGGGCCATCTTATCTAGATGGTGCTTTTGTCTAGACGGACCTTTTGCCAAGAAAGGTTGGATGATCCTTGACGTCCCTTCCAACCTGATATTCTATGATTATAAATAATAACATTAACAATATAGTGAAGTAATAGTGAATTATTCTTCCCCCACTTCAAGCGCTACACTCACAAATAGGTCTTTTTAGATGGTGTACAAATTTATGTCATATAAAAACATGTAACAAGGTGAATAAATACAATTCTGAGACTACAGGAAGCCTGTGATATCTCTGGCTTTCCAGAGCACATGGAAGTTATAACTCTTTGTCCTTTAACTATGCCCTTTTGATTGATATTTCCTTAATGCAACACGACTTGTAGAGTGGTGTATTTTATGTTACAAGAGTATCATTTTGCATAATTTTAAATGACATCTTTTGTGTCACATATATTGAACTTTTATGGAATCATAGAACAGTTTGCGTTGGAAGGGACCTTAAAGACCATCTGGCTCCAACAACCCCTGCCATGGGCAGGGACACCCTCCACTAGACCAGGTTTCTCAAAGCCCCTCCAACCTGGCCTTGAACACTTCCAGGGATGGGGCAGCCACAACTCCTCTGGGCAACCTGTTCCAGTGCCTCACCACCCTCACAGTAAAGAAATTTCTTCCTTATATCTAATCTAAATCTACCCTCTTTTAGTTTAAACCCATTACCCCTTGTCCTATTACGACATACCCTTGTAAACAGTCTTTCTCAGCTTGGTGTTGTTGGCAAACTTGCTGAGGGTGCACTTGATCCCACTGTCCATCTCACCAACAAATATGTTAAACAGCGCCGGTTCCAATACTGACCCCTGAGGAACACCACTCATCACTGATCTCCACTTGGACATCAAGCCGTTGACCATAACTCTGAGTGCAACCATCCAGCCAATTTCTTATCCAGTCAGTGGTCCATCCATCATATACATGTCTCCCCAATTTAGAGACAAGGATGTCATGCGGGACAGTGTCAAATGCTTTGCACAAGTCCAGGCAGATGACGTCTGTCGCTCTTCCCTTATCCAGCAATGCTGTAACCCCATCATAGAAGACCATCAAATTTGTCAGACATGATTTGCCCTTAGTGAAGCCAGGTTGGCTGTCACAGGTCATCTCCTCATTTTCCATGTTCCTGAGCATAGTTTCCAGGAGGATCTGCTCCATGATCTTGGTGGGCCACAGAGGTGAGACTGGCTGGCCTGTAGTTCTCCAGGTCTTCCTTTTTTCCGTTCTTAAAAATGGGGGTTCTGTTTCCCCTTTTCCAGTCAGTGGGAACTTTACCAGACTGCCAGGACTTTTCAAATATGATGAATAGTGGCTCCACAACTTCATCTGCCAGTGCCCTCAGGTGACATGGATGCATCTCATCAGTTCCCATGGACTTGTGCACCTTCAGGTTCCTTAGATGGTCTCAGACCTGATCTTCTTCCACAGTGGGCAGTTCTTCATTCTCCTAGTCCTGCCTTTGCCTTCTGCGACTTGGGCTGTGTAGCTAGAGCCCTTGCTGGTGAAGACTGAGGCAAAAAAATCATTGAGTACCTCAGCCTTCTCCATATCGTGGGTAATGAGATCTCCCATTTCATTCTGAAGAGGGCCCACATTTCCCCTAGTCTTCCTTTTATCACCGACATACCTATAGAAGCTTTTATTGTTGCCCTTGAAGTCCCTGGCCAGATTTAATTCTATCAGGGCTTTAGCTTTCCTAACCTGATCCCTGGCTACTTGGACAATTTCTCTGTATTCCTCCCAGGCTATCTGTCCTTGCTTCCACCCTCTGTAAGCTTCCTTTTTTTGCATTTGAGTTTGTCGAGGAGCTCCTTGTTCATCCATGGGGGCCTCCTGGTGTTTTTGCCTGATTTCCTCTTTGTTGGGATGCATCCTTCCTGAGCTTGGAGGAGGTGATGCTTGAATACTAGCCAGCTGTCTTGGGCCCCTCTTCCCTCCAGGGCTTTGTCCCATGGTACTCTACTAAGCAGATTCCTCACAAGGCGAAGCATCTCAGTTTAGAGGCCTTCTTCATTTTGTGAAGATTTCAGAGAAAATGTAGAAGCAGAGAGATGAATGACAGCCTTGATCTTGCTCACAGATAATTTTTGAGCATTTCTAATCATGAAATTCAACATGCTGAATTAAGTGCCCAACTGCCCAAGGTTGAGACAATTCAGTTCTCTGGGAGGTGATATATAACTGCTGAATATAAAGAGTTCCTTCAATTGTATGAGAAGCATCTCTACACCCAATGGGACTGGCAAAGAGAGGGGCCTCTGAATCTGGTTCCTGAAGAGGTGTCTTACATTAGTTTTTGGATGTGACGATCCATGATGGACCATTGACCTGTTGTTTGTCTCATGTTCTGGTTACCACAAGTCAAATGACTCCAGTTATATTATGTTATTGCATATGATTTGATAAACAGTCTCTGAATCTGCAGAATTCAAGGTGACTATATAATCCTGAAACCATTTTTAAAGGAAGAAACAATTGTTTTTGAAGATCTGTCACAGAACTGAAACATTTCATTCCACAGATCTGTATACTGCATACAGTATCTTGTGTTTCATGTTGATCATTTCTCCAGATGCTTTAACAACGCCCAGGATGTTAATAATTCCACCCCAGGATTCAAAGAATTAGGATGACATTTAATGTGCCATCTTGCTTCTTTGAAATTGTTACTCTGCTATTTCCTAGGTTTGGTTGCATTTTCTTTTCTTCATTAACCCTTGCTATATACCGAAGTATATTACTGATACTGGCAATTCAGTGCCAGAGGATTTCCCACTGGCAAAATCACTCATTTAAAGTAAATGGAAGTCATTCCCCTCATACAGAATGTTTTGAAATCGTAGAGATGTTGATTGTCATGCTTTCAAGATCAACAGAATAAGACAAAAGAACAGCAACTAACAGAAAATACTTGGAACAGAGGCACTTAGTGCTTTACACATTTGTTTTCAAAATATTCTGATCACTCCATATATATCAGTAATCTTGATAAATTGATTTCATTGCTTCTGAATTTCCCATTGTAAACTCTTCAGTGAATAGAATGTAGAGCTCTAGAAACGAATGTGTTTTTTAAGGCAATCACAATATGAAACCAACATTTATTTCTTTGCAGATCATCTTCCCCCTCCCCAAATAGTGACAACATTTATAAGGGTAATAGAGTCTTCCAAGGACTATTAGGAGTTCTCCAGGCTTCAAAACATCCTGCGTTTATTAGCAATTAACATACCTTCTTTTTGAGGGATCACTGGTATCTATTTTCATGGTTTTGGGAGAACACAATCCATGTGTGAGGGCCATAGAGATGAAGCATAAAGCATTAATTACATATTCTTTGCTGCCCTCCTTAAAAATCTCTTATATTTCCACAAATTAGTTTCTTTTGAGGCCTCTTAGGCTAAACAAATAATTTCTGTCCATCTTGTGGACTCGCCCTATCCATCTGGAGGTGTGGATAATTCCAGATGGCTTAGGTATCTTCAGCTAAAGAAAAAAACTTGTCCACACCTTTTAGATGACATGCATCTAAAATAACGCATTTACTGAGGACCCAAAACCTTCACGAACTTCCAGTCTTCAACCATTTTAAAATTGGAAAAGCTCCTCCCTAGATCGGCAGTGCTCAATACATCCTACTACTTGCTGCTACTCAGCAATCCTTCTAGTTAGACCGGCAGCACAGCAGGGCTGATCTTTTCTACAGGGGTGAGATTATAACAGTACAACTGATTTAGGTGAAGATTTCAGCTCTAGACCTTCCCCATTGGTCAGAACCATGTGATCAATATTCTGGTAGTCTGGTCTTCATTTTGCAATTTTGTGCCACAGTCCTAAGGATTAACTCACTCGTTCAACCCTAGCAATTTTAGTACTGAAGGCGATTCAGCCTGGTTTGGTAACGACAGCTGCTGAAATCACAGGTACTCTCTGAACTAGTTTGTAAAAACTCTGTTCCGTTTTCAGGAGATTGTGCCACCAGTGTTCAGTTTGGCACAGCAATGGGAAATCAGACCTGCTTAAGTTTGGAGCCAGAAACAAGACGGCTTTGTGTTTTGGAGCAAAAATGATGCCGGGACAGCTGTCCCTGTCCTAGCTCTGCCCATGGAAGAGGCTGATCTCCCTTTTCCAGCAAAGAACTGGAGAACTCATACAATCCCCCCTTGCCCTAGCAAGCTGTAGTACCATTTCCCATTGAAACTGGATACTCTTTCAAGAAAGGGAGATCCCAAACAGCAGCTGGAGAGGAAAACTGATGACAACGTGCTGTGAGATTGATTGATCTATGTATGTATCTACCCATCTTTTTTCTTTTTTTGTTTCCTTCTGTGACCATTATACTCCAGCCAGCCATGGCACCTTGCTCTTCTAGGAGTGCTAACTATCCAGTTTTCTCTCCATCGGGGTTAACAGCACACCTGCTAGCAGTTTTTGATCTTTCACAGGTGCTAACTACCCTTTACCTCTCAAGTTGCTCGGCTGATCAGCAATTTTGCGAGACCTCATGAAGTCACTGCGTGCTTGAGAGCTCCTGTATTTTTCCTAGCTGGTTTGAAATTACAAAAAAAAACCCCAAACAACAACAACAACAACAAAACCCCAACCTAAAACCCGCTCTCAGATGGACAGGGTGTACAGAAGCACAGAGACGGGTGAGGAGCGGGTGCTCGGGCGGTGGGGATGCGCCGGAGGGATGCACTGGGGGATGCGGGTTGGCTGGGGCTCTGCCTTCCAGCGTCGGGCTACCTGTCACTTCTAATGACTTCTTCTTCAGCTATTGCTGAGTCTGAGCAGGATGGCCTGCAGGTGGCCTAGTAGCTAGCTGTCTCCCAAGCTGCCGGGGAGCTGCCTGTATGTGTGACCTGAATTGCAGTGCTTGGGCTGTAGGCCCTGCTTTACATGCAGCGTGCGTAAGCAAGAGGCACAGAGCAGCCCTGCTGATATGGCTGTTGTATAGCAGTTATTGCTTCAACACATTTAGACACAGCACCTCTGTAATTTGTCTCGACGTGATATCATCTTTTGTCTCAGCAAACTGACCCTTTTATCTGTCTTCGTTCTGCTTTCTCTAGCGCTTCCTGTTTCGTGCCAGCAGTGACAGCGGGCAACGGCACAGGAGGAAGAAATAGAATATTAAGATGGCCATAGCAGAAATCACTGACTTCAAAGTTATTCACTGTTTTGAGGTGTTTGTGGATTTCTTGTTGTGGTTTTTTTTAATTGAAGCATGTGCCTGCATGTGAGAAATGCAGCCTGTATTACATGATTCTTCTCATTCAGCTATTTGTGAATCTCACTTGTGACACATGTAAGGGCTAGATTACAGCTCCTTTTTTAAAGCAGCACTTTGGATAACAGTTGCACTTTAAAATATTTGAATTTATTGTTACAAGTATATATTTCTCCATATAGAGGCATGTAAAATGACATATTGGAGTAGATATTGGTTTTAATTGTCATAATTGTAAGCTAATTGTTCCTTTGCTCTTGTAGCTAAAATGCTAGGACTGATGTAGGTGGTGTCTTCCTGAAGGGAATTTTCTATCCCCTTCTGCTCATGCCCTGCTCAAGTATGTCCTTCCCTTCTGCAGGAGAGGAGTCATTGGAGAGCAGCAGAGACCAATTCTCACACTGAGGAGTTTCCCTCTTGCAGTACAGACAGTTTATTGTGGCCATGACAATGCAAACATTGCAAACTGAGATAGCTTAAGTCATTTCTGCTTCCCTCTCCCACTGACCTGGAGACATTATGTGGGAAATGAGAGTTCAGTAAACCAAAAGAGAGCAGGCTTTCACAAAAACCATAGAATCATAGAATGGTTTGGGTTGGAAGGGACCTTAAAGACCATCTAGTTCCAACCCCCCTGCCATGGGCAGGGACACCCTCCACTAGACCACATTGCCCAAAGCCCCATCCAACCTGGCCTTAAACACTTCCAGGGAGGGGGCATCCACAACCTCTCTGGGCAACCTGTTCCAGTGCCTCACCACCCTCACAGTGAAGGATTTCTTTCTAACATCTCATCTAAATCGACCCTCCTTCAGCTTGAACCCATTCCCCCTTGTCCTGTCACTACACTCCCTGATAAACAGTCCCTCACCAGCTTTCTTGTAGGTCCCTTCAGGTACTGGAAGGCTGCAATTAGATCTCCCCGGAGCCTTCTTTTCTCCAGGCTGAACAACCCCAACTCTCTCAGCCTTATCTCATAGGAGAGGTGCTCCAGCCCTCTGATCAGCTTCGTGGCCCTCCTCTGGACTCACTCCAACAGCTCCATGTCTCTCCTGTACTGGGGCCCCAAGAGCTGGACGCAGTACTCCAGGTGGGGTCTCACAAGAGCAGAGGATAAATATACAATAACAATCGAAATATAAATAACAATTGAAAAGAGTTTTATTTAAAAACTAAATCATGGAACACAGTAAGTAAATAAAGAGTAATGAAATATAGATTTGATATGGAGAATTAATATGCAACAGTGATACAAAATGCATACCAATAATGATAATGTGAGTATAGAAGAGAAGAAAAAGCAAAAAACAGAGGAAAATACTGAAGATCAAAAATAAGATTATTTCAAAAAAACTAAGAAAGGAATTGCGCAGTTGAATTTTCACCTCACTTGTGTTCAGCAACTAAATTTCGAGGAAAGGTTGAACAAGGAATGCTGAACCCCTTTTTTGTTATCTTGGTCAATAAACAGAACTTTTCAATCTATACAATTAATTGGATATAATCAATCCACGTTATCTCAGCCGAGCAAAGGCAAAAATTATCTTTGTTGGCTACTTGCCAGCCAGGCTGCTTCTTTTTACCTAAAGAAATTCCCACCTCATCTCTGTCTTGCACCTTTGACATTTCCTAATCCTATAACTTTCACTTGGCCTAATGTTAAATTGACCTAAACTGCATGTAATAGTAACTCACATATGTTAAACTACTATTCATATTCTTACCCTGTTATATCTCTCATGTTTATCATATGTGACATCCTATGTTATCATAAATTAAATGCTATACCTAGATCTACTAAAAGAGTTAGGATTAAATAATAGGTTCCACAAAGAGGATTTTAGGATTTAGGTTGGAGAGTATCTCAGAATGATAACAATAATAATATCACAGGTTTTACTACTTTTTTTGTTTGGAGTTTTTTCCCTTCTCACTGTAAATTGGTAGTTTGCAGGTAGAATTTTAAAAGTGGTACCATGGGCTTGTGGCGCATTCTTCCCCCTTTTTTACTGAGGGTCTATGAGACATGTCAGAGCAGTTATCAGCAGGTTACAATAGTGTCAAGGGGATTGTCTTGAATAGTTTCTCTGGACCTTTTTTCTTTCAACCATTCTCCAATAAAGTAGGGGCTGAAAATAATATGAAAATGGCTCAAATAAACAGGATTACTGTGATTAAAAGGATTATGAATATTATATCACATGTGAAACTGTTAAGAGCTAACAAATATGCATTTTAGGGGCTTGGACAGGAGAGCCTTTTTTTCCCCCCTCTCTCCTCTCTCTTTCTCTCTCTGTTTATTGCCGTTGTATCAGAAGAATTTGAATTTCTATATTTAAGGTTAAGTAGTGTTTTTCAGCCCATTTTCCAATCAGGGGATGAAATTCTGATCGTCTCTAGGCAATGTTGTGCTAGGGCGTGTGATTGTCAGAGTCTAAAGCTAAACCGTTGTGCAAATCATGGAAAAAAGAACATAAACTGGGAAAAAAACCCTTAATTCCTATCCCCAAAAAGCTGCATAGCCACAGGAAAAAAAAAATTACTTTTGCAGATCTAAATGTAAATTAATTTTATGTATTAATTTTATTAATTAATTTTAAATATCGCATGTATCTGGGAAACTGAGGCTGATGGAGGAAAATGCTGTGCCAGTGTTTTGGGATGAGAGAGACTGTCTGAGCAGCAGAAGCAAGTGGGTCAGGGGCAGGCAGAGTTCAATAAACAAAAGCATATGTGCCCTGCAGTGCCTCTTGCCTTTCCCTCCAGCAGAGTCTGGTTAGCGAACCTTAGCGGCGCAGCGCTGGGCCCGGGAGTGAGCACTTCTGACCTTTATCCGAGCAAAAAGCTGCTGACATTGGGGAACCTTGGAGGCTGCGAGGTGCCCTCTTGCACCTACTCCTGGCGCTGCTGGAAGGGGTAGGCGGTGGGGACCAAGTGTGTCATCACAGCCCGTGTTCTGCAGGACGATGGGGAGGCAGCTGCAGATTTCCCCTTCTCTCCAGGTCTGCTTCAGCTCTTCAGTGCCTTTTGGAAGGATTTGGCTGAATTTGTTTAAAGAGCAACACTCCTAAGGGAAGTCCAGCTGGGGAGGGGTGAAGGTGCTGGCATCAGCTGTCTTCAGGCTCCTATCCTGGCTGTGACAAACATTTCTATACCTCTCCCGTGGCTACATTGCTGAAAGCTTTTAGACTGATGTATAAAACTCTGCTCTGTCACCACATATTATAGCACATATACATATATGGATTTGTAATGTGCACAGGATCATGGTGAAGATGATTTAATGAACAAAATACCATGGGTAAGGTACATGATGAATGCAATTTCTCCTGTAACTGCAATTTTTCACAAAAGTATGTGAGCATATTCATGCATATACATTTAGTTAAAACAATACTGACCCTTTATGGGCATATTTAAATGAATTTATGACCTCTTCATTTTTTCTTAATTAAATTGTGAGTAAACATGAATTTTTGAAGGCAGAGAAATCACTGGATCCTCCAGTTTTCCATATATCTCAAGACTGGGGACTTCAGCCAAAAGTTCCCATATCCAGGCTAAAACTAGAGCACACCTTTGAGAAAGATAGCTTATTCAAAATTTTCAAGCGGTATAGATCCATTGTGTCCCTTGCTTACTTTCACTGTTACTGGGGGATCATTTCCATTCTGGCATTTGTCCTTAGATGCTCTCGTTATGCCAAGCATGGTAGAAAGCCCCCTTTTTTCAGTCTCTTACAGGTTTTAATTAAATCTCTGTAACCCGAGTATAAACCAGTTATTGGCATAAGCGTTTCAGTTGAAATTGGACTAATGGGTGTAGCTAATGGGTGTAGCTGAGTCCAAACAGTCTAGATTACCAGACTCGCTGTGGTGATGTGTTTTCAGTGGTTCAGCAAGGTGCTGAGGAGGCAGGGCGCAGCCTCTGATGGGGCTGATGGGGTAGCAGTGCCCAATGCCCTCCTGGGCTGCCTGCCTCCGCCTGCCCCAGCCACAGCGGGGTTTGGCCAGGGGTTGAGGAGGGGCACGTGCCCTTCCCTGGGCGCAGGTGGAGAATAAGCAAAGAAAGAGTTACTGGAGCTGAAGCACTGTAACTCATTAGCTGCCATAATATGTCTTACTATTTGAATCCTACTGAAGTTTCCCCTGGGAAAAGGTGTGTTTTTAACCATATTACCATCCTTTTGTAGACATGTGAATTGTAATTTAATACCCATCAATTGCCTGGTGTTAGGTTCCTCACAATTACTTACACTGCATGAAATGTGTCCAAATGAATAGTGCCTCATCTATATTGAGAATGTAATGTATTAAAAACATCTTTTATCTTGGCAAGGCAAAGGTTAACTTTAATTTATAAAATATTTTTCTTTAACAAAATGCGTGTATAGAAAAGACCTGTGCAGAGGCACTCCTTGCCTATACAGACAGATGAGTGTTTTTGTCAAATCTGCAGGCAGCAAGAGTGAAATGTTACTTCTGCGATGGTGTGAATGGTTTTTTATTCACAAAAAAGAACAACATCTGAAATGAAATGACGCCTGCAAATGAATGAATGAACAAGTGCTAAGGACAAAACCCCATGAACTGCAGAGTTTTTTACGGCTTGGTCCCCAACTATTTTTAATTTTCTCCCTGCTGGAGATCGCATCCCCTTAAGAGAGCTGGCAGAAAAGATCGCGTGTCCACACTTGGGCTGCTGCAGGCGAAGTCTGGTGTGGCAGCTGAGATTCCCCTTCCCTCACCATGCAAGCCAGGCTGTTTGCGCTGGGCTGGGCCAGGCACTGATGTGTCCTTTCCTGCTTGCTCTGCTGCGGGAGAGATAACCTCTGCAAAAGGTGGGACACACAGCTGGGATAATAACTGCGGGAGCCACCAGAGTTCATCTACAGGAATCTGCGTGCTGTAAAGGGGTTTCTGCAAGGAAAGGATATTTTTTTTCACAAGATATTTACATTAGGTATTGTCCTGACATATAAAGCTACTGAAATTACTAAATTAATTAACAAAATCTGAGCTACTAACAAGGGGAACTACTTTTAATTCCTAAACTCAAAATACTTTAAACCTGTTTAGTCGATATTTACATTTCAGCTGATGTTTTGGTGACAGGGGTCCTTGTTAAAGGTTCAGCTAAGGCATAAGTCTAAAAATACAGCTCTCAGAGATGAGGTAAGTCCTCCCTGCCTCTATCACAAGTCAAATATATATGCTCTTCACAATTTTAACTGAATTAAACTCCGTCATCTTATATATCATGATTAATGGTCAGGGATCCATCCCCTTCTGCATTCTTAGAAGAAGCAGATGGGCATCATTTAACGCCTGGCTTTTTTTTGGCATTTTTCTTCAAACTTTATGTAATGCTTCATTTTAATGCTGTGTAGAAAACCTCAGTCTCACCTGAGAGCACTATTATTCTGACCATGATATTTGGACTATGACAGAAGCTCATTTTATCCTCCCTCATTCCCTCTGATACTCTCTTCCTCCCTCCTCCTCCTCCTCGGCACTGAGTCACTTCACCTCCCCTGCCCCACTCCAGATCCTCGAGCTTTTCTAGTCTTGCTGCTGGTATTTCTCTCACACTTTTGAATCCTCTCGATGTGTGGTCCTTAAACTTCATCCCGTGTTCAGCGTCTCCCACCTTACACCGAACCCAGCTCCTCTCCTGCAGATAAGGCTTGAGAAGGAGATGCGCACGATCCAAGGCGGCAAAGTTTTAATTCCTACCTCTCGGCTGTCCCTGCCCATGTCAACCTGCCCATCTCGCCCCGGCAGCACTGTGCTGCGTTGGCTCCCTGCCACCCATGCAGCACCCGGGCTTGCTGCCTGCCAGCCAGAGCTGCCTGCACTGGTGGGCAGGCTCTGCCCTGCGTGGTGCTGGGACAGGGCGAGCAACGTCCTCGGGCACCGTGGGACAGGGCGAGCAACGTCCTCGGGGCAGCATGGGACAGGGCGAGCAATGCCCTCGGGGCAGTGTGGGACAGGGCGAGCAACGTCCTCGGGCACCGTGGGACAGGGCGAGCAACGTCCTCGGGGCAGCGTGGGACAGGGCGAGCAATGCCCGCGGGGCAGTGTGGGACAGGGCGAGCAACGTCCTCGGGCACCGTGGGACAGGGCGAGCAATGCCCGCGGGGCAGTGTGGGACAGGGCGAGCAACGTCCTCGGGCACCGTGGGACAGGGCGAGCAATGCCCTCGGGGCAGCGTGGGACAGGGCGAGCAATGCCCTCGGGGCAGCGTGGGACACGCAGCACTGTTAAACGCCTGCTTTCTGCAGGCCAGGGTAAAGACAGAGGCATTATTAGGACGTGCAGTGGGGAGGGAGGCAGTGTGCTCTCCGATAGATGTGATATGCTTTCAGAATACTTATAAGCTTTGTTTGGGGCTTTCTTTTGTTATTTTGTTAATAACTGAACATCTGTACAGTTTTTGTCTTCCAATTCATATGCAGATGTACATACAGCAGAGAGGTCGAATGCTGATAAAATAAAAAAAAAATTGAGTACTTGTGGTTTGACCATTTCATTCATCGTAAGCCCAAGCTATTTGTTAATGGTGTCAGCACTTTGACATTTTTCTCCTTCCAGGATGTTGATTCACATTTCAATATATGAGTAGGGATGTGGCAGGTAATGGAGGAATGGAGGAGGTTTCCCACCTCGGGGTGCAGGCTGCCTTCTGTGGGGCTGGATTTTTCAAAGGCACTTAGCACTCCTCTTCTAAAAATTATAACCCTCTTCAGATGTCTCAAAATCAAAGGGCCACTGAAGGAACTATAGGCTATTAATTTGTCTCAGTTTTTAATTAGGTGAAATTGCACTTTAGCCTTTTCCAGCCTGTGAGACTTTTGACTGTTTCCTTTGCATGTCTCTCAGTCTAAATGGCAAGTGTCTGGTGTCACTGCTACCAACTGAAATGAGAACGACTTCTGGCAGCAATTTGCCGGTCCCTGAGGACTTGCGACATTTCCATGTCATCCTCCTCGTCAGAGGAGTATGGCGTTAATGGCATAGATCTTCCCTCTGAGTCAGCGCAGTGGCTGGCGCTAGTTAATACAGGAGAAGGTATCAAAGTCACCTGATGGAATAATATAGTCAAAAAGAAAATTTCTTCTTAACTCCCATCGGTAAGCCTGAAGTGGTGGCACCCGTACCCCCCTGCGCCTGAGGGACACATGCACCTGCTCCGCAGCGTGGGAAGCCCCCCCTTGCTCCCTCCAGGCTTGTGCTCCCTGTCTCCTGCTGCAGGAAGCCTGGGTGCTGGGGACGGGGTGGTCTCCTGGCCCCCCCAGGGACTCATAGCCAAGACCTGGGCTGCAGATGGCAGCAAGGAGTGCTGTGATTCCCCTCCTCGAGACAGCTGTAAATAACGTTGGACACATTTAATCCCTTCAGGCCTGATGATGATTTTGGGGCAGTGAGTTCCACAAGTTCACCTGCAATGCATGGGAGCAGGGAGAGTAAATGTTTGTTACCAGTTTTAAATTTTTTCAGCTTAGGCAGTCTGTGCCCGTGTCCCTCACCACCACCAGGCTCCTTGCAGTCATCTCGGGATGCTTTCTGGTTTTGCTAAATGTTTTCCATGTTGCACAAACAGTAGTGCTGTACTTAATACCTACCTTTTTACACAGGTCATTTTTAAAATCTTCCAGCACTACTTTCCTAATTGCAAGGAAAGCTAGCATTGTTTCTGTGCCTTGTCTTAACATCTGCAGTCCTGTTTTCACCTGGCCGTTGGTGGACCTTGTGCATCAGGAGAGATTGAGCTAATCCAGCGTGTTAGGGGGCTCTGGATCAATTCCCAATGATCGATATACTTCCTAGTTTGTAGTGCCACACTTTTGTCAGTGCTAGATTTTATCTGCCACTGTGTTTCCCATTTGTCTACTAGTGGGATTCTTTGCAGGCACTTCCAGCCTCTATTATCCTCAGACCTTTGTGTCAAATGCAAATATTATTGTTAATTGCTATTTGCATTACAAGAGCGATTACATCTTGCTGTTCTTTAATTCCTGATTTATTTATGAATATTTTCAACACTGACTTAGCATAGAGACTTTGCCAAGGTGAAAATTGACTATTTGTTTTGTTACTTTGCCAGTGTCTAATCCATAGCAGTTCTATGCTGCTTGCCCAATGACTACCCAATTTTCTTATTAGGCTCTGTGAGGGATTTGTTAAAAGCTTGAAATTCCCAGTGCAAGGGGAGAGACTACATTACTTCATTCAGTTTCCTATTGACACGTAGAAGAATTGTTTCTGTGGACACATGGCTTATCTTATTTTAACTATCCTAATTCATTTCATCTTATATCGTTCGTTGAGGTATGTGCTTGTTAAGTTACGTTTGCTCCTTGGAACCGCAGTCCACAACACCTTCCTGCCCTCATTAGGTGTGAAAAGGGTAAAGTATCTACAAGTGTCCCTATATATCTGCACTTACATATTGACAGAAATTGATATTCTGGGCTAAATCCTCATGTGGACACTCTTAGCATTTAAGAATAATTATACTGAAGTAAGTATTACGGAATAGACTTTAAAGCACTTTTGTCCCAGGGGCTTTTCTACATGAAAAAGTCATATAGGTAGGATAAGAGTTTAAAATTAGTTTATTCTGTGGGCACAGGGCTGCCTCCAATCACTTCAGTTTGCCACTTGGGAAGCGATTTTTAAGCTATCTGAAAAGGTTTAAAATACTCATATTCCGGGTAACTGTGCTGACATGGGAGAGTTAGACCAGAAGAGCTAACAGTTAACTGTATCAGTATAATTAACTATACTGGCACTGAAAAAACTTCCTGTAAGGACAAATCCTAAATTTTATGCTACCAAAAAAAATACTCAACACATCTATGTGTCTAGGCTTGTATTGTTAACTGGTATTTAAGATAATCTGATAAGGTAAAAGAAATTTTGAGACTAAAATCTCCAAATATTTTAAAAGGAGCATTCCACTGATAGAAGTTTGCCTTCATGTTTCAGCGAAGGCTGATATCCACTTTTGGCTCCTAGCAGAATTACTTCCTCAAGCCAATAAAGGCTACTGAAATGGGAACTTTGTGCATCTGTCCTTTTCCTACTATTAAGCAATTCTTATGACGTTTGTAGTTTGTTGATAGACTGCAGAGAAGCCAGATGCTTTATGGCTTTTCTACATTGCCATTGTCAGATCCTTACAACTGAGTGAATGCAGCGTGAGAGCATAAAAACGAAAGTCTGTGTTATGTGTTTGCCTGTGCTAAATTAAATCTTGGGTCTCCAGAAAGAGACAGAAATTCTAGATCTTGCATGTCTGGGCTGAGACCATGTGTTTCATTCAAAATTCACTGACAGAAATAGTAATGACGTGCTTTGAATTTGTTAGGGGTATTTCTGCATTTTCTATGATATTTTCAGACACAGAGTGCCATGGCGAGACCATTTATACCATCCTCTTCCATAAAGATGCAGTGCTACAGCAACTGTGAGCTTTCTGTACTTTGCAAAGCAGAAGCCAACAGCAGAAGACAGGGATCAGCTTTGCAATGGCTTTCATGGTTGTGAAACTGAAGGAACTTGAATTTAAATCTGCGAATGACTTTCCCAGAGGTACCATATTCCAGTAAAATCCACTGCCCTATTTTTTCATAGGATGTGTATCATATATAACAAGATCTATGATAATTTAAAAGTTCTGATTTGCTTAAAAGGGATGAAGAAGTGTGTTGGAGCTCCTGAGCTCCTGATGATGTGCTGTGGAGAATTCAGATAGTTCAGATGTCCTTTCTACTCAACACTGTTAAGCTGCTTTACACACCTTCTGCATTGCTCTCGAGTCTCCCAATGACATACACAGCCCACAGAAGTTAGTATAAATTCTGCCATGCATCCATCAGCTCTGGGGGAAGGAATTTACTAGCTTGGTTTTGTTTGGTTTTTCTTCTTCTTCTTTTTCTTTTTTTTTTTTTTAATAGAGGAAAAATTCTTCTCAGTGCTCTGTGGTAGAGTCATCCCCCTGTAGTGAAGACCTGTGATATCCTGCCTATCCCCATTCTTTTTAACTCTTATATTGAATCTCTGCTGCACTTGTTGATGTAACTCCAAGCATGAGGGAAAAGATAGTCTATACATTGCTCTCCTTCCTAATGCTTTTCCTCACTGTCAGTTTTCTTCCACTCCTACTTCTCCCTCAAGCGTTTAATGATAGTACAAGTCTTTCCTGTACACTTTCTGAAGACCAGCTTCTCTGTCCAAATATTTACTGCTGTCATTGCATAGGCCTTCAGCTGTCTGATATTCCTGGGAATTACACCTTCTGCTACTGTATAAAAGAAAAAAATAAGTGGTGTTCTGGTGGCTTACCCGTCATTATGACTTTGACAAAGAAAACCGCAAATCAAAGAGATTTTAGTACTTGGATTGGCTATGTTAGGGATTAAGCAGGTACTGGGGCGTTATGGGCTCCTCATTATTTGTTACGAGTGATGGAAAAGCATGAAACTATGTACGATTGCCCACTTGCTTGTCCACCTGCATGGCATACACCTGCAAAAGCAGGAAAGAATGCTGCCATTCCACTTTTTCGTCTGCTAAGGTGTGGGTGACGTGTGGGGCTACAGCTAATTAAGAAATTCCTGCAGAACAGCGTTTCTGACAGACTGTGCTGATTCAACAAAGTTGGAAGGTTTCACAAGGGATATTTATATATATATCTCTAATCCAGTCTCACAGGAAGTTATTAAAATGTTTGTTTTTAAAAGGTCAGTGTTCTGTGTTTGATATAATTTATAATATAGAAATTGAAATAGTAAAGCAGAAGCAAATATTCTTATGTTTTATGACAAACCTTTTTGATATTTTTTTTTTTTACAAAACATTGTCTTTTTCTCCTTATTTTCTAATCTCAGAATATCCAGGCTTTCTCCAAGCCTAGACAGTTCAGTTTCAGCAAGCTCTTTTGGTGGCACTATCCAACCATCGAACTTCTGTACAAGTTTCTATGCTTTTGTGAGAGTAAGAGAAAGATAATAGCAAGTACGTAGGTATGTATGTGTGTATATAGATATATATACAGTTACACACACTAAGACATTATGTCTGTCATTAACTCTACTCCTGGAATGATTGTTCTAATTCCATTTATAAAACCTATTCTTTTACAATTTTTTTTACCTACATAAGTATGTACCTTCCTTGGAAATTGTGTCTGTCTTCTTATCCACAAGCTCTTTCCATCCTTTATTTTCTCTTCAAGATGTTAAATGTGTGATACTAATATTTGTCACAAAAAGTTGCAAACCAAACCTTTCTGAAGTATTAAAATACACTAAAACCTGACAAGACTTCCATCACAACTTGCAAGACTGAGTGACTATGTAGAAAATTCTGAAATTATAACATTTTATTCCAACCAAATTGTATTTTCTATATTAAAAAAATAGTCTTGTAAACATGCAGTTAACAGAAAAATGAACTAAATTACATTAATTGCCTTTGACAAAAGCACTCAAGTAAATGGAAGTTATTGAAATTGTTGACACTAAGAAAAGACCTTTTACTGTGATAATTTCTTTAATGCTCCCTTTGAAGCCGCTTGCAGAATATAGTGACTGCAGATACGCATTTAGGGCTGGTTTCATCCAAGTCATTGTTATTACTGAAGAGGAAGCTATTTTCTAAATAAAGTCTATATTATCTGTGTATCACAGGTCTTTCTGGAGGTTCAGAGCCAGAAGGAACCAGTAAGATCTGCATTATACAAGTCCTACAATGTCACAGATTACCTTCTGCAGCTGTGCGACACACCAGGACAGCTGGTCTGCCATCCTAAGCTGCTCTGATACTCCCTTTTGCTCAAGGGACTTCAGGTGCAAATCGTGAGTGAGGTTGGGCCATGTTGCTTATTTCATAGGCTGGTTTCCAAACAGTCTTCTCCCAAGAGTACATTGCCTGTTTTCCCGTGCCACGGGGAGACACGTGTCTGCCCCATGAGCAGGCGCCTGGGCTGGTGGGTACGGGCTGGCGTGTCACCAGTGTGTGCCTGTGCACTGAGCGCACTGGGGCACGTGGCTGGGCTGGCTTCTATGCCTCTTCTATATGGCAGGACTGACTTGACAAACAGGCAGTTAAAAAAGGAGTTTGTGAATCTTGGCATTGGTAAATCATCCAAATTTGGCCATTCATCTTTTAACAGATATGTATTTTATTGTTCTGTAGGAAATCTCTGTCAGGCAACTGAAAGATTTTCACCAAAGAAAAGCAGCCTGCTGTATATTTTATTTTACTTTATCCTTGGAATTCAGCTGGCATTAAATAACAATATATTTATATTTCTCTGCTTTTATTTCTTTCCAGTTCTGGAAAGTGTCCTTACATTGCAAACTACTTGAGAAAAAGCCTCTTACAGCCCTTTATTATGACAAAGATGCTGGTATATTTGTACCGTTGCAGTGAGATTTGGAAGCCTGTACCTTATACAATTAGCAAAGTCACATCGTTGAAAAAAAATTAGTTATACCAGTGGAAAAGAGGGATAATTATGTCAATACCAGGAGTAATTGCCAGCATAGCTGTTTCAGTCAAATACCCCAGCTCTGCTAGCACAGGTTTGTCAGTGGATATCTGCAGCAGGCACTTCTCACTGACCGCCGTCAGTCACGTAAGGCGCGTGGTGAACGGCCTTCCCACTTTCCCAGGAGAAACAGACTTAAGAATATGTATGGTGCTTTTCTGAATTGTGGTCTCTGCTTTTAAATATATATAAATGAGCAGTTTAACAAGGGAATTTGCATTCTGCAGCCCTCAGCTGGAGCCCTGTCTTTAAATTCAAGGTCCTATCGCTACAAGAGCAACATTTTTCTTCCCTGATTGCACCTACCTGATGTTCCTGCAGGCACGTTTCTTAATACTACACATCGCGATTTGCATATCTATTTTAACTCTTTTAAATTGTGTCTTTACAACAACATGATGACAGAATTTGTCATCTCAAATGACATTCTGTTTCTGGGGGGTCAGGGTTTTGTTTGAAATAGCACAAGAGTTACAGCTAAGGGCAGGGGATGAAAAATGACTGGACATCATACAATCAGCATCAAGAGCCTCCACAAAGGAACAACAGCAATAATAGCAAACACGTTCCTCTGTGAACTCTGTAGGATATCATTAAACACTGCTTTCCTGTGTCTTTAAAGAAATACTTAATATTCTGTTTTCAGTTAAGCAAAACCAACATTTAGGAATCGCCATGCTGCACTGGATCGGTGTAAGTTTGTCTAATAGATTATTATGTCCCTGACAGCAGCCAATACTGGCTGTTTCAGAAGAAGGTACAAGAAACACATTAATGATCAATTATGGAAGAATCTGCCTTTTGGGCAGCAATTCACAATTTTTATATGCTAGTCACTTTTAGCGAAAATGATACTGGTTGTACCATAGCACTACGTGCTGATATGAATAATGGAATTACTGCCTTCCCTATGAATGTTCTTTGAGCATTCTAATGGTTTAAAAGTCGAGGTGGTCCCTGATTAAATAAACTATGATCGTCTGGGGTTTTTGTGTACTTTTTAAGGGGTAGTAAGGTGAAGGCTTCGTGACTATTGAGTAAACAATCGTTTTGGCGTTACACTATTTAGGACCCTGAAGAACAGCTCAGAGATGTGTGTCTCACTCCCATCTTCCCCAGCCTCTGTTCATTTTTGTGGCCTTTGCAGAACGGTGGGCTCCTTGCTTTGAGAAACCTTGTAGGATGAGATGCTCCTTCCAGATCTGAAGTTCCATGTTTTGTGGGTTTATGTCCCTGCACTGTACGTTATTAAACAGAAATCTTGTCATTGCAAAAGTGTGAGTTAGTACTCCTTGATAATTTCTGTTTGTAACAACAGCTGTTTGTCTGAAGCTAACAAACCTTTTTATCATCCTTCTGATCATACTAAGATTAGGGCATTTTTTTACCTACTGAATAAGAGTCTATGTCTAGTTTTATTTTGTGGAGTTTTTAAATTGTATTTTTTTTAGATTTTTGAGCTGAGTCTGATTGATTTTGTGGAAATGGTAAAGAGATCATATAGTAAATTTCTCAGATTGAAACAAATTTTAGGAAGGGAAGAATGTACAAGAAATAGTATTTTTCAATGGCTTTCATGTGTCCATTGCTGGAGTATCTTGCTGAGAAATAACTAGGATCTCAGTTGCTCTGAGGGGTTTTGCACATCTGAAAAATCTTGAGCTCTGACAGGGAAGGGAGAGAAGAGGAATAGAGAGATCGGTATTACATCCTAGTGACTTTCCATCCTCTAGGGATAGTGTCTGACACAAGTTAGACCTACTTAAGTTTTAGATCAAATACCCTTTACTCGTTTGCTTCTGGTTTTGCGACATTTTTTATCACCATATGGTCTTAGTGCTGCGCTTTGTGTTGAAAAAGCTGTTCTGAGTCATTGCATCCCCTATTGGAAGGCGACCGAGAAAAGGTCCCAGTCAAGCACTAAATTTGGCAGGGTTTGCGGTGGAGACACAGTTGGCCAGGTAGCCCACTGCAGCTGGGGACGGGGCTGTGAGTCAGGGATCTGCAGGACTGAACCTCAGAGGGGATGGAGCGTCTCAGCTGCCGCTCAGGAGGGCACATGTGAGACAAGGAGGGACTGAGGATGGATCTGATGTGCAGCTAACCCAGTAACGGTGACAGCACTGAAAAAGCAAATCTGGTTATTATCATCTTTGTGTCTTTTCTGAATACTATCCAAGTTGCTAGTCTACATATAAAAAAGCAAAATGCCATGCAAGTCCCCTGTGTATTGTTCTTTTCCCTATTGTGCTTAATGACTGATCAGTTATATAAAACAGGTACAACTCTCTGATAATGCTTATGTAAGTACCTGTTTAGTAATCCTTCTCTGAACATCACATTTTAACTGGCGGAATTTATTAACATTTATATTACTGTAGAGCTGAGAGACATCAGCTAGGTTATAGCTATGTTGTGCTAGGTACTGTAAAAAGAGAGACTATCAGCCTGCCACATGAATCCTTGCTCCATATATTTATTTTATGAAATATATCTTCTATATTTGCATTAATGGGAGGTGACAGAACATTGCAAAATTGACCAGCAATTTACAGCCTCTTTATTTTTTAATTAAAAACATAAATATGCTTCTATGTAGCAAAGGGAAGTTTGCTAAAATGAATTCAGAATTATTTAAAAAGCTTCCTTCCTTCCACCCACAGCTATAGAGGAATTTTCCATAAAGATATAGAAATAATTTGGCATTTAAAAAATATTGAGGAATAAATGAAGAAATAATCACAAGCTTTTATCATTTTAGGCCAATATAGGAGTAGGTGAAAGATTAACTTTCAGCGATACATAAATAATGACTCAAAACTTACAAATAATGCCTTTGTCAGTTATCAAGGAATAAAACATCATTTCGACAACCAAATGTAGACTGAATCCTTGGAACTATGATTTACTCACTGTCCTATGTGAATAGGTATAAAATTTGGCTTACTTTGTCCTACTTAGAAGAACTAGCATTATAGCATACTAGTACTTTGTATTTGCAGATGATGTGTTTAAGTACTTTAATTTTAACCTATCCTTAACCCAAAGATGGTCATATAAATAACCTAGAGTGGCTGGCAAGGCTACAGAGGTAATAAAGTAAACATTTCTAATAATTATACTCATTTTTTTATGTTAGACCAGTTTTCTAGGAGTTCTTGACAACATATACTTTAAAACTAGATTAAATCTTACGAACAGTTAAGTATTAGGTAGAGTTTGATATAGATTTGACATAAATAAGAGAATTGTTCTCACCAGCTAGAATGTTTTACAAAATTTAGCATTTGCTTTATTCATTCCATGCGATTATGACCCTAATATTTGATCAGACATGTATGCAAGATATAAATCTTGAATTTTTGTCTTTAATTATAAACTTTTTAAGACTAACCCTTCCAGATGTTCCAGGTTATAAATCTAGGGCATATAAACTTCAGCCTTTGCAACAAATCTACCATTTCAGTGCTAGCATTAATGAAACACAGATAGTTTGTCTGTAATCTGAAAAAGAAACAATCGTGTAATGATGGGAGAGATTCCTGGCGATAGCAGTCAAAAGTACGCTGCATTTACAAAAACCTTAAATGTTACATTCTCTATGTCCTGTGCCTCACTGCAGCTGTCTGTGAGACAGCTTTCGAATCCACCAGCTGATTTCAGCCACATTTGGAAGGAGAAGAGAACTGTCAAAGATAATAGATGACTGGGTAAAATTGAAGAGCCCTATTATTGCTCCCAACATGCAACATGAATTCAGCACCTGTTAGACATCGGAAAATGATCATGGGATCTTAACACTGGGCTCCACAAAGCAATAGGAGACCAGGATTCAGTAGTTTTGCTGCTCTTAGAACTAGTTATCAACAAGGATGAAATTGAAGTTACTATATGTGTGGTGGGAGCAAGATTCAAAGAGCTGAATTCGCTTGGTATTCTGAAAGAGCTGATGCACAGTCAGAAGTGGGATTGTTCGTGATCCAGCCTGTAAAAGATTTTTTAAGCAGGATACGATGGTATGATGAGTTTAAAGAATAGCAAACGTAGCCCTTACATTTAGGCAGACAGAAAAAGTGATCTAACAGAGACAGGCACTTTTGTCTGAGTTCAAGGAAGGAAAAATTGAAGACATGGAGGTGAGCGGAAGGTAAAGAGGCAAAAAGGTTTACTAAAGATAAATTTGGCCAGACCAGTCTGCTATCTATCCCTGGCAAAGAAGCTTATTTTTAGACACAGAAAACACAGTTGATCTAATCTACCATGCTTCACCTGAAGGACTCCTAGATAGAGGGTGTTGTTGATGCTTGAAGTTTACATAAATTCATAAAGCAATCAGAAAAATTCATTGAAGAAGTCCCTTTAAGGCTATTAAATATATAGGCACCTATTTCAACTAGGAAGTCTCTGAGCCATACATTTATGGAGGTAAGGAGACACTTTGGGGAAGGTAAAGCTATATATTCACCCCATTTTTATTCTCTTTCATAGGCATTTGCTATTGACAGATGGGACTTTAATCTGATCAGTATGGCCATCCTCATGCTCCTGTGTTCTTATCTGAAATGCACTGAATTACGTGACCGGAAGTTAGTAATTAAGCTGGACATGTGGAAATAATTCCAGAATTTTGAGACGGATAAAGCAAGGACTGTATAAGCAATCACAGCGGTGATCCTTCCCCTCTACTCAGCACCAGTGAGGCCATACCTGGAGTACAGTGCCCTGTTCTGGGCTCCCCAGTACAAAAGAGATATGGAGCTCTTGCAGAGAGTCCAGTGAAGGACCACAAAGATGATTAAGGGACTGGAGCACCTCACATATGAGGAAAGGCTGAGAGACCTGGGACTGTCTAGTTCAGAGAAGAGAAGACTTGGGGGCATCTTATTAATGTATGTAAATACCTGAAAGGAGGATGCAAAGAGGACAGAGCCAAGCTCTTTTCAGCAGTGCCCAGTGACAGGACCAGAGGGCGCAAACCAATGGGCACAAACTGAAACGCAGGAGGTGCCATCTGAACATCAGGAAACACTTTGTTACTGTGAGTGTGATGGAGCACTGGCACAGGGTGCCCAGAGAGGTTGTAGAGTCTCCCTCCTTGGTGATATTCAAAAACCATCTGGACATGGTCAAGGGCAACCAGGTCTAGATGGTCTTGCTTGAGCAGGAGAGTTGGACCAGATGACCTGCTGTGATTCTCTGACTGCAGAGAATGGAGGCAAGTGATAGAACTCCTCAAAGGTAGCTTCTAGGTCACATCTTATTTTCCTGGTACTCTGAAATACCTCAAAATATAAAGCTGGGGCGCACATTAAATTTGCTGACTAAACAAAGCTAGGTATCACTGTTAGTGAAAGGGATGACTGGAGTAAGGTATGGAAGGAATTAGAGAACCCTGAAGACAAGAAAAGTAAAAATAGAAAACAATTAACACCAAGTACCAGGTTCTGCTTATCAGCTGGAGGAACAGAAGAGAGTTGGAGTGCTAGCCAGCAGGGGTTAAGATCAAAGCTGTATGCTTTTGGGTCCTTGCTGGTAGCTTTGCTTGGCTTTAATATATTTCTGACCTTAGCAGTAAAACAATCCACCTAAATTAGGTTCTATGAATTTCCCCACAAAGAAAGGACCAAGCATTAAGTGACAAGTTTTCTGGATCACGTGCTGTGCAGGGAGTTGCACAGAGTTAGCTTGTAGAGCCACCACTTCTGTGGAGCCTGAATCCTGCAGCCCTGTCCACTTGGGACCCAGGCCACTCTGCCAACCACAAACTTGTACTAACCAACCATTTATTATGTTTGGAGGAGAAGGAGCTACCTTCCTGCTTCCTGGTGAAGTTATGACATGGTGGAAGCAAGACTGAAGGAGTCAGGGGTCCAGACAGTGGTCAGGTGTGGGGCCAGGCTCAGAAGCCGAGGGATAAGCACATTCAGAGGGAAGGGACAGAGATCCATCTTCTTCCACTTGGTTTCTTTCACTTTGTTTATTTTTAAATACAGGAATTATATAATATAAAAATGCATAGATTGTCCCTTAGGGCTTCATTTAAAGCATTGTCAGGATGGTGCGTATATAGTCCTTATTGGAAATCATAGCCTATAACCAGGTGAGAATTGATACAGTTGGTTCTCCTCTGGACCTTGAGAAGTATCTATTCTCCATCAGGGCATGTCACCACGAGGCCAGTGGCAGTGCTGCTGGGGATGCTTCCCACTCGGAGGAGGTGAGCCCAAGCGGAAGAGACCATCATGGACCCCTATCTCAGTGTTTAAGCAGTGTTTCAAACAAGCCTTTTGGGTGGATTTGAACTTTGGCGGTACCTAAATGAAGTAGCTCTTTTGATTGACTTGCTAGTCCTAAGTCCTGAGGTTGGCTGCCTCTGGAATTGATAGTCCAATCAAATAATTCCCTGTGGAGCTGAGTATTTATTACTTTTCCCCAATGTGAAAATAATTAAATATAAATTGTATTCTAAGTGAGAAGTGTAGAAAGAATTCAACTATTTAAAGTTGTTGACTTGTTGAGAATGCTCGTCCCACATCTAACAGAAGCACTGTTCACCAAAAGGGTTATCAAGCACTGGAACAGGCTGCCCAGGGAAGTGGTTGAGCGACCATCCCTGGAGGTATTTAACACGCATAGATGTGGTGCTTAGGGACATGGTTTAGTGGTGGACTTGGCAGTGCTAGTTTAACGGTTGCACTTGATGATCTTAAAGGTCTTTTCCAACCAAAACGATTCTATGATTCTATGATTCTTCACTGACTCTAGTTAAACATCTTTTTGCATGGGTGAATTATGTGGCTGAATCTTTCTGAGGAAAATATTTAGTGGAAACATTTTTCTCTGATGCATTTCTAAACTGATTAACGAAAGTATACACCAATATTTTCATAGGAATTAGGATCTTCTTAGCTCTGTTCCACAGGGGTGGAAAATAGTTTTTAGTTGACAGGAAATATGTTACTTAGCGTGTTCTGATAAGCTGTCCTCTGATTGTTTAAGTTTTAAGATCTTATCACCTTAATAGTCATTTTTGTCAAAGAAGATACACGAGCAGTTGAGGTCTATATTTATAGAGACCAGTGCTGAATGCTAGTATTTTATCTAGAGAAAGCTGAGACTGGTAAGTTGTCCCAAGGGACAAAATTTGCCACTGGAGCAAATACAAATAGATTTTAAAAGAAGGCTGTCAACACTGAGACTGATCTTGATGACTAGTTGCCTGAGTATTGTTATACTGAATTGTCTTTATGGGACTCTGCTCTACATAAGGCCTATAGACATCTCCAGGAGAAGATATGGGAAGAGGCTGTTTGGGCTTGGCTTAGCAGGCCTCAAGGACCAATATGGAGCAGTAACAGCAGCTGGAACATTCTTAGAAGAAGGAAGGAAAAGAGGAAGGAGCTGGAGGAAAAGCCACTGGAAGTCCTGAGGGTGGCTGCAGGAGCAGCAGGGAGCAGCCTGGCACAGTCAGGACCAGGACAGGGACAACGGTGTCCTGCTCCTGACTGGGGATGAATGTTGGGGCGCTGAACTCCAAGGTGTCACTGGAAGTGAGGTGATGAGTTTAAAACCTGCACTACCAGTGCAAGCGGGACCTGCAAAGTCTGTGAACCAGTGTCTGGTGGGTTGGAGTAGGAGCTGGTGGTACACTCCTTCACGTGGCACTTAAAGCAACTGTGCCCATGACAGTTTCACTGTCTGAGCATGGAAATCATAGTGTGTTATTTGTCAGGATACAACTATTTATAGCCCATGGGGGGCCCAAGCTGGGAGAGGCTGGTGTCCAGGCACACGCTTTGGCCCTGCCTCTGACTTTGCACTGTCTCTGCACATGTCTGCACATCAACATGCCACACGTTCACGCCGACAGCCCAAAGAGGGATCAGTTGCATTATCATCTAAATCCCAATAGTGTGCTTGGATCTGATGATGACACTAATATACCCTATTTCTGTACAAAGAAAACTGCACTGATGGAAGCAAGGAGGATGGCAGATGGGAGCTGTGGCTTACCAGGTGTGGAGGTTTATAGGGACTACTTGTCTGGAGTTTTTACTCATTATCTTTTCATATGGTACTTTCTCAAAAAAAAAAGCCAATGTAGTTCTAGTCTCTCAATTATCTGTTTGTATGCTTGTACACATGTACATAACTATCTGTAATCTTTCGCTGTCATATTGCCAGCATGATTTTTTTAATCAGAACAGTTGCCAGTAGCTCTGTCTCTGCCTGTTTCCTATTCCGACAAAGATGCGATTTCACAGAGCGCAACTAACAGTTCTTCTTTCCCAGAATGTCCCAAAGTTTGATCTTTTTAAAAGGAAAGATAGGAAAGGCACCTTGAGTATTATTGCTACTGCTGCTTCCCTTTAATGGTTATATGGTGACACTGCTTCGCACAGGATTACTGTCACTGGCGCAGAGGGGATAGGAGATTGGCTGCCTTGAGGAATGAGATGAGACGATAAAGGAAAGAGGATGCTACCTCTGCCGCATCTGGCTCCGTCTCTCGATTTTCATTCCACGCGTTCTGTGTGGAGCCAAGGTGGGGTTTGAAGCAGTTTCTTGCCTTTGCGCACCTGCCATTGTTCGGCAATGGCAAAGAGTGAGAGAATTGTGACAAATCTATTTTACTTAAAATAACTGAACTGTGTAATTGTTCGCGAGGGCTTAGCAGGCAAATGCGATAAAGCTGAAAGTTATGCAGATCACCAAAGGTACAGGATACAGTGACAGAGTGATGCAGAAAATTGACTTGTGCTATATTATTCTTTGGTAAGCACTGACGTAATTATATTACTTAAGTGCTTATATTGCAGTGAACATGGTTTTCAGAGTGCCACACTTCTGCTTAACTGGAATGAAAACCCCTAAATTTCTTAACTACATTTTGCTTTGTGCAGCCAAGTCTGAAGTTTTCTCCACAGAAATCAGGTTCCAGTATACTAACCCCTTTGGAGTGCGACAGTTAGAGCTAATCTGGGCCATTTTTGCTTCATATGCATCAAAAGTGTCACAATTAAGACTGTGACGGCAGGAGAGAAAAATCATAAAAGGAATGAGAGGCCCAAGAGTGGGTTGAGAAGAGGGGAAGTTTTAGCTGAGCCTCACTTGCTAGAGCGAGTTTTCCTCCGAAGGCAGCGGCACGTGGGTGGCTCCTGAGCTTGCGCCTGTCATCAAACAGGCAGCTGCTCTGCCAGCGGTTTTACCTTTGCGCTCTACAAAGTTGTGTCTATCCCAGAGAATTTAAGTAAAAATGTTGTCCCTTAAAAAAAATCTCAGTAGTGAGAGATTTCAGTTTTCTATTGAAAGTTTCCTGTAATAGTCTTTCTGTTATTTGATGTCTGTTCATTTCAGGGAGGGGTAATTAAGACCCAGAAGAGAAAAGAAGAAAAAAAAGTATCTCACCTTTCTGGCATATTTTCAAAGGATTCAATTAGGGAACAGAAAACAAAATTCCTTTAAAAACCTGATTGATGTGGGAGCTTTAACTAGGTGCTGTCATTTGATGCAGGGGCTTTTTATTAATGCATATTGCACGATAGAAATGTGGGGGACAGGATGCCAGGCTGCTGACAGTGTTTGTGTGTGGTGTATGTGTTACATGAATAGATGGGCTGTGTAAAGGTGCATTTTGTTTCTTCTTTCACTGGTTCATTTCTTTAATCTGAACTGAATCTGAAAGATCTTACTGTGAGGCAAGGAGTTTTGAGTGAATAGGGTTGTTAAGAAAATCTGCCTTGAAGGGGAATATTTTATATACAGAATGTTATTTTCTCTAGAATGGAAATCCTTAAAAGTTCGTGGTTGTACCCTATATTATGCATACTGCAGAGGTCTGGGAAACCATTCATGACCATTTGATGTTCCTGATTTTCTGCGTATATATGCACATATATACAGATGTATATATGTGCATATATACAGATGTATATTTGTACATATTCCATATACACATATTCATTTATACTCATATACATCCAGATGATATGTATATATGATGTATATGGTATGAATATGACAGCACAATCACTGAAAGTTGTAAAATGCTGTTAGCCTATCAATAGCCTTTAGAGTTAAGAGCCGCTTCTGATGGAGAGCAAGATCTTTGTCTCATCTAGAGAAAGACAATAAACTGTGAAACCCTTATTGGTTTTGAAAATGCAGTTCAGAAAGTGAGTAGTCATTTTTTTTGTTATGGACATTTAATTTGCCTATAAATAGACAATATTCTCCTCTCTTTTTTTTTATTGTTTGGTTGTGGGGGTTTTTTAATTTAAGAGTGATGAGTTGCCTGTGCATGATGCAACCCTGATGAAATGAAAAATTTGACAACTGTTATTGAGGGATTATAGCTAATCATCTTGCATATAGATACCAGTAGCTCTGGCGAAACCTAAGGTGGTCTTGCATGTTGGAAGAAGTTAAAATGTAGGTACTGGACAACAGTTTAAAACAGTTTTTATATTTCGGAAATATATACAATGACATTATTCGCCAGCTTTCTAAGGAAGATTAGGCAGTAGTTTAGGGGTTACAAAAAGTAAGCCTTAAACCCCAGAAATTTTGTTCAAGAAGCAGGTAAGAAAATAGTTTAATAAATTGTTTAATGGCAATTTGTTTTAAGCCAAAAATAAGTTTGTGCATTTTTTCTTTTTTATTAAGATCTCTGAGATTTTTACCTAGAACTGTGCATAAGCATGGTAAATACATTCACCAAGTATGGGATTTGAAACTGCGAACACACATGAATAATTTTACTGAGATTTGTGCTTGACCAAGTAGGTACATGTGATCTGCCCTGCACCACGACTTGATCTTTTGCTCGTATCGGAGAGCTGAGAGCAGCCCCTGGCTGGACTCCAGCATTATTTAAAATGGTTTCCTACAGACCTTAACTCAGATACCCTTCCTTGTGATGCTTTTGCAAACAGCGTTGAACATAGTCTGAATGGCACGTCCATTCACAAAAAATTGCACCCAGACAATAAATCTTTCAAAACTGCTTGTGAGATTGCTTTGCTACAGCACTAGCTACTTGAAGCACTGAAGAATTGTCCAGTAAATAAAAGGTACTGTTAGAAACTGCTAATAAAGTTTAGAGAACCACCCACTGACAAATTTCAAAAGAGCAGTCTTTCGATAAAAATGACACTACTTGAGCACAAGTAGGAAAATTATCCAAGGGGTAGAAGATGAAAGGTTCAGAAAATCTAACTTTTTATATAGTGGCACACTCAGATCCATTTCCTGTAGGTCTAAAATAAAAATTGCCATTTAAGAATAGAGATTTCGAACAAATGGCAGAGTTGGCAGAAAGAACTGCAGGACCTTGGATTTTGGAGAAAATACGTTAACATGAACATACTGTGTACATATTGCCAGGAGTAAGGAGAAAAGGGCAATAAGGTAAAACATTTGTCTGAATATATGTCTCAAGACTTGCACTCAGACAATGGAGTTTTTTCATCCATTATATCAGAGCCATTAGATGAACTCAGTAAATTTATTGTTTGAAGACACCTAGGTAATATATAACAATTTTTTTCAATGGAATAGCTGTTCAGATTAGAGCCATTGTAGTGTATGAAAAAAAGTGTTCAGGACAAAATATCTAAAAAGGAAGAGACTGGGCAACATTGTTAGGAAACAACAAATTTGCTATTGAAGAATCTCCTTAAATTGGCCAAATGCTTTTGCAGCAGATAATGAGCTATAATTCCTGAATACTGAGTCTGAGAAACTCTTAATTGCTCATAAATCCATGTACTAGAAAGTTTGGAACATTTAATGAGTTGGCAACAGACTTCAAAGAAAAGGATTTCATCCAGACTGAATTAGTAGAAACTGATGGACAATGGGTAAATAAGAAGGACTGCAGCTGAACTGTTGGGGACTTAGGACAAACCAACCCATACATTTTGAAGATTAAATCTTTCCTGCATGGTCAAGGATATCTGTCTTCTACAATGATGATGACTTCTACATATAGTTTGAGACATGAAGTTCAAACAATAATACATATCTTGCCTTATTGCAAAATGATCTAGGACTGTGCATTTTCCACACAGGTATCTTTAGTTGCTTGAAACAGAGGGAGTCACACAAAGGACAATGACACCGTATACCTTATTGCTGTAAGCTGGTTTCGTTTCTCTGTTCTTTGAGTGAGAGTTTGATGAGGCCTGACTTGCTCATGAGGATACTCACATATAGAAAAATCTGTCTTTTGGGGACTTGCATCGTGCACCTGTGTTCTTGAAACAAATGTTTTGATTGGGATCCCCATTGCACGTCTCAGCACCTTGTACTGACACCCCTCAGCGAACATCCAACTTGACATCAGCTCTACAACTGGCTGCCCTGTCATGTGTCACTAATGACCAGGCAGATTCAGCAAGCTCTGCACATGCCTTGTTAGCACTGATCCTTCTTTGACATGGCTCCTTTCGGTGATAGCGGACAGATGGCATCTACAGGCAACCTCAAGTTTGCGATTACAGATTTTGTAGGAATCTGAATGTCTATATTTGTTCTTTTAAATTAGGTGATCTATTAGAATTGCTCCAAATGCGTATTGAGATTTCTGATAATTTCCAATTATATTGCCTCTTTCATCCGCATTTTGTTTTTTGCCAACTTTCAGAAGGCAAATATCATTTTGTGTGTTGTCTGTGGACTTATCTCAGAGAGCATTTCATTAATCTGTGCCCTAAACAAGGCTATTTTGGTGTCTGGGCTTTTTGAAAGCTACGTATGGTCCATTAGAACTGTGTTCACAAGCTCCTCCTTCTTCACTGCTCATCTAATATTTGTGAAGCTTATGTTTCAAACCTACCATAAAAGTTAAGACATTGCAGAAAAAAGCTTAAAGGAATTAGATAAATAAGAGCAGCAGTAGCAGATGTATGAATAAAAACACATAATGTGGCATCCTGTATTCGCTTTGATAAAAATCTTGAAAAAAAAATACTTCTGTGGGCAGGTTATAGGATATGAAATGACTCTACCAAACCATGTAAATAAAGTTGTCCAATTCCAGTTTTGCTATCTCAGAAGTTACTGGATAATATCCTGATTAACGGACTGCAAGAAGTCCTTAACAAAGTCCAGTTATTCCATAACTAGAATAAAACCAGTGGGTTATGAATGACTACATAAATACAGTAAGATGACGTATATCTTGTGTAATTTTCATTTTCTGTAGATGTTTAGAAAATAGAAAGTAATTCTAGAAAACTCAAAATTATCACGATAACTAGCTTAGAATGATTATGTGCTGTACATAGTAAAAATGCCAAGTCCTGAAAATACATTTGCCTGAGTTTTTAAATGTAGATATTATTAAAGAAGTTAATTTCAGGGTTTGCTACAAAGTAACAATTCTGTCTAAGGATTGGAAAGTATTTTTCAGCCCGTAACAGCAGAACAGGTATCCAATTGTGGCTCAGCATTTGTTTTCGATTTCTCAGTGCTTAAAGGACACCCTACACCAGATCTGCTTTTAGTACAGATTATTTCCCCTTTTGTGGAGGCACAGGTCTGCCTAAAGGGACAAAAATATAGAACCAAAGCTTTCCCAGCTCTTCATGCTTGTTCTCTCCCCTCCTTCTCAGAGGAAGATGCAGTGGCCTTCACTCAGGTCTCTACTGGACTCGTGGTGCCATGGAGCAAGAGTACAGGGTGTTAAAGCTTTTGTCCCTGGCACAAAAGGTCTTCCTAGTTAGGCAGGATCTCTGCAGAAACTTTATTCTTCTTAATGCGTGGACCACAACTGAAAAAGTCATGAAAAAAATAAAGCCTTTTCCAAACCGTCTGCCCACAACCATATTCAACGTTCTCCATCAGTCTAGAAGTTTTGTCTCCCTTCTCGGGGGACTCTGACACGATGCATTTACAAAGTAAAAGGTGACACCTGCTGTGAAAGCAATGAAGATTATTAGTGTGTCCAACTTCAAATACTTTTCAATCTTTCAGTGATTATGGATGCTTCCTATCAAAACTGTCCAAGATGCTGTAACTTTTATATGGGTTTCTGCAAAAAGATAAACCTTGGAAGTTGCTGGACTGTAAAATAGCAGTACACTATGACACCGGCAAACCTTTAAAAGATAAATCTTGGCAGCCACTGGACTGTACAATATTAGCACACTCTGACACCATTGGATCTCTGAAACTCCAGAGAAGGATCCTAGAAGTTATTTTTCTCATGTAACAGAATGAAGAGGACTGCCTAACCTTAGAAATCCATCTGGCTTAATTTAATTTACAGCTATCCTGTGTAAGTGCATATATCTTCAGTGATCTCCTTCTAGAAAGGCAACAATGGCAATTACTTAGTTGGTTTATATTGGTTTATATACTGTAATGATAGCTCTGAAACAAAGCCTGGCAATTCCAGTTCTCAGAACAATGGCTTATCTGTAAAAAAAACCCCTTCTAAAATAGTCGATAATTTTGACAATGTAGTTTTGCCATTTCCAAGATTTGAAAACAATAAGCTTGAGCCCCCCATATTTGTGGCTGCCTAAAATCACTGGAAGCTTCTTATTTTATACCTAAATCAAACTTTCTTTTGTCCCTTTTTCTCTCCTTTTTAGCTTTAGTGAGAAACTCCCATTTCCTTCTTTCTCCCACCTTCCCCTCCCTGTCTGTGGCATTTTTGCAGGTTTTAAGTTTATCCTTAAAAACCCGTGCAGAAATGCAAACTCTCAGCTCACTGATCCAAGAGACTCTATCTACTAGGAACCCCTGAGACTCAGATTTCTCTATCCCTGCTGCAGGAGCAGCTACCTGCTTGAATTTTCTTTGCGTGTTTTCGCATAGCTCCCACGCCACAGCATTTGCTTGACCTCCATACTTCCTCCTCTTACAATTTCCTACTTGGCACTTTCCTCCGCTCTGTTACTGCACGTTCGCCTGCACTCTGACTCCGTGTCCTCATCTTCACGCTTGTCTGCCCCTCCTCTGCATCCCTCCTGGTCCCTACATTAGTCTCACTCAATTTGTTGTCCCGTTTCTGAATGCATTTTCCCTCCCTGCTGCTCCCACCATCTCTGGCACGTCCATATTCTCCTGTCCCCTGCCTGGTCCTCACAGAGCAGCTAACGGACCATTAGCTTCCCTGATGGCATCCTGTCTTCTGCCCAATTGCAAATAACAAGGATTGGCATCCATCTTCACTGGTTTACCCTCTCTTTCACCCAGAAACTTTAAATGGATCTGGCAACCAATCTTCAGAGACCAGGCTTTGTCCTGGTTCCAGTGTTGGTAATGGGAGATGGAAGGCATTTTACTTACAGATGAAATTTCACAATTTTTTAAATAAAAAAAATTATTAATAACTTTCATACCCAAAACATAATTAATAATAACCCTCTAACTAATCTATTTTATAATATGAGTGAAAACATGGAGGCTGGTAAGGCTGTTGATGAAGGCCCTACACAGCAGTTGCAGGGGTGTGAAATCACGGAGGACTGAGAATGGGGCTTTTCCTCTGGTATTGGTGGGACTGTGCTCCAGTGAAACCCTTACAAAATGTTAACATCACTTACTGAGTTCAAATCCTAAATAAATGATCCTTGCTTGCCTCACTTGCTTTCACCTTTCCGCGGAAAGTTGTCCCACGCTTTGGAACAATTCCTGCCATTTCTGTGACAGCTGTCTGTAAAAAACTAGAAATGATGGCAGCTTCATTATGATATCTCTTGCTGCACACTGTAGAAAACTAATCATGACCTAAAACTAATCACTGGACCTAATAAAACACCTTGCTTTCTATGACTTCAGAAGCTATATTTTATTTCTAAAGTTAATCTACCCTTAATGTGTGGGGAGGGAGGACAATAGACCATGTCCTCTCAGCACAGGCTGGGAATCTCAGGCGCAGTGTGGTTTTGACAGCTTTGAATAGCAATCCATCACTTAACAGACAAATAGAGGCTACGGTCTCTTTGCAGCAGCTCTTTTTCAACACTAGGATGACATCTGTGCCCTCTGCAAAGGATTGCACGGTGCTAGCCTCAGAGAGGGATAGGTTTCAAACACAGCTGGGCTTGAGCAGGCTGTTTGCAAGGTGGTTGGAGTGTTATTTCTTCTTCAAGAACTGGTTCTCCAATGGTGATACAATATTTCTGCCGCCCAAACTAGGCACACCAAAACAGGATAGCTAGGTAGTGGGTAACGGCATTTGGGGATCACAGCCCTATAGCTGTATGTGACAAGCAAAATAAGATGTTATACTGGCATATGCAAAACTTCATCTGAAAGCAGAACTGACGTAATGTGTACATCAGAGGATTACATAATGATATCTTCTGATGTTGCTCTCTTTGATGAAAGTTTTGAAAATAGGGGTAAATATTTGTAAACATTTGGCTGGGGAAACTGCATTAAATATATATATTATAAAGTGAATTTGCAAGTGAATTCTTAAGAGATTTGGACACAATACAGCAAGAATAATTGGAAGCTGGTTATACAGTCCAACACTTTGACCCCATATAGTCCTTCAAAGTAGATGAATTATGTTCTTTGTTAGGACTTTATTGTAACATATAGTGTACATTTAATTGTCAATGCCACGTTCTCATAAAGATCAAAAGTAAATATGCTAATCTATTTTTTTTAACTATTTCATTTTTTTACTATATAGTGCTTTTCTTTTTCATAGTGACCTTGTTAGAAGTCTGACATTGTCAGAGCATCTAGCTGTCCAGGTTGTTAGGGACTGTATTTTCCCATAAAAATATTTAAGATATTTTACTCTTAGAGAGGACTACAGAGCTTTCTCTTCACTTACATGTGCAAATAGAACAGTGGGATTATGTATACAGGTATTTACTTCATTATTTCTTATGGTGGACATGTGTTCTTTGAGTAAAGTTGAAATGGTTTTAATCCATCGTGGAGTGTATTTAACAAAATTTTAATACTAACAATTAACCAGTAGACTTGCTTGTTAAGAACAATGCCCCTGGAAATAGTGTATCATAATCAAAAAGTAGTATAATAACTCACGAACTCTTTCCTAGTAAATCATTTCTTCCTGTATTTTTGGTATTTATACTGATAGAGGAGAACACAGTAATTATATAATTGTCTCCTATTGATATGTACAATTCAGTAGCTCTCAGTCACTCATTCTGTGGCCTTGCAAAAGTCGTTTGGCAGTTCCATATATTTTTAAGCCATCAGGGACCATTAGATCGTCTTGTCTGATCTTTCAGCATAAAACAGGTCAGAGAATTTCATCTAGTTACTCCTGTATTGAGTGGGGCGAGTGGTATTTGACCAAAGCTTGTCTTTATGTCACACAGTTTACCTTTTTTTTTTTTTTAAATGGGGAATGTTACTTTCTACTTAGTACTTAAGATGTGAAGATTCATTAATGTTTCTGAATACACTAAGATACTGGGATTTAATGTGCCATAAAAGTGAACAGTAAAAATATTTCCAATGATGATCTAAACAGGATTTTTTAATCAATGTGTTGAATTGGATACTAGGACAAATTAATCGGTGGTGTTTCCAGCAGGAAGGAGTTTTGCCAATTCAGTCCAAGATTTTTTGTTGTAATAGCTGCTGATAATTTGAAGAAGAAAAGATATACAGTACAAAAATGACGTTTCACAAAAATGTTAAACAGAAAGTAACTTTAAATATTTAATGTCATTAAATCTAATTAATGACATTTTCTTTAGGTTTCAGACTAAAAATTCACAGAAATTCCATTCCTTTCATCTTCATTAGCCCATGTATGTTATTAGTTATTTGTTAGGTATTTCCATAAATGATTATATTTATGGTGTGAATGTAAAATCAAAATTCTTTTACTCTTAATGTCACTAGGACAATATAGGGATGCTTGCCCTGCTCCATGCACGTGCCAAAGAGCCTCCCTTTGAAGGCGTCCAGTTACGTGAGAGCATCAGGCAAAACCAACTTCTACACAAAGGGTAGGAACCCTCTCTGATCATCTGTAATGAGAGAACAGGAGTAGGTAATCAGACAGGTGTTTTCCATCTTCAGCGAATGTGATTTTAGTATGACTTAACCAGGCTTTCAGAATACTTACAGCCATAGCAAACTTTTAGAAAAATACTTGCTTTCACTGGTTTGTATTTGTCTTTGCCTTTTTAGTAGCATCGTCTTTCAATTTGCCGCACTGAGCAGTATTGCCCTTGCTGCTGTGAGTCTTCTCTGGATCCTCCTGGTTATTTAAGAAGTTCCTCTTCAAGCAGCATTTGTGAAGTTTCTCCATGGTCAGAATTTCAACTTACAAGAAATCTCCTTCAGAGGAGGGTGTAGTCAAGGCCATTCTGGTCTACTATGTATACTGTCTATTTATATTTACCCATAGTCTGTGTATATTTAGTCTGTTTGAAAAACACACACAGATGTATTTGCTGAACAAACAGTAACTGCTGTCCCAAAGTTACATTTAGAGTAGGCAGAGTAAAACTTTTAAGAATGGCAGTACCTGCACGGAGTGAACAACTACACAGGGGACACTAAAACCAGTGATAATTATTTTAAATCTCTCTGCTCCATCAAAACCTTTTTTAAACAAATTAAACTCTTTTTAGAGACATTAAAACTTCAGGTTTTTTGTTTTACCTCTGAACAGTTAATTTGGCAATAGAAATACACACTTATAAAATTTTAAGAATTAAAAAGAAGTTGATCCAATCCATCCAAGGTTTAGAGATGCTGTAATTTAAGCTTTTGGGAATCAGTAAAATAAATGGCACTTTTGAGAACACTTTCTGCATGATCCTGCAGGATCTGCTCCTCGGATCATTTTGATTTCATCTGGAAGCAGCAATTATTAACTTTCTGTCCTCAGGTTATTACTTCATTTCTTCCTTGGTATTTGAAAAGCTGCATCCTTTATCCATCGTTCGCTGCAAAGGTGGGGAGGAGGAGGCAACCAGCAGGACTGTTGGGGCTGAGAGACAATCCTGTGGGAAGAGAGTCTCAGGGAGGAGACAACCAGAACAGGGAAGGCATCTCAACGTGTGAGACAGAGCGCAGTGTAGTGCCAAGCTAATGTTACCGGACAAGTCTTCTCTTACAAAAAAAAAAAAAAAAAAAAAAAAGAAGAAGCTGAAGGAAGAGAGACCTTCCAGTCTACTTACAATAGAAGAATAAAGACTTTTTTGAAAATTGTTGGGTTTTGAAAGGAATTGCAGCTAGCACAATCACCACCATGTCTTGAAAGACGTGACCATATTTAGCTTAACTGGCAGGTAATCCAAGAGGCGCTGCTATTCTTGCTTCAGGACTTGTAACTGCTCTCATACACGTAACAAGCACCTGATCCTTTTTTTTAAACTACATGAAAAGACTTTGAAAAGACTTCAGTGATAAGCAGTATAGTTACTTACAACCAGCAGAATCAAAAGCAAGGAAATTAATAGTTTAGGGTCCTTGCAAATCTTGACATTTCCTGGCGTGCAAAACTCCTATGTTCTTCTTACCAAGAGCAAGAAAATGCATATTTCATGACAACTGCCTTAACTTTGACCTGTGCATTGTAGCTTTTATGTATTATTTGTATTATATTGATTTAGAGTAGAATTCATCTTCACTACATTTAGCCATCTGAAGTTAGGGGTTTCATCTAAGCTATTTGTCCAGGTTCTCCTTATAGTAAATGGAGAAAGATAGGTTCCTCCAAAAGGCAATTCATCCCATTTTAAGATGGGTGTCTGAGATATAGACTGGATGAATTGCTCTCTATCACAGTCTCTCTCCATTGTTTGTAGAGGAACTTAAGTGAGTAGCTTAGGCTAAGCACCCAACTTTCAGATGGCTAAAAATTAGAGGAGATGAATCTTTCCCAAATATTTTCTTTTAAAAGGGATGCATTTAACTGAGAAATATCTGGTAGTCAATTTGCCATGTGTTATTTTGCTAAAATTTGACAAGCGATATTTCTTTGGAATCATATACCTGGTGTTTAATGAATAACCATAATATCAAATAATAGCAAAATTACATATGACTAGGCGGTTGATCAATACATGACATTAATGTGCACATAAATCATTCTCACATTCTCTTTCAGAGCAGTGCATTCATTTAGACTGCTGGTAGAAAACAAAGCTTGTTTTTTTCTGAACCACCAATCATGAAGAATTCCTTTTGAAACATTACAGAGCTGCAAGAACTAAGTACTTCTGAAAAATCAGGCTGATAATATTGATTTAGGGTCAGAGTAGAGGAGGAGTTGTAGTATGTTTGTTTCTATTTGATAGGAATTGTATGTTCAGATTTTATTATGTGGGAGTATGAGATTTTTAATACTCTCAACTATTAATTTCTTTGAGTTCAAGTGTCTGGTTTTGGAAATGATGCAATAGATAACACTATTGTCTCTTAGCAACATCAATTAGAATTTGAAACAAAGAAGGGGTTTGCAAGCTTGGACTTTTTCCAATGTTTTTACATAATCTTGTTTGTTTGTGTGAGTGAACATATTAGTGAATGAATCAGTTACTAACAGTTTTTAAAATGGGGGAGACAGGCCATCAGCTTATTAAATTATAGGAACGAGTGGTGCAGGGCAAGTGAAGGATGCCTCTTGTGGAGTCCTGCCTCCTTCACTGAGCACCTGACAAGATATGCACATTCCCCAGGTGGCTAAGTTAGCCATGCATGCGTGCACATCACAGCATGCCTTCCTTCCAAATGCTGGTAGAAAAGGCTAAAAAGTCACTGCAAATTACGTGTCAGACGTGGCAGTAGTGTAGCCAGCAAGTCGCTACCACACCTCCTATTCCTTTCGTGTCAACAAATTGCCCTCTGACCTGGAGGACTATGTCTAGAGTGAGAAATTATTTGCCCTAGATCCAAACTGGTTCTATGACTTGTTCAATTAAAACCAGGTATGAATGGATTTAAGTACCGTCAGCTCAATGTTTGCGCTAGTTTCACTAACCAGCTGCTCCAGAAATGCCTAGGCCTGTGCGTGTGGCTCACGGAAGTACAAGGTTCCTGCCGATTCGTAAGAAGATTTCACCAATAAAAAAAATCATTTTGGCTTCTTTGCTTTTCCCTCACTAATTATAGTTATATCCTCTGACCATATTTTGTGTAATATCTCTTCCATCTCTAAAGTTTGGCACTTGCGTGTTCAAAAATAAATCACATTCTTCCTTCACAAGAGCTCGGCATGAATAAATTTGCATTCAGAATGAGTTGGTGGGGACAGAAGAGTGAGTCTGGCATTGTAATGACAGAACTGTATTACTTACGTGCATTTCATGACACTTCATGTTGTTGTAACCACATCAAGCCTTGATACCACTCAGTTTACAAAAAAACATGGAAGATTATGCAGATTCCCCCTCACGCCTTGCCTTGCCTTGCCTTCCCTCGCCTTTCCCCTCCTGTGCCTTCTGAAGAACTAACACTTTTTGAGAAAAATGTAGAGGAAACCTGTGTTCATGTCACCATGGATGATCTCTTTTTGCACATTTCGCATTTCTGCTGCAGTGTACCTGGCAGAACAAACGAGCAGAAGCTGCATCCAAGGTGCACATCCAGAAAAACTCAGGGCTAATACTATGGTATAATACCTTAGTTCCCTAGGATCGTGATGCCCATAGCAATAGGTCCCCATCAGGTCTTTTGCTGCATTTATGGTGTTGCCTTTTGTCATTTAAATCCTTCCAGTTCAAAAGGCAGAAGTAGCAGTTTCCATCTGATAACAACAAACTGACTTAAGATATTTTTTTTCCTATAAACCTGAAAGAAAACTCCCTCAAGAGCAAAAACCTAAAGCTGACCATTACTTGCTCTGAAGCCCCAGTAAACAAGCCTGCTGTTCTAATAAATGAGGATCCACAAATCCTTAGATTGATTACATATTCAAATTCTGTATACTCACAGGGAACCTGTAGGAAATAAGAACTTCAAAAAATCCCTAAAAATAAATTATTTAATCTTCAAACTGGCACATAATTATCACTAGTGTATTGAAAAGAGCAAAATAATGGTAAATTACAAGAAGAATATGCACTTCTGTGTTAATATTTATACATTTTTTCTTTGAAGTGAATACAGCAAATACACAGCTATAACATCCTAGTGGAAATATATGATAGCTATAGATGGATAGGTAGATATTCACAAACTGAATGTCAGAAAGACCAGGCACAGGAGTAACAAGAATTCCTAAGGAGAAGAACCAAAAGATTTGCCCAGAGTGCTACAGCTATGACAAGAGGAAACCTTTAAGATCTGGATCTGTTATAAATGTAACAGAAATATTGATTGTTCTTAGTCTGGTCCACGTGAGGTTATCTGGTGTGCTGCAAATGCCTCTCCGTGTTTTGCCTTCTCAAGGGATGACTTCTGTCCCTTGGCTGGTTAGAGGCACCCATAGGGAACACAGGTGAGGGTCGTCTTCATGGTGGTGGGATTGACTTGCTGCTGGTGGAACTGAAAGGCTGGCCATGACCATAGCAATCCAAGTTACACCTCAACACAGTCTAATCCCCCTCAGATTTGGTAGACACCAGCTATGCTGAGGCTAAGGGCTGTCAAAGCCAGGCACACTGAAAGACAGACCACCTGGAAGAGCTGCATGGCTGCTCACGCACAGGTTCAGTCCCTACAGACACACTTCACCAGGGGCCTGTGAGGGAGAAGGAGATGATAAGCCTCAAGCCTCATGTGAGCCCCAGCTGCTGATTGCGCACTTGCTGCTGTGACAGAGGACCGGGAACAAGGAAGAGTTTGCCAGTGCTGTCCCCTGCCCCATCCAACAGCCCACGGCTGAAGCCAGTGTGTGCCCAATTCGGGTCTCTGCAAGCCATGTCTGTTTGCACAGTGTTTCTGGGAGCTCGGTGTCTGGAAATCTGGGATGGCACCACCCAAAGCAAGAAGATGGTAGAGCTGGGAGTTCCCATGTTAAACAAAAATGCCAGATAAACTGATTTATGAGAGGGCAAGACCCCCAGCACCCCAGGACATGGGACTTGGTTTTGTGCATGTTCATCAACCCAGAGACCTCTGCGTAAGCAACTACCATATCCAGTCCTCAGGGCTGATGACAAGTGGGGAGAGGAAGGACAAGGGGATGCTAAAGGGAAGGAGTTTTACCCAGTAGCCCCTGATATGACATGCTTGGTCTTTTTCAAACCTCACAGCTCTCTGAAATTGACAGCAGCTGGGTAAGAACTTTCCCATTTGGGTCTAAAGACTTAAGTGCTGTGAAGTTTTAAGTTGTCTGTAGTTACTTTGGTGATTTCCTTTATTGTCTCTTTCCTTTGGCAAATACGAATGTCATTAGACCGCTAAAAAGTTTCCCTCTGGATCTGATGCTAGCTCTATTTACTGGAGCTGTTTAAATCTCAACAAAAGACTTTTAAATAAACTGAAGAAAATAATTCGGCGTTTGAAGGCAGATGGCTATGATGACCTAACGGACTTTTTTTTTTCCTGCTTTTTGTTTTCATCACTAACTTGTTCTGTGATTCTGTCAATGTTTCAAATGAGATTTCCAAGTGCCAGTGAAATAGCTTCATGTTAGGGGGTTATTTTTATAATTCAGTGCATCCAAACTTCATGAAAAATATGCAAATCACCTTCATTATAACCATATCTTGTCGCAACATGCAGCATACGTAGTGCCAAAAATGAATGCATTCATGGCATCTTTTGGGTCCTAAGATCCAATTATGTCTTTTGTTGTTCCTTTTTGGCTTTCTATGTCAGCTGCATGCTCTGTAAAGTTACTGATTACTGACCTGTTGGCAACTTTACAAATCAGCTTTGAAATGCAAGCTGTCAGTAGCTCTTGAGTACCCCAGTCCCAGGTTACCAAGGCCATGAAATGCTGCATTGAATTTTTAATCTGTTTTCCCTCTGCTTCTGCCTAGCTTTTTCCAGGTTAAGGTCAATTTTGAAACCAGCTGAATTCTTTAATAATCACTGTCTTTGCAGTCCTCACTGGGTTCAAAAGGAAGAACAATTTTTTCGTTGCATTAATATTAATTTTTTTACTGTGGGGGCTTATTACAGTGGCATATTTTCTATTTAAGTATTCATTGTTAGATCACAAAGTGCGCTACAGTCTAGCCAAAGTATTGCCTCACGAAGATATGAGTGAACTGCCGCTAACCCGAAATTTCACTGCCCCCTCTTTTAAAATGAAGCAAGGCTGCTATTGTAACCCATTCTACTTTTTTTCCCTGCAGCCGTGCTACTCGGAGGAGAAATCTTGCCACCGCAGATACATGTCCTTTGGCTCACCTTTCTAAATGTGACAACTGCAGTTTATTTAGTAATTCCACCACCAAGCTTTGATCTCTGTTTTAAAAAGTTGCAGCTTTTTGTTTAAGTAGGCAAGACCAGAATAAGTCTTAATTAGAGTGCTGGAAATTCAGACCTAAATGTAAAATGAAACAGTCATCTTTATTTCCTCTTCAATTTTCACCCAGAAGCATTTATCATTTAGGAATTTGCTTTGATTTAGTGAGTAGGTGCTTATTTGATTGCAACACTGAATAATCCAGGAATGCTTTATTTTCAAAGACCCTAGTGATGCTTTATTCTACTAGATATCCTAGAAGTTATGTTTATTTACAGGTTCCTATGCCATGATGACACACCTAATCAGATAGTTATCACCTTTTTTTCACCACAGTTCTTTGTATATTCTTATGGAATCTCACAATAATGTGATTTTTTATCCTAGAGTGAAAAGACAGTTATAATTGCATTTAGCTACCAAGGAAAGCAAGTCAGTAAGCGGTATTGTGGTAGCATTTCTGGTTCAATAATCAATAACTTATCACAAAAAGATGCTGATATTTGGCTGTCTCTTGAGCATGTTTCTTCTCTTTGAGGCTACAGAGTGACTGGGATTTCCAGGCACTGGTAGCAGTCCTACTATATGTAAGTGAATTCTTGGGGTTGTTTTTAAAGATGTTTGCCCCCATACTTCTAAGAATCTTCAGGCAGTTAGTGACAGAATAATTACCCAGGGGCACTCCAGGCCATTTGAACTCTGCAGTCCCCTGAAGCTGTGTTTCTTATGGGTGGAAGCAATGTTTTGTACTGAAAAAGTAGAGGTACCTTACAGCAAGACTTGATGAAGGTGTTATTATACATGTACCTCAAAACAATCAGAAAACTGGAAGTAGCCAGGGCAAAAACTTACTCATGATGCACACTGAGTATTGAAAATAACTGCTGATGCATGGATAAACTGCAAATGTAGGACCAAAACAATCAGCCACAAAGTTAAGAAACAATTATGTCATTTTTAAAGCCTGGTTTCTGCTGCCTTTGTGTAAGGTAAGTTCTTGTCTCTTTTTCAGCTCTGGTTAAACATCCCCTGTGACACATGTGGCTAGAAAAACAGGACAGCATTAGAGAAAGCAGTTATTCAAGGACTTATGGAAGGAAAGAGGAGGTGATAAGACTGAGAAGAGCACTGATAAAAGACAAAGAGTGGATAAAACTGAGACTAAACAAGAAGAGCAGTAAATAGGCAAATTGAGGCAACTCTTGATCCGAAGATAGCTGCTGATGACTAATAATAATTTGGTTTCGGTAGCACTCATAATGTAAAAATTGACAGGCAAGCATTTCTTGCCAGAGATATCCTATCATACAAGATTTTTTTATATTTTAACTTGGGTTTTTTGGCCATCACTGTCGGTTAATCATAGGAGAAACTGGTCAGACTATAATGGTTTCCATTGATCAGATTGATAAGTGCCCTGTAAAGCTGAATGATACCCTGGGAACTTAAATTTCAGTACAATCCACATCACTGCCCACACAGTGCATAACTGCATATAGAAAACATATGAGAGTAATTATCTTTTCCAAACAGAAACTAAAGCTTTCTATCTTGGTAATACAAAAAGAAAAAGTAGTGCATGAAGAAAGCTTTGAAACCTTTGCTGACTGTTACTCTGACATGAGAAAGTCACACAAGCTACGGTGTGATATTAGGGCACTGCAAGGAGTGGTACTTCTCATGGGTAATGACATCCCTCCTTACACACCAATACAATGCCAGACAATGTACCATTTAGTGGCATATCTTCAGAAGCAAACCAGCCACCTTATAGCCCAGTGAACTTTAGACATCGCATTTTTAGTCGACCCCAGAAAAAGGAACACCGCAGGGAAGGGCTGAGCCGGTTGCTCCACAGCTCTTCTGCAAGAGAAGGTGCTATCGCGTCCTCTTGCTGTCGATGCACTGTAGGCAGGGGATGACTTTAGAGAAAAAACTATGCAGCAGGAGGTTTTGAGGGTACATTAAACTTCTTATTTCACTTTCTGATACTGTAAGACCAAACTGGGAATATTTGTTCTTAACATAGCAGTGACCAGGGATATAAAGCAGAGTTTGAAGCTCCACCACTTCATATCACACCCTGAACACTGGCATTTGGGTATAACCAAAACCTCAGCGTACTTTTTATTTCCTGGCTTTTTTTTTTTTTTTTTTCCCCAGTCCTGCATGAAGCAACGAAAAGAGATCACAGGAAAACCCATCTCTTTGCTCATTATACTTCCTGCTGTTTGGTGTGCAGCTAGTCGCATGAGGTATGTATTTGCACGCAGCTTTTTCCTTGCTTTGCCTATGACTAACCAGAGAGAGAGGAACTCCAAAGAGACTCGTTAAACCTATGAAAGCTGCCACAGTTTGTCACATGTGGCTCTGCACACGCAAGCAGAGCATTGCTTTTATAGTATGCTGCAAGTCTCTCCTTCTGCAACAATAGTAACTCATGTCGCTGCTTTAGTCTCAGGAGAAGCTGCTATTAAATGGTAGATGTTAGTTTAATATTAATAATTGTCTTAACTTCATACATCTACAGGTTTTCATCTAGTAAAAGGGAGCTATTCATTTTTCCTCATAAAAACAACATTTCTCTGAAGGGAATTTAACAGATGTAACGGGGTTGATGGCAGGTGCAGCGTAATGAAAGCAAGACACTTTGAACTGTCAGTGGCTCTCTAACTGCTCTTTGTATTACCCTGGCAGAGGTGTGCCTGCTCCAGTTCAAAACAGCTGCTCTCTCACAAGTGTACTCCTGGCTCCCATTCACCACCCTGCAAGGAAAAGCAGGGCTGCAGGAGGAGAAAAAATGTAAAAAAAAATATCTAGACCAGGTGAAAAACATCTGCCTGCACATCAGTAGAGTTTAGAGCAGTCAAGAGGGGCCGTAATGTTTTATAGAACTTGCATATTGTCATTTTTAAGGGGGAAGACTCAGAAAATGAAGATTCATTAAAGCTGTAGAACTGGATGTCGGGCGAACACCTCTTTCATCATCCAGCACACCACCGTGGGGAGCGCTGCTCTTCTGCAGAGTGTTCTCCGGTTTTCTCCAGTTAGTTTTAAATTGGTGCTAGGGCTTCTGCCACAAAAGATATTAATAGGTCTTAGCAGCAAGAGATGTTTCTTGATAGCTAAACTACAGATAGCCTTTCTCCCATTTTATCTCATTATGATTATGTTGCTAGTTTGTAATGCGTTAAGATTTTGTCTTTGTTCTTGTTTTTTACATTCTTCACCTTCTTGTCTTCTGTATGACAGAGTTGACTATTTTCATCTTTCTCCACATATTAGTCTTTTGACCATTTAATCAATTTTGTGCCTTTTTTTTTTCTTTGTAATTCCCTCATCTCTGTCCATATCTTTCTGGCTGAGACTCTCTGAACTGTCTGCAGTATTAATAAAGAATGCATGACACTGTAGTAAAAAGGTTTCTTGGCATGGGTTTGGGGTGACCTGTAAAACTCTTGTGGTAAAGTCATAACGTAAGCTATGCAGCTCACCTGAAATTTATTAAACCTTCATATGAAGGTTGCAAGATATATAATTTTAAGGCCGGTGCATAGCTGTTTTTCTAATACTATTACTTTATTTTCCTTTCATTTTTATTTTCCCTTCATTTTTATTTTCCCTAAGTCACTCAGCAGAGTGTCTTCCAGGAGGAATTGACATCTTTTGACACCGCATATAGAAGTCCTTCTGTTCTGCCATGGTCTTTTTTATGCATGTGACTACACAATGAATGGGACTGCTTTTCCCCAGGCAGTCGCTGGGACTTCCAGACCATAGTCAGGAGAAACAGGAACTGCTGAAAAAAATCTATAACCACTGTATGCAGTTGTGTGTGCAGTTGTCTAATGTTGTCTCCTTCTAGGTGGCATGGGAATATCTGGGACAATGCAGTTGCTATTGCATTTTACTATAGATTAAGATGTAAAGACAAAACAAAATGTTCTCAGTGACTACACAAGGCTGTTTCAATCCCTATTGTCAAATTTCATATTGATTAGAACAGGAGAGAAGTTAGGACTGCTGAACTGTGGGAGACACGCTGTATCTTTAAATAATTAATTGTAAAAATACCACCAACACAGATTATACTCAAATTATTAGTATATAATCAGAGATCTGTTCCTCAACTATTTGTTTTCCAATTGCAGATGTAATGCATTCCTGTGAGATCTTAACTAAGAAAGGGGCATCTGCCATCGAGCACACTGGTTTTAATCAATTACTGATTTTGAATATCTTGCAAAATAATTTTTTACCCTACTGATTTAACTTTTTAATTGTATGTATTTGGAAATACATATTTGACTACCTTTCATATGAAGTAATAGACCATACACTTATTGATATGCTTCATTCAAGACATGGTGGCCCAAACTCAATAAAGTACTTAAGCCTGTGCTTAAAATTAAATATATGCTTGAGTATATTACTGAAAATCCACCTGCTGAAGGGCTTTCCTGAATAAAGGTGGCTTTAGGCATATGTCTGAGTACTCCACTGAATTGCAGCTTGTGAGTCCTATTATATTGAGAATTGAATGGAGTCACTCAAAGTGTATAAAATTAAGCACGTTTATGACATGTTTATGATTTTGCAGGATCAGGGCTTAATTCATATCTTGGAGCACATATTCACATGAGGAGCTCTTTATTAATGAAGGGATTCAGAACTGGTCTTTTTAAGTGGCAGTTTTAATAAGAAAACCTTAATAAAAAGTGTAAACTACAGAGTAATGATGTTAGTTCAGTTCCCTAAGGCAAGCCTTACATCATCGTGTTTGTGTACAGTAAATAAGCCTACAGAGAAAAAAATCCAGGCCAATAAATGGATTATAGAAACGAGTTTGGTAATGAAACTTTACACATGGACACTTTTGCCAGTAAAGGCAAAATGTGTGTGGCTGAAACACTGTTAAAAATAAAGGTTCTTCTGGCTGCCTAATATTTCACTGGCCTTTGAAATGTTCATTTGCATAAATATATTTTCTTATGGCTTCCTTGAAGAAGGGATCTATTATTTGCACACTGAAGATGCATGTTGGCACTCTTCTGAAAAAAACCTTTTCCACAACATGGGAGGAAACTCGGGAAATCAAGTCACCAGCAAAACAATAAGACGGGTCAGAGTGAGCTGAATATTCATACTTTGTCTGAAGGCATGAAAAGGCTGACAGCTCTGAGATTTTAATTTTCTATGTTAAAAATCTTGAGGTCCCAATCATACAATGAATTCCACTTGCGTGAAGCATGCTGCAGGACCAGGGCCTGAACTAATACAGTGCACCTTTAGATCAGTCATCTGCTTTCATCAACTTTCTCCTCTTTGTCTAACTGCAGAGTGGATTTAAGCTGTTCTTGCATGATACAAAATTCAGTGCAACTAGCAGACCAGAGGAAAATTAGATAAAACTTCTTTTTTATGGACAACTTGCATACTACATGAAGCTGCTCCCATCACCAGCCCCATGTTTTCACTCGAATACCTGTGCTGCCCTGGCTTGTTTTCTAAGCAGTCTGCGCTCTTCTGTGAAGAACAGCAAGTACCACAAAGTGGCAAAGGTGGAGACTCAAGCAGGTGCCGTACTAGCCAACGAACTACGCAGCCAGGCTTTTAGGAAACATCCACACAGATGAGGAAACTGCACTGCGGACTTCAGGCTTGAGGTCAAAGATGCATCATTAGAGATATCATTTCCTGATATTAGAGGCTCCAAATCATTAGTCTTTTAATACATAATATCAATAGCTGTAATGAAAAAATGCGGCTAGGATGTAGAGAATCCCCATAACCTTAACATACGCTCTGCCAGCGGAAGCATAATGCAGTATATATGTCAGCTGAGATGGAGACAAACAATGGGTCAAATGGAGAAAATGAAGATGAAGGCAGCAGCTAAACCTCTGATTCTTGCATGTGAATGCAAATCACCTCTGTTCCCGGGGTCAGCACAAGCTGTGCCTCTGGAAATGCACTGAAACGGAGCGCGAGTGGGATTTCTGTAGAACGCATGACTGTTCTGGCTCCTGCACAGCCAGACGTTTCACACTGTGCACAGCAGATGGGAGCTGGGAAGTTCAGCCCAAGCATTGAAGTTTGCATACATATGCATAAATATCTACATATATATATATATAGTGTGCGTGTTTGTCACTAGACCCTGGCAGAGCTGCTGCTGGTAGCCTCTCACTGGGCTGTGTCTGGATCCCACCACACCAGGTCCATGTGCACCGAAGCTTCCTTGCACGGCCCTGGCACGCCGCCTGGGCATGGCTGCTCCGCTGGCAAATGGATGCTCGTGGCCAAGCGACATTAAATCTTCAGGGCCGTGGCTGAGCCCTTTCTTTGCAGATTCCCTAGCAGTCCAAACACACCTTTTCCCAGGGCATGGATATTGTGGGCACACTGAATTTAAAAGTAATTTGGTAAGGAGCCCCAGTCCTTGAAAGCGGGTGGAAATATAGACTTTATCTGGGTTCAAAAAATCAGTTGTCTTTTAAAATTTTATCACCAGAGGTAGCTGGTGATAGCATAATAAAGCCCCATGCACCCTTTTCTGCTTCAGTTTCTTCTCTGCTTTTACAAGATCTCAACAGGGTACATGGATGAGTCTTCAAGTGAGACAGGGATCCTCTTCCTGTCTCGGGTTTTCTGAATCACAAATCCATCCTGTTCAAAGACACGGCATTAACACGATATTAGTTTCTTTACCCTTTTGAGCTTTTATATTGCCCAGTCCAGAGGCTTGGGAAAGGTGGTTACACACAGGATGAGATGACCTCAATTAAATCCAGCAATGCTTAACCCCTTTCCATTATCCACAGTCGAGAACAGTGTTTCCTTAAGAGTTTTTAACTGCAAGGTGCATTTTACCTTTTTTGAAAAAATTCCGCTGATCGTTGTGCAGCATTGCTGCAGAGATTTCCATTTAGAACAAAATAAAAGGCTGAATTAAATTTCATTTATTACTTTTATTTCCTCCTCTCCCCACTTCTGCTTGTTTGCTCATGTGTTGAATATGTGTAAATTTTTTAATGTAAATGTATTTTTGCAGGTTTTTGCAGGCAACATTTAATCTGTATGGCATTGGTGTGGGAGATAAATAACTTCAGTTTGACTGCATATGGCTGACTATATACATTAAGACGTTTCTTGATGCAATGATTTCCTTAGGTTAGTCAGAATATCTAAGTTGTAAACCAATAGAAACACCAAATATATACCTGTGGACAAAAAACTATGTTAATTTTCATTGAGAAGCTGGTTTCTGGAAAGTTAGCCATGAATGCACAGATAAAAAGTGCTTTTAGAACTCATCTCTCTAAAAGTTCTTTCTACCCAGATGCCCGTGAAAATCTGAAATATACCGACACATATGTGTTTTCTTCAGCTCTTGCTTCTCTACAAGGCTAGTGTGAGAAACATCGTAGTTCCAGGGAAAAGGCTTTAAATATTGCTATTTTTCACTGCAAGATGCATTACTACAGATCCACTGCATGAGCTGAGATTTCCCAACTCATTTCTAGCCCAATTTAGCAGGCATACAACGTTTGGATAATTGGGGCAAGTTCTGGACTCTTTTTCTGAACGAAACCATAACTCCATGAGCCACGAGCGGTGTCTCCCTCGCCACAGCAGTTATGTTAGCCTTGGCCCCAGGTGGGAAACTACATCCCGGCATTTAAGCGTTGCTCTCAGGTGTTCGAAGCATAATGGAGTTTTAGGCCTCTGAGGGGCGGGTGGGGAGGGCTTGGAGGAGAAGGTCAAGATTCCTAAATTAAGGCTTTTCATTTTCTTCTTGAGAAATGAAGAGCGAGAGGCGCCGCTAGAAGGCAATTCAGACCTCAAGAGGCTCGAGCATCCCCTGGAGGTGCTTCTCCCACTCTTCATTTGCTGTAGAAAGAGCCAAAGGTGACGAGGCTCCTGTTTGGGTGCCTGAGACAAGTGTGTAAAATTAGGCAGGCCGATTCCTCTCCTTTATGCCGTCACAAATTCCCTGTTTTGCCCTTTTGTACAGCTTGCACAGGGCTGTACATTAATACAATATTGATGTTGCGTGACAAGTTAAAAGGCCAATAAAAGCAGTGCTCAATGTGAATTATTTCACCTATTTGATACCTGCTTTTTCCTTAGCTCTCTTAATGACACAGTGTGTTTTCCTACCCCAGTGACATTCGGTTGCATGTATTGTTAATTTTTGCTTTGTAGCTTGCATCTAGATTACAGTTTGCGTGTCCCCAAAGTGGTATCAGTTGCCTGATATCTTGATTCCTCAGTGTTGTGTGGCTTGCATAAATGTCAGCTGGTCCAAGGGAGCAGTTTTAAAAGAAACAGAGCTGATCTGACATTCTTCAAAGGGAAGCCTAGGAGACTCATCTCTGCACCTGGGTTTGTTATATACACTGAGCAACGGGAAGAGTGCTATGAATGCTGTCACTCGAGCAGTGAAGAGGGACAGGCAGCCATGTCAAAAATGACAACGTTTCTTTTACTAGTCTTGCAAAAGATGTCTGCAGTGATGTGACTGCAGATGACATCAAACAACATAAGTGGCTGGTTTCTGCAGTAGATTGAAATTCATCCAGTTCCCTGTGTTCACTGTGATGACTTTCAATGCTAATTCTCAGTGAGTGAGGCATGAAATATATTCACAGGCTATACACAGCCAGGATACTTTTAAGTTATTTGAGGTACCTGTGATGTAAACATCTGTGTCTCTTGCTTTCGTGCATTTTTTTCCTGGGTTTCAATTATGCAGCCAAAGAAACACTGGAAAAGGGGAGAACAACTTTGCTGATCTAGTTCTTTTTCTTTTTTGAAATGAATGAGTGCCTCATTGCCTGAGCAGAGGGAAACACAAGATAGGAGCACACTTTCATCTTCTCCAACAAGGAAGAGATCAGCCGAATTGATGCAAATGAGGTGTTTTTGAAAGTGATCCCCAAAGCTCACTGTATTCGTTGAGCAAAACTGTGGGTCACTTAAACTTTCATTTGGAAATCTAAATAATGTGAGATGGTGTAAAAGATGAAAAAGTTTTAGCTTGAGTTTTACTGCATGGCTGTAGCAGTCTTTGAAGCTGAAGCTAAATCCAGCATTCAGCGCACACGGTGTCCTGCAGCTGCAGCAGCGTGTGTGCTTCACTGTATTTGGTGAGGATGCTTCTCAGTTCTGACTTCAGATGACAGTCTGTGCTCCTCTTAGGATTACCTGGAAGAAAGAGGCTGCAAAATGCAAGGGGAAAGGAGGGAAAAGCTTCCTGTGCATGTGTGGAAGGTCATGGGAATGTGGTGACAGGAACTACTCCCTGGGATCTGCAGCATAGGAGAACTGGGAGAACAGTCCAATTGTCAGTGCGTCAGGTCTAACTAATCCAAGGTAAGTGGGGTTATGGTAGTATAAATAAGAAAGGGATTTCTTGTTCAGTATAAACTGATACTAAGCCTTTTTGTTTACCACAAATAACTTCTTCCTTTTTAATACGTGACACTCAGTATCTGCATTTTGTTTTAACTCCTTTGCTATGTACTGTCTGCTTTTACAATCAGCTAGGAAGAAAGAGACACATATCTCTGTTATGACTTTTGGATTTCAGTCTCTATTCTAATGGCTTTTTCACATAAAAGACATAAATAGCTGTGGGAGCAAGGGGCTGGCACTCCCCCCCCCTTTCCCAAGGAGAAGGCCACAGAGTAATGCACAGCCTCTCCTCCTGACTGCTCATCTTGAATTCAGGTTTTTGTACCATGGAAGAGCTTTTCTAGGATAGGGTGAGAATGTCTTCACCCTAGAATAGATTACCGGATGGCTGTAAAGATGACAAAGATTAATTTAAATAAGGAGTGATTTAAATAAAGGAGAAGTAAAGCCAGGACTCTCGCAAGCTGGCTGTGCCTCCTAGCCTCCGAGCAACCTGAATCATGAGCTTTGGTGGTTCCCGCTGGAGCGATTTCAGAGGTTAGCCCAGCCAACGGTTTGCCCTGTCCTTCCAGCAGAGGCGGCGGATGGGGCGACATGTCAGCTCCTTCACAAGGTGATCGGTTAGGCTGGCGGCCGTTCGACCTCACACCCTGGGCTGCGACCTGCGGCAGCCGACCAGCGAACACCCAGCTGGATGCCTCCAGGGTGGGAGCGGGGAGGCTCGGTGGGGAGTGCCCGCGGGACCTGCCAAGGCTGGCGAAGCAGTGTGGGACTGCTGAACCACCTGGTGGCTTGGGCTCCTGCACTGTAATAGTCTAGCAGGGAGATGCGGGTTGAGATTTTGCAGAGAAGCTGGTCTGCTGGGAGGGCGCCAACAGAACCTGCTGGAACGGAGCCTCTCAGGGAAGAGCGACGAGTGATCTTCCCTGGGTGCAAGCACACACTCCTCCATCAAGGCTGAGACACCTTCAGGTGTAGAAGGAAGCAGAATTACAGACACTTGGGTTGGGACTCATCTACCTTTAGATGTTTGTCCTATGAGTGTTTATATACGAGCTGGTTACACCAGGCTCCCATTGATGAAAAATAGTCCGTTGAGATGTGATTCATCAGACTGACAATTTCAGCATCTTACGAGCTCTTTAAAATTTTACTATGAAGCTTCTCCATGTTGGTAGGTTTATTGGTGATACCTAATTATTGTTGTCTTCAGATAAAGCTGCAGTAAGAACACTGTCCTCCCTTTTAAAAAATTAATTTCTCCAGACATCTGTTTCATAAAATAGTCGTAAGGAGAAAAAAGATTTAGGGTTTCTCTCTTATGAGATGCCAGGAAATAAGGAAGGGAAGTAGAGCTGAATTTAGATGGATCCATAGGCTCTATATATTTGTGACCTGACACACTAGCCATTTGATCATTATACCTCTTTAGCATTTAATAAAGCAGAATAAAGGCTTTTATTTTATTAAATATTAATTCACCTTTTCATATTTTTAGGGAAGGCTATAGGAATAAAGCACTGATGGAGGAAGATAACTGAAGGGATAACAGTAAATGAGACACAATTTCCCTGATTTCTAGCAAAAGCTCTCCTGGCTTTATGCTACCACTTTATCTAATTATATCTGATTTTTTCAACAACAAAACATAAAGAGAAAGAAAAAGAGAAGAAAGCACAAACAGCTTGGCTCTTTGGAAAAAAAAATTGTCACTGAAAGCAATTTTTTTCCCCTCTTTGTTTACTGGTGAAGGTGAAGCAGTAACTCAACATGCAGGTACAGACGTGATAATTTACTTGTCAGTTATGTGGTGGAAAAATCACTCTTAATGATAATTGTTGTATTAAGGTTTGGTTTTTTTAAATCATGAAGGCAGCTGACTATTCTTTTTCAACAGTGCACTCTACTGTTTTTTATTCCTGGCCCCTATCATCCTACATGTATTTTTTCACCTGCCAGAGTCAGAGGGGGATCTATTGTGTTTTACCATTCAGCACGAAGGCTATTTATGGTCCTGAGTCTGGTCTTCTCTATCCACTTGGCAATGTTGTTCACTGTTATTAAGGATGTGCAGATAGAAAACGTACCTATGATTCGGTATGATTCACTTGTTGACAGAATCAACCCTTACATTTCTTTAGATGCCCATTTCTCAAGTACAGCAGATCATAATCTTAAGCAGTGACTTTATATTAAATTTTTAGCACATCTATTGAACTGGTATACATAGTGCATTTAGGTGATTTAATAATGTGTTTTAAGCATTCAAAATGAAAGGGAAGAGGAGCTACTTCTTTGGAAAGATGGTGGTTATTTAGTTCAGCTGGTTAGAGAAAAATTTTTGTTTGTTTGTTTGCTGCTTTCCGATGATATACTATGGGGATGGGGTGTAGTTGACATAAATGGGAGTCATGCAAATTAATTTGTTTTGTAAAGCTTCACCCTGAAAAAAGCAGATGATCCAGCAGCAATGGGATGAGGTACAAAGTAGCCATCCCAGGTGAGAACAGAAAGCTTCTAGAAAATGGACAGGAATGCAGGCAAAGATTGTAGCTGTCATAACTTGTAGTAGCTGTACATATTAAAATTATACTTTCATCGGGAGAAGCACACCCAGTTACAACAAGGGTGAATTTCTCTTCACTTCTAATTAAGCAAATAAACTAAAATAGAGAGGAACATTCTGTCACATCTCAGTGCATGCAGAAGGCAAGGTGAACTAGACCTTGGCCTTCTGGCTTGGCTTCTCCCATAACTTTGACCAATAAAGCATATGTCCATGAAGAGTTCAAGTCCCAAACAAGCCTTCTCATTAAAAGATCTGGAAAGGATCTTTTACTTGATGTTAAGGCCATTAGCAAAGGAGGTGCTGCTTGTCACATGCACGCAAGTGCCCATCATGTCCATAACCTGCTTGGCAATTTTCAATGGTTTTAACTGTTGATGTTCTGTCTAGCTCTCTAGATATGTCTTTTCCAGCCCCTCTATCACCCATCACCTGAGGGTACGTCAAGTTACAATCAACTACCTACCTCCATCTGCTGCACTCCCAGTGCAGATGAAGCATGCAGACCAACTATTATAGTGTGTGTACAAGCAGTAGGATTTTTACCAGGAGATAAAAATGGAAGGAAAAGATATGCCACAGGGAAGGAGAGGGGATAGATGAAGCTAGAGATCAGAGTGTCCTGCTCCTACTGCTACGAGTGAGTTGGGCAGCATGAGGGCTGACCTTGCTGTTTTCCAAGGGGTTTTATCCCATTCTCCACTCCTACAACAACAGCTGCCACCCCAGAAATATTGATATTTCCCTGAAAACCAGCAAGAAGCCTGGTTCTTCATGGCTGTGGTGTAGCTCACTAGGTATGGGAGGTTCATGACTCACCCCTCAGCAATTTGCTGTCCCTTGGTCCCAGCCATGCCCACACTGTAGGCCTCTCCTGCCCAAAATGCACAGCTTGTTTCGTCTTGCTTAGGGATATCACCATTTAGTCAAATTTTAATGATGCAGCTTTAATAAGGATGGATTTTCTTTTTTACTCCTGTCTTCCTTCTGACATAGCAGAGCCCTTCAGAATGTAGTAGCCCACACAGCAAGACCCTTACAGAAAGAGAGGCAAAAACAATTTCCAAAATTCGGCAGTACTTGAAATAATTTCTTTATTAAATATATGGTAAGAATTCTTTTTTCTTTTTACAGCTCCCTTTTGTCATCCCTGTATCTCCCCAAATCCACTTTATATAAAATTGTGTTGAAAAAGAATTACAGATAAAGTAGCCCATGTGGATTCAGATGTTTAGTATCATTTTTCCTTTTCCACCAACAGAGGGAGCAGAGTTATCTTTCCCCTCCAGAGCTTTTGGCCATAAGGCTTCATTACGTGAGACCAGTAACTTCGCTGTGGGTTTTGCATGTGTTAGGGCAGGAGGTCAGCTGGGTCTGGGTTTGCAATCTTTAAAAAATTATGGTGCAGTATAAACTAGCACAGACTGTGTAAGATTAAATCAGAATAGTTGATGTATTGTGGGCTGAATGGATGTTGCACCAATTATGAGATACGTATTGAAATTTTGCAATGTGGTGCACTCCCTTAAGGACTGGTGATGAGATCTGTTAATTGCATTATATTATCTACTGGTAACTGCACCATTAATGCATGTCAGCGCCGCTCCTGACAGGGCTGGCTTGAGGGGTTTTTACTGCCCTAGGCAAACTGGAAAGTGTGTGCCACTCTTAGCCACATTTACTTTCACAGTAAACAGTCAAAACAGTCAGTTGTATGTAGGTCTCAATTTTAAATTATACACCAGTGACTTATTTAAGTAATTAGGGCCATATTATCCACCCCAACAGCCAAAAAATATTTTATGAAGAGGAGTCTTCATAAGAGTAATTACATTTCTTTCTTGATCCCTCCTAGGCCATGAAGTACTTGTGAGTTTGCACTGCTCAGTGGGCACTTGGCTAATGCAAAAAGAGCGAGGCTGGAAACGACAGATATTTGTTGCCCAAGGCCATACGCTCTCTGCGGCATCAAACCCTGGCTGACTTGCAGGGAAATTCCTGAAAAAGTTAACACTGAGTATGTCAGTCCTTTCTACCCCAAATTCTTCTCCGTCATTTTGTGTCTTGCGTTACTTCCAAATTACCATTAGACTTCCCTAAATTCCTTACTTCTATTAAAATTATACTTCTATTGTACTATTATCCTTCATCACAAATTTGCAAAGCCTTTGCCATTGTTTTGATTGGAATCCGTAATGTCCCCTAAAGAACCGGCCTCTCCTTTCTTACACAAAGCTATCTCGTGATGCTAACTCACCAACGCACGTGAGGAAAATATACTCACGTTGGCTGGGCAGCTTGACTTTGCAGTCTTGGTCTCGATGTTACACACTTGCTCCTCTCTCCTTCTGGCCGTACAGGATATATCCTCTGAATTCCTATGAGCTGAAGTTGACCATAAGGTTCTTTTGGTTACTGTGCATAAAGAAATGCAGCTTTATGGGCTCTATGCATGTGAGCTTTATGTCCTGCCGAGTTTCCCTCTGGATGTCAAGCTGTGTGTGAGAGCAGGTGGGTGTCCCCTCGTCTTCTGTCCTGCGCTCAGTTCTGTCGCTTGCTATGTGGGGTGTGTGGGGGAATATATGGGGAGGAAATGTCTTATGGTAGGTTAAAAATCAGAATCTATGTATGTGGAGTGATAATTCGTTTAATATGATCTTCTAATCGGGAGTGCTCTGTGTTCCATCCGAGTAGGAATTAGATTATTTAATATATGTAAAAAACCCAGGAATTGCTAGCCTGTTCTCCCCCTCTGCAGTCAAAATATCTAAATTTATTGTGAATCGGAAAGTTGAAACAATCAGTTTGTAAATAATGCAATACTTTCTGTAGTATTTTAATTGAAATTAATTATTTCTGCAGTCCCAGGTTGAAATATTTCATCTCTGTGCACTGAATCAAGCTGAAATGTTTGATGTTCAGCTGATGCATAATAACTCTTCAGTTTCCAAAGGAAAGCTTTATGGGCATTGTACTTTACTTGTCTTATTTCACCCTGCCTTACAGGAAAGGCTAATTGGCTGTAGTATATTTACCATCAGCCTTGCATACCATATAACTCAGAGTATCCTACATGACTTGGTCATAGGGGAAGATACAGAGCATCACTGAATATATTGCCAGCCCAGGAAGTCTGTGAGAAATCACGGAGTTGTGTAGCATCTGCATCACAGTTCCAGTGGGACTCCCATGAGGTGCTGAGCAGATGCAACTTGACATCAGAATGAGTCAAACGAAACATTTCTGCTCAACAGACCAAAGTGTTTTGATGGGGACCACCCTGGAACAAATAACTTTGGTTTTATTTTCTCAGTTTTGGCAGAATCATTTTTTCCTACACAGTTAAATCATTTAACAAAAATTTCCCTGAAAATTCTAATATTTGCATTGCAAAAGTGTGTGCATATGTATGTGTGCATATACAAATACATATACGTGTGTGTATATACACACATATATTGAACAAAGCTTGCATATGTTCCTCCTTGTTTTCATTTACCTGGGATGCTTAACTGCATTTCAGAAATGAGGGAGAGACGTGACCCCAGAAATGAAACTTGCTGTATTAGACAAAAGGGTTACTGTAGGTATGAGCATTGACTTTTTTTTTTTTCTTCTCTTTTTAAAATTGTGTCTGTGTCACCTTGAAAAGTGAGTTGATTATGTGGTGCAAAATATGCATTAGAAAGCGCTTGGACTGAAGGACTGGCTGGCTCAAGGGATCAGTAATCTAATGTGGGACCTTTCACCCCTTAGTCACCAGCCTGACTCCGGCATAGGTAAGTAATAAAAACAGAAGTCTCTCTGCACCTGGCAGCCATTTGGATGAATAAATAAATTAAGCTGATAATATCAATATAATTTGGTGGAAGAAAATCCCACATCTGTGCAATAATTAGCATGCTTTTTGGGTATCTCAGCAAACAGAACAAAACCTGAAAGGGCACAGGGATTGAAAATAACAGTGGGTTGTGCTTCTGTGATATTTCCCATCCTGAATTATCCCAAAGCATTTTATAATCTATTAACTTAAGTCATATTCCAGAGTGTATCTCCCTGCAAATGCCAGAAACCAGGGTCTGCTTAAATCCGATCAACTACTCAACTTGATAAGGACACCATGAAGACTGAATTTGTTTGTATTTAAAATTTCCTAAAGAGGGAGTTCTGGGGCTCTGCTTGAAAAACAGGTATGCAGGGGAGCGAGGCGCTGAACCGGCTCCAGGACTCTCTTCCCACAGTTACTTGGCAACATGGCCCTGGCTCTCCCTCCTCGCCACAGTCCCCAGGACCTGCTTTTGGTTGGGGTTAATTAGATGTTGCTTAGCGCGTTCCCTGGCTAACGCTAAAGTCTTCTGGGAGTTTTCTTGTGGCCTAAGGCTGAACTCACAATAACTATGCTAATGAATTAATGGGAACAAGCAGGGAAAGGGTGAGTTACAGAAAGCTATCTGTCTTTTTAACCCCTGTGTGAGCCAGTGTTAATGTAGGGCTGGCAAACTCTGAAGCCTTGCTGGACATGAGCTGGCTTCCCGTGGAGCTGCTTGGACGGATCCGCGTTGCACTCCCTGGCATGCTGGTTCCAGCAACACGATGTGGAGGCACCCGAGCGCTGGCTCTGGAAGCCGTACAGAAGTATTTATGCAGAGCTTAAGCTAATAAGCTCTGCCAGACCTGGGCTAGCCTGCACAGAGCCAGTATGGATGTCTGCAGTTGTGGCACCATTTATCAGCAAACTGGATAATCTGCCGGGAGGATAATGGAGAGCTGACTGTATATTGAATGTTTGTTTGCAATGAAAATTACGTGTTAGGGTTTTGACTCTAAAGCATCAGTGGATTAAAGTCAGACAGCTGACAAGATTTCTGCTCCTATCTGTCTGCTGGCCTCCTTCTCAGAGGTTACTGCCCCTGTGACAGGGATGGCTTAAAAGCTCATGAAGCAGCTTCTGAGCAGTTTATAACATGTTGTGGCAGGGTTTTTTTCTGGAATGATGGAAGTGATAAATAGTATTCATGGTAGAAGTTTCAATAAACCAGGAGACTGATTCAGACACCTTGGACCCTTTCTGTTCTGTTTTCTGCAGGTATGTCAGGTTCTTTGATTGAGTTGCTAGAGAGGGAAACATTGCCTTGCTTCTGGCTGCATTCACTCTTTAAATGCCTAACTGGCTGCAGAAAGGATGATGAACATCCTCCTACATCCACCCCAAACTTTGGCTGTTTTGCAGCTCTCTGGGTGGACGCATCGCAGGTTTGACATTTGTGATCCAGTGTGCCAAGAGGAGTAACCATCAAAATATGATACATGGGCAGAGCTTTCGGGGTCATAATCCAGACACAACAAAGATATTACAGCTGCAAGGATGAGAGAGGAAACTAGGAAGACCAGCTTTATATGTTCTGTCTTGGATGTTTTAAAGTAATAGACATGACTGACAGCAAGTGCACATGTTCGTATACATGTGGTTGTGTAAACATCGCTAGAAGGGCCAGAAAAAGTAACATTTAAATTCAGTAATAAAAGAAGTTTTTCAAGAATGCTCTCCTGGAAGCACAAAAGCAGTTCATCCCCTTTAAAGTCAAGGGAAGTAGGTGGAGCAAAAGACCCCCTTGGCTTAACTGCGAGCTTCTGGGTCTGCTGAAAACCGAAAGGGAAGCATATCAGAGATGGGGAAGCATATCAGAGATGGAAAAGCAGATGAATACTCCTTGAGGACTATAAGGGCATTGCCAGGGCATGCAGAGATGCAGTCAGAAAAGCAAAAGCTCAGCTCAAATTGAAACTGGCCAGAAATGTCAAAAAAGACAAGGGTTCTTCAGGTATGTAAACAACAAGCAGAAGCAGAAGGATAATGTTGGCCCACTGTTAAACAGGAGAAGTGAATTAGTGACCAGCAATGCTGAAAAGGCAGAGGTTCTCAACACTTTCTTCACCTCTGCCTGCTGTATGAAGAAAGGCTGAGAAACTTGGTTTTGTTCAGCCTTGTGAAAAGAAGGCTTGGGGGACACCTCATCATCATGTTTCCGTACCTAAAAGGTGGCTACAAAGAAGATGGAGACTCCCTTTTTATAAGAAGTCACATGGAAAAGACGAGGCATAATGGGTGCAAGTTACTCCTGGGGAGATTCTGATTGGACCATAGAGGAAAATTTTTCACAATGAGAACAATCAGCCATTGGAATGATCTCCCCGGGGAAGTGGTGGATTCCCCAACACTGGACACTCTCAAGATTCAGCTGGATGGGGTGCTGGGCCATCTTGTCTAGACGGTGCTTTTGTCTGGACGGAGCTTTTGCCAAGAAATTTGGACCAGAAGATCCTTGGGTTCCCTTCCAACCTGGTGGTCTGTGATTCTATGATTGATTCTATGAAACATGCTGGAGTTACAAAATATCCTGAAATTCCCTGTTGGTATGATATGGCAATCAGGGAAAATCACATGTTTAAATGTAGGAGAAAAAAATTAGTGGACAGCAAGTACAAAATTTAATCAATTATAATTTTATTCTGTTTGCATTTATACATATATATGGAGTTAATTTGTCACAGCAAAAAGAGCAAAACCAAAACAAGTACACCAAAAGTTTGTCACATCTGTTCTCAGGCCCTTTGTGCTTTTAAGAAGGAGGTGGAATAATCTTTGCACAGTCTGCTGGGTGATACCTCTTTGTCTGTGACTGCCAGTCATGGCAAAAAGATTAGGTATGAGTTTTTATGGCAGTAGATTTTGTGCTACAGTCTGTCTCCACACCATGCGAGCACAAGGTTTTCAACCTATTTTTCAGTGGAGATGCATATTAAGCTGTAATGTTTTATTCCTTTATTTATTGAAGGGAATGCAGATTTTCCCCCCTGTCTTTAAGGTGGCAAGTGCTGATGCTGACAGTAGGGTCCCAGATGATACTGTGATCTGTTTGTCCTGCCCATGCTTCCTGAACTAAGCAGGAACCCTAGCACCCCCCTGGCATGCAGATGCTCTTTGCTGTTAAAGTCATGGTGTCTTTCTTTCTACCTCTGCATGCATTACACTGCGCAATTAACTTTGTATCTTCATCTGTGAAAGATATAATTCTAAGTATGTATTTTCCATTTCCCTTTTTAATAACGCAATCTGTGAAAGAAGACATCAGAATGGAAATTGCCTTTAGAAAATGTTTTAGTATATGTGTCATGTATATCATGTGACTGAAGATTTTGTTTGTTTGCAGCTTTCACACAAGAAATTTCAACGTTAAGGACCTATTCTTGCATACACCAATGCCCTTTTGGAGTACCCTGATGCCCACCCATTTTACAATCCCTTCACAATGAGGAAAGATTAAGTAGTCTCATAATAAAGGAAAATATGGCTCATATATTGGTATCTTTTCAAGTCATTGAAGAAGAGACGCAGAATTGGTTTGACAGCCATGTTTTCTTCAAGGTAGCAACAAAGGGTGTGTAAACCCCTGTTGATAACTGAGATGTAACAGAGTTCATGTTATTTTTCTTTAACTGATGTTCCAGACCTGATAGGTGTTTGATGGGCTATCACAGACAAGGTTTTCTTGCTACTTGCTTTAATTCCAAACTGTTAAAGTATTGATACTCTCGCAATGCTGAAGTACTCATCAGGCTCACATCCCCATTGTCCCATGCTGTGCACAAACTTGTAGCAGTTGCATATGTTATACCTGAAAGTACTTTGGGTTGTCTGCTGGGTCATGTTTCCTGGAATTAACAGTTGGGATGATGGACCTCAAACCTTTGGCAGATACCGGTTTTCACAGTTATAAGCTTGTTAAGGCCCTTACAACCAAAACATTAAGGAAGATGCTCTCCATATGCAAAATTATTAATAGTTATATTTATATTACAACCTACATAAATGTTTTCAGGATGCAGAAGAACCATCTTTAAAAAAACCTTCATTAATTATGAACATCACATTCTCAGTAAAATTACACAAAGGTGTATAAAGTGCTGGAATCGATGGAGCTGGATTTCACGTATTTTTCTGCATTATGGCAGCCACAGCAAAAGTCTGGGACCTAAAGCTCTTGTCTATAGCAGTCCGGGCTCATCCACACTGCAGAAGTATCCTCTTAGAAGGTGCCCTAAGGGATCACCTTAAGCTTCTACACAGAAACAAGCTTTGTCTTGGTCTTAGGCCAATCCCAAGGACAGTCTTGCTGGCATTTAACACAGATAGAAAGCTTCTTCGGACTCCAGGACTCCCTGCATGGTAATATAGATAAAGTCAATATGTTTTACAGGATCTGAGCATTTATTAAGTGCTGCTGTGGCCCAAATATGGTTCTAATGTAACAGTTAAACAAAACAAATCAATGGAAAAAGTACCATTGGCTTCAGGGAAGATTGTTTCAGTCTTCTGAGGTTTTATTGTAAATGCAGATGTGTTCAAGCCTATTGCTATGAAGCGAAGCAGTCTGTGCATTACTCGGCTGAAGCAAACTATGATTACTCTGACATCGTTGCTCTGCAGAATCTTGTTTTCAAAGCTGAATACAAAGACAGTTGTGTGAGTCTTCTGCATCTCAGAGCCACTGAACTCATTACTTAATAAATGGAACAGTTTAATACATCTACGTAGGGATTTTTCTTTTATTTTCCTGAAAAAAATTACAAAATGGACAGTCTGCCATTTTGGCATGATATAATAACCAACTCTGTGCTACATAATGCACTTTTAGATTTTCAAAAGGCATGGGGTTTGCTCAAAGGACCATGAGTTCTGCAGAGGAAAAAGGTATATAAAGTGAGATCCCATGTGACAGCTACGGAGCAAACAGAAACCTGCCAGTTCCAATGTCTTTGATGTCTGAAAAACAAACACTGAGATTCAGGTGCAAAGTTATTAATTAAAAAAAAAAAAAAAGAAACTACCTTGAAATACTTTGTGTGTGTGTGAGTGTGTAAATTTTGTAATTTAATATTCTGGGATAAGAAAGACATATTGCAGGAATATTTGAGCCTATCAGATTTGTCTTCTTAGAAAGTCTACACTAGCTAGTTATGGTTTGATTTTAAGTAAGTGCTTTGACTCATATTTTGATCATTCCTTTAGTGGGTTTTTTTGAGGTCCAAATGTTCAAAGATGCCAAGTACCAAACTGTCCCCCAAAATGTCATTCTGGGTGTTCTAGGGCTGCATGAACAGAAAATCTAGAACCATGAGGCTCAAGGTGACCTGTTTAAAACCAGTCAGAAAAATATTGCCCAGTCCTATCTACACTTTAATTTTATTATGGAACAGGAATATTGGGGGAAAATTCCATATCTGCATTCAACTGTCAGGTAGAAATTTTACATTGAAGTCACAACCATGCAGTTATTCGCAAAAGCAAAATTCACACTTAGATAAGAAAATATTAAGAACCCACTGTGAGATATGAGTGAACAATATGGAGAAATATTTCTTTCTTTTTTCTTTTAAGAGTTATTTCTTAATATTTTAAAACTATCCTAGGCTATGAATAATGAAGAAAACTTGAAATAAGAAAGGAATAATGATAAACTGTAGTTCTGTTGCAGTGCAATTGAAACTAAAATCTGTATTTATAATAGTTTGTCCATGCATTTATTCAAATATATGAAAATGTATGCAAATTTACATCCTATTGTTTTGTGGTTAGGTATACTACAAGGGATGTTTCAGGCTATGCAGATTCCCTAGTTAACAACTCTCACTGACTTCTGTTGCGATACGATTCAAACATGGTTTGCAACTGATCTTGAAATCTGAAACTAAAGAGGGCAAGCAAACGTGAAGTAATATTATCCAGGAACTTAAAAGAAAATGGAAGAACTATCCATTCTTGCAGGTACCTTATATTAAAAAAAAAAGTCTCTTGACTCATTTTTTAGTTTTTTTGTGTCCATGCAGTTAGGCATGTAATTACCTGTTTACCAGGTAACAGCCTAGACATTCAACATTCAATAAATTGGTGATTGCATTCAGATGAAATTCAAGAGAATTATTACCACCCTAAATAATACTTACATTTATTGCAAATCTTAAATGACCCTTTCTAAAAATTGTCAGTCTCTACAGTACATCCTTTCCCCTAAAGGACACAATAAATCGCTTAAGCACCCCTCCAGTTCTACTGAAGAGGCATCTGATTAACAGCCTTTTTCTAATAGAGGTAAGAACCTGGGAGGGTCAGAAATGAAATCTAAATATCTCTTTTCACAGCTATTTGGGAAAGAAATCTGTGTAGTAGTTTGATCTGTATCTGCACTTGGATTGAGCAATTGTGTTCAGGCAGAGAATTGCCTGGCATTATCTTATGACTCACTTGACAGAGCTTACCCCTACTTTTCATTACCTGAGAAGAGATCATTACAAAACATACAAGTAGTATAATTTTATAGCAATCTATTTTGAACTAGCAAATTAAATGGGAAGAAGAGAGGAAATGGAATGCAGCAAGCATAATGCTTTTAAAATGTTTTTAAAGAAATAGGAGCCTAGCAGAAATGCGGGAGAAGGTCCAGGTTAGGTAGCAGGAGCCCTTTCACTGTCTTGTGACATGGTGGGACTAACTGCACAGACCTGATTCATGCTGGAGAACCCTCTCACTGAAAAAGGGTAAATATATGTGGGTGTCATAGGCGAAAAATATCTTAAATTGTGAAGGGTGATAGGTGGCAGATAATTGGGGTGAGGGTGTGTGTGTTTTGGCAAATGTCCAAAATTGCACTTTTGAAGTTTCAAGCTGAAGCCTGGTGCTTGCTAGCTGCAACCAGTATAGGCTAGTTATAAATTTTCATAACACTTGGACTAAATAGCAGTGAAAAGTCCCGAGTCCTCTGATTACTAAAGACACACGACAGGACCAACAATTAGGATGCTGATTATGCTTCAGCATATAAACTAGATTGAGAAAGCCCTGGGTTTGGGGGGCCTGTGAAGAAAAGGAGGCCAAAAGAGAAGGGTTCACACAAAGAAAAAGTGGTCTTGGAGAGAAGAGGACCAGGAAAGAAGGTGGTCAGCATCCTGACTGGGGGATGCATGCTGGTGGTCAGAGAGGGGCAGAGACAAACACCAGGGGATGCCCAGGGACCTTTACCAGTGATGGTCCAGAAGGGTTACTGGGAGCAGCAGGGCAGCAGGAACCAACAGGACTTTGTGTCCAACTTTCCCAGACCAGCAGCATCTGGGATGGAAAGCGAGGGCTAGAGAGCAGGTGGGGGAATGAAGGAGTGTGAAATGATCAAGTAGGCTAAAAGATCTAATCTTGTTGGTTGTTAAGTAAAGCCCGGTATCCAGCTCCACTACCAGTTACTGTTTATTCTGTCTCTCCTGTGACAGTGGGAGGAGGACAAGGTGACCAGCAGAAAGGCTTCAAAGTCAGGCTTGGGGATTTTGCAGGACTGCACTGTTATCAAAGTGTGTGAGGAAGTGCAAAACCAAATAGTATCGCTCTCCTCCAAATTCACATCTGAAGTAACTCCCTAGTAACATTTTTGGGAGAGGAATTAATTAGAGGGAGAAGAATTTTGCAGGCAAGGTCATCACATTCAGTTGGTTTGGAGAACTAATGATAATGAAGTGCAAAGTTTTACCTGAAAGCAGGATCTTCCCACTCTTCTGGCCTTCCTCTAAGATTATCTCACCTCTTGGCCCCTTTGCTTGCTACGAGTAAGACTCAACATAAGTGCAAGTCCCAAATGTGAAATACAGCCAGTTTTATGGGATACTCCTGAAACATGTTTAACAGTCAACCTGGCTGAAGCATCTCCAAGATGCAGAGAAAAACTATAATTAATAGAGGAATAGTAACAGAAGAGGCTGCAGAGATGTGCCCTGAGCCTAAGGTTTTAATGCCAAGACTCTGAAACTGACTTACCAGCATGACAGTCAAAGCTGCCTGGAAGAAACTTATCCACAAGGTTGCAGGCACTTTTCTTGCACATGGGTGCAGAAGGCATTTTTACAGATAAGAAAGTCTTTAGGCAAAAATGTAAGATGCCTCAGAATGCTTTAAAGACCAGAAGGCATTTTTTGGCACTTTGGTAGCTCTTAACTCAAAGCTAGCTGAATGCCTTTGAATGAAATACAGCGGCTTTCAGAGGTGCAGCAACCTTCCTGACAGCCTCTTTGCTCTGTAGGAAGTTTTTCTTCCTTCATTCCTGTGACCTGCCTGTCTGCTCCTGCTGCTGCCAGCATCCTCTCCGCTGGAGCCATGGGCTACCATCTCCTCACTGTGGCTGTAATGGAGTTTCAACCACACCTCTCTCCCCAAGGCTTCTCTACAGCCTGGTGCCTTCCTCTTGCAGGTTTGGAAAGGTGAATTTAAACTAAGTGAAAGGAGTGGTGAGGCTGGGTGTGCCCACAGTCTCATTAGTTTAAATTCATGTTGTAGTCCTTTCAGAAAAAGCAGTTGGATGATTTTCCTGGCGCTCGGGGAGGAATGGGAAGGAAATGAGACTGCTTGGAGAGGGAGAGGGTGGTGGAGGCGGCAAGGTGCGGGAGCGGGGAGCCACCGCAGGGATCCAGGAGCCACAGGGAGGAGATGGGTTGCATAGGGGCAAGTGGAACACACTCGACTCTGCAGAGATAGCCAGAAGCAAGGACACCAGGGACCAGGGGGAAGAATTGTGTAGAAATCTTTCTGCTTTGTTCTATTTACACCTTGCCAATTGGTGCTTTCTGTCATTAAAGATAATGATCCTAGCTGTTATTCTAAGAAAAAAATTGCTTTCCTGAAATTGTTTTGGGGAGTTTGCTATAAGAAGAAACCTAAGCAGACCCATCACAAACCTCTGGCCTGCTCGGGGTCTCAATGCACTCGACGCCTAGGTGAGCGCTCCAAGCACAAGGTGCCAACCACAAGATTTAAAATTGATTGCAACTGTTTCTTGTGATCCTGCTGGGATATAGGACAGGAACTCAGACGAGTCAGGTCCTGCCTACCTCTTAGCGTGGCATTTGCAGGAGCCTGGTACCAATCTGCTCAAACTGAAGAAGTTGTGTTTGTGTGTAACAAATAGGTAGGCTTCTTGAGAGCTTTCAGGTCCAATGTGGGAGCATTTAACGGGTTTAATGTGCCCTAGGGTAAGCCAGGGAACTGATATGCAATGTCCACCCATGTCCTCTTTAAAATGTGTAGTCCTTCTCATCTGTACACAGTAAATTGTTCTAAAGCACAAAAGGAGAGCATTGAATCCATGGAAGTTAATGCTTGTTTTGGAAACATTTTGTTTTCGTTTCAAACAAAATCCGTTTCTGATCTAGAGAAGGTGAACTTGCAGATGCAGAGAACTGAAAATTGTTCCTACAGTAAGACTGGTGTAAGCTTGAACAAGCACTTAAACTCTGATCTTCGGGTTTCCCCTCTAAAAAAGGTACATTAGTACTGTTAGCTGTGAATAACACAGTCTTAAACTTGGGGCACTTTTAAGTGATCTGAGTTCTTAGGATTGGAGATACTAAAGATAACTGAGCAGATATCTCAGTTAGATGGCTCTTGTTCATTTTAGCTAGTAATACCAATAGCATTCATTTCAGTTCTTTTCATCATGCTTCATCTATTCTTTTTTATTAAAGCCAATTAGAAAATTTTCTAACTGCAATGTATTATCTCTGATATAATTACTAGTAAGTCATGAATACTAGTCATATGAGTGCTAATGAAAAGCTGTTCTGTTTCTTAAATTAGCTATCTTAATATTTTCTGCAGTAAATTTTCTTTTTTATTTTCCAAATCAAGTTTATAAAAGTGCAATAGAACAGTAATGGGACAGGGGTGCTATAAAAAAATCTTAGTGAATGGAGAAATTGTAGCACTTAGAATAGATGAGATGTTTGCAATTAATTTTACAGTTACCACTCAAGACTGTATTTTGGGAAATAAAATATTTTACTAACTTAAATTAACACTGTTTGTAGACATTTCATCTTGGAAAATATTGGGTCAAAATTTACTCTTCTGTTTTCCTTAGATGACTAAAAGATGCATGTTACTGCCGCCTCATTACACTGGTTTCAGCTCTGTGATTTTACCTCCAATATTTTCCTAAACTCTTGTTTATATTTTTAATAAAGTTTGACGTTAAGGTAAGGGAATAAAACAATAACTAAGAAGAAAGTTTTATCTCCACAGATGTACCAAAATATCACAAATCGTCATGCTTTTAGTGTGAGAATACCTTTCAAGCTTTATATTATGTTATATGATATGTTATATGCCTGTAGTAAAGAAGAGAAAGGGTATGATGCAGCCACTGAGAATGGAAGTTATGGTCTGGAGTAGTGGCTCTTCTGTTAAATTTTAAAATTTTGTTATCTTACAGGCAGGCAAAAAGGCTCCGTGCACATGGACGCAGTTATACCACAGGGGGTGCAGCAGGGAGGCTCACGTGGCGCTACCTAAGAACTAGAGAGTGAAGGAGATGAGGAGTGTCCTCCACACAACAAGTCATTAGGCTGAAGGTGCATGCTTGTTAGAGTTTCTCTTAGTCTGTGCCATTCATCTTTCAAAAATCAAATCTCTGAAATTCCTTGCCTGGAAACAACCATCTCATGAACTCGAGCATTTCCCACAGTGTGCAGACCCAGCCCTTGCACAGTTTGCAGCCCAGCCCCCAGGCCGGCTGCACAGCAGCAGCAGCAGCTATTTATCTTCTCTATTCTGGAACTGAATGATATCAGAGGACTCCCAGTTTTGTGAAAAATCAAGTGACTGGAACAGTCTAATTAATGTTATCTGAGACCATGGACATCTGGTAGATTTTCCAGGTTTTTATATTTTTCCTAAAAAGACGATTTCTGAAGGAAACCCATCATACTGTGATTTTACCAGGTATGATTTTAAATCTTGTTCCTTTCTACCAAAAGTTAGCAGCACTGAAAGCCAAGCTTCACTACCTAAGTGTTACGTATGAGGACTGCAGCCCTATTAAGATAAAAGTTCCAAGGAGTGAAGCTGGCTGAGGCTATTGCCTAGAGCAATCCCATCAGGCCTTCTGCTAAAGGTATATCTTCCACTTAAGAAAAACCACTGTATGTGCTTTCTGCTTTGTAGCGATGCTTTTCATTTTAATCTAGCTGTATTTGTTCCTGTGCTTTTATTCCAAGCAAACAAAACCGAATTCTTAGCAATCTGGGAATATATTTCCTAATGCCCTGTAGCAAATACACTTTTTTGAGCAATATAGGCTACTGCAAAGGGAAAACAAACCCTTTATGCAGTAAGGAAAGACAAGTCAAAACCAGAAAAGTGCAAGAGATGTTTTCTGACCAAGAATAATTACAGTGAATGGGAGTATTTGCTATTCACAGAGCAGGTAAGCCTAACTCCCCTCTTCTTCAGGTTTGATCTGAAGCCAAAGCCGCAGCATGTGGTCTCCATGGAACTGTAGTGCAAGAAGGTCGTTTGCTGACCTGGCCTTAAGAAGAAGAAACAAGCTTTTGAAATTTGTTTACTGACCCACTCTCTGTGTGGACATACATATTTTTTAATGGATCCACGTGGAAATGTGCATTAGCAGAATATATAGTACAGTTGTAGAAGCAGCAAGTAAATCTTCATCAAAATATTATAGGCTGTAGCACTAGCATAAATCCTGCAGACCCAATCATTAATGTACAAACCTATGTTAAAAATAATGGAGTTTTTTTGTCTAAGAAGGTGGCGTAAGCAACTGGCATGAGGTGATTTTTCTTGTTCTACTTCATGGTCTAAAGCACTGAATATAAAACACAAAATGCCATGGGGCTGGGGGGCAGGAATGGGGAACGCGCTGCCTTGATTAACCATTTGTGTTACTTGCTTACTGACAAGTTAATGCTCCTCCCCAGGCCACGTCGCTCAGACTAGCACGTCAAGTGTGACTGTAGGCAGATCCCTATATTTAGTAAAGGATTCTTCAAGATAGGTTCTGCAACACCTTTTGGACACCACGGCAGTGTTCAGATTAGGCTGCCTATAGTTAGGCACATGGCCTCGTCATGTACATCAAATCAGTTACACCATGCTATTTTTGCAGGAGCTTTGCCTTTGAGGAGCAATTCAGAGTGCCCTTAGTAAGCTTTATTTTTAGATAAGTGAAGAACACAGTCCCTGTTTCTCATATTGCTGTTCAGTGGCTGGAACATCTGCCCAGGAGGTGGAAAACTCCTTTGGAGCCCAATGCCATCCAGCTGAAACGGCTGAAACCCATTTCCCTACCCTAACCACAGCAGGCTGCAGCACAGGCAGAGGAGATGAGGGCTTTCCTCTGTGCCTCTCACTGTAGTCATGTCACTGCAGAAAAGCAAGAAGTCACAGGAGCTCAGAAACTTGGAGCAGAAAACAGAAAGGGGCTTTGAGGCTCAGCAGTAAGTCTATCAGCAAGAGCAGGAAGTCTTGGCTCTTCCATTCTGCTTCATTCACAGCCCACAGGCAAAGCACGTGATACAGTCCCGTGGACTCCAGAAAGTGCAGTAATCCATCTAAAGCTTGGTCACAACCTACTGTACATGCTAGGGGATAAGAATCGCTGAGCTCTCACCCGTTTGGTTCGCCACGGTGTGCAGCACAGGGTGGAGAACAGCGTGGGGGGAGGTTGTTCCCATCCCTTGCTGGTAAGTAGATGCCTTGACCCTGTCTGACCGTATGGTCTTCATAGCACAGCCACCCCCGCTGACCATATTCTTTACAATAAATGCTTCTTTTGGACACAGTGCCTTATTGGACTGTTGCTGGGGTGCTGTGGGAAACTGTAAACTGCTATCAACTGGATTCATTCCTTGTTTGTTTAAAAGACACCTGTACAAATACAAGAGAAAAAAATCCCAACTTCCTTTTGCTTAAAGGTGGTATAAAAGTCCTTGCACTTCATAAATAAAGAAATTCTGAAAATTATCTAGACCTCTGGTGTGGTTACTGTATCTTCTGTACAGTTCTTGAATGTGAATAAGTAATTACACAGTCATAGAGGACTATTACATTATCTTGCTATGAGAAATTCTGTAATCTCTGATGATGGGCAGTTATTTAACAAAAGGTAATGCTGGTCTGCCTGTGTGTCAGACGTATACACACAACTGTGTACTACTGAAGCCTGGTACAACTTCGAGTGTTTGATTAAAATGAATAGATCTATTTTACCACCTGATTTTCTAGCACATGATAAATACATATTGCTGTTGTATTACCATAAGGATATTGGTTGTTTTTGCAAAGTTCAGGCAGGAAAGGGATTCATTTAGAGAAAGTTCACGTCGCAGTTAACAAGGCTTTCCTTTCCTTCCACTGATGTTTTTCATTTTTATTTTTATGTTTATTTGTATTGAAGGCTTATATTGCTATTTTCATTTCTGTAATGACAGTCCCTCTAAATAAAGAGGAAATAAAATGTGATAAAACACCAGTCAGTCATTTTCTGATAATTTCTTTCAACACTAGAGAACCTGACCTACATTATTTAGGTGCAAGGTAAGATGCAGTAAAATGTAACTGCTCTCCAGGATGCTGGAGACAACTGTGACAGTTATGCTACTGAGCATCTTTGTACAATCCTTTATGTGCTCAGACATCTGGTTCATTTCTCCATTTCTCACTTGAACTGGGCATAAGCAAATGGGGACTATTTTTGCTCATCCATATAAATCTAGCAAAGCTTTACTGGCAAGTGGGTTTAAATAATTCAGACTGAAGTTCTACTTTAGAAAACCTGTGACTTTTCCAATCTAGGAGAGGGTTAGCATCATGTCCTGCTTGTTGCAGTGTTTGCTGACATGTCTCTCCACTGCTCCGTCATCTCCCTGAGACATGCTTTCGAAGGCTTTTACACTATTTGTGTTGTAAGTTGCATGCTCTGAAGCTGTACAAAGGTGCGCATGAAAATGAACAGGTTTGGTTCTGCTTTGTAGAATGCTGTCTGCTCAAAATTCTGGCTGAAGTAGAACCATCTCTTCTTTTTCATGGACGGAAAAGCTATTCAAGTATTTTTTTTCTGCAACTTGTTCATTTTCACTGAAATTACCAGTTATATCTACAGCATAACAAATAAGAAATACCTGGTTAAAACCACTCTTAATTACCTCCCTATGTCTTTTCTCTGACTGGATAAATATTTAGCATTTTAACCAAAAATCTGCATTTACATTGCACTTCAAATTCACAGCTGAGTTGAATTTGTACAGGGAACTTCTAGGATCGAGGTTGGTAATGTGCTGTGGTTTTGGCTATTGAGTATGCGTTTGAAGGATTTTGTGTTTCTGGAGTTCCCTGTGTACTATATATTCTATTCTTTGTCACTGATTCGTATCATGTTTGTTGTTGGCCGTGAACTCTGGAGATATGCTTTGACAATTGTACCATTGATTATACCATATACATCAGATTTTTACTGAGTCAAGGAATACTTTAATCAAAGTGTTCTACTTAAAAGGAGAACAATTATTGAAAGAGTTGAAAATTAACTATAAACCAGAGGTTCTGGAAATTGGTTTAAAATATCAGCTTTGAATGGTGGCTTTGTTTGTTTATGAGGTTGTTATTCTTACAGTCTGACTGGGAGAAAACCCAAGATTTTCATTTGCACTAATATATATTTATACTAGTATACTTGGTGTAAGAACTGTGGCCCGTGCATTATTCTTTACTCCCTAAGATATCACGTCTTTCTGAGGCAGGAGTGCAGGACTGTCTCTGAGTCCTAACAGTCTCTCGAATTTCTGACATGAAGTAGGAATGTGAGGAGCTCACTGGGCTCAGTCTACAGAAACCACAGGGTGGGCCGTCTACGTTACGATATTACAATATTGTAGCATGCATCAGTGTGAAAAGGAAAACCACGGGTCCTTTCTACCCTCATCACTGCTGTAATACTACGCTTGAATTTTTTCAGCGAAGAAAACGCAGTGAACTCAGAATTATATCAACTCATTTGAAGCGTTTGCAAGTCCAAAATAACTCTGCAATGCTGTACTTGCTGGTGTAAGCAGGACTAGAGTCAGATCTACCACATGTGGTAATTGATGCATACTAAATGCCTCTCAGGTACCTAAGATGCATGGCTGAACTTTGCCAGCTTTGGGATTGAGCTGGGACAGCACCCAAGGGGGACTATGAGGTCGGACACCAGGCAGGAGCTGGTGCCGGGAGGGGAGAGGCAGGGTGCCTGTCCCACTCTCCCAGCGGAGAGGTGGCAAAGCCGGGACTGCTGGAGGCTGCTCTGAAACCCAGTTTGGGAATCCCTTGTGATTTTAGCACATGGCTTTGCTGAATGCGATTGTACAGCCTTTACCATATTCCTCCATAGAACCTCAGTGATGATGTTATAACTGGCCATTTTTTATGTTTGTTTCCTTAAATTATAAAAAATTCCACATATATATGACAGTGCCTCCAGTAGTAACTGTACTACTATTTTGCTACCACAGTCAGTGCAGCTTGCATTATTTCAATACAAAGAGGGCTTGGTATGATTCTTGATAATTACAAAAGAACATCCTCACAGCTTGCTGTCATCATGATGGCTTTGCTGGATTCATACTTGCAGTAGAAATGAAATGCATTCCTGTTTTAAACGTGCCCTCATGCTGGATACATGAGCAACCGCAACAACTTGCTTGAAATCTCAGCAAATACATGAGTTATCTAGCTGAAAAGTTTAGGCTGTGTGCAATTGTGATAGCATCTGAGTGTCTTCCACGCACAATCAGTGGCCAGTGACATCCCCAGGACCCCATGGAGGCTCTGGCACTTCTCAGTGCCAGTCACGATGTTACAGCTCTTGAACTACACAGCAATTCCTAATGCCTGCTGTCCTCCTCGTAACACACAAAGCGAGAAATGAAACTGCTGGCTGTTTACTATCATTTCCAATTTTGGATGAGTGTTCCCTGCCAAATATCTGCTGGATTTTTACGCTGGTGGTGTGTCAGAGCTGGCTTCCTGAAAGTGAAATATGATGCGGGCGCTGCACTATCGATTACATACCTTTTCTCAAGTACTACGGTCTTTTGCTAGGCAACAATTAAAGTGTTCTCAAATATTCTGCTGCTGTTGTTAACTCTACATTTTCTTTAAGGCAAACATTTAGGCCATTTCTGTTTTGGTTGAGTCAGTCCCCTCTGGAGTTACATATCCCTGCCAAGGGCATGCACAGCATGTAAGGTTTACTGATACAGATCTCCTGAGGCCTCTGGTTTGGCTTTAGGGGGGAGAAAAGAGAGTGCACAAGGCACAATGTTTGGCTCGAATTTAGCTTTGCTTTTGCCTCTGGAGAATAAGACCACGAGAGATACAAACACAACTGAATGTGCCCTAAACCAACTGAAACCTGCTCCATGCCTATTCCTTTAAAACAGAAGGGTAAGTGCTGCGCTGAAGAAGTCCCACAGGATGCTCTCCCCTGTAGCAAACATCATCTGCAACCTCCTATTGATTCCTTCCCAGAGGATCTGCATACATATACAGTCCCCAGCACAAAAGGAAAGGTCGGATGCAGGATCCCTGGAGAGCAGTAAGCTGGAACTGAAATGAGGAACCATCCTAAAGATACAGGATGGTTCCAGACTATTACGATGATTTCAAGCAATACGTATCTTTTATTTCTGTGCAATGTCCTTGATACTGTGTTGAGGTTACTCATTAGTTTCAACCAGGAATAGTAGGTAAGAAAAAGTTGTGCATGTAGCCCTGTGTTAGTAGCAGGATTTGTTCTTGCACACTATTAAACTTCTTTAGACAGTCAGGGAATCTCGGTTAAAGTTAAAATGTATTCAGGCAGAGCCTCAGAAGTACTAAAGAGATCTGATAAAAAATGTAAAATTTTTTTTTGTCTATTTTATTTGAAAAGGAGTTTTTGAGATACCGTTACTCCATATGCACACACATACATGCACATATATATGCATGTAAATATATACATATGTATATGTAGTATGTTCTTATGAAGCAAGCTCTATGTTTACTAAAAAACAATCAATTGATTAAATTACTTTAGGGGAGTCAAATAGCCTCTCTGTTAATATAAAAATCTTTCAGAGGCAAGGCAGAATCCTTGTGGTGTGATGTACAGAGTGTGCCGGGGTCTGCTGATGTGTCAAAGTGCTGTCTCCTGACATCCTCACGTTCCCTGACTACTACTATACACAGTACGGACTATCCACAGAACATAACGTTAGGTGTCTTGATGCCCTATACTTCCTGGAAATCATGGGCCGCATTCGGAAGAGCGTGGCCAGCATGTCGAGGGAGGTTGTCCTCTCCCTCTACTCTGTCCTGGTGAGGCCACATCTGGAGTACTGTGTCCAGTTCTGGGCTCCCCAGTTCAAGAAAGACAGGGAACTACTGGAGAGAGTCCAGTGGAGGGCCACAAAGATGATGAGGGAACTGGAACATCTCTCGTATGAGGAAAGGCTGAGAGAGCTGGGTCTGTTTAGCCTGCAGAAGAGAAGACTGAGAGGGGATTTAATCAATGTTTATAAATATCTAAAGGGTGGATGTCTAGAGGAAGGGGCCAGACTTTTATCAATGGTGCCCAGCGACAGGACAAGGGGCAATGGGCACAAACTGGAACCCAGGAAGTTCCATCTGAATATGAGGAAAAGCTTCTTTACTGTCAGAGTGATCGAGCACTGGAACAGGCTGCCCAGAGAGGTTGTGGAGTCTCCTTCTCTGGAGATATTCAAAACCTGCCTGGATGCGATCCTGTGCAACCAGCTCTAGGTGATCCTACTCTAGCAGGGGGGATGAACTAGATCATCTCTAGAGGTCCTTTCCAACCCCCACCCGTCTGTGAATCTGTGAAACTGAAGTAGTTTTTTCTTGATTGCAAGGCACAACCTGCAGTGTACATTATAGACCTGATCTCAGGTCCTAGTCTTCTTGAGGTGAGGAGTCCTGGTACAGGCACAGTGCTCCTGCCTTTGTGGATCCCCACGCATCCCAAGGGAACACGAGTGTTCAGGCAGACTCTGTGTATGCAGGTCTATCTCCAGGTCTGGACATGACCAGGGTATATGTGGGGACCAGGACTGCACAATGTTCTGTGGACTGCAGCTCCAGTGCACCGCACATGCAGTTACTGGACAGAGAGGAGGTGCCTCTATGGGCACCTGTGATTCAGGGCATCCCAACAGGAGTTAATTCCTAGCTTAAGTGCACTTAGTATTTACCAAAATGTTCTACTGTTTAATTATATAAGAACCTACATTCCAAATTTAGGCATTTTTATTTAGATAACCAACCTTCCCTTCTCCATCCAGCAAAGGAGGAAAGCAGAATCTGGTTAAAAATCAGTGTTATGTGGGATGAGGTCAGTGTTAGCAACATTAGAACAGAAAAAATCTCAAGCATTTGTCTTGTTGGCATTTATATCGAAGTTTGTTTGCCATTTGCATTTCTTTGTATTTCACTGTGAGTCTAGGATTAAAATGCACTCTGAAACTCAGCTGAATCCATAAAGCATCAACTATAAAAATTCATGCTCAGTCAGAAACTTTGCAAAATTTTAATGAAGCCATAACTAAATTCAAAGTTGAGTTAGCTGCGCTTTGTTATTTTGTAATGAAAGTTCTGCACAGCACTTCTGAAATGGAGAGGACTGCTACTGCTCCCGCGATTAGTAAACATGGGAGATACGCTGAGCCAAATGCCTCCCTGCGGCATTTTCAATGAAGTCAAAGTCACCCTAGGGATGAATTTGACCTGTTGAACTCAGTGTTTTTAGTACTAATAGCATAATTTCTTCAACATACAGCTAGAAGGAAAAGGACTTGTGACCTGAAGGCTGAGTTGTATGAATTCAGTTTAGCAGTGGGGAGAAAAAGTGTGGAAGACAAACCTGCCCCAAACTAGATTCAGTTTTGATTTTCTGAAACATCAGATGAAAAAACAAGGAGGTGGGTGTATATATGGACCTGCAGGTTATCCATCAAAACTCTCATGAATCCCATCCTGAACTTTCACTTGCTTTTTTGTTTGTTTGTTTTGTTGCAAGTCCTAAAACCAAGTGGTTTTTAGCCCATGGAAATGTTTTCTTCTTTGTTTTGATGACAAAAAACCTGCTTCCGTGTTTTTAAATCAGTTTAAGTGGAGCCAGTTATTCTTCTCTCAATCTCAGTTTTTCAGTTTAACAGCTAAATCGACATAATTAATAATTTATATCAGAGGCTATACAGCATTGTTATTTTTTGTTCAATGCAAATGACCATATTTTGAACTCCATCCCACTTTGAACTATTATTAGGATTTTTTATCTGATATATCATCAGTAGTTTTCCCGTGGGTTTTCTCCCATAGCAGAACATCAGAATTTGTAGTCCGAACATCTGCGAGGCTTTAAATGCATGTATGACAAAGGAACTTGGAGGCTTTTCTTTTGAAATAGAGTTTCACTAAATCCAAATGGAATGTACATTTGGATTATCTGGTAGCAATGAAGGTGAATTCTTGAAAATGCTATCCCTGAAATACAACCATTGCCTTGAAAGAAGATTAGTTTTTCAAAAAGTTTGATTTGAAAAAAACCCAAACCACCAAACAACCAAAAAACTAGAGAAGGCTCAAACAAGACCCAGGAAGGTTACATTTCTGTATTTTTCAGATATTCACCTCTCCCATCAAGGTAACCTAAAGGTCATGCACCAACATTTTCTAATTTTCATCTTTTGAGTGACATAGCTAAGTACAAATGGCCCAGTTTTTCAGAGATGTTAACACCGCAAGTAGTCACAGAAAACAAGTGTTTTTTCTTGAAGTGCCAGCCATGAGAGAGTAAAGCCTGAAAAGACTGGAGATAATATAGAAAGGAAGGTGTCTCTTTTAGGCTCATACTGTATGAATTCTTCAAAATTATTTCTGAACAACCTTCCAGGAATACAGGAATGGCAGAACTTTGAAACGTTAGTGCTGAATAAGGAAACCTGACCAGAATAAAGGAAAGCTTCAGGACAAAGTAGATAAAGCTGTTCAGTAAATGCTTGTATCTGGAGACAAAGAGAATCAAGAGCAATTAAAACAGGCATGACTGAGCAAGCATCCTTGAAAGGATGACCTTGAATTTCCTTTCATGTTCACTGGAAATTATTGGCCAGCCAGAGTGAAAGAACAAAACAGTGTGTGTTATTTTGCTGGATTCCACGGTATCCTGGAGAAAAAGCAGATGTGATCCACCATAAACATCTGGCAAGAATAGATCGACCAGCCATTGTTAATGTATACAATGATCAAATGGGATAAAGAGCCCCTGCCTATTTACAGAAGTTATCCCTTTACTGTATATGGGATAATCATATCAATATCTTCCTTCTCAATTCCACTTAATCGTTTATACTGCATCTGTTCTGGAGATGAACTCCATTGATCTGCATGTATCCATCAGGTCACATCAGTGCTGGTTTCCAGTGCTTGTATTGGACAGACCACTGTTCCTGGATATCGAAGAGGGCATTGAATGCAGCCCAGCTCTCAAGGTTACTTCAAGCAGAATGTGTCCTTTTTATACAGTGTAATCCATGTCTAAATCGGTAGTGTGAGACTTACTAATGACTGTGTATGATAAAATGGTAATAAAATAAAACATGCATGTGGTTTCTATGTATATAGGCAAAATAGTTTAGAAAATATCATACATTCACTTTCAGAAGCAAGGTAATGAGGGTGACGGATTGGTTGGGTTTTTTAAGCCCTTTCTAGCATATCTGCATTGCTTTCAAACCACAAAAATGGCAAACTTCTGCAGAAGAGAAAAAACAATGTGATTTTACAAAGAGACACGTAATCATAGTGTTATTTTATGAAACCATATTACATTGTAATCAACTGGAAGAGCTAGCAGGTTTTAACACTGAGTGTGTTTTCTTATGATAAACACTTGTCAATATAACACTATCTTGTGCCTGCTATATCTTGTTTCCACCATGACCTTTCAAACCACATGCATGTTCTTTTCTCTCCCTCTGAGAAAACCTTAACAACATTCTAATCATCATGAAGAGCAATTAACTGTCTTCAACCAGCTGTGCTACTCAGCTCATCTGGGAATGGGATAAAACCTGCTCCTTAGTGCAGATCCGCCTACCCAGGCATGGCAAACAAGGCTAGCGCAGAACGGTTTTTAAATATGAAAAATTGGCACTTTTGCAAAGTTTGGAGGCTTGGAGTGAAGTGCAATGGTATCTCTTCTAGTAAAGAGAAGCCTCATTCCTGCTTGCTCTACAGTCTCTGTAAGATAATGTATTAGTTTTAATAATGCTCTTTTTAAAGGTCAGCAGTTGAAGAACAGCACTTATTTGTTGACATCACTGCAGAAAGCAGCCTTGCCCTCACTGAGCAAAACTTTGTGGCAGTGGTATTCTCTGATTGCTCAAGGAAGAGAAATAGCTTCTTAAACGTACAGTTGCTGAAAGGGCACTGCAGAGACTTTCGGAAACAATAGTTGGAAATTAATTGTATGAATAGTATTTGACTTCTTTGTTTTTATGAATCTGTGGCTAAACTGTGTTATGCCTCAATTCACTTAACAAAGCTCTTGCAGTTTTTTGTCTGTTAGCAAATGAAACAATAGCAAACACAGAGCAAGTAAAATTAATCTGTATCCAGAATGTTTTAATAAATAAAAAGATGGAGGCAAAAATTAGTAGAGTAGTTAGCACTTCAGAACAGTTCTTTGAGCTGCAAAAAAAAAAAATAAATCAAGCTGATGGTGTGCTGCTAGTTTCATGAAATCGTCAGATATTTTGCTATGTATAATGAAAGAGGTGTACCTTCATTTTTAACACGTGCGTGCTTTGAACAACAGAAGTATTTTTTGTTTTGGTTCTATGTGGTCATTTTATTAGTTACTCTGAACTGCCTTGCAGATTGTTCAGAAATGTAATCTAGCTAAACAAAATGTCTATGAAACCTATAGTTAAAATGCAAATTTAATCAACTTATAGTGGGACTGACCATACAGAAACTTTTTGGAGTTCTCTGAAAAATACAATCTTATTTGGATGTTTGTATATAAGCTGCCTGGAAAAAATTATTGTGATTAATACATTTTACACAAATATGTGAATTATGATTTTGTGAACAGGAATTAATTAGCTGATGGGAAATGTTGACTTCTTTTTGTCAAGTTTGAACCTTTGTCAAATTGCAAAAGACTGGATTTTTTTCCCCAAATCTTTGGTTAGCCTCATGCTATACATTTTCTGAACATTACTTTTTTATACTGATATTTTCTGAGAAATAAACTACACATTATGAACCACACTAATGCGCAAGCTTAGGTGCCTACAATTTAGTCCTCGGAAGCCTCTTTAGCAGCCTAACCATGGGTTTTAACACAGGCGTATCAAGTCGTTCTGAGTTCACCCAACCCTTTGTGTGCATGCACTATAGTAGGAAGCCAGGTGCAAAGTACTCATCAAGCATCAGAAGTACTCTTCTTTACACAATCCACCTTCCATTAACTACTGAAGCTCAAACTACATGTGAACTAAGTTAAGAATAAGATTAGCATGAGGTAAGGTAAAAAAAAAAATTTATTGGTATACCTTCCAGTGAAATTGCAATGTAGGAGATCTCCTAAGAAACAGTTTAAAAGAACTGGGGAAAAAATGATTAAAAAAATGAATGAGGCATATTTTAATATGAAGGAACAGAAAGATCCACAGCATATTATATGTGGTCCAGAGAGAAAATCTGGTTGTATTACAGGGGGAACTAAGATTAACTGTTATTATCGAAGCCCTTCGACAGTTTGAAAGAAGGGAGGGGAATTAGTTGCTTATAATTTTGCCAAATTCAAATAATTGCTGCTGATTTTTTTTTTTTTTTAATATTTGACTGAATTTTTGGGGGGATATTTTCAGTGAAAACAGTAGAGCTGCTTCTGAGACAATTCAGTCTCCTGCAGGATCTACCAGGACACTTGAATTGTATAGAGTCAACAGGATGAAGGATCCATTGATAGCCAGAGGACAAGCTCTCTGTCTCCTTGAACAAAAGGAACATACTCAGCTTAGCAAGATTTAGGAGACTTGAGCAGAAAGCGGCATATCCCCTGCATGCTGTGGGGAACAGCTCTACATCTTAGTGAATAAAGTGTAACAGCCATCTGCCTGGCCGACCGATCTGATGGCTTGTAGAGTAAATTGCTCAAGTTAGAGTCATAGTTATATGCCTGTGAGCTGTAACAACCCATATCCTGTGTGGGGCGAGGACGTGCTCACTGCTGACTTATATGAGGATGGCTGGAGATGAAGCCTGTGGACAGTCAGCTGCACAAAATCCACAGGCTGCTGCTCTTCATTTCTGTAAGGTGCTGCTGAAACAAAGGGCTTCTTGGATGTACGAGTGGCAGATAAAAACCTGAGACTCCTTTATTTTTTGGGACCCTGCTGTATAAGAGATTATATCTTTATTTCTCTCATGGATAGGCAAATCTCAGTCTGCCTTTCAGGTTGCTGAGGAAATGAGATTTGACTGCATGAAGGAGGCTACACTAGGTCACCTGGGTGTGAGCAGAAACATGTCTTGTTCATGCTTCTGGAATCCCTTACCATACTCCAGTAAGTCATTCTAAATATCAGCCCATAACATTAAGACAAAGCCAAACAGTGACTGGTTTCTCTGCAACCCTGTTTACTGAGCTGATTCTTTTACCACAGAAGTGCCCCTTTGTGACCCAAAATTGTAACAGATCTGCAAAACCCAAAACTGAGACAGGCAATACATTTTGACTGAAGTACCGATGCCAGTGCTTGTCAAAAGGCAGTGTGTTTCAGCCCTTACGGAGCCTGGGTAATTACAGACTTTGGATATCAGCTCATGCTTCAGGATAATAGAGGAATCTTTAAAATAAAGGTGGAATAAATTGTTTCACTGTTGATTCAGAAAACTGAATGTCATATCTTTGGAAAAGTTGTGGAAGGACCAATTCCATAGTCACAAAGTGTATTGGAAAGTCCCTGGATGAAGACCTGTTCCACTTCCAAAGGATGCTTTTTGGGCCTGGATGGTCATCTTTCAGAAATTTATGGATTGCATTCTGCCTCAGGATACCAGTCCATGAATAGCTGCCTCCTTAGACAAGGATGCAATCTATACCTAAAATGACAAGTACCACTTGTAAAGGCAGTAAGCATGGAACTGCTATCTATGAAGCACAGCTCTCACTGTCAACATGATTAATGTGCTGCCTTTCTTGGTGAGATAGCCCTTTTCTGACTCAGTTGCTGACTTATCTCGTTGTGCAATCCTGAGAACAAAAAGGCAGGTAGTTTTCTTTCTGGACACTGTGAGACTAATTTAGACAGATTATTTGAAATGTTTCCACCCTAGCTACCGTGGCCATAAACTTCATTAGGATCCTGAAGGTGATAGTTTTAGAGGTTGGCCCGAGCATAAATTTTTAGGACTCTCCAAGGGATACTATGCCTACCTCTATACACTGAGGTGTTCAAAAGGCCATACACAAAATACAAGTGTCAGAAATATCAATAAGCAGCATTCATGCTGCTGGGAAGAGTACTTAACCCACAATTGTTACAGTATGAGGAGAAAATACTCAGTCATTGAGAAAGCCTAGCAGGAAAATGGCCTATTTAGTTACTGAAATGCAAGTAACATCTACTGAATGATTGCTTTGTTCGTTCATCATGGATCATGCATTGCTTTAGTGAATTTATTTAGCAAAGAGCACAAATGGCAGATTTCTGAAATGCAACCCTTTGTCTTTAAGATATGTCTCATCATGGCCTGCAAAGTGCCTTCTGTGGCAGACTGACAAAATGTGTGTAGAGATGCATGGTACCATGCTGATGGGTCCCAAAGTCTCACATACTCAGACAGATTCAGGTACAGGATGCAGTGCACACCACTTGGAAGATACAACTGAAAGATGTATTCCTGGAAGGAAGAGGGGCCCAAGACAGCTGGCTAATATTCAAGGGTCAACTCCTCCAAGCTCAGGAGCGATGCATCCCAACAAAGAGCAAGTCAAGCAAAAACACCAAGAGGCCCCCATGGATGAACAAGGAACTCCTGGGCAAAGTCAAACAAAAAAAGGAAGCCTACAGAGGGTGGAAGCAAGGACAGGTAGCCTGGGAAGAATACAGAGAAACTGTCCAAGCAGCCACGGAGCAGGTTAGGAAAGCCAAAGCCCTGATAGAAATTCATCTGGCCAGGGATGTCAAGAACAACAAGAAAAGCTTCTATAGGTATGTCAGTGATAAAAGGAGGACGAGGGAAAATGTGGGTCTCCTCTGGAATGAAATGGGTGACCTGGTTACCCAGGATATGGAGAAGGCTGAGATACTCAACGACTTCTTTGCCTCAGTCTTCACTGGCAAATCCTTGAGCCACACTGCCCAGGGCACAGAAGGCAGGGACTGGGGGAATGCAGAACTGCCCACTGTAGGAGAAGATCAGGTTGGAGAATATCTAAGGAACCTGAAGGTGCACAAGGCCATGGGACCTGATGAGTTGCATCCGCGGGTCTTGAGGGAACTGGCGGATGAAGTGGCCAGGCCACTCGCCATCATATTTGAGAAGTCCTGGCAGTCTGGTGAAGTTCCCACCGACTGGAAGAGTGGGAACAAAACCCCCATTTTTAAGAAGGGTAAAAAGGAAGATCCAGGGAACTACAGGCCGGTCAGTCTCACCTCTGTGCCTGGCAAGATTATGGAGCAGACCCTCCTGGAGACTATGCTCAGGCACATGGAAAACAAGGAGGTGACTGGTGACAGCCATCACTAAGGGCAAATCATGCCTGACAAACTTGGTGGCCTTCTATGATGGGGTTACAGCGTTGGTGGATAAGGGAAGGGCAACTGACATCATCTACCTGGACTTGTGCAAGGCATTTGACACTGTCCTGCATGACATCCTTGTGTCTAAATTGGAGAGACATGGATTTGACAGATGGACCACTTGGTGGATAAGGAATTGGCTGGATGGTCACACTCAAAGAGTTGTGGTCAATGGTTCAATGTCCAAGTGGAGATCAGTGACAAGTGGTGTTCCTCAGGGGTTGGTACTGGGACTGGCACTGTTCAACATCTTTGTCGGCGACATGGACAGCGGGATCGAGTGCACCCTCAGCAAGTTTGCCAATGACACCAAGCTGTGTGGTGTGGTCGACACGCTGGAGGGAAGGGATGCCATCCAGAGGGACCTTGACAGGCTGGAGACGTGGGCCCATGCGAACCGCATGAAGTTCAACAAGGCCAAGTGCAAGGTCCTGTATGTGGGTCAGCGCAATCCCAAGCACGACTATAGGCTGGGCAAGGAATGGATTGAAAGCAGCCCTGAGGAGAAGGACTTGGGGGTATTGATGGATGAGAAGCTCAACATGAGCCAGCAATGTGCGCTTGCAGCCCAGAAAGCCAACCGTGTCCTGGGCTGCATCAAAAGAGGCGTGACCAGCAGGTCACGGGAGGTGATCCTGCCCCTCTATTCCACTCTGGTGAGACCCCACCTGGAGTACTGCGTCCAGCTCTGGGGGCCCCAGTACAAGAGAGACATGGAGCTGTTGGAGTGAGCCCAGAGGACGGCCACGAAGCTGATCAGAGGGCTGGAGCACCTCTCCTATGAGGACAGGCTGAGAGAGTTGGGGTTGTTCAGCCTAGAGAAAAGAAGGCTCCGGGGAGATCTAATTGCAGCCTTCCAGTACCTGAAGGGGCCTACAGGAAAGCTGGAGAGGGACTGTTTATCAGGGAGTGTAGTGACAGGACAAGGGGGAATGGGTTTAAGCTGAAGGAGGGTCAATTTAGATTAGATGTTAGAAAGAAATTCTTTACTGTGAGGGTGGTGAGGCACTGGAAGAGGTTGCCCAAAGAGATTGTGGAGGCCCCATCCCTGAAGTGTTTAAGACCAGGTTGGATGAGGCTTTGGGCAGCGTGGTTTAGTGGAGGGTGTCCCTGCCCACAGCAGGGGGGTTGGAACTAGATGATCTTTAAGGTCCCTTCCAACCCAAACCATTCTATGATTCTATGATTCCATCTCCACAGGGAAGTGGTAACTGCCTGTGAGAAGTTTCACTGAAGTTAGGGCAGGCACTTGGCCTGGATGAAATCTTAGCCTGAGGCTCACCCAGGCCACAGTATAAAGCTTGGTCCAACTGAAAACGGAGTGACAAACCTCTTTTTTCTGGACTGCATTATTTCATGGTCATTTTTTGGTCCATCTAGGGTGGACAAATATCTCTAAGTAGGAATGAGAAGCATGTGCTTGAGGCAAAGCTGAACATGTATGAGAGCAAATCCTATCAGCATGCAAACAACAGAAGACTTGCTCTTCACTTTGAAAGCAATCACCTCCATAGGGTACTTTGTATGGATTAATTTGTGTTTGAGAAACTAAGGATGTAGATGTTCTGGATTTATTTTATTTATTTTTAGAAGGTATCTGGTTTGTATCACCTTGGGGTTTTGCTCATCGATTGGTGAGATTTGCTTATGGGGAACAAAAAACTAGAACAAAAAGTAATTGCAAACAAAAATGTAGACTGTTCACAGTGTGCAAAAAAGTGCTAAAGCAGAACAATGGTATGGCTAAGTGAGGGCAACAGAAAAGGGATAGAAAAAAAGCAAGTGGCTAAGGATAGTGTAATTTGGTGGTAGCTGAGAGAGTAAGGGTCTTTTTAATTTAGCAGTTAAGGTAGGACCATGGGTATGACCCATGAGACAGAACCACATTGTACATAGATAAATGTACAGAGATGATTTGAATAGAATCTGTGTATGCAAAAGCATGTTGGGGCTTTGTTGCAGTTGAGGTCAAACAAAAGCTTTATACGAGATAATTTAACCAATGTTTCCTTCAAGTGGACAGCTGGTTTGCTTTCCCCTGAGGCTATGATACACTACTTTTTTAGTCCTCCTGAGTCTTGCCAAAAAAACAAAACCTAAAACCTGAGTTGCTTGTATTATCACTGAAGTAAGCCCCTTCCTTTTCATTCTTTTCTTGTCTCCAGTGGGAAATTATGAGCAACAGCACCCTTCCATAGGAATAAAAACAAGATTATGAATCATTAAAATCTTTTAAATAAACTAATTTATTACTTCAGCAGTAACTTACCTTTAGAAGCTCTGTTGACATCTTTTAAAGTCTCTGAGAAAGATACAGCTGACCTGTTTCTGAAGCAGTCACAATCCAGGGACATCTGTGCTAACGTACAGGAGGCAAAGCTGAAACTAAGCTTACTTTGTCATCAACTTTATCAACAGTGCAAGGGTCAGGTGGGTCACAATCACTGAGTTCCTCAAAATGAGCACATTTTCTCAGCATTGGAAAACAATAAATAACAAATAAATGCAGCTCATTTCACAGTGCATTTGTGTAGTAACTAGTTCTTGCACAGGTTCTTGGGGCTACCCACAAGCATCCCCAAATGTACCTAATGAAAGAATTCATACAACGCTTGTCAGACAGCATAGAAAATTTCATTTTCATTCCTGGTTTTAAAGAACATTAAAATAGTCTAAACACCTAGAAAGAAGACAACATCAAGGAAAGAACAAAAAAAAAGGAAAAAAAAAAACAAAACAACAAACCCACAATAGAAAATTCTAAATATGTAAAACAAGAGAAGTATAATCACTAATGAGATTTTTGGCATTGTCTCTCATTTTTTTCTTTAAATACTTTAAAACATTTTATTTGGAATTTTCTCTATTTAATGAATATTTTTTGCAGCCTCTCAAATGCAGTTCTCCAGTCCTAGTTCTGCAAATGTCGTAATGCCATTAATACTTCTATTTTCTATGTAATTTATCTTGGTTCCAATAGGTTTGTTTTTCTTATCCAGTGCTTACCTTATCCACTGCTTCCTCCCTCTTCTTTTTCCTTCCAGTCACGTTCCAAAACGTAATCTGCTCCTACCAATATTCATGTCTATGGTGTTAATAAACTTCACATCTCATTTCTGAAGTTTTTTTTTTGTTGTTTTATTGATGGTTCTACTGCCTTATTGGTACTAACTGAGCAAAATGTTCGTTTTAGCACCAGTTTTCAAGTGTTGACATCTCATCTTGCAGCACACACCAAATCCATTTTAAATGGAAAAGCCAGAAAAGGCTTCAGTTCAGAGTGTTAAAACACAAAATCCACAAGCATTGCTTTATATATGGACACCTACGTTTTATTTTATAATTGTCATCATTTGGCTATCATTTATGGGATTTTGTAGTCAATTTTATAATTTATACACTCTCCATGAGGACCTTATGAGCAGAAAAGCATGCAAAATATATGGTATTTTTTGTGGAAGTTCAACACTTCATTGCTGATAGTCCTTTGTGATGGTGGTTGCTCTACTCGGATATTTTTATTTACAAAGCTGAAATAAAATGAAGTTTTTCTTAACTTACATAAGGTGGTGAAGTAAGATGATTTTTTTTAAAATGACTTTTTGCAAGGCAGTATGAGAAGTTTCTTTTTCAAACAGGCAGTATTTAAGTGTATTTCAGAGTTTTAAAGGATGATCTGAAAAGTATTCATACTTGCTCAGGAAACAGTTATGTCTGATTTGCAGATAGTAAATTGATTGAGAAACAGTTGTATAGTTGTCCCTGTTGTTAAAATCTGTTCTGGAAGTCTGCTTTGTCTGTGTTTCAAGAAAGAACTGATCAACTGATCAAATGATACTGGTCAAACTGTACTTGACTGTAAAGGATGCTGTACAAGAATGGCCTACAATAAAATAAAGATCTGAGGGACAGGATTACCAGTTAGTCTGTTCCAAAATCTTGATTCTACCAAGGGGCATATTTTGGAGTTTGCAGCTATGTTGAATATGGCTGTTCCTTGAGATTTCCAGTTAATGTGTTTCAACTGAGCACAAACCATGTTAATTTTTTTTTTTTTTTCAGTGTAAGCTCAATTAGGTCTCTTAAACCACAGACTAGAAGCACAGTCAGTTACCACGGCAGAGCTGGGAGCTCAGATATGGAAGATACCTCTATTGTTGAGTGCTTATTAACCTATTTCCATTCAAAATAATGAAGCAGGTTAATTAATCCATCATTGAAAATGTTTGACCTGACTTATCTGACTTTGCTCTGTGAGAGTATAGGATCATTTAAGGAGTCAGATACATCCGGAAAATGGTTTTTAAAGTTGCACATTGTCTCTCCAGTGTTAATTTTCGCTTCTCAGTACTCAAGTCCTGTGCTGCTAATGTCCTTCCAAAAAGTGCCATACCAAAGGGTATTATTTATAAGCTGGCCCTTGGCTATGAAAACCACAGCCAACAGCTACAATTATAAGGACAAGAAAGCTTGACTGTGTGGACTGAAAGCAAAGGCTCAAACCCAAACACCCACTCTGGCATATGCAGAACACTCAAGCATCCCACTCTGTTTAGCTTTGCATACCAAACACAACTTTAGATGTTGCACTTTAGGTCAGGCAGTCTTGAGGAGGGAGAGTTTGCTCCTTGCCTGAGAGCACCTGAGCATTGGGAAGATAGAGACAGGCAGAGAGTATGGGAGGCCAGGACATTCACAAGAAGCAGAGACAGACCCAAAGACAGGTTCAGAAATGACAGCTAAATCAGATGAAGCTCCACAGTGAAGATGTTGAAAGTCCATTAAGGCAAATGCCATCACTAGTGGTAAACATTAACAATGGAAGCAGTTAGCCACTGCTTAACAAAAATGTCAGCAGACCATGAAGCCTCTCATTGTATCAGAAATAGTGTGGCCAGCAGGACTAGGGAAGTGATTGTCCCCCTGTACTCGGCACTGGTGAGGCCACACCTTGAGTGCTGTGTTCAGTTTTGGGCCCCTCACTACAAGAAGGACATTGAGGTGCTAGAGCGTGTCCAGAGAAGGGCAACGAAGCTGCTGAAGGGTCTAGAGAGCAAGTCTTGTGAGGAACAACTGAGGGAACTGGGGTTGTTTAGCCTGGAGAAGAGGAGGCTGAGGGGAGACCTTATCGCTCTCTGCAGCTACGTGAAAGGAGGTTGTAGCCAGGCGGGTGTTGGTCTCTTCTCCCAAGTAACAAGTGATAGGACAAGAGGAAATGGCCTAAGTGGCTCCAGGGGAGGTTTAGATTGGATATTAGAAAAATATATTCACCAAAAGGGTTATCAATCATTGGAACAGGCTGCCCAGGGAAGTGGTTGAGTCACCATCCCTGGAGGTATTTAAAAGACGTGTAGATGTGGTGCTTAGGGCCATGGTTTAGTAGTGGAGTTGGCACTTTTAGGTTAAGGGTTGGACCTGATGATCTTAAAGATCTTTTCCACACAAAACAATTCTATGATTCTGTGTAAGCAGGTGTAGATGTTTTGGGCTTGATACAGGAATTGCACTTTCACTACAAGCAGGGTCAGCCCAAATTACTGTAAAAGCCTCCTCTGTTTTTGAAGCATGTGGGTTAATGTAGTCTTCATTGAAGTAATTTCTACCCTGTCTTATCTAGGGCCAGAATTTCGTCCTAGAAGTCTATAATTTGCTGTTTCTGCACTTGATATCTACTACTTAGTATGGCTTTATCCAGAATATTATGCTAAACCCTGTGTGGGGAAACACAGTTTCTTCACAGGTGTTCACAGAATGTGATCCTGATGGAGATCTTTAGCTTTCACAGCAGTTCCAATAATCTATCAATAATAGAAATTAATCTGCCCTTCATACTGCCATTTTAATATACTAACATCTCTTGAGCCACTGCTTTATTTCACTGAAATGTCACCCTTTCACCACCAAATTTTTTTCTTTTGAAAGGCTAAATTTCTCTGGCAGATGTCTTTAAATGTGCATTCAATTTCTGTTCAAATTCCTTAAGATACCGTAAGACCAACTCTTTAATGAGCATACAGACCTTTTCAGGGTATATGACTTGGGAATTCTTAAAACATCATCATGAGATTGAGTTACATAGCCAATAAGGTTTCTGTAAAAACAAAATGCATTATACTCCTGGTCTGGATTGAATGTGACACTAATTGCAGACACTATTGCTTCTGGCCCATTGCCTCAGGGTGCCATTGTTTTAAAAGTGATCTCAAAAGACAATAGTGTTTTTAGACTAGGGAAACTGGGATTTGAATTCCTGGTGGAAGAGTGACTATCCTTTGGCTTTTTTATTCTAAAGAGGAACAGAAGATGTCTCTAAGTAATCCTAAAAGCAGACCACAGTTATTAGTGTCTCAACAATCTCAGAAGAAATTGAAAAAAATTAGTCACAAAAATGTCAGAAATTCTCAGAGTTATCACAAAAAAGTAAAACTGTCATTGATAGATTTGTTATAGAAACTTGAAACTAGATTTTAGCATAAAACTGACAGTTTCATATTAAAAAAACCTCTATCATCTTTTCAAACTTTATAATAATCCTTTTGACTTTTACTGAGCTTTCCAAATGAGGCTTTCCAATTTCTTCACAGATATCACTCATTGTTATTTATGACTGTGTGTTATATGACTGTGTACATACGTATATGTATGTACATGCATATATATAGACATACATAAGTACAGGCATACGCATATGTGTAAAAACTCACACACACAGAGTCTGGGTCTATAAGCCACCATTAACTCTCAGAATTATCGGGCACCATTGGCACCTATATTTTACATTTTCAAACCCATTACAAATATTACTGCTTAATAAGGAATCACGGACAAACTGCAGACTGCTAACCCTTGGCCTCACAAAACGAGAGAGTCCCACGGTCTGGGTTTGACAGCATTGCAACATTACCGAGTCAGAATTAAGAACTTATGTACAATTACAAGATAATTCAGAAAGTTGGTGTCATTTAGCTGCTTGACTGGTGGACTACATTTAGGAGATACGTGCTCTATTCTGTGCAAATCCACAGAGTTTGGACAAATCACTTCCTTGTGTTTTATTTGATAATGATTTTGATCTCTTTTGCAAAGTGTTTTGAATTCTACTAAACACTGAATAAGCTTTATTTAGAGATAAATTTGGATACAGATTTTGTTTTAAATCATAGAGAGGCTGTACTGAATAATGGAGAAGATAACTATGCCTCCTTTTTTCCCCTCCAAGTCTTCCTTTTTAAATATGTCTGTGATTTCCCCTCAAAAACTCAAAAAAAAAAAAAGTCTTAATTTGTCAGATCAAGTTTTATGAAGTGCAAATACTTAAAATTAAGTAGACTAAGTATGTTCTATAAAGGTTTTTTAGCACCAGCACTCAAAATGAATTGCTGAACTTCCCCCTGTAATTTTGACTGTAGCTGTATACGAGTCCTTGAGAACTGTGAATGCATTAATAACTTGGGAGACTAAGCCTCGCTGAAATCTGAAAAAATAATCACATATTTTGAATTAAAATTTGATATGATAAAATATTTTTGAAATAGAATTATTTAAAAATTTATTTGAAAAGCAATTGCAAAATTGTTGCATTTGTCAATGACATTTCTTTGTCCTTCTTCTAGACCAGAAGTAAGTTTTCTAAAGAAGATGAGATTCAATTCTCAAAAGTTTATCCAAACACATTTTTACAACAGTTTGTATCAACTAAAAAAAATTTACAGAAACGTTTCAAGCAGCTCAATGTGGGTATGTTGTTCTTATTACAGTAATTGTTGTCCAATGTGGACTTTGTTATTGTTCACTCTTCCAGTAAATTATAGATACTCATCTTCAAAAATGAAATGGTCAATAAATAGACAATAATTATAATGCCAAACTGAATGGTCATATTGCTATAAGACAAAAAATGTAGTTCTACTTTTGCTATCTCTGAGATTATATTTACTTACGAGCAATCCTAAAAAAAAAAAAATATTCAAATAATGAATGGTAATTTTGTAATTTTAAGTTACACAAGCAGCAACCATAACAACTTTGATCTACTAATAATTGTTCATCACTAAAAACTGCAGAAAAAAGTTCAAAGGTGCAAAAGGTAATATGACTGGCAGTCACTGAGATCTGGGCACCTATTTCCATCCTTCACTTGAGAAATTCTCCCCTAAACAAAAGTACACAGAAGGCAGGATAAAAACACAAAATAAAAGACTAGTTAACATAAACCAGCCATACTGGGTGAGACCAAAGGTCCATCTTGAACAGTTTCTGACAGTGACTGCTAGTGGAAATTTAGGGATCGATTGTAAGAAAGCAGGTATAGTTCCACTAACATCTTCCCACTTTCCCAGAATAAGTCACTCAGGGATGCTAAAGACTGTACACGCAGTTCTCCATTTAGCAACCTTTTATGCAGCCTTCATCTAAATGGGTCTGATTTCTCTTTGGTATTTTTAGCATACAATAGCCAGTAAGTTATAACAATAATTTCCAGATCATAGACATGCCCTCAGTGAAAAGGTAGTCTCTTCTGTTTTTTCTGCAGGCTATGGCTGGTATTTTTATTGTCTGCTCCTCGTCCTCGTTATGAGTACTAGCCAATAATTGTTTCATGAGTTGCATGGAGAAGATGAACAGGAACTTACAGACCTGCACTATATCCCTCCTTAGGAATCTCTTTTTGAAGATACGGAGTCCAAAGCTGTTTAACTGAGCTTACTTAGGCTGCATTACTGGAGGAGTGTGCCATCACACTGTGAAACGCACAGGAACAGCACCAGTATGTTCTATGAAAGGTTACGTGTCTTCCTCAGTTACGTGCTCCTTGTCTTTTCCTGCCTGGGATCCTAAAGCAGTGCTCGATGAATAAGTGCATCATCTTCCACTCTTGTCTAAGAAAGCCTTTGAGAGTCATTCTGATATAAAAGGAATTGCAGTTTTGTGCCTCTTGTCTCTTGTGACCTCATTTTCTCTGTACCTTTGGCAATATATGAAAATTGTAATAATAATAAATCTGCTCTCTTCAAAAGGCTCCCACACTGCATTTTCATCCTGATCTCAGTGTTTGACTGCTTCCGGTTGACACCTCAGAGTTCTCTTTTCTAAAATATAACCTTTTTGTGTTGCTTTTCCTTCCACCTTGCCAAGTCCTTAATACCTGGAATGTTAAGCTTTTAATGTAATCTAATTTGAATTCAGAGCTCAGATTTTTAGCTGCATTAATTTTTAAAAAGCTTGGGGCTCCATGGACACGGTAAGAAACAGTGCTTTCTGTAAACTGCTTGTGATACGAGAAAAATCCATGTCAGCGTGCTCTTATTTTCCTTGTCTAATGTTTCGCTACTGTCGTGGTCCATCGCCATACTCACTCAGTTCTGCTGAACAAATTCATTAAGTCTTACAACCTGACTTTCTTCCAAAACCTTTAAAATTAAGGAAAGCAGATGAGGTGGGACTTGGGTGATTTGTGTCTGGAATTATCATCTACTGGTTTAGACCTCAGTGATCCTGCATTTTCCGCTGACAGTGATAGGAGAAAATTATTCAATCTTTTTCCCTTTTTTTTTTTTTTTTTTTTGGAAAGGCTGAAATGAGTATCTTCCTCCCAAGTATAAATTTACAGCTGGTCTGCTACTAAACTGCTTATACCTCTTTTTGTATGGAGTAACACATTTGAATCATAAATTAACCTGTTTGTGCAGAGGTTGCTGGCTGGAGCAATTTGAATTTGATCCTCCAGAGGAACAATATTAAAAGTTTAGGTGAAGACACATTAACATTGATTTTCACTCAGTTTTGCTGAGACATACACCGGTAATTAACACCCATTCATCAACTCTGGCCCCTATCACAAGAGCATAGAAGCAAAATTTAAAAAAAAAAAAAAAAAAAATCATTTCTGTAATATAAAGTCAGCATGAAAAGTGATGGGGTTTTGGTTTGGTGGTTTGGTTTTTTTTTTTTTTTTGTCTACAGGTCTTTCTTTTTACCATAAGGATAGAAGATATAAGTTTTTTTAATAACTTGTCAAATACCTCAAAGCTGAGTGGGTAAAAGGCCTTAAAAAAACCTACAAAAACTTGCGTCTTGCATGTAAATAACATTTAATCATGCCAGTCAATCAAGAAGAGCTTTAAAATAGTATTTATAAAGTTGGAGAAAAACATGTAAATATAAACCAAGAATATGTTCTTGCATATTATGTTGTTAAGTTTGCTATCTTTTAGGTAATATCCCTCTGGCATTTCAGTAGGAAGCATGACCTTCTTGTAACTTTCCAAGAATTTGATTCCTCCACGTGTCATAAGAGACTTCATAAACGCTGGCTTACATCATCCCTGGGGAAGTGAAAAGGAGCTATGGCATACTTTGCTGGAGTCTGAGAAAAGCCCAATGTCTGAGGGATTCAGATGCAATCTGAAGACTGAAAACACTCTTTTCTAGGTGGTTCTATTTAAATAAATAGGGAAAGTAAAATTTAATAAGGATTTTTCTATTCCTATACTAATTACTGATAAATTCAATATAAACATAAAAAATATATGAACTTTATGTGGCAGAGCTAATTTAAGTTGTGGGTGGAAAATACTTTCTCATTATTCCCTAAGTTTGTTCCTTAACTGAAGGGAAGGGACAAAAAACCTGTTTGTAGTTGTCATGTCATAAATATTATATCTAAGAGCCAAATAAATGAACAAAAAGCTTGAAGTAACTGAAGCATTTTCTTTCCATTTCAAACTTCAAACTCTAAAGATTTACTTCCAGACATGATATGTTGCTTTAAAATAGAAAATACATTTTTCTAAAATGTAAGAAAATGAAACATTTAAACCAGTGTTTCACTGAAAAAAAAAAATATCCAACTGATCTGATCTAATAAGAAAATCTAAAACCAATGTTGCAGATGGAATGAAACTGTGGTTTTAACCTTTACAGGGTGAAAGTATCTTAAGGGGAAGTGTCTCCTTTGGATGCTATTTTTTAAGTAAGGAAGGGATCAGGAAAAAGCTTGAAAGCCCCTATACAAGTTGCTCAGCTGGAGAGATGTATGCAGGAAACCAGGATCAAGAGAAACAATCTAGAATAATGGTTCATATATTTCTAAGGTGGGTGTGAAAAATAAGTGACGGCAGTTGGACTACCATGCAACTTCAAACAGTGGACTCCCATGGGTAGCGGTTTTAGGGGTGCCACAGTACCAGGACACAATTCGTGTGTTTTGTTTTGCATATAACTACCTAAATTATTAAAAATAAGTTTCTTCCTGATGAGATGGAATGTAAGCATTGTGGCTGCCTGGAAGAGTTTGGTTTGCTGGCAGCCCACAGGTTTGGTGTAGACCCTTAACTTGGTCAGCTTTAACAAGCGAGTTTTCACCTGTCTGTCTTTATAAATACACATATGTTTATGTTAATCCTCTATTACTTTATTATACACGACACCAGAACACAAACTGTGTCCAAACACAGGCTGCATAGAACTAATGAAATGCAAATAGCAATACAGTAACACAAGAAATAATTGATTTTTAATAATTAACAAATTGATGTTAGCTAAACTAGAGAGCATAAAAGAAATTGCAAACAAGGATGGGCACAAGAGAGAAACATTAGTCAGAGTAAAAACAGAAGGCCAAAGCCCAGCTGGAGTTAAAATTGCCTAGTGACACGAGGAGTAACAAGAAGAGATTTGTCAGTTTGCTCAGAGCAAAAAGTTCAGAGCAAAAAGTTCAGAGAAAATGTGGGACTGTTGACGAAAGGGAGGAGACTGCCCGGTGATGGATGACGTGGATAAAGATGAAGTACTTGATGCCTTCCCTGCCTCCCTACCTCAGTCCCTATAGGAAAAACCTGAGACCAGATCGCTGCACAAGCCAGTCAAGCTTGGGAAGGAGAGGAGCAGTCAAGAGTGGAATTGTCGCAGGTTAGGGGCTACTTGGAGGATCCTGATGTATTCAAAATCCTGGGGCCTGGGTGAGATTCATCTGAAAATGTTGAAGCACACAACTGAGGTGATTGTGAAGCTGCTCCTTATTTGTGGCCAAAAATTGAGGCAATCTGGAAAAGTCCTTTACAAATGAAAAAAGGAAAATATTATGCTCAGCTTTATGAATAGCGGGAAGAACCATCCGGGAGTTACAGGCTAGTCAGATTCATCTCAGTCCCTGGAAACAGATTCTAAGAGGATTTTTCTAAACATTGAAGGACAAGTAAGTAACAAAGGTTTACCAAGGACTGATCATGCTTATTCACCCAATTGCCTTCACTGATGAAGTGACTAGTGATATGGATGAAGAGACAGTAGTGGATATAATATACCTTAACTTTAGTGAGACTTTGGCAGTCTCTCGGAGCACTCTAGCATGTAAACTGAAGAAGGATGGGTTGTATGAATGCACTCCTAGGTAGGCTTAATATTGGACGGACTTCTGTGCTCAGAGGTAGTAATCAGTGGTGTGATGTCCAGTGGAAGCTGGTAATGAACAGAAGACCCAGTGAGGTCATAATGGTTCCACGATTGTTTGGTATCTTTGCCAATAACCTCGATGATGAGACAAGAATTCTCAGTAAATCTGTGGAAGATGTTAAATCAAAGTAAGCAGTTGTCACAATAAATATTAGAGCTTCAATTCAGAGAGATCTTAGGATCTTAGTCCATGCAGCTCACCCATGAGAAATTCAAAGTTCTGTGTCTGGCATGGAATAACTCAATACAGCTGTGTTTGCTGAGTGAGTGGCCATGGGGGTATAGCAGACACCAAGCTGAATCTGAGGCCCCAGTATGCTCTTACTACACATGAGAAAAAATGCATACTGGGCTAAGTTAGGAGAATTTTCACTAATAGACCAAAGGAACTTACTATTCACTTCTACTGTGTGAGGCCACATCTGAAAAATTGTATCCAGCTTTTGGTTCCCCTATTCAAGGATGATGTGAAGAAACTGGAGAGGATCTGGCAGAGGGCAATCAAGATGATCAGCAGCCTACAGCATATAGTTTGTGAGGAGAAGCTGAGGTACCTGGGCTTGCTGGCAATAATGACAAGCTGCAGCTTGGGAGGTTCTGGCAGGGCATTATGAATATCTTTTTCAGCACTGAAATGACAGAAAATGGCAGTTCAGCACCAAGATTACACAGAGGGGTTGTGGAGTTTCCACTCATGGAGGTTTTCAGGACATGACAAATCGGATCTCATTTAGTGTTGGCAATGATCCTGCTTTGAGTAGGAGGTTGCATCAATTAATCCAAAGGTCCCTCCAATGATTCTCTTGTTCTGATTCTAATTTCCTGCTTCTTAATGCACTGGGTTTTTATACTGTTTCCATGTTCTTTAGCATGAAGAAAATGTACCTTGGTTTGTATCTATGCAGGCAGTGTTGTCTGCTAGGATGGTGAAAGTCTGTATTTATTTTAAAGAAACAGGAAAAAGTGATGCAGAAGTCAGAGCTGATTCGCTATTTATGTAAGTAAGGTGGTGTCTATTAATGCTAGTAAGAATCCAACACAAGAATTTGGGTAAGAAACTAATTTTTTGTGTCTTTTCTTCTTTCAGTTAAGGGATCAGGATCACCTTGGCACAATTATCTAGTAACTTTAAGAGCTATGGACGCTCTCATCAGTAAGATCTCAGTAAGTAGAAGCTGTCAAATAGTAGACTGCAGAGAAGTGTTCTATATTACCAGCTACTACAAGAACATTTTGAGTTATAAATATCCATAAGCTTTAATGGAGAAGAGAACTGTGCCTGTCAGCAGAAAAAAAATACTATCAACCTGTGATGCCCTACACAAATAATGTCAAACCTGGGGCACGATGCAGATTAAGGTGCACTTTAAGCCATCAACTAAATGGAGTATTAGCTGTAAACTGGATCTGGCCATCAATGAAACATAATTCAATATATCTGAAGGCCAGTTATTGGTTCACCTATCTAAGCTGCAGTTGCAGTGAAAGCAAAAAAGTCCTTTTGACTGTAAGAAAGTAGTCTTTTCTATTACTGAGCTCAACAGTGAGTTTTGTTCCTGATTGCATTCCATGGCAGCACCTTGAAAGGAAAATATTTTTAGCCTTGAACACAAGAATACTCCCTGCTTCTCTGAGTATAATATCACTGTGTCTCAATGGAGCATGAGCAATACTTTCATAACTTGCTATGTTAAAGTAGAAAATAACACATTTAGTTTGACATAAGCAGCAGGAAATATTAATCTGGGATTGTCTACCCAGGTAGACGGTTTGGGTTTACGATATTACTCTCTATTCTAATCTAATTTCTGCTATTAATTTGTCATTTGACCTTTAGCAAGACATGGAATCTTGCTTTACCATTACCTTATGCTAGGTTTACCCTACCTTAGCACTGTAAAAATTAGATAAACAATGCCTGCTCACCTTTCATAACACCTTGAGAACTTTAGGAACCAAAAAATGCTATATATTTTAACTGGGCAGGAAAGAAAAAAGGGAGTGTGGAGACAATTTTTGAAAATTCGCTCTAAGATTTTGATAGGTTTCCATGACTGCTCATGGTAGAGAAATTTCTTTGATTGCAAGCACTTTCACTCTTGGCTTGCATGTTCACCCTTGACTCAGACATTCAAAGACTCCAAAATTTGAGGCCTAAAAACAGGAATGAAAGAAGAAACTGAAGGATACATGACTTAGAGGAGACAAGGACAGAGTTGAAAAACTGCAGAGAAAATTGCCAATAACGAGAGTGGAGTTATGCAGAGTTTGGAAGTCAGGAATGATGATAATGAAGATAATGAGAGGTTAATGAATAGATCATAATAGAGGCTGTCCATAATGTAGATGATTACTAGACCAGCATTTTGGATGAAATTAATAAAGGAAAAGCAAGAAAGGCCAGTGAAGAAGCATGCAAGTGAGGCAACTGAAGATCAAGTTTAGACAATTTTTTGTCTTGATACCAAAGAAAAAAGCTAATTTTAAAAGAGAAATTAAAGGAATAAAAGGAATTAGAGATAATTTTACAAAGAAAAAGATGTGGCGAGAGAAATTGCATTGTGTAAGCTTACAAAAATCAAAGAAGAAAAATGGAGAGTTTGGGAGAACTGATAAAGTCAGATTATAGCTCAAGTAGCAAGGTGGAAGGTCTTACTGTCACGAGGCTCTTATTGTCTAACCAAGTATGTACTACCTATTGATTGCATGCTGAAGGAATTTCACACTTACACAACTAAACCTGGTTCATTATTTGGAGAATATTTACAGAAATGCTGAAGATGGCATTCCAGCCCTATGCCTACAGATTAGCTTCCTAATTGTCCCACCAAAATCTTACCCTGATTATATTATATATAATATATAAAATGGATATTATATATATTAAACATTATATATCTTATATATTTAATAATATATATAATCTATTAAGTTACACATATAATCATAGAATCATATAATGATTTGGGTTGAAAGGGACCTCAAAGATCATTTAGTTCCAACCCCCCCTGCCATGGGCAGGGACACCCTCCACTAGACCAGGTTGCCCAAAGCCCCATCCAACCTCGCCTTGAACACTTCCAGGGATGGGGCATCCACAGCTGCTCTGGGCAACCTGTTCCAGTGCCTCAGCACCCTCACAGTAAAGAAATTCTTCCTAATATCCACATATTTTTATATATATCTATATATCTATATAGATATATATACACAAATTATCATTTAGATCATTCCAGACTTACCTGATTATTCCATCTGGAGTGAAAGCTCTCCAATTCTGTTGGAGAAATCTGCACATAACTAAGGGAAAATCACAGACTATATATACATAATGCATATACATATATCCATACTGTCATTTATATATATTACTGAATATATTCTATATTATATAAAAATAATATATATATATAAATGATATCATATATATGTTAAATTTTATATATATATATGTGAAAAAATAAATTTCTTCCTTTTCAATGTGTATGAACATACCTCCGTCATACAGAACATGGAATTCTCTGTCAACCCAAGCTAGGCTGCATCTATAAAATATATTTAAATTAAATATAGAATCTCGCTTTATATGTGTGATTTTAACTGATTATCTCTGGCTTGAATACCCTAGGTGAGGCTTATCAGGTCTATTAAGGCCTAGTAGTTCTAGCAAGGAAAGTGGTACTTTGATAGTTTCATGAGAATTCTTTTAAGGAACACGAGCTCTATAACTACAACCACAGCTCTAGGCACTCCATATGAAAGCAATTCCCCTGAACGACCCCAGGGACTAAGAAAAATCCCTAAGAAATGCATGATTCAGACCACGTGTTAAACTTATTCTGGGAATTCGGCAACTAGTGAACACAAGATAACCTAGAGCAGTCTTCAAGCCATGGGTAAGCTGATTCACACATGAGAGATTATAGCTCTTGTTGAAATGGAAGAATTCAAAAAGTAAGAACTGGCAACATGACTTTCATGAGAGTGCAAGAAATGTCCAAAAAACCGAAACCAAATAGGCAACAGAAGATCTGCTTGCAAGGAGAAATTAAGGGCAGCAGGAAGGTTTTATTGTGTTTTCTTTTATATAATTACTGTGGCTCCTAATAATTTCCATAAATATACTTGAACTTTTCTTTTTCTTTCTGCTTTATCTAATGACAAATTTTGGTGTGATCCCTCCAGTTTCAAGAGAGACCAGGGGAGAGTTCATCTGCCGAGGCAGAAGTTTATTTAACGAAATATGCATGAGATCTTGGCAACTAGCACCACAATTATTCGAGTGATTACCCAATCAATCAGCAGTCCTGTTGTTCACTTGGCCTCTCTGTCATTGGGGGATCAAAGGTTGTGGTATTCTGTTCTTGTAGGCTCCTTTTTACCGCAATTTAAGCAAATTCAGATACTTTGTCTTGTTTTTATTCATAACCCCTTATGAAGCCAGAAGCACGCACTGATATCTTTAGCTAATCGCTAAATTTATTTGCTAATTTTGATAGATAAGTATATGATTAAGGATAATCTATAGCAACCTAACCATTAAACTCAAACAATTAAAAAAAAAATACCGTTACTCTATTCCTTATCTTACACACAAATGGAGAAAAGTAACATTTATACTATTTTTTCTTTTTAAAGATGTGTATTTATTTGCACACTTTTTAACCTCAACTAATAAAAACATTTATGCCAATAAGACTAATACTTTGGGTCTACATTTCCAGTGGAAAAATTATGTGTAAGCTGAAATACTTTTTAAATACATGGAGTTATGTTATTCCTGAATTAATACCACATAGATGAAGAAAAAGTATGCTGAAAAGTTGTTTCCAGCATATCAGGATGAAAATGTATCAAATGAAGCTTTTGAAGTCTTTGTGCAACAGGCAAGGCGTAACAGTTGAGGTGCTGTCAGTTATGTAGGCGATATGGCAGCTCAAGCAACATGGTTTTAATAGGAAAGGATGAGGACATGAAAAGATATAGAGGTACCTGAGATGCTGTATTGGCTTTATGTGGCAAGGTTCTGGTAGCAGGGGGGCTACAGGGGTGGCTTCTGTAAGGATGCCAGAAGCTTCCCCCATGTCCAATAGAGCCAATGCCAGCTGGCTCCAAGATGGACCTGCTGCTGGCTGAGGTCAAATCCATCAGCAACGCTGGTAGTGTTTCTGGGATAACATAATTAAGAAGGGGAAAAAACTGCTGTGCGACAGCAGCTGGGAGAGAGGAATGAGAATATGTGAGAGGAACAGCTCTGCAGACACCAAGGTCAGTGAAGAAGGAGGAGGTGTTCCAAGCACTGGAGCAGAAACTCCCCTGCAGCCCATGGTGTAGACCACTGTGAGGCAGGCTGTCCCCCTGCAGCCCATGGAGGTTGACAGTGGAGCAGATACCCGCGTACAGCCCATGGATATGCAGGACGCTAGAGCAGGTGGATGCACCTGAAGGAGGCTGTGACCTCATGGGAAGCCTGTGGTCCTGCCTCCTGGCAGGACCTGTGGCCCCATGGAGAGGAGCCCATGAAGGAGTAGGTTTGCTGGCAGGATCTGCAGCCTGTGGGAGACCCATGCTGGAGCAGTCCATTCCTGCACCCCATAGAAAGGGCCCATGCTGGAGCAGTTTGTGAAGAACTGCAACCTGTGGGAAGGAATCACGTTGGAGAAGTTCATGAAGAACTGTCTCATGTAAGTGGGATCTTACACTGGAGCAGGGGCAGAGTGTGAGGAGTCCTCTCCCTGAGGAGAAGGAGCAGCAGAGACAATGTGTGATGAACTGACCACAACCCCCATTCCCTGTCCCCCTGTGCCACTGGCGGGGAGGAGAAAAAGAAATCGGTAGTGAAGTTAAGCCTGGGAAGAAGGGAGGGGTGGAGGGAGGTGTTTTTAGATTTGTTCTTATTTCTCATTACTCTACTCCATTGTTAACTTGCAATAAATTAAATTAATTTCCCAAAATTGAGTCTTTTGTGCCCGTTACAGTAATTACTGAGTCATCTCCCTGTCCTTGTCTCAACCCATGAGACTGTTGTGATATTTTCTTCTCCCCTGTCCAGTTGAGGAGGAGGACTAACAGAGCGGCTTGGTGGGCACCTGGCAGCTAGCCAAGGTCCACCCACCACAGATATCAAGGGGTTTTCTCAGCTACTGTGAGTGAAAAAAGGGTATGGCTATTGGGTCCATTGTAAGGTATCCCCTGAATTGTTTTTCCCCTTTGCATCCCATCCCATAGAGTATAAAAGAAGATCACTTCGTCTCTAGGCCTTCAATGCTTTCCCCTCATCCTAGCACATCCATCATCTTCCTAAGGAAGAAAGTAGCGTGCACAAGGGTAGAAAATGGCAGAGACCATTAATGGCACCCTGAGTTTTACATAAGAACACAGGAATCATCTTGCTAGATCAGGTTATCTAGGTCCACCATTCAGAGTCTGAGGGCTAGCAACAAGCTTCCCACAGGAAGATGTGGGAAGCAAACCATGGGAAAAATGCTTCATTAAATGGCTCATCCGTATTTCGTCCATGATTTGCTCAAGGCCTGAAATATGAATTTTTATTTCCCTTCCAAAAATCTTATTGTTGTTAGTAAATATTCTGATACGAGATTTTTTTTCCTGCTAGGCATATAAATATCTAACTACCCTCTAAAACTTGCTCAACTATAACCTTCAACAGCATTCTGTGACATTGATGAAAGTTAAAGCCCTGTTACAAACAGAGTGAGAGAATAATTTATTTGATCAGTATGAATTTGCCACCTTTTGAATTCATCGAATATTTCTGTTCTTGTGCTAGGAAACAAAAAGTACAGTCACAAAGTGCTTCACAGATATTGGGCAGAATCCCTGCATTTGGAGCTGACTTAGGGATGAATGGTAGTAAAAATAATGTTACAGGCTTTTCTACAGCTACCTATTTTCCCATTTAACTTCCAGTAACAAAGAGAAAAGGGGTACAAATTATTTTGTACCACAACAGACGATCAGTGACAAATGTCTGTCAGTAAGATTACCACTGCAGATAGAATATGCAAACATACTTTTCAAAACCAATTTTTCCTTATGCATTTTGTCTCATCACAAAGATGCCAAACTGGATAGACTAACTTTGCAAATAAGATGAGGATATTTAATAAAATGAGAGTGATGGAATGATAACATTTTATTATCTTGTTTTAGAACACTTTCTTAGTTTAATTTTTCTGTAGAAAAAGATTAAGCACAGTTAATCAAGGTCTGTCACTGGATTCCAGTGGTGACTTTGTAAACTGTGAGATAAAAAGCACAAGAGCAGCACAAAAGAAAGGAACATATGGAGTTGTTTGTGGTTTCTTACAGACTTCAACCAAAGAACAGATTTTTACAGACTTTTAATACAGGGAAATTTAAAATCACACTGTTTTGTCTTTTCAGTTGTTCCCAAAAGCAAATAAAAATATTGCTATCTACATGGTGCGGCAGGTCCTTCAGCAAGGAAAGGCTTCATATCACAAGAAGCAGTACCATAGCGTTACTTGGAATATTGTATTTTCCTGTTTTCTAATATCTTTAATCCTTTGAAGTACTGTAGAACTAATTTAAGTTCATAATTTCCTTCATGTTCAATTACTGGAGCATGCCTATTAGTTTGCAAGGGTGTACCAGCACAATGAATAAACCTCATTGTGGTGAGACAGTCATAAATTTGAGTCCAGAAGACTGTTACTGATGGAAATCCAACTTTTCTTTTACCTCAAAGTTTAGCATATTTATTAATTACCTGGAAATCAATTACATGCTATAGATGTGGAACCTCACAAGGCTGTGTCTATAGAAAGACTTTTAGATAAAGCTGTGCTTTAGTAGTAGTATAAGTATCTTGGTTAAGCTAATTTTCTAGACTTCCTCAGTAGGCCACAGAAAGACCTAAGATGGGTCAAATTGATCTTTAGAGGGGTCGAAGAAAGGAGTTTGAGAAAGAGGGATGTACTAACCTCTGGCAGTGTTGATTTATGTCTACTGATGAAAGAGGGAATATACTCTAGACTAGACTAATGGTCAAAAGTTTTTAAAAATTAAAAAAAAACCCCACAATTTTTTGGTCCAAATCCAATCCTAGTTGATTAACTGAAAAGACTTATTTGCAGAATGCTAAACAGAACCCAGAAGTCGTTATGTACCAAATGGTGGATGTCTTCTAGGGAAAATGTATTTTATAGTTTACAGTGAAGATTCTTTAATTCTAGAATATTTCAGATCTTTTCTCCCTTCTAAAATGCGGTTCCTCTCTCTTTTGGGGAGTTTTTTCTTATTCTCCAAATTGCTATTATCTCCACAGTATTTCAGTAATATATTTTTCCTATAATAGATAGTAGAACTGGAAAATATGGAATTTTCTGGATGGCCTCATCTAATCTGTTTCTTTAAAATATTTTCTTTGAATCTGATATTTCACTTTGTCTTAACCTACTTTTCCGGTTTAGATTTGAGTTAATACAAGACTCTGAATCTTGATGTCTCTGAATAGTTTAACTGAAGTTAGTTGGAGTGTTTACATTCCTATTGCTAAGTTCATACTCAGACTTTCACAGGCTGGCATCTTTATCACCATTCTTTGTGTAACTAGTTGTGTTGGCCCTTATTGTGAATCTCCTGATGTTCTTCTCGTATAAATTCACTGACTGTAACAGAGGTGCAAGTTCAGTACTGTTAATGGAGGTCTGTCTGACTTTTTCTGTTATTTATAAAACCAGGGTCAATAATATGTGAGTTCTGGAAGTTCTATAGCATGAAGCATTATGCTAAACATCTGATTTCAATATGATAGGATTTATTTCATAATGCCTTAAATCTAGGTGATTATCTTTCATGATTAACAAGTTGAAAAATCTTTTATATTTAGACTTTTTAAAGAGTTGTCTTATTGCTCCTCCTTTGGTGGCAATTTGTTTCAGTAAAATGTATTAAAAATTAAAATTAAATAAATCTGCATTAGAACAACAGGAGGTTATCTACAGGATAGCAAGAATAGATGGAGAGGGGGTTCTTTATGTTCTGGTAGAAGGTGAAGAACCTACTGTGCTTAACTGACCTGGAAGGAGCTTATGCATTTCCTTTCAATTTGATATGGATGGTTAATTTTTTTTTCTTAGAAAAGCCTCCCTATTGTTTATAGGGTATACGATTCCTATTGATCACAGTGTTATCTAATGGTGAGGAAGAAGCTTGCCTCCCTGGTGCTGACTTCAGCTGAGAAGTCAATCATGACTGCTACAGCTGAATCTTGAGGAAAACTATGAAGCATTTTACTGACTGAGAAATGGAAACAGGAGGAAAGGGATTATGACTTACTTGGGGTCAGTAAGAAAGTAGTAGTGAATCTTTATTTAGGAAATGTCCAGTTTCCTAGTGTTTCATTACTTGGCACAATCTATTCAAATTCCAACTTTCAGATGCAATATGTTAGGTGTCAGTACATGCACCGTTCAGAGATGAGTCCAAATGTTGTACAAAAAAACAGTGCTACCATATACAAGTAATACATTTCAGTTGCATGCAAACTTTCTGTATGATTTACTAACTTAAAGCTTGTCACTTACTGGTGTCTAAAGACTAGTCAATGAGCTTGACAACTGGTAAAAAATGAGATGAAACTGCTTAAGAAAAGACAGGTCAAGCATCAACACAGCTGGATGAGTTTGAATTGCTGCCAGCTATCCATGTATTTCTTATCAGGTTGTAGTTCTCTCGAGCACAATGGCAGGAATAAGCCAAAAGGAGAAATATAAGAGGTCAAAGAATTACTTGAGAGATTAATTTACTATCCTCATTCTAGTTTTCAGGTTTTAATGAGTCTCATGTTTGATTTGAATATTTCACAAACATCTGAATGAGATGTAATTCCACTTGAAACACATTAAAGACTGTTACTCTTTGAATCAGACTTTGAATAATAGAATCACAGGCCTGGAAGGGACCTCAAGAGGCCATTTCTTCCATCTCCCAGCTCTAATGCATACTCGGTTATGCTTACATCATTCCGACTGATGTTTGTTCTAAAAAACCTCCAGTGAGGGAGTCCTTACAATCTCCCATGCCATTATCTTCCAGGGTCTCTCTATCCTTAGCACTGGAATTTGTTTCCTAATCCCTGACTACACTGTAATTTAAGTCCATTACTTCTCAGTCTAATATACTGATGACGGAAAGAACAAATTGCACCTTTCCTCTTTGTGTCAGCTTTTCATGTATTTGAAGTCTATTATCATAGCTCACCTTTAATTATGTACTAAGAACTTTCTGGCTTCAAGAGAGACAACATAACTGGCCAGCTGTAAAGGCAGAGAATTTGTATAACAGACCAATAGTGTGATCTAGAAAACAAGAGTCTCAGATAAGTGGTTACCCTAACTAATTAGATAGCCAGTCTGTCCTTGGAAGAGCCAGAATCATGAATACGTTTTTGCAGTTCCCTTCTTCCTGCAATATTAGTGAATCTGAATTCTTTAGCCAAAGCTTCTTTATTTATAATCCCTACCATTTGGGAAAGAGGCTGTGTTAACTGCATAATACTCTGTTAGGCAATATTTGTCACCATAGCTAAATATATAGCTATGCGTAAGCTACACTAATCTACTCACAGAACCTAAATGAAAATGAAACAAGAGTACATATTCATTTTCCTGTTTTACATCCTACCTTACACCACTAGCCTCTACACTACGTTCTCAATTAAATTTACTGCAAATCTGTTAAATATCTGAGTCTCCTCTGGCTAAGTCAGGAGCTTATGATAGTTAGTCTAAGGTTTAGGCATGTAATCCCCTTCTTACGGGCTGTATGACCTTCTTGCAAGCTGGTACACTAAGCTGGCACATTTCAGTATCTCTTATGTATTCATTTTCATAATAAAGTAGAAACAGCTTCTCACTGGCTTTTTTTTAAAAGTGTTTTACTACAGCACCTACTTGGTGTATTTTAGAGAATGCTCTTTGGGTTTTGTCCTTCTCTATCTCATGTTTTACTGCTCGCAAAAAATGCTATGGCCAAGTATTTAGGACACTATTTTTCCCTTGGATATAAAGTTTTCTACAATTTTTTTCCCCATGGCAACAGTACTGACTAACCTGCCTTTGGGCAGTCTTGAAAGGATCTTGTTGCTGAGTCTGGCAAGACCAAGTGGACTTGGTAGTCTAGGCACCTTGTGCAGAGCCTATTCCTGTAGGCTCTCCAACAATTTATTACAAAATACTGAAACAGCATGACAGTTGTCATTTAAATACCTCAAACTATCTGATGGTAGTAGGATTTTACCTTAAGTTTAATACTTTTGTGGATATAGACCTTATTTTAACAGGATTTTACCAGCAAATGTACTTTAAAATATTGCTTAACTTTTTTAAAAAAATTTTTCATTAACCATTCAGAGGAGAGGTTTTACTTTTTTTATTAAATCTTGCATAAATCTCTGCTGATTGCTACCATTCTGATTTATTTGTTTTATATGCCACTGCTGGTTTACTAGTAGAGATACTTAGTCTGTAGTATTTTCAGTCTAATTAATATCTACAGTGGTACTTTAACTTAGGGAATCATGTAGCTTTAGTTTTCCATAAAAAGGTGGTTTTGTTCTGATTCCTGCCTGATATCCCATTTATAAAGTGAGACTTTAGCTTCACTCTTTAGTAAATAATGTGGCAGGACCTGTAATCGATGCAATGAGGTGTGACAGGGTAGCTCAGGTGACTGGAATGGTAGATGCAAGATCTTCAAGAAAGGCAGAGAAGGCAAGGAATATTGTTGTCTATGTGAAGGAGCAGCTGAAAGGTATGGAGCTGGGTGAGAGCTTGTGGGTCTCAGATGTCAGTGAGGGTGACATCTTGGAGGAAGTGTGTTACTGACCACCAGATCAGTGTGAGGAAGCGAACAAAGTCTTCCTGAAACACTCAAAGAAGTCTCTGGACCCTATGATGCTGGTTTTTATAGGAACTTTAACATTTGTTGGAAGGGCACTGTGGTGAGAAGCAAGCTATCCAGGAGGTTTTTTGGATGGTATCAGGGATAAATTCTTGATACAGGCACTGGAGAGGCCAACCAGGGTGACACACAGGTGAACCTGCTAGCAATAACTGTTTGGGAACGTGATAATCAATGGAAACTTGGCTGTAGTGATCACAAAATAGTGGAGTTCAAGACCCTGAGGAGGCAGAGAAGGGAAGTAGCACAATACAGAGCCTGCACTTCAGGAGGACAGACTTCAGTTTATCTAGGGAGTTGAGAGGTGGGATTCCATGGGAGGCAGGTCTGACACGCAAATAAGTTCAGGGAATCTAGCAGGTCTGTAAGGACATCATCCTTCAAGCATGTGAATGATTCACCCTGATGCTCAGGAAGTCAAGTACACTTACCAGTAGACCAGCTCAAGACAGAGCGTTGCATGTAGCAATGGTGTTAGGAAAACCAAAGCTCAGCTGGGGTTGAGACTTGCCAGGGACATCGAGGCAACAAGAAGAGCTTGTACATTACTAATAAAGGCTGAACAAGGAAAATGTAGAATGGTTGCTGAATGGAAAGGGTGATTCAGCAACAGCACACACTGATAAGGCTGAAGTGCTCAATGCCTTGTTCTTTCAAGCCTCTGCACTTAATGAGAGAGAAGAGGGGAACTACCAGCAGTGGATAAGGATCAAGTCAGGGATTACTTACGAGAACTCAACTTATAAAAGCTCACGGACCAGACAAACTGTATCAAAACTTTAAAAAAGTTCCAGAAGGACAACCAAAGAATTACAGGCTGCTCATCCTTACTTCAATCCCTGGGGAAAACATCAAGCAAGTGCTCTAGGAACATATTTCTGGGAACTTGAATAAAGAAAGGTGATGGAGAGCAGTCTCATCAAGTTTGCAGATGAAACCCATACGGGTGTTGCAGTTGATGGGCTTGAGGGGTAGGATGCCATTTGGAGGGACCTATGGGATGAATGGGCCAACATGCTCAGGGGATGAAAGCCCTGTAAGGAGAGATGGAAGGAAATAGAATTGTCTAGTCTGAAGAAGAGACAGCTTTGGGGAGACTTAACAGCAGCCTTCCAATACCTACAAGGAGATTATGAGACGACGGAGACAGGTTTTCCAGTAATGCATGTCAGGAGAACTAGAAAAAATTGACATGAATTGGAAAAATAATGTTTCCAACTGCTTACAAGGCAAAAATTTTTCAGCATGAGGACAGCCAAGAAGTAAAGTAGGTTGCCCAGAGAGGCTATAGAGTCTCTATCCTCAGGTTTTTGAGACCAGGCTATGTAAAGCTCTATGCAACACTGCTTTGAGCAAGAGTTTACACTAAATACTTCCTGAGGTCCCTTCCAATCTGAATTATCCTATGAGTCTATTAAAAAAAATCCTTTTATTTCTGAAACAAGTGGAAATATACTCTTTTTCAGGTAAAACAGTGTTTCATTGGTGCTAATTTTTTTCTAAGAGTGTATAATGCCCTGATGTTTCCAACTATTTTTATCACACTGGAACCATCTAGACTGTAAGAATGGAAGTTTAAACTTCCTAGCCTTGATGATGGAGTCTTTGACTATTACCTGTGGGTGTTCCTATAAGAGGCACTTTTTAACCTCTGCAGTTGTGGGTTACAGAGTTGATTGAACTACAGTACGAATGTTATACTTGTGTTAACTACATGAAGAACTCACCATGCTACTTTTAGCAGTCCCATGAACACTGGTTGCAGCTTTATTTATGAACAGTCTGGATTATATTCTACGTTGATATGTTACCATAGTGTTTTCTACAATGCTATTTAATACTATTTGTGCTCACGAACATATTAATACCAATGACGTATTTTGTCTTTTGGCCATCATCTAACACATTTTTTAACACTGTGTCTACATCAGTCATTAGCAGCACAATGTTTACTGAATGGAATTAGCTAAATCCTTGCTGGGCTTCCAGTCTTTTAGTTTAGCTTGATGGGCTGCTAGCTTCCTACTGGACAACTGCATTTCTTTTACAACCTGTATTTGCAATCACTGTAGCATTGCTTGTCCCATGTATCCTGAGTCAGTAGAGATTTTATTCTTATGTAGAATTTCTAGAACTATATGAATTCCCAGTATTTCTGTTGTTGGTGCAAAATGCAGCTCACATCCTCTGGTTGAGACCAAACCCGGCTAAGAATTTCCGTATCTCACATAATGTGGGTTTTGGGGGTCACCAATGTTATTATAGCTGGATCCATTTAACTATAATACCTGAATCCCAACTTTCTGTGGGATGAGTTTTAAAGTTGTGAAGTGTTTTTTCTGTTTGTTTTCTTTCCCCTTTTTGAACACAAGCTTTATCTCTGACATGGAAAAGGTGAACTTGTATAGTTTCATTCAACAATATAAACTACAGAGGAAGGTCTTTGTTCTGGCTCTGTGACTACCCCTCTGTTCATCAACATGAATATTCACCTAGTCAACTGAGCATTAGCTGCCTGTTTGTGATTTCTCTGGAGATTAAGCATTTTGTTGTGGTGTGACAAGTCTGTAGAAAAATTCAGTTGATCCCACTGAGATATTTTGGTGCTCTAAGGCACAAAGGGAAGCAAACATTTGTCTCTCATATGGTTTGTACTTGTTTTTAACCTTGCTGACAAACATGAGACATATGCCATTTGTCTTAGTTTTCCTTCTTTCTCCTGGCTTAACACTGCACTCATTCAGTGTTCCCTAACTTTAACTCAGAAGGTCTTGTTTGCTATATATATGACTAAATAAAATAGGGCTAAGGGCTGTTTTCTGGCCCTGAGGCTAAATGGCACAGAGTAGCTGCAGACACACTACATAACACTTGGCCTTGAGTGTCCCCTCAAGGGGACAAAGTGTCTCAAATAACATGAGGGTCATACTGCAGTTTTTTTAGTAAGGGGCTTTTCTAGTATGAAACAGAGAGAATGTGCAGCACACTCTGGTCTGTGGCACAGGGATATGGAGGAGTGTGTCAGGGTGAAAAACCTTCAGAGACGGTTTCGGAGAAGCCATCAAAGGTGATGCTGGGTATTGGGAAAGTTTCCTGGCAAATGCCCATGACTGGGCATTGTCTTGCAGAGTGCTAGTTAGCACCAGCCAAACTGAGGAGAATGAAGTCTGTTAGCAGTCAAGTAGTAAGGAAAACCACTGGAATTCAATCTCTTTTTACTTAGCATTATAGCTATATCAGCTTAATGTAAATGCATACACAGACATAGTGTCTCTGTATTTGTAGAGCTATGTGCATGCTGAAGCCTTCTGTATAGCCTCTGCCCCATCTCATTATTTGCAATGTTTGGTCCTTCTCAAGTAAGCTATTGTGTACAGTCACCTTTTCTGCACAGATTTCAATGAGACACTGTCTGAATCTTGTCCCCAAAAGATCTCTGAAATTGTGACATTTGTAGGTGATGATGTAAACCTCAATGGACAAGAGATAAGGGAAAATAACTCTACAGATACTATTTTCTAGATCAAAAATTACATCTAACCATGATGATGTACATATTGACCTAAGAAACATTGAGGTGTGCATAAATTTACCTGTTGGATAAGAGTACTTTGCAGAAAGGACTTCATATGAATAGTTGGGATATTACAGATTTCATGAGCAGTGCAGATAGCTATGATGGCCTACACTAAAAGTAGACCACAGAGCTATAAACAATTTCTGTAGGCCGTTAAGCTTTAAGCTCATTCTGTGGAAGCCTTTCTTTTGATCAACTCTAAGCTACTTTAAACAACAACAAACAATTGTACAGTAGCAAGGGAGCAGACTGAGTTCCCCGCTGCCATGGGACTATTGCTGATGTTCCTTCAATCTGTGTAAACATAGTATTCCTAGCATATTAGAACAGATATAGTTAGTGTTACAGATTAAATAGCTGTCAGTTAGCATATCAGCCTAACATGCCACTGGGACAGCAATCTTTTATGTCAGCCCATTTGCAGGCTCCATCAACCAAAACTACCAACGGATCAGCTGTAGAAGTTGGAAGACAAAGGCTCTGGTAAGCAGGAGGAACAAAAGCAAGCATTGTACTGAAAATATTGGATATGAGTAGAGCTCAAGAACAATGAGAGTGGTTGTGGGTGGACATACTAACATTTGAGGAAAAGCAGAGGAAGTATTTCGGGCTTGAGTGAATAGTGGAAGTAGGTCTTCTGGTTATGGTTCTCTAAATAGAAGAGTAAACATGTCTTGGACCTGCTGCTGAAAATCAACATGGAGTAAATACAGTGAACATTCTTCTGGAGTTCATTGACCCATGGGAAAAGTTCTAAGGCAACATGATTAGATATGCTTTTTATGGGATGAGGGAGAAAAGGGTAGAAGAAGGAAACACAACTGATTGTTATCTAGTGCATGTATTTGAGTCAGAACAATTAGATACAGGCTCTTCCCTGCCCTGGCCTGCTGTGTAATGTTTTACTTCTTAGTGCAACTGCTTCTACTCCCAATTTTTTTATCAAGGCTTTATATTTTCAGATTGTGTGTTCCTCTGCAGAGGGAAACTGTTACTAATATCAGTCCAGACACTGATATGGGTTAGCCCTTTTAGGGATTTCTTGAAATCAAATAATTCAACTTTGTGCATTCATTCATGTGAAACAAGGAGGCTAAGAAGTGAAATTGTCAAAAGGAATTCTATTTTAATTTTGTATTCCTGCTACCAAATGGGAAGAGAGATATCCCAAGAAAATGTCCTTTGCCAATTTTTGATAGAGATTTTCCACAGGCCTAGGGAAAGTTTCTAAGCTTTTGGGATTCTCTGACTCCAATGCTTCACCCATTGTTAATTATAATACGTGCCACTAGTCAGGGAGGTAAGAAGCTGGCAACCGAGAGCTTAAAACAAAGGGAAGTAGTGCTGTTAAGTTTGTTATTTCCCACCTATAATTTTTCCTTTGATTTCATTTAATTTGATAAACCTGGCTAGTTGCTGCCAGGTGGATCTCCTACACAAGTCTGCCTCGAGATTTCATTATCCTTTTTATTTCTAGCGTCATCATCCAGTCATCTCTGTTTTCTCTAGCTAATTAGCCCGCTGTTTACGAGGTGCACATTTCTTAACATATGGTGCAGTTGCATTGCATGTGTGCTGTATTTTCATTTTCTAGTTTGAATCTTATATTTCTGATACAGTATGTCAGAAATATCAGATGCCCATCTTACAGAACAGCATTCACAGCTTCATACTGAAATGTGCCCTAATTATACTTTCGAATTCCTTACTTCCCCATGTTTTCAATTAAGACATCACAGCCATTACAGTACTGTGACAACAGATTGTGATTTAAAGATGCTTGTATTTGGAGGTCAGAATTTAGCAGGAGATAAAAGTCACAGGAATTGTTTAAAATAATTAAGATTAAAAAAATGTACCTTTCCAATTCAGTGGAGCAAAGTTAAACCCCATATGAAAATCCTCCACATGGCGTGATGCTGTCTCTTAGAGACACTGGCATTGCATGCAGCTATTATAAATCTCCTTCCCGTGTAAGACTGCAGAGGGAGGACCTGACTGGCAACACAAAGGAAGAAGCTGGTCTGTTTGCCTGTCTGAGAGAGACGGAGAGGAGCGGGCGGAGGGGGAGCGAGACGCACACACACAAACACACAGCTGAATACAGAAAGATTCACTCCTTCTGTACAGCCCACAGACCATCTATGCCTAAATGATTCTGGTCCACCATTTGCATGATATATTAGCCTTTCAAGCTGTCTGTTAGTATAAACTGAGAGACTGTAGCTCTGGCTTTTAGCTAAGCTCATCTGCAATTGGTTTTATCTCCAGCGGCTCTCCATTTCTAGCTAATATTAACCTTATTGCAAGGAAAACAGTACACTCAGAGCTGTGCACACACTGGAAATACACCAGGACACTGCAAAGGCTGAATTAAACAGGTTTAGTCACATAAAATTAAATTCCTGTGTCGTTTATGGTACAGGTACAAATGCTTCTTTTTTTTCTTTTTTTTTTTTAAACTCAGTTCAGCTTTACACAATATTTAATCTAAACTAGATAAAAGAGAAGCATTAATTCTGGAACAAGAGTGCTCATATGGGTTGTTACACTAGCATAACTATATCAGCTTCACTGTGCTGGCATAACTGATGAAGTCTGCTGTGCTGACTAGCTCTCAGGCTCCTTGAGTTGCAGAGAGGTGTAGAAGTAACCTTAAATTCTCTCTAAAGCAAATCCCTCAGATGCTTCCTACCTCCCTCGTCCTCCTTCAAAAAAGCCTTCAACTCCCTCTATAGGATTAGCTCTTTTTCTGTACCTACCCCCTCCACGCCGCGTCTAGCCTGTATCACTGTCAGTCATCTGGTTACTTCCCAGCTCCTCCAGACATCCCCTCCAGCCAACGCACATATCCCTGCAAGCTCCTGCCTGAATCATGAACTGACAGCTGGGAGACAGGTAGTATGAGGATCATATCCGAGAGATGAACGAACGTTTTCAGCAGAAGCAGAGCAGCTATCCACTAATATGCTATTTCTCTAACATAAAGGAAAATAACATAATGTTTTTCTTCTTTTTGTATAGCCAGTTTTTCAACATACAATGAACACAACAGAATTATAAGATTTCAAGTAGCTTTGTGACAGCGAGAATAACCACAAAATAAGCAAATGCCTGTGAAATGTGTAGTTATCTTCTAACATTCAGGTCATCCATGACTGGTCCAGTCTTCTTATGCCAAGGGTACAGTGTGAATTTTACAGCAGAATTTTATTTAACAGAAAGAGTATAGCGCACAGGGGAGGTAAGAATTATACTAAAATGGCTCTGAACATTTTCCAGCTTGTGGGTAGAGTACCGGGCACCTAAAGAGCTGGGCAATTTTTCAGTAGTAGTGAGAGTCCACAACTGCTATTGACTTAATGCTTGGCTCATTTAAAATGCAAGTCTTATTTAGATACTTAATATAGATTTAGGGGCCTGACTGTAAACACCTGATTAAAAATATTGGCCTAGCTTTACAAATAAAGGTCAAAGGAAACATACACTACTGAGCACTGGAAAAAAAAAAGAAGAATGAGATAAGGAAATAAGACAAAAGGTGTTCCAAGGATTTGTGGAGGACAAAGGACAGAAGGAAGGCACTTTGATGCTGTTTATTATTTTTATTAGTAGTTAATTTCCATTTCAATTATTGAGTTTATATAGCTTTTATATAGCTATTTCTACTCTCCTTCTTATTTTTATTATACTTTACTGTTTTCTGTGCCTATTCAGCCTGAGTGAGAGCAGAAAATACAGTATAGAAATCCTGAGAGACAGCCTGTGCACATGAAATTTTCATCCAAATTTTAGTAGATACCAAAGGGTGAACCTGTAATTGGGCAAGGAAGAAACTTATGGATAACTAGCTAAAGCTGTAAATTTTCAGGTGTTCACCTATCATAATGATGTCCTGCTGCCATGCTTTCTACTTTTTAGCCATCCAGCATGAAAATAATAAAACAAAGCCAAGAGCAGCCACCATAAGAACAAATGCTTTCATTTATTATTCTTTATTCAAGCTTCCTTTGAATTCTGTCCATCCATTTAGTCATCCCTGCCAAGTCAGTCTCTGTTACCCATATCTACTAAGATGTGTTTTAATGGTGGAAGTAACAGGGTGACTTAATAAAAATGCTGGCAGTGACACCAAGGAATGCTGGGACTTTACTGATCTGAAACATAATGACCTTAGGGAAGCTTTGTTCCTCCTTCCCATGGGTCTCTGCTAGAAACAGCCAAATAATTATAAAAAGGAGCCAACTCAATAAACACAGTGGGAAGTACTATGGATGTTATTATATAAATGCATTATGGATATTTTGCAACTTTGATTTTTTGGATATGAATTTACTGAAACTTTTCATGCCATTTGTTTTTTTTTTTAATTTTTTCATTTTTGTATAACTACTTCACTTTGTATTACCAAAGAGTTTTTTAAAAAACTGTCATGGTTGAAGCCCACCTAGGAAGTAAGCCCCACACAGCCACTTGCTCACTCTCCCGCAGTGGGATGGGGAAGAGAACTGGAAGAGTAACAGTGAGAAAACTCATGGGTTGAGATAAAAATAGTTTAATAGGTAGAGCAAAAGCCACACACAGAAGCAAAGCAAAACAAGGAATTCATTCACCACTTCCCATGGGCAGGCAGGTGTTCAGCCATCTCCAGGAAAGCAGGGCTGCATCATATGTAACGGTGACTTGAGAAGACAAACACCATCACTCCAAACGTCCCCCTCTTCCTTCTTCTTCCCCTCAGCTTTATATGCCGACCACAATGTCATATGGTGTGGAATTTCCCTTTGGTCAGTTGGGGTCAGCTGTCCCGGCTGTGTCCCCTCCCAGCTCCTTGTGCGCCCCCAGCCTACTCGCTGGTGGGTGGTGTGAGAAGCAGAGGCGGCCCTGGCTCTGTGTGAGCACTGCTCAGCAGTAACTAAAACATCCCTGTGTTATCAATCAATCAGCACTGTTTTTAGCACAAATCCAAAACATAGCCCTGTACTAGCTACTATGAAGAAAATTAACTCTATCCCAGCTCAAACCAGCACAAAAACCCAGGCAAACAATAAACAACTCCCACCTGAATCTTACAGGCCAAATGGTGTATGACTTCTATTTGTGAACCACTTTGAGCTACACAGAAAACAAAGCTCAGATACACATTCATATCCAGTTCCAGACATATGGACATTTTCAGGGTAGATTTATCTCCCTTACAGTAGGGACAGTCTACTTTAAGCAAAAGCCAGATTCAGATTTATGTGGCTTCTAGGAACAGTGGAGGCCACAGTTCCCCTGGTGGGACTATAGCTGTGCTCATGTGGATTGGGGGCAAACGTGGATGCCAGACTGTTTGGTTGGGTCAGCTGTAATATTGTGTAAACACATGGTATTTGTATAACATTTGAGTAGTATTTGTTCACAACCCTGACTTGAAATAGAAGTAGTTCATGAAATGTTCCCACAATTGGTACGTCATCTTGACTTTGATTGAAAACCATTTTCCTAACAGCGCATGTCCACACAGTCATTCGTCTTGCTCTCAAAAGAGCACTGTGCGTATGGTGCAACAAATGTTGCCAGAAAAAGCCTGGTTTCTGTTATCTGTTCAGTGAAATGGCATACGTATCAGATGTACAGAGGAGGCAGGGCTTGGACATGAAGGATTTTGCCCCCTTAAACCCATCATAGTGAACAAAACAGAATATAGGTACTCATCCATCCTAACTATACGTTTGGTTGACAGTTTCTCTTCTGTCTCACAGCAGCATACCTGTCACAAATATAAGTAGTCTCAGCTAAGTCAGTCAAAACAGACAGCTCCTTGCCATCTAAATAAACTAGACGTTCAATAAAGCACTGGTAAAAAAAAGTAATATACTTGGATACAAAATGTAGTTTTCCCAGGATCTGGCTTATTTACGTAAAGGTGAATTTTAATCCAGTGGCCAATTCCCTAAGAACTCTTTGTCACAGCCTCTAGCTTCTCTTTGGAAAAGTTTCACTAGAAAAGTAGGTTACAGGAAAAAAAGGGAGCCATGTTAATTATCAAACTTTTGAAATCAGTGTAAACAGGAACAAGTTGAGTTTACTATCAAGATGAGAGCTGTTTGTGATTAGCCCTGTAGTTTCCATAGCATTTAATCTCAACTGTCTGTCTCATGCTAGGTGTATATCTCCTCCATCTATAATGATTACCCAGTTATGATTAACATGGTGCTAGCTGAAATGAGGACTTGCAAACCTGTTCTAACATCACGTAATATTCTAGTAAACAGAGGCATTGGAAAGCCAGTCTGGCCTACCACATGTTCAGAGGGATATCTACGTGCTCAAAACAGTAGTTCAGAAGAAGTTCATTTCATCCCTAGTACTTCCCACTGTCTTTACTGAGTTGGCTCCTTTTTATAATTATTTGGCTGTTTCTAGCAGGGACCCATGAGAAGGAGGAACAAAGCTTCCCTAAGGCCATTATGTTTCAGATCAGTAAAGTCCCAGCATTCCTTGGTGTCACTGCCAGCATTTTTATTAAGTCACCCTGTTACTTCCACCATTAAAACACATCTTAGTAGATATGGGTAACAGAGACTGACTTGGCAGGGATGACTAAATGGATGGACAGAATTCAAAGGAAGCTTGAATAACCACTACACAGACAGCATTTACACATACATGCTTTAGAAGTCTGACTGAAATCATGTTTCTGAAGTTCAGAAGAAGCTCTGAAGCAAGGTTCAAGGTTGAATATGATATCTCGTCACTGAAGTCATTAAGGGTAGTACTTTAGGAGCCAGGTCTATAGTGAATCAGAGACAAAACTAGAGTGCAATTAGTTGTTCTTTTATCTTCTATGGGAAGGCATCCAAAAGACCTGTGCATACTCCATGGTATCCCAACTACCCTTGTGATGGTAGCTCAGAACAAATATCAGGAGAGAAGACACCTCCTTTTCTAGAAAGGTTCTTGTTTAATGAAATTGTTTTTGTGATGGGCATGATCCCTTTTACTGATTATGTTGGTGAGACTATAAGATGTGGGCAAAGCAGGGAGGGACCTGGAGAGGCTGCTGAGATACCTAGTGATGGAATAGTTTCATGGCGTGCTTTATCAACAAAACCTCTTAAACCTTCCACAGAACACATTTCTTGGCATGATAATGTGAGGCTAAAAGGCTACAGAAGAAGAAAAGCAAAAAAAACAGGAAAAAACCCCCCCAAAATGTTAACTAAATAATCTTGATAAACTAATATGCTAAAAAGTAAAGGTATTTTCGATCTCTAACTTCTGTTAAGATAGAGAAAAATACTAGAAAAGAGAGGTACCGTATTGGGTTCACATGCCCAGGTGCTGGCAGTGGGGGCTGCAGGGGCGGCTGTGAGGAAGGGCCGGGGCTGCCCCGTGCCGGACACAGCCGGTTCCAGCCGGCTCCAACCCACCCACCGCAGGGCACAGCCGAGCCCTGCAGCTGATGTGGGGGTGTCTCGGGGGAAACATATTTAAGAAAGGGTAAAAAATGCTGCACAGTGTGAGAGAGAGACGAGTAAGAAAATGTGAGAGGAACAGCTCTGCAGACACCAAGGTCAGTGCAGAAGGAGGGGGAGGAGGTGCTCCAGGCACCAGAACAGAGGTTCCCCTGCAGCCTGTGGAGAGACCATGGTGAAGCAGGCTGTCCCCCTGCAGCCCATGGAGGTTGATGGTGGAGCTGAGATTCCACCTGCAGCCCGTGGAGGACCCCACTCCAGAGCAGGTGGATATGTCCTGAAGGAAGCTGCAGTCTGGGGACACCCTGTGCAGAGGCAGTCTCCTGGCAGTAACTGCAGCCTGTGGAGAGAGGAGCCCATGCAAGAGCAGGATTTCTGGCAGGACCTGCAGCCCATAGGGGACCTGTTGTCATGGTTAAACCCCAGCCGGCAGCTCGCAGCTGCTCACTCACTTCCCCCCAGTGGAATGGGGGAGACAATTGGAAGAGTGGAAGTGAGAAAACTCGTGGGTTGAGGTGAAGACAGTTTAAGAGGTAAAGAGAAAGCCACATGTGTAAGCAAAGCAAAGCAAGGAATTCATTCACCACTTCCCATGGGCAGGCAGGTGTTCAGCCATCTGCAGGAGAGCAGGGCTGCATCATATGTAACAGTGACTTGAGAAGACAAACACCATCACTCCAAACGTCCCCCTCTTCCTTCTTCTTCCCCTCAGCTTTATATGCTGACCACAATGTCATATGGTGTGGAATTTCCCTTTGGTCAGTTGGGGTCAGCTGTCCCGGCTGTGTCCCTTCTCAACTCCTTGTGCGCCCCCAGCCTACTCGCTGGTGGGTGGTGTGAGAAGCAGAGGCGGCCTTGGCTCTGTGTGAGCACTGCTCAGCGGTAACTAAAACATCCCTGTGTTATCAGCACTGTTTTTAGCACAAATCCAAAACATAGCCCTGTACTAGCTACTATGAAGAAAATTAACTCTATCCCAGCTGAAACCAGGACATCTGTGCCGGAGCAGTCTGTCCTGCTGGACTGTACCCCACTGTAGCCCGCGCTGGAGCAGGGGACAAGTATGAGGAGGAAGGAGTGGCAGAGAGGAGCTGTCATGGACCGATCACAACTCTCATTTCTCTGTGCCACACAGGGCAGGTGTGGGGGGAGGTAGAGGAGTTGGCAATGAAGGAGTGAAGTTGAGCATTGGGAAGGATAAAAGGGGAGTGGGAGGATGGCATTGTTTAAGTTTGTTTCTCATTATCCACAGCCATTTTAATTTGCAATAAATTAATTTTCCTGAGGTCGAGTCTGTTTTCCCCATGAAGGTAATTGGTGAGTGATCTCCTGTCTTTATCCCAACCCATAAGCCCCTCCATCTTATTTTCTCCCCTTGTCCTGCTAAGGAGGGAGAGTGAAAGAGCAGCTGGGTTGGTGTCTAGCAGCCAGCTGCTCGAACCACAAGTACGCTAATAGGTAAGGTGGAATATTCAACTATATTAAGATGGAATTGTAAATTGCTTGCTTTTAGTGAGCAACACAGAGCTGAGAAGTACTGTGTGTAGATGTTTAGTACGATTCAGATAAGATTCCATTTTGATTCCATAAAAAGTCTTTTCTAATTTTAGCTTTCTAAACACATAATACATGTTAAGATTTTGTAGTAAAAAAATCATGTTACTCTTTCTTGATCTTCTTTCCTCCTCAGCATTCTCCAACACTGTTATTCTTTGTAATGTACTGTCCAACTCGCACATCAGGGCTCCTGCAAGACACAACCCATGGGAAAACATTGTCAAGAATAATGGAGGGAAGTACAATCAAAAGCAAGGAAGATTTTTGCAACTATAGCTGTTGATAAAAAGACAAGAAAGACTGTTGGATTAACCAATAACAAAATATCAAGAATCAATGGAATACATTATTTTTTTTTTTTTTTGTAAGAAGGGATCTGGCTAAATAATTCATGGAGTCATAGAAAACAGTGCAAATATCAGAGAAATCAGAGAAGGAAAAATAGTATTGCTCTTCAGTAAAATAAAAAGTGACACAACTGTCATATTGCAGACTAGTTTCCCAGTAAAATAACAATGTGTTTTAAAAAACAAAACAAAATCCCCATAAACTACAGGATGAAAAATTAAGAACAGTTCATCCCAGAAAATCTTTGTTCACATGAAACTCTAAATAAAGTAAATAAAACAAGAACCTGCACTTGCCTACTTCCTATTGCCAGAAATGCCTGTCATTTATTTCTAACCCAATCTTGTTCCTAAGGTCATTTCAACAGAATCTTTTTGCCCATGACCTTAATTTCAAAGAGGCTGTAACACATCTCCTAGCCTGATTGGAGCAAATTGAATCCACCTGACACTATCATTCAGGAATAATAATATTGTCCTTTCCCAGAGACGTGAAGCTCCTGAGATCAGAATAATTCAGGGATTCAAGTTCTTACAGTCAGATGCTCCACTGGAATAAACTGTCATGGGTCTATTACAGGCAATGAAGCTGTCGCTGTTTACACCAGCTGAGATTCTTTCCCTCTGGCTGCAGCTTTTCAACAGAATTGCCAAATCGGTAGCAGTCCATGTAACATATATACCCTGCATATTTAAGATGTTCTATTACATATACTTCACATATTATGGAGGAATCCTCATCATTAATTTAATTTTTTGCTAAGTGCTTTACCAGCTCTGAATTTAAGAACTTACAGTGTAATGCAAGAGATAATGGCTAGGTAGCAGAAAACCCAAATGGAATGAGACAATGTTAGTGATATTGTTTTATTAATTCTTGTAATCTGAATTCAAATCATCTTGGATAGGAATGCTATCACATGAAAAACTAACTATCCAAAAGATCTTCTGTGAATAAAAGGTAACAATAAATAGGAATATATGACAGAGGCACAATGATTCAGTGTAGCTAATGACAATTTAGCAGTGAATGCATAGTTACTCAGAACCAAAATTTGAACTGCTCACTTTTTGCTTTAAAAAAAAAAAGTGTTCAAAACGGTGAGAAAGGGAATGAAAAACAGAGCCAAAAAGTGATCAGAAATCTGAGAATGATCCTTTACATTTAGTCTTGAAGAACTCCACAGATTTATCCTACCAAGAAGTAGTTTTCTCAGTGGTTAGTTACCACCCATGGATAAAAATACTATATACGGAGGTTGTTTTTAACGAGCAGAGGAAATCATGACATGAACCAATGGCTGAAAGTTGAGCAAGGAAAATCCAAATAAAAGAAATTTCAAGAGGAATGTGATCAACTTGTGCAAAGATACTAAGAAAAATGTTGAATTCCCCATCTCTTCATGCCCCAAATCAATATAGGCTTTAGAAGAAATACATCCAAGCTTAGGAGCAAGCTAGTGGGTTTCAGGTAGGGTAGCTGAGTAAAATGTAATGTCCTATGTGGTACAGGAGGTCAGACTAGATGACCCAATGGTCCCCTTTGGCCTTTGTATCTGAGAATCAGAGCTACAAAAAATTGTCAGCAGGCTTAATTCCTGAGAGTAGTCCAATTATAACCAGAAGATTATTTTATGAAAGTGCTATTCATCATACCAGAAGATAAATTTGCAGATATTACTAAGAGATAAGATGTGGGATCCAGGGAAGGAAAAGATGTAAAATAAAGAGCCCAGTTCAGCAAATCAAATTCAAGTAGGTGAGGAGTCCAAAGTTATCTTCATGGAAGTGATATCAAAAAACAATATGAAATTTCATTTTGAAAATGAAAGAACTGTAGTTACTATGCTTTTGCTAAAAGTCAATATTCTTTTTGTCATTTACCACAGTAAGGTGTACTAGTATATATCACAAATGTAAACTTTTGAAAATAAGAAAGTATATACTAAAATACAAATATTACTTTCCAAGTCTTTCTCAAATTGACCAACTGTTGCTGGAAAACAATAATATTGAATAAATATAAGGACAGACATACATGATAAATTTGACACAATGATAACAGAGATTTCAGACTACATATGTAGCATCATATCCAGAAGCTGATTCTTTATTATTATAAATGGGTAAATGGGATCACTGAGGTGAGTTCTGAGGCAATGGGCACCAAGAAATGCCAGAAATCTATAAAGTGTTTGGAGAACACTAGCTAAAGCAGTGGAGAAACAAAAATTTAAGGCAATAAATATGAAAAGAATTGGATTGCTGTGTCCTGAAAAAGCAATGACCAAGAGCAATGTACCTACTTCTAACCTGAACAGTTAGCCAGTATTTTACAGGTCAGTTTTATAAGGAGAAACTGTGGGTCACATTATTTCCCTCATGCCACTGAAGGCAATGGGAATGAAACTGGGAGAAATTTCTTTTTCCAGAGTTCTCAACCATTTTTTTGCCACATTCTAATCAAAATGGTCCTTCTGGGTTTTGTCTGTGTCCCGCTCCCATGTTGTTCAGGTTCTATGTATACCTTTGGGAAACCAAACCAAACAGGACTGGCTAACTCCCTGCCTTTGCAATGAATATCGGTATAGTATGACACAGATCTGCTTCTGATCAAACTCGTGTTTCGGCGATGCTTTATTTTGTTGCAATATCTTACTACAAACAACACCATAACTATTTCTCACATTTATCCTCAGGAAGAGCTTTTGCCAACTTTCTTCAACAAAGTTTCAATCAATCACTGACAAAGGGGTATAACAAAAAAATCCTAAGATTTTGAAAAGACGACAGTAAGTAGGAAGGAGGAATTTTGAGTACAATCTACGAAAGTACAACGGAAAGTTGAGATGAAATTAAGTGTTAAAAAGAGAGTGAATATCAGAAAATGCATGTCTTTTAAACCATAAAATATAGACTTTTGGGAAGGAGGTGGTAAAAGTTGTTGAAATGTGGAGGAGAAAAAGTATTAGAGATGATACAGCAAGGATTAACAGATGGAGACAATTAGTTCCAAATATTTATTGTTACTAGCTATTTCTTTGTTTCCTATCTGTGTTGGGTTTGCATTGCAAGGTTTTGGTAGCGGGGGGGCTACAGGGGTGGCTTCTGTGAGAAGCTGCTAGAAGCTCCCCCTGTGTCTGATAGAGCCAATGCCAGCCGGCTCTAAGACGGACCTGCCGCTGGCCTAGGCCAAGCCAATCAGCGCCTCTGTGATAACATATTTAAGAAGGAAAAAAAAAACAGTTAGAGAGAGCTTTTGCAGCCGGAGAGAGGAGTGAGAAGATGTAAGAAACTCTGCAGACACCAAGGTCAGTGCAGAAGGAGGGGGAGGAGGAGCTCCAGGCGCCAGAGCAGAGATCCCCCTGCAGCCCGTGGTGAAGACCATGGTGAAGCAGGCTGTCCCCCTGCAGCCCATGGAGGAAGGATGAGGGGGTATAGCGATTCCACCTGCAGCCCGTGGAGGACCCCACGCGGGAGCAGGTGGAGGCACCTGAAGGAGGCTGTGGCCCGTGGGAAGCCCACGCTGGAGCAGTTCCAGGCCGGACCGGTGGACCCGTGAAGAGGGGAGCCCATGCCAGGGCAGGTTTGCTGGAAGGACTTGTGACCCCGTGGGGGACCCCACGCTGGAGCAGTTTGCTCCTGAAGGTCTGCACCCCGTGAGAGGGACTCCATGCTGGAGCAGGGGAACGATGAGAGGAGTCCTCCCCCTGAGGATGAAGAGGCGGCAGAAACTCCGTGAGATGAACTGACCGTAACCCCCACTCCCCGTCCCCCTGTGCCGCTGAGGGGGGAGGAGGTTGAAGCCGGGAGTGAAGTCAAGCCCGGGAAGATGGGAGGGGTGGGGGGAAGTGTTTTAAGAGTTGATTTTATTTTCTCATTCCTCTACTCTGTTTTGCCTAGTAATAAATTAGATGAATTCCCTCTCTAAGTTTGGTCTGTTTTGCTCGTGACAACAATTAGTGAGTGATCTCTCCCTGTCCTTATCTCGACCTACAAGCATTTCGTTATGCCTTTTCTCCCCTGTTTAGTGAATGAGGGGAGTGAGAGAGCGGCTCTGGTGGGCACCTGGCCTCCAGCCATGGTCAACCCACCACACTATCCTTTTCATTTTCTGACATTATAAGTTCACATTCCTATAATCCCAGTTTGAGTATGAGATGGTTTGTAGCTATGCTCATCTAAATGGAAGAAAGAAATAAAAGTTTTCTTCCTCTCTTTCCTCCCTTTCCTCCACAATGTGTTACAGCTTCTGATACAGGTTTTTAGAGATCTGTACTTTATTGTACCTTCCCAATGTTTCTGAATGGCTCCAGATACTTTTCTAAGTGAGATTTTTCCCATGATCTTCTATCATTTTGCTCTTTCTCTCATTGTTCTTCATTCTGGAATCCTTCTTTCCTGCTCTGATTTTCCTTATTGTATTTTAACAACCCTACAATTTCTCTGCTGTGAGTTTTGCTGAGATCTCCTATGCAGCTTGCTTGCTATCATCCCTGAAATTTGCAAACGGTTTTTAAAGTGTAATAATACAAAGAGGAGTTGTTTATTTTACCTGTTAAAAATATTCAGAAGGCTACATCCTTTGACTGTTCTAGCACCCTTGCTTCATGGTGATCTTGGACTTAGACATGTATTATTTACTTTTGTAGTACATCTGTTTTCTTTTTCTAATTTATCTATCTCAATATTTATATTGCATGCATTAGTTTCTTGTCTTATTACTCTTTTAAATGTTCCACTAAAGTAGACAAGTGTGGTGGGTTGACCCTGGCTGGGGGCCAGGTGCCCACCAGAGCCGCTCTCTCACTCCCCTCATTCACTAGACAGGAGAGAAAAGGTGTAATGAAAAGCTTGTGGGTCGAGATAAGGACAGGGAGAGATCACTCACTAATTATCATCACGAGCAAAACAGACTGAACTGAGAGAGGGAATTCATCTAATTTATTACTAAGCAAAACAGAGTAGAGGAATGAGAAATAAAATCAACTCTTAAAACACCTCTCCCCACACCTCCCATCTTCCCGGGCTCAACTTCACTCCCGGCTTCAACCTTCCCCCCCTCAGCAGCACAGGGGGACGGGGAGTGGGGGTTACGGTCAGTTCATCACACGGTGTTTCTGCCGCTTCTTCATCCTCAGGGGGAGGACTCCTCTCATCATTCCCCTGCTCCAGCGTGGGGTCCCTCTCACAGGAGACAGTCCTTCACAAACTGCTCCAGCCTGGATCTCTCCCACGGGGTGCAGACCTTCAGGAGCAAACTGCTCCAGCGTGGGTCCCCCACAGGGTCACAAGTCCTGCCAGCAAACCTGCTCTGGCGTGGGCTCCTCTCTCCATGGGTCCACAGGTCCGGCCAGGAACTTGCTCCAGCATGGGCTTCCCACGGGCCGCAGCCTCCTTCAGGTGCCTCCACCTGCTCCAGTGTGGGGTCCTCCATGGGCTGCAGGTGGAATCTCTACACCCCCTCATCCTTCCTCCATGGGCTGCAGGGGGACAGCCTGCTTCACCATGGTCTTCACCACGGGCTGCAGAGGGATCTCTGCTCCGGCACCTGGAGCACCTCCTCCCCCTCCTTCTGCACTGACCTTGGTGTCTGCAGAGTTTCTCACATCTTCTCACTCCTCTCGCTGGCTGCAAAAGCTCTCTCTAACTGTTTTTTTTTTCCTTCTTAAATATGTTATCACAGAGGCGCTGATTGGCTTGGCCTTGGCCAGCGGCGGGCCCGTCTTGGAGCCGGCTGGCATTGGCTCTATCAGACACAGGGGGAGCTTCTAGCAGCTTCTCACAGAAGCCACCCCTGTAGCACCCCCCCCCCCCCACTACCAAAACCTTGCCATGCAAACCCAACACAAGAAGACACTCACCAGCTGAAGAGAACAGAAAATTGTTATACTTACCTTCTCCCAGGTACAGATCACTCCATAATATATTTAACATATTTTATAATCTTTCAGGTCTTCCCATCAGCCACAGTAAAACAATTCAAAAATATAAGATTTAAAGTAATCCTTAATGAAAAATAAAAATTCCAGCTGTATGACCCAAAGAAGCAGCTACTATCAATACAAAATAAAAAGCCATGTATACATGACCACTCATCACATAAGCTAATGTTGTTGGAAAAAGAGAGGAGAAACACCCTCAATTGTGATAAAAACTCAAAAATTTGCATTTGGATGATGCAAGCTCCTCGTTAGATCCTTATGGTCTCATTCTTTCTATTCATTCCAGTCTCTCCTCTTCTATGATTCACCATAGTCTGTTTGTACTGGTGCATTTCTAGCTTGGGAATGTAGTTCATAAATGACTATACATTCCCCAATAGATAGACTTTAGTATTTGCAACATTTATTTTCTTCATCTTCTTCTCATAAATAAATAAATAGGTAAGTTTTAAAAAATATTTTTGAAAAAAAATTATTTCAGTAAAAGAAGATTTTTTAGCTTTTGAAAAATCAACATTTTCCAAAAAAAAGGCAATTTGAAATGATGATGGTAATGACGATAATGAAAATAATAATAATAATAATGGTAACAATAAGAACAATAATAATCTAAAGAACACTCAGTGCAAAATATTCAAATAGCCCTAAAAGGAATGAAAAAGTAACTTTAGTTACTCCCTGAAACTATGTTGACACAGGCCTCATTAAAGTAATACATTTTTTTCAGAGAGTGTATGCAAAATTGAAGTTCACATATATTATAAGAGTAGTTAATCCATCTGACTACACTATACTTAGTTTATCAGTAGGGATTAACTACTGAAAAAACCCCTGTGACTAGAGGTAGAGATTGTGTTCACGTAATTCTCATGAGGAAAAATGATACTTTGATTTTTTTTCATTTTTTTTAATTCTGTCCATTTACAAAATACAGTTAGCTAACAAAACTCATTACTTTTTCTGAAATGAACCTACTCACACTTCAACTCCAACACTCTTGTGAAGGAGACACGGACTTGTTATACCCATGTCATCATTGCAGAGCTTCAGAATATGAGGGTGAAGCCCTGACCCTACTGAAGTGAAGACCAAGGCTCCCACCCTTAGTGCCAGGGCCAGGATTTCACTCCCTGGGATCTACTCCAGGCCACACAACAAAATGATGACAGAGGTAAGATTTTTGTACACAGACACATATACATAAGCCTTTTGCCCCCAAAAGGACATACCATATTGAAAACACAGAGAGATACAAGACATCATAGAATCCTTTTCCTCCCAAAAGTTCAATATTCGATTGTTTGAATGGTTTGATGATAGCGTTATGGTTCCTTTATCCAGGAGTCAAACAAATCTGGTTACATAGAGGCTAGATAGGCAGCTAAAGTTTCATGTCAGCAATAGAGCATAGCAACACACACAGTAGAGTTTCCCTCTCAGTTTAACATCTGAAACACATGCCAGGAAGATTACTTTTGGCTATAGACAGTTTTCTCTACATCTGTAAGTAACCCCGTCCTGTCTTTCTTCATTTGACTGTTACTGAGTCTGTAACTATTTCACCTTTAAAACTGCAAATATTTCTATGGCTGGAAAAGTCAGTCTTGGCATGAGAGAAGCACTATTTACAGACATTCGGGGGCTTGTGTGCCGTATTGCAGCAGGCTGAAAAAAAAAAAGCAGCAGCTCTTTTATGTCTACTTTTGCATTGTGTAGTGCGGAGTTGCAAGCTTCCTCTTGCTGTTACAGTGAGTCAAGTTGCTTATTTTAGCTTCCATATTTCTTATCTTGACTGAGTGGTTACATTAACTATTGCCTTTTATGGATTGCTAAACACATTTCTGTACATGGTGTAGTGCATGGAGAATATGTCTACCAGAATCTGTAGCGCTCCTTTATATGTGAGCAACTTCAAACGGTTTTCTATTTATGCACTGATTATAACTGAACCATGCATAAAAATGCAATATCGTGCTTTTACATGGGAATTCATATTTAGTGGTCAACTAGTTCACAAAGAAAGTGATTACCTGGTGGGGCTGGTGATAAAATTATAAACAGAACACTTTAGAAACCAATATCGTATATGAATATTTTTTTATGCTTGAGAACAGGTTAGAGTCCTATGAACAGCATGCCGTGCCTTGAGGAAAGGATACTGTCCTAGCACAACCTGTTATTTCCAATTCACCTCAGAATGAGGACCAGAACAGAAAGGAATTTTGAGGAGATCAACGTTTTTCCCACTCTACAGATAACAGGGGCATATGAGATCTGGAATTACAGCTTGCTTTAAAGGCCTGAGGGTGAAAAGAGGGAGGGAGAAAGGGAGGAAAGGAGGAAGGGAGGGAAAGAGGAAGAGAGGAAAAGAGAGAGGGAAAGAGATAAGTAGTTTTTCTACATCCAAATAACAGTTTTATTATTCAGAAACTACATTTCCAGTCTGGTACCAAAAAAAATGTATATGTAAACACTTAGATTAACAGATTTGGTCTACGAAAAATAAAGCAGGCTTCAGGCCTATCATACACCAGTCTTTTTATTAGTTCTAATCTTGAGCTTACTCACTGTCCATGCAATAATATGTAGAACTACCTCCGGCCTGTTTGGCTTCTCAAACCATAGTTCTGCTGTGCCCCAGGCAATTCCCAGTCACAGCACCTTTCCAAAGGTTAGAAGTGTGCGAAAGTCTCATTCTTGTTCCGTTTCAGCTCTTCTGCCAGTCCTCAGAGGGCAAGTTCCCGGTTTCTCAGGGACCTGCTCTATCCAGATCGTTCTCTCTGAAAGGGAACTGGGCAGCTGAGGCATGAGCTGGCCCTGGCAATACAAAAGGCTGGTGAAGTTTCCATGCAGGCTTGTGGCCTGTGCATCTGTCTGGGTTTTAAGACTATTTACTGTCTGACTACCTGGCTCCTTTTGTAATCACCCCAGATGATATATCTTCATTATTTTTTGGTGATTTAAATAATGAGGTACAAAACCTTGAAGTGAGCAGTAGAAACACCCAATGGTAAGACTAGGGCAAGATAAAGTGTAAGCACTTGGAAAAAAAATCCTGCTTTGCTTACTGAACCTTTCTAGTCTCTAGTTTTCCAGATGTTGCATGTTAAGTATGGGCAAAACAACAAACAACCTCTTCCTCCCATTTTGTCTGATTATTACCACATTTTTCAAAAAATCAAGGTTTTTCAAGACCTTGCATCATTGATGTGTACCTTGTAAGATATTTTTTCTAAACAAACAAACAAACAAAAATTTTTAGGAAAGTTTACCCCCTTTTTCCAGAGAAATCATGGGTGTTTTCATTTGGTTTAAGTGGAGGGCACTCCCTATTAGCTTATTATTTACCAACCTCAAAAATATCTACCCTGATACTGATTACACAGGAGATAACCAACTACTAACCACCAAGTTTTCAATAGCAAATTAGCTTGTGATGAAGCAGACTTGATCCATAACTACACAGATACATTAGTGCTAAATGAAAACTTTCCCTGCTGTGGCACTTCACCAGTTACTTTGAGATTTCCATAATTTCTTTCAAATACAGTTTTTCTATTCTTGATTTAGCGGTCAGAGATGTAAGAGTGTGTGGAAGGTGAGATCATCTGCTTCACTAAGGTAATCCAGCCTTTTTCAATGCAAAAGGGGATAATAAGTAAAGAGGAAAGTGACAAACAAAAACACACATAGACACAAATCTGGTGAAGAAGGAATAATGGAGACAATGCCAAAGGCCAAAAGTCTCCAGTCAATAACAGATGGCCCATTAAAAACCTCCATGCACAGCTCTGGAGAGATGGGAGTCCACATCCACCTGGACTTTGTAAGTGGTAAGAAGACGAAACAAGAGGAACGTGAGAACTTGGGATACCAGAGGGGGGACTGTGGGACTATAGAAAATTTATGAAAGAATGTGTAAGGGAAGGGTGCTGGGGAGGAACAAGGAGGGGAATAAGCCAAAAGGGGTATAATAGGAGCCAGTTGTGTATAAATGGGGACTGGCCAGCACACTTGTCTGACTGAGCCCTGCACCTGATCCCACAGTCTGCCCTATCTTCTTATTAAATAGTTTCTTAACTGTCTCTTTGTGCAATCTTACTCTCTGTCCTGTGTGCGAGTGCTGTAAGGACTAGGTGCCAGCAACTGAGGGAAGTGGGAGAGTATGGGGCTAGCAACTCGAGTCAGACTGGGGGTTTTGGTGCCCCGGGGTGTGTGGTACCAGCAATTGGAACAAAAGAGGGTCTCAGTGTCTGTAGTCAGAGGGGTCACAGCTCCTAGATGCATGTTAACAGTGTTTGAGCACCTGACTGTTTGCATTTTCCCTGAACCTGGTGCACATTGGTTCACGTGCATGTAATTTGTTTGCAGTCTTCAGCTGGAGGAGCAGGAGAGTGGGAGGCCCAGAGGTATCCGACAGGTGGAGTGCCTGTGCTGACATTAGGGGGGATCTGTGAGCGTGAAGTGCCTTTGAGACAAGCGTGTGAGTACATGCGTTTGTTTGCTAGTGAGGATTGAGCTGGACTAGCCAGTGAGTGGGAGACCTGCAGAGCACATAAAAGGGCCTGGGATACAGGCAGGGGCACCAGATGGACAGAGGGGCCACGCTGATACACGATACATCTGCAAATGTGCATCTACTTGTGAATCTAGAGAGTGGGGACATGTATGCTTTCACTAGGGAACTTGAGTCCTTACCAGCTGAAGAGGAGGAAGGGGACTTGGCTGTAGTCCTGCTAGTGTCACATGTGGGTGCTGCTGAAGGCAGCGCCTTGTCTGTGGCACTCTGTATAGCCAGCTGTGTCCACTTGGTGTGTCTGCACGTGTCTCCAGGACACATGCTCAGCCTCATTATTGGCTGAACCTGCAAATGGGAAAGGAGCAGCCATGTCCGTCAGCTTGGAATGGAGATCCCTGGGTCTCTAGGCTGGGATCCTGGCTGGGCAGAGGAATCCCTGGCCCCGGAACTGATGGAGGTGGCATCTGCTATATCTATTAACAAGAGGTCAATGTGAAGAGGTATTTTTGTGTTGTTTTCATTTGTGATAGTTGCCCCTCATCCAACACACAGGATCTGTGTCCTGATTTCAGCTGGGATGGAGCTAATTTTCTTCCTAGTAGCTGGGATAGTGCTGTGGTTTGGATTTAGTACGAAAATAATGTTGATAGCACACTGATGTTTTAGTTGCTGCTAAGCAGTGTTTACAATTAAGTCAAGGATTTTTCAGCTTCCCCGGCCCTGCCAGTGAGGAGGCATGAGCCTTCCACAGGAGGTGCACAAGAAGCTGGGAGGGGGCACAGCCAGGACAGCTGACCCAAACTGGCCAAAGGGACATTCCATACCATACGATGGCATGCTCAGTATAGAAGCTGAGGGAAGTTGGCCAGGGAGGGCTGCAGGTCGGGAACTAGCTGGGCAGCTGTCAATGGTCAGTGAACAATTGTGCTAAGCATCACTTGTTTTGTACATTCTTTTATCGTTATTGTTGCTACTGTTATTCTTTTCTGTCCTATTAAACTGTTTTTATCTCAACCCACGAGTTTTACTTTTTTTTTATTCTCTCCCGCATCCCACTGGGGGGGGGTGGTGTGTGTGAGAGCAAACGGCTGTGTGGTTGCTTTAGCTGCCTGCTGGGTTCAACCACAACAGTCTGAATGAAAACCTAAGAGCTAAACAAGTTTTGCTGCAGTCGGAGCTTAAGAGCCACCCTCTGAAGCTCACTAGTGCAACAACACATAGTCTCTCGGTCAGACATAGACACATAGTAAATACTTCATCATGAGTGATATTTCACATATACTTTCATTTGTGCTAACTTGATTGCTATTTATCTAGAACTAATGGATGCTTTTCACCAATCAGGAATTATTTGATGTATGTGAGCTAAAAGTCATTAAAGACATGGATGAGATGGTCTGGCTGTATGCAGCTGAAAGAAAACTCCAAGAGGAAATCCCAGACAAAAACTCACACAGTGCAACAATACAGCCTCAAAAAGCAGGTGATGGAAAGCTAAGGATGATGTCTTAATTTAATTTTTATCTTATGTGATTTATTTTTGAGACATATCTTAATTATATAACTCATTTAGTGTAAGCTGTACATATAAAGTCTGCTAAGTCTAAATTTAAATTTCAGTGACGTCTGCAGAGCAAACTGATTTTGAAGAAAATAAAAGGTTATGCAAGAAATTCTAGTGCATATTGTAGTTAATGGCTCGTACAAATAGAAACTCTTCTTTTCAGCCAAAAAGACCCCCTAAGAAAACAAAAATGTGCATAAAGCCACACCTCATCTAGGCTGCTTTATTAAGCAGCTTGAGGACTCTGTCAGTTCAGAAGAGTTTTTAATGGTTCGGTTGTATCCTAACCAATTCTCCCTTTTACAGATATAAACATACGGACTCTTCTCAAACTCAGCTTCCACTGAAGTTATGTAAAAGCTAATTCTTGGCAGATATTTGACACTGTTTCCCAGTCAGTGCTTTCACCAATGAAATCTGAAGACAGGATTTTAAAGTACAATACAACTTGATACAAGTGAAATTACTTACAGAATTTTTTACGGATGAATATTAACTATAGTCAGGAACAAAAGTTTAAAGAGATGGGAGATGCCTGTGAGTGTACATAAAGCAATAAAGCAGATTTGTTTCTGTTGGACAGGTGAGTATAACTGGAGAAAATAATAGCTACTGTGTCCCTGGTATTGGTTCACCAAATACTTAGTATTATCTTTGAATTCCACTTACAAAGTATAAAAAGGATACTTCACTAAAAACAAACCTGTAGATAGAGTCTTGCAATTTTTTTTTTTTAATGATACATTTATTTGTAAGCAGGTATTATGCAAACTAGGGATTTCCATTGCTGAGAAACATATGTACAGTTATGGCCCAACAGCTATGTTGTTACCCACGCACTCAGATTGCCAGAGTGCAATTCTGTCTTGAGGTAACTTTATTTCTATGTGGATTTTTTAGAATGGGTTGTTGCTTCTTCCTTTATCCTGCAGTGAAACCCACGATCTGAATTTAGCTAGTGATAATAAAAGGAGGAGAGAGAAAGCCAGAATCACCTGTTACATGAATGTTGAAGTTATCATCCACAGTACAAACTCAATTGAAATGCCATCTGTATTGATCAGCTTAGGTTCAACTCTGTCCGATTAGTGGTTGACCAAATTACAGGCTGCACATGACTTCAGAGTTGAAAGAGCCAGCAAAACTAGAGGCATTCTTCCCCTACCCCTTACCTTTCCCTGCTCCAGCTTTTTTACCTTCCTACTATTTTCAAGCAATATTGTTTTCTCCATTGTGTGAAGAGGTGAGACACTGACCTAGCACATTTATTCAGTTCCAGGTTCCTGACCGCGGAAGACTTAAATACCTTATGCCATGTTATGAGTCAACGCCATCTTTGGAATCATAACGAGAAGGTGAAAACATTAGCCATCTTCTTGTTTGATTTGCCACAAAGCTGGTTAGCCACACTGCACTGTCAAAAGAAACGTACAGCGGTTTTTACGAACAAAGTTTATCTTGCAAAGTAGGCACACAAGCATAAGTTGTTTGATCAAGGTAATTGTTACTGTATTAATTAGCATTATTATATTAAATATTATTAATTAGTGTCACAATCATAGCTAAGGACAGTTTCCTAAGCAGCCCTACAAAGAATGGGAACACACATTAAGCAATATAACTGTAAAAATTCTGTGGTGCACTTGTATAGTTAGGCAAAATATTTTCATCAAATTGCAAATCATGTGCAGAATATTCTTTAGTTATTTGTCTGGCTGTATCTGTCCATTTTTGTTTCATTTTATGTTGTTTTCATTTTATGTTTAGAGCAAGTTCAGTTGCTCTAAAATCCATATGTATATGTATTGTGATGGCGCAAAAGAATTCTCATCATGGGTCAGGGTAGTGTTGAACTGGGTATGATGCAAACAGGAAACAGAAAGGTTACAGATTTAAATGCAGACAGCTGTGGTAGTCAGAGTTAATAAGATGGTTTGGGTTAGAAAAAGGGAACTTATGTCATCACATCTGCTCTCTAACCATTATCAAGGCTTTTCTGGCAGGATTCATAGTAGAAGAGAGTTTGCTGTAGATTGGCAAGTTTCTTGTGAAGGACTTTCCAAGTGCTCTTCTGAAAGTGAAACAGCTTGATCTTAATGATTACATCATCTGTTGACTGAAGACAGGAATCAATATCCCACTTCCATGTACAGTTTGAAGCAAGCTAACTTGGTATCTTAAAGTTCTCTCCAGAGTGATAATATTCTTTGAATCCCGATTTCATGGCCGAGTCATTTCTTGTACAATGAATGAAAGAACGAACTGAAAAAACTCATGTTAATAAATTCTCCAGTCAGACATCTATATGTAAGAAGTTGAATCATCCGTATATTCACAGGTGCCATCTCTATATTACCACAATATATATGAATAGATTTTCAGGCATGTTGTGTCACTCAAAGACTTATATAATCATTGGAAGTACATGCCCGACTATGTGTCCAAACGTGTTCCAAGTTTGTTGTTAGTAGACCCAAGTACTTATAACCAAGGTAACATAATTGTAATTACATAATTGCAGTGGAGGCTACTGCTTTATCTTCAAGAGCTTCCTGGACAAAGTACTCTCAGCTAATAAACATCCCTTCCCATGTGGCAAGGTCTTACCAGCAAGGCATTGCTACATGTCCCATTGCTCTATTTTGAAGCTTTTCCTAGGTCAGGTAGTTATACAAAATCAGACTAACAACATGATTTTCAGTTGTTTTCCTTTCTTATAAGGAGGTCTCACATAAATCTGTTTGAGATTCCAAGAAACTCCAACTAGGTAGCTTTTTGTGAATGTAGTGTCAGTGGAAAGACTATGATCAAGAAGTGGCATTTACTGGTTGCTACCAGGACTAGTGCAATTGCACAGCAGATAGCAATCAAATACTGCCAATGTACTTCAGACTCTGCTGAAAAACAAGGAGACCAAAGTAGAAGGCAGAAAGATCTGAGGCCCAATATTACTGTCTGTAAGATCTGCATTGGACTTGCAGGGGGTGGAAGATGGCTGATTCCAAGAGTAAATCTTACTCTGTTATCAATCTGTGAAAACTCAGTAAAAATCTTCATAAATAATGTGACCTAAAAAGAGTTACTGTGAATTGTAGTCTGAATGCTAACAGGGTTTTCCACTTATTCACTGAAGACTAAGCTTACACTGGAGAAGGCTGTCTCACTTGTTTTTCTCCAGGGGAGACAGTCAATGGAGAGAGGAAGGCTCCTCCGGTAAACTAATTCAAAGCATGTGAATTAGGCTCTGAACTGCCCTTCAGAAGAACCATTTGTCAATACAGCCTCAGGAGAAGAGCCTGCCTTAGCTAAAATTAGCCTTTAAGATTACATTCCTTAATGCAATAAGGAAATTCTTTACAACAAAATGCTCATGAAAAACAAAGTGCTAAATCTATTATGGGTATCAAAAGAAAAAAAAATTCTCACACTGGTTATGCATACTTACTAGCTTTTAAAATCTTCTGTGATAAATTCGTTCCATTTGTTTTCAATGTCTCTGCTTCTCATGATGGCCATTTAAAGCCTTACCATGTCCTGTGGATCCCAGTCTTTGCTCTACAGCTTCTGTGATTCTGTACTTTCTTTCACACAAACACACTGACTTACAAATTCCATAGGTATGTACTGAATCTGTGAAGAACATCTAATTAATGGTTCATACACCATATATCACCTCATGCATTTTACACTAGTATGCTATAATAAATTTTAAAATATAGAATAGCTTACCTCTACTTGACTTGTGGTTTTTAACTTCAAAATTATCCTACTGATGTAAAATAACATGAAGTCCTAATTGTGCCAGGGATTACAGAAGCATAATAGAATGTATCTGCCCCAAAGTGCTTGAAATATTGGACAACAGAAGGAGCGGAAACAGCAACAAGGAAATTTATTGCAGCAAGTCCATAACAGAAGCTGAGTGGAAACATCTCTTCAGCTAGTGCACCGTCTTCTGGACCACAGGGTTCCTGAAATTTCAGACATATGAGAAGGCAAAACATCACCAGCTCCATTATTTTTATTAAACTGGTTTATACAGAAGCAACCTTAAGAGAACCTGTGTAGTAAAGAGGTTTCTGAATAATAAAATTAATTACTTTCAATACTTAATGAAGATGCAAGATATTAACAAAACCACAATACCTCCTTTTAACATATGATAAATATATGACCTTTGAATACTGTTATTCTAATAAATCATTAGCACAATTCTATTTCTTCTGAAAGAAATCATGGTTATCTGGTCAGTGCCATTAGAACTGAAAAGGCAGAAAAAAATCTTTGACCATAAAAAGCTATTAGAATTAAAATGCAACTGTTACTTTTGCTAAAACCACCCACATTTGTCTTTATTGAGCTCATGGAGTTCCTACAAAACATCTTTTCTCTTGAAATTGTTTTAATTTCTTTGAAAACTAAAAAGTTCTGTTCACAGAATTTCACATGTGGATTTGCTCTTACAACATAACACAAGCACTCACTGAACTGAAATTTAATTCACCATTCATAAATTAATTATTTAGATTAAGATTTTTTTTTGTTATTCTGACTCCTTTTTCTCAGTATTGAATGTGTCAGGAGAAGGGAAGGATTTAATGTATTACTTGCATGTTTAAACTTCTTTGTGGAATCACAATCCATTCCACTGTTAGCTTCCTTAGGAATATTTTCTTCTCTACAGTAAATATTATCATTTGTTTTTATCAATATTTAATTGAGATGTTGTATTTGTGGCTCTATTTCTTCTCTTGGGAAATGAAAATGTTGTATGTAGTAAGTCATTCTACATGATTGACATACTTATAGTAGACATAAAAATGTTAATATACATGTTTCTGTTTCATACGAGAGATATCTGAAGACTCTGCATGTGAAATATTGCCTTTTCCCCATGTAAAGGCATGGGAAACTATGTAAAATATAAGGTCTTGGATTCAGGCTCTGCCCTCCTCTGTCTCTTCTCTATAGATAGAATCATAAAAAGTTTCCTCCCCTTCCTATCGTACAGAAAGACAAACATACCATTTTGTGAAACTTGCCAGCAAAAAAGCAGTTTCAAAAAAATGCCATTTCTGTATTTCAGAAGTAAGAAGTTTCACATTATTTTTTTAATATTTCTGTGTGACATGATGCATAAAATTTCCATTGCTCATAAATCTATCTAGAAAAAAGAGTTAGGAAAAATAGAATTGAAGTGGTTCACTTAGAGGGGAAGGAAGACTAAGACAGAAAGATAGAAATCTATACAGTTTTAGTTCCAACAATTTTACAGAAAGAGGGAAGGAGCATAGGAGGTGAAGTGATTTTTCCAAGCGTCACAACATAAAGGGTTACCTGGCCTTTGGGTGTGTAGAGATTGCAACCGAGGGTTCACAGCATTCTGTAAAACACCAGAACATGGAGGCTTTATCTTCCAAATTTCTCCACTTTATTACAGATTACCGCAAATACCACAAAAATCACCACCAGGAAATATACATATAATTAATAAAGTAAATATGAATTAATATATATACCAAGCTATTACAAGTTACTATGAACAATCAATAATATATTATCAATCAATAATAAGATCAATCAGTATTGCAGTAGAACCAGTAACAGCAACAAACAAAGAGTTACACACTACTACAGATTACTCCAAGTTATCATTAGCGAAACAAACAAATCAACAATCTAACAGCGGATATGATAGATTGCTTATATAAATATATATAATATTGATATGAAGTAAATTGGATTTCAGAAGGGCTCACACCATCCAAATAGGAGGGGGACGGAGAGCGAGGGATCCAGGGAGGGGGGGCTAACCACCCGCAAAAGAGGGGAGGACAGACGGACCCAGTAAGATAACAGACAGTCTCCCTTCAAAAATGATCCACGTCACAGAGTCTGGAGTCAGATGGGTGTCTCCAGTGAGAGTCCATGAGCTCATAGAAGGTTCACATGGGATTCAAGTGGGAAGTTCTCAGAGAGCAAGAGGCTCCGTTTTGGATAAAAATTAAGTCATTTTTATAACATTGAGAGTGTAGGGCATCCTAGTTTGAGCAACCAATAGGTGCTGTTCATTTTGATTTTTCACCTGTAACAGCCAATATATGATGCTGTTTTCTGTTCTTTCAGAGCAATTTTATTTTTCCAGGCATTTTTCAACCTTCTCAGATTATAAATTGCCATTACAGTCCCTTGTTTTTGCACTTATCCATGGTGTGTCAGGATGTCTCTGGTTTCTAGGTACCCCAGCTGCACTTTTCAAGGATGTTTCTGGTTTCCAGGCCTTATTCCCAGGCTCACAGTCCCAGGCTGGCAGGCCTTTCCCTGTCAGTATTTTTCAGCAGACAATTTCTTCTCTTCAGTATTTTTCCCCTTCTAACCAGGCCGCCTTTATGGCTGCTTACATCACCAAGGCAATTCAAAGATGAGTGCCAGAGCCAAAATGGAAATTCAGAAGTAATTTTAAGTGTCCAATAGTCTTTCTCACAGAACATCTTGCTTCCTAATAATAAGCTACTGCTTCCCACCTTAAAAAATGAAAATACTATCTGCACTTGGCTGATATGACCACTATCCATTCTTTTGTGATGAAAAATTACATCAATGAATGGCAGAACAATCAGAGCAGTAAGTCAAGTGTTACCAAGTGAACAGACTGTATAAAACACTGATTATACTGATTTGGGCATATATAAAAACTATCAGCACAACACAAATGGCCTTTAGACATCGTGCAGCTAAAACTGTCACTTTCCCTTTTTTTTGAGAGCTTTGGTCTTGTGCATCTCGCCTACATGTAATAACCCTCCATTTTTGCTGCAAGATGCAGTTACTCTTCTGCTTCCTTTTCGTCTCCTTCCTAATATTGACTAATATTGTTCATTTTACAAGAGCTGCTAGGATTCACTGAATATAAGGGGCCAGAAAAGTGGCCAAGGTTTCTTTATCTGATATCTGTTAATCTCTGCGTCTGGAAATTTAAAGGAAAAACAAAAGATAATGACAAGTCATTTAACATATCAAGAGCAAGACATTAAGGTTAGAAAGATTCTTACTAATTTTTAAAAAGTTACCGCCTTCAAAAAGGACTATCTCCTTTCATTGCTTTTGCAACTGCTGTTTTGAGACAGTGGTCCACTCTGGATAAGTCTAATTTATCTCCATGTTTTGTGATAAAAATTTTGGTAGGTTTTGGCAGGTTTTTTCCACACAGTGAAAAAAATAGCTGGAGCTAAGGATATGTTAAACAATTAAGCCAAAGAGTTATGTATGTGAGTAGAGCTGCATACTTAACTAATTCTGGCAATACGTTACCCGAATTTGGTATTTGACTTGCATTCTTAGTAAGTAAACCCCGGTAAACTTCCAACCATATGAATATTCAAAGACAGACAAAATGACATGGCTAAGAATGATTTGTTTGTATTCTTTATTTAAGCATCTTGTGGACATAGGATCTTCATTGTGTTAGTACAATAAAAGTAACAAAACCATGCAGATTTGTAAGTGTGCTTAGATAATAATATATACATATACAAAGTTTAACATACTAACAAAAATAATTTTATGTATTTCTTCGCTTACTTATAATCTAAGCATCAGTTTCTCATTGGCCCATCCTGTATATAAAAGTAAAAGAAAATACGACACTGAATGTTCGTTACCATATACAAAAGGCAAAGAAATAAGTGGAGTCAAAAAGAGAGATAACATAATGTAAAATACAGGACCTAACCCATGGCTCTTCCCCCTTCCCTTTTTCCTCAATCAGTGTATGACATGATGGAGAATGATGGGAGAAGGCCTGTCATTCCAAGCTATACCCTGTGGGCACCCTTTTAGGATTTTGGTTCATTCATCCAAACCCATTTTAGCTGCTTATAGTTGTTGTATCCCTCCTTTTCCATCCTTAAAATACGTAACAGTCCAATTCTCTCAGTGTTTTAAAAGGTTTACATTATATTAAGTTTCATAGAACTCAGTGAGAAATTATGACAGTGATCTGGACGGAAAAGGCCAGGAAGGGCATTTTTGTTAGAATTTTTCCCAAGACTAAATAAATAATCAACTATTGCAAATTAAAAACTTGCACTTCAATGCAATACCCCAACTTAATGATCCACAGCTAAAGATTCCTGCTTCTGAAAATAAGAAGGTAACTAAATCCAACAAGAAAGTGGAAATTAAATAGGTGAAATCACCGAAGTCTGGGATAAATGTGTACCACATGACTGAAGAGATATGAATCCTCTGAGGTAAATCTTAAAACAGGGATGTCTAACTCCTGACTGCTGGAAGTATTCACAAATGAAAGGATTAACTAGGGAAAGTGGAAGTCAGAACTAAATTGAATCTGTGACCTGACATCAGGATGGTCAGTGCGCTAAATTAAGAGCTAAATTGATCCTGTGCCTGCTAGAAACAAGATTGTCATGAACTTCACAAAGCTTTGAATCAGGCCTTTATACTGGAAATCTAAGGTACTCTGTAAAATACAGAGGTGCCAATGGATCCCTCTGAATATGCACTGTTCTTTAAGGACTGAAGAAAGATTTTTCTAGGGTGTGAAAGCAACATTCAGATGATGTATGATGAAGTACCTTGGCTTCCCTGTGCTATAATGTAGGAGGCAGTAAGATACATGATGAGATGAAAGGGATGCTTTCGTGCATTGGGGCTCATGGGCAGGTATAGTGTATATGCAGCATTAGGCTGCAGCAAGAGTGCGTGCATGTTATGAAGGCCTCTTTAAAATGGGGTCCTAGTAGGAAATACATCCTTGCGTAGTTCCACTGTTGTAGGAGCTGCGGCCTCTCATATAATACATAATCCAACATGCAAGGTACAGTCACAGCAAATTAAAATATGCACTGACCAGCTGCTACTGGCACAGGGCATCAGAGACACCGAGAAGGCTGCAACAGCTTCACTGTAGATGCATGAAATATGGCCTTGACTGTGAGAGAACCTGAAGCAGGAATCACCTGTGTAAACTATGTATATGCTGTAAACCTGCAGCCAGCCACATTGCCGATTTCATGTGTTAAGAATTACCATTCAGATTTCCAGGAACTCCTCAGGGATGTCACACACCTCTGACTTTTAAAATTTTTCTTCATTTTACATCTTTGGCAGACCGAACCTGCCTTCAAGGACTGTTGGAACTTCTAACGCACAGCAAGGAGCTGCCCGGGGCAGTAACGGCCATCCCCCTGCCCCACAGGAAAGTGCTGCCGGCCAGCTCTTCTACCCGCTCCCACACACTGCAGCCCCTCACCATGCCTCTGGCCCCCCACATGCGCTCTCCTCTGGCCCCTCACTGTGCCCCTGGTCCCTGACAGGTGCTTACCTGTGGCGCCTCTACATGCGTCTTCACCACCAGCACAGTACACAGCCTCAGAGAGGCATGAAGAGCTGGAGCTAAGATGCAAGTTAGGAAGCTGCTTCTCACAGTCTCGCATTCTGCTTTACAGCTGCCTGAGGTGAGGCTGAGTTGAAGGTAAGTTTAAAGTGGGAAGGGCTGGGAGCCCTAGGTCCAGCCGCACCTTCCAGAATGTTCTGAGCCTCTGAAAGGGCCAGGCACCTTCACCCTTACCACACAGGGGGTGGCTGTTGGCAGATGACCCTGTGAACAGTCCAAGGCCCTTTCTGTACAAACCCCAACTCCCATGTTTCACTTTCCTCTGACACTGATGCCTGTTCTAGCTGAGAGACTTGTGCAGCAGGTGCCCTGTCCTGCTGTTAGTTGCTGCCTGTCAGCTGAGTGCTGTGCTGGTCTGTGAGGCGGGGACATCCTTGCATGCCCTGACAAGCCACATGTGTGTGCAGACATACTATGCACTATACTGTGTAGATGGACCTGTGAGTAAATCCGGTATCACCATTTTCCTACTGCAGTGTTGAAAAACCCAGCTGTAAAGTTAGCTTCTCAGTGTTGGTCACTCCTTTAAGGGAGGGTACAGGCCAGCTGTCCACAGCCCCGCTCTGGAGTGCTGAGGAGAGGAGGGGAAAGGAGCCCAAGCAGAGTGTCAAGGAGCTATTCTAAGGTATTTTCAAGAGTACGAAGGCTCATCGGGGAAGAAGAAAACTAAAGGTATGGGAGGGAGGATTTGTGGAGTCCTTGAGGTTAAAAAGTCTGTAAAAAAATTACAGAAAATTAAGGCTGTCCAAGAGGAGAAGTTCAGCTGGATAGCCTCTGAGGGACCATGAAGTTGCATCCTTAAACCGACAGGAATTGTGAGGAGAGAAAAGCTGTACCTCAGACTAAACCAGCATTTTCAGGATTTCACACTGAAAGATGTAGTGAAAACAGTCTCTACCTAGAAGCAGTGTGGTTAATAATAAATACTTTGGTTGACTGTAGGGTCCCAAAGATGTTCTTGAGAGATTTGTCAGCCTCCTTAATTTTTTTCCCCTTTAGTAAAAGGGACTCCACTGAGATGGGGGGTGGGCCTAAAACCAGCTTACTCCAAGGAAGCTGAAGGACTGTGTTTAGATGCCACTACCTGGGAGAGGAAGAAATTAAATTTTTTTCCTGGTCTGTCAAGGTGGCTAAAATCACACAAGAAACCTGACCTGCTCATATGGGAAAGAGAGTAGTCAGGCACTAATTAGCAGAAAGAGACTGTACATTCCCGTTATCAGTCAACTAAGTTAATTGGCAAGTACTCACCTGTCATTCTAAAGTATCTGCCTATTCCTCCCATTCATTTTTTTTTTTCATGTGAAGCAATTGGTAGCACACAATCTAAGGAGACATTCTGTATGGCTTTTCAAACTGATACAGATATTTTGTTCCCTAAGTTTTGCCTTTTCACTGGGTCTGAATAGGGCTTCAAAACCTCATTATTTGTTCTGTAAGGAAACAGATCTGAGGGCTTAAAGTAATCCATCAGCTCCTTCAGCACAGTTAGCCCTTGAAAGCAATGATACCTGCTTGTTTCTCCCTTTAATTCAGTTCCTGGTGGGCTGCTCTGGGATTTTTTGTTTTTCTCATCTGTTTTTCAGGACAACTGATGTCTTCAGCTGCTGAAATCTGACTTTCTGCAAGCTGCTTGATAGATATGTCTCAGGGCTCCTTACAAACATCTGGGGAACCCTGCCCATGTGTAGGTCAATTTGAACACAGAGTTGGCTGTCTGCTAGTGTCAGCTCCCCGGCCTGATCCCACAGGCCGCCAGGTTTCTGTTGTGCGTGTAGGTAAAGCAACGTATGGCGTCCTGGTGAATGTACTGTTTTCTGTAGAGTCTTGGTAAAACATTGGTCAGAGGTACGTACATGAACACATTCTTTTTTCTGCTGCTGTCAATAGAGCTTGTATTTAGATAGGAAACAAGTACGTATGTTAGAGATTCTCATTTCTATGGATTACAAAGCCCTAAAAGAAGCATGGTTTCTTACCTTGAGAATCTTTTTCATTCTAGCTGAAAATGGTAAATTTATCAGGGGATTCTTTTAAATAATTGGGAAAAAAACCCACTTCTTTATTTCTTCAGCACACATATTTGAGTATCGTAGAAGCAGTGGTAATTACCCTCCTAGCTATTATTCCTTAAGTACTCAGCAACCATAAGAAGTTTAAAGAAAATATAAAATTCCCACAGCGATTTAAGCATTTTTGATACTTAACTTTTTTTTATTTCCTCTCTCCCAGTTCCTAAAAACTTAATCTTCTAGTAAGCTGGAATGACATCGCTGTTGTTTTCCTTAACAGCTATGAGTTGGGTGGGGAAAAAAAGTAAAGGATGGAATATGGTTTCAGTGGGAGCTTTGGAAAGGCTTTGAAGTGCTCTTTTGGATGCAGTGAACTGCATATAGAAGTGGTGTATATAGATCCTGATGCTCAACCACTCCATAAAAAAGAATTATTTTCAAATTATTTAAATGGAAAATGGATTTCTTTAAATTTACATACATGAGACTTCTCATTGTCTGCAGGAACCAGCTTTTAAAGCAAAATATCAGGTGCTGTGAGATTTTCAATGTGATTAAAGCTGGCAAAACACATCAGTGTTCTAGTTAACATAACCACACAGGCTAACTATATCAGTAGAAATGAAGTCTACATTTAAAATGCTTCTTGACTTTTACTACAGTGGAACACACATGCAGAGATATTCTCTCCTAAAGTTAAAATCCTTTTTTCTTTCTCCAATTTTACTCCTTGACTTGGAATATTTTTTTTAAAGGCTGGGGAGGAAAAAACCCCACAGGTTTATATTGTGAACTAAGAGATTCCACACCCAACTTAAATACAGTTAAAACTACTTCCATAGAAGGACATTAAATTTCCTTTAAAAAATTAGAATATAACTAAGAAAACCCCAGTGATATCAAATATGGACTTAATGTGCAATGCATTTTATTTAAAAAAGTAAACGTCTCTGATTTTAGTCCATATGAGTGAGTCCAAAGGGAGACTGTTAAGTGCTGTGTTTTATGCCACAGTCTCTCCCAATCAAGGACATAACATCTAAGTGCCAGTTATAGCTGGCTGCCTGGGTGAGCCTGAAGGACATTGTTTAGAATATGAGGAAGGCTCCACCTTAAAGGATCTGTCTTGAGGCCTCATGGCTGCTCCTTTCCTGCCACCTGCTCTGCTGCAACGGTGCCTCGTGTTGTTGCACAACTGTAATATCTGGGGTTTTATAGCAAATCAGAAGCTGAATCCCACTAGAAAGTTGCACAATTTTAAACTCAAGACACCCAAATTTGATTTAAGTATCTGGATTTTGCATTCTTGTAGAAAATGTGAATTTTGCCTGCATTTGCAAAATATGTTTGTAAACACATGGCACTTTTGAGTATGCATAAATTTGTGGAAAATATAGCTTTATTTGTGAAACATATAGCTGTAAAAACCCCATGTATTAGTTTGTTCCTAAAATTCAACATCTTTAAAGGGCTTAATAGGTATTTATTACATAGTCATATATTCCAAGATGGCTTACTCTCTTGTATGCCTCTACTGAAAATAAGTGTTTTCTACTACAGAGGTTCAGGAATCCAGACAGGGCTTCCAAAATATTTTTGCCAAGTGAGAACAAAAGCTTTTGAAGGTACCTTAAGCTTAGGTTTGGCACTAAGACTATCCTCTACAGTGATACTTATCATAAAAAAAAAAGTTTTTAAGCATGGTATTTGATGGGATAATCTTTCCCACACACTCCTTTCCAGTATGTAAAGAATGTTTGTGTTTGACTGCTATCAAAATGCATACAATTATTGGTAATATCAGTAAGGCTTGCAAGCTTTCGTGCCTGCTTCCTCTTTAAAAGAAAACTTCTACGAAGTTTCTGATTTGTAATATAGCATCTGAGCAAGTGTGTGTATGCATGAGCGGAGTCATAGACTAATGGCAATGAAAGGAGCTGCTAGACTTTTACTCAGTCCATTACAGTGAGTGAGGTCAGTGAAGATCTCACTCTTCCTGCATGTGGTACCCTTATTCAAGTATCTTATTGTTTTGCAAATTGGATCTTGCAATTTGACCTTTTCTGCATATTTCTTTTCCACAAATGAAGAAATAATTTTGTAGTTTGAGACTGAACCAATACCGAAGTGCATTTCGTTTCCTTGCAGATCCATAATTAATCTGCTACATCATATTCACCTTCTCTGTATGTCACTTATCTTTCTTTTATGTGCCTCTCTTTCTTTGAAATAGGTTTTAAATTCCTGACCTGCTTCTCCTTTGCACACATATATAACACAAAGGCAATGTATCTTTTAATTCAGGTTTTAGGTACACATAGATCTACAATGACATTCAGTAGTCAGCAAAGATCTCTTAATACCTGAACTCTGCAATCTTACATTTGACAACATGTGAACAAACCCCTGCCAGGGAAAAGGAGTACAGCAGTGTCATTCTGTGAGAAAATTCAGGTGGCTGTAAAGGAAAGTTTTCCTGTAGAGAAATTACTTTGTAGTAGACATGGCCTAAAATGGCAAACATATCTCTCTCGGTGCTGAAGCTACTCTTTTAAAAATTTTGCCCTCAGGAAGGGTGTTTCCAAGTAGTAAGTTCCAAACTGCAATTAGAAGTGTTAAGTACAGTTCAGCAGATAATTAACACTATATAGAGAAGGAATCCTCCATGTATCACAGAATCACAGAATGGTTGAGATTGGAAGAGACCTCTGGAGGTCATCTGGTACAACTCCACTGCTCAAGCAGGGTCGCCTAGTGCCAGCTGCTCAGGACTGTGTCCAGCCGGCTTTTGAGTATCTCCAGGTATGGAGACTCCACAACCTCTCTGGACAACCTGTGCCAGTGCTTGGTCACCCTCACAGTAACAAAGTGTTTCCTGATGTTCAGCACCTCCAGCTTTTCAGTTTGTGCCCACTGCCTCTGGTCCTGTCACTGGGCACTGCTGAAAAGAGCCTGGCTTCGTCTTCTTCGCACCCTCCCTTCAGGTGTTTATATATGTTAATAAGACTCCCCCTGAGCCTTCTGTTCTCCAGGCTGAACAATCGCAGGACCCTCAGCCTTTCCTCGTAGGAGAGATGCTCCTGTCCCTTCATTATTGTGGCCTGTCACCAGACTCTCTAATATGCCCATGTCTCCCTTGCGCTGAGAAGCCCAGCAGTGGACCCAGCACTCTGGGGGTGGTTTCACCGATGCTGAGTAGAAGGGAAGGATTACGTGCCTCCACCTGCTGGCAACAATGCACCCAAGGATACCATTAGTGTTCATTGCCACGAGGGCATATTGCTGCCTCATGTTCAACTTGGTGTCCACCAGGATCCCCCAGGTCCTGTAGAATGGTTTACTGTTTTGTGGGGTTTGTTTGGTTTTAAAGTGAAAACTGGCTTTAAAAATGGAAAGTTATGACCTGAAGATGACGAATATTTTAAATGTAAACATACGGCCAGACCAGTCAGTCATACTAGTTTACTGTATCTCCTATTTGAAAGTACGCATGTATTTTCTGTGCTCCTTAGGGATGATGAAATAGGTGCAGCCATCCAAACAGCAGTGCATGCTTTCTGGTAAAACTGTTTTGGGGATTGACTCTGAATCCTTTACCTATTAGATGGTATTATGAAGCATGGAGAAGAATAGAAATACTGAAGCATGAAGCCTGTCTATTATGCAACACTGACATATAGCATTTTCTAATGATACATCCATGTAAGGTGGGCACTTCTGCTATGTGGTTAGATCCATATTTTATAGTTTTAAAATATTAAACTTATTTAGTTCTTATGCATGTTTTTACATAGTATTTTGCTTGTGGAAACTAACAATCCAAATGTCTAATTTCTAGCCATATTGATTCACAAGATATCTAACCTTGTGACAGCTTCATGTCAAAGTTTCATCTGGCTGTTGCTTTGGGAGCATGCTAAATTGGGAAACTTGGCTGTGAAGGCAACAAAATACAAAATAGATTTTTTTTAAGGTTTTTAATAACATTATTTTTTCCACTTTGTTAAAATGTGAGATGGCAGGATAAACTGCACAGTTTTCACATCTTACCATGAAATATGCCACTACTAATAGCTCAGGGCTAATAACCTCCTGTGCAATGTAAATGCTGAACACTGAACACCCAGCATGTTTTCTCATTTTGATGGGACTCTTGAGTTGGTCAGTACTCTGGTATTGTTCTGCCTGTTCCCATCCTTAAAGTGGTACACACAAAAAAGTCTTTAAAACCTACTTCTTACTCTGAATAAAATCTATTTTTAGAAAAAGGTAAGTAAAGCAGAGAGAATTGCATCAGCTGGGTGAAACAGAATGCAGCACATGTTCCTCTCACCAACTGTGTCTTCACAGGTCTTAACTTTCAGTCTTGGTCTTATCTCAGATACTTTCAGACACTCCCTGGGTTGCAGAAAATTATAGATGATCCTGTCTGATCCCTGGGAAAATATCTTTCTTTTCATCATCTCTGAAGCCTGGTTGCTTTTGTGCATCTTGCCCCTGCTCTCTTATTCCTCTCTGTTGTGGACATGTTGGTCTTCGCCCCAGCTATGTCAGAAGCTTATTTGTACATAGTATTCTCAGGTTTTGTTGGGGAAGGACATGTCCTCCATTCACTCCGGAGGGTTCCATGTTCCAGGACAAAGTAAACAGCTGCGTTTTTCTCAGCTGCCCAGTAGCTTTCTTTGAAAGGAACACACATACTCTATTCGGGATGCTGCTAGCAGCCAAATGAAAGCAAATATCTTCCTTCACAGTCCTACTTTGTCATTTCCTTTGTCTGTCTGTAGATGTGCTTAGATAAATATTATATTGCATACCCTACTTGGCAGTCCACATAAAAGTCCTTCCAACTTCATGTTTCAGCAACCAACTCATTACTGACTGCAGATTTGTGTGCCAGTCACTGGGGTATTTACCCACTTAAATAAGTAAATAAAATTAAGTAAGTTTTTAAAAAATCTTTTACACTCTATCCTGAGTTTTACTTCTGAAACTAGACTATATATCACCTACCTAAATGATGTCAAGATGTAATTTTTGCCTTCATCTGTGGAAGCCAGTGACTGATGTACTATGGAAGGATGTAGGGCTTAGAAACACTGGAAGTCATTGTGAGAGGGAGAAGCAGCAACAGAAACAGTAAAGTTAAAATGTGAGAGACTTAGATGGGAAGTGAGGAAGTGTCATCAGGTCTGTGTGACAGAGTGTGTTTCAGCCATTGATGTTGCATGTTAACTACAGTTCCAGCCATAAAACTGTCTTCATTTGTTCATGCACATCATTTACTCTGGCCAAGTTGTAAATTGGATTGTGGTGTAATTATTTCAAAATGGGATATTTCAGATTTTTATTTTGTAGTAGTTGGATCTGGGATGAGAATTATCTTCATGTTTTGTGTACTTTTTCCCAATTCTCCAAAGACAGTGCCTCCTCTTCTCTAATATTGTTCTTTATTTTTTTGTTTCCTCATTCAGATTGTACCCTATACTGTCTTTATTTACCCAATATGAGATTTCCTTTCTTTGAAATAGGCTTTCCACTTGTCCTTAACTTCCACTCCTATCCCCAAATGAACATTTAGTCATCTTTAAGAATGAAGAATGGAAATAACAGGAAAAGATGACTCAAAAGTTTTCTTTTTGAGTATACTAATAGATTTCTGGACCTTGCCTAGAAAAATGATCATAAAGAAGGGGGAAAAAAAGTTCTACAGCAAACTGCAGAAAAAAGATTGTTTCTTATTTTATACTGCATTTCCCACTTGCCTTTCCTTTCCTCCCTGCCCCCTGAAAAATCACCTTACTTCATTGCTGTCTTCAACATTTTTATTATAAACTATGTGAAAGAAAAATGTTGCAGTTTTATATTCAATTTCTGATTTTTCTTAAAAAAAGAAATGGGAATATTATTTTAAAATGGTAAGGGGACTCTGTACATAGTCAATTCATCACAGTCAGCTGATTCTTGTGAACAAAATACTGGTACAGCCTTCCTTCAGGAGAGCAGCAAGGTCTCTAGTTGAAGGTTTTGTGTGTAGTAGATATTAGTGAGGTCTTAAAGGAAGACCTGGACATTAATAGGAAAGGGAAAAGGAAAACAGGAAAGTGTCAGCACCTAGAAAATGGAGGAGAAAATGAGAATAGTAGTTTCCATTGAGAAGTGAATACTGTGTGCTCTGAAGCACTGGAGGGAAGAGGAAAGAGCCATTGGGACTTAAGTGTGTGGGGAGGGCAGAGGAAAAGAAGGTAAGGTCAGAAATGGGATTGAAAGAAGAAGGAAAGTAGATGGGTAGTGATTTTTTTCTTCATCTTCAGTCTTGCTGGTTTTTGTATAGTTTATTGTTTTGTGAGGCTTGGGGTTTTTTTCAGAGGACTATCTAGCATAAATTTGTTGATTTTCAGAACTGAATGTGTACAAACTATTACATGTATAGCCAAAGAGGAGTTTGACTGTTTATGAATAGCTGCTTAGTGGAACCCAAGAAAATTGAACATTGATCTCAAAGTAGCTTCTCTGTAACTAACAACAATGTTAACAATACACATTTTCAGTTTGGATTCTTTATGCCCATCTATTTTATTTTTCTACATACTACCTGACCAATTAATTTGAGCACTTAGTTCCATAATAGGTCTCTTAGGAGAACAGTTGCATCCCATCCTGCTTCACGTGCTTCTTATCTTCCCTGTGGCTGACTTCCCTCCCAATAATACTTTGCCTTCTGTAAAAATAGAGATTAAATTCCTAGTGATAATTTTCTTTTAGATGATGTCAGAGTTCAGATGCATGGAGTTACAAATGAGTTCCATATGTCAGATGTTACAATGCATACTCTAAATACTGGTTTACATGATGATTATGTGGTTGAGGGTACAGTCTTCCCAGTAGAAACCTCTTTCCTCATCTGTGTTTTGTCACTGCAGGGTATGCCATGTAGACCATGCTTTATAAACAGGCAGATTTCCAGAGTGATTACTTCTGTTTTCCTCATGAGTTGTTCTGTATTGGATAAGTTGTATTTCACTTGACTCTGGGATCTTTTTTTTTTCCTTGAAGCTAATGAATTTACTTAGTATGGATTGTAAAAATTAAAAAACAATTTATACCAATTCCCCAAATGTAATAAACTTGTAACTTTTCCTAACAAAAGCTCCTATCACCTTGATATTGTCTGTACTTTTTTATGTACAAGGCCATTACTTGCAAATGAACCACAAAACTGAATGTATAATGGGATAAAGTGGAATACTTTCATATCTGGATTGAGTGTGTACTAGAATATGGAGTGACTTGCATCTGATGAGTAGTTCCTCATCAGACTTATGTGTTTTCAGCGTGCAGTGGGGTTGGCTTAGAGTATGGTTTTACAGAAGCCAATAGAGAATGCATATCTTTTATTCTGTAGATAGACTGCTGCTGAAATTAATAGCTGTGTGTGTCCAATATCCATGAGCTTTGCTCATGTATTCCCACGTGCATGGTCACCTAGAGACAAGGTATGTAGCATACCCTGAAGGTAAAAAAGAAATACAGGCTCTGTTTAACCTATGAAAAAAAAATTTGAAGTGTTTAAATAGAAGAGCCTTCCTGCCACCCCATCCCCAAAATGACAATATCAGCTTAATTGAAACAGTCGTAAATTTTTTTCCTGTGCTGTTTTGCAAAAATTGTTTGTGTAAAATGGATTTTCAAGAAACAATAGCAATTATTTTTATTGAAAAAGAATGCTTTTAATTCTCCAAATTAGAGACAACTAGCAAATGTTTGCTTGAATAATTTTTTATTTTTATCAGTCTAACTACAGGTAGAATTCTGAAGTTTTATACTCAAACAGAAAATAGCATACAATTGAAAATAGGTGAACACCTCAACTGCTTTCAAGTTCCTTATATATTCTGATAATGCTAACATTAAATTGCACTTGAAAGTAACTAGATGAGAGAATCTGGAGTCTATGCCCAATACTTTCTGTTCTAGAAATATCTTTAAAGTGCATACTGGTAGGGGTTTGCTTCAAAGTTTATTGTCGTTGCATTTTTCTAACTGTACGTTGGTGTTCTGAATTGTATTTGGCTTGAAACCTATGTGAAATTGCCACTGAGTTGTGAAGAACTGCAGGTAGAGAATATTTCTTTAATATGAGTCTATATCAGTCTTTATTTTCAGAATATGTACATTTTAAAAATAGACAAACTCAATTGACTCTGTAAATTCCTATGGTAGCTTTAGCAAATATTTTTTGTTACTTTTTTATTTTTATGTTTTTTATAGACTCTTGTACCATACACAGACTTTGGACAGAACAGCAAAATGAAAAATAATCAATTTCTCCATAGATTCTAATCAAATTATATTAAGATGGGACACAATAGGACTTTAAGGTCAATTTTAGCTTCATATTCAACCACAGGTTTTTAGTTTTCCTTCAGAGAGCTCTAAGCACTGAAAGATATACTGCTATGTATAACAAAAAATACTGTGTCCTGCCTATGAGAGATGGATAAATAAAGGCAGTATATCTAGAAAACAAAAAGCCGTTGAACACAATGTAGAAGTATTCTAATCTCTCCGGTGCTTTTGAAAATTTATTCCTACTCCTTCAAGTGAACTGAGAAAATGCTGAATCGTCATCCTGATTCATTGTGGGATTTCTGCTCATATGATCACTTCTAATCATTGTATAACCCTTCTTTTAGTACAGAAATGCGAGCTCCTGTACAGATGGACTTTGCTAAAGATGAAGTGATATGGAACATCAGAGGGTTTTGGTTCTAACTTGTTAGTGCATCTTCTGTTTGGGTTCCCTCTGAGTTCAGCTCTTTTATCTATTTTTCAGTTCATTCACAAAAGAGCCCTTATTTTGAAATATTCCAGTTTTGTTTAAGAAAAATGATGCCCTACAAACTACTGACAATTGTAATTCCTTTCTAAGAAAATAATCTTTCTAATATATATGAGTAGGGAAGTCTTAATTTTTGTTTAGTCTTCATTTTAATGCACAGAACTTTCTATTTAGTATACTCATGCATCTGTCCCCTTTCCATGTGCTGTATGTCCTTTCATTTCGTGGCTCTCTTTTGTATCAGATCAACTTTCATCCATTTTCCTTTCTCCCTATGCTCAGCAACATACATATGCATGCTTTTCTTTTAACCCAGCTGAGAGCCACATGCTGTGCACCTGTCTCAGAGGGAATATGCCTCCTGAGCCTGTTTTGTACAAGACAGGTGTGTGAATAGTAACCAATATATTTGTGTAATAAAAGGAACAGGGTTTAACTATAAGGACATTACACAAGATATTCATACAATAGTATGTTTGCTTGACCTTATTCATTGTTGTACAAACACATCCTATTTTGCTATACTTCCACAGTAAACTCAAAATGGTATTTGTGACGTTAAGCTGCTTCTGCTTTTGTTCATCTGCATCTTCAGCTTGATACAAGCTTCTGACCTGGTGGCAGTCTAGATTTTACCAGCTTCAGAGAAAACATGCCCTATATATTTTGAGCTAGTAATAGCTGATTACTTTTCTCCTTAATGGTTTTTTAAAATGTAGGGAGTTCAGAAATCCAGTTTGGGTGTTAATTCATTGCTATGTACTCTCAAATTCAAGAAAGGGGTATACCATGGTTTTCCTTTTACAATGCTAATACAGTGGTAGATTGAGAACAGCTGTGACAACAAAAAGAAGCCAGTATTATTAGCACCTCTGGCACTATTAATACTTGTTAATTACACTGTGTGAATGACACTAGTAAAGAATTTTTATATACCATTTTACAGATAGTCAATAATAAAGTAGAGCTTGGAAATAAACTCCTTATTCATAGGCATAAAAAGTTCAGAGACAGAGTTATAATCTGATCTGCTCACTTTCAATTTATACCTAGTTAAACCTGGACTCTCGAAAATTTTACTTGTCTTTCATTGGAAAAGTTGCCATCTTAATTTTTTTTTCAACTGCTTATCCACTTACTGAAACTAAACCTTTCTAGCTGCATTACACCACCTGAAAAAAATGGTGTAAAGTTTTATTTATTATTATTATATTTCTTCAAAGTGGGGAACAGTGCAGCGTGAAATAAATTGAATTGCATCAGCTTTGCAGAAAACACTTAAATATTCTTCTGGTAGAGCAAATTCCTGATCAAATGAATGCGCTTTTTATTTAATATATAATTATATAGCCATGCTGGATACTTGAGTTAATTACAGAAAAAACATAAATTAAGAAATTGATGAAAATTGCAAATAGTGAAAATATTTCAGAGGCATAAGAAGGAGAAGAGAAAATGACAACTACTTGCTGCAGATCATTTGCACAGCCTTAGGGTACAAGTTAAGTAACAAATCTTTTTCCCAGAGCTGTTGACAAAGTTAGCACTGTACTGACAGTCCAGGAAAGAACAGGACAGTACCAGCTTTTACTCCTGGGCAGAAAAGTAGAGACTTTCTAATGTACAGAAAAATGAAGTTCAGTGAATGGAGGAAAGAGTACAAAGCAGAAACTGTGGCTTCTAAGCCTCTTTGTGGCATCAAATTTTTAAAAACCCTGTAAAATAAGGCAAGATCTTCTGTTAGTGCATATTGCTATAATTGGTGTAATTTAGAATATCTGTACTATTTTCACTTGAGCTGAGGATTTATCCCATTTTGACAGTCTCAGTGACAGAATATATTATAGATATTTGCTTGACAGAATTTGTACAATTTAGAGTTGGCTTGCTTGATTAATTCTTTGTGCTTGTGCCTGCCCCCTCCGCCTTCCATGCTGAGGGCTCTGTCATTTAGCATGACTCCATTATATTCAATTGAGCAGTGGCTGCAGGAGGCCAGACGGCATATGTCCTAGGGCCATACAAGTGCTATTTAGCTGGATGTACTCTGCAAAGCCAGAGGCACTCAAGGGACTACAGAAAGAGTCACATTAGTGACATAATACTGAGTGCCTGCATCGTGTTATGTAAATGCTCATTGTGATGAAGTGTATGGTGTTTGTTCTCAGCTGGTTGTACTGTTGTATGCGTATAGTATGTTGCTGCTGTTTGCAATAAATAATATGCAGCTAATATTGTTGACAGTGTTCTTGATGAAGTTTAAAAAGTGTTTGAATGCTGCCGCCGTTCTCTTGCCGTGTCTTCTACTTTATAGAACAACTTAACTTTCTGTATGCCACTAGAAAGGAGAATGGAAGGAGTTGTTTGAGGTATACAGAATTAAGGGATGGGCACACATCCAGGGAATCTCAGAGGGAAATATGGGCTGTGTGCCATACACTGAACTTGCTACATATGCGCACATCTGATCTAGCACGCACACACTACGCAGATGGCTAGCAATTGCACACAGATCAACTCCAAAAGGCATGTCCAGATCCCACTTATCCTGGGCATCTGGAAATCCTGGTCATATGGCCAGTCTGTGATTTCTCTCCTTTCTTCTTCCCAATCCTGAAATTCTATCTAAGGAGGGAGGAGGAGGAGGAGAAGAAAAAGAGGACATGCCGAGGAAGAAAGACATACCAGGCTCATGTTAACATGAAACATGTTGGAAATGGTTAGGTTATCATAAAGTAATGAGCTTCAGGACCTCAGCTGAGCTATAATGTACTGTGTGTGTATTTTTAGTTTGCTGTTGCGGTGTAAAATGTATTCACTTCACTTAAGCTATGTCATAATAACTTACTGTGAATATTGAAATAAAATGCTAATTAGATACAGTTGGAAGAGAGCACATGGCAAATTACTGTAATACCACTGATGGCTGGTAACTCTTTTGCCTGTGGTAGCATGATCAGTTTTGATCAAATGCTTTTTCTCTTAATCTACCCGCTCTTTAATAATGGGCCTTCTCTAACTAAAATCTGCACCAATTTTAAGTTCAATTAATTTAACTTTATGAGTTAGAATGGTTTTCTTAACCAATTAAACTATAATTAACCATAATTAAAAGTAGAATATTTCTTAAATTTTTTAGTCCTCTTCATTAAAGCAGAGAAACTTGTTTTCCTTCACAAGACTTAGGCTAATTTTTATTTTTCTAAAAAAAATATGGTTTGTGTTCCCAAATCACTTCTGCCAAAGCAATCTACTTGATAATGTTTTAAAATATCAGTCTAATTTTAGATGATCTGACTATTCTCCCATTGGTAGGTAGAATTTTTTGCTAATATTTTGCATTGAAAATCGTGATGGATCAAATCAGGACTTTGAACTTTGTGACAGTGATGTCATATATGTACAACTTTAGGGTTTTTTTGTGTGCGATGCATTTAAAAATCCAGCTTTTTCCATGATCTCAGGATTTCTGCAACAGGTGTAGTCTCACTGATATCCATGACAGAGTCTCCTCTTTTTGACAGTACAGTTTAATTCTTTTCTTAAAGAGTTATATGTGTGAATTATTTATACACTTCAGAATCCCAGAGTATTAGGTACCCAACTGTGATTAAGCACCAAAATTCTTAGATCCTACCTGTATAAATGGTTATCTACATGATTAACTTCGATTCTGTAAAAAAATAAGACTATTTTTTATCTGCTAAAAGTTTTGATCTGATATGTACTGAGATACAGACCACCAATTCTTACAGTGCTGTCAGTCTCTGTTCAATTATAATTCATACTTTTCAGAAAATATAAAGATAACATCCAAGTAATAGAAACCAGTCTGATCCTCTGCTACTGCAAATTTACCATTTATTTTGTTAGAATCATATTGCTTTTTTTAGCAGTTGGTCTTTGAATGAATTAACTAAAGGTCACCTATAGGTGTCTTAGCAGAATTTCTTTAGTCCCTTTCTGTGACAGTTTGAAAAATAATAGTAAATTGTGTTTAGATGAGAGAGAAGCAACTATTCCTCCATGAACTGGAACTTTCTGTTTATGAGGAAAAATAACATCAGGCTTGGATGTCTCCCATAACATTATATTGCCAATAGAAAATATTAAATGAATTCAGTAATTAGTGTGTGAATATTTAGGGAGTTGGGTGTTTCCTCCACTGCATTCTGCTTCTAGGTAATTCTAGGGGTAAGCACAGAGTTCCTTGACATTATCACTACTCATGTTTGGACTTAAATTGTATTTGTGTGTTGCATAGATCTAGCTAAAAACAATTTATTTTCAATGTTTGGAGAAAACAGCTATTTTCTTCCCTCTTCTGGTCCTTGTTTTTGCAAGGTAGTCAGTGAAGAATACATGACCCTATCACAGTGACGATGGGTTAAAAGTGTGTTCAACCAGTATTATATAAATGTGATAACTGCTGTAGTTTTCTTCTGTTTTTCAAATGCTGCCATTTCAACTATAGAAACAGTTTGAAAATACTTCTCACTTTACCTAAAAGCTTTTACATTTGGATTGCATGCTTGCACTGGAATCTTTATCCTTACCCCAGAGCACAGTGTTCATTTCTTCAGAAATGTTATCTATTTGTTTCACTTTTGTCTTCTTACTTCCTTTAAGCTTCTCTTTCACTTTTGATGCTGAAGATCTTTTTTTCCTTCAAAGTTCACAGATTTTATCCTTGATTCATTTCAGACAATGTGCTTGGCTTTACATTTACAGGTCTATGTTGCCTACAAATCTTCACTACAAAAATTACTTTTCACTGCAGTTAATAATGTCATCATTTATAAATTACATAAGCAATATATTCTTGTGCTAATTCAGTTTTTGTTAACAAGTTATCATTTGGGGTATTCTGAGTAAAAACATATGAGTTCAGATATATGCTATATGGTGTGTACATATATAAAAACTTGGTCAAGTTACAGCAGACCCATGCCTTTTTTTTTCTGACTATACTCTGTATATTTAGTTTGGGATTGCACAACCTGCTGCTTTTTTTTTTCATATCACATGCATTATTACTACTAGCCTGTAATCTAGCAAGTGCATTATACTTAGAAATGGTTGTACATCTTTCTGAAGCTTAAGATGAAGACTTTCGAACTGGCAATTGAACCTTAACTTTGAAAATGCCCTTGTACTTTATTTTTAAATATGTGAGTAGAATCACCGAACAGTTTAGGTTGGAAGGGATCTCTGGAGATTATGTGGTTCCACCCCCTGCTAAAAGTTGGCCTAGCTTCAGAGTTAGAGCAACATGCTCAGGGCTTGCACAATCAAGTTTTGAATATCTCCAAAGATGGAAATTCCGCAACCTTTTGGGAAATTTTTCCAGAGCTGACTGATCCCATGATGAAGAATATTTTCCTTATGGTCAATAAGAACTTCCCATGTTGCAACTTGTGACCATTGTCTCTCATGCTGGTTTTGCTCCTCTGAGAAGAGTCTGATTCTACATAACCACCTATAATATTGTTGACGACAGCAGGTGAATCCCCCCCTTAGCCTTCTCTCCTCCAGGCTGAGCACACACGCCTCTGTCAGCCTCTGCCCATATGTTATGTGCTCCAGCTCTGTAAGTCGGTGGTCCTCCTCTGGACTTACTGCACTTCATTGATGTGTTACTTGTAGTGGGAACTGCAAAACTGGACTGCTCCAAATATAGTCTCACATATCCCAATTGGAAGGGAATAATCATTTCCATCATCCTGCTGGTTATATTCTATCTAGTACAGCCCAGTACGCAGATAACCCTCATTGCCTCAAGGGCATGCTGCCGACTTGTGCTCAACTTGCTGCCCACAAAGACTCCAAGTCCTTTTCTGCCAAACACCTTCTGTCAGCCCTGTCTGTACTGTTGCATGGAGTTATTTCTCCCCAGGTGCAGGACTTTGCATTCATCTTCATTTAAGGAGAGAAGAGGTTGCAGTTGCATGTTGCACGTTGGGAGGGTAAGGAGGGAAGACAGAAAGTTTCTTAAATCTGTTTGGGTCATGCCATCTGGACCAGATCATTCTAGTCCTAACTAGTTTCTGAAGCCTACTATGGTTTCACTTGGAATAAGGCATTTAGCTACTCTAATATGAGAATTCTATGCATGATCAAAATGCTAGCTGTAGTTAAAAAGAGAAATTTTCTTACCAAATAATGAGAGTCTAAAGATGATGAGATTTTATTAGGATAAGATGATGGCTAATAGGATGGTTCGGGGATGGCAGTTTTCATCTTGTGTAACCTAAATGGGATTAAATCCCATCGCAAACAAGGCATGATCTTTTGTGTACCTGTGTGTACTGCTGTGCCCAGAACTGCCCCCACAAAATATCTAAATGTTACATTAAGGAATTCGATAAAATGGAAAATATTCTGCCACTATTTGAATGTCTGTGTAGACATGTGCAATACGTATACATATATACCTATGTATGTATAGCTAAAAATATACCATATCCATATTTTGACTTTTGCATGCATTTTTTATGATCTTATCTCAAAAAAGATAAAATAAATTGGAAAAAAATGAACAGTGAGGTTCAGAGGTGAGCGATAGCTTCTGTACAAGAACTTTCACAGCCAGAACTGGTCTGCTTGGCAGAGTGATAATAATGGAAGGGGAGATATGTGAGTGATGATCTATGAAAGCATGAAAGGTGTAGAGAATGGGCTTAGGAATGATTGGCCATGCAATATATGAAGAGGAAGATTCCCAATGAAATTATCAGACATCAGGTATAAAAGAAGCAAAAAGACATTGTGAAATACATAGTGAATATATTTCACTACTCAATCATACGTATAATTCTTTGGCATTAAAAGCGTGTGATAGGAAAAGAATGCATTGGTTCAAACAGAAATTGATCAGACGTATGGAAGAGTATCAGCAGAGGTGTGGAGCACAATGGTGCCAAGGCAAACTTTTGCTTAGGACATCCATACAACACAAGCTGCCGGGCCTTGGAGAATAGGCCAGGAGAATGATCAGTATCTGTCCTGGTTTATGTTTGTCTAATTGTGTATTAAAGTGCTGACTGTACTGGATCAAATAGTTCTTACACTTATAAATGTAATGGAGTTGTATTGTGTCCTGACTAGAGTTTCCTGAATATTTTTCCTCTGTGAATATTTTTTTCAATACTAAATAGTTTTGAGACTTATCTAAGCTTACTAACCAAACAGTAAGTGTTTTAAAGGAAAGGTAGTGTAAGAACTAAGCATTTTTTTAATGAAAATGTGCCCGGCGATATGGTGATTTTTCTACTGAAAGCAGAAAACCATTGATATTTCAGTTAAAGAAAAAAGAAACAAAGCAAAAGAAAAATGCAAAACATGGCAGTACTTTTCAGCTTTTGTTTTTTTATACCTTATGAAGAAGTACAAAAATACCCAGCAAAGAGTCATTAGGACCTATGCCCTAATCCAGTCTTGAAATGGCATCTTTGTCAGATAATTGCACAGGGGTGGGTGGCAAGAGTTTCCAGGAAGACTTACAGGGAAATCTGTGCCCTCTGAAGCAGCAGCTGGAAGCTGAGGTGTGTCAAATAGCAGTATATGCCTCCGTTTACAAAACTGAATCAGCTTGAAAAAGTAATATTCATGGTGAGATTAAAACATCTACATGTAGTGCTCTGGCTCTGTAGCTGAATCTTTCTCCTAATTTAGGTGTCCTGAACACGTACTCAGCATCTTAGTTCCTCTTAGAGCAAAATGAGATTGGAGAAACACATGTGATGGAGCCTGGGGAGCTATTCATCTCTCTCTGAAGTAGACACATCCTATCTGACCACCTTAATTTCCTTCAAGCAATGTTGACTGTCTTGACTGGATCTCCACTGACTATAATGGGACTTTAACCACCTACATGTATATGTCGTAACCTTGAAGTGAATCCTGCTTTCAACTGCAGCTCTTACAAACAATTAATTGGCTTTTTCCTGCTCTATACCATTCCTCTGCAACCTTTTTGCTATGATACCTGTTTTATGCCCCATCTTGTTCTCATCTGCTATTTCTCCCTTAATTTCTTCATATCCCCTTACAAGACACACTTATTGCAGGAGGTCTGTTCTCCTAAGTCATGTCATGGAAAAAGTGTGTTATAAAGAACTGTGGGAAGTATAGCAGAAGCAATGAAATACATTCTAAACTCAATGTTGAGTCTATGAATTCTGTCACAAACTTTTCTTTAGCTATCCTTTATTTAATTGGTCATCTTTAAGATGTTCAGAACTTCAGATCACGTTTTTTGCCTGTAATTTTACAGTGTCTGTCAAGTCTTTGATTAAGCTCTGAACTGCTACAATAATGCAAATAATTAAAATATATATGTGAGTAGGCAGCAGGACTTTTCATCATTATAAAGTTACTTCTTTGCTGAAGTATTAGTAGCAATAGGAGTTAAGGTCCTGATTCAGCAAAGTCAAGTCATCACTGGGAAAAGCAAGGCATGCAGGCCTGACAAACACATAACATGTTTTTCAAATTAAAACTGCAGATCTGTTTTGTACATGCTCGTGAAATGGTCTCCCCTGTATTTAACACGCACCTTAGACTATAGTCTTTTCAAGAACTGTGAAAGCCTTAAGCTTGTTAATCTTGTAAAGTAATGAAGAAAATTACTTTCTGCTAAGTTTATGTACATTTATTTTCTTTTTTATTTTCACGTTTAAGCTGGAAAAATTCTGAACATTCTATAAGGGGTTTTGTTTATCTATCTCATTTTTTTCTCCATTTCTAATTCCCTTTATGGGTTCTTATTTAGTCAAAAGTATTTACGATGGGGACTATCACTTAAAAAAGTATAGTGACTAATAATAACTAGGAATCTGTCCTGTTTTCAGCTGAAATAGGGTTAATTTTCTTTCTAGTAGGTGGCATAGTGCTGCATTTTGGATTTAAGGTGAGAATAATGTTGATAACACACTGATGTTTTTAGTTGTTGCTAGGTAGCTGTAGTGCCTACACTAAGTCAAGGACTTTTCAGCTTCTCACTGTGCCCTGTCAGGTGCACCAGAAGCTGGGAGAGCACAGCCAGGACAGCTGACCCAGACCGGCCAAAGGGACATTCCCTGCCATAGAACGTCATGCTCCGGATAGAACTGGGAAGCTAGCCGGGAGGTGGGATCGCTGCTCGGAAACAGACTGGGCATTGTTGGGTTTTTTCCCACCTGTGGTGAGCAATTGCACTTGTGCATCACTTAGTTGATTAGTAGTAGTAGTAGTAGTAGTAGTGTAGTAGTAGTAGTAGTAGTAGTAGTAGTAGTAGTAGTATTCTCCTCCTTTATTATCCTATTAAACTATCTTTATCTCAAGCCCCGATTTTTTTTTCCATTCTGCTCCCCATCCCCTTGGTGGGGAAGGGTGAGTGAGCGGCTGCGTGGTGCTCAGTTACCTGCTGGGGTTAAACCATGACAGAATCATGAAAATTAGAAGCTGAAAAGACCTTTTATATTGTTTAAACCCCTCGCCTGCTATTTTAGGATTATTCCCTGTAGTATAATTTCCAGTGGTTTGTTTGGTCCAGTTATAAATGACTTTTACTTCCTTGCACTATTCTCCTAAGAACACTATCACAATATTCAATGACTCCTTGTCATTTCCCCCCCCAGAATTCAACTGTGACAATTTTGACTTACCCTGACTTCTCGTATATGTGTATGACGTATCCCCTTTAGGATACCTTTAACTTTCCCCTTTTGCAGTTTTGGACCTTCCATCATCTTTGAGGTATCTGTTCTTCTTTCAGTTTGTATTTGCATTCTATGAGTTTAGTTTTTAATATTTTCCCATAAACTGTTCCCTCCATTTCCTTAGTTGTTTTTACTGGTGTTTTTTGCTGAATTCTCCAAGTTGTTAACATCTCTGTGGGCCTGCTCCTCCTTCCTGCTGAAGACAATGGGGGAAAAAATAAGGTACATGTTACTGCTTAGAACTCTTTTCTGCAATTTTTATCCTATGTCCATAATAAGTATTTTTTTCTTTGGCTGAGTCAAATGTATGAGTATTTTGCAGTTTCTGTATCTAATGGGACTAGAACTATGTCTATCCTGAGTGCACATAGTCATCACCTAGCTCAAGCAATTCTAGCTGGCAGGCCTTTTATTAACTTGACTGTGTCTGACTGCCTTCCAGACCAGACACAGTTTGCATTCTGCCAGTCTGAAACATGGGCAAAATTTGCTTGCAACTCTTATGCGCCTGCATGGAAACAGGACACGATCAGTAATTTTGAGCATCTGAGGCCAGCAACATTGATGAAAATACTATTCAGTCAGAGTCCTTTGATAAATATCAGAAGTACTGCTTACATATTCACATGAAATCTGCAGTGTGAGTATTCTGAAGCTGTCATCCTTAAGATACCTGCTATTTCAGGTACTTTCTCTCCAAAATAATGCTAAGTGTTTGTATCACTAGACAGTAAAATCGTTCCCTCATATGTATGGCTCCAAATGAAGAATGCTCAGGCTAAGTGTTTATATGGAGCCACCAGCATTTTGTCTGGGACTGTATATTTGATCCCTGTGATTTCTTTCCCCATTTGTAATGGCTGTTGACATTTTGAACAGTGTATTTGAGGAAAAGAGATGCTTGGGGGCTAACAGCAAGCAGTTATTCAATATTTTAAGGGATCTCTGCACATATGGATGCGCTCATACACACCTTTTTTTGCTCAGTGTTTCACGGGTACCAGACATTAGGCAGTTTCAGTATAAAAACTTTATAGCTGCAAGAACAAAGTAGTGCACTACCACTTCACAGATACTGAAGAATATTTATGACCCACTTGCACATAAATTACTAGTTTGGGTACAATGTGAGGAATATTTTGTGTATAACCTTATGACTGAGACAAGGTCTGCTTGAAATAAAATAATTTCTTTTCCTCTGAGCCTTACCTGAATTATGTTTTGTCTGAGTTGTCTGGGTGAAGCCCACTTATTAAGGTGTACTTGCCGCCATGTTCCTGTGCTGGGCTGGAGCAGTATTGCAAGGTGTTGTTCTGAGTCTCATCAAAGTGATCTTTACACTCCCTTACTGAATATGGTGTGATCAATACTAACCTGCTGCCTTAACAAAACTCACTAAATTGGGAAAATATCAGAGATTATCGGTAAATTGGTGAGACATTTATGGACTGGGAAGGACTGTTTTTCAGACACTCTTATGGATGTGGAGGTGGGGACTAAGCTACTGGAATGGCCAGTATCTGCTAAACACCTTGTTAGCACCAGCTTTTCTGGTTAAATCTTGCAAAGAACTTAGTTAGCCAACCATGGTGCACAGCTTCCTTCCCAACTGGAGATTTCGTAGGAGCCAGCCATTAATTACCAGAAGTAATTAATTTTTCAACTTGAGGTTGAAAAAGTAGTTACCCAATGCACATATACTCAGTAAATGCTTAGGCTTGGTGGCTGTCACAGTGTCCTGGAATGGTGTTTCTGGGCATGCTAAATGCCAGTGTTAGGAAAAGATAGGGAAGATTAAGGAATGTAAGGATTGGTGGCACTGTAAGGGCTTTCTATCCCTGGGCAATTGCCATTTTCACTGTTAGTAAATACAGCATGAACCAAACAGTAGCACCCTAATAGCTTCATTATGTGGAAATCTGCTTGTTTCCTAAAAAAAATACAAAAGAAACACATTTTAGCATATAGGTTAGAGTTCAGACTCTAATTTCATATTCCAGGACAATAGTTGCACTGTATGCTTTAACTTTTGCCTATGATGCTATTTTTACCAGTCTGGTAAACAGTCTGCTGCTAGGCTGGGGAATATACCTGGTACCTCTTCAAAGCACAGGCATTTTAAATGGCCAGCAATTACAGTACTCCCAGAGCCTGAGCTTTCTGTCCAGCAGAAAAGGGGTTAAAACTTAATAAGAATTGGGCAGGAGGAAGGGGAAAAAAACCCTAGGCAGAATGTCTCCACACAGAGAAACAGAGAACAGTTAATTTGTGCTCCAAACTGCCAAGGACAGCAGAAAAAAGCAACTAGTATAAATAATTAAAGCAGAGATTAGATAAATATTTGGGGAGGGGGTACTGTGATGGTGTAATTGCTAATGTCGAGGAGAGGTGGACTTCTGTGCTTCCTGGCCCCTTTTGTTCTAAGGTTTCCTACAGCCTATTACTTAGTAGCCTGCCACATGCCATCATTTTTAGGGTTTAAACCGCATTTTTTTAAAAGCTTGCATAAGAATGAACTGTAGAACACAGGCTGGGATGTGACTCTGTCGTGCAATATGGCTTTATGATTCATTCATTCTCCCAGACTTTATTTCTCCAGAGCGAGTCCTGGGTTGGCATCCTGAGCCCTGCAAAGATCCACAGGGCTGAGTGGAAGGAATATAAATGCTTCACTGGAGCCAGACTCCGGCTGGGGCAGTTGCTGTCAATACACTGAAGTTGAAATACATTGACAGGGTGGTGGGGGAGGTGTTCTGCAGTGCTGCAGATCCCAGGAATGCCTTGTCTTGGGAGCAGAGAATTAGAATTTTTTTACACGTTCACCAACACGGTTGTTTCTTGTTTCAGAGATAAACAGCTACAACATCAGGTAACCAACAGAGCCTGGGGTTTATTGTTTAAAAGGGGAAAAACCCAAATATGTTTTAGTAACAAGGAATAGCTTGACACATGAATACATATATATAAAATACTTAAAGACTATAGGAAATTAAAACTAATCTTTAACAAATTAAATATTTTTCTACTGAAGGAAGGGGAAGTAAGTGGGAAACTTACATCGAAATATTAGATATTCAGTGCATAATTTCTAACAAAGCCTTTAAAAATAAAGCTTTCATTAAAATACTCTTCAGAGCCTGGCAATACTTGCAAACACATCAAAGTGCACAAGAGCTCTATTAATCTATCAATTAAACCGCTTTGATTTTTCGTGTCTGTTTTCCTATGTTCGCATTCTTATCTTTCACGATATGAATTGGTGACCTTATAAAAACATCCCATATGAATCGCGGGGTTCTGTGCCCCGGCAGTTTCTGTGGTAATCTCGGGGTGTCATCTGGTACCCTGCGGTGACTGCACGTACCCCGAGCGGTGCTCTCCCTCAGGCACTGCAGCCAGCCGGCACGGCGAGCCCAGCCTGGCTCTCTTGGAGACAGGGAAACGCAAGGTACCATTTTTTTTTTTTTAGCAGACTGTAAATGATTCCTATTCTTTGCTCCACAGAACATCCGATGTGGTGCCCAATCGGCTGAGAAAGCTGCACAGACGTCAGTGTCTGTGCGTGTGTGTGTGTGTGTCTGCACAGCCAACTGCAGCTGGAACCTCCATTAGAGCAGCCCTATTGATTTCTGGTTCACACTGCAGTAACGGGGCTAGAGTGCAGGGCGGATGGGGGGGGAAGGCAGGGGAGGGGAAATAATCCCAGCGGTTTAAAAACAGGAATTAACCGGAGGCACATCGGGGTGTATGTACAGCACATGCATGCCGGTTTCCAGAGATGTGCCACTGTGCTGTTCGCTTTAAAAAAAAACCCCACCAAAGCCAACAACAAAAATCCCTAGGCAGAGCAATCCCCACACCTCACGGAACAACAGTCTGCCCAGGTTTCAGAACCCGTGCATGCCTGGATCGATGTTTTCTCAGTGCTGTTTTTGCACACCAAAGCTGTCCGCGAAATGTTTCTATTTCATCGAAGGACTACAGGAGATGCGCGCTTTAAATAGCTTTCTCTATGCACCTAGTTACCTGCTTAGGGAAGGGGTGAGTGGGTGGGGGTTAGAAATACAGCTCGGAGTCTGTCAAACGGTGCATTGAGAGCTCCAGGAAGTTGCTCTGCGTTTAGTGGCAGTCATTTTCTCGTGATGCATAATGCACAAGGTGCCGTTGCAAGCTGAGGTGTAAAAACCGGGGGGAAAATGATGTTTCTGGTAGTGACTGAGCTTTCCTCTGAGGTTTCTTTCCTAGCTAATATCTGGGAATAATTTATAGCTGCATGTTAATATGTTGTCTTGGTATTTCAGCACATCTGCGAAGAAAATCCCTGCAAAGCAAGTGTGTCTTTTCACAAACACTGCACGCCAGTCTGGCAAACTCTAGCTGTGAGCGGTATACAACGAAGGGGGGGAAACCCCCCAGCACCGCTATCTCTTTAGGGGGTGGGGGAAGGGGCGACGGTAATACCTTTAAAAAACCGAAAGGCGGTAAGCCATTATTAGCAAAAGCTATATTGAGCATGCTTGCCAGACAGGCAGCGCAGCTCAGCTCTAGTTCCGCCCAGACATGTGCCTTGCCATTTTCATTTTAATCAGTCTGCTCAGGATGGCTGCTGATTCATTTTGCGGGATGGCCCCCTGGGAGCCAAGGTGGAAGCCTGAGGCGAGCTGCTATTGCATCAATGCAGCACTCCACATCAGACGCAGGGAGGGGAGGCAAGGCTTCGGCAGCAGATCGAGTTCAAAATACCAGCCTCGCTATTAAAAAAACAAACCAACACCCCCTTCCAACAAATAAAACCTCTGTGGAAATAATAATAAAAAAAAAAAAAGGAAAAACCCAACACCCCCTCCCCGAATCATTAAATAACACACAATTAGCAGGAAAAAAAAATCTCTTCTGCTCCTTCCTTCCCCTTGTACCCTGGCATCGCTGAAGCTACCATTTCTTTTCACAACTCCTCGTTTAAAGAGAAAAAGGACGCTCTCTATTTCTCTATTTACCTGATAACTAGCTGGGGGTGGGATACCTGATTTAGCTGGAGACTTTGATTTGTGGGATTGACAACCTTATTATGCAGTGAGCTTATTATTGATATTATTCTGCTCTTGGTTGCCATGACCACCTTGTGAGAGACATTCAATTTTCTCTCTTCCATCATCATTATCTATGAGGCCATCTGTTGTGGAAAATGAATTCAGCCTCATTTGCATGACTGATAAGCAAATTTTTTTTTATCTATTTAACAGAAGGTCATATGCCGGGGATTTGGAGCTGGTGAAAAAAAAAAAAAAGTAGAGGGAAAAAAAAAGGCATCTCGAGAGGATGAGTGGGAGTGCGTGCATTAGAGGATGTATGTGGAAGTAAAACAGATCCCTCAGGCCTGCTAGCCTATCCTACTGCATTTGTCATTCCTGCCAGGGCGACATTTTTTTCCCCCTAAGCTTCTGCACACTAAAGAGAGTGAGAGCTTTTTCCCTGCAGTCTTCTTGAAGCCCCCCTGATTTTTTTACTCAGTGTTGGTGGGTGTATTTTAATATATATCTACATTTTTTTTTTAATTCCCTGGAACATGGGGTATCTTTTCAGTGTTCAATGAAGAAAAAAGCAGCCTTTTCTGGGTCTCTGTGGTATGCTTCTTACTCCTCATCCTTTCAAAGTTGTAGTAAGCCAGGGTGTTTCTTAACCATGCTGAAATGTCTTGCTTATGTTTAACTTGTAAACGGTTAATGGTGCAGGTGTGGGCTGTGTTTTGTGCAGGGTGGGGGTTGATTCTTGTAGCTAAGTGGAAAGATTATTGTGATTTTTGCAGTCGTTCTGTAGCTTGTACTTAAATGTCCATTGTTTGCTCTTTTCAAGTTCTTCTGGTAATACTGCTGTGCAGCCGAAATTGTACTGGGCTGTAGAATAGCTGATAAAAATCCTAAAGTGTGTGTTTACTGTATGAATGCATAATGTTGCATGCATTAAGCATGTTGTTGTTTATATAAACTTGCTGCATGTTGGACGGTACTTGTTTGATATGGAGAACCCGAGACAAAAACTTCACAGATTGGAATGCTCAAGTTTCCTGACAGTCGAGTACAATTAAATAAAAGATTATAAGATACTATGTTTTTACACTAAAACGACGTTGAAAACAGTGGATTTGTACTTTAAACGGGAACACTTGTATAAGAGTAATATTTTGAAAGAACACTGTCTTAAATGTTTCATATCTATAATATTTTTTCTTTAAAGAGAAAAAGCTTTGTAAATAAGGGATGGTTAATTCAGTTAACTCTCTGAAAACGTCATAGTCTATACTTCAATTTTAAAATAGTTCAGATAAGTATGACTGTAGTCCATGTACATTTAGTGCAAATTTGTTAATCTGATTAATTTAGTGCTAAAAAAGTAACTGAAGATTATAAAAGAAAACGACTTATATTAGTAAAAAAGAAACTACTTAGTCTCTTATGGGAGGGACGTTACACAGGTTTGCTTCTTTTATTTGTCACTAACAAAGATTAAACTTAATGGAACAGAAGCATGTCATTTTCTTCTGAGTACTGAACAACGTGCACAGCCTGATCTAGGCAAAGAGGAGGGTGTTTTTAATGTTTATTTGTTTTCAGCAGAAGTAGTGTGTGCATAAAAGTAGGGTTTTTACATGATAAATGCTTTGCATGGTTGACGATACTTCTGTTAAAGATAGAAAAGGAGATATGCAGTACTCTCTTGCAAATAAACACATCTGGATTTTATTTATAATCTACGGGGAATCTCTTTTTATATTTTGTACTTTCAATGGAGAAATGGTCGTGGGTGCTGAATTTTAGGTGGAGAGAAGTTTCACTTTTATTGAGGTCAGCTAGAGACCAGGTCCCTGACTTGTCTACATTAAGCAACTTACTCTAAATGCCTTGATTAATTTTTTTTTTTTTTTGAGAAAACACTGCAACAGCACTAGCATTAACTTGTCGTGATAATCTATTGCTGATAGTTGTTGAAAGGGTACTCTTTTCTCCTAGTCCTCTGATTTGAGAAAGAGTATCTTTCTTGTACATTTTTAAAAAGGAATAATATTTAATACTCCTTTGGCATCGGCCATTTTTATCATGCCTATTGGAATTTGTGGTGGAAGTTAAATCACAGAACTAATTTCATACTCAGAGTTCAGTACAGTGCAGCTCTGGCGGTTGGGGTGGGTTGTTTCAAACGGTACTAGTTTTCTCAATGGACTTCAGCTGGAAGTAATGGGATACTGTGTATTAGCAGGCTGTCTTATAGCACGCAAAGGTTGAGGTCTCCGTCTTATCCCCTCCTCCCCCTCCCCACTTGAATTGTCACCATCTTCCAAAGGCCAGCGAATAAAAAGACCTGGTAAACTTCGGGAAAAGCCTGACAGATAACACAGTCGGTTCCCTTCCCCTGCCCCCCAAAAGTTAATTACCGAGCTTGGTTGGATTCCTCCGTGCCACCCTGACATTTGACTGCTGCTAATTCACTGATTAATCTCATTAATGTGATTATAGCAGGATTTGGAGTTGGCTGCCATTGTTCTGCAGACAGCGCTATTCAGCCGGAGCACTTGCCGCCCCGCTCAGCCTGGCGGTGCTTTTTCCGAGGCGGCGGGGTGCGGCGTTGTGGCCGCGGGGCCGGCCCGCGCCTTTCAGCACCGGGAGCTGTCCGCCGCCGCCGGCAATTACCGCCCGCACCGTCCGACTCCCCCTCCCGCTTACCGGCAACGGGGAAACGACTCGCTTTCATCACCCTAATGACTCTGCTCATTGAGGTAAAAGCAGGAGAGGCTTTTATGCCTTCTAATTAGGCGATGTGAAGATGGCTGTGGTGTGGTAAAGCATCAAATCTCTGCATTTAAATACTTCTTCCTTGCTTTTGAAAGCTTTCGTGTGCATTTTGTTTTTTCAGAGATCCACGGGGCAGTGTAGTTTAAACAGTACTTCCCTGCAGCCGTGCAGTTTAGCTTTTAGAACGTGAGGGACATTACAGGTGTTGCCATACTTAGCCAGACTTTTTCTTCCTAGTAAAAGAGTGCTTTGTTGAGCTAAATGCTTTCACTTACCTTCTTTTTGTGCAAATAACATATCCAGCTCACCACCTGAAAATTACGTTTGCCCTCACCAGCACTATTGTGCCTAGGGTCTTTCTTGCGCCTGCACAGCAAATCGCCGTTTTCCGGAGTTTGACAATAGGAAGCATTTTATTGATTGAAAGTTGATCTGGAAGATCTTTTTAAGGTTTCATTATACATATAAATGACGTTTGCAGTCTTCAGTTGCAGCAGTATTTTATATTCAAGTTTGCAGGTTACACGGTTTTAAATCAGACTAGGAATAACTTCTTTAAAGTAAGGCACTTTACATAACATTAGGGCATGATCTGCTCTGCCCTATTTGGTATTTTGACTTTTATTATCTAGAAGTTACATTGTTATCATTTAATAACTGCCAGTTGCACATGCGCAGTAACTTTTTTTTTTTTAATATCTTCCCTTTCATTTGTATTCTTTATGAACATGACCCTGTACTGGAAACTGAAGCCGCACATTAAACTCTATTGTGTGAAGGATTTGCCAGGACGAGCAGTGAACTCCTGCAAATCACTAAATTAAAAATGCTTTTAAGACAAAGTGTCTTGCTGAGGAAAAGGTGGGATCTGTTACAGAACACACTAAATTTTAAAAGATTTGAGTATAGTAAATGTCAGTGAAACCTCTGCAGCCATTGCAAACTATGGATAAATAACAATTTACATTCAAAACTGACAAAGTGCATTGAAATCGAAAAAGTCTGCTTCTTTTTTTTTACCATACATTTGACTTTCGCGCAGGTTTTCAGTCACTGATACCATATTCTTAATACGGTTTCCTATTTTCATTTCCTTTTCTTCCCATTTCTTTCCCACCCAAAATCAAAAGCCCAGTGTGTAAAGAATTGTCTCCTTAACTGCTTTAGAGAACTATACGTTTAAAGGATGTATGAAATAGGACTGTATAGGAACAGGTTTTAACAGTGACAGCCACAATATGCAGGCCAATTAAGGCTGCTCGTTAGCGGGTATATTCTTGTAATACTCCTGTCAAGCTGAAATTGTACTCCCTTATTGACAGTAGTGGGTTCGTCTGATGCTTGAATTCTGCTTTCTCTGTCTAACGTTTCAAGTCTCGTTAGAAACTGCTACCAGCGAGAAAGTAAAAGAAATGGAAGGTTTTCAAGCATACTTTACCTGAAATTTGCTAACCTGGCTAACTTAACCTTCAGCAAAAATACTGTGCTCTCATTAACGCTGCTTAAACATGACCTGCATCTCCTTTTCCCCATGGATAATGTGCGTTGACGAGACACAGGCTGGGGGAGGGAGAATCCATCCCACAACATTAAACCCATACCCTAACGTCTTATGGAGGATAATTAGGGCAATGAATCACCAGTCTCCCAATTTTTTTTTCACACTGGTCTTTTTGTAAATGTTTCTAATTTATGCAGTTACCCCCCCCCTTAACTCTCACCAATGCAGAATTTATATACATTCTGCCCCGATTAAAGCAAGTACTGTTTTTGTCTTCAGTGGGAGAAGCACTGGGCCATTTCTTTATGTCATCCCAAAGGCTGGACAAGATGACGAGGGTTTTTTTCTAGCTAAACCGCCTTCAAAAAGTTTGAAAACACCTGCCATGATATGTGTGCCACATACTCACCTTCACTATCTTACTAAGGCTAGCCAGGGACTACCATAAGGAGGTTAGCTTTAGCAGAGGGAAGAGGCAAGCCTTGGTTTTTGAAACGCGAATACAGTTATCCAAAGATTCTGCATGTAAACGTTACGTTAGAAAATGATGGGATTCCTCAGTAGGGGTGTAGATACCCCTACACACTTACGAAGGGGCCCTTTTCATCACCTGGTGTGCGTGTGCTTCTCGGGCTACATTGACTTGAGTGGAAAAAACCTAGACTGACATGCCCTGGCAACGACACAAACATGGTAGCTCTCCCTCCCCGCTACAAGAAGGCTTTTCTCCCCGCAGACCCGCTCCCCGCCCCCCCCTCCCCCCCCGGCCCTGCGCGGCGCACTCCGCGCTCCCCCCCCTTCCCCCCCCGCACCTGCGGCCCGGCCGCGGCGCCGCTCCCGAGGGCTCCGCGCCTCGGCCTCGGGGGAGCCCTGCGAGTGCGGGGAGATGTAATCAGAGATGACAGAGAAAAATTAAGGGAAAAAAAAAAAAAACAAACCACGAGCGAGGTGAAGATGGGGGGCGGGGGAAGAGACACGTAAGTCCTTTTTTTGCTTTCTGAGGGAAACACTGCGTTTTCCACCAAACCCGTGGAAGTCGTGAGGGCTCTGCTATTGTTAGTCCCTTCCCTAGCAGGCTGGCTCTCCTCTGAATCCCTGTGACAAACTTCCCCCCTAAAAGCCCCTCTCCTGCCATCGGAGTGCGGCTGTGGAGCTGCTGTGATGGCTCGGGATGCGAACGGCTGGTACGCGGAGACTCGCCTTCACTTCAGACCGCAGTGTGATCCCTGGCAAAGGCTAGATGGGAAGGGAATAGTAACCTCGGCAGTAACCGACATGTCTGGTCTCCACACGTCAGGCAGCGGGCGCGGGAGGGATTACCTCCCAGGGCTGGAGGAGGGTGTTCCTTGTGACTTTTCGGTCAGTCTCCCCCGCCTCAGCCGCGGCCAGCAGGGTCTGCCCGCGGTGCCCTGCCAGCCGCGGGGCTGCCCGCGCCGAGCATCACCGTGCAGGGCGAGCCGCGGCAGGGAGGGAGGGAGGGGTGCGGGGAGGAGGAGGCTGCAGCAGCACAATGGCAATAAGGAGGGCCACCAAACCGGCAGGCGCGCGCGTGTGTATAGGGAGGGCATATAGGCTGTATGTGTGCGCTAGCCAGGGTCGTTCCCGTACGAAACCCAGCCTGTCTGCGGGAATGGACGCTGCGGGCGGGCTTCAGCGGGGTAGCACCGGGGAGCCGGCGGGAGGCGCGGCGGTGCCCGGGGCGGGGACCGGGGCACGGCAGGGCTGAGTCCGCGGGGGCGTGCGGAGCTGTGCTAATGCAGGGGGGTGCCGCCGCCTCCGCGTAAAGATCACAGCCTGTCACGCTGCTACCGAAATGACATTTCGGGGACGGGTTTAAACGAAGTGACTCCCTGCTGGCAAGCCGCTCCCGTCGCAGGGGCATCCGGCTGCCCGGGGGCGAACCCCGCAGGGAGGCAGCCCGGGGGCGGGCGCACGCCGGCGGAAAGCCTCTGCACCAGCGTTGCAAGGCGGTGAGGTGCCTCTTCCCAGTTATTGTCTGTGTGACACGTTTAGTAACGCAGTGCCTGGCTAAGCGGAGGCAACAAGAGCCACAAAATCCACGTCAAATTGCTGGGGAAAACGCAATTTAGGGGCACATGCAAATCTGGCCCTTTTTGTGTGCAAGCCCTGTTTATGTTTGGGCTGTTGATCACATAAAGTTGAGCCGCGCAAGTTGCTAATGGTGGAAGGCTGCTAATCTTTTCCTCTGGAAATAGTTCATTTCTTTTGTTTCAAAGGGGAGAAGATGGTGTGAGCAGGTAAAATAAGCGAGGCTTCAGCAATCCAGCTGAATTAACTCTATACACCCTGGAGTGGTACCCAAGCGGCAAACCAAAGATGGTTTTTAATCATTATTTTCTTTTAAGGATACCTTTAGAGGCCTAATTATCGGGTTTTTTCTTTTTTTTTTTTTTTTCCGGGGGGGGGAAGTGCTGTGCGTTTTATAACGGAGACACCATTTTACGCTATCAGCAGCGGTCTCCCCTCCTCAGCGGCTGCGGCGTTTCTGGCTTCCCCTCTATTCGGTGGAATACAGCGCCGCCGCGGCGCCCCACGCCGCCGGGGAGCCCGGCCCGGGGTGCCGGGGAGGGCGCGGAGCGCGGCCCCAGCCCTGCCCGCCTCCTGCCGCGCCGGCGGGGGCTGGGCGTGCGCGGCCGCGGCGGGCAACTGCACCCGCGCGGCGGGGCCGGGAAAATGGATGTGCGTCGCGCTGCTTAAAGGATGCGGGCTGAGGCGGGGTAAGTCAGCAATCTGCTACGGATGCTGTTCTGCTGCAGTAATGTGGTCTCTAAGGGAACTTGGGCTTGATGCATGCTACGCTGCCTAGGCTTCCTCCAGCCCGTCGCCTCTCTGCTGCTCTTAAATGGAGGTTACAGCTGATCCATCAGCCACAGAGCGGCACGCATGCCCATCTTCTCAGCGTTCAGTGGTGGCAACTTATTAATTTCTGCCTTCGACTTCAGGCCCGTTGGTTTCCTGTCTGAAAGCATTATTACTTTTGTCCATGTGGCAAAATAATTAGCATACAGATGAGGAGGGATCCTGCCTCTGAGCCTCAGTCGCAGGAGAAGATGTGCAGTGGAAAGTTGATTGGATGAATGGAGAACAAATGGTGGGCGTTCAAAAGCATTAGGAGAGTTTTGTTGTCGTGGAGCAGGTTTGTCAGTTTTCTGGGTGAATCTCGTAAGATGGAAGGCAGGGTGGCTGGTGCCGAAACGACCGCTTGACAGACTGTGGCCTACTTGAAGGTGCACGTTTGGACTGCATGCCTAGATAATTCATTTGGACTACTTTGTTTTGCAGTTCTGCGGCTTTCCCTTTGCTATTCCCTCAAGGTAAATATGTCCTTTTATCATCGTTGTTGTTTGCAGGGCACTTTGCTGCTGTTCACAAAGTGATGGAAAGTTCAACTCTTTGGGCAGTTAACAAAGGAATAGCTGGGTTTTGTACTTCTCCTCCCACCCCAGCTCCTCAGCACATCCTCCTGTGCATAGAGCTGGAGGAGGCTGAGCAGCTCAGGGCCCGATCCTGCTCTTCCTGAAGTCAACGGGGAGTTTGACATTGCTTCCAGTGAAAACGGGATCGAGCTCTCAGTGGTTGTTGTTTTAATAACGACTGCTGGAAATGTCAGATTTCTGCTTCCTATTTTCTAGAACAATGTGGGCAGACCTGTAAAATTAGCAACTACTGTTTCAATGAAAGCCCAGATGTGATTAGTTTTGATTGGTGTGGTATGCATTTTCTTGGCTGAAAGGAAAAAAAATGCTTATTTAACACAAACTCACCAGTAATGCTAAAACCTGAAGTTATTGACTGACAAATTACTAGTGATGCTCTCAGCTCCAAATATCTCCATTATATATGTGCCCTTATAAAGGCTTCTTTATTGAAAGGAGAAAACAAAAGAAGAAAATAAACAAGCTATCTTTGAATTACATATTTTTTTGCCAGATAACACTGAGTCAGACTGGAATCCCACTTCTCAAACAGAGCATCCATTGATAGGCATTTCTTATATAATTCTGATGCTGTGTATAAAATATGGGGGGGCTTTAACATTTAGTTACATTTTTTTTTGGTGTAGTCATTTAGGAATATTTTTAACCAATTTTAATGATTCTTAATCTCCTTAAAAATGGTGATTTTCATTTTAACTGACCTAATTTTGAAACTGCAGTTAAGGTTGGGGTTAAGTGGAAATTATTATCCTTTAATTGTCTTTACATAGTTCTTGTGACTATTGTAGAACAGTTTAATGAATGATTTTCTTTAATTTGAGCGGTGTGGGGTTTTTCTTATCTTTAATTATGTTGTTTTGGAGAACAACAGCATACAGTTCCAAACGATATTTAGTTTTCACTTCTCTCCTTTTGTTTTTTTTAATCGACATTCCAGTTTTGTGTGATAGTTTATTTTCAAAAATTACCAAACAAATAAAAGTCTTTGTCATGTCACTCTGCAAACAACAAAAAAATATTGGAACTAACTGTTAACCCTTAGTAGGCAGTTAGCAGGTACTCCTGATGATTTCTCAAGGTTCTTCAAGTTTGGAATGATAAGGTTAAACTTGGTTGCTGTGCTGTAGTCTGGTGAATATATATGTTTATACTTGTTTGCAATATGACACATTTAAAAACAATTGAGATAGCAACATAACACTCCTAACATTAGAAATAGAGGGTGATGTAAGACTGTATGCAATAAAATAGGATTTTTCACCGGGGAAAAAAGTAATGATTATATTTTTCTAAAAACTACATTGCTTTATCAAGTGAAACAAAGAGAAGAGTAAACTATTACAATGAGTAAATGCAGAATTTGGTACATTTTAAACTAATCTAAGATTAGAATCAATTTTGTATGTATTTTACATACTTTCTGGAGAGTGAATGTTTCCCCCCCCCCCTTATTTTAACCAACGAGGGCAATAGTTAAATACTAAACATTTGCAGTGTTTTCTTTGTTTTAGATTCAAATACTCTGTTATATGCCCACATTTTCAAAAAGGACATCAATTTTATCGTAGTGGTTCTTAGTTCATAGTATGACTTTGTTGTTTTACTCTACAATCTTGTATCTTACATATTATAGAATTGAGCAACTGTGTGTTTGGAGACAAAGACAATTAAGAAGGAAGAGGAGCTACTTCAGTGTTTTCAGAGGTGTATTATTTCTCCAGATTTGTTAAGGACCATTTTTGAGGGTCTTGTTATTTCTGTTCTTTTCTACTTTGTTTAATTTTTGTGTTGAGGAGATAAGATACGCGAAGGAGTATTTTGGTTACATACACATACATGCATACACATATGCGGCAATTTATTAGCAAGGCATAGAAACTTTGCCATATGAATGGCAAAAAAGGTACTGTTTTGAAAACTATTCTTCTGCACCAGTCAGGCTTTTATGTGAACTCTGAAAGAATGAAAATGTAATTCCCATCCATCAGCAATTGCTTGGAAAATCAGCATGGACATTTCTTTTTAAGTGCATCGCACAAGCACATTTATAAAACAAAGTTCTCTGTGGTAGAACCTATTTCTTGATCAACTCTGAGCACAGTCATTGTTTTGTGGAGAGATTCAGTGGTAGAAAAGTACTTAGATATTAAATACGTATACAACACTGAATATCGTTATGGAAATACTGAATTTAATATCAATTTGCCTGAACTTGATAAATGTTTGCATCATGTTGATCAACTTTCAATAAAGATGTGAAGTTCTTTATAGTATAGTACAAGAAAACTTTATGGCTGTAGATTACTTACTGACCTTTTCTTTCTCATAATAGGAGTGATGAGGGATTCTAAGATTATCAATGATGTTTTAAACAGAAGTACAGCTAGATTTCTATGGAATGAAAACGGGTGCAGAGCAAAAAGCATCATCTTCTCCACATATCCTAGATTAAAAAGTCACAAGGAGAGCAAATCAAAGCTTTTGTAGGCTGTTGACAAAGATTATCTCTTTAGAATCCTTCACAGTATTTTGCTTTCATTAGAGCCACTCTGCCTATCTTAGCCATAGAGGAAAAAGCAGCAAAATGTAATGAAACTGAAATGAAGGGGGAATGTCTTGTGTTGGGAGGGGGAGTAGGATGTGGAGACAGACAGACAAAAACCACAATAGGATTTTTGATCCTTTAAAAGGGATCATACTTTTAGGCAGGAAAACAGTAAACATTATTATTAGATCGGATTTAAACTCTGATCTCAGATCAGATTTGCAGTGTATATACTAGTTCAATATGTTTGCACTGAAGCTGCAGATGTGGAGCACAGTCACCAAGTAATGAAACTAGCCAACTTGGTTGTGGAAATGACCAAGCCTGCAGGGCGCCCCATAGAGATGCATCAAATCAGGCCTGGTATAGAACTGTCTGGTAGGTTGTAAACATAAAGAAATCAATGTTGTGTCTGCCAGTAGACCCTTTGGTTTGCTGAAACTCCCACCTGCCTAATGCATTTGTGCAATTGGTTTCAGAAACCAATTTCCTTCCAGATAAATGTTATGTATCTTGAGGGTCCATCGTAACCAAATTGATTATAGCTCTGCACCAGGCAAACTCACAAACATCTGTAAGGTCACAGATTGTCAACCAAACCAACACCAGGGTCTATTATTTTGTGAAGCATTAAAAATCTATGCCTCTCATACCTTATGTCAGCATGGCATTTTTTAATCAGAAAGTTGATTAAAAAGGGCATGGTATACTACAGATGTATGTTCACTTGGCATAACTTCAGATGTTTCAGTCTGAATCTGGCAAGTGCTGTCCATGACTAGGTGCAATAGTGAAGGGAATCAGTACAAAGCAGCAATTTTAAAAAAATTATTTTCATTATAGGTTTTAAGACGACTGCTCTTTTGTTCCTACTTTGCATGAGCCTGCTCCTGACCCCAAAGGAAAGAAAGCAATGAGCTTTGGATCAGGCCTGTAATATTTTTTTTAGAGTGGTAGGCAAAGCATATTTCTCAGTTCAAAAAGAAAATATCTCCTCACTTTCTCATGTTTTTGTAATTAATAAGATTGTTTACAGACAGAATGTAAGGGAGAGTATAGTAACCATTCAAAAGGCTCTTTAGACTGCCCACTGAATGGCTAATTTTTTCCAGTCTCTGGCGATATTTCACATCCTCCCCCCCCCCCAGAAATGGTGATAAGTACTTGAAGGATGTAATGCCACAATATTTATGTTACATATCAATAGCTTGCTTTATTTTTCCAAGGGAAATTCCTTTTTCTCCTCCTGTCTCTAGCCAATACTGGAGGATATTACCAAGGGAATAAAATTTTATGCCTAATTTTAGTGTTCCTTTGCCTAATGTGGTGTGAATAAGTACCATGTTACAGCATTTAACCTAGTCCATCTTTGTCACTTCCTGAACAGTTCCTTGGTTCAAATAAAATAACCAAAATGCAGAAAGAGAAGATATCCAAGGTTTATTGTGAGGAAAAACTGTAGGGACTGCTTCTTCTTCCTCTTGGAGTAGATGCTCTGGCATTCCTTCCAGTGCTGCAGCAGAGCATTCCCTTGCGTAAGGAATACCCTTGAAAGGGGTTCCCCAGGCCTCTTGTGATACTATGAGTCAGTGGCTCATCCCTTTATTTCTTATCTCCTTCCCCAGAATTAGTTGTTAAATCAAATGTCTTAATTTTCTGAATTTCTGAGTAGCTTATGCTAGTCCGGCTTCTAAATAAGCATTGGCAATTTGTTTTAGTAGCGTTTTTAGAGATACTAGCAATTCCTCTGTTGTCTGAAGAGGAAAAGGCCCATGTTTAAATATGAAACTATGTTTATAACTACTTTGCATACATCGTGGCTTTCATGTCCCATGCATAAATATTCAGGATTGTTTTTTGGTTATGTGCATATTTAGGAAGAAATAAAACTGTTATGTCATAGAAAATGATAAGGTTGAGTGCGGGGCTTTTTATTTTCTGTGTATCTTTACAGTGCTCTTGGTATGTCTAAGACAAGTTGTTACGAATTCAGAATGGTATTTCTGCAGTATCTTGGTTACGCAGCATAGTTTGACTGGTTTAAAAATCCACAGAAACAAACTCTTTGGGCTTGGAGTTGACACTACATAGTGATGCTTGTGTTTTTTCAGTGCACACACACAGTCCATTCCAGATCTTGCTAGGAAACACCTAGAGTTTATGCAGGTCAAGTTAAACTATCTTCACACATATGAAAAGTTAGTCTGTTCCAGCAGTGGTAAGATGCCTGCACAGGTGGTATGTTATTTACTGAGAGAAACAAATTTCTTAAGTTCATCAATAATTTCATAATCCTCTGACCCTTTGGCTGAGACATTTTTCTCAACCTTTTAAAATATTCTGAATGTTTGGATCTACCTGAACTTAAGGGCATTACTCTATGTGGAATTACTGGACCTCCATATTCCAGGAAAGTAGCATACTTCAGTCCTCAGGGATAGTAAGTGCAGGCGAGGCTCCAGCATTCTCACAAGAGCTAAGGTGATTTTTGGACATTGCAAGTGAAAGATGCAGAGGCTGGGATGAGAGGAATGAGTAAAAATGTCACAGCAGGGAAAAAGAATCAAATGTTAAATTAAAAGGAAGCTACCAGTAGAAAAGCTGAGGTCCTGTTGACCAATATACAGAATTTGATGCTAAAGAGAATTAGAACTCCATGAACATTGGATATATGACCTCAAAAAAGAGAAGAAAACCTCAGAAATGGATATGGACAACAACCTTGTTGAGAAGGGGTACACAGAGGAGTCAGGAGCTGTACCTGGATGGAAATCAGGAACTTCATGAACTGAAAGACCAGCTGGAAAAGCAAAGGAAGCTCAGGTAGGTTTATTTGCTTATGCTACTTCTGCTAGTCTGGTTTTTCTTTTTTTTTTTTTTAAACTTTTTTTTTTTTTTGAAACAGCCCTTGGAATTCATCCCTTCTCTTCATTTCTTCCATCCCTCTCTTAGAATAGTGTCTAATTATAAGGGGTCAGGGAATAAAGAAAATGCCTTTCAAATAGCCAGTTTATTTTAACAACACTCCTATATTCACTGTCAATCATAAGTTAAAAAAAATAAGATAGACCACACCCAGTATATGTGTTAAATATACATAAATATGTGCGGGCATGTAGAATTTCTGTGGCTAATCTTTGCACACAAAGGGGCAAAACCAATGGCATTGAAACAGATACCTTAGTATACCATTAAAACAGATGGGAAGACAAGACTGTTTGCAAGCAGTCTTGTAACTGGTTGCCAAAATTGTATTTTCTGTGAATAAAATGTAGACATGTAGTATGAACCTTCATACATGCAGTCCCTTGCTTTCTGAGAGGAAACCAAAATAAAAGTACTTGGTTTTTATTCAGGGAAAGAAAGTAGAGACATGTTGTTGAGAGAGAGGTTCAGAAATGTTCAGAGAACCTGCTCACTGAATTAAACAACAGCTGCTATCCATTTCCATTTGTGGATTTTCAGGTTGATCTTTGCACGACCATCCCTTTTTACCTTCAGGACACTGTCAGCATTTTTCAACATGTATTCTTTAAACTTTGAGAGTGAGTGTCTAGGGAGGCCTGTTTTACTTCTTTTCCAGTGTGTTACTGCCTCAGCTTTATCAGGTCTGGAGAAGTGCTTGTTGCAAAAAGGCTGGTAACGTGTCTGGATGAACTCCAGCTGCTCTGAAGAACCTTCTCAGGGGTCTTTGCACTTTATGAACAGATCATTACCTGTTCAGTCATAGTTACTGCCATGTTTTTACAGCTGGTATATGTGGTAGTCCATACCCTGTGTGCCAGCTCTTCAAAAGGTGATAGACTTAAATTAGCGATCATTGACAGATTTTCTGAACTGCCTACCACAAGGCTGACCCATTTCATATTTTATGAGAAAAAGTATATATGGGAAAAGGATGGAGATTTTTATCTATGCTCTTTCCAATCTAACAATGCTTTTTTTTTGTTTTGTTGTTGCTTATCAGTGACCTTGGCTGAGAAGGAGCAGACGATGTTTAGAAGAAAGAAAAGAAAGAAAAGGGTAGATCTTTTCCATAGGTCTTTTTGGCCTTTGTGACACAACAGACTGGAGAAAAGGCACACTTGGATACTGTACCTTGAAGACTAAGCATCTTGATTTAGCAAATGTGGGCACTGCAAAGCAGTGTGAAACAGAACACCCAGTCATTTCACTGCAGCAGCCACTGTGCTTCATAGACAGCTCTGTGGAGCAGGTCTCATCCCATATACCTTCTTTCTTTACCTCCTACCTGCCTAAGGGCCAGCACAGATTGCCACAGTGTTAATTCCAGCCAACTCCAGTGGAAAATAAGGGCGTATGACAAGAGTGCACATATGTTAATGACTCATGCACCCTGCACTTCTTATTTGTCATTTTATATGTTGTTTGTTGCAGTTAATAAATTTTTATTTTGTGAAAACTGTGATGTATTTGTTCTGTTTAAAAAACTGATATGCAACACTTTTCCTATACCTGCATTTCTTGCCAAATTCAGTAAAATGTGGTTCACTTGAAATTCAGTTTTTTAGCAGTCGTAAGTATAGCTTACTCAAAGAGCAGTGCTGCCAATAAAACTGTATTGGGTTTGCGTGGCTAGGTTTTGGTAGCAGGTGGGCTACAGGGGTGGCTTCTGTGAGAAGATGCCAGAAGCTTCCCCCATGTCCAAGAGAGCCAATGCCAGCTGGCTCCAAGATGGACCCGCCACTGGCCCAGGCCGAGTCCATCAGCAACCGTGGTAGTGCCTCTGGGATAACAGTTAAGAAGGGGAAAAAACCTACCAGGAGCAACTTCAACCAGAAGAGAGGAGTGAGAATATGTGAGAGGAACAACTCTGCAGACACTAGGGTCAGTGAAGATGGAGGGGGAGAAGATGCTTCAGGCGCCAGAGCAGAGATTCTGCTCCAGCCCATGGAGGAGACCATGGTAAGGCAGGCTGTCCCCCTGCAGCCCACAGAGGTTGATGGTGGAGCAGATATCCACCTGCAGCCCATGGAGGACCCCATGCCAGAGCAGGTGAATGCCCGAAGGAGGCTGTGACCCTGTGGGAAGCCCACGCTGGAGCAGGCTCCTGGCAGGACCTGTGGCCCCATGGAGAAGGGAGCCCACATCAAAGCAGGTTTGCTGGCAGGACTTGTGACCCTATAGGGGACCCATACTGGAGCAGTTTGCTCCTGAAGGAATGCACCCCGTGGAAGGGACCCATGGTGGAGCAGTTGGTGAAGAACTGTAGCCCGTGGGAAGGACTCATGTTGGAGAAGTTTGTGGAGGACTGTCTCCTGTGGGAGGGACCCCAGGCTGGAGCAGGAGAAGAGTGTGAGGAGTCCTCCCCTTGAGGAGGAACAACATGTGATGAACTGACCACAACCCCCATTCCCCGTCCCCCTGTGCCACTGAGTGGGAGGAGGTGAGAAATTGGGAAGAAGGGAGGGGTGGGGGGAAGGTGGTTTAAGATTTGGTTTCATTTCTCATTAGCCTACTCTGATTTGATTGGTAATAAACTAATTTCCCCAAGTTGAGTCTATTTTGCCCATGACAGTAATTGGTGAGTGATCTCTCCCTGTCCTTATCTTGACCCATGAGCCTTTCGTTATATTTTCTCTCCCCTGTCCAGCTGAGGAGGGGGAGTGATAGAGCAGCTTTGGGGGGCACCCGGCCTCCAGCCTGGGTCAACCCACCACAAACAGAATATGCTTCTGAGGCTTTCAGAAATTGTATTCAGATTGACTCCTGTAATTGCTCTTTTGTGTTCAGAATCATCAGTCTTTCTACTATCACTTGAAACATCTTCATTTTTGTTTTTAAAGGCATTTTTAATTTACTAAATATACATCAGAAGCCACTGAACAATTCCTGTATCTTTGTTTCCAGATGCCAGGTAAATCACTTCAGGAACTAGGAAAGAAAAGATAGAGCAGTTTTTTGAGAATTACAGTTAATAAAGTAACTGTATCTTTATAAATATTGTGGTCTAGAAAACTGTATCAATGCATTGCAAAAGGATTCCTAAAAATGTTAGCTTTACATAGATTTCATAATTGCACAGAAATTAGTGAGCCATCATCACTCCACGCAAGTACTCCAAAGTCTCACTTGTGTTTATGTACGTGGAAGTTAAGAGAAGTGGAAATGGGATACCTTGCTTACCAATTTTCTTACTTTCCTATACCTTACAAGAGTCACGGTTCTTACACCTTTATAATAATGTTCACTGTAGATTTGTCAACACCAAGTTGCTAACCACTGGTAGGGTAGCATCAGGGTTTACAGGTTCCCAGAGCCAGTACGCCACTAGTTTCTCAGGATATAAATGCTTTTGATTTTGAGGCATTTCCATTGAAAGGTTGATACAAACTCAGCACACAATTAGAGGAACTGGATTGATAATCTCCTGTATCTAAAAGCTTTGCTTCTGCTCTTGACCGTGCTAGATTTGCACCGTGATTGCCCAAGGGCAAAATACCATGAGTCTTACTGTGTTTAACCAGCTGAGATTGTACTTGTACTTCATGGCAAGTTTTATTTTCTGCCTCCATCATCTACTTCTCAATTTTCTTTCTCTCTGCTGATAAAACTGAAGCTTTGCGCATGCAGGGAAAACAGGTACTACCCTATGAAAGAGACACAAGAACTTCACTGATTTCTTCCATATATGTTTCTAATGTTATAGACTGAGTATAGAAAACTGGAAGCATGAAAATGGGGAAATGAAGGAAGAACCAGGGGCTCCCCCAAAAAAAGCACAAAGAAAACAGGAATTTGGGGAAGCTGAGCCTAAACTCTTAAAATTCCTTAGGCAGAGTTCTGGGGTCCCACAGTGCATTGCCAAGTATTTCCCCCCAAATGTCTGCAAGCTGCACTTACTGTCCCCAATTGCAAAATGTTTCTGTCTAGTAGAGTCATTTATGGAGAAACACTGTATTTATATGGGCCTTCATAAGTGCCACTATAGAGTTCAAGTCTGGACGATGCTCTTATCATACGATTTAGTTTTAGGTAGTCCTGTGAGGAGCACTGAGTTGGACTCAGTGGTCCTTGTGGGTCCCTTCCAACTTGAGATACTCTATGATTCTGTGATTCACGATAGCACGAGTCCTAGACAAACTGCATTCCCAAGAGCTGCTGAGCGGCACAGCTGTTACTGGGAAAGTTTGCTACTGTAGGCTGGAGTTTAAAATAATTAGCTATAGGAGAAATAGAGGCCTTTTCTTCCTCAGCTGTAGTATTTTGATGTAAGGATGCAAGTAAGTCAGGAGATACCACTTGTCCCTTGTTTTGGCCAGCTGAGGGAAGAAGAGAAAAAAAATTAAGGACTGGAAACTGAGAAAGCAAAATCAGTAGCTTTCCTGACAAATTTATCGTTGATGCATATTATGACTTTTCATATATGAGAATTACAGATTTCAGATCACAGCTTAACATTTTTACAGAAGAAATTTTGACCTCACTGTTAACTGTAACCCTAAAATGACTAAAAATGTCTCAGTCAGTGTTCACACATACACTTAACTGTTATTTTTCTGCAGAAACATCAAAATGTTTGAGCCATGGTAACAGCAAAAAGAGTTTGCCAGACAGCTATATTAGTACAAGGAGACAATACATTTGCATGGCTACATTTACAGAGCCAGTGGCCTAATCCTGTTCCACTGAAGTCATTGAGAATTTCTTCAGGGGAAGAATGCATTTTGTATTAGTTTCTAGGTTTTTCAGTTGTTAACTTACTTTTCCAGTATGGCTTTCAAAGCAATTCAATTTAAAATATAATAATTAACCCATGCTTTATCAGTTGAATTCTTGATTGCTTTATCATTTTGCCCAAAGGTCTAAATTTGAGTTTGGCATGTCATTGCTGTGAGTAGTTTCTTGATCAACCATTACCTTGGTTGTGGTAAGCTTAAAAACAATCTTCCCCAAGAGGTATTACACACATGACATGAGCCAAGAAGTATTTTACTGTCCTCTCCAGAGGCAGGTTGCTGCACCTGTTTACAGGTAGCCTGAATCACTAATGGTCAAAACAGTATCAGACTGAAAGACATAGGATATCTATATTTATCAACCTTTCTCTTTACTAAGCAGTGTATACTGATACCTTCATAACTGTTTGTGGTAATATCCTGACTGCTTCCAGAAAATAATCTTTTAAATATATTCAGCTTTTGCCTCTTTTCCTTCATCTTCTTTGAAGCTTTTTTGCTGCCTTGAACTGTGCACAGAGATTTTATTCACATAATTAAAAAAATCTGCATGCAAAAAAAAGAGCATACATCTGCTTGAAGTACCTAAACTCTTACATGCATCATACAACACAATAGATAATTTTGAATGCATTGCTGCAAATCCTGAGAACCAGCTACATTATATATTAATAATTGCAGGTGTCTGCCATTGGGAGGAACATTGGGAGGAATCTTATGCTTTGGAAAACAAGATGTCTGTTTATAGACAGAACATAGCAGAATAAAATCTTGATTCTTGTATGACACATTTACCTGAGTGCTCATATTTAACTTCATAAGTCTATTCATCAGATGCTCACAAGTTAAACTTAAATGTTTACAGAATTATGGCCTAAACATTTGAGTCAGAGATCAAGTTCACTACTTAAATGAAATTCTGAGACAAAATAAACTGCATATTCACTAAAACTGGAGAACTTTTTGAGTTATTATAAAAAACTGTAAGTAGGACAATAAAGGAAAAAAACGACAATATTTCTCCTTCCAGAATGAAATAGTTTAATTTTCTGTTAGAAATGGCTTTTTTAGTACTTCCTCAATTTATGTTACAAAATAAACTACAATTAAATCCAAGATACTTTTGGTTAAATCAAATGATCCAGTTGAACTCATATGACTTCACTACTGTTTGATTTGCCATACATGTCATTTTAAATTAACAAGAATGAATAAGTTAACCTTATATGTAAAAATTTTCCTGGAGCTGAAATTGGAAGGATTTATGTGGTACCGTCTCCTACAAGTTTACTTAGTTCAGTGGGACTGAGATCCATGAATCCCTAAATTCTGCCTAAGCAGCTGGTTTTTCCAAGTGCTCAGCAGGCACTGCTTGAGAGGCCCATGTCTCTGGTAAGGAGACATGAGAGGAAGGGGATTCTTTCAACATTAGGCATCTGCATTGACGTCTGTATGGTCAAAAAATTGTTTTCGACAAAGTAAATGTAGTCACTTGAGTTTCATTTACAGTTGTAGAGATTCCTGGTTTGTCACTGTATGGCAGAGATAGAGAACATAGATTTGGATACACCTCATTGCTTGTGTAACATTGTGCAACTTCTTGTGAAATACTTCTGTGAATTATAGATAGCTCCGCATATAAATTAGCTGTACACTGCTTTGCAGTACACTGTTATCCTGATCCTTTTGCCCTTTTTGCCCTTTTTTAGATCTTAGTAACAGTCATTGCATCTTTTCTAATACAAAAGACGTTTTGCAAATTGACAGTGTGGCATGAGAGCAGATCTGCCAGTGTTACCACTAGCATTGCTAACCCAGGCTACTCACTGATTTTAGAGTCTTTTTTTTTTTTTTTTCCTGAACCGTTACTATGGACCAGCAAGGAAAACAAAGTGAGGAACGAAAATAAGAACAGGTTCCCCTTGATGGTGGTAAACAGTATGATGTTGGTTTTTTCAATCCGTGACAGACACTACTGCTTGAAGGGATTTTGGTTTGATGGTACCACCTGAGAATTAATCTGAAAGAGTAACAGGAGTAAAGGTGTTAGATGAGTCTTTACTAGCCTTTGCCTGGTGAACTGGGTGGAGGGGTGTGAGTCCATTCTCATTCCGCTCAATGAGTTTTCTCTCTTTTCTGTCCATCTACTTATTTGTCAGTACACCAGTAAGAGTATGTCTCCATCAAAATGGTCAAGTATGGGTGCAGGGTGTGCAAATATACCTGAGCTGGCTTTAATCACTCGCTTTGTGCTGGAATAGCTGTAGAAGGTGTGAGGTGGTTGAGAAGATCCTCAGTTGTTTTGGGGTTGGGGTTTTTTTATTTTCTTAAAAATCTGGTAAGAGTCTGGTGCATGAAATTTATGAGGCTTATGGACTTACTAAGACAAGCAATCCAGTTGACTGAATAAAGCATAATTCATGTTTCCCTCCTGTTGTGTGTTTTGCAAGTAGGCTTTTTTGAGAGCAAGTTGATTATTAAGTGCCTGAGATAGCATGTTATGATGAAGTGACATAAACCATTTGTACCTAATATGCCTTAATGAAATGTAAAACCTGTGTATGCTGATCTAAGAATTAAAGAAGTGTAGAAGTAACAATGTTTTATTTGATTAGATGACAAAAATAAAACAATATTTGTGACAGTTGTTGTAGTTAACAGCTCATCCAAGAGCTTATGTTGATATAGAGACCACATTGTATATAATTTACAGGACAGTAGAAAAATTGGATTGGAAAGGATATCTGGAATCCCAGTCCAATCCTCTTCTCAAAAGGGTTCAAATCAGGATAGAGTCATAATAAAGTCCAAAGTTCAGTCTACACAATAGCATGCAAGTACTGTGGAAGCACATGAGAGGCTGTGAGAAAAAAGTGTGTTTAAATCAGGTTCTCTAACTCTATTTAAATGTGGTGATAGAGTATGCTGCTATAGCTATATTGACTTCACCCTATATTGCCACGTACAGGTAATTTTATTCCTGGCATCTCCATATGTCACTGGGAATAGAAACATCCCTAGAGCCAAGAGTGGACTTTTCTGTTGGATCAGGTGGTGAAAGGGAATCCACAACATCTGCACAGGTCAGAAGGGTGGGAGAATGCAAGCTGAAAGCCAGCGTCACTGAAAAATATGTTTTAAAAACCCCTCTACCTACTTTCTCTATTCCAAAAAATCATTTGGGAAAGGAAATTCTATTTTTAATCATAGAAACACATTTGTTTTGAAAGTTAGAAAAGGTAAAGTAGGAATCAGTTCAACACCAATGGGGAGATACTATAGTTGGTCAAATAGGTCCTTCCCATTTTAATGGGAATCACAGAAATTTAAGTGAAAAGTGTGAAAAAAGACATAATGTCCAGAGGAGTGGGACAAAACAGGGAGCTGTGCGCTTCAGTAAACACAACTTAGAAACAGAACTGGGGTCGGACAGTTCAAATTGTTTGTGGTTTAATAAATCTTTACTTTGTATTAAGGAGTACATTGGTTTTAATATGAGTAGTGACTCTATGGAATAATGAAAGCAAGTAATTTTTGTGTTTCCATAAGAAAACATCATGCTTCTCTGTCTCCTGCTTACCTTTATGCTAGTCAGTGTTGACCCTAAGCATTCTTGGATTCACGGAGCAGAGATGACACTGAGCTGCCTGATACATAAATAAAATGGAACAAATAAGACTATTTCCTGTGCTGTGCATAGGACACAGATAGGTTGATTTCACTTTAGAGAGACAGAAATCCCCACTTTGGACGCAGCTAGGACATTAAGGATCAAACTCTTCTCTTTGTAGCACTAGTATAAATTCAGTGTGTCCAGTGATTTTACTAGCTCGTTTGAAAGTATCCAGGTATTGCTGCAAGAAGAAATTGAATAACTTGGAAATGACTGCAAGCCTGGCAGAATGTCAGGTGTGAACACAGATTAGAGCTACAAATTTTAATGACAAATAAAAAAATATAATTTACAGTTTAAATTCAAAATAAAAATTTAAGAGGTCTTTTTAAAGAGAAAGAGCTTCTTTCACAAAAAGCTCTACTTTTTATAGCAGGGCTTCAGGCACATTTCTAACTTCAAAATACTCTTAGGTTTGACATGATTTAGCAGTTTATAAAATCTCCACTCACCTTTAAGGTTTTGATATTTTTTTCACATTGTATCACACATGCAGTGACATCTGTTTTGCACTCAGTCGAAATGAGATTGTTCTCAGCAATGTCAAGAAGAGATAAAGACGGAGTCGTAGGGGATAGTAAGATGTGGAATCACTTGAAGCTGTATTTTAAGGCTCTATAACTGATGAAGCAGGTGTGCTTTTTCTACAGGGACCATCTTTTTCTTGTGTGTTATTACAGCACTTAGCACAAGGTGTTCAGTTTCATGACTTGGGCTACTAGCAAGAATAACATACGCATGTTAGGCATCCTGTAGGGACAAGACCACTATGTTAGCATGAGTCAAGGTCAGCTGTGGGTGAAGAACATGGTGCTGACTTATCTGGCTAACTTGTGGGAAATACAACTTAAACCTTGTCTGTCACTGTGGATTTCAGAATGAAACAATTATGGGACAGTGTTTTAAAAAAGCAAACTACATAGTTACTCTTTGTGTGCTCCATATCAGTAACTACAAAGCCAAAACCAGCAGAGACTGGTTTGTGTGTAGTTAGATGTTGTATAGTCATCTTGTATATTGATGCTATACCTCTGAACTCTCCATCAGTCATGTTTTACATCAGAAAAGAACTGGGCCCACTGTTGGTAAGATAAGATACACTATTATAGTTGTGTGAGGCACAATTCCCATTTGCCTCAAATGCTGGTATGCAAGTGATCCTGTGCAGGGGATTGCTGAAGATAAGCTATTCCAAACCAGGACATCTTTTTGATATACAGCGTACTGCATACTGAAGACTCAGTGTTCTTTCATCATTCCAGACAATTTCAGTGATAATCATCTTTGATTTTTGTAATGTATGGGTGTGGATCTCTGAGGCAAGCTGAAAATTCAGCAGAAGTGTTAGTTAATTATAAAATTCCTGAATATATGATTTTGCTAAAAATATTCTTGAAATGAAAGTGTAGGAATATGTCAGTCTCTGTAGTTACAAGCTACAGTTGTTATTCATTCGTAGAATGAGCAACACTGTTTGTTTCTTGTAACCTAGGAAAAACGATGTGGTTACTCAGGTTTATAGGTAAGTGATAGAAAAAAATTATCTTAAAAAGCAGAAAAAATACTTCTAGTAATGAATTAATACCATGTGATATATTTGATCTTGCTTTGGGACGAAGGGATGGGCTAGGTGACCTTTTGAGGTCTTTGTTTCCTGTGACTGCATAGCTGCAAAAGAAAACCAGAGAAATGTAAAAAGAAAAAGCAATACAAGGAAATGAAACTAAGGTATTTGGCTATTGAATGAGGCTGATCCTGCCTTTCAATAAACGTGGAACAGGTGGAGACTAGCTAGCTGCTGCAGATATTGGTGATGATCTAGTCACAACAGTGTGGAACTTTGTGCTGACTAATTTATCAAGGTGCAAAGTGAAAAAAGCCTAAGCTGTGATTCATTTAAGCTTTGGCTTGGGTCAGTCTCTTAGGAAAGGAAACACTTTTGAGAACTAAGGAACTTCTGTAGGGGAAAATAATGCTGCAAGACTACAAGTCAAGTTCTAATAAAAATATATGCAAATTTGCACACATCTGGCAGAATTAGTGGCATCATGGTAACTGTGATAGTCTAGGACTATCATAAAGGACAATTTTAGAGAGAAGGATAACTATCTTTCATTATTTTTCTAGCCTGTTTTGATTACTGGTTGGGCCTCCACTGTACATGTCCAAAGAGATTGGCAAACTCTACACAATAGTCAGTATTTAAAGATTGATCCTTTTATTATTTACACAAATAGAGAAGACAAATAGTTGGAGCTGGTGAGGAGAGACAGAGCACAAGATGGTAGTTGACCCTGTTGAATATGTGAAGGAAAGAAGGATTTCTGCAAGAGGCAGGAAGAGCTTCAGGACAAGTGAAGCAATTATTACCTGAGATAGCAGATCCTGTGGCCAAGCTCTGATAGCAGATAAACGTGCCCGTTTACACTGGTGATTTAACACAGTAGTCTATTAGTGACAAGAAATTTCCTGCATAGGGTTGTTGTGCTCACTATAAGCAATTCTATGTCAAAATTGTGCTAAAACTGAGTTGCCTCAGACAATCAAACTGCTGTCATGCTGTATATGTAAATACTGCATAACTCTTTTCCCCAGTTGTGCAGTTTTTTGCATTTTGATTGGTTTCGGGAGGCTGATTGTCATTTTAAGACTGCAGCTGTTGCTGGGTAACAATGCAGGAAAAGGATATTCTTGCATTTTTATCCCAATCAGAGTACAGGTATTTGCATATTCATATTTAAATATGTCAGATAATTGCAGTAGAACTAGAGAAATCTGTGTATCTTATTGGCTGTTGTAAACCTGCTCCAATGACTGATTCCTTTACTTAGACATCCAAAGCTGTGCCACCCAGAAAGCTCACCTATGCTTCTCGTGCTCTTCAACTGCTTCTGGCTTTAGCAGTGTGGCAGGCATGACCTGGGCAGGTAAGCTAGGTGAAACTCTGGAAGTCACATGCAGTTTCGCTATTGACTTTAATTCTACCAGGATTTCACCACCAGAATCTTTTAAAGATTTTACTGACCAATTTATAATGATTAATCTGAAAAGAAAATGCCCACCAGATCATGTTAGGATCACCAAGCAAGTTGTTCAGCTTCTGCAGCATCGATATCAGATCCAAAGAATGTTGAAGACAGTGGAAGGACTCCCATTGCCATCTGTAAATTTTGGTAAATAAAATGTAGAGGCCCCAAAAAATTCTTAGGTGTTAGAATGATATTTACTTAATGGACCAAGATGCTTACAGAACTAAATCCATTTTGTAGCACTTCAAGTAATGCATTTTAGATCTTTTATAAAATTTGGCATTATGAATCACAGAGGAGTCAATAACACATACAGTACAGAGAAGTTTATTCAATATACTAAACAAGCTGGTAGACTTTGTTAGACATTTTTTCTTGCATATGCTCTTTTCCTTTCATGTACACATTGCACCCCATGTTCTCCTGTTCCTTTCTTTTTTTGATGGCATTGCCTTCTTCCATTTCACAGATGTCTGTAACCCCATTTTTGGTTCTTTGGGCCGTATCCAGTGGCCACTGGCTGTTGGAAAGACCTCCAAGACCTATAGATCAGGACTTTCACACAGCTGTGTTGGAAATATGCTATTATTTTCCACATATCTATTTTCCTTCCTCAGAACTACCATTTGCAAATATCAATTTTGTTTCTGTTATGCAATGATGCGTGTTTAAAAACTGAAAATAACTGAATAAAAGACTACATGAAGCTATAAAAAATTGTTCCTCTCTCTGCCCTGCATAATGCAATAGCTGTTACTGAGCTGACATAAGGATAACTGAGGGCAAAATCTGGCCCTTTGAGCTTGTATGATTGCCTTCACATCAGCACTTTCTGCAGTGTGGGAGGCAAACTGATCAGCAGAATTGGGGCTTCATCTTCTGAGCAGCATGTTGTCCTTGAACCTCCTGGGGCTGGAGAAGATTCCAGGACAGCAGTCAGGTTGTACCACAGCTGAGAGTGATGATCACTCTGCCCCAGCCCACGCAAGGAGAGTTTTGGCATCTGCTTCTGATGAAGCCCTTCACCTTCTCCCCTGCTATGAGCAGAGTTGTTGGTGTGACAGATGCCTGAGGTCAAGGGGCACTGAAAATGTGTGAGAAAGGGCTCCAGAAGAGAAACCAGCTTTAAACAGTGAATGATATGTTTGGCTTACATGAAAAATTAAAAAAAGAGCCCACACCAGGAAGCCCAGTGCTTTGTGTTAGCACAACAATAAGGATAACAACTGTAATTGGAACAAATGTCTGCACTTTTGTAATTAATTAATCATTAATTGCAGTGAACATTTTCTAGGTCACAGATTCCTTAAAGTTAAATCCTTCATTATGTGAAACAGGTATATCCAAGTCATCTATCCTATCAGTTTGCTGTATTCACCATTAGTCAGTATTTTGAGAGGAAATGCACTTTAGTAGATGTCTCTTGGATATGATTAGTGTTGGCTAGAACTAAGTATAGTGCAGGTGGGAGTGTGCAATCTCTCAACCAGTACTGCTCATGCACTGTAGTGCTGGCAAGGCAGTTCCCCTACTATGCCACTGTTGAATAGCAGCTATGATTTTGCTGCTGAGTAGTGCTTCTGTGACAGAGATATAGCCAAGGACTATAAGTAAGATCTTTACATTCATTTATGTCTTTTATCCTAAACTGGACAGGGACCAAATGCTTAGAGGTGAAACACCAATCCATTAAAATGCTGTGCCACAGAGATTTCAGAGCCTGAAGAACGTGCTCTTGCGCATCAGTATAAAGTTTTCTGTCCTCAGACATGCCGAACTAAAGCTTGATTTTAAAAAAGTAGCAAAGAGGTAGCAGTCAGCTCTGGTAGCAAAGAGCAGTTCCGAATATGAAGTAATTTGATATCCGAAAGCAGCGCTACTAATAGGACTACTTTGGGAAGTCTAAATTCTAAATCTTTGCACAGACCTGTATTCTCACAGAAATCTTCCCATAAGTCTCAGGTACGGTGGTAAGACTTCTTGAATGTAGCTTTCTAGCATGTCTCTGAGGATTCTGGTTCTTGTGTGTTTTCCACCAACGGCCCAGCAAAGGCTATTAGACTTGGCAGGAGGCCACAATAGGCTCAATGAATATTTTATTCAGTATAATCCTGCATTTGGTAGAATTTGGCAGTCTTGTAGTGAGAGGCTGCTGGCCTCAGTGGTCTTGCGAAGTCTCTTCTCGTCTCATTGGTTCTTTTCTTTCACTGAGTGTAAAAGCTGTGGTTTTGTACTGTCCGATGGTGACAGAATTCCCTTAACTATCTCCAAGACCATCATTCAGCTAAAGGGATTAATTCTTCATTCTTCTGCGATGGTAAAATCTATGCCTTATTCACTGTTACCTCCCAGCGATCCCCCTCTGACACAGTAAGTCCGAAAACAAATTTCCCCATTTTCAAGGGGAAGAGGAAGGGTTATGGCTGATTATCCAAAGGTTATGCCATCTCTGAACTTTGTTTCCAGGAATGCTCAATTCAAAGTGCAGGTCTTCACCTGCATTCTTTACACCTGCAATAGAAATTATGACAAGTCTTCAACCATTTGCTGTAGTTCAGAAATTTTAAGGCAAGAAGGGGACTATGAGGTCCTAGGTCTGGTCTCCTGTGTAGTACACAACATAGATCCTCACTTAAGATTTTATGCTTTGAGACCAACAAGTTCCAGCTGGGTACTTTTCACAGGCTTTCCTGAGCTGTTGTGTTCTGCTGAAGATGCAAGATACTATGAAATGGGTATCTAATGGGTATCCACTGGACAAACGGTTGCATTTAATTTAATAACTCAGAACGTATATTGTGCTTAGTCTTTCACATGACCCGTTTATACTTCTTGGATCAGAATACATATATGAATCTATATTTGCAATGAATTTGTCACTTTGAATGCCACAGTGAATTTTGCTAGTTTCTGTGGCCTCTTATCAATTAGGTAGTGATCTGTAGAGTGATATGGGGCAATTTACCTTTCTCAACTACCCATCTGAATGCATCAAACTGTCTTCCGTGGAAGAAGCAACAGTGTATTAGTAGGAGGAGATGCCAACTACTGTACTACTCAAATGTCAAGCTCTTTCAAGGTCTTTTTTTTTTCTTTTTAAGTGATAAACATCAGCATGAATGCTGATGCAATGCTAATGGCTGTGAGTAGGTAAGTGATGTAACAATTTAGCTCGCAGTGCATCACATGAGCAGGAGCATGTGCAGAACTCCAGGCAGTAGCAATTGGGAAACTACAAGCCACTTATTTTTCCTCTTCCTTTCTTCTCTGTGGAGTAAATCTGAACCTGAGCCTGATCTTTATCATTTTAACAGCAAGATAACTTTGCACTGGAAACAGATGTTTCTTCTTCTCTTCCTTATTCCTCAGCATTTTCAAAGAAAGAGAAGTGTCCAAACAGTTCAACTGCTAGTTGAAGGAAATTTTCAAGATTTTTTTTTATAGACTGCATTATTTGTGTTCTTAATTCCTCTGGCAACTGTGAGGTTAATCCCGGTAGCTTAGCTACCTCACTGAGGACTCAGACTGTTCAGTAGGGAATGAATTATCTTAATTTACATTTGTCATAAAATAAAACTTCACATTCATGCAATTACAGTGGATCAATTTAACTTCTTATTCCAGAGCAACTTGTTCATGCATGTGACTATGTAGATTCTAAACCCATAACCTTTCAAGAGCTTATAATGGTTAATAATCAAAGACTTCCTGAAGCATTGTCTATGATCTGTGACGTGTATCTAAGAGCTACATTGAAGATGGAGGATTCTACATAGAGTACCGATAAATTTATCTCTTCATATCTGTCTACAGACTAAAGGAAAAAAAAAGTGTTTTCACAGCCATTTAATTTGGAGGACAATTTCTGGACATGGCAAAATTCTTAAGAATATTTTTAAAATATTAGCAGATACTTTATATTAAATATCTTATAGCCAAAATGGTGCACCTGACTTGGATCTCATTTAAGATACACTGATCTGAAATTAGTGACTAAGTATTTCTGGTCAAGGTCTCTTTATTATAGACTAAATAAAACACCAAGAATAATACTCAAACTTTTGAAAGGAAGAGCAGGCAAGGGATACATGCTTGGTCTGGTATGTTTTAATGTTTGTACTAGCTTCTTTCATGGCTATAAATAACTGTGGTTATAACTGTTTTCTTGATAAAAAGTTCAAAGCAGTTTAGTAATTAATGCAGAGGATGGGTTACTACTACGGAAAGAACAGAATCACCTGGTGTCATAGTGACCATAAAGCAAAATGCATTTTAATCAAATGCAGGTTAATCCATCCATATGAGCAGCTGAGAGAAGTCTCTAGATAATAATTCCAGAATATATTCTCTGGCTTGTATATATTTGCATATATATGCTGTGACTTGTGTGAAATGTGAAAGATAACAATGGACTAGTGTGTAGAATGGGAAACCTAAATTTTTTTGTTCATGTTCTTCTTGGATCAGACCTGGATGCCAGCATTACATCCCACGTGTTCAAGTTATTGTAACTCTGCAATAGCATGCTTCAGGACTTAATGCAGTTACCTAGCCCTTTGTATGTTATTGTTGTTCAGTGGTTTTGTTTTTTTTTTTTAATTCATTAAGACAAATATTTTCTGAAATGTCCCTGAGATATCCATGATTGGGCACAGTTAAAGACAAGATGCTGAACAGGACAGAGCAATCTTCTAAAGCAATACATAATTTTTTCTTTCTAAGAGGCCAGGCCATTGTATCTTGCTCACAGTCTCAAGGTCGAACTGATTGCGGAGTAAGTGATCAGAGAGGAATTTTCCCAATGTCATTAACAGTCTTCTGTGGTGGAGGTTTGGAGGATTTCTCTGGAATATGGGGCTTGTTTCACTTGCTGAATCATCTCGGTGTGTTCTGGCTGAACAGTTTCTTGCCGTTTCTGAAGGCATTGCTTATTTGTGGCAAAGGTATACCCTTTGTGTTTTCCTGTGACACAAAGTAGTTTAGAAGGCTGAAATATCATCATCTATCTGATATCATCATCTATCTGGTATCATTGAGAGCACAGTGATAAGCCTGAGCTTAAACCAAATGATATAACAGTTATTTTGGGTTATAATGTTACTGAAACCTTTTGGCAGCTTGGCTGCTAATAATGTACAATTCCTTGCTTGGCCCGGTATTTTCTGTTTTGGTTCATTGGGAATACTGGAAAGAACTTGTAATTAGCTGTAGTTCTTTTTCACAAAAACATTGAACTTCACAGTCATGCATACAAACATGCAGTCAATAAAGGCAGAAATGCCTCTGTAGATATTGAAGAAGTTGCCTCTGATGAACAGAAAATATATGTTGTTACTTGATTATTTCGTAGTATTGTTATAAACAAGATTGCCATAAAAAGAAGAGTTTCTGCTGAACTTACTAAAGATAAACAATATTGGTAGAAAACAAGAATCTGTGGTGAATGTAAACGTTTACATGCCTTTTGGTGTGTGGCAGCAGGCTGCTGGGGTGGTCACTTCGTATTGGGAGACCACAGCGAGTACCAGGTTCTAAGGGAACTGGGAGGAAGGAACACTGCCGGAGCGTGTCGAGGAAAAAGTATTTGACCTCTTGGATCTGGATGACAGGGCAGACAGTGGCCTCTAGAGGACGTTTTTGGGTACAGAAGATCATTCTCACTGGTCCTGAGAGGCCAGAGAGAGAATACTCCTATGCTATTTCATAAGTGACCTGGTTAGGTTTGGCAAAGCAGTTGAGGAGGAGGAGAGGGTTTAGAGACTGGCAGACATACAGTAGAGGACATGACTACAAGTGAGCAGTAATCATTTGGGAAGAGCAGTGATTCATGACTTGGTAGCTTGCAAAGAGAACAGTAACCAACCATAAGTTTGGGGTTGAGGCAGTCTAAATCAGCAATGAGCTACCCTACACTTTGTCAAATAACAAATATGCTATTAAATCAAATTAATTTTCAAGACATACACTCAAAGTTTAACCTCTGACAGCTGATGTCTTCACAAGCATCCACACACATATCACATCTACTGAGTATGGAAATTGGATTTGTCAAGTAAGTAAAAGAAGAAAAAAAATTTTTAATTATTGTTTGAAAGATAAACTAATTTGTATTTAATGTGACTTTCTTTATTAATTCGGGATTCAGTCTTTAAAATGTGTTTATTACTGCTTTTCTGTTTACCTTTATTTGACATTTGAAAGACTTAAAGATGTAGTTGCCAAAGAAGAAAAAATCTAGTGTCCTTGTATAGCATTTCAGCATGTGCGTAACCTGAAAAATATTAATAGTTCCATTGAACACAGAGAGGGTATTAATGGTCTTCAAGCTGAGTATTTTGGTCTTTGAAAGATGTAAGACTCCCTGTCTTTACCTTAATAGACTTAGACTGGCTGTCCACTTAATTCTGTCATGTGCTCTAACTAAGAAATCTGAAAAAAAGTGAAAGAAATATTTTGTTAGGTTGTTGGAGTTTTTTATAGTCTCAGTAATATTATGGGCTCCTTGTAATATTGTGATTACAAAATTTTCTAACAGAAGTGTAATCTTTAAGCTGTTGGTACCCATTTAATGTGCAAAATGTTTATCCCTCTCTTAAGAAACTGAGCAGCTAAGATTTAGTAGGTGATTTCTTTTCTCCTCCAGCCCTGTGCTATTAATCCAGGGCAATGCTATTTGCTTCTGTTTCACCAAGGGCTGTTTGATGCATTCTGAGGTGGTCCAGAGGGCTTGTTTACAAGTTACACAGGCACTTTGCTCTACGTGCTCGTGCCTTAACATTTCTTTAACAATAAAGCTGACTGGCTGCGAAAAAAGAGCAAGATTGGAACCGATGCAGCTAAACTGCATGTAAATGTCGCTTCAAATTGAAAGCATTTACTATTCATACGCTGAGAATTAGTGAAGCCCTGTATTCTGGCTTTAGTGTTTGCAGCAATTCCAGTCCCAGCAGGGTGAACAGCCTGCGTGATCTGTCTCTGCTGACTTCTGTCCCCTGCTGCTCTCCTTGTTTTAACATTGTCTGACTCCCACGCACTATTGCCGTTTCCCCCTTTTCAAAATGTAATTGTATCAGAACCATATCGGTGCTAGAAAGAAGTAGAAGAAAGGCTATACGGTTATATGTAACATGGATGTTGCAATGAATCCACATGAAGTTTGAACGGTACACCTGACTGTCGGTCAGTTGTATTGCTTACTCCGTGGGACAGATGCCTCCAAGTGGGACTAATGTCCTAATTTTCCAACATAACTAGACTTCTTTTACCAAAATGTAAAGGATGCCAGTGTCAATTTTCTAAGCATTCCTTCTCTCACCTTTTTTACCTTATATGTGTGCACATCCATGCACATGCCTTCTTACTTGTGATCTATTTATATTCAATGTAATCCCCATTACTATGGTTCCTATGCATCTGTCTGTCTTTAATGTGTTTATCTTCACAAGAATCCTTCCAGACAAGCATGTATTTTTATCCTGTATTACAGAGAAGAACCTATATGCCTTTTTCCAAAGTCATACAGGAAGACTCTGGCAGAGTTGGCACAGGTTTTGACACAGCACACACTTGCCTATCCTGCTTCTTTTTTGCAGCAATATTGTAGTCTGGTAGGAGATTTGGGTACCTTTAATTTCAGTGCCTTTAAAATTCGAATCACTGTGTCTGTCTGCAGAGGAAGCAGCCATTTTACTGGCACTTGTTACTTAATGGCACACACTTGATGAGAAGATTTCTATGAGCTTTTATTATATGTTTAACAGTTTTGTGATTTCATTCCAAACTATCTGAAAGGAAAAGAGAAAACTACAGAAGTGTCAGTGGAAGAATAAGTTTTTCAGACAAAGACGTGACCGTGCCTTTGAGAAAACATGACATGATAAAGGAATGGAGGACATTGAGTAAACCAGGCAAGAAGGTAGGAGTGCAAGGGAGATTTAAACAGGATAAATAAGATAATGAGGACAGCTGGGATATCTATGCATAGCAAACAATTTGCTTGGCAAATTTGTCCTTGTTCCCTGTTCGTGAATTGTGTATGAACAGATTTTTCTCAATTTTTTAGCTTTCAAAACTATTCAACAAATGTATCTTGTGAACAGATTTAACATATGCATTGCTGATGGACTTTCTTTGTACCACGTTCTCATTACTATTGTCAGATGGCTGATAGCCATACCCATACAGTATTGATTCTGCTCCTCTGGTGAGGGCACTGAGCTGCTGTTGTGTGACCTAAGTCACAGCTGCTTATTCTTTGCAGTGTACATTTCAAGAACAATCCAGGGATAAAATTGTTGTTAAGAATCTCTCTGATAAGATTTAGGAATACTGAATACTGTTGGTAGGGTCAAGGTCAGTTTACATGGCAGAAAAAAAGGGCTATTTTTCCACACAGAGTATATTTGCAGTGAATAACTTAGCTAACTGCAGACACTGTAAATCCACTTTGGCAGATGGTTAAGTCTATGCTGTGACCCCCTTTTCCACCCCAGGGATTGTTTCCTGAGTGTGGCCTCATCTGGGTTGGCGTTTTAATGTGAAAATATTTGTTAGGATGTTCAAAGCTGTCTAGATGAAGTTACAAAATTCAATGAATAAAAAATGTAATGATGACTGGAAACTTAACATAAACCTCACTTGTTTTAATTTCTCCTACCCCTCCCAACCTGCTTAACAGTGAGTACTATAGTAGTATGCACTGTTTATGTAGGGAACCTTATAGTTTTTATAGGGAACTCATTAGTTTTACATGATTATCGTCTGTGGTTAAAAGACTAACAAACAAGTATGTGAACTAACAAGTTCAACACATCTGTCCAGTTCCAATAAAATAACATTAAGCAAGAGTAAAATTTTTCTGGCAAAAATGCAGAACGCTTATGTGTTACAACAAACATAATTTTTATTATTTAAGAAATGCAAATAATGTGTTAGAAACTCCACTGGAGTACTGCTAGCCTTGGCAATTCTAACATGTCTTTTTTGCTCACAAAATATATTTTGTTAAGAAGGCCAGAATACAATGTTTAATCTTTTTTGCCCTGAGCTCACAGATGCTACTGTAGGAGTATTGCAGAGGCTGACGTAGTTTTTAGCAGTTATGTTGGTGTAACTTTGTCTCTGTATAAAAGACACAGTGAGGAAGATCTGTTAAAAGACAACAAATAAGAAGGAGAAAAATCAGATACCATATAGACTTTATCAGCTTTATTGTTATTGAGGTCTTTGGTATCAAAAAAGGAACAATTATTTTAAGTAAAGACCGTAATGTTGCTCAGCTGGGTTTTATTATGATGGTGGTAGAGAGTCCATCAAGTGTCACCAAGTATGCCAAGTGTTAAGGTCTCTATTGGGAGGTAAATATGACTTAGGTCTTTCTAATCTGAAGGCAAGGCTGCATAATGGGGTCAATGTCAAGTATATCTCAGTTACGCCTGCAAAAGAGACATCTTTAGCAATGTGTATTGGGCGTAGGTGGAAAGATGTTGGAGGGGGCTGCAGGGGTGGCCTCTGTGGGAGGTGTTCAAGGTCTGCCATGCCAGACCACAGCCAGTTCCAGGTGGCTTCACAACAGACCCAGCGCAGGACACAGCCGAGCCTACCAGCCAAGATGGTGGCATCTCTGTGATAATGTAAGAAAGGGCAAAAGTGCTGCTAGGCGGAGAGGAGTGAGGGTAAAAACGTGTGAGAAACACCAAGGGCAGAGGAGGAGGGGGAAGAGTTACTTCCAAGTGCCAGGGCAGATATTCCTCTGCAGCTCATGGAGGAGATGATGGTGGAGCAGGTATTTCCCTGCAGCTGGTGGAGAGGACCATGGTGGAGCAGATGTCCACGCTGCAGCCTGTGTAGGATCCCATGCCAGAGCAGGTGGATATTTCCTGAAATTCTGTGGTCTGTGGAGAGCCCATGGAGGAGCAGGTTTATCCTGAAGGACTGCAGCCTGTGGAAGGACCCACCCTGGGACAGGGGAGAAGCTTGAGGAGGAAGGAATGGCAGAGAGGAGCTGTCATGGACTGACCACAGCCCCTCCTTCCACATTCCCCTGTGCTGCTTGGGGTGTAGGAGGCAGGAGGTAGAGTAGGAAATGAAGGAGTGAAGTTGAGCCTGGGAAGAAGGGCGAGGTGAAAGGAAGGTATTTTAGGTTTTGTCTTTGTTTCTCACCATCCAACTCTATCTTTAATTGGCAATAAATTAAATTAAAAATCAAGCCTGTTTTGCCCTTGATGGTAATTGGTAAGTGATCTCAATGTCTTTATATTGACCTATGAACCTCTTCATCTCACCCCCCATTGTTTTGAGGAGGGGAAGTGAGAGAGCAGTTGGGTGGGTGTCTGGCAACTGGGCAAGGCCAACCCACCACACAATCATATTACCAAAGCTTGCATTTTCACATTTCTAACAGTAATGTATCAAAAAGAGTGGATCAGTTATTTGTGCTGAAGAGCAGTGTTAACAATATATACTCATTAACAAACTAAAAGAACTGGCATTGTGGGATGTTATAATGTGGATTGCAGGCAATTGGAAATATAGGTTGAGTTTTCAGAGTGCAAGTTCAAGGATACATTCTGTGCTTTAATTTACATGGTACTGTTGTCCTTTGGGTTGAGAGAGTGAGAGGAAGAAGCAAGTTTGGCTGGAAAAAAATTGTGACAGCAAAGGAGAAAGAAAAATAGCACAGAAAACATGATTAAAATTGAAAACGAGTTGTGTTTATGGGTTAGTTTTGTCCCCATTCAATTTGACACTATTGAAGTCTAGTTCTTACAGGCTGAATGAGGTTAAGAACTAACAAGTTTGGATAACTGCAGTTAATTAGAGATTATCACATAAATTAAATTAGAGCCCAGCTGTTGAAATACACTTTCACAAATATCTTAGACTTTTCTGGGGCTGGTTTGATAGGTAGGTAGGTAGGTAGATCGATCTACATGTATGTATGTAAAAAAAAAATTGAAAAGCTTTATTTCTCTACATTTGTTATTTGAAAAAGAAATGAAGGATGAAAATCTGAACACATGCATACAGGCACAAGAACTGCTTTCCTCTTGATGCATCTTATCCAACCACAAGAGAAAAAAACTTTGCCTTGTCCACTTTCTTGCATAATTTTGCTGACCAGGAGGCTTGACTATTTCACTCATATGGAAAACTTCTATTTAATTCATTGAGGATAAGACTAATATAATTCTATAGGTACTGCTTTAAAAATATATGTGATTGGTACAGGTTTATATATTTTCTGTAGCCTTTTATAACCACAGTTTTATTAAGTGCATTTTAAAAAACTCTGTGTGTTATATAGCATTGCATAGACAGCTCTTTCAAATCTTCCATTTTTTTAAATAAAGGCAGATACCTTGGTTACAAAATCACATTTCATAAGCTGAAGCCAAACTACAGACCTTCTGAAGGTGTCTGTCCATGCCCGAATCAAATCCAGGCTTTCTCTCTATGAGAGTGCCACTAGCAGTTATCATTTGACAGCTGTTTCATGTCTTTTGTGAAAAGAGCGGATGATGTCAGTCCAGTTTCTAGTAAAGGCTTCCATATCACAAAATCCACTACCTTAATTAGCACTAATTGGCATCCTTGTTGGAAGTATCAGTAGAAAGGCCAAGGACTGAATAAGCATGAAGAATGAATTAGCCTCTCACCCCTGGAGGTGTAACCTCCAGAACACACGTGAGGCACCCAGGCTTAATAGAATGTGGGCCGAATATTGAGTTGAAAGCGCTGCCAATCTTGTACTTTTCAGGGGAAGTACATTTATTTATGAAAACAAAATGAGTAGAAAGGTTATAAAAAGAGAGTTAAAAACCTACAGTGATTATTAGATTAACAAAAGAATATTCTAATCCTTAAAATATATAAAAAATAGCATGAGGGTGTAATTGCCAGAAAACAACAGGAAAAGGAAATAAAACTGTAGGATTAATCTCAGTAAGTAAACATGTAATACAAGTAGCCACACAGATGAAAGACTTGTTTTTAAAAAGAGAAGGACTTATGTACATGACCACTGTCCATGCAGCTGTGTACACCAAAGAAAAAAAAAAAAGAGTTTCATACAGATTCGCTCAATTATTTCTGATATTATTTAGTCCCTAGCTTCTCTTGGATTTAAACATGTGTCTTAGTATTTGGCTTGGTTTTGGCTCTGATGTGTGAAAACAAGTCAAAGTGTATTTTTCACATATGAACTTTTTTCCTTATTAATTTTGTATTTCTTTCTATAAAAGGACCTTAGCAGGTTGTGTTGTGTCACCAATGTATGATAAAATATAGTAGTGTATACACTCTGAAGTGACAGGTACTGAGAAGATAAATATTGCACCTGCCCTCTAAGATGTTTCTGAGATCTTCCTGTGTTTGTTGGATTTCACTGTTTTTGAGCTGTAGAATTTCAACATCTGGAATTTGATCTTTCATTGATGCTGTGTTCAATGGCCATACTGTCTATGAGTGAGCTCTTTGCTACATCAAAAGACCCTTGAAAAATCAGCTAACCACGTACATTGCAAAGTGGGAGAAAATACATTTCTTCTAACAATAGCATTGCCAGTTGAATATTTGTGGGGTGCAGCTTTGTGGATGGCTTTCTTGTGCATTTGGTGGACTGCATAACAATCCCCCTTGTGAGACACAGGTGCTGGGTTCCATTCCTGTGGTCAACTTATTGTCATTAGGAAGGTTTATTTCTTGCGCTTAATTAAGAAGTCTCCTTCCAGAGGTCCGACTGCATGAGTGGTAGCAGTAAAATGCCATTACAAGTCAGAATGAAAGTCTGCCCAGATCCTCCTTGAAACTTAGGTCTCTCTCTCAATCTCCTGTTCATTCATCCTTCACCCAAGAGAAAGTCAGGAAGGACAAAAGGGTTTTGTGGTATGACTGAGAGGTTAATGAACTAAGCTAGCAAAGCAATTCTTAATTAACAACACCTTCTCACTGAAAATGCCCTGCCTTCTACTATCTCATGTTGTATATCAGAGAAACTTCAATGTGTCAGCTTCTGGGGAATCCAAGAAGACCTATGCTTGCACATCAGCTGGTACTTAGCAGTGCATTTGCTTCTGTGAGTACCTTGGAATATAGATACACACATGGAGCAGGGAGAAGAGCTATTTAAGCTAAAGGACAGTACTAGCATAAGAATTAACTGGATGTGAGAAGAGGATTTCAGACCAGCAGATCCGTGAGGCTCTGGATCAGCTTCCCAGAAGGAGTATTACAGGCTACTTGTGAGTGAGTTTGTATTTATAAGCTGTCTTCACAATAGGAGAGGCCTCTAATTTATATCTATCTTTAGAAGTGGCCAAAAAATAGGAACACTGTCTCCCAGTTGACCACAAGAACCTCACACTGAAGAAGGGATGAAGAAGGTTTCTACATTGAGATCTAAGACAATGTATATATTTTGGCTACTATCTGATTAAAAGCTTCATTATTAATTCAGCTGCCTACTTGAACACTGTCTACGTTTTCAGACTGCTACGGCAAGACTATTGTCTTGTTCCAGGAGACAAGACCGTATCACTGCATCCTGTGTCACCTTCACCTGATCTCTGACAAATCCAGCTCTGCCTCTGTTCTTTCCCAGCCTGTCTCTGCTTATTTTTTCTGTTCCTCTCTGACCTTCTCTCCATCTTTTTTCCTGTTTGGTTGGGTTTTTTAGCTGAGATATCATTCTTGTCCTCTTCTAATGACAACTAGGGATAAGTCACAGGTGCTGTCTTTTTTACGCCTAAATATTTCCCCAGCTCCAGTCACACATCTGCTAATTTCTACATCAAACCTTCCTATTTATCACTTTAGCTTGTGATGAACTTTAAAAGTTGTTCATTTAATTTCATCACTGGAGCCCTCTGATGTCCCATAATGAGTGCTCTACTACTTTTTATTTCAGCTTTTTTCTCCTTATTCTTGCTGCTGTATCTTCACAAATCTGTTATCCTTTTTAGCCTCATAAAATTGTTAAATGTGGAGTCTGTTTGACTGTCTCCAAAGGATTTGCCTTTTTTACCTTACTTGAAGGAGCCTGCATAAGGTGCATGTGCACAAGAATTATATACATCAGAGAGATACCATGTTATATGTTTTATCATTCTTCCATGTGCAGCTGAGAGAATCAGAAATTGGTAGGCACTATATGCAGACATATACCTTCACGTGATCAACTGAACTTTGGAGCAGATTAATAATCTCATGCATATTTGGACTCACATAAATACTAATCAGACTTAAAAAAAATCTAAATATGGGAATTGCATAAGCAGCCTAATTTTCATCCTCCAAATGAGGGGGTAGTCTGATTAGGGACTTGGTTACAGGGAGAAATAAGAGCTGTTTCATGTTTCTACCAGAGGTTTTGGAAATGGTGCAAAGATATGTAGTACTTCAGCAATAAAGAAGATAGAGTTCTGAGGCCTTGAAGAGCTGCACAAACCACATTGCTGCCAACATCTCTTAATAAGTGAAGAGTCCTCATGCATTGTGTGGCTCAATGCTCACATTAAATCAGTTCTGCCTTAGACCAAATAGGGAGTTGCACCGTGTAACTACGCTGGCTTTCGTTTAGTTGCTCCTGATTTCTGCTATTGCTTAGAGCAAGCAAGAAACATCTTGTCACACAGAGGTGCACAGAGAAATGGCAAGAAATATATTTGAAATGCATATGTATAAATATTTTTCATCATGTTTACATAAAGATGTGTTTGGTATCCAGGTGATACCACTATGAGTAGTTTCCTTACTCAATGTCCTTAAGAACTACAGTTCAAACAGGTGCTACCCTGAAAGCTAACCCCCAAACTATGGACGCTCTCAGGCCCGTATGCAGAGATTTCTGTGAGCTATTTCTTATTCTCCCCACCAGAAGATGAATTGCTCTCTGAAGGAAACTAGAGCAACATCTGGGCTGCTTAGTTTTATGGGTTTTGTTCACAATTGCAATGGTCTGTTCTGAAGTGACTATAAATGTAGCGATGAGGAAGGAGGACCTGTGTCATAGACACATTCAGGTGGCCGTGTTCAGTCATCCGGATGCCTATGTTCAGATCACATAACATTGTTTTGAAAACTGGAATATTTAAGTTCTTAATATACCATGCATAATTTTTTTTTGTTTTGTCCATTATGTGCTGTATATAACTTTTCATAAAAGCCAAATATCATTCATATAAAATGGTTGTCAGTCACCTCTGAATATTGTTTGGATCAGCAGTTCTACTGGCTCTTGAACTGGAAAAGAAATGTAATAAAAGACTGGTAGAAAGAGTGCTGCTCCCCATATAAAAACAGTAACTGGTTAATATCTAAATGAGAAATAGAGATAAGATGATAAAATCAAGTTAAGGAAAGGAATTATTTAGCAGAGAATAATTAAAACAGGAAAAAAATAAGAAAAGACCTGGTGTGTTGCAGTAATTACACCTTTTCATACGTATTGTTTCATCTAACAGATTCCTCATGTGTCTCTTCTATTAGGCCTTTATTTTCTCTAACAACTGTCTTCTTGCCACTTGCAGTGGTGGGAAAGAAACAATTAATAATTTTCCAATTAATGCAATATAGAAAAGAAAAAAAACCAAACAACTGTCTGGACTTAGAAGCTCATGTATTTGCTTGGGCACCGTTAGCTCTGCTGGCTGATACCACTGAAACCAACCTGGAGAATCCAAGGTCTTGTTACATTCCCTACTGCCTTCATTCAAATGAAGGGGAACTTTCTCTTGGCTGGAACTGATGTAAGAGAAATGTATTACAATTATAAGATTGAAAGTAATAACAATTTTATTCTTGGAAATGAATTTCGATTATTCATATTGGAGATCTGGTTCCTCACAGACCTACAAAAGTTGCATAAACAAGTCTTTAATAAAATGCATTCAGAAAGATTCCTTCGGTCACACTGCAATATATTTAATCTGCAGAATATACAGGAAAAATATTGTGTGCTCTAAGCAAAAATAAAATATACAAAAGGAATGCAAAATGTTGCTTTGAAACATTTGTAGTGGTGTTTAAAGGTGTGAAATTAATTAGAATCAGAATGTTGCTAATATGTAGAAGAGTGTCATTTGATAACTGAGTGCAACTCAGTCTTTGTCTTTTAACAGGATTTAGGTTCATAACTGCTTTGTACAGCTTTAAAAAACCACCTTGTGTGCAGCTCTGCAATTTTAGTTTGGAGAGCTGCTCCCTTCGCCTCAGCATAATCTCTCTGGAGAGCAACACCTTTTATCTGGAACAACAGACTCCCCAAACCGGCTGTTGAGACAGAGGCTAGAAATCACGCCATAGTGCAAGCAGGGTTCATGTGTTAATATGCTGATCCGTTCTGTCAGACACCAGCTTAGAACTGTATCTTGCCAAAAGCGCAGGTGAAATACACTGGGTGAGCCGAGCGCTGCACTGGGTGGATAGAAATTCAGAGCTCAAAACCAGTTAATGCCAGCTGAGAAGAATAGGCAGGAGTGAATTTAGGATGTAGGGGGGAAACACAGGAGCAAAAAATGTTACTTTTGCTTATAAAGAGTGCTGTGAGAACGTCACGTAGGCAAGGAATTACGTAAGATGGTTTGCTTTTATCTACCCACACAGAATTTTGCCTGTGGGTGCACATGAGGATTAAGGCTCTGTGCAATGTTCAGAACTCTTTACCTCTTCAAATTAAATGTAATGCAAGTCTTGTACCAGGTCTCTGTAATGCCATAGCTCCCTGATCTGAGAAATAGGACGCAGTCTTAAGTTAGAGGCTTGTCTTTTTACTCTTCAGTCCCTAGTTTTATTCAAAAGCAATACTTACATGTGCTTGTGAAAAGAAGTAGTTCAGGGACAAAGGGCTTGGAATACCTGGCTAGATCCTTTGGAAGTTCAGATAATTCAGATGATTACCCACATAATGAGTAATTTGTTAGTCGATAACTAGATTTCATCTGTATTTTGATTATGTTGAGGCTACCATACAGATTAATTTACATGCAGTTTATGTCTGATGAGGCTGACCCACATAAGGTCCAGCCATCTTAATGTATAATGAATACCTTATAGTGTCCTGCTAAGAAAGGGGCTGGCATATGTGCTAACATATCATAGCAATGGTAACAATAAGCCTTAGATTTTTGTCCTGTGCCCTGGCTGTCCAAACATGCTCTTTAAAGACACATCCTTGGCCCTATCATCTCCTGGGAGCACAGCAAGCTAGAAGAAAAAGAATAAAAATAGCATGAGCAACATCAGCAAATACTAGTGATCCTGCAAAAGAGGTCCTTCCTCTGCCTTCCAGGAGGTATTGCACCAGCAGGTGTGAGGGAGCACCAGAAACTTCTGCTGATGGTCTGGGCTCAGACAGTGCCTGAGAGAAGCAGAGAACAGCCTCCCACTACAGGGCCTGCATCCACACATTTCCTGCCACTGCCATTGGTCTGCCAAGCCTGTCTCCAAGATCTTTGTTTTGGGCTCAGGATCTACTCTAAATCTTTACACCACTGTGCACAATTGGGTACTGAACGCATATGTTGTTATCTAGCCACTTCTGTGGGTGGGATTTGGGTGGAGAGACCTGCCTTGCCGCCTTTGTCCCCTCTCCTCTGGAGCCAAAGCTTCCATGGGCCGTGCCCATTGCATGTTTGGAATAGCTCTGAGCCTGGGGGTTGTCATTCACCTTTCCACTAGACCAGTGTTAGAAAATTATGCGTGTGTACGTATGTGTATGTATCGTTTCTTCAAAACACTATACATGTTTTTGGTCTCAGAAACCTACACAATAAGTAGATTTCATAGGTAACTTTGCCGCTTGTTTTCCTTCCCCTTCAAGGCACTCCAGCCCTGGTTTTGAAAGCTGATGTGTGCTGACAGACAGAAACTCTGACTAGATTAGGAGTCCCTGAAAGTCACACAACTGGAAAGATCCTTCCCAAAGACTTAGATCCCAAACTGGTCCAGTGACTTCAATATATAGATATTGACTATTCAGACAGATAAATGAATTCAAGCTTTTTTTTTTTTTTTTAACTACTTAACAACATACCAATTTTTCATACAGTCATTGTTCAACTGAGGTGTATATTGCATGGTACCTTGATTAAATTATGAAATGGTAATAAAGATTTTGCAGTTTCCTGACAAATTTATATTTTTTATTTTAATATTTTATATTTTAATATGTATTTATTGAAAATATACTACGTACAATGTGATTGCTTAACTTCAAACAATTCTGAAATCTCTAGCTGAGGTTAATATTAAAGAACTTGAATTCTGCTAAGGGTAACCTTGCAGGAAGTTTGACAATGAGATGAAACTACAGAGGTGGAGTATAAGTGGTGGAGTGGTTTTAAGGGAGGTGCTGGAAAAATAATATTCCTGATAAGGTTTTGATGACAGTCTAGTTATAGCTTTATAATAGATATTTTAAACTAAGTATGTGGTTTTGTTTTAATAGGGTGTTTTTATGTCTATAGGTATTAGTATGTCTTAACTAGATCACAACCACAATACACGTGCTAGTAACAATCCTGATTTTTAAAAAGTAGTTTAAAATATATATTGCAGAACCAAGGAACAAGGTCATGTAACCCTGACATGTGCGTGCTATTCACAAGCATACAATGTATGGACTGCCCATGGAATAGAAAAACTTATTAGTATGTGTGTGTGTGCGCACAGTGTACACATCTCTCAGACTGGAAGAATTAAGCCTTGTACATTAGTTATTCAAATGCTTTTTGCAAACCATTGGAGCTGTTCCACATTTCATGATTGCAACTGTTTCATGCACTTGTGGAATAAACAATATGCCTTCTCAGGGGCACAGACAATAGGGAGCTTCTGCCTACTCATGATTTTACATATCCTTTAGCTAACTCAGAGCGCTGAATATAAAATTTAGTATTTGGGGACTCTGTAGATTTGTGACAATGGAGAATCCATTAAAAGGGGCTAGATTATATACCCTTCATCTGCCTTTTTTTTCAAAATGCAGTGCAGTATTAGAGTAAATCAGACCAGGATGATTCAAAGTGGGTTATCAATATAAGTTGTAATTACTACTCACTTCATATAACCAGTATGGAATATGTTTTTAGAGATCAAAATTGGATGAGAACAACTTACTTGTGCAGGAGAATAATTTACAGTAAATAATTTATTCATTGAATTGTTTCTTATTATTTTTGTGAACTGTCTGTGGCCAGATGACTGTTTGCCTTCAAAATTTCTGTTGTTTGATGTGTTGGCAAACAATTCTTGGCCAGTAGCTCTTATGTAAGTAAGATATACCATTTATTCATTGGAGTATCTGACTGCCTGCAGGTTTATTTCAGTGTTAGCTGCTCTGAGCTGTTGATAAAATCAGGCAAAGAAAGATGAAATACATCCTGTGTTTTGGGAATCCCTTGTAGACACATAATTCGCATAACATGTATCTCTTAACAGATGCAGCAAAGTATAGCTGTCCTAATTGCAAACACTCAAGTTTGTTAATTCAAAATACGTTTTGTGTGCTGACTTGTACTCATGTACCTGTAAGAAACATGTACTAGAGTTCTTGTGGTAGGCGTGCCCAAAAGGAGAATGAACACATGAACAGAAAACAAATTTAGAAACAGTAATGGAAAATAACATTTTTTTACTATATGATCAGCATTATTACTTAATAAAATGTGTGGGAGGAATGAAGTGTTACAATATTGGAAAAGTCCTTGCAAAGTGAATGGGCACAGCACCTTTTGAATTGTCTGTTGAAGCATGGTGCTGCCAAAATAATCCACTTGCTGTATAAATTCAATTTCACTCAGACTCAAAGCACACCCTACAAAATGTGCTAAACCAGGATGCAAAGTTTTGAAGTACATTGTGTTGCTCAGCTATGAGCAATTTGTGGTGAGCAGAGTTCACAAATAAGTGAGAAGAAATAGTTTCAGTTTGAAGAGACTTTTGCTAAAGAGTGTGGAACCTGCAGTGTCAGTCACTGGTTTCTTTGTCGTACAACAGTAATCTCAGTATGTTGCGCCAAGGGAAAAGAAAAGGATGTGTATCCTATTTTTGACAGGCAAAATGTGGAACGCAGGTCAGATTCTGAGTTTTTCAGTGCTTTTGTAAGACTCATGAAATGCGTGAGCTCACAAGAAAACACAGTGACCGTCATATATTGTGTCTGTATGGGATACCACAATGATCTCGGGTGATTTAGGGTGAGGAAAGGTGTTCCTGAAAATACTTCATGGACTACAGGCAGAGGAAGCCAAATAAAATCTGTACCATGACCCAGAGTTGTACAAGCTGCCAGGTATTGCTGCTCTCATCTTCTGTACCAATACGCCTGTTTGCCATTTTCAGTACTGCATTTTGATGAATTGGTAAAAGTGCCTCTAAAGGCCTATTTTCCTCCATATTGGGGGGGAAGTATATAATTTACTGAGAACATAAGGTGAACAATATCCTCTCACTCCCAGCAAATTTAAAAGCTGTACCTACCAGAACGTGTACTTGCTTTTTCATTGTACCCAGCCATGACTGATAATAAGTTGAAGTGCTTCTTAGACTGTGTCAGGGAGGATGTGATCACAAGAACATAAAATGAGATTGTGCCCAAAAGTAGGGTAAATATTACATTATGTAGAGTTAGAGATGCCAAAACATACACCTGCTTGTAAAGAATGGTATATAACCAGAAAAGCAAAATCCTGGTCCCCTAAATTCTCCCATTAAAATATTTAGTAGAAGCTTAAGAACTAGAGAGTGGGGGGGGGGGGGGGGGGGGGGGGGGGGGGGGGGGGGGTGTGGTGTGGTTTAGAAGTTCTTTCTCTGCACCTGATCTCATAGGACCCACAGTAACACCAGAGAAGAAGGGAATGATGGAAACAGCTTTCACCTTGTATTTTGGTAAACGTACAGTGCCAGAGGAGGAAGAAGAAATCCATTCCAGCATGCCTGTTTGGGGGTGAGGAGTGGTAGGAGGCTGGAGAAGAGGGTGTTTATGCACTCTGCCTTCAGAAGGTTGTTGTGAACACTCTACAGGGACAGGGAAAGAGGCGGGGGTGGGGGGGGAGCGGAATCTGAAATCCTAGCTTTTGCTCTTGCCAGCCTTTTGGAGCTGCAAATGAAGTGTGGATACTTTTCTAAATTGGAGGAGGGACTCTGGTACTCTGATCCTTTCCTTAAAAACACCTTATTTAAAACAGGGGTGTCAAGCTTGTTCTTTTAGGAGAGCTGGGGGCTCCACCCATTTGACACTACTTGCCTTATATGTTGTTAAGTGTTACACAGTACAAAAAGTAGAGAAAAAGGTTTGAATCTGGGAAAAAATATTGCAGACAAACCCATGTTCTAGGTTTTTGACCATGCAGTTTCAATGTTGCTTTTAAATTCCAAGTTAATATATAGGGATTGACTTTGTGGATTGACACCGAGCAGCCTTGTATAAGGATTGTGGTTTAAAAGCTGTATGTAAGGAAACGTTGATTACAGTTTCTGCTTTCTAACATCCTTGGGGTCACATTCTGCCCTAATTTAACTATTGCTTAACCCTTCTAACTCTCCTGGTATAGCCCAGAATGAAAATGAGAGCAGAGTGTCTGTTCCCATTTCACTGCCTGCCCTACTTACCAAATATCAACAATGTATTCAGTGATATTCTCTGTCTTACATGCATACACTTATCAACAACTTTAGCAAATACTGACATTCTAACAAATGACATGAACCATTTGGTTACCATGCACATAAACACGTTTGCTTTGTTTATAGCTTGTTTTTCCATATTGACTGAAAGAGTAAAGAAAATGTTAAGGATAGAACAAGTCAGAGTGGGAGAGCTGAGCTAAATCTAAAGGAATCCAGCACGTTGGATCTACCGAGCTTTTGTTGGCCAATAACTTCTTTATTTCTTACAAAGGAAACAAAGGTTTGTCCATACTTGTTATACGACTCATAGGTAACTGAATTCAATTCTAAATATTGACCTTTCAGGGACATTTAAGGTCCAGTATTAAAGACCAAATTCACTAAATCACTGATGCCTGCCACTCATGCTGATTCTCTGAAGCACATCATTCATTCTGAAAATAGAATGTGGAATCTGCACAGGAAAAAATAAAAATCAATGCTCTTTTCCCTGTTGTTTTAACATATCTTCAGTTTCAATTTTATTTGTGGATGTCTTGCAAGTTTGGAAATTTAAACCATCAGGGATCAAATGAAGTCTTGGGTATGAAAATGCCTAATTCATCATTAGAAAACATGAGTCACACAGTATTGAATAGAATTAATAAGGAGATAGGGATGTGTATCCCTCAGGTACTAAAACTGAGCGCTTGCCTCCTTGGGTGTTCTGCAGAATGTTTCACCTTATTTATAAACATAACATCAACACTTAGGAACAATAATATTTTGAAAACCTGATACTTCAGTAAGAAGGAGATAAATTATTTACTTCCCATGTTCAAAAGGCATCATAGCTTTACATATTAGAAACAAATTCTAAAATCATACAGGTACTTAATTTTACACATTATTTACTTACAAGCCTTATAAATATTTTCAGCACTTATGCAGTAGTAGGTATAATAGCAGCATTATGTATATCCCTTTGTTGTTGGAAAAGCTTGTTGCTTTGAATGCCTTGTGGAAGTTTCATTGCAGCAGCAGGCAGTTTTTGCTCTGCACTTGGCATGTGTGGCTTATTTCTGAATTGGGTTTCTCGAAGAATTTATTGGTACTAACATGGCATGGCATGTATCACTGGCTACAAAAACAATATTCTATGGGAGTTACTTAATCGAAGGGTTAATTGTATTTACTTCCTTTTAAATAGAACTTTGTGTAAACAGTGTGAAATAAGGTAAAGTCTGTTTATACATTTATTTACTGGCATTAAATATTGTCCCTAACAATATTTATTGTGTTTGGACCAGTGTTTTTTTCCTCAGTGCTGCAACATACTGAAAGTGAAACTTATTCAAGATGCCTAAATATAATATCATACCAAAAAACCATCACTTCTCATAATCATAACAGCGTTTAGTAATGAATTAATTCCTTAGTTCAGGGAAAATCTGTAGCTGAGTAGCTCTCTGAAGGTTTTTAGCAAAGAAAGTATGTCTGAATGGCTAGAAACAAAAATGCAATTTAGTATAGAGGAGTATTTATTGAAACATCACTTCTCATTCATATAGAACAATAAATAAATAAAGTTTGCTTAGGATGTAGGTCACTAAAGATTGAATGGAGAGTTAGGAACGGTAACTGCTTTTAAAAAAACCCAACTTCCAGACTTCAAGTGTCAAATGAAAGAAAATGCTGGAGAAAGAGAAAAGGTGGGTGGAGACATGAACACAGATACACACACTTGCATTCTAGAGAGGGGAAAGGAGTTGTGGTTTTGTTATAAGAAAATGCCTGCTCCTATGATCTAGTCTAAATGCAAGTAGTCTTTCATTAGTTCAGTCAGTATCACACTTTCCCATCTGTGGAAAATGATATCTTCAATACACGAATGCCAGAGTGCAAGATTTATCCTTGAGCTCACCTGTGAAATGCCAGCCACCATCTACCAATTGAAGGGCATACCCTCATAGGAGATCAACTAAAATGTTGACAATCTTGTAGCTAGACTGGGAGATCCAGACAGAGACATGACTGAGGTGTATCTGTATTGCAATCACAGTGATGAGACACACTGTAGTGAAATGTAGAGATGCTTTATCTTTAAATTGTAGCTAGGCTGGCTCAGATATTGATAGAAAGGACCTCGATGTAGGCTACATGCCATGCTCCTCAGTGAAGCAGTGTGAACATACTTTGGTTGACAGGCAACTACAGGGTCTCAGCATTTATTTTATTTATTTTTATTTGTTATTACTTACTTAGAAGTCAATTTTGTGTAGGAAATTGCAAGAAAGTTTCAGTACAGTACAGTAAATTAGAGAGGTCTTGAGAATTACCGCATGGCAATCACAAACAAATATTAATGAGGGGGAGAGGGTGTGTATCTGAGTTCCTGTGTATAAAAATTCATCACACATTGTTTTTGTAACTAAGCTGCATTACCATTTTATTCCCTAAGGAAATACAGAGAATATGTTAAATATCTTAGATAAATTATCTAATTAAAGGGAAAAAGTGAAGCATTCAATGATGACCACCCTTTTGCATGTGCACATATATGTCCCTCAGATGTTTAGAAAAGAGCCTGGCTTTTGTTTTCCTAGCAGCATTATCTCCACCCAAGTATCAATTAAAACTAACCTATAGTGTTAAAGCTTAGAGACCTCTGTGCTCCTGTAGAGGAACTGTGCCCTTGGGTTGTGATAATTCTTCCCCAAGCAGGATCCTGAAGTCCTTAGGGTTATCTGTGCTGCAGATGTCTCTTCTCTTTGGTACTTGTCTTAATAAGTCTCTCTGGACTTCGTTTCCCCATTATTCAATCTCTCTTCTGCAGTTCAGGGCTGCCAGAACAGCATCTTACCCAGTCTGTTTGTTAAGACTTGCCTCATTGGCCTTCTGCTTCTTTCACCTTCATCAGAATGGAGGCACCCTACGGAAGCCTCTTCTGTGGTCCTTTCCCAGACTCGAATTCAGAAATATCTCTTTTTTACTGTGTTATACTGCGTCTTCCTTGTACATATGCAAGTTGATTTCTTACTAGTTTTACTCTAAGAAATGGAATTAAGAGGGTTCAGATGAGCATCAAGAATTTCTCTGACCACTGCAACTTCAGTTAATAGTCATCTGCCTGTTTGCTTTTGTCCTCTAGCCTTCTCTCTATCACATCAACATACATCACTAAACTTCCAAAGGTTTTCATAGGATATCCTCTTCTTTGTCATCTCATGTTTATTAGTGAGTTGATTCCTTCCTCCAAACTCACCATACGGCTGACTTCTATATGGAAGAATCTAGGCACTTTCTTCTGTGCTTTCTCTTCATTTTGAGAGGACCATCCTAATACTATCTCATTTTTCTCTGCTGTTCTTCAAATCCCTCTTTAAAACTCTCCTTTGCTGTGATGCCTGCAGATTCTTTTCCCATTTCAGCCTCCTGAGCTAGACAGATGCTATTCACTTTTTGTTTTCTTTGCTAGAGTGCTTCAAAATCAATCCTAAGGTATTTCTGGAGAGCTTCTGATTCTTGTTTGGAAACTTGACATAGCTTATAATTAAGTGTTTTATGCTCTGAGGTAAAAATCAGCCCCACACAGAGAGCAGGCTAAATGTGCATCATTTAAATCCCAGAAATGAATTAAAACAGGCTGAATGACCAACGCTAGAACAAACATAAAATTCTCAGGTTTTAAATACACATAAGTGTAATGGGCTGCTTTGGCTACCCACCCAAGAGATTTTGACTATGGACATCTTATTTCAGTAATGTAGGTGGATTTTAGGAAAATCTCAGCTTTAGTTACTTTAAAATTATCAGCCCCTTTGAATACATAGGTAATAATAGTTAGAAGATTCAAATTGTTTTAGTAAGAGTCTCTCCATATCATTGATTTGCATGTAACTGAGATGCAGAGACCAAGGATTAATTCCACACTGAAGCAGCAGAAACCTTGCTGGATGCAGTGAACATCATCTGGACCCCACTCCTGGAATTTCATAAACCGTTGCTGTTTATAATAGATGAAAACAAAGACTGTTGCAATTTTGTATTTTAAACTGGACTTTTGCTTTTTTGTTTGTTTGTTTTTTAATTCCTTTTAAAGTTTTTCAGGCTGAGATAATAATATCCTTTAATTTGAATTAAAGCCTACCACAGGAAGCCTGCTTGGATGTATAAAGTTGCCTTTTTGCTGTGTGAATATGCATGTCACTACAGGGCTGTCTGCGTCCCCGTCCACCCCTACATGCCACCAGGCCACCGTGGAAGCACCTGGGGATACTCCATGCTACTTGCCTGTTACCTCCAAATTATCTGGATTTATAGTAGAAATGTGACACTTGTACAAACGATCCTCTCTGTGTCTCACTAAATCCAAAGGGCTCTGGTAAATGAAACCTTGTCAAGGGGTATAATCTTCCCATTTATTTTTCATCAATTAGACTGGACATTTTGTCTGAATAATGCTCACAATTAGCAAAACTAGTAATGATAGTTACAGGATACTTCAGTGACAGCTTTTCCTGCATGCAGAATTTGATTGTGTTTTTTAAATATTCCTGTAACTTCCCGGCATTCTGCTGTAGATTTTGAAAACTGCCATGTTCTGTAGGAAAGTTAGTATTCCTTTTACAGTCTTCAGTGCAGCTCAGCCCTGGAAAATTTGAGTTTGATTTGGGTATTGGGTATTGTATTCTATTTTGTAGCTTACAATTTGTGTTGCATTACTTGTTTGTGTGATTTGAAGCTGTGCTTGTTTAGTTCATGACTAAAAGTAGCAATTAAATGTGAAAAAATAGATTAATATAGGAAGGTAGATGGACCCTGCCAGTCACCAGCTACACAGAAGGCAGTAAAAAAGAGGTAGCATATTGAGTCTAAGGAAAAAGCAGTGCATGTGATGGTTCATGTTCCCAGATCAGCGGCAAGGGAGGCTTTGTGCTTTCCTGATGTCTCACACAAAGAACTGGAAAATCAGTGATTCTTCTTCAGTAGTAACAAATGTGTAGCACATACAAAAAATATGTTTAAGGTGTTTTAAATTGTAAACATTTCTGTACTCTAAGAATGTAGCAAAAGAGACTCCACCTGCAAAAATCAGGCGTACCGATGCCTGACAGTTTGGTTTGGGCCCACTCTTAGAATGGTTTTGAATGTGAAAAGAGATAAAACTTCACCAGCGTACTAGCAAACAGAGGGTGCATGTATGAGCGAGACATTACATTGTATTTATCTATTAGTTTCTGACTTGCTCTAAGAGTTTGATTTAGCTCTTCTAGATATAAGCAGGCACAGTTTTATATATGTGTCGTTTATTCAGTCACTATGCAGACTCTAAAATGGATCCTAGCCAAATTGGCAAGGTACGAACAAAGCAGTGAATGCCCATATTTTCAAGAGTACGACTGAGACCCAAGGTTGTAAAATAATCCACATACACCCAAGTTGAAACAGAAAAAAAAGAGACATTTTGCATACCCTAGGCACAATTAGGATTTATGGCAATTTGAAGATGAAGTTGAAAGCAGATGCAGGAAATGTTAATACTTTAAATTGGCTGTTTATGTTTTCGCACTCTTTTTATTCCTTTAATTTTTCTTTCTCTGTAGACTTCTAAGCCAAGGAAAAGCACTTCGGTTTTCTCTTCAGACTGCTCTGAAGAGAAAAAAAATAATTCAGATTTTTGACCATGGATGTTTCAGTACAATGTATCATTCACATACCAGTTATAAGAATTATTAAAGAAGTATTTTTAGGGGACAAGTCTAAATATATACAGTGGTGAAAATATTCTGCCACTGGCTTTGATTTCCAACTGAATGTGGGCATGTTTAATGTGGCTTGATTTCTGTATTGAATTAGCCATAACCTGAGTGAGTTTGTTGTGCAGTGTGGTGCTATCCCTTTAGCTTTATTATGTGAATTGGCTTAAAGTGATTTTTTTCAGAAAGAATTGTATTTTGCAACTCTTACTAAAGTTTTCACTTATGTTAATTGCATAAAGTTTTAGACCTCTATCTTAAGGATGGTATTAAATAGCCCTGTACTGGTGCCTGTCTCCAGTCACTATGAAGAAAGCTTTCAATTGAGTTTACCACAGACCTGGCTTTGCAACGTGCATGGTCTGAGGACTTAAATGAGCCAAGCTTAGTATGAAGAAGAGCTATAGAATCATAGAATGGTTTGGGTTGGAAGGGACCTCAAAGATCATCTAGTTCCAACCCCCCTGTCATGGGCAGGGACACCCTCCACTAGACCACGTTGCCCAAAGCCTCATCCAACCTGGCCTTAAACAGTTCCAGGGATGGGGCATCCACCACCTCTCTGGGCAACCTGTTCCAGTGCCTCACCACCCTCACAATGAAGAATTTCTTTCTAACATCTAATCTCCTTCAGCTTAAACCCATTCCCCCTTGTCCTGTCACTACACTCCCTGATAAACAGTCCCTCACCATCTTTCCTGTAGGCCTCCTTCAGGTACTGGAAGGCTGCAATGAGATCTTCCTGGAGCCTTCTTTTCTCCAGGCTGAACAACCCCAACTCTCTCAGCCTGTCCTCACAGGAGAGGTGCTCCATCCCTCTGATCAGCTTCGTGGCCGTCCTCTGGACTCTCTCCAACAGCTCGATGTCTCTCCTGTACTGGGGCCCCGAGAGCTGGACGCAGTACTCCAGGTGGGGTCTCACCAGAGCAGAGTAGAGGGGCAGGATCACCTCCCATGACCTGCTGGTCACACCTCTTTTGATGCAGCCCAGGACACGGTTGGCTTTCTGGGCTGCAAGCACACATTGCTGGCTCATGTTGAGCTTGTCATCAATCAATACCCCCAAGTCCTTCTCCTCAGGGCTGCTTTCAATCCATTCCTCACCCAGCCTATAGTCGTGCCTGGGATTGCGCCGACCCATGTGCAGGACCTTGCACTTGGCCTTGTTGAACTTCATGTGGTTCGCATGGGCCCACGTCTCCAGCCTGTCAAGGTCCCTCTGTATGGCATCCCTTCCCTCCTGTGTGTTGACCACACCACACAGCTTGGTGTCGTCAGCAAACTTGCTGAGGGTGCACTCGATCCCATTGTCCATGTCGCTGACAAAGATGTTGAACAGTGCCAGTCCCAGTACCGACCCCTGAGGAACACCACTCGTTACCGGTCTCCACTTGGACATTGAACCGTTGACCACAACTCTTTGAGTGTGACCATCCAGCCAATTCCTTATCCACCGCGTGGTCCATCCGTCGAATCCATGTCTCTCCAATTTGGAGACAAGGATGTCATGTGGGACAGTGTCAAATGCCTTGCATGAGTCCAGGTAGATGATGTCAGTTGCCCTTCCCTTATCCACCGACGCTGTAACCCCATCATAGAAGGCCAAGGCTATCTTGTATTAGGCCAGATTTATAGAGAAATATTCCAGCTCTTCCTTGCATCTGAAGTGTAAGTGCCAACCTATGTTACACTTACAGTAGTTTAATTTAAATATCTGACTTTTAGACATCCATTGCTTTGTTAGGAGCCATGAATAGGGCTGCAAAGTCTACACTAAACGTAGCAGAGAAAGGAAATATTATCCTGGGAATTAAAACGTGTTAAGTGTCCCTGAAAATATGAAAAGTCTTGATCGGATTTAATCCAAATGTATATTAGATTGGCTTGGGATAGGGTTTAATCTCTTCTTGCAGTTTTACTGAGTAGAAAATTAAATAGCTGCTGGATGCTGCAGACAGGTGTTTGCAGAAAGTCTGCTTTTGCACATTATCACATACCAATTAACACTCAGATGTGGTAGCACTTTCCGTCCTCTCTGTACTGCCCGGTTTCTAAGCGATCCCCACAAAATTCAGTTATGCAAGCAAGACTTGCTCTGCTCTGCCTTTTTAGAGGCATGGGGTTAAAAGAAGCAGAAGGAGATGACTACATATAAGAAGACTTTCCCCAGGCTGAATTAAAATGCAAGCAGAGTGGCCCCTGGTAGAGGAAAATGTTTGTTTGCACAGACTGGGGATTCAACTGTAATTTAGGACACTTCTGCTACTATTTCTCTACGTCACCTTCTCACCTAGTTGGGAAAGGATGTAGCAAAACTTGAGAGGTGTGTTTTACTCCTTGCCTTGACCAAAGGCATAGATAGTCTTTGTGGAAGAATTCAAAGGCCATTTATGCACAGATGTATTTTCTGATGTAAGCCAAAAAGGACTGACTGCTCTTTTTCATTTCAGTCAACTAAAGTGAAATTACGCTTCCTGTTGTTTTTATTTGACTTCCTTGAGCAGAGTCCAGGACTGGAGATGAAATCCCTGCAACAAATGTGGGCAGACTCTGGGGTCAAGCTCCTGTCATTTGTATTTATTAAAAAAAAGAGTGTTTGTAGGATCTTGCAATCATAGTATTTAAGAATTAGATTTAATCTTTAAAATAGTTATTATTAATTAATCCTGAAGATATTTATCAGCAACCAGGTTAATTAATAAATAAATATAGAAGAATATAGGAATATATATCTACATCTTCCAAAGGTCAGTATCAGTATGACCTGAATTTCTCTGCAATCCACATTTAATGCATCTTCCTTGCACCATTTCCTCTGCCTTCTAATATAATTCTGTGTGCAATGTCTTTGAAGGCCTGTGGTCTTCAGATTTATAGCAGGTAGGTGTTTGTGCGTATACTTGTACTCCCAATGCTTCTGTTTTAATTGCAATCCCTCTTCCCCTGCAGTGCTCCGTTGCTGACAGCAGGATCAGTTGGTGATGCTGGGCAGTGCTATAATGGCAGGACTCCTGACTGTGTAACTCCTGCACAGAGTCGCATATGCTGACTCTGCCAAACAGGCAGAAATTTTTAAACCTATATTAATACCCTCCCAAGTTGTACAAAGGCATTTGTAGAAGATGTGTGGGGTTATATCTATGGCAAAGCTCACTAGCCAAGGAGGGAATCCAGCAGTTTTATCTTGAAAGTGGTCTTGCATACAGATTTTCTGATGGCGTACTACCAAAGAGTATGATTTGCACCTATACTATGTCCTTCATGTAGAGCACCACATAATGTTTCACAACAAGCAGCAGTTAAAATTGAAGATAAGGAATGTTTTTAAGGAAGGGTTTATGGAAGGCAGTTGACTCAGAGAGATTGGGGGGAAGGAAAGTACAGTTACACAGAGCAGCAGAAATAAAAGTGCAACTTCTAACTGCAAAGGAGGTTTTCATCCTCAGAGGGGTGGGGGAGATCCCTGTTCAAATATAATAAATAAATTGCTTTCATGAAAAAATGTGATTTACAGATGTCAGGGGCTTTTATACGCTGCTGCTAATGTGGCATCACATTTTGCACCAAGTGTAGACACAAATAGATGTTTCTTTTTAAGAATACAGTACGGGTTCTTGTGTACAAAAAGAAGGCAGCTCATAGTCATTAGACATCAGAAAACCTCAAAAACATTAATTCATGAATTTAATTACTTAGAAAATAAGCCAATGTCCTCTGTTACATCACCAGTCCATACACGCATATCTACCTTATCTTAAGCTTCCTGACAGTTATTAACCACAACAAAAAAATTGCTAAGTACAGAGACCTGCCAGATAAGATTTTCCCAGCATGTTTGTAGTATCACTTTTGGATATGAAACGTATCTTTGTCTTCTTCCTTACCTATATACATGGAAAACGTTTCTCCTGCATGAGGAAGGAAAAGCATTGAAAGATGAATGCGTGCATGCACTTTAAGTGGTTTCTTAAAGATTCTAATCAATCATTGTTGCTGCTTTTCCTGTGCTCCTCCATGGTAATAAAAGATACCATATTGCTTTCGTCATGCTAGCTCAGTGCATTTAGACATTCAAATGCATCATTCTTTTGTAAATTATGAGTAAGCAAAAGTACATCTCAGATAATAGCACTGGAAATATGGCTAGGAATTCTTCACCTCCCAAGCAGATTTTTTACTGGATGCCATACTGTTGCTTTGCTGACATTGAAATTTGTTCCACCGTTTCATCATGCAAGGTTCAGAGCTTGCTTTTTAGCTTCCTGTCTTTGTGCGAGAGTCTGTCTCCTAATCATTCAGATCACAGATAACTGTTGTTCCCACTACCTCTGTCTGTGGCATCTTTGAAAAATCTTACCTTCTCTCTCTTCTAAATGTGGGGTTTTTTTGTAAGTTAGAGACCACATGTGAATAAAAGTCAAATAGATAAATAAAATAATTGATTTAATAAGTAAATTATTGATGTTTTAAGTAGTGTAAAAGCATAAAGGAAAGATAGTGTCTTTAAACAATCTATGTTATAATCCGTAAGAAACCCACCAGTTTCAGAAGAAATTGCACAAATGTCAGAACTTCCTGCAAGCAGAAAAGAATGGAAACACCACAAGAATAAATACATTTGCTAACTTTCTTGAAAAGGTTGTTTCTGAGTGTCATCACTTCTGTGAAAGTTCCTCTGTTGGCAGAGCCATGAATGAAAATTCTTTTGTTGTCAGTTGGACAAGTGCAACAAAATAAATGCTGTGAGGTGAGTGGGAGGGGGAGGGGGGGAAGGGTGTTGTGTTTGGGTTGGGTTTTGTTGTTTTGGGGTTTTTTTTGTATGTCTAAATCCACCTGAACCTGCAAAGACTGCTGCTTAGCCAGTTTGTTAAATACCAGTATGTGGATTCAACGTAAATAAAAATGGAAGATCACTTAACGTAAATGTTCCCAGTGAAGACCGCTCTCGCAATAGTTAACATAGAAAAGAAAAAAATCAGACATCAGTAATCAAACTCCCAGAGAAATACTTCAGTTTCTTCATTTCACCATCCTAAAAGGGATGGATCTTCCAAGAAAGTTTCTGTAGCCACTGTGTAACTTTGCAGAGGTTGTTCTGACTGCTGCAAAATCTGTCGTTCCCTTTGAGCTGGAGCATCTGTATGCAATTGGCAATGCGGAGTTACATGTAAAATATCAATTAATATGTACAAATTTCTAGACTTGCTAGAAGAAATAGGAGGTTCTTTAGGTACAATATTTGGCCATAGTTGGGAGTTGTGTAATCTGGTTGCACACAGAATACTAGGTGCTGTATCGAAGTATTTCCATCTTATGTTTTGAACCCGCAAGACATAGTTCAACTCTGATTTCAGCTAGGACCTCAGTGAGATGGTGACCAGGTAGGATTTGATTTTACGGAGGTGAAAATGTTGTCAACCAAGAATCTGGAATTTCTTTAAGAAATTGGGCTACTGTTGTCATGTATAGTGAATTTAGAGCTAACAGAAATGTTAATAAGGTTTCTTTGTGATAGAGGTTTTTAGCAACGTATGCACAGACAGAAAACATCAAATTATTTTCCTTGTAGGAATGCTAACAACATTTAGTCATTAGTGACCTGCTCAGTGCTTGAATTGGTGACCTGAAGGAGATAGACCTATTACCATCCACTGAAATAATCTTGTCCGCACTTATAGTAAATTTTCAGCTCTGGTACATTAAGAAAAATCACTGCTGTGTGGCCATCAAACTCATACTTCCGCTTGCATGATGGTCTATGATGACTCTGTCTCAGCTTGTAAAATGAAGTATCGGTAAGCTCATACCAGCTATCGAGAATTCATTTCCTCAGACTGCCTTGCCTGCTTGCGTAGTGGTGCACGCATTGATGCCCACGGTGAGACAGACCTGTTCAAATCTTATCAATTTTGCAATTGTCTCACCCTCTAGTGGCTTGTCTGGGAAACAAGATGTAAATGATGGTTAAATTTGAGTGTTGGTACTTAAATTCTAGGATGCCGTTCCCTGTATTTTCAGCTGACAACTACATTGTGAATGTACTTGCAAACTACAGTGTAGTGACTAACTAATTTCAATCTGCCTAAAATTTAGATGCTGTCCACTACGCTGAAGATCTTGATTACAGGGGATGTCAGGTAGAATAGGCTTTTCCAATGTTTTCCACCGCTTATGTAAGCTAGCCAGAACAGTGTGTATGGCAGTTTGAAAGGGTGGTGGTTTGATATTATTCATATCTAACATAAAATCTTTTCTACTGTGTGTCTGAGTCCTGTGTTGTTGAAATCAGGCTGTGAATTTTATTCTCAGAGTAGCATATACACTGTGTGGTTAAGTGACAGAGTGTCAGTGTGAAGCAGTGCACTTAGTTTGTTAGACGCTTGTATAGCTTCTTTTTTTTATTTGAGCTCTATCTCTTCATGCTGATAGAAAAATATTCTCCTTAAAAGCTTTTGAGGTCCTATTTATTTATTTGTAAGATCTACGTGGACATCTGAATAATGATACCTGAACAAAAGAATTAATGAAAGTGTGTGTGTAGACACGATATTGACTCTTCACTGCTGCAGAATCTCTCTTGGCATTCAAAATTATGCCAGAGGCTTTTGTACCTACCGTGGATGGAGATGTAACATTTAATACCTGATGGCAGGTGAAAATCAAGTCGTTGATGGAGTTACAGACATTTGGAAGTATGGATCTATTTTATGCTGATAGTTGGTTTTGCCAGAAACATAGGCTATGTGTCAACTTTGCTGAAAATATGTCGCTCATGGTACAAGCAAAATTGAGGCTAGTATAGTTTAGTAATTGATTTGTGATACATGATTTGTTTTAGCTTTGTTCCACTACTGCTCTTGCATTATCTGTTTAGGTAGTGTTTTTTCAGAGTATCAGGAGTGGGTCAACTGAAGAAATTTCATGAGTTAAACCTCATTGTCCTGCACAGAAGAAAATCTCAAATAGTTTAGATTTTGACAGCAAATCCCCCACTATGAACAGAATGTTATCAGATTTCAGACTGTTGAAATTATTGTAATACTGCTTTCCCCAAAATACCATAACTGATGTACTTTATCTGTTTCCATCGGTACTTTTGGTCAATCTAGGATGTGTGTGTTGTTGATTGCTCCTCCCCTTTAACAGTACATGTATTTAGGAAATTAAACACATAGATCTCCCAGTTAAGAGACAAAATGTAACAAGGTTGTAAAGTTGGGCACTCTTTCCAGATAAAAATCATTGCAAATATTTCTAGCTTCTATACTCTTTCTTCAACTCTCCGTCTCCTAGCAGATAATACTGGGATAGTCTTTTGCACTAATCAGCATAAACAAACTAGTGTTTTAACTTTCTGCAGGAACTGTTTATGAAAGTCAGGGGTTTGTTCTACTTCTGTTGGGAATTCCTGCAAGGAAGCAGTGGAGAAACACTCATTAAAATGAGCAACTACCTGTAGCAACATAAAGCATAGGCAAGAGTTGCTGTGTATTGCAGAAGGCAATGATGTTTGAAATAGTAGCATTTGGCATTCAATGCTTCTGCATACTCCATCAAAGGTCTGAGCCTTAGTTGGAAGGAGGTCTAAGTGTATGAATCAGCCAGTATGGAATTATTTGCTTTTCTATTCATTTTAGAGATCTCTCTTCTGAAAGGATTTTGGATAGAACTAGCACAAATTAGGTTGTGAAATGTGTTGCCATGTGTTCTCTTATTGCAGATCATGATAGTTGTAAATGAGATGTGAATTTTCAAAACCAGAAAGTGATGCTAGAAGAGAAGCAGGAGATGAAATGTCTTCATCTGAAAGGATTGCTATTCAGAATGGGGTAACTGGCTTCTGCCTCTGACATGAGTTTAAGACCATGAGTGCCCTAAAAGTGAGATACGTGTTTAGGGGTTTTTGTTTGTTTATTTCTTAGTAATGGGTGTGTGGTAACCAGAGCTTCCCTGGGTGATTCAGGTACTTTCCCAAGCTCTGATGATATACTGTGTCTATTTGCATCACAAATTCAAATGCAGTACAAATAGAGTAATTATTCTGTCTCTAAAGAACTTGATTAATCTTCCTGTCTGCACACAGCAAAAGAACTGTTCCAGTTCAGCTTTGTTTATGTTACACCAGGAGATAGATATGGTATTTGGGCATAGGGAAGCCTCCACTATGGAAAATGTACAAGTCACTGGAATTGGTGGGTCATAAATTTTGGATGGAAGTTATTCACAGGCAGAATTTCTTGGAAATGTTGTCTTTTTAAGGAAGGCTTTTGGATGAGGATGTGAAAGGGTGTTGGCTGACAGATCTCATTTGTTCCAGCCGGTCTAACTAGATCCGACAAGCAAGAGGAAAAGGAAAAACAAGCAAAGGAGTTAAGTTGGTGGTAAGGGGAACTTGCTCCAGGAAGCAAAACTGCAGTGACAAGAGCTGGTCAAGAGGTGACACAAGAATGTGCAGGTTCAGGAGGGGGGAACTTGGAGAAGATGGGGAAACCTATGGTAGTTGATATAGATTCCTTGGAGCAAAAGCAGGACCTAAAACAGACAAATCTACCTGAAAGGACATGAGGAGACAGGCAGGGAGTGAGTAAATTCACTTGAAGGAAGATGGGGAGGGCAAAGGCTTAAAGGAGACAGAAGGAAAGAAAGGAAAGAAAAGAATGATGCAGGAACGGAAGAAGGAGGGAGGGAGAGAGGAAGGAAGGGAGGAAGGAAAGAGCAAGAGAGCTTGGGAAGGAGGGAAAAAAGAGCTACAGAAAAGAAGGAAGAAAACATTTTGCAGCCAACTTGGGAAAAAGGGTATTGTAGGGTAAAGAGAGAGGTTGAAAGGCATTTGATGATATAGTAGATTTGATCGATTTATTTGAGATTTTATTCACCATTCTTTCATTCAACAGCACTGAAAAACCTACCAAATACTTGCAAAACATCTCAAGTATTTTTTATGATTGGCTTTTTAGCACTAATTTCAATACTGTACCTTAGAACACTGACGCTTTGTGATGAGGAGTTCTGTTACCTCTTATGGGTGTGGAATCTGTTGTATTTTGTAATTTTTTTTCACCTATGTGAAATTTTATAGTTATAACTTGTTGTTCACTAACCTTGCAGTCTAATAGTCTCATCACTGACCCCCCTTTTTTCTCTTGTGGTACAAAAGGGATAATAACACAAAAACAAAGCCAGATTTTCAGAAGAGCTTGTGACTCAGTGACTGTTAAGCATATCCATTTATATGTTCTCTTGAAAATTTAGCATATTATGCCAAATCAGACCTTAAGGCATTAGAAATTGGACTCTTGCTTTCCTTGGTTTTCCAAGAAGGACATAGAAAATTTGAGTATTGCTTGAAAGTGATTATAACTGTCTTTTAAAACTTAATTCTAATTTCAGAAGATGGGACACATCTTTGGTTAACACCATTGTATTAGATTTTGTTAATGTTAATCTAAAGATTCTTCTAAGTAGCTACTAAATTAATGCGGCTAATTCAGTATTCAGGGAAATGAATTGCTACTGAAAATACTAATATATGCTGATGTAAGTTCTTTACTTATTAAGCCAGATTCTGCTTACACTTACAGGGGACTATCTGTAGCTCAGATAGTTTATGATATGCTTGATTTTTTTTGCACTACAGGCTGGATTTTTGAAAGAGGCTTAACAGTTTCATAGTTCAACATGTAACCTGTGTTTACTTGCTTGCAAAGTTGGATTGGATGCTATCTATGTAGTAAACCCAAAGTTCAGAGCTTAATTTCAACCACATAGAAAATCTAGTTCTGAGTAATTAATACCAAAAAATGAAGCGAACATGTACATGATATGAAGTCAGGAATTAGTATCACTTACTCTACTGGTTCAAGCTTGATCACATAATTTTGAATGGTTAACTGACCAAAGTAGACTTTATGGTGAATCAGATTATTCTCATCTAACTTGGATTAGATTACATTCATTTCTTTGCAGCTGTCAGAAAGTCAGAAAAACAAAAAAGCCCGTGAAGCCAACATAAACAAAGTACTGTGTGTGTTAGTTAATTAAACAGAAATGCGATTACAAGTTCATATCTGATCTGGAAGCATTATATTGCTAAGTGATCCAATATTATGGCCTGCAGTCCCATTTTCTGGGCTAAACAGGGTTGGATTACAAAATGAAATGTCACTTCTGAAAATTGCCCTTGATATTTAACATGTAGTAAGAGTTGTAAAATATCAGCTATTGTATAAAAGATATAGGAAGAGACTTTTACTCTCTTTTACGAAGGGCACATATTTTACAGTAAAAACTGCTATAATAAACTATGTGTAATTTAAAGACCATGAATGGTTTGGGTTTTTAAAAAACCTATTTTTTGTAACTTAAATGCCATGTAGAGGTAGCAATCCTTTTGACTGTGGGATACTTGAGAAAAAACAAGTAAGATTTACAGATAGCTGAACATTTTTTTTTTAATACTTTAAACTATGCATAAAATTGTCAGTCCCAGAAGTTTCATCTGCAGCATATGAAAATTTTCAGTAGCACCTAATGCAATTAAAGCAATCCTGAATTGATTTTGCCAGGCACTAAGCAATTGTTATAAATATATTACAGCCAGAAATCTAAGCAGGTGGGTCATTCCATAAAATGACTCCCAGATCATAATAAAATGAAAAGTGTCTCCAAAGATTTGACCCAAAATTTTCATTCTGGACAATTAATATTTAGTCCAAATAAGGAAGCAAGTCAATCACTGTTATTCCATGTCCCACACCATATGTACGAGCATGAATTTTTACTATGTGTTACTTTCCAGCATCCCAACCAGACTATTACAATAGGCAGAGCTCATAAGGGCTGCAGGAACAACAGGCTCCTGCTTTCCTTTGGCTTGGACTCACATGGCAGAAGAGGTAGAGTACAGCATCTAGAAATGCTGGAGTAGTTGTTGAATCAAGGTTTTGGCAGCTTGTATAAGGTGAACTCTGCAATCTCCAGTTTCTATTCTGTCTTCCAATTAAAATCTGTGTATTTACATACACAACAGGATTTATTTTGACACAGGTGTAGTTTATCATTATCTCTGTGGGGCCAGGTTCAGTGAATCAGCCCAGCATTTTCTTTAGACTCACTAGAAGGGAGGTACTTTGTGGCTTACAATTAGTTATTGGACAAGCCTTAGCTGCAGGTAAATTGTCTGCAGTCCCTGAAGATTTTGTTAGGTCTGTCCTGGGGCTAACTTGGGTACTGTTGAATAGAAGAATCTAGAAAAGTTCTCGTTTTGAACCTATTCTAGAATTCGTAATGGAGCCTATAGTATTTTATATGCCAAAACAGTTAAAAATCAAAACACCTTGTCTTTTAGGGGTAATTACTTCCAGATTTAACAAGAATTAAATTTGATTTTCTGAGTGAATTGGTATGTTACATCTTCTGGCATTAAAAAATGAAAGGGAACCTCACAGTAAAAATTGCTAAGGAGCCTGATAACCTTTGGAAGTTATGAATAGATATATTTAGGGAAGAAAAAGAGGGTCATTGTTTTATTGTCACAAAATGCATTATAATAGGAGATGCTTAGGGACAAGTAACTTCCAGGAAAGAAGCAGGGAGTCAAAAAACAACAATACACATTTTTCTTTAAGGTAATAGGAGCTGCCCCCTACCTAGGAGTGAATGGTTTGTGGAGGCTAGATGAATTCTTAAGAGCTGGTCTTGTCAATAATGCTCCTTGAACTTGATTCATCATTATTTGGTCTCATCTATTTTTCCCCCAGTCCCTGTTCCTACTGTGCTGGCTAGTTTGCATCTTTGCTCTTATTTGCTCTCACCCCCTGCTTCCAGCCTCCCAGAGTGCCAGCTCTCTGCCTGCTTGGGATTCGGCTGTGCTGTAGACCTTTGCTAATGGGTATGGTAATCAGGGTAGAAAGGAAAAGTAGAATCAGCCTTCTTAAGAGACTAACACATGAATACATTAATGTGTAGCTTGAAAGGTACCTATAGTCGTGTCTTGTGTCATTTATAGGGCTGCTAGTAGATCTTGTGTCATTTCTCAGGATATCGCATACCAATTTGTATTAACCATGGGGTGTGTTATGTTAGCGGTGAGAGAGGTTATCATGTGACTACATCACAAGTAATGCACATTATGACTCTGTGTTTGTGTGATATCACCTCTTACTTTAAGAATGCACAAACAGAGGACTCATAAGAGATTTACAGAGGAACTTTTTCTCAAGCACATAACGATATGCAAATATCTCAGGATCAAAGGTAAGTCAAAGAAAAATGGCACTGAGTAGAATAAGTGAGCTCAGCTAGCAGCCTAACTCCATGACAGACCCACAGGCAACTTCAGAGCTGTCAGCTTCACTGCCTGTGGAGCCCACCAAGGGGCCAGATGCTGCTGCTGCTGGATGAATATTTTCAGCAGCTTGGCATCTGAGCTCTGTGATGGCCTTGTGTGTCACATCAGAATGGGAGCTTTCACCGTGCTGCTGGGGATGGGCACAAAGGAAAACAGATTTGCCGATGTTAATTGCAATTAAAAATAAATTGTCGTGATTGTTTTTAAGCCAAGTTCTACCTGCCAGTTATTAAAGAGCAAAACCACCTCAAAAAACGAACCTGAAGCTTTGCTTTATTTAAAAGCACGCATTTAAATTATACATGCTTGCTGTTTATTTCTAGATTCTGTCAGCATTGAACTGAGCAAAAGTGGGAAGCGTATCAATATACATGTATACACATATATAAACACCACATCCAATAGGGAGTTACATGCATGATATCCATTTGTTCAGCCCTGTATCATATTCAGTCTGGGCACAAAATGGACTTTCTCTACCTCGAGCACTGATGATAATGAAACTAATGAAAAAATACTCTCCAGATTTACTTCATCTGGTAGTGATTCCCAGCGCATCACAAGTCAAAGCTACCCTTGTTTACGGAGATAGTGTTATGTATGAAGCTCTAAACCTGTTATGGCTAGAAGGACAATTTTAGCTCTGCGGCCTGTTAATTAGCAAAACTCACTAGAAACAGGTATTTCATTTTTCCCTTCAGTTTTTTTTAACAATGAAAGTACTTTTTTGGATTTCTAACAATTAGAAAAATAGTCATCAAGGGTTATTTGTATGAGATGTTGAAGTCTCTTGACTGGCTAGCCTGAAATTGAAGACGTATTTCAAAGAGAAAACAAAAAGTATTTGACTTGCATTCTTTTGGGTTTGGAGGTAAAAAAAAAAAAAAAAGGACGAATTGTTGAGGGTAGCTTTCTTCATATTTTTTTTTTTTTTGTAAACACAATACATCAGCTGGTAGAATCAATTAAGAGCAAATCAAGCTAGTGTCTGGGCTTAGGAGAGCCCTTGCCATCCGTGTAGTGATGTAGCTTCCTCAGAAGCTGCTATAATCCACAGTCCAGGGAAAGATGCCGGGTTTTTACCCTTTATGAGTATGGTCAACTGCAGGTGCACATAAGAGCTGCATTGGATGGGCTTTGCTTAGGACTGAGCATGTTTCTTTGTGAGCAGTCAGTGGCACTGTTTTGATTGAATGTGTGTTCCACAGACGGATGAAGTTCAACCCTGAGCAGGGAACTAACATAAAACCAGTAAATCACTTGGATCCTGTTTAACCCTAAAATTTGCACATACACTTGCCATTTGGACAAGAAAGCCTGTAATTTGGGCAAGAGAATTGGCTACCTGCAATCACAAATGACTATGTGGAGAGGTGTTTCCTCAAACATAAGTGTCTTATTTTTCAGTTGGATTCATCTAATCCAATTTTTTTTGCTAAATCTGGATTTGTAATTTTTTTCCTATGAGAAGGATTATTTTTGTTGACTCCTGAATGGTCAGAGAAGCACTTCACAACATTTCAGAATGCATTCAGAAACTGCCTGAGATGCACAAAACCAGAATGCCTGTAAAAGCCTTTAGATGCAAGCCAGCTGTTTGCTGTAACCCTCCTCTCCAACCCAACAGCCCTGTGCCCCAGTGAATTATTCTAAAGCACATTCTAGACAGGAGATATAACGGCCAAAATGGGAGTTTAAGAGACTTTCCAGAATGTTTATGACTGCTCCACGGAAACTGCTTTCCTTGTTCATACAAATTAGATTTTATAGATTTACTAATAACAGCTGAAACCTTAAGCCTGCCGAGGTTTACCCATGCAAGATTGTCTAGTGAAAGAAAAAACCACGAAAACACACTAAAACATCTGATAGGGATTGAGGAGGTGTTAGTGCACTGAAGTAGTTACATTTATTTAGCAGACAATAATAATAAAAAAAAACCAGCCTGGAAAATTATATTTTGGGTGAAAAACTGGCATAGGACTTCATCCAGTTTGCAGTCTGGAGTAAGATTTTTTCATGTGTTAGTGCCTGAAATATTTGATCTGCTATAGTTTCTGAGTCATCTTTCATGATACCTTTTCATTGACTGTAAAAGAAGCTGAATCAGACTAATGAGCTGACCCTTTTTTCATTTCTGAACAAATGATTCCATTGCTAAATATATAATATGATAGATTTAATCAGTTTTGATAGTGCAGGCAGTAAAGTAGTATTAAACCCTGTCAGGAGACCTTTTGAAATTCTGATAATAATAATCAGGTAATTAGAGCCAGTTCAGTGTTTTTCCAGTATTAGTGTATGCTTTTCTTCTATTAAATCAAGTCAGAAGTAAACAAAAAGTTCAATAAAACTGGAATAAATTAAGTTACTTCATTCCCTTACTCTGGAATTTGTTGGTTAAGTGGTTCAAGAATTTCCAGTTACCTGCATTCCTCAAAATTTCCCAACAAACAAACGTAATATATTGTGACAGTTGTGTGTATCACAACTATGTTGTCTCTGTATTATCGTGAAATCCTGATTCTGATGGAAAAGTAATTGTTCAGATAATTTTCTAGATATTAAAAAAACCCAAACCTGAAGTGTTTATTGAAGCGGGCAGACAAAGTCTTGATCACAGGCTGTTTAATGTGATGCATGGCTCAGCTTTGTGTGTATGAATGTTAGAAGAATGAAATGGGAAAACCAACACTGGAACAGGTTTCCCAGAGAAGCTGTAGATGTCTGTTCTTGAAGGTTTTCAAGACTCAACTGAACAAAACCCTGAGCAACCTGGTCTGGATTCAGTATTGACCCTGTATAGAGCAGGGTGGTCTTTAGTCCTATCGGCCTGAATGGCTGTGATTTTCTGATCCTGTAAAAAAGTGAGCTTGTAAAAAGAAATATTAATGGAAATGTTGGGATTAGAGAATTCCATAAAGACTAAATGACAACCTGCGTCTACTTAAAAAAGAAAATACCAGAGCTTCCCTGTGCCCTACAGGGAGCCACAATGGTTTTGAGACTGTTCCCAGAGGTTTCACCTCTTAAAGCCCCTACTGTAGGGAGTGATATTACAACATCAAAGATGACTCTGACACATCATTCCCAGCAGGTAACCCCATCCAAGGTTTGTAGTGTGCTGAATGATGTCATACCACAGTAGGCAAAGAAGTACTAAGTTATTACCTCTGATTTAGCCAGTGGACCACAATTGATGAAATTATTAAATAGGGACTTCAGAAGGAGTAAAGGAACAAAGATTTTTTTCTACAGTTTGGTCTGTGACTGTGGTGACTCTTGATATAAGCAAAAAATGTTTAATGCATAGGTGATGTTCCTAGCTAAAACATCTACTTCTGTCATTCCAGAGGGTTCACAACCGCTTCAGTTTTCCTTGTTTTATTTTCCTTCTCTACCAGTATCTTCATAAGGCTTCTTGGACTAAAATCCACTATCAAAAAGGATGCATAGGTCTCATTTTTGCATAGGTCTTACTTATTGCCACTAAGATGACTTACAAGTAGAACTACTCTGGAAGCTTCTATCTAAATTTTATGACAGAAAAATTACTGTTTGTGTTGACCAAGTCAAGGAAAAAATGATTTTTCAAATCAAAATATTTGCTTAGAATTGGTCAGAGGCTAATCTGCCTCAGCTAGCAAGCTGTTCCATAGAAATTCATAGTTCAGTAGTTTATGTCTTTGCTCTCCATCATATTCCAGACTCCTATACCAGTTAGATTGTCTCCGGGAAACCTGCTGATCAGTGTACATTATGGGAGACTTTCTCATTCTTCTGTCAGTTCTGCTAGCAAGAGTTCAGCAACTGGATGAAGAACAGCAAAGTTTAATTTACTATGGTAAAGTCAAAGAGAGGATTCCTCTGTGCAGACAGAGGTACTCATAATTCCTATGTACTGAAGACACTTGCTTCCTTTCTGTCAAAACAATGTAGTTGTATTCTATTTTCACAAAATTTTGTTCTATGAATAAAGAAAATGTGTTTCTCTGCTTCCTGCTGATTACAAAATGTTTGCCCTTTTGCCATTTCTTTTTGGATAGAGATTAGACCAGTTGTGTGTGTCATCCTAATAATAGATTACCAAAATTTTCTGTCTTTGAGGATTGTGCTATGAGTAATTGAAAGACTACACTGCACACAGAGAGTAACACCTTTCTGGTAAGGCCTACTATAAGCACACTTCCTATTGCCCCGTTACTTTCTACTCTTTGAAGGTCCACTTGTGCTGCCAGTTCCTGACTTTTTACTGCTGATGAGCAATTTGATCTATATGTTGTCTCTCCAGTCTCCAGTCATGTGCTGTCAAAACTGCCACTGTTGTACAACAGCGCAACTTGACAGAGCCAGGAATCAAACAGGAGGGACCAAGGAAAAAGAAGTTTTCAGAGATAAGTGGCCCAGAAATTCCGAAGTCCATTGGATTTATCCCAAGTTTGACTATTTTAAATACAGATTGTGTTATTTTCCTATTCAAGAAGTAATGCCATAATCACAATGATGTCAAAACCAAATATTATCTTTTATTACTTTTTCCAGTCAGATCTTTTTGTACCTTGTAAAGGGTGAAAATAAAAGATTGAACAATAGTAAGAATGGACTGTGTTGGTAAGAAGTAGTTTACACTTAAAATGATTTTACACTTAGGAGCATGTCACTTTCTGTAGAAAAAAAAAGATAAAAGAATGGATATTCCTGAAAAACAGCAATGGCAAAAGAAGTTGTCATTCTTCCAGAAGTACAAAGGTGAAAGTGTATATGTATAGTTGGATTAGTATGAAATTACATGCATTAAGGTAGCATAATAGTGATTCTACCTCCAATAACGTAAATTGGAAGTCTGAGAAAGACATTCCCTTCAGAAACAAAGCCTGAAACTGAAACAAAGGTGGCATGAGATAAAAGACTGCAGAAAAAAGAGCTTGCTTAGTTTCACTTAGTCTACTGAACCTATCAAAGTTCATCTAGTCCCACCTGCTCAAAAGGTACATTACTGTTTCTTTCTTATCCTGCTCTGCAGTTATTGTTTATTATTATCAGTTTTTAAATAACTGAGTATATTAAATTACTATACACTGTGTTGTGATACTCAAATCAAAGAAAGATCTAAAATGTTGACTTATTTTAAGATGTGATGGGTGCTCCATCCTTAATTTGCAGCACTTAAGAGTAAGAATAGAAAAAAAGATGTAGATGTGTTTTGCTTTACATTTTCAGGCTTTTTATAAAGAGAAATCCACGTCTTGTATGTACTGAGGTAAATGGTGAAGGTTTCATTAACTACTTTGAAAAAAGAAATTGGTCCAGAAAAAATGGGAAAAAATAACCTTCACCTATCCAAAACTTATATAAAAACCTCTATCTGATAGACACCTTTCTGGTCCATGCAGTAATTACACACTGAAATTATGACCTTTGGAATGAGAACTCCTTTTGAGCTCTATCATGTGAAGTTGTAATTGGGCCATAAAATCCTTATAAAAATTTATGAAAGAAATTTGACTGAATGAGTCTGGTGGATAATTTAGAAACCTGAGTATCTCAGTCATTTTGCTGAATTGATACCTTAAAATTTCTCTGACGTGATAGCATTGCCCCAGCGAGGTAATGCCATTCACTAAGTGATGGCATCAGGATCTTATCCAGAAGATGCTATTTAGATGAATCTTTGCTGTCCATTTATTTCTAATGACTAGAGGGGACAGAATGACCAACACTATCTGAAGTGATGGGCAACCTTTGACACCCACCATGAGAAATCATAAAATTATCTGTCTTTTAAATGGTAGCAGCCTATAGTCATCTCAGAAACTCAATAAGATCTTTGGCTGAATATGCAAAACTGAGTCAGAGTCACAAGCCACATATAATAATCACGAGCTTTTAGAATTAAATCTGTATTAAGGCCTTCAAACAACATAAAGGAATACATTTATAGTTTTGTCCATTTCCTCCTTTCATCCTGAGTCCATCTTCTTTGTGGACTCCAAAAATCTCAGTCTATTGGAAACTTTGAGAAACAATTAAGTTAATCTTCCAATTTTTATTTTTTTTTTTTTCATTTTCAAGTGACTTGCTGTGTAAATTTTTCAAAAAATAATGTTTTCCTTTATTCAGGTACACGTTACATGATAAAACTCAAGTTTAGAAACATTAATAGTTCACTCAAGTTTATGCAGTCATTTCCTCATGAGAGGTGTTGGCTTGCAGTTCCTCTGTATTCAGTATGATTTCCTGCTGCCTGCCAAGTGGATGTCGGTGCAGTCCTAACTGTAGGAATACACTGTTACAATAATTATAAACAACACTTTCACAAAAAATATTTTTAGAACAGCAACTCTCCTTTTCAATGTAAACATATTTTTTTCTGCCATAGTGGCAATTTCAATGTGGGCAAGCAGTATTCCATTTGCTTTTTTGTAGGTGGTATCCTCAAATTACATAGAAAAGATTTCCCTTTCCCCTCCCACCCCAAGTATGCTTGGTTATTTCTAAGATTAGAAATATATTATTTCTAAGTTTAAAAATATGTTGATTCATATGAAAGGTACTATTTTTTTTTTTTTAAAATAAGACTTCACTTTGTTTTGGTTGTTGTTCTTCCACTATACTGTGTAGCTGGAGAACTAGTTCTGTTCTTGCTTTCAAATGGTGGTAATTCAACTTTACCAGGCAGTATTTAGGTAATGTTATTTGAAAGAATCTCTTGTATGTTGGATGTCAGAGATAACTAGTACTGTACTGGCAAAGTTCAGAAGGTAGTGGTTAGGGTCTTGCACTTCTTCTGTCAATCTAGCAAGGTTTTTAGGCACATGCTTAACTGTAAATATATGCAAAATCCCCCAAATTGCACGGAATAGAAATAAATTTATAAATAAACTTGAAGAAAGCAGTTGTCTCGTGTAATTCCCTCAACATATGCACAGAACAGAAGTCTATTACTTCTGGAGAAAGCACTGCTCTTGTTTGCTGAGGATAAAGAGGGAGAAAATAGGAGCTCTGAAATGAGGGGAGACATCCATAGAGAAAAGAAAGGCATGTGATAGTAAATATATGAGAATGTTAGTTACACTACTACATTATTTTTTTATGTTGCTCCTTTATTTTCTTACTGTCCTCTCATATTAGTCTCTCAAAATGGGAATATTTCTGAAATCACAGCAATTCAGTGTATGGATGTATTCTACCCTGCTCTTTGTGAGACCTTAAGTTCATTTCAAGAAAAAAATGTGGGCTCCTAAATCATTTGACTACATCTGAAAATTTTAGTTTGCTTTCTAAAAGAGTTTACTTTAGAAAAATATTAACTTATATCTGTAATTAATCTACATTATTATGAATATTTTTTGCTTTGAAAGGACATTTGGAGATTGGTCCCACAGAAGGATCTGTCGCCAGTATCCATTCTACTTTTCATTTTATTCTTAGAACCTATTCAATTCTGCTGTAAGGTATGTGGGTGTCTGAGTATACAACGCATATGACACAACTCTTTCCAGACAACAAATGTTGTTTATGCCTTTTTGCTGAAGTGCCTTCTTTCTGCCCTTACCAAACCAAGGATTTAAGCTATTGCAGTCTAACCACATCAAGAGCATCTAACTATGCCAGTAGACTTCTGATAAGCCACTGGTACCAGTTCCATTTATCTTTATCTTTAGGCACCTCAGTGTTCTTCACATACCTACCAGTTGTTTAAATATATTTATTTTTCACTTTTAGATTTCAGACCTAATGTAGCGGTCTTCTGATCTGCATACATAGGCATGTTTTTTTTTAACAATATATGGGAATGACATTTTTCAGTAATCTTTCAATTTATGTACATTTCATAATGCTTTCAGCATATTGTCTTATATATACAATCCATGATACTTGGTTATTCTCTGTATTAAGGTTCTCTTGAAAGAATGCAGGTTTAAAAGTTTCTTCTTTACTTTTTTGACATTGCAGAACTAATGCATTGTTCTGCTGGTTATTTCTAAATAAGAAAAGAAAGTGTTGTTCGTATACATATTTGTGGTACAATAATATATCTTAGGATTTAGAACCCTAAATTGAGCTACAAAAAGAGAGAGACCTCCTCCTAAATGAGAGGGATGGGGCTTGACTGAAATCAATCAATCAATCAGGTGGACTTTTAAAATTCCTGGGAAGGAAGGAGTTACATAAGTACAAATAATAAGAGTGATAGTGAGGAAAATTGAAATTAATACATGTTTGATAAGAGTTTTCTACACTATTCCTACATCTAGAGTATTTCAATGGCAAAATGGGAATTAGTCATTCAATTCTTTGTTTTCCAATGGAAACAAAAAAAAAGTTAAAAATTAATTAGGTATCTAAACATGCAAGTAGAAACAGATACAGTAAAATTGCCTAAGCTCCATTGAAATTACCTGAATATGTTTCAAATACATGGCTTGGAAGCCTGACTACTTTTTTTACCCCTTAAAACCAAAAATCTCCATCAATTTTTAATTTGGATTTTTTAAAAATGTCTTTTTTCCCCAGTAAACTATATTGGATATTTTCCAGCTGATATTATCTTTCTTTTGCTTCCTAACTTTTGAGATTTGATTTTTGTATATATTGTATATAATACCTATATATCCCATGGAAATAAATCCAACTTATAACCAATGAAAGTGAATGACAAAATAGAGATGTGACTGTCACTGTCATGTCCCCTCATCTTTTTTGTCTTAATGTTTATTTTCTCACGCCATTGATTTCAAATTCTTTAATATCCTGCTGAAGCATGAGCCATTGAAATTTTCAGGATGTGGTGTGTTGCAGAAGGAAAAATGTAGTTGTGTTATATATCTACTGGATGCATCAGTGGGTAAAGAAAAAGCTATGGACTGTCATCGTTTTAGGTAAAATGCATAAAATTGACGGTAAAATGTTCATTGACCTAAATGGTTTCCTACCTGCTATACATGTGCCTATTCATCTTAGATATCAAAAAAGCAGACTGATGAGCTAAGCACATATTTCTCCAGTCACACAAGACATGCGGAGGCTAAGTCAGAATTTGGGTTTAAATAACCAAAAGGCATACCAAGATTTAACACTTGTGATAATAGTAATATTGTATTTTAACAGCCAGTTCCAAATTCAGGCCTTGTTCTAGCAGTTCATTCATTATTTGTCATACTTAAAAGTCTGACATAGAAAAGGTAAAAGAGAGGACATTTGGCTTTTAGTTATAATGTCGTACTTACTGATAATTCAATTGAATCAACATAAATAAATCCTGTTGCTTACTAAATGATGATTTCTCATCTGCTGCTCAATATGAAGACAACTAATCTAATGTGAATAGATAATTGTTGGGCAAGGGCTCGTGAATACATGTGCAATTCACTTAGTATCTCCATGTTCAAGGTATAGACACGCAATTAGATACAAGGAGGCAGTAACAGCGCTCACAGACACGCATTACTGTCTGAAAACCAGAATGCATGACCTAAAGGGAACCTTTTTGCAGTGTCTTTTGTGGATACTGCAATGATCTCAACTGAAGAAATTGTCCTTTGAATTATCAGACCACCCAGATTTGCTGATGAGATAGAACATGTGTTTATAGAAAGGTTTTAGGTGTGCTGTTCACTAATTCTTTTACTATCTAAAAATATATTTTTAAATGTCCTTGTTTTTTCCTGCCAATCACATAATCAGTTAGTCCCTGTTTCTTTTCTTGTGGGGCTAAGCTGGCTTCCTCATTTTTGCAGTTCATCAATACAAAACTGATTTGAAGCTGAGCTGTATAATAATAAGCCTTTCAGCAGCCAGGCTTGACACTTGCCTTGTAATTAAGGCCTTGATGGTTGTGTTGATGGCAAATGAAAGAAAATGGCTTTGTTCTCAATTCCAGAGGCTTGATTGCTGGTTCTCGTTCTCACCTGAATTCGACCCATTCTGCATTGTGCACATGATTGCTGGAGTGTGAGTAATTGCAGCGCTGGCAGATGACATTTTCATGAAGCACACTCTGCACTGCTCCAGAGGGAATTTACAGAATTTATAGCTGGAGAAGCTCATCAAACATGGATTTAGGAAATGCCTATGTGAAAAGTGGGAGCCCACAACCAAATATCAGAGCTTTTCTTTTGACATTTGCTTTTACATAAAGGACTGTGGTCTGCAACCTGTCTTACCTTATGGTAGCAGCCTATTCCTGACTAGATTTTGTGATTAAGTACAGTTAGTGAAGTTTATTAACGCAATTTTTTTTGCATGTTTTCTTGTAATTTTTTGTTTGAATAGGAGTCTCAGCAGAGTAGATGGAAATTTATTTTCTTATTTCCATTCATATTTTTACATTTCCCTAACCTTTCAACTATTTAAAAATTGTCAGCTGTTTCATCATACTTATTGATGAAAATGTATGCTTGGTTTTTATTTAAATCCTCTTGTTTTGTCAACCTTTTTGCATTACAGCATATTTTGTTTATTTTGAATGAAAATGAATGTACATTTAAAATAGTCACAAAGGCTTCTACAATGGAAATATACTTCAGCAATTAAAAATCAGATCTTTAGAAAGAAAACATTAATGACTTTTATATTGACAAGTTCACAAATTTCAATGAAGGGTGTTTTGCGTGTTGTAAATAAGAATTGCTTAGTAAAAATGTGCCTTATAGGTAACATATGCCACGATAGGCATAATCTTTCCTTCCCTCTGCCTTAGTACTTCTGCTTTTTCCTCTCCATCTGACAGTCTTCATGCCTGTCTCATATTCACCATGTTCTTGTCTGAGCCCCTGGTGCCTCTCTTCACTCTCATAACACAATAGCGCTTGGATGTAGCTGTTGCTGTGGTTGTATCTTTCACGGCACCTCAACCAACAGAAACATTTATGGAATCCTGCTGACCTTTTTCAATCACAACTATTTAGGCTGTCACCAACTTCACACGTGAAGATTCATAGCTGCTGTGACTCAGACATATTTTTACACTGCTGTCTGTCTAGCAAGCCAAACTACCTGCACTTCATTTTTAGCATTTCTTGAAGCTTCTTAATCATAGCAAATAGGGAGCCTTTCCTCCTTGTATTTGGTATTACTGAGAGTCCTGAGCAATTGAATGATTGAAGGTTGGGTATTTTTTTAATTAGGCTTATTGATTAACCCCTAGGAAAAGTTAGGTGAGAAGTCCTTTGAGTTTCTGCAATAAATATTAGATTCAGAGTAATGCTGATTATTTAAAACACACAGAAAAAAAATATGAGGTCTAAGCTGATGATGTTAAAGTGCCTGTTGTTTTAGGGCCTAACTTATCCTCATTTCAGTAATAGATCTCCATATCAATACTAATAAATGGCAACAAGAGGAGAATCAATCTAGACTGCTGACAGTTGTTTTAATTTATACTATAGTCCTCAGGTAATTGGGTAGCACAGGGGGAGACTTTCAAAGTGTCTTATCTAAATTTATGGATGTTATGGCACTGCCATTTGCAAAAAGTAGAATTTTTTGTTGTTGTTGACTTGAATGGCAACAAGATGGAACCTGTTGTGAATACACCTTGATTTTAGTCATACATTGCAGATCTCCTAATATATGTCCAATACCAATGTTAAATTCTGCTCTTAATCTTAAGTGTTTCTTGAGGACTCAACATATTCAGATCCTGTAAAGTTCTTAGGCAATTAAAAACTTTTGAGAATTTGGGTCTCAGAGAGTCACTAGTTGTCTTTTGAAGCCATGAAATTAATCACACTCAAGGTCTAAGACTCAAGAACTGGAGACAGAAGTCTGTAGTTCTTCATTACATCTCTTACGGTTATTACTGGAAAGCTGAGGTGCAGTCGGATACCTTTGCACTTGCTGACACTCTTCTTGCAGAAACGTTGGGGACCCATGTGCATTATGGAAGCCTTTTGAGGTGCATTCCTGCTTTCAGTGTGTTCTTGCAGCAGTCCCTCTCTTACATTGAGATTTGAGTGGCAACTCAGCCCCAAGAGGGGAACCTGCTGTTACCGTTCACAGTGCCTGTAACAAAACAACCCATACCTGTCCAGGGCCTGGAGTAGAAAAAGGGCAGGTTGTTATCTTCTGTGTCCTTAGTCAGGATCTTTGACATGCAAAATTATTTCCTTTGTGGGAATAAGACCTGAATCAAAGCAGACCATGCTGAGAAAATCCTGAAAATTTTAACTGTTTTGCAAATCTGTTGCAAAATGGGGAAAGGGGTGAAAGCAGCAGTCACCAAACTAGAATAGTGAAATGTGGCAGTGAATAGAAGCTTTTGAAACTTGCTGAGGTGAACAGAAGAAGCTGCCTGATACCATTACCTTAATTATGGTGACAGTCCAGGACATACTGGGCACAACGGTCAAATATTATATTATGTAGGCCATTTTTTGATAGTATTAACATCTAACACAGCAGCTGTAATGTTGAGAATCACCTTAATGCTTTATTGTAAAAGTTAAAATATTGCAAGTCATGAAAAATGTTCAACTGGCATTCCTATGACCTTCGTGCCACTACCTCTGGTACTTATTTGAAAGCTTCAGTTCACTTCAATAAACCTTCCCTTACCCTATTTGTGACCTTCGCCTTTTATACACACATCTCATTAACTTTCTCAACAAGAATGTTAATAAGATGTGCTTTAGTTTTCTCTAACACCCTTTCATGCTTCCTTTTCTGTCATCTTTTCCTCGAACCTCTCCCGTTTGCCTCAGTGACCCAACACTCGGACATCTTGTTCTCTCCCTCATACTTGTCTCCTTACTTTGCTTTTTGTCTTTTGCTTGACAATACAAACATGTGGTCTTCAGCATCTCAGCGCTGGCTCTTAATTTCACCTGTCTTTTCTACTCCCTTCTAGCCTTCACATCCAGGGGAAAGAGGTTGCCCGTCTCGTGCTGTGTTTTCAGGCTCGTCGTGAGGTGACTTTTTGGCATGTGGCAGAGAGCTGACTGTGTGTCATACATGGCTGAGGCTATTGCATGAGAGTATTGGCTATTTTGAAATATTTTTCTTTCTCTCTCTCTTTTTTAAGTCTTGAAGAATTTTACAGTAAAGGGAAGAGTGTCTTACCTGACTCTGCTTCTTCTGTGCCTATTGTAAAGGCCATTGCATTCTCTGGCACCACACAGCATGCTATGTTATCTCCTCCTGTATTATGAATTTCCAGCTAGTGCAGCCAGTCATCAACAATTACTTGTTTCCACTGAGAAACCCAAAGGTCTTGGACACTATGATGAGTGTATGTGAGTAGCTCTTCTATTATTCAAGGGAGATGATGAAAGCACAGAAGTTTCCTCCTTTCATTTATAAACAGGAATATTCCTGTATTTTTTGTTACTCCTTCTTGTAAGCCAGCACCTGTATTTGTTATGGGCTTATTACAAATCTTTTTTAATCTAGATAGAACTTCAACTTGTCTTACTTTGTAGTATCTGTTAATCCATAAGTTATTTATTCAACATCTGTTTTACCTGCTAGTGAAGCATTTTTACTTTCTCTTTTGATACAAATTGGACAGCACAGGGGTGAAGCACACTGTAGTATATTAGATAATGGTTTCTAAACATATCTCATTTTATTAATGATGTATCTTGTGCACCTTTGGGGACAAGTTGTATACCTGTCTGTGTCTGCCTCTGCAGGTTATTCTTCCATTCAAGAATGTTACATGTTTTGCTCTATAGATCTGTCAATATAGCTCTTTGATATTGTAGCTGATATGTTAGCCCACCTTAGTTTTCTACTTTTGACACTATTAGAAATCAATCTGTTGTAGGAATTTGCCCTACAAATATCTCATGACCCATTTGAGGTCTCCTCTACCTGCATCAGAGGACACCAAGGCTTTGTCCTCCCGACACCTATGTTCATAAGCATATTTTGCTTTCTTCTTTATTTGCTATTAGAGGTTTTGTGTTGGGTTGTTCTGTAGCAGTTGTCTTGCCCACCTCCAGCGAACTGTGGTATACCCCAGTTTTGCATTTCAGGGACTGCTTTAAGTAGTGATACCAGTTATTGTCCTCTTACCTGACAGTGCTAGTGAAATGTGGGGAGGAAAGAAGAGCGGGTTTCCGAGCTAACGTCACCTGAGAAATAGTCTGAAGCCATAAAATGTTTTAACATGAGAGAGTAACAGCCATGGCTACATTTTTACTATAAATGCAGTTTGGGATTAATTTAGTGCTCTAATCTGTTCACAAATCATTTGCAAAGAAATTTGATCAGTAGGACCATGTTCATTCTTCTCAAGTATTTCCCAATTGTTCATGCAGACCCGGAGTTACCCTTTTTCTGTTTACACTTACACACAGTTACTCTTAGTGTGTGAATGATTACATATTGTTTTAGTTTTTGATTTGGCTGTCTTTGAGACAACAAAATAATTGAAGGGCAATGAATAACTAGTAGTGAATATTAGTTTTCATTTTGTGATCTGTCTTCCTCTAAATATAATTGCAAATACAGACTAGTTTGTAAATATTATTTACACTTTTCTTTTTTGTCAAGTGTCACTAAAAGATCAATTATTTGCATTTCAAACAAATCTTTGTGAGTATTGTACAAATCAACAGTTCCATTCACAGCAATACTTTCTGTGATATAAATCATTGCAACTGAGTATACATAATGGTAATTTTCAGGTACAGAGTAGTATTTTAGCATTAGCTTGTATAATGTACTATACACATGCTGAAAATAATATTGCTTATATATTTGCTACTAATATACTTATTTGCAATATGACTTACCACAAAACAAACTTAATGTTTTGAAATTACTACTCCGCTAATATAGATTTTCTCTTGCATTTAATTCAGTTACACATAATTTATCTGTTGGTTCTGAGAATCTTAACATTAAGTATCTTCATATAAATCACTATTTTAAAGAGGAATCAATTGGAATATATTTGTCTTGGTCAAGGGACATAAGAACTTGCAGCTTCAGAGTGACAGCTGTTGGGGTGACAGAGTATGACAATGAAAAAGGATCACCCCATATATGTCTCTGTTCTGACAACGGTAAAGCAGATTTCAGCAGAGTAATGTATAAAAAAATATCACTGTTCAATCGAAATTATTTGCACATGGCAAAATAATAGGCTTCTGTGTGCCATTCCTCCTTCTTCAGTTATAAGGAGATGGGTGGATAAAAGATACAGATCAGTAACTGTCTATCTATCTGTCTCTCTCTAATGTATATACATCATTGCTCATTAGGCTTCAAAGACGTGTCAATTTTTTTTAAACATGATTCACGTACACGATAGGACCTTTTAAGTCACCATCAGACACAGGAAATGGATCCGATGTGCAAATAAAGTGCATTTCCTGGACCAGGCTCTATGACTTGCTTTTTTTTTTTTTGTACTGAGAAAGCCACTTCTATGCTTCTTTATGTTATAGTATGCTAGGTATTGCACTTTTATTTTCATTTTTTTCAAATGATGGTCTTGCTGTTAAATAACTTCAGTTAAGGATTAAAAGAGAGAGAACAAGAAAATCTAACTTGTGACAACAGATGGCAAAATTGGGCATTAGTCCACAGAGGAGTCAGTAGGTGCTTGGTACCTTCACCTGTAGTCATTAGGTAGTTTTGACCTTGGTGCATGGTACACTGTGTAAACAGCTCTGCCCAAAATCTGGCATTGTAGGCATATCAGTAACATGTGCCGATTTGCCACGTGTACTTTTAATAAAATTCTTCTCCAATAGTTATCGGTGTAGGAGGGTAAAACTAAATCTGCTGATAACTCTTACTATATGTAGTTCATGGTCTGCAGTGTATAGGTCTATCATGTGTAGGTTAATGCTGTTTATTTTACACTTCCATTTCATAGAATCATCAAATCATTTAGGTTGGAAAAGATCTTTAAGATCATTAAGCCCAACCGTTAACCTAGCACTTCCAACTCCACCTCTAAACCATGTGTTCCCACATCTACACGTCTTTTAAATACCTCCAAGGATGGTGACTCAACCACTTCCCTGGGCAGCCTGTTCCAATGATTGATAATCCTTTCAGTGAAGAAATGTTTCCTAATATCCAATCTAAACCTCCCCTGGCACAACTTGAGGCCGTTTCCTCTTGTCCTGTCACTTGTTACTTGGGAGAAGAGACCAACACCCACCTGGCTACAACCTCCTTTCAGGTAGTTGTAGAGAGCAATGAGGTCTCCCCTCAGCCTCCTTTTCTCCAGGCTAAACAACCGCAGTTCCATCAGTTGCCCCTCACAAGACTTGTGCTCCAGACCCTTCACCAGCTTCATTGCCCTTCTCTGGACACGCTCCAGCACCTCAATGTCTGTCTTGTAGTGAGGGGCCCAAAACTGAACACAGCACTCGAGGTGCGGCCTCACCAGTGCCGAGTACAGGGGGACGATCACTTCCCCAGTCCTGCTGGCCACACTATTTCTGATACAAGCCAGGATGCTGCTGGCCTTCTTGGCCACCTGGGCACACTGCTGGCTTGGATTCAGCCAACTGTCGACCAACACCTCCAGGTGCTTTTCTGCCAGGCAGCTTTCCAGCCACTCATCCCCAAGCCTGTAGCATTGCATGGGGTTGTTGCGACTCAGGTGCAGGACCTGGCATTTGTCTAGTAATTATTTGTCTTATTTCTTAAGATGCCATCGCTGCCTCTGGTTTGCTTAAGGAAACAGCAGGAAAGATCCAGACAGGCAAGTGAGTTCTCTACCCTATGCTTAGTTTAATCATTGGCAAGTTGCTTTGATTACCTGCCTGATTTTCTTCTGCACTGACTCTTTGGGTAACACTGTATTGAGGAGGTGAATCTGAACACAAAAATATATTTGTTGACTTTTGAAATGCCTCATAATTGACAGTTTTTAATGTAACAACCTTTGTCCTAACATAATTTTCTTTGTAGTAGGATTTTAAGATGCAGGATAAAGGACAACATTCTGACTCATCCAGTCCTGTTGGGGTGCCATCCTCCTACTTCAGAGAATTTTCAGATTCCATATTGTCCCGGTACTGGACACATTGCTCACTTCGTAAGAGCCTTAAGTAATGCTGCAAAGACTTTGTGTTTTCACCATCCTCATTGCCTTCTGCAATCAGGAAAGCCCACAGGTTTTTCACTCAAGTATTAGTGCACTGTTTCCCACTTTCTCAGTGTGCCTCACAGTCAGGAGATAACTGTTTATCCACTGTTTGAGGAATGCATGCAGCCTTTCCCAAAACTCCCCTCAGTGCCAGTTGTGTATTTTCCTCATTAGTTTTAAATCCTTGTTTGGCAGCAACCAATTCTTTGAACCATTAATCCTACCTAAGCTACACCTGACATCAGAAAACATGACATCCAGTATTAACAAGGATGCTCATGGGCTGTCTGCTTTCAATGCTGATATTCTTAAATTTTCTGAGAGCACTAAATGTCAACTTTGGGTATCTTCCTCTGATGAAGGACATTCACTCTGCTATATTTTTACATTTTAGATCATGCTTTCATAATCATCCTTTTTCACTTATAGATAATAGTGTTTTATAAGTCTAGGAAACATTTATCTCAAAGCACCAGGACTGACTATTGGTGGATTTACATAAAAGTTAATGTAAAGGCTCACAAGTTACACTTTGTTGTAGTTTTAAATGGATTGTTGGTGAAGAAGGTAATAACACCAAATATATAATGATAGGGAAAACATTTTTTCACATTATATTAAGTTCTTCATCTTCCCAGTTGGATTCAGAATTTCATATTCTGATTAAAAATATTTTATTTGTTATTCAGCTAATGTTTTTTAACTTAATTTTTTGTCTTTATATTTCTTGACCTTTGACTTAATGTTTGTTTCTAGAGGTTGGGTTTATGGTATTGTTTCCATTGAAAAGCATGACAGAAGTCTGTCTAATGTCACCAGAAGCAGGGCTAGCCCCACTGTATTTTTATTTAGAAATTATTCTGAATAATCAGAATCATGACTTTGGTGTCTGTAAATTAACATAAACTGTCATCTACTGTCTGTCATAAATATTAATATTAAATCAATTCTTTAAATCAGTTTGTTAAAACTATCTAACTATTGGAAATAGTTGTAATTATTTCATCTTTCCCTGAAAAAAACAGTAAAGCAAATTAAATCACTGCAAGAAACAACTCAAGTGACCACTACTGTTGAACTACTCAGACTAGAGTCTTAGAGGCAGGTGGTGTTTACATGAGAGTGAGGTAGAGCCAGACATTTCCTTATGATTTTATTTTACTGGTTCAGTTTTTCTTCTGTACCTTCAGGGATAATAAGAACTGGGAGCTCTTTATGACCTTTATGGGAATTGCTGGTTCTTAGCATCAATCAGAGTTTAACCTTTTTGTGGGAATTTTCTTGGCTGCTACTAAAATATCTAGTGCTCATAAGGACAAAGTATCCATTCCAGGTGTTTCTGCCATTCTCATATTAAATGCATCGCTTAGGGCATCTCAGAGGCCATGTCATTTAATGTCTTTTAAATATGCTTTTCTTAGGTGCTAAGTAGTAAGGAGAGTTTCCACGTTAGCCCCTTACAAGTACCCTATATTTCTACTTCTGCAAGGATAATTGAATTTTTTGTTTGGGTTCCTGAAATAAACCATTTTTATCATTAGCAGAATTTTTAATGGAAAACTGTGGGGACTTTATTTTTCCAGTATTCTCAGGGGCAAGGAAGTTGCCTATGGCTGCATGTGCATTTGCCAAGCTGATACTGAGGCGGGTCTTTGAATTGGTACTGCACATACGGAAAAACAGTATTCCCCATAAACACAAGAGTGCTGTTGGATATCAGGTTTTCGGATTTGAAATGGAGGGTCAGGAGCGCATAGCGGAAGCCAGCATTGTCAACCCCTTACCTCTGTTTTCATGTACTTTAACAACTGATTCATTTTGAGGTCTGTTAATTGTCATTGTTTCAAATAATCGCATTGTAAGTAGACCTCAACACTATGGCATTGGGAGAAAAAAGGAAAAAAAAACCAACATTATTTTAATTTTTAAACGTATTTTAAATTCAGCAGCACACTGGGATATACAGAGCACATGCATTTATTTACACTACCTGCGGAAAGAAAAATCTTCTCATTTTGAAAAACGGAAGTTTAAGGTTATTAGAAAGAGCTGATGGTTCTTCGAGGGTGGCTGGGCGCGCCCTCCTGCAGCACGGTCACGGTCGCTAGCCGTGGTGCTGAAACCCAGGCGCCGCAGGCACGGCGTGCGTTCTGCAACGCTGCCCCCCAACTTCTCAACCATAAATATCAACACACCGTGTAAACAAACAATAGAAAAATAGACTATGTGAAGCATTTCACAGTTTTGTTGGTACTTTTATTGTGTAAATAATTAGCTCTTACCTGCAGCTGAGTTTATAATTGAAGTTACACAATGTGTTACAGCCATTTTCTCCTTAACAATAAATCCATCTATCCTTATGTAGGAAAAGTTTGTTTCTAAGATCAAAGAGAAAAGGCACATTAAGGTCACCATGAAGATGCATGCAGAACTGTATATACGATATTTCTTTTTAAGCCATAAATTATTGGAATTAATGGTTTATGTGTATTTCCTAAGATTAATTTACTCCCTCAGAACGCCATCTTAGAATAATAATAAAAAACCCCCACCCCAACAGACTAGAAATCAAGAATTTTGGAGTGTTGTGAGAAGTTATTTGGTTTATGGTAATTGTGTTTTAGCCAGTAGAACTGTGTATGTGAGGAATTGATATTGAAACCTGATCCTTAAAGTATAAAAGAATTTAATGAAAGAAATGGTAATTCTTTTGTTAAAAGACTGTGTTCCTGCGTACAGCTTCAGAAATTTTGTCTTAGATTCACACATTATTTTGAAGATTATAAGACACTCTTTTTGTTTTTATAAAATTACAAAAAAGCAGTAATAGAATACGGCTTAGTGTATTTACATGCAAACAGTTTGTTTCATAGAAAATAGTTTTTAATCATATTTTTGTTCCCATTTTCTAATCTCGTAGAATATTTCCTTGCCTGAAAAGTAGCATATAAGAAATTGAGTACAGTATCTTTTAGAGGATTTATGGTAATACTGCTGAATTTAGCTGAGCATAAACAGCATGGTGAGCCCCTCAGGGTCTCTTTATTTTCCTGACACACTCCACTGCTGCCCCATTAACACTTCGTCTGTTATTGCCATCTACTCAGTTTAATGAGTATCTTTGAATTTGAAGTTCTACACAAGAAACAATAGCTAAAATAACTGATGCACCTACTGCAGCTTTCAGCAGAGTATCTTATTCCCTTTGTAATTTTTTTTAAATAAAAAGTACATTCTTCAGCCATGTGGTTACATCTTGACATTTTCTTTAATTATGGTAGACACTAATCATAAGTACTGAGTAATGACTACAAATATGATCCTGTATCTGTCTGTGTAGAAGGTAAACACATGCTGAATATCTGCTAGAGGAAGCTTTTCCTTACTTCAAAATTAATCCTATTAATACTGACTCTTTAATGTGAAGAAGGAATAGTACTGCTGGAGACTTTGTGCTATCAAAGCAGAATATTAAATTTCTTCTAAGAAATCATAAGACAGAAGGACTGGGTGCTGTTTTCTGATACCTGTATGAATCCATCTGTAAGGGGTCAGTATGTGGCTCATTAGATTGGGTTCCTAAAAGTGAATTTATCACATTCGTCTGAATACATGCATGAAACATCTTAAATTATTAAACCATAAGCTGTATTATCAGACATGAACTCAACTCGAATTAAAGCCTGAATAATGCTGCACTGGGACACATCAGAGGACTTAAGAACAATTCATATTTTGCATTGATTATTAACTGATCAGCAAAAGATCACTCTAAATCACCTTAGATATTTAACAGATATGGGAAGTCTTTGCAGGGCCAAATAAAAAGTCTGAGTAATTGAATAAATTTCTATCCTAGAAAACCAAGGAAATCAGTTGGGTATTGGAACAATTTTTTATATTAAATGCATTTATTGAAAGCCTATTTTTAAAAGCTAAAATAATACATGAGTGATTTTCTCTGTTCCTGGTAAGCTTGCTGTCCTTTAGTAAAGCTTTTTTTTTTTTTCTCTTTTTTTTCCTCTTTTTTTTTCTTTTTTTTTTTTTTTTAGAAAATGAATCTGGAAGAAAATTGGTGAATCCATCCAGTGGACGTACAAGCACTCTGACAGGCTCAGAGAGCAGAGTCTGGACCAAAGAGCAATTACCCCACCAAACGATTTCAGGTACAATTGACCTAAATATAGCACTCTCTTGAGATTATTGACAAGAGTTCATTTCCTGTAGTGCTTTTCCCATTTGCTACTCCTGGTAACCACTGCGATCTTATCTGCCTGGTGCTGCATGACTTCTGGGATGCAGCTAAGAGTTCTGTTGTGCATTATCTTTAAACAGACAATTCATGCTAAAAGAGTCATTTGCAGGTAAATTAGATGATGCATACATTATTCTTGCTAGTAAAGTTACACAGAGCAGGAATGAGTGCCTGAGTCCTCTTAGGGCCTGGATGCACTGGAATTCTTTTTACTGTGAAATCAGAAAGGTAGTACTAGTTAATTATTAAAACCCAGGAATTTTTATTTCATTGAACCGTAACAGTAGAGTCAGCTGTGCAGGATGGATAGGTTGGAAAACTTACTATTTGTTTCTTTGTATACATATTTATCCATAAAATATGGATATCCCCTAGTGTCATTCTACCTCCAGGCAATCACTATAGTTGTCATATGCTGGCACGAAAAAAAAATGAGCGTGTAAACTGAGTGTGTAAGTGTACAGAATGTGGATGAACTGAATTCCAAGGCTGGTAATGATAAAACCCATTTCAGTTTTAAAGGATGCTTTTTTCTTAAGCATTGCTTGCAAACTTGTGCAAAATACTGGATACGTTTGCATTCCATGTATGTGGAATATAGAGAAAATAGATGACGTTCCCTTGGTGTTCATCACAGAGATTTTTTTTCATCTTAGTTGTTTTACTGAATTCTTATTTGGAAAACCTATGCATTGCACAGAAATTCAAAAGGCTAGTATCAGATTCAATGCTGAGCAGCTGTTGGGGAGCCATTTTTTACAGACTTTTATTAACTAATATAGCAGGACACAATTGTGCTATTACTTTCCTGCATATCCCCTATGTTTTCCCAAAAGAACATCAGAATACATATTTTATTAGGGGAATAAACTCTGCTAATAGTCATAGGTCCCACTCCTCAAAGGAAACTCAGGAAAAAGTTCAGTTGAAAGCTGAATAATTTATAAGATATACATATACTGTATATTTGTCTACTGACTTGGTTCCTTTGGTGATGATGGATAGCAGTTCTAAATGTAGACTCAGGAATTCTATACTGAAATAAGATGAAGCATGAATCAGTTAATTCCATTGCATAGTAATTTAAGTTATTGTAGGGAAAATTTAGATTGAATATAGGAGAAAACTTACCTCTGATTTATTTTTTCCAATATCTACTGTAATGAGTTGATGAGATTCAGCATATCGCAGTGGAAAACAATAGTATTTTGACATGCAAGTATAATAAGAAGAAAACAGTAAAATAATCTGTGAAGGTGGGATGAGAATATGCAAGGCATGATTAAATGGATTCTCAACTGGACAGGTTGTGGTCATAGAACTTCTTGCGCTATGCTTTAGGATCCCGAGAAATCTGTGTAGTCCTTTCTGGTGGGCTGCTAAAGAAAAGAATTTTAAAGTTTGAGAAATGAGGCAACGTACATGAGAAAATTAAATGGTTCACGAGAGGATCTTTCTGTTGTAGAGTCTTCCACAGAACAAGACAATTAAGGAACCACTGGCCTAAGGGGGGAAATAAAATCAATCCTGCCCCAACACAAAGAGAGAGAGATAAGTCCTAAGCAGTTGCCAACAGCCCCACAGTCTGAATTGAAATATTTACCGTCTTTACATTTGATATTTTACAAGTAGAACTTATTGACTCTTGCAGTTCTGTGAGGGCATAACCTTGCAAACTAAACCCTGCTGGTGTGATTTTTGCTATTTACTTTTTGCCTGTATAAAATAAATCTAAAGCTTGACCTTATATCTGCAGAGGAATATCAGATGCACACGTTTTGTTAATTATTATCTTTACATTCCAGATACCTGACATTGCTGACATGCAAACAGATGTACGTACTATAGATAAATAAATTGGTTTGAAACTTAGGAGCTAACCCCTGAAAACCTCATGTAAGCTCCCTTCTCTACGTGAATGGTCTTTCTGAGGATTGCTCACTTCAGCTGATGACAAATAGGAACATCATTCTGGGCCTTACATTAAGGTCCATCTTGTAATATATTACAAACCCAATGAAAGGTACAGCATCTTAAGCATTTTTTAATACAGTTATTTGACATCTTCAAGGGATGCTCTGGTCCCTTACAGGATGCAGACCCATAGAGGATGGATCATAGATTAGGGATTTTAAGGCACTTTATCTCTGCTGCTTTATTCAGTTTGCCTGGCCACCACAGTGAAAAGACATAGTAAAGCAACTCTAATTAGGCAGTGTAGGAATCCCTGGTATGCAACATTCTTCTTAGCCAGCTTTATATTCTTCCTGCTTGTTCTACAGTGCCTCAGGGAATGAGAAAAGTCTGGTCCATTAATTAGAGAATTAGCTTAGAGTTGGGAAAGATGAGTTCAGGTTTTGTCTGTGCCACAAACTTCCTGCAAGACACTTAGCTAAGTATTAAGCAAAATTCAGTAAGACCTAAGGATCAGGGATTGTGACTGTATTTTCCCTGCTTCTGAAGCAGAATCAGGTGTCCTTCCATGTTTCCGGTATGTTAGTTACCCCACTTAAATACTTGAATAGTCAGAAATCTTAGCTTCTCTCATTAGCTGAAATGAATTCTCTGTACTTCTCTATCATACTGCTCTTATGTAAGGATATCGATGGAAGGGCAGGGATGCAGAAAGCAAAATAATGCCTTATGTTAGTTCAGACAGAGTATTACAAATATACTGTCATGATGACAAGTTCATGTTAGCTCTTGGCAGTGTAAGTCTTCCTAATATGACTTTCTAAAAAAGCAAAGTTCATCAATCCAAATGTCACATGTTGCTAAATTTACAGTTTATAAATTACCACTGTAAATTTAAGTAGTAGAAAGCATCACATAAAATCGTACTTCTTTCTCTGTCTCTCTCCAGACATAAGCGGTTTCAAAAACGAGGCATTAGGCTCTTTAACTTGCAGTTTCTAGGCAGCATCTCTGCTCCTGTGAACAGGCATGGTTGTTTATATTGCATGGGCCAGCCAACTGGGATTGATCCCAGGCTGCTGCTGATGTTAGCATGCTAAAGAGAACAGTTACATTAAAGATGAAAACGTCAGGGCAGGGTCATATCACCAATAAGAATTAGGAAAAACAAACAAACAAAAGATTCTTGTATTTTACTGGATATATAGCTCAGCCTGCCAGAATACCTAATCCCTAAATCATCCTGAAAATTGTTTGGGATATAAAATCAAATTAAACCCACTGTCAAAGGGCACGGTGTCTCCTCACTGCACTAGCAGCTACATGTATAAATCCCAACCCCATATCAGGGGGAATACAAAACATAAGTAAAAATGTTTTTTAAGAGAAATCTGATGATGATAGAGTTGATAGTTTTTGTAGCAAACTCTTAGGAAATGTTGGAGTAATTGGATTAGAAGAGGTAAAAAATAGTTTTGCTAGGTCATTACAACTTCTTAAGGCTGAATCCCTGCTTTTCTACTACTCTAGCGAAGGGTTATCACGTGGCTTTGTTTCGACCAGTTTCCAATCTTTAGCTTTGTTATGTGATCTTGAAGGATTCTTTTGTCTGGATGAATATTGGGTTGTAAATTTTGGTGGGCAAAAAAAATCTTAGCACATATGCACATATTGCTTTTTTCCACTTCAGATGAATGACTATGTATTGCTTAGCTGCTATATCTAACTGAAGTATTTCTTCTGAAGCCAAGGAAGACACAGAAGACTAATTTGAAAGCCAAGTGGAGTTAAGAGAAAAACTTCATTGATCAAATAGGGTTTGGATCAGGGTTGACTTAGGTCAGGACTATGCTTTTTCTACAGTAGAAATAAAGCTTTTATTAAAAAGCCTACATATAAAAAAAGACTTTCATACATTGAGACAAAAGAGGTACAGAAGTACATTTCTACAGCAATGCATTCATCTTCAGTGCACTGAAGAATGCCAAGGAAAGGAATATGCTTGATAAAAACTATAAAGAAACTTATCCAATAAGTAGCTAAAGTCAACAGAAGGTACATGGTTTTTAGTCAATCAAAGCTATAATGAGAAACTGTTTTAAAAAAGGTTTTTAGAAACATGGTGGGAGGACAAAGCATGTGCAGATTCTTACAAGCTCAGCAGTCCTTTCTGTATACAAATACAAATACAGTTTACGACTCTGTAGTATGTCCTCATTAATGTTATTGCAAATAAAATTTAAAGAAAGAAGGGTACTCTAAAACTTTTCTCTCTTCTTCCAAACACATTTTTGGGAAGGTGCAGAGGGAGTACACACTACCATTTCATGGTCACCTTGCGCATTTCAAGAAGGAGCTTCACTGTGGTTTGGGACAGAGCAGGGCATTGCTGCTCAGTAGCTCTCAGTAGTATTGTCCCCAGATGACCTTGTGGATGGATTTCTATTTCAAAATCATACAGAAGTTAACATTGCTGAAAATAGCATTCAGTCTTGTTGTGCCCCTTTTCATGGCTTCTAGGGTGAAATTTATCTGCCCCAATGTAGATGTCTTTTATATCTAAACTGTCTTTGGCTAGGCTGCCTTTATAGTCAATGGAGAGAAACAGACACTTTTAGGGCATGATTCATCTCTTTGGAAGGTAGACATCTAAATAGGTCAGATGAATCAGACTGTAGAATAGCATATTCCTTACTAGTGAGAATAAAGGAAACCTAGGGATCAGCTTAGATGTTGATGCCTATATTGCACCTAAAGTTAATTGAAGTGAACTCTATGTCTATAGGAACTAAGCTAGAGCTCAAAGTCAGAGGAAAAAATCCTACACTTCAGGAAGCACTTTTTCCTTAAGAGCTCCTGGTTTCACTGCACTGGGGTGCATGTTCATAGTCATAGTCATGAGGTGATAAATTTAAAAAAATATATTACACCCCCGCCTTCTCCCACTTCGTATTTTAAGATGTGAAAACTGAGCAGACTTTATTGTGCAAATAGGTAATTTATATACATCTCTTATCAGTTAGTCAACTGGTTCCACAGTGGCATAATTTTTTTATTAGTCTCTGCTAATAATATGTATGTACAGAATCTCACCATGGTGTTGATTGGTCCTTGTAAACTGTTTCAGAACCAGCTACTTTTTTCTCAATCCAGAATCTCTGCAAGTAGAGACAGAAGTGAAGATATGCAATTAATTTAGTCTAGTAGACTAATTTAAATTGTTTCCCCATCATAATTATTACTGTTAGTGCCAGAGTTTCACTGAAGTCCCAGCAGATGAGGTCATTAATGCAATATACCTGAATGTCCCCACGACAGATATTTTCAAGTGCTAACAAATGAGTTTTGCAGAAAAGATCTCTGCTTTATTTGGATTGTGTTTGCTTTAAATATCAGCCGTAAGCAATAAAATGGAACATATAAGAATGAACAACATGATTTATTATATATTTAAAATATAAAATCAACAAATAAAGACCTGCCTAAAACACTTGAACACCAATGCAGCTTTTTCATATGCCGCTCTTCTCCCATTGTTTGCAAAACTCCAGATCCCAGCAAACCTGCAAGACTTTTGTCAGATGCACACCCAGGAGTAGCACAGGGATGACAGCCTGGAGTAAGCAGATTGCTGGTGAGGCTAGCAGGTGCCAAAACATGCTGTTTCATGACCTAGTGTAAAGACGCCAAAAATAATCTCAAATGTACTTCAGTAAATGAATGCAAAAACCCCTTAGGCTTCAGAAATACAGTCTGTAGAACTGTCTGAGATTAAGTGAGGAACTTAAAGTTAGAAGGCCAGTGTTCTAATTTCTGCTCTGCAGCAGATTATCGGTGTTCAGGTAGTGATGTGTTTTGGCCAAAGTATGTATTTTGCAACTTAAATAAATGGCATGTTTTTTGAAAGTAACTGAAAGCAGAACTACGATGGCTTCCACAGATGAAAACATGAAATTAAGTTGAATCACATGCAAATGTTGACTGAATATGTCTACCTCATTTTCCCTGTCTTTCAGAGTTATAGTATTTAGCTATCTTTGTTTACAGTAGTTTCAAGTGTGTAAACAGCAATAAAAATTGCTTTGTAAGTGCAAGGTATTGTAAAATTAGTTTATCGTACTATTAAAGGTGAAAGTAGATTCATAGCTATAGAACATGTTTGTCTGATCAACCTGAAAACATTTTGCTGGAGATTAAGATCCAAATGACTGTCTTAAGCGATTACATTTAAGTTTAAAGACAGCAATACCAGGACTGTGCTAAGTGAACTTGAACTTGCAAAATGCACTGTGAAATTGTCAGAATCATTGAAATAGTCAGTACTGTGTGTTTAATATGCAAAATGAGATCAATACAATAAAATGTATGGGTGAAATTGAAATACAAAGGCAGGGGTGAAAAAGAGTTAAAAAAGCAGGTGTGAAATTTTATTTGCATTTTAAGTATTGTATTTAAATTTGAAATCCTTCTGCCACTGTAGCCCTTTGCAAATCTGCTGGTGAATGTATATTGTGTAAGATATCTAAAAGTTGCTAAGAAATAATGGATAGTAATTATGACAGAGGAATGATAATTGCTATAGTTTGTAGACACCCAGTGAAATACCTGTGTGATAAAATTTTCAAGGCAAAAAAGTATTTCCATGGTAACAAAGCCCTTTATCTTTAAATTTGATTATGAATGCAAACCCAGAGTATCCAAAGTTTAAGAGGTAACATATAGTAAACGATGCAAGAGAGACAGGAACTTAACCTTGCAAAGTTTATGGACATATGTATATGGTGCATGTTCTGAAGTACCCACTCAGCTGGCTCTGTGCAAAATTACAATGTTCTTCATATAAGAGATTAGAAAAGCAAAATCTTGTATGTAGTCTGTCTATTCATCATCAAGGCACTTAATTCCTTTGAGCCATGGTAAGCCAGGCAGTGCACACTGAAAAAAAAAAAAAAAAGCAAGCATCTTTTAAAACTTAGATTTTACCTTAAATATGTAGCCATGTATTACAAATGTGATGGGTCATATCTTTGAGTGCAAATGAAAGCAAAGAATGGACTCATAGAACAAGATATGATCTCTGATTCAATATGTTGATATAAGAGACATAGTCGTTCTCAAAGGACAGAACATTTCAAATGGAAACCACTTAATTAATCAGATGTACAGATATATCTACCCATATGTACACAAGGAGCCTGTGGTTTTCACAAAAAACTCTCATCCATATGAAAAAGAGGAGGTGAAGGTTTGATTTGGCTTAGTCTTGTATGTATTTGAACAGGCCTGATAAAAATATGTATGTTTTGGCTCCACATCTTAGAATCATAGAATGGTCTGGGTTGGAAGAGATGTAAAGACCTTAAAGGTGGCTCCAACGCCCCCTGCCATGGGCAGGGACACCCTCTACTAGACCAGGTTGCCCAAAGCCCCATCCAACCTGGCCTTGAACACTTCCAGGGAGGGGGCATCCACAACCTCTCTGGGCAACCTTGACAGGCTTGAGACGTGGGCCCGCGCAAACCTCATGAAGTTCAACAAGGCCAAGTGCAAGGTTCTGCACGTGGGTCAGGGCAATCCCAAGCACAGCTACATCCCTTTCCTCCAGTCTGTTGACCACACCACATAGCTTGGTGTCCTCGGCAAACTTGCTGAGAGTGCGCTTGATCCCACTGATCTTTTAGGGTCCTACTGGCTATTTGTCTTGGCATCTTTTTCCCAGTAGTCTGTGTAACAAAACCTAAAAGTGATGGATCGGTTTTAAAGTTTGATGTAGTATTTTCTTCAAGGTTAAGATGTCAAAATACAGGTGTCAACATGCAGGTGTCTTGCCCCCTTCTTAGTCAATGGAGTTGGGACAGTAGGTGACTGGTCTGCCAAATCTCTTTCCAGGCTGCACTGACTTTACTGACTAGATACCCACTGACTACACTGGAAGTTTTGACAGTGCTAGCATGTACATATCGATTTAATCTTCACCTTTCCCTCTTGTAAGATCACTCTTTTGCAATCCCTGAATTGTCTGGAGTGGTGTAAGCTATATATGCAGCAAAGTCATGCAACCAGTCTATCCTGTCCTATACGGGGTTTTTTATATTTTATTAATAGTTTCTTTTGTTAGAGAGGACTTCTAGACTGTATAGAATACTGAACTTCAAAAATATTTGAATTAAAGTCCAGATTTTAGAAGATGTTAGGTAAAGGTGGACATCTAAGGGTATGCACAGAAGTGACAATGGAAATTGTATGTCCAACCTGTCTCAAAATCAAAATGGGTTGTCTAAATAAATTGTTCAAGTATTTCATGAAATCTGTTAAATGTGAGCTTGCATTTCTGGGCATTTTCTTCCACCTCTATGAATATTTATAAATCTCCTAATATTTAAATCCATTGTGCTAAGTTCAAAGAAGCTGTGCTTTCTCAAGGAGTAGTTGATGAGTTGTAAAAAGTCAATGGTTGATTCCTATGGGAAAAACCTTCAGGGTCAGATGGAGTCTACATGATTGTCTTAAATTCTTTTATAAAGAATTTCATATTAGCTGATTATTTTCAGGGAATATTGCCACATAAAACTTATGCTCAATGTAAACAAGAAAGCTCTATAATAAGGGAATGGCCACCAGAAAGGGCCTGCATTTACTTTCAGACAACAAGAACAACAAAATACTGGCCCTTTTAATGGGACAGTGGTTTTTTTCCTATTCATATTTACAGTCTTACAAAGCTGCAGACAGTCTGTTTGAACTGTGAGCCCAGTAACAAGCGCAATAATGAAGACCCAGTGGAGTAGCCTTTGGTGAGAAGGCTTGGAGAATTTGTAGAAAGGTACAAATGTCTCAGGATGGTTTCCTGTGACCTATACAGACATCAGGGGAACTCTCTTAGTCTGTGATGATGGGTATTCACGGAAGCTGACCCTTCTTTACCTCCTTTTTATACCTTTATTAGTAGTCTGACTTGCTGGAGTCCTGAGAAACACATTGAAGTTAATGGAAGCTGAATATACTCTGTACTTGCGAGAATCAGTCATAAATTTCTTGTTGAACTCACGTAGTTTAATTAATTCAAGTGACTATGGTAGGCAGCAGGAACTGCTGTGCTGTAGCATTACATAGATGATGGTCTCTATACTTTAACCTGCTTCTTTTGCTGTTTATGATGCAAAAGGAAAATTTTGGCTATAATCTGGATCCAAACTTTTTGTAGAAAATAGGAATAATTGGTAATGAAATAGTTGTTCCGATATTCCAGTTGTTACAAATCATTCCAGTATTGCATTTCCAACAGTCAAAAGTAAATTCTGTTTCGAACTAGATGAATAAAATACAGATGGTTAATATATGTCTTTTAATCGGATCTCAGCAGGATCTTCAGTTATTTCATGTTATATGTTGAAAAACCACATTAAATAGTCCAAACACTCAAAAGCTAATACATGCCAGAATTAACTTTGTTAGGACAAGTTAATTTAATTTCTCCCATGCATATGCATTATGAAGACTTCTTTAATTACATGATCATATATTATTTTCTTTACAAGACCTTTTCCTCATTGAATTCACAGAATGTATGATAGTCACTTAATGAACAGCTGTTCAGTATTTTGTTTCCTTGACATTGTTCAGTATGTGGCCCCATACCTTGTTTACTACAGAGTATTTAAGCCCTGCTCTGAAGACAGAATTATTAATTATTATTAATTTCCTTTTGGGATTTTCCTAGTGATCATCACTGTAGCATCTAAGTGACGAACAATCATTAAATTAGCTTTACTGTAGGCCTTTGAGATAAAAGACAACATGATTTCCGTTTTATGGCTAGGGAACCATGGTCCAGAGAAACTGTGTTCAAAAAGTGCCACTCATCTACAAGACCAGTCTGAGGTGCTTAGGTCCAAAAGCCTCGACTCCTTACTGTTACATAGAACTTTTCCAACTCAGGTCGTCCTGTTTCCAGCTGTGTCTCTGAGCATTCATCTCTTCTGCAAATTCAAATGCCTCATCTTAGTGAGTCACATAGAAAATGAAGAATATACTTTTAGTGACCATCTGTAAAACACCTGGTTTGAATTACTACCATGGGAACTTTATGGCAGGAAAAGATAGAACCCTGCTTTCTAGGCCGACATCCAATTACCTTAACTGTTCTTTCTCATCTTGCAGTGCTGTCACATTTTTTAGTGCATTTCTTCAAAATGCTTCACCAAATGAACCTTCTTCAGTACACAGTTCTGATTCATCCTTACCGCAAGGCCATCTTGTGCACTGTATGAGGCAGGTGTATTCTGGGAAAAATGGCGTATGAGTCATGCCTTTATTCTCCATCATGAAGCCCATTCACAAGACGGGGAAAAATTAGGTTATATAGGAAACCTAGCACTTCTGACATCTTTGTCCTTGATTTGGCCATGTTAAAAAAGTTATTTTTAAAATGTGTCTGTGTGAAAAAGAGAGACAGAGATAGAGAGACAGAGGGAAAGATGAAGAGTACACCCCTACCATTTTAAAAATAGAAACCCATAAGAATATCTTAACCCTCATCAGAATTATGAGATGCTTGGAACCTTAAAATCCCCCACACCATGTTGTACCATTCTTCTATTAAAGGAGACACATGGAATAATATTCTGTGAAAACTGCTGCTGGAGGAATAAGATACAAGATACTTTTTTCAATACCATCAGACTCCACAGATATTTGCTGACGGCACAGGAATCGTGAGAAACTGAAATTTGGTTCCCAGAAGTCCCAAAAGGGTTTTTTAGTCATTATTGATTATCTGCTCAATTCTCAATGACCTTTTTTACCCCTTTTCTCTCCATCTGTTATAATTCTGAGTACAACCAATCCTATGTCCTTAGCAGAACAGTTCTAGTTCTCACTGCCCCACTGGCTTCTTGTCCTGTGTTGTTCTTTTTTTTTCCACCCCGAGCACAGCCCAAGTAACTTGTTCTTTACCTCCTTGTCTCCAGTGCCCTTCTACAGTCATTGTCTGTACGTCTTCATCCCTCATTTCTCCAGGGCTGGATTTCCAGGCTTTTGTACGTCCTTCTCGTTCCCACTGATTTTCCAGCCAGAACTCCATTGTCAAGCTCTTTTTTTTTTTCATTTTCTGTGCCTCCAACCATCCATCGCTCATCTCTTTGCACTCCTGTTCAAAATATTACCGTTAAATGTTGGCTCTTCCTCTGTCTTTCCTCTCTGCCACTTCATTTCCCCTTGGACAGTATGGAATTGATCAGAACTTTCTTCATGTAAATGTCGTCGTAAATTTGAGAGCAGAGCCTCTGTTCACTCTAGGACAACATTGCATGAGTTTTATTTTCTTTGCTCAAAATTTGGACTTAAATCTAAATATAGGAAACAGAAGTGATACCCCCATGACTGGTACTCAAGGCCTGATCCTATTCCAGGCAAACTTGTCTAGTCCTGCTAGATATTTACCATGTATGCTCCTACTTAGGCATTTCTGCTTTTTCTCTCCGTTGCTGATTACAGTTAATCTGATCATCAGTCTCGAATGCAGACAGATCCTGCTGGATGAAACCAGACATTTGGGATGTTGCATGGATGCAACCCCAGAATTCAGCAATGAAGTGAGACCTACTGGTTATTTGAGTTACAGATGCACTTCTCTACACATCCCAGTAACAGCTGGGCAGGTTAATCTCTTCATCTCTCAACAGACTGTTAATGTAATACAATAGCTTAGACAGAGCCTATGCAGAAAAATGCTGCAATACCAATCTATGGAAATTGTACAGTGCCATATATTCCTAGTTCAGTTTACTTATTACACACTCATTTATCTTGTATCATATCTTGCTTAATACAGGCTGGATGATTTTATCTGCATACTCTTGTATTGTTCTATAGCTGAAGATGGCCTAATCATTATTTGATCTTGAATTTAAAATATCAGAAGGTGGTGGATTTACTTCTATCCTCCATAACTTGTAAAGCTTTACATCACCTCCGAAACATTTCTAGAAATTGTAGCCAGCTCCAAGAGGGACTGAGATACTTTCTTGTGAAAGTTGTGTTCCATGTGAAAGGAAACTAGGTAGTACTGGGAAATGTTCACTTTGCATTTATTATTTATTATATTTAATTTCCATGCTTTCAAAATGTACAATTCCTTGGAAGCCTCACAATACCGCTCTCTTCTTCCACTGCTTCTGGCTCTTTCACTCCATTGCACTTTGCTTTGTCATCTTGGTGCCTGATACTTTTCCTGGCAACAGACTTGGAAGAGCACATGATCAATAAAAGATTTGGGGAAAAGATGCCAGGACAGCCTAAGCTTTATAATGGAATCTGTGGGGAATATTTTAAAATAGGGTGAGAATATTGGATTTGAAGCAAGACAATAATGACGGTTAGATTGATTAGAATAAATATGGGAGTCTTGTGCTCAGTTCCCTGCCTTGTTCATATCTTCTGGCTGCTCTTGTCTTTCTGTGACACAGTTCCTTATCAATAAAATGGGAATAACAGTCTCACACATATTAAAATAGCTATCTCCACAGATACCATAGAAAGAAGGAAGACATCGATTACACTCAACTAGCATAGTATTGTGGCTTGTATGAGTACTGTCATTGATGTTATGTCTCATATGAGTACTGTCACTGATGGATTGGGAAGTTTTAAACCTAAGACAACTGATTTTTTCCAAACATTCCAGTTCTGACCATTGTTTTATTTTCCCTCCCTTCCTTCAAGTGATATTCATGCGTTCATGGTTTGTATTACCTTCTCACAGCTACTGAGTATTGCTCATATTTCACCACTGCTCCTGTTCCTCCAGAATTCCCTCTGTCTTGCCCTTTTACTTTAAATCTGGTTTCCCACGGCCCATTACTCTGTGCACAGCAGCTTCCTTCTCCTTCGACCTATGTGCCCCAAGTCAGTGTAGAGGGGCTGCATGAAGGTGGTGGGGCATTGAGAGTGCATGTACCAATGAGAAGATGAATGGAAATAACAGTCAAATATAGTACAAATTTATAACTACTCTATGGAGAAGAAGGTATATACATCTGTTTTCACAGCAAGAGTTCTGAGTTGGGTTGAGGTAGCTCTTTGAACTGAATGACATGTTCTTAACTCAGGAGGAATTATTTGTGGAGTTAAGAACAGCCTAGTTGTAAGAGAGAGGAACTGAGCTGTGCACTGACCATGCCTGTACTCATTAAGCTTGCGCTGTCCTGTTTGTCTTCGTAGTTAGGGTAGCCCAAGGTGGATGTGAGCTCTGTTAATACTACTGTTTCGTCACTCAGGTGTGTGTATTTAGGGACATATTCCATAGTTGTCTATGCTGAGATGTTCTAAAATTATTTCCAAGTGAGTTCTATTATGGGAAAACCCATCTTTCTTCTGGGGACTAATTGTTCAAACAGCAGAATTCAACCACTGCGGAAGAAAGTCGAATCTTTTTTTGTGCTGCAAGACCTGTATAAAAGCATGGCCAGGTTCTAGCTCACACAAAGGATAAAGGCTTAGATTTTAGTGCTGTCAAAGTTCACAGATTTTCCTATGAAGAATTAAGACTAAATGTATGTAAAGCTGTCATGGTTTAACCTCAGCCAGCAACTAAGCACCATGTAGCTGCTCGCTCACTCCCCGCCTAGCAGGATGAGGGAGAGAATCAGAAGAGTAAAAGTGAGAAAACTCGTGGGTTGAGATAAAGACAGTTTAATAGGTAAAGCAAAATCTGTGCACACAAGCAAAGCAAAGCAAGGAATTCATTCACCACTTCCCATGGGCAGGCAGGTGTTCAGCCATCTCCAGGAAAGCAGGGCTCCATCACATGTAACTGTGACTTGGGAAGACAAACATCATCACTCCAAACATCCCCCTCTTCCTTCTTCCTCCCAACTTTATATGCTGAGCATGACGTCATATGGTATGGAATATTCATTTGGTCAGTTGGGGGCTGTGTCCCCTCCCAACTCCTTGTGCACCCTCAGCCATCCTGCTGGTGGGGTGGTGCGAGAAGCAGAGGCGGCCTTGGCTCTGTGTGAGCACTGCTCAGCAGTAACTAAAACATCCCTGTGTTATCAGCACCGTTTTTAGCACAAGTCCAAAACATAGCCCCATACTAGCTACTATGAAGAAAATTAACTCTATCCCAGCCAAAACCAGCAAAAAAGCCTAGATCAATTACAGCCTCAACAGCCACCACCACCTCACTCAGCTTTGAGCACATTGTGCAGTTCCCAGTTCACACTGATCTTAAATGTTGACTAACATGACATTGGCATGATGAATAGCTCAGAGCATTTTGTAGAGGTAGCTCAGAACAATTTTGTAGAACTAAGGACCTATACATGCTGGGTCACATTGGACAACAAAGAAAACCAGCATCAATCCCTTCCTTCTCCAGGAGGTAGGAATTTTGTAGATCCCAGCTGATGTGAGCTGGTGGTCAAGGAAATGGGCCCTGAGAAGAATAACGACTAAGACTGAACTTTTCTCTAAACAAAGTAGACATAGGGATGCAAAATCAATCTACTTCATATACAGTTCAAGAAAATGGGACATAGTCTCATGATGGCTATTTTTCTTCCCAAATTATGTATTAAAATGTAGATGTGAACCAGGAATTATGATCAGTGCAGAAACGTAACTAATTTTCATGGAGCTTGTAAATGCTGTCCTCCCACTAGGTTTGTAGAAACTCGTGTATTAAATGCAGAGGCAAAAAAGAATCTTTTATGGCTGCTGGATTTCGTACATGGCACAATGATGACATCTGATTCCTTGAAACAGAGTCTAATTACTAGAGAAAGAGATCTTATTGCAGTCAAATAGAAATATTCCTTTACAGAATCTTTTTTGTCCTGACAAACATGTTCTAGTTCATACTTCTAAATTTTTAATGAAAAACATGCCAAATTTTCTGCTCATTTGGTCTGAGTCTGGAAAGTGATGTTTTTAAATTGAGAATGATGGACCTGATTCTACAACCTTATTTATGTGAGTAGTCCCACAGTGACTACTCTGTTTATCAGTGCCAAGGATATCTAAGATCAGAAAGCTCTTCCCTTTCATTTCCTGGAAACTAAATGACAGAAATCTATTTCCAGTTCTCAATGAAGCTTTAGGATGCTTGGGGCTTTGTCCATCGTAACTGAGTTTACACTCCCTAATGATGTGTAACATTCTTATCTGTTTTGTTTCTGTTTGAGTGATGCATAATGAGTACTTGGGCACAAACCAAGCTAAAATTGGGGAAAGTAAAATGAAATACACATTGATACAAATGGGGTATTATCTGCACTCAGAAGGCCTGTGTTCTACTAAAAGTATTGTTCATGCAATACCTGCCTTTCTCCTTTCCCTTACATGTACTTAGGTAAACTTTTGCAAAGCAGGTTTTTTTTAGCATGATTTGGTGAGAAGGAGTTCCTTGTACAGTTGGAGTCATGCACTGATTCTTGAGTTGTTAAAGGCAGAATATGTTAACATCAGAAAATCAGCCTTTTGTTACCTAAATAAACAGCTTTGATTCTGTTTTTAATACAGAATGTGTAAGAGAGCATTTTACTGCTCCTATGCATGCCATTTGTTTAAGAACATGTGCCACTTAGTTTTCATTGTATTATTATTACTCAGAGACCTTTTTATTGTACAAGATACCTCTGAGGAATATATATTTTTGAATATTCAGCAGTAGAACTTGCTGACACTCTATCTGTAGTTGCTAAACATTATAAATGGTGCTTTTCTCCTGATTTTTTTAGATTTCAAAAGAACTTGACTTTGCAATTCACAAAAAGAACAGATTATATTCCAACTAGATATCCACTGGAATTCACAAAGTCACTTCCAATCACCATTTTTCCTGCATTTACCTGGTGTTAGTAATTGGTAGGGAATGTACTCATAATAGTATGACCGAGTAACAATAGTCCCATGACAGCTGCAAGCAGGCGGAAAAGATTAGAGCGATGCCTAAGCTGCTCCTCACTGTCCGAATGCTGCTGCAGAAAAGATCCTACACTGAAGATGTGGTCCTTGCTCTCTTCTTCTGCATAGTTAGGAATCTAGGTCTCTGTTTTATACTTTTAGCCATTTGATGTTGAAACTTCAGAACATGTATTTTGGTTGGGAGCACAGATATGTAAGGTATAATTTACCAGCAAAAATGCTGTGAGAAATTCAGGTCTTCTCCTGCATCTGTTCTCTCCTTGGAAGAAGAAGTGTTAGCTAACACAGAAATCTAACATCCTGTTATAGCACACTCCTGGCACCGCTGTCACAGTTTCTTTCTCATAATCTTCCAAAATCCCGATAGATTCTGGGATTTTGATCTTTTCACATGGCCCACGGTACATCTCTCCGATGTCAAATATTAAGTGAATCTAATCTTGATGAAAGATTTGCCTAGATACTATATTGTTTGCCTATTTACTCTTTTCCAGAGAGGCAAAGGACTCTGAAATTTTCATGTGGTCACTAACATAAGAATGTTTCATGTTCATAAAAAAAATCTGTTAAAAGAGTAGAGACTTCCAGAAATATATTGCTTACAACTATGGTAAAAGGATTCCAACCTACTTATACTTCTCTTACTAATTATTAATCATTGAAGCACAAATAGGGTGAATTTTGATATGAAATATAACTATTAAATTGTTATTTATGTTTAGTTTTCCCTTCAGTTTCCTTTAGTTTTCAGTGTGGAAACTTATCTTGAGATCTTGAGGTCAGATTTCTAAGGTGATTCACATTCTTTAAGACATGTACAGTACTGACTGGGATTTTATAAAGGCCCTGGACTGCTAAGCTGCTTATATAGGAAATCTCATCTCTGTTGCTGAGACTTAGATATAAGCACTCCTGGAAATACCACTAGATACTTACTGCACTTTCGGATGTGAAAGTACCTTTGAAAATCTGTTCCTAAGGGCCCATGTTGTACATCAAGCTATATTAAAATCCTGATGATTTCCTCACACACACCCAAACTGATAAACTGTGACATGATTATTCCATCTCTCCAGCTTATCTTCCCCTCTTCTGTCCTTCTTACACAGAATCACACCGTAATGCAGATCTCTGAAGGTCATCTAGTCCACCATCTTGCTCAAAGCAGAGCCAGCTTCAAAGGTAGATCAGGTTGCTTGGAGCCTCGTGGTGCTTTGAATGTCTCCAAGGACAGAGGCTCCAGATACCACAAGACCCCATCTTTCGCTGTACCCTTTTCGACCCTCATTGTGATTTTTTGTTTTGTTTTTATACAGCGAGCTAGATAGACTACTGTTCTACTGGCCTTTCGATGCAGAGGTAGATGCTTCTCATCTGTTCGTCTTCTCTAACTCCTCTCTTTTCCCCAGTGATCCCTTTTTACCCTATTTCCTGACCTCTTACACTTGCTGTCATTTTCTCCTGATTTTCGCTTGACATGTCTCTCTAGATCCTTCCTTTCATAATTCAAGAGTATCGGCCTTTATTAGCGTTCCCAATCCTTAGAAAACCATCCTGACTCCATTTCCCTCTCTGTTGCTTCCCACTGTTGCTCCAAGATCACTTGTGCTATTTATGTGTTCACATTCTGTTGTGTAAAAAGCGTCTGATCTTCAGTGCTATTATAAACCACTTCAAACTGGCTTCTGACCTTCTTGTTAGCTGAAACCACTCTCACCAAATTACCTAATGATTCTCTCTTAGCCAATTCTTCATCCTCCTCTCACACTGTCAGTTTTGATCTTATTAAATCTCATCATACCTTGTATCTTTGGCTCCATTCATTACTTGTTTTCCTCCTAAATACTTAATCATTCCTTTTGTTCATCCTTTGAAGCCTCCTGATCTCAGTTCTCCCAAAATCCTAAGGAGTTTTAGTTTTGATCCATCTCTCCTCTCCTTTTACACATCACTTCTACAGTCCTATCCACATATAAATACAATTGACATCTCTGTGCTGCTGACTCAGATTTTATCTGTACTCCAGACATTATAACAGCAGCTCAGGATAGGCATGATTTGAAAAGGACTTCCCTGTTAGACCCTCCTTACTGCTTCTTTTCTCAGTCACCAGTCTTGTCTGTCAGACCAATAATACAGATCATAGAATCATAGAATCATAGAATGGTTTGGGTTAGAAGGGACCTTAAAGATCATCTAGTTCCAACCCCCCTGCCATGGGCAGGGACACCCTCCACTAGACCACATTGCCCAAAGCCCCATCCAACCTGGCCTTGAACACTTCCAGGGAGGGGGCATCCACAACCTCTCTGGGCAACATGTTCCAGTGCCTCACCACCCTCACAGTAAAGAATTTCTTTCTAACATCTCATCTAAATCGACCCTCCTTCAGCTTGAACCCATTCCCCCTTGTCCTGTCACTACACTCCCTGATAAACAGTCCCTCTCCAGCTTTCCTGTAGGCCCCTTCAGGTACTGGAAGGCCGCAATTAGATCTCCCCGGAGCCTTCTCTTCTGCAGGCTGAACAACCCCAACTCTCTCAGCCTGTCCTCATAGGAGAGGTGCTCCATCCCTCCAGTTAGCTTCGTGGCCCTCCTCTGGGCTCACTCCAACAGCTCCATGTCTCTCTTGTACTGGGGCCCCCAGAGCTGGACACAGTACTCCAGGTGGGGTCTCACCATAGTGGAGTAGAGGGGCAGGATCACCTCCCGTGACCTGCTGGTCACGCCTCTTTTGATGCAGCCCAGGACATGGTTGGCTTTCTGGGCTGGAAGCGCACACTGCCGGCTTGTGTTGAGCTTCTCATCCATCAATACCCCCAAGTCCTTCTCCTCGGGGCTGCTTTCAATCCATTCCTCGCCCAGCCTATAGCTGTGCTTGGGATTGTGCCGACCCGTGTGCAGGACCTTGCACTTGGCCTTGTTGAACTTCATGTGGTTCGCATGGGCCCACGTCTCCAGCCTGTCAAGGTCCCTCTGTATGGCATCCCTTCCCTCCAGCGTGTCGACCCCACCACATAGCTTGGTGTCATCGGCAAACTTGCTGAGGGTGCACTTGATCCCGCTGTCCATGTTGCTGACAAAGATGTTGAACAGTTGCAGTCCCAGTACCGACCCCTGAGGGACACCACTCGTCACCGGTCTCCACTTGGACATTGAACCGTTGACCACAACTCTTTGAGTGTGACCATCCAGCCCATTCCTTATCCACCAAGTGGTCCATCCATTGAATCCATGTCTCATCCAAGGATGTCATGCGGGACAGTGTCAAATGCCTTGCACAAGTCCAGGTAGATGACGTCAGTTGCCCTTCCCTTATCCACTGACGCTGTAACCCCATCACAGAAGGCCACCAAATTTGTCAGGCACGGTTTGCCCTTAGTGAAGCTGTGCTGGCTGTCACCAATCACCTCCTTATCTTCCATGTGCCTGAGCATAGTCTCCAGGAGGATCTGCTCCATAACCTTGCCAGGCACAGAGGTGAGACTGACCAGCCTGTAGTTCCCTGGGTCTTCCTTTTTACCCTTCTTAAAAATGGGGGTTTTGTTCCCCCTCTTCCAGTCAGCGGGAACTTCACCAGACTGCCAGGACTTCTCAAATATGATGGCGAGTGGCCTGGCCACTTCATCCGCCAGTTCCCTCAAGACCCGCGGATGCATCTCATCAGGTCCCATGGCCTTGTGCACCTTCAGGTTCCTTAGATATTCTCCAACCTGATCTTCTCCTACAGTGGGCGGTTCTGCATTCTCCCAGTCCCTGCCTTCTGTGCCCTGGGCAGTGTGGCTCAAGGATTTGCCAGTGAAAACTGAGGCAAAGAAGTCATTGAGTACCTCAGCCTTCTCCATCTCCTGGGTAACTAGGGCACCCGTTTCATTCTGGAGGGGACCCACATTTTCCCTCGTCCTCCTCTTATCACTAACATACCTATAGAAGCTTTTCTTGTTGTCCTTGACATCCCTGGCCAGACGAATTTCTATCAGGGCTTTGGCTTTCCTAACCTGCTCCGTGGCTGCTCGGACAGTTTCTCTGTATTCTTCCCAGGCTACCTGTCCTTGCTTCCACCCTCTGTAGGCTTCCTTTTTTTGTTTGACTTTGCCCAGGAGCTCCTTGTTCATCCATGGGGACCTCTGGGTGTTTTTGCTTGACTTGCTCTTTGTTGGGATGCATCGCTCCTGAGCTTGGAGGAGGTGACCCTTGAATATTAGCCAGCTGTCTTGGGCCCCTCTTCCTTCCAGGGCTTTGTCCTATGCTATTCTAGCAAGCAGATCGCTGAAGAGGCCAAAGTCTGCTCTGCTGAAGTCCAGGGTAGTGAGCTTGCTGTGTGCCCTCCTCGCTGCCCTGAGGATCCTGAATTCCACCATTTCGTGGTCACTGCAGCCAAGGCTGCCCTTGAGCTTGACATCCCCTACCAGGCCCTCCTTATTGGTGAGAATAAGGTCCAGCATGGCACCTCTCCTCATGGGCTCCTCTATCACTTGGAGGAGAAAGTTGTCATCGACACATTCCAGGAACTTCCTGGATTGCTTGCACTCAGCTGCATTGTCTCTCCAGCAGATGTCAGGGTGGTTGAAGTCCCCCATAAGGACCAGAGCTTGTGAGTGTGAGGCTGCTCCTATCTGCCTGTAGAGGGCTTCATCTGCTCGGTCCCCCTGGTCAGGTGGCCTGTAGCAGACCCCCGCTATGATGTCCCCTGCCCCAGCCCTCCCTTTAATCCTGACCCATAGGCTCTCAGTCAGCTCCTCATCCATCCCCAGGTGGAGCTCCATGCACTCCAGCTGGTCATTGACAAAGAGGGCGACGCCCCTTCCTTGCCTGCCCTGCCTGTCCTTCCTAAAGAGCCTGTACCCTTCCATCCCAACACTCCAGTCATAGGAGCTATCCCACCACGTCTCTGTAATGCCAATAAGGTCATAGCCTTGCAGGTGCACACACGTCTCCAGCTCCTCTTGTTTATTCCCCATGCTCCGTGCGTTCGCGTAGAGGCATTTCAGTTGTGCCCCCGATGAGGCTGATTTATTGGCTGGGGTGGCTGGGATTCTTTTGATGTATCTTCCTAGTGTTACCCCATTGGTTCCTGTTGCATCCAGAGCCCCTGGCTCATCTCCTCTAGGCTTCAAGTGTGCTGTAATGCATCCAGCACGTCTCTGAACAGTAGGCTGAGGGCCCTCGTCAGCTCACCGTCCCTCCGACCTGGGCACATCATCCCACAACATGTCGCTGGCAAGCCTGATGTTATCCCCCTCCCCCTTTGAGCCTAGTTTAAAGCTCTATCCATGAGCCCCGCTAGTTCCTGGGCAAAGATCCTCTTCCCCCTTTGAGAGAGATGAATCCCATCAAGGTTCATCAGGTCTGGTGCCATGTAGGCCGCCCCATTGCCAAAGAACCCAAAGTTGTGGCACTGACACCAGCCACGGAGCCATGCATTTATGGACTGCGTCCACCTGTTCCACCCAACATTGCTGCCCTTAACTGGAAGGAGGGAGGAGAATATTACCTGCGCCCCCAAATCCTTCAGTGACTGTCCTAAGAGCCTGAAGTCCCTTTTGATTGCTTTCGTGGTTACCTTTGATTCAGGCCTCTTCAGATCCTCCTGTCAAGGCTGTGTCTAAATATTTCTTTGTAACACCTCTAAGCTGTGGTTCTTAATCCCATACCAATAAATCTGTTGAAGTTCTCTTATGGTGTATCTACACGGTGTATTACAGCATACGTTCTAAGGACCTGGCATGATGTCCATGCATTTTTTAGCTAGAAACCTTTGGCAATATAATAATAGAAATAGTTCATATATGAAAATAACATATATTAGTGGGCAAATTGCGCATTGTTTAAGTACGTGTGAATATTTATGTAGAGTTTGAGGGAAAAGTTGGAAAAATTGCAGTAGGCAAACTAATCTCAGCAAGTCCACTTCAGAATAAGTCTTAAATTTCACTGTCAAGTACAGTTTTATTTTTTAAGTTTATCCTTGCCTTTCTGCTGCACTCAGTGTGTAAATTGTACATTACTGCTATATTGTTTATCCACCATTTCTGATATCTCTGAAGTTAGCTTGGTATTACCGTACATAGTTGTACAACAGAGGGAACTAAGGATGGATCCTTCATTTTGGGTTTCTGTATTTTGACAGATATTAATCAATGCTGTACCTCTGGATTTGTGTTGCCATATTAAATCTGCAGTAAAAATTCACTCTCCCCATAAGGCAAACAGGATCCAGAAAATTTGCATGCTGTTCACCTGGTGTGCTTGCTCTTCATCACCAGACTAAATAGGCTTCTGAGGCTGAAAAATAAGCTTAGCAAAGTCAACATTTATGCCAGTAATGTAGTAGAAAATGTAAAATGTTTCCAAGCTCAGAAGTCAATGAAGCTTCTGAAACATAAGTAAATGCTCAGAACAAATTTAATTGTATCATGGTCTAAACATATGTCTATTGATTCCTGGGACAGACAGTTGGCTGCGGGAAAGACAGGAGAGAGTAAGGGTAAAGAGGAGGGCCGTGAATTCAATTTCCAAACTGTTTTTATTTTGAAAAGCTTTTTCATTTCAAAAAGCATCTGAGCATTTGAGATACAATGGGTATAGAGAGACTGCATATGAATTAAATTATCTTAACATAATTTTTAAGTCCTTTACAGGGTTTTTTCCTCAAAAATGCCCAAAACCGCATGAGCAATGAGAAGGGCTGTATTGGGTTGAGTGATAAAACTATCACAAAGCAAACCAAGAATGTTAAATAAATGGACACTTCTTTTGCTTTGCATTTTATAAGCCTCCAGATTATACTTTTTGGATTTTACTTTTACCCACTGACTTTAATTAAAACTCATCAGAGGTATTTGTAGTTTTATGGAATTTTTTCTTTTAGCTGTGCTGGATGTGACCTTTAGGAGCCTTTTTTTCTTTAAAAATGTTGTCTGGGCCTTCTTCTGATTTGAGTGTTGTTGCCTCATCTGGCATTGCGATTTTACAGCTTCATCTGTTTCAGAATAAAGGTGGTCAGATGCAGCTGTGCTGATCTACAGATTATCTGGTACGGTACTGCAAAGCAGTGGAGCCGCAATCCCATTGGATTCTTAGCAGAGACAGAAGTTGAAGCTTTCCATGAATAAGGTCTGTTTTCAAGACCTGAAATAATCTTGAGAAACTATTTCAAAACTCTGCAGTAGAATTTATTATAATCCTACCAGCGATATACTGATATACATTACTACAACAAAGATAGGAAAATGCCCCGGCTTTGTATAAATGCTTTTAAAACCACTTGCTGATATATTTAGTCAAAGCATAGGGTAGTTGTTTTGAAACTGTAGTGCTGGGAAGAACGGTTTGCTGAAAGCCTTCATTCAGCATAGCATGGCTGGGGTAGAGGAATGCAGTTAAGCATAAATGAAATCTGTAGAGTTGATTCTGTTCCTCTGTCCTTCCCCATATGCCATATTATTTGTCTTTTTGAAGAGGGAGTCATCTCTTTTTGCATGCTCATAGCTCATGCTGATAGCAGTCTAGGTCCACTGGTGCTAATGCAATATAAATTGCTGTTCAGTAGTGAGTTTAAATGCCCTAAGCTTATGGTATTTGCTGCTTGCAGAGAAGGTAGACTGTTAAGATGCTGTTCCCAGGGCTTTTTTTTTTCCCCCTCTTTGTTAAAGTCTAAAGAGTCACCCTAAAAAATAGGCAGGAGGAAAAGTTGTGATTTCACTGCTAGTCCACAGGGATCTGGTTGAAGATCATTGCATTCATTTCACATAGGCCGCTGAACAGCTCAACAACTTCTAGCCATTACTTTAGCTAGGTTGGATTTGAACTAGTAACATAAAGGTGAAAGGCCCTATGGACCATTATCAGTCCCTAGTCACACAGACCTCTTTGCCTGTCTTCTTAAATTTGTGCTTCATCGACAAATGTGATTCTAGCACAAAGTATCCAGAACTTTTGGTATGGACTGCACAGATACTGTAAAACTCCTAGGGACACAAGGTGAGCTTCCCTTAATAATTCGGGCTGACTTTAGCGCACCACATAAACTAGATTTTTTATACATTTAGTTCTTAAAAGTCCCATTAGTTTCCCCCTTACCCCCCATCTCTTTTTCTTTACTTTGTAATAATATTTTCTGTACTGATGTGAAATTATATGAGATCTTCTGTCAAATGTTTGTCTCACTTTTTTTCCTAACAAAGAATAATAAGTTGAAAAACAATGGGAACAAAAATGAAATTATTCCCACTGTGCCTCTTTCATTCACATTACCTCTGCTTGTGCATGTAAGTGCATGCTTGTGTGTGTGTCTGTCCACATCCTGGTCATCTCTACTTGGGATAAAGTTCTGGGATGCATTACAAACTCAATACAGCAGCACTGAAAGGAAGGACTAACCTTGCTTTAGCGTGATTTTTAAGTAACAGCGTAAGAACATACATACTCAATATGTAATTACCAGTATCATTCTGTATAACAACACCGGTATTGTGATACAGTAACTGTTATAAAACCCAAATGAAATCTTTTGAAATCTGCATATTACCCTTTAAATACTTCCTGAATATGAATTATGGAAAACCAATTAGGTATTTGTATCTTTCTAAGCCCCAGACAATAGTTACTACTCAAAATCTCTGCAACAACAACAAAAAACCCCTGACAATCAAAAAAATTAAAAATTATAAGTATTATTACTAACCTGGGAATAAGGAGGTTTCAGGCTTAGAGATCAATATCTATTCGTGTTTCTTAGTGGGGAGGGTGTATTCTTTCTACATTCATGAGCACAATTAAGTGTTTAATTCAATTAAAGGATAGTTTGTAGCTCTGCAGTGTGGAAAGCCATGTAAAACCCTGGAAGCTGTGAAAATTGGCTCCACACCCGGTTAGCTCATGCAGCAAAGAATTAGCTGAAATGGAAAGGCAATTAGCAGCAAAACTTTTATGCAGCACTAAGCTCTAGGCATTGAGTTAGCCAACCAGGCTACACAAATGAGCCCTTTCTCTACTGACACACACCAGTTTTAGGAAACCTTGTAAATCTACCTGGTGTTCCCACCTTGCTACTTAGAAGTCACATGTAATGGTGCAAAAACCAGTCTCTCTTCGGAAGGGAGCTGTCTCTGTAGCTCTCCATAAGGATAAAAAAATGGGCCTGGAGTTCAGGCGGTTATTAATCATTAGACTATGGTGATCATTATTGGCAAATATCCACCCTTGGAGCACTATTCCCATGTTGGATTCTATGCTCAGATCTGTCACTGTCTGCACTGGGTTTTCTTTTAACATCTGTGATTCTGTGTTTTAAATCTACACAATGAGCATGTAATTTATATGTACTACTTTGATGGTGAATCACGTCTTGCACGTCGGTCCCAAGTACCAGCCGGTGTGGTCAGGCTCGTTCTGCTTGCTGTCCAGGCTGGCTGGCTGTCAGCCAGGTCTGGCCCACCACTCTTAGGCTTGCGTTAGCACAATCTTCTGCCTGAGCTAATTAATCCCTGACCGAATCTGCTTTGTGTCTGGCCAGGTTGGAGCATGGGCAGAAGAGTTGGGGCCTGTTACAGTCCTGGATGTGCACAGACAGGCCCAGAAGGAGGGCTGGGTGGCAAAAGAAATCATTTTCATAAAAACAGGTTGGCAGCTCTTATTCCACAGATCCAAAATTGCATGAACTCCCACAGCTTCTGTTTTATTGGCAAGGGTTTCTTTTTTCCACCTCATTGTGCAGGGTCACGCCAAGTGCCTCACTCCACAGATTAGTGCCCTCTTTACTCTGTGTGTTAGGAGATGTGCAGCTGGGGGAGGCTCGCTAACTACTGCAGAGGGAACAGGATGTGTCCCTGGATGTTTATAACACCCTTCTGAATTCCTCAGACGAAACGTGGAATATGCAAAGTCTTATTATTGCAAGGATGTTCAGAGGCAATATCGACTGCCTGCAGAAAAATGAATTTAGGCTGCTATCCTGTGATTGGATTCCATCTCAACACAATCAGGGTACAGGATCAGGACCATAATGAGAATCTATATTTGAACAAGGAGTTTAAAAGCAGCTTTTAAAAAGATCTGAAAATGTGTTTTTTCACTCCCTTGATCTGAATTTGGCAGCAGTGTAATCCCTGGGGACAGCCATTTCAGTGATAGTTCCAACAGGAGACCCAGCCTAATGACCTGCATCAGAGCGGGAACAGTGCTGCAGCCAGACATACAGAAAGCTGCTGCTGCCAGGAGACACTGGGAACTGGGGATGGTTTCTAGAGCCACTCAGATGTGGGATTTGCCGTCAGCTCTGAGCTGTATTCTGAGCAGGATGTTTGTGTTATTTGAATACAAAAACAAGGAAAAAAGCACAAGAAAAGTTCTAGAACTTGTAGAGAGCTGTGAAAAGTCTGGTGCTGCTTCATGTCTTTTGGCTGCAGCTTTGATTTCCTTGATCTGTCTTTTGATTTTCATATTCCATGTTAAAACGTTAGTTATAGGTAATCTAAAAAAAAATAATTGTTAGACACTTAGCCTATGGTTATTAAAAAATAAAGTGAGTTTCATTCCTAAAGTAATTAGGGCAGTATTTTCAATGTTCAGCTATCTGGATTTTTTGCTCTCTAAGCTCTAAGGCATTTTGGACTTTCCTCTTAAAAGTGCTTTCCTGGATGACCAATGCCATGTATTTGTCTTAGCTGTAAGCCATAGAGGAGAGAGGTACATCCCTGTTATTTATATTAGTCTTGAATGAGATCAGAAACTGATTCATCTGGCAGTCAGGAAAGTCATCTAGGGAATTCCCTGAGCGTGGCACTCCATCTGAGTAGAGTTACGGATATCTGTTGTACTAACCTGGAGTACATTTACTTTTCACTTAATGTGTTACACATAGTTCATAAAGTCTAATATGTCACTCATTTTCTAATGGCATTGATTATTCTCAGGCGAGGCATAGGTGCTATGGCCTTGTGCTCATAGCAGTGGAGAGCAGGAGGTATTTATACAATTGTAATGCTTGTTAAAATACATAATTCCTGTTGTTAGACATGTCTTGTTATTTTTATAGAACATTTGCTAGACTTATGTTGTTATAATAGATTCAGAAAGAGCAGAAACTTGTTTGGCCTTTTAGTTTGTGAATTATCATTGGTTTACATTGTTTTGTGTAATACAAATCTGCCATACGGTAGTTATAATTTTATTCCAAAGTACCAAGGAGAACTGCTACATGAAATGTAATGAGTTCAAACACAAGTTTTTCAGTAGTTTTCTTCTTTCTTTGATAGCACTTCCAATGTTTGTTTTAGAAAAACAAACATTAATACTTTTTTATTTCTTTAAATGTTGCTTTCTCCATTAGAAGACCACCACAAAAAGTAAAGATAGCTGGCTACACTTGAAGAAACTGTACCAAACTGTACAGAAAAACATGTTTCCATTTTTGATAAGTGGTTTGAGAACAGCTGGCAGTCTGCGGTGCTGTAAGATGTGGTCTGAAGTAGGTCTCTGCATCACACTGGGCTCTTCATGCAGAGGACTACTGCTAAGTTTTGCCCCACTTCCCTCCCAGCAATGTCTGTAGGACAAAATCACAGCCTTTTGTCAGTCCATGTGATGTGACATTCCAGATGTGGTCCTGCACCATGGCTTGTGCACACAGATCACTGCCATGTATTCCAAAAACGTTAGGAGTTAGGTTTTCCTGTTATTGTCTCAAGGAAGAGAGATTCATCCAGCAGGTCAAACAGCATGTGATTTAATATTGATCAGCTTATTCTTAGTATTGTCTCACATTTCTTTCTTAAACATTTTGAACTACAGCCCCTTCCTTGGCTATGGTTACAAGTACTAGAAACTGGTTAGCTGTCAATTCGCTTTGGCATGCTCATGCCTACTCTGGTCCTAAATCCCTCCATCAGCTCCGCAGTATGGATTTCAGATAAGCAGCCTAAATGAAGTATTAACTTGGCTGTAACGCGTCAGAGGCCATTCCCAGGATGCTTTCCCACCACGCTGTTTGGCACTGGACCTAAACCACTTAGTACAAAGGCTAATGGGTCTTCAAAACTGGACATCAGTCTTAGAGGAACAGGTTAATAACCATTCCAGAATCCAAATCAAAATGGTTTTAGGTATATTTGTTGAAAACCCTTTTACTGCTTTCTGCCCCGACTTCTCCACTCCTCTGTTATATACAGATTAATGGCAGTAGAGCAATGAAAAGAAGGGACAATCACCAACTGGGCTTTTTTGCTGTTTCATTGTTCATGCTACTTGCAATTTAAATAAAATTTAAGCCTGTAAAGTAGGCCTGTCTACTGAGGCTACTATGAAGGAAACCAAAATACCTGCCTTTATTCTGATGACTTAATATGCTACCTACAGAAACTCAGGATATTAGAGTTATTGAATGCAAATTCCCTTATTCTATACATAAGTGGTTTGCTTAGGTTCTAATACACTGATGAAAAAAATGTACAGTATTTTACTATATGCAGCGATCAAAATACTGTTGTGTAAAGGAGGAATACAAAGAGAAAAGAACATTTAATGAGTCATCTTGGAAGATGGAGATAGTATAGGATAAATAGAGGACTACGTTTAACATCTACCAGACACACAAAATAAAATTTGCTTATTCCCTGGTCATTTGTAACACTTTATTTTGACTTTGCAAAACAAACCCCAACTTGTAGGAGTCATTATAAATGGCCAGATTAATGTGCTAACTACTCTGGTAACCACTCTCGAACATTACCCTCTTACCATTTAATCTTAGGGAATAAAGTGTTCACATGCCTAAAAAAGCCTGTATTTTTTAAGTAAATCAAACTATCTCCCTCACACTTTTATCCTGCAACATTTTTGAATTATTAAAAAAGAACACAGAGACAACTGTTAGTGCTAGTTACTGTCACTTGACATGACATTTTTCATTCTCACATTAAACTATAGTCCCTTTTACCTGTTAAAATTGCTTCATCTATCTGCAGTAAACTGCAGAGGTTAACTGGGGGAGTATAAGCTGTGTATAGGCTTTACATGCAAAACTGAAGGCAGGGAGTGCTGCTGCAGGGCGGTCACCTCTGCCCTGGTGCTGCCTGCGCCCAGCAGCCTGCCTGGGAGGATGTTTTACCACGGGGAAGCTGGGACCCAGGTGGTGCCCCCCAAACCAGTGCCCTCCCTAAACTGGCCATAGGGAGGGCTGAGAAGAGGCAGCGGCTGCCGGCAGTAGAAGCAGCTGCAAAGCGGCCAAAGCAGTGACCTTCACGTAGCTATTGCTGGACGTTTGCTGCCTGGAGCTGAATGACTCTTGTGCCCATTCCCTCCTTCCCTCCCTGCACAGACGCTTTGCATCAGCTTTGCTCCATGCCTGTGCTTACTTTTTTCCTCCCTTGCCTGGTCCTCCTTTCATCTCTTTCACTGTCCAGTCTTGCTATCCTTTTTCCCACTTAGTTATTCGTCCATACCAAGCCACCCCTATGTGAACCCAGATGGTAATCGCACTTAGTCTGCGTGTGTGCTCGCTCCCTCAGCCACCTTTTGTCTGCTCACTCTCTCCCAATTCTCAGTTTTCCTGGCCAGTGCTGTCCGATGCTCTCCACTTGCGTAGTACGTGCACAATAATGCTGCCATCTTGACTGCTTCACTGGTCTATGCTAATTAATGAGACAGTTATGGGTGTATTATTTTCAAAGTTTCTATTAATTCACTGTAAAACTATTTCAACATTATGGAATACACTCTCGTCCTTGAGCTCAGTGTGAAGATATACAACTGTTTTTTAATTTATTGCCATTGTTCCCTACTTCTAATAATGTAACCCTCACAGTCTGTCTTTCCCATCTCCTCTCTGAAATGAATGCACCTATTACTCCCACAATCTAATAGGAATATTAACAGGCTTCCCATAATATATTGCCCTTTCTGGGGCTATATGTTTCTCCACTGTAGTCTTCTTTAGATGAGAAGGGCAAAATTAAGCACAGTCTTCAAGTATGCAGTCTACATCAATTAGCATTGCATATTTGCAGTCTATTTTTAATGTTGTTCAATATCCTGTTTGAATTTTTCTTTGCTTTACTGTGCAGAGGGCAGGTGTTTCTCTGAGACTACATGGTTCATATGATTTCTATTTAAGCTGGGGCAGGATGAATATTTGAGCCAATAACTCCTAAAATATGAAAGGAATTGGTAAAATACACCTGGGTACTGGGAAGGAGCACAAGAAACAGGGGAGAATTCTAAAAAAGACTACAGAATTCTGAGCAGATTCTTGCCTGCAAATGGGAATACACAAGCAGAATGGCTTTAGCAAGTAAGCAAATACTCTAGTGTGTAGAGAAGCATGTTTGTTTCTGAAGAAAGGGACTATTGAGATAGATGCTAAAAAAAAGAAAATGACAGAATCAAGAGAAACTGAAAAAGGTGTGTTTGGCCTAGCAGCCTTTTCTTCTTACTGAAATGTCTAATGTTCTTATGTTCACAACTTCTGCAATTCCCAGTGTCACACCAACCCCGCTTCCAAAGATGCTGGTCATCCCTGAGGCTTTAATGAACTTTGCATCGGGGGTGACAGGGAGTGCTGCAGTCAGCAAGCAACCCCTTGTTCCCTTTGCTCCTGAGACTGAGGCCTGACTTCCAGAACGCTGCTGGTTTCATTGCTGTAAAGCTGCCAATATCAACACGGTTGTGACAATAGCCTTTAAAATATGTGACCAAGAAACTAGAATGGAGGTGAAAACAAGGATGAATTGCAGAGTAAATGTTAGACTGAATGTTTTCTGGGTATGAAGCTTATATAAAATATTTTCTCTGCTTAGCCTTTTTCATGTCATTTATTTATCATCATTATTACAGGAAAGGTCTATGTGAGGCAGAAGTAAATTTATATCTGAAAAATATTTGTCTTATATGCACCAAATATTTTCTTTATCCAGTGTGCCAAACCTTCCTTTTTCGCCTTAATTCCACCTCACCTGACACCCTGTTAAGGCTTTTTTTTCAATGTATGTCTCTCATTTTTCCTGAACTCCTTATTCTCTCACATTTTTTTAGTAGTTTAATACCTATTTATTTGTTTTTATACCTGTGAACAAATGAATATTGTAATTCTCATGTGACTTGCTTACCCTTGGTTTTAGTTGAATACATTTGTCATTCCTCCTCTAACCTGTGAATTGTGAGTTCTTTGGCACAGGTATTTTTTTCACTGAATATATGACATACGCTTAAGAATTCTGGTAATCCATAGCATTATATAGGCTTAGAGCAGTGGAATTCTCATTCTTAATAAAATTCATAGATGTTGCAACTACAGTGGCAGCAACATAATAAATAAGACCTAGGAATAGTAGTGTTCTTTTCTTTCTTTTCCTGTTTGTGAAATACAGCCGTGAAATCTGGCAAACTTTGTCACAGACATTTGTCTTCTGAGCTAAATGGCTGGCTCCCTAGGGCAGGTCTTTGTATGGCTGCAGCAGTGAGAACAGTCCAAACTCATGTTGATTTTAGCTTTAACAATGCATTATTCTCTATTATTTATTCAGCATTAGCACAAGATCTGAATATTGGGAAGCAGTTCTTTCATCAGTTTACAACCTAGTCATCTGGAGCAAGGAAGACTGACCCTCCGTGGAGAAGGGAGTTAGGGAGGACTTAAACAAACTGGATGTATGTAAGTCCATGGGGCCTGACAGGATGCACCCAGGAGTGCTCAGGGACCTGGCTGATGCCATTGTGGAGCCAGTCCCGATGGCTGCGTCACAGTGACCAGGAGAGGCTCCTGAAGACTGGAAGAAAGCCAGTGTCACTCCTATCTTCAAGAAGGGGAAGAAGGAAGATCCAGGGAACTACAGTTCTTCCAGTCTTCCACTGAAGACAGAATTACTAATTTTTTTATTAGTTTCTGTCTGTTACTTGCTGCTGCTATACCTGAGCACTTACAGTAGCTGGGTAAGACAAAATGTGGCATTAGCTGCATTTCTGATGGAAAACTGAGGCACAAAAAGAATAAGATTCACTAATTTTGTCTCACTAGTTTATAATGCCAGATTTTTCAGAACACTTAGTGCTACGTGGAACTTCTTATGTTCAAAATAGTTTCTGTTGCGATTAGTAGGAGTGTCTGATCCTGCTGTTTCTGGCAATTGGGCCATGTGGTGCCAGGCTTGGAACCAAAGGTAAGGAACACAGCTAGCGTCACCTGCTCAATGTCTGGTTGAAATGACCCAACTGCCATGACATGGGATCTCCGTAGCAGAGGCAGAGACAGCTGCAGAGTCTTCAGGCAGGATTCGGCTGCCTTAACCTTTCCGTTCTGCCCCATTCTGCTCTAGTTCTGATATACCTAGAGGACGATAACCTACTGCTGCCATCAGTTGCTTCATGTGCTTGCATGGTAGTAATTAGTGCAGTGGAACAAATGATTCCAGTTTGGCAGATAACCAGTCTTGGCAATGTGAGGCCATATGATCAAATTCTAGGGATTTTTATTTGCTCAAAAAACCAGAAAATATTTAACTACAAAAAAACCTTGTAAAAGAATTATTTTAGCTCTGTCATTTCCCAGTCTTTATGTGTTTGAATTTTTAAACTTAGTGGAAACTTAGTTTTTCCATTCTGGTTGTGGAAAAACAAATCTACTTCTTAAGAAAGTAATGACAGCAATCCAAAAATCTCCATTCTTTAGAAACTATAACTGCATTTTTTCTTTTCATACTCTTTGTAAACCTTACTGTAGTACATTAGACTATAAACGTACCAGTGTTTTTCCTCCTCCTTTTTTTATAATTCCTCTTCCAACAAATGTGAGTTTTGTCTATAATTATGTTTAATTTTGTGATAATTTATGACATATGGAGAAAGTCTCAAAATGGCATACCAAAACCAACGTGAAATCACAAATCGCTTACCACTTCCACTGGAAACTTATTTGTTTATATTAAAGAAAATATCAGACTTTATTCAATTTAGCTTAAAACCTTTTTTTCTGAGATTAAGAAGTTTTAGTTTGTTTAAATTTTCCATTGCTCACAAGTTAGTCTAATGTTGTTACATTATCATGCCACCCAACTTTTTCAGAATTTTATATGTTGGTCATGTTACTGACCAGAGTAAAACCAAATGGTACAGAATCACGAAAGCAGATCAGTTCCTGAGTGTTTCTGCTCCTGTTTGTTCCAGTATTTGTGCAACACACTTCAAGCAGAGTTTGAGTGTTGTGTGTGTGTGTGTGTGTATATATATATATATATAAAAATAAAAATCTCAGAAGGAAAATTGTTTGGTGTGAACTGGTGGGTTTTAGATCTGTTATTACATTTTTCTCTCTTTCTATTTTTCTCTCCCCCTCTCCTGGCTTTATTTTTTTTATTTATCATCTGGTACGGTGAGAAAGAAGGAAAGAGTGAATGCTACCCTTCAGTGAAGGACTGTGAAGTGTACATGGGGAACAGAGAGATGAAGAAATAAGTTAGAGAGGTGGGAGCTCCTTCTGCCTTTAACTGTCTGCTGGGTCTGGGAGAAGCACATGATGGGCATGGTGAGTCAGGATGGGATAGTCCTGGAGACTCTGTATAGCGCTTTGTGAAGACATGTTGTGTTCTTGTGGGTTGTGCTGGGAAGAGCCAAGGCAGGCAGAGAGAGGAAGTAATTACCCCCTGAGATTTCATACGTATATGTGTCTTCCACCAAAGGGAGTGTTGGCAACAGGTGGGGTCTGTGGAGCAGCGCTACAAGAGGGTAACACAAAGAACCCTGAAAGACTGGGTACGTGCAGGAATCAGCAAAGAGAAGCTGATAAGACTGCAGAATTTCTTTGTGCTTGAAGGGTCAAATTATTTAGTTGGTTGAGTTTATGTAAGGAGCATTAACTGTGTGCAGTTGTGTGTATGTGCCTGTGAGGGAGAGTGAAAGAAAGGTCATTTTGGGGTGGGATTTTGTGTGAGGAAGAGAGTATGTAGTTCCCATCTCTGTTATGTTTATTTGGGGCATTGTAAACTTGCTGTATCATGTTAGCAGGAGGGCTTCTGAGCCTGAAAAGGAGCCAGGTAGTTCAAACCATATGAATGGAAAGCCAAATAAACCATCAAAGCGTAAAAATGTACAAACTGGGATGAGAGCATCACAGCTACATAACAACAGCATTGAGAAGAAAATCTCAGGAAGAAGCCTAAATGAGCGACATGTAACTCATGCGCATGTAACAGAAGGAGAGATCCTTTACATAAAGGTATTTTTTATTTTTACTGGGTTAGGAAAATAATGATACATGACACACTAGCAACAGTGAAGATATAACACTAATTCTTATTCCACTGTATCTGTTCAGTTTTGATTTTGTCTTAACATTACAGAAAGTTTTTTTTTCTTTTCTTTTTTATTTTTCTTATCTTAAAATGCAATTTTGCTTACCAATGGAGTTACTCCTATGTGTTGGTAAAATAGAGTGGAGAATTGTCCCTGATAGTAACAGATTTTTTTCCAAAGAGGAACCATCAAAGATACTCAAAAACTCAGGTTCAGCATAAGGCTACCTACTGTACATGCTGGGGCTATGAGGTGTTTGCTTTCTGATTGATGTGAAGGAATGCCAAACAGGTACTGCACGCTCTTCGGTGGTCTGTGCAGAATACATGACAGGCAAAGGAATGATGCTCCAATTCGGTGCACATAGAGCAAGCAGGCTATTGGGTGCACATTTGTCCATGAGCAGACTGTAGTACTGGATTGTGTCATGCTGCTAATGACCAAAGCTAATAGATATGAATGAAATTGGTACAAAAAAACCGTGATACCCTGAAGCAGCAAATTGAAAGGGCAACTGTGAGCTTCTGATGACCTGGTTTTTTTTATGTTAGAGCTAAGTAATCAAAATCACAGTCCTAACACTGAATCTTTACATTCTGAACTGCATCAGTTTACCTACAGCTGTTGAAAAAAGAAGAAACAAGAAATCAGAATAGAGCAGATGCTATTGTTAGTGGGCATATGTAAAGTAGGTCTAACTCTCTTTAAGTTACTTTTAAAAGAAGGTAATTGCCACATCTCCTATATGCCTCCTCACTCCCCAAAATAAACACCAAACAGGTATGGTGATTCTCTTTTACACATCTGCAATAAATCTTTGGCTTCAATAGAGTGAGTCATGATGATGTCAGAAGAAAATTGGTCTCAATGTCTATGTCTATACAAAGTAAATAAAAAGTGCCCTGGCTCCCTGTCTGGCCCTGAGGGCAAATGACAGAGCATGGCTTACATCCATATGGCTAAACTTTCTTCGTCACTAAAACATGTCATCCTTGTCTGTATTGCATATTGGGAACCATCCCAGGCTTGCCTTACCCTCCAAACTGTACCCAGGTGTTGCCTGGAAGAGTGCTAGTTCCCTTGAGTCAAATCTATGCCAAGGAGTGTACTAGCAATTAAATAATACGGACAGTTGCATGCCATAGTGCCCTGGCCCTATTTAGTTTACTAGCATAATAGTTTACTAGACGATGTCTGTGAAGGAAGCTGCTGGCACCATAAAACCAACAAGAGCTGTAACTGTTAAACTGTTTGGATACCAATTAGCTGGATCCTTATAGGACCAACCGGAGAGTGAAGGGAATTGAGGGTAATCTTTTCAGTATAAATGTCATAGTAATAATAGTGTTCTGGAATAAATACTATACCTCAAATACTGTAATATTCAACTATGCCAAATCCCATACTGTATTAGAAAAGTACATATTCAATGGCAATTTTGTATCTTTATTATTCTCACTCCCTCACTTTCTATGGGCAGTTCTCTTCCATAGAATTGCAACTACTGCTTATTAGCCAATATTTTCTATAGATGTATGAAATAAGTATAAACAGTTTCTCTAGAAACAACACAATGACTGCTCAGTAGCTCATTTTTATTCTCTTAGTCCTCCCTCGCTTCCAGGACAAACATCTCTGAGCTTACATTGCAAACATACATAAGAAGGGCTTTTCAGCTACTTTTATCCTGCTTCAAAATCTATGAGACACTTGGCAGCTATAACTAAGTCGAAGCTTTCCTCTTCAGCAGTCCATTCAATCAAATGAAGCTGTAATAACCAGATGATTCAAATACGTTCTTCAGCAGAAAAAAAGGCAATTGGAATCTGTGACCTCATGGTTCAGAAGAAAATTTTCCAGACTGACTATTCAATACCTTTACTTCATCTCTGAGAATGAGTATATTTTAGTATAGCGAGGCACACTTATGTTCAGTCTGCATCACTGCAACAGTCACGTGTAGAGGACTTGCAGGTATGAGATAAATAAAAGTCTACGGGACACCTGTGCTGCTTTAAAACTACACGCCAGAAAATAAAAGTGCAAACAAAGAAGAACCTGGAAGGCAACATGGTTTTTTATTCTGATTTTTGTTTTGGAGGATAAATGGAGATTACGTTGAGATGTATAGAGGTAGGGGCAGGGAGAGGATACAACCTGATTATTACATTTCTCTTCTTTTTTTAAACTTTTAATAAGCAAGTTAATTACTTATGCTGATTCCATGTTCACTGAGGTGAGGACAAATTTGTCTGGATGCTGATGTCAATGAAGCATGTATTTGTGTGTCATACATCACAGCCACAGCCATGTCGAATTGAAGGTTTATCTGCCACTGGTGCTAAGAAGGGGGCTTTAAATGGCATATATGGCTTCTACAAACTACCTATTGTAACAGCTGTAGATAGTGGCTTCCCATAGCATTATGGTTTTGAAAAAATGGGTTGGGAAATTGAGCATGTAGTTTTACACTTTGTGAACAATAAAGATAATCTCCTCTGAAAATTATTTGTTGGAGTCTATTGCTGCTAATAGAAAGCTTCTGGGAAAACTTAAAAAGCAGGACATGGAGACTTTGATACCCCATAGATACAGAGTAAGATAATTTAGTGCTGGTATTCTTTTCACTACATGATTTTTAATAATGAAGCTTTGAAAATGAAGTTGATATTCACTTGTCTGTAAGATGGTCATCCTTGTAGGATCTCAACTAGACCTGTATGGAGTCAGATCTCTGTGACTTAGTAAGAGGAAAATGAGATGAATTGCTGGTCCTAAATAATAAGCAGAAAGTCTCTAGGGCCCTCTGTTCCCTCTGGATATCTGTCCTGAGCATGCTCCCTAGAAATACATTAGTAATTAGGAACTGACAATCTATTTAGAACAGTGCTTTAAAACCTGCCACATCAGTTTCAGGCTTGATATTCTTAAAATAGAAAGATTTCTGAAGTAATGTGTTCTCAGATCAAACACCTGCCTTTTATAGGACAGAAGGAGCTTTGCTGAAAATTGAAAGATGCAAGAAGGACTCTTAATCAATGATATAATATTTCTTCTGATAGTGGAAACTGGTCCCTGAACACCTTTATAACAGGAATAAGAAATAATGGATAATTCTGTTACAAACACCTTTTTAGTAATGGTCATAATAGATGGATTTCAATAAAGTCTGTTTTAGTTCTAAATCTATTTCTGCTAATGTTTGTTTAATATTATCTACAAAATGGGTTTGAGCTGTTCTTCCTCTCTCTGAGGAAGCTATTTTCAAGTTTAAATGAAAGTGGTTACACTGTTCTTGTTTAGGTTTCATTTGAAAATCTGTTGGGTATTTGGCCATTTGAATGACTCCTTCAAGAAGGCAGGGACTGCTCTTTGAGACTGCATTCACTGTCAGAGGTGAGAGTAGATCCACATTTTATATAGAAAATAGATAAGCTTACTTTGCTTTTTTGTTACCATACTTATGGCTTTCTAGCTTTACTGTGGTCTTGAGGCAGGTTATGTCCCTGAAAAATCTCTAAGTTTTCCGATTGCACCACGAAAAGTTACTAAAATATTAAAAGAGAAAAAAAAAAAGTATTCTTTGAAACTTCACATTGTCTGTCAGTTAAGTTTTTTAGTTTCTCATTTTTAAGAGATATGCACAATGTACACATCCATTAAAATTATAAATCAAATATCTCCCAAGGTTTGATCATTCTTAATCCGTGCCAGTCCTGTGAAGTGGTTACTGAATGATCTGATCTGGAGGGAGTGAAGAAAAAAAGGCACATCAAATGCCAGAAGTGCATTGATCTGCACTGCTTGGCAAGCTAACCTATTGAGATAACAGGTTGCTCTGTCTTAGAAGACCATACTTGTGCAAGAGTTAGAAACAAACACTGTCATTACTGCTAGTTTCCGAGATGATGGGTAGATGAAGAGTTCTTGCACGGAAGCACTCCCTCTTATGTACGCTGGTCTCCAGTCTCATAAAAAATGTCTGCCTGTGTGGCTACTTGTGGAAATGTTTTTAAAATAGCTTCTCTATCACATTTGATGGCGGAAGATAAGTGGGAAGGGGAGAGGCCACAAAATCATAGAATCATAGAATCATAGAATGGTTTGAGTTGGAACGGACCTTAAAGATCATCTAGTTCCAACCCCCCTGCCATGGGCAGGGACACCCTCCACTAGACCACGTTGCCCAAAGCCTCATCCAACCTGGCCTTGAACACTTCCAAGGATGGGGCATCCACAACCTCTCTGGGCAACCTGTTCCAGTGCCTCACCACTCTAACAGGAAAGAATTTCTTTCTAACATCTAATCTAAATTGACCCTCCTTCAGCTTGAACCCATTACCCCTTGTCCTGTCACTACACTCCCTGATAAACAGTCCTTCACCAGCTTTCCTGTAGGCCTCCTTCGGGTACTGGAAGGCCACAATTAGATCTCCCCAGAGCCTTCTCTTCTGCGGGCTGAACAACCCCAACTCTCTCAGCCTGTCCTCATAGGAGAGGTGCTCCATCCCTCTGATCAGCTTCATGGCCGTCCTCTGGACTCTCTCCAACAGCTCGATATCCTTCTTATACTGGGGCCCCGAGAGCTAGATGCAGTACTCCAGGTGGGGTCTCACCAGAGCAGAGTAGAGGGGCAGGATCACCTCTCTCGACCTGCTGGTCACACCTCTTTTGATGCAGCCCAGGACACGGTTGACTTTCTGGGCTGGAAGCGCACACTGCCGGCTCATGTTGAGCTTGTCATCAATCAATACCCCCAAGTCCTTCTCCTCGGGGCTGCTTTCAATCCATTCCTCGCCCAGCCTATAGTCGTGCTTGGGATTGCCCCAACCCATGTGCAGGACCTTGCACTTGGCCTTGTTGAACTTCATGCAGTTCGCACGGGTGCACGTCTCCAGCCTGTCAAGGTCCCTCTGGATGGCATCCCTTCCCTCATTGGTAAACTTGCTGAGGGTGCACTTGATCCCGCTGTCCATGTTGCTGACAAAGATGTTGAACAGTGCCGGTCCCAGTACCGACCCCTGAGGAACACCACTCGTCACCGGTCTCCACTTGGACATTGAGCTAATTGAGCCAATTTAGTTTTAAATGAAAAATGCAGATGAAAATAATTGAGGGGAGAGAAGTGTTGTTTAAGCCTCTTTTTTTAGTCCTTTGTTTTTCTGTACATTTTGGTTCTTTGCCTTTCTTTATTGATATTTTCTTCTAGCTTTCTATTGCTTTTGATAGCCATTACCCTCTCTTGCTCTCCCAGTAGCAACTAACAGTAAGAACATACAATATACCATTTCCTTGGATGAAGCCAGGAATACACCTGCATTAACAGCTGGAGAACTCAACAGCGAACAATAATCACAGCCATTTTAAAATTCTCTACAGCTCATTGTAACCTCAAGTCAGATGGATAGAATTTATCCCCATGGGATAAGCATTTTATCCCAGGCTCTTTCTCATAAATTTTGGCCAATATTTTGAAAGAGCTGAGGAGCTGCAACTCTCATCATCTTTGATTGATTTAAAAAAAAACAAACCAACAACTGTGGCTGGTAGCTTTTGACCTCTTCATTTACTTATTAGATGGGAGCTCAGCTCTCTTGAAAATCTGGCATCAAGATTATAATAAGAGTTTATAAAAAATAAATTCCAAGTCACAATTGTGTAAGGATCTCTGGTTTCTGACTTCAAGGGTTATCTGTTATTGTTTGGGACTGACTTCTGTATCAGAGGACAGAAAGCTGGGAATGGCCTTATATGAAGAGGAATTTCTGCTGAATAAATCAAAACTAATATAATTTGAAAAAGTAACATGTGAAATCGTTGTTTTACCCTTTCCTGTCACGAGAATAACATTTCCCCAAAAAGGCATTTCTTTTAAACCGGGCTTCACTTTACTGCTCCCCCACGCCAAAAGAAACATCTTTGAAGTGTTTCCAAAAATTGCAGGTGTATGCTAAAGGCTTCATACCATCAGCTTTCAGCATGTAAAGTGTGTTCTCTCAATGAGACTAATCACATGATACCGGGCATAATAGTGATACTGGGACCCACTCAGGCTGGCAAAACTGAATAGAAATCAGACCGATCACTTGACTGGGACCTGTTCCAGTTTTATTTTGGATTAAAATCAAGTTTCTCTGAACCGTTCCCCTCCGTTCTATGTCTATCCCCTCCAATCCTCTTCCTCCTGATAAAAGAGAGTAATAATTGAATCACTTATTTCATTATGCTTTTAGGCATCCAAAAGAGATTGTTTGTAACCTACTTTTTTTTTTTCTTTTCTTTCGGAGTACCTCAGTAGTGTTACTTTTAATGAAAATGCTGGTTCATCTCCATGCAGGACTGATTCCTGTCATCCTTTTTTTAAAAGGAGAGAAAGTTTGTAGGCTTCAGGACTTCTGATGTTATCTCAAACCTCAGTTATTCTGCTCTCTGTGGACTCCAGGATACTATGCTGGTTGCTTAAGCCTAGGGGTTGGCCATACTATCCTAAGCCCTAAAGTTCCTCTCTCTTCTGCTGTTGCCCACTTTATGCCTGCCACAGAGCCGGCTGCATGTGTGTGCTGTGGTATGCATGTAATTGGAAGCATTCTGCGATCTAGCAGGATGAAGGCTGCAATATAAATGTAAATTATTATTATTCAGCATATTAACCCAATATTAAAATACAGGGGGTTGCATTTTCAAAATATAATATGGGAGAGAGACTTATAAACCCATTTCCAGTCCATGTCATTTGTTAATAGGATTGTATATTTAGACCTGACAGACAGCTTTAACAATTACCTTACAATATCTGTGCATCCTGCAAATATGAAATACGGCATGAAAGTGACTTATGACATATGAAGCCTAGTGAGCTTGGAAAAGAGCTATCCATGGACTTACTTTCCTGCCCCCCACCCCAAATCCTGCTTCTTTGACATTTTCTGCCGTCTTGAAAATAATTCAAGAATAAGTGCACATCATGGTTGAGAGAGGCTGAGAACTCAGACCTACAACAAAGTCTGCAGTGGGAAGCAGAGGTGCAAATTTTATCTGTTTGTGTGACAAAGTTGTGGGTAACAAGGAAGAAAGGAGCAAAACACAGTTGTTCTTGTGATAGCCTGAAGATGTTATTCATGGCAATTCTTGAATGCCATAATGCTGGTAACAGCAGCTTATGATGTGGAAAACACTTTTTCATCCTCATGCTTTCTGACTTCTCTCTGTAGCAATTTGCCATTAGCAGATCCTAAATAAGGAGTAAACAAATTCAGCTGTCAACAAATATCAGGTTCTGATTGCCAGTGTTTTCAGGAGATTTTAACCATTTTGAATTATCAGAGGAAAAGAAGCTTTGCTTTTTGAACTGATAAAAACCTGGTTGAATAAACTTAGTCTTTGATGAAGAATACTACTAAGCTCTTGTCCAGCCCAGCCTGGCATCCCCCTGGGCCTCCCCAACCCTGTCCATGGGCCTAGCACTGTAGAGTCTGACCCACCAGGGCAGTGTAGGACCTTGCCCCTGTGGTGGGTGCTGTGGGACGTGCTCTTTCCACGACACCGGACCTTGCCCCAGCAGCCCTCCACAACTCCAGAGTAACCCCCAAGCCCTGCAGGACACCATGGCCAACCTCCAGAGGGGGGTCATAGCACTGCTATAACAATGGTGGCTGTACATATTGACTTATAACAATATTATGCTGATTGTGTGTTTAAGTCACCAGACAGGTCTGAGTCTACTAAGAGTCAAGGATGAGTGGCAGATACTGTGTTCCAAAAAGATGCAAAACTTTGAGACTAACCTTTCTCTTTTGGGGCTTGCTTACATGCCTTAGCACCTTGTTGCACTGGAGTTCCAGTTCTAGGATTAGGTGATGTGGATCATGTTCAAGGTGGAGAGCCTCACTGATGTTCATGTGCTTCAGCCTTTCATGGACATGCAGTGGTAATGGACATGGTGCACTGCCTCTATTCAGGATGTTCTGTGCAGATCCAGATGTGTAGCTAAGCATGAATGTTGTTTAGCACATGACAGAAAGAAGTGTGCTTGATAGGGATTGATTCCCTCCCCTTGATAGCTGGTGTAGGAGGGATAAGGCCATAACACACGGTCTGCAGTAATTGCCAGCTTCTCGCTATTCATACAGGAGGGAAGGCATCTTCCCTGTACATGGTCGGTTTTGTATGGGCCTAAGATAGTATGACATGTAATTGGGCAAATCAGTGCCTCCCACTATAGAAAGACCCAAATTGGCCTGGAGCTACCAGAACCACGAGGCAAGGCATAAGACTTGTTTCAGCATGAGCGAGTACTGGAAGTAGAAATGATGTGACTGGCATGATACTCTAGTAAGTCTTGCTGAGCGACCATCTCAGCGCAGCAATAAAGCTTCCACACCGCAGCTGGTACATTTGGATGGTGCTGTGCACCTTTTATCTACCACGTGTAGGCAACGCTAGCTGGAGGGTAGGCTGAGTTCAATGTACAAGAGAGTACCAGTAGACATACTGTACTGATTTTGGCTGGGATGGGGTTAATTTTCTTCATAGCAACTTGTATGGTGCTATGTTTTAGATTTGTGACCAAAACAGTGTAGATAACACAGGGATGTTTTAGCTATTGCTGAGCAGTGCTTGCACAGCATGATGACCTTTTCTGTTTCTCACACTGTTCCACCAGCGAGTAGGCTGGGGGTGCACAAGGAGTTGGGAGGGGACACAGCTGGGACAGCTGACCCCAACTGACCAAAGGGATATCCCCGACCATATGACATCATGCTCAACAATAAAAGTTGCTGTTACTTGGGGATTGGCTGGTTATCAGTCAGCTGGTGGTGAGCAATTGGGGTTTTTTGTATCACCTGTTTCTCGGTTTTGTTTTCTTTGTTTCTTTTTTATTTATTTATTAAACTGTCTTTATCTCAACCTACAAGTTTTCCAACTTTTGCCCTTCTAATTCTCTTCCCCGTCCTGCTGTGAGAAGTGAGCAAGTACCTGTGTGGGGCTTAGCTGCTTACCAGGGTTAACCCCCAACAGATGTCCAGTCTATTTTGTTCAGCATTATATTTTTAAACATCGAGAGATTACTACACAAATTTCTAAAGCATGTTTCTATATGTACTCTTCTTAAGAAGAAAACCTGCTCTTTAAGGAGGTAGCCAATGTTTATACATGTAACTGCAAACACTGTGTACTGAAAATACTGGGAGCTAAGTGTTACCATAGCCATGTATATTAATCCATAGTTAATCCATGCTGCCAGGCTGTTAATTTTTCGTGGTTGGTAAGAGGCTTTTCTGACCAGTATAACTTTGTACTTGTGGATATTTCAGTTTTATCTTCATTTATACCACAGAAATACTTTTTTTTTTTTAAAAAAAAAAGCTCTTTCCCTTTTCCTGTCATGGCAAGAGGAGATAATAGTTCTCATCTGATGAGAACAATTTTTTTGCAATAGTTGTATGTTTTTTGAGGGAGTAAAACATGAATAGGTAGTAAGATAGAAACACAGATATATTCTCTTATAACTTTGTTGTGTGTTTTCATTTGAATCCTTTAGAAGCATCTTTTTTTGTATTCTTTAGAATCAGTTGAAAGATTTCAAAATCTCAATTTATATTTATGACACAAAAAAATTAAACCTTGATTTTCAATATCTGCTCTATCACTTACCTAACTACTCTGAAAACTCTGTTACTACCTCTGAAGTGCTCCTGTGTTATAAAGGAACAAGAAATTTCCCAGGTTTCTGCAGTTAGAGACTCCTCAGAGTATGAGCTGAAAGAAGTCTAGTCAGGTCATCCAGCACATCCCTGAAGCTGCCAGGACAGGGAAAAGAAGGTTGAAGCTATACTGCAATTGATCTGGGGCTGCAGTCAGCCTGATACAGTTTTGAATAGCTTTGAGGCTGCTTTAAACGACGTCTGAGACCAAGCTATGCTCCCATGTCAGGGAGACATAAATAACTTCCTGCTTTCTCAGCTGAATATTGAGGATTTTTATTAAAGGAAAGAGGGAAAAGTACAGCTTTATGAAAAAAGTATAATTACTACTCTTCAAAATAGAGAGAATATATATTCAGCTCTTTATTAGATGTACAGTATTAACACATTGATGCCCTAACTGAGATTGGTATCCTATTGTGCTGTATGGACGCAGAATGAAAAATGGTACCTGCACAAATAAATTGCTATCTGAAGAGACAAGATAGGAGGAAAACCAGGATAAAGGAAGTATTATTATTCCCTTGCTACAAAGGCAGATGAAATGAGGAGCCCCGTGTCATGCTGAAAGTTTGTGTATGGCCTGAGGATGGCACCTGGGGGTCCTGGGTCTGCCTGCTGGCCTCACCACGACGTACCTCCGACTCTGCTGGGAGACAGTGAGTGGGGGCTCCAGCTCCCCCCTTCCCCGTCACTCTTCCTTGGCACACCATGCGTGCCCTGTCACATAACAGGCACAGCAAATTTGAACAGATGTAAAATATGGACCACAGTAGGAAAGAGTAAGGTCTTCTGTGCCTTACTTTATGTTTTATATATTTCTAGGGCAAGTGCAGCCGTTAACTTTAGCTTGGTGACCAGTGTTGAGCAATAAAAGGAATTTATCCATTTGTTGTTGAATACTGTTGTTAACTTTTCCTGGAGTGTGAGATTGTTAAATGAAGATTGATAAAAGAGGCACTGTGTATTCTGATCTCTAAGATCCAACCATGGGTAGCAGAAACTAAATTTTCTCTTCCAGAAGTGCTTACAAAGGTAACTTTCAACTACTAACCAGGTGTGACTGAAGTGGTGCTGGTGGAATTTTGGGGGAGGCTTTCAACACTAGCCCAGTAAGTGGATTCTATTGTTTTCATCTCAGCTCAAAAAGGCATAATTTACATTTCAGTACTGTTAGCTATTTACAAAGCTGGTTAATGTTCATTAGAAAAATGTGCCATGCTGTGGAGATCACGACAGTCTACTGTGAGAGACATCTCTCTGTAACGTCCAAGGAGGCAAGTTGAATCTAGTCCAAGAGCCTTGTCAGAAGTTGGAGTGACATGGAGGAGGAGCCTGCTGGTCCTGGGCAGGGAAAAAGTTAATATAATTTAAGTATCTGTATAATTTTCTATGAGTTTCAGTGTCATTGCTCCAAGAGACCTGAGCTCTCAGCCTTTTCTGGTGTCCCTGAGTGCACCAAATGTGTTGAGACAGTCTTATCCTATCTGTCCTTATTTTATATCAACCTATTTTGCACTAAACTAATACATTAATCTACTATATATCACAATTACTGAACAAACAGCATATTAATCACAAGCCAGGCGATGACTGCAGAGAATGGCTGCCTGTTTGGCACTGCCTGCCCTCAGTGTGCCAGCCCTCTCTTCCAGCTAAGCCTAGCAGCCCAATGTCATCCACGGGTCTAATTGGTGATCAGGGGACACTTCCAAACCCACCAGAGCCATCTTGTGGCATTTTGGGTAGAAGCTGGGTTTACAGATGGAGCTGAGATATTCTACTGCTCCTCTCCAAAGCATGGCATGTTTTGTGATGTTTTTTGCAAATTTAATATAGAGACCTTACCCCTGAGTTTTTAAATGTTTGTGTGGGTTTTTGTGGGTTTTTTTGTGGGTTCCCCCCCGAAAACCACATCAGGTCAGGGTTAAAACTAATTCAGGTTGGGGATTTTGCATAGAAATAGTAGATAAAGCACTGAAAGACAACATACTCACTCACATAATTTCTGTATTCAACTTCCCATATTTCTTTGCCTTTAACAAGGATTGAGGTAGGTTTGAAGCCTGAATTACTTTCTCAAATCAATAGGACATTCTTCAAGAACCTAGCACACTGCTGACATAATTTTGGAAAAACTTCTTTATGTTGCCTATGCAAATCTTTCTGAGCAAACCTTGGTTCATTCTCTAGTCCTGTCCACTCAGTACCTCAAAACCCTGGTGTCCAGGATGAAAGCCGGAAATCCTTTTTATCGCTAGTTGTGAAAAAACAGGTTTTACATCGGTGCAAGTAAGGTGACTAAGAAGTTTCTGAATTTGGGGCTGAACAGCATTTTGCCAAATTGTGGGCGCAAAGTACTAGAAACAAAATGAGAATGGTAGATTTTTGTGTCAGCTCTGTACCAGCCCTAATTTATACCATGGTAAATGATAATTTGAACCAAAGGAATCTTGTCACTGGCAAAAAAAAGCCCAAGTTAAAGTTTGAAGGCACAGAAATAAAACCAAGGCCTTGCTATACTTCAAAGTATTTTCTTTGTTCCCTCTCATCACTGACATTTCAACCTCTGCCACAGTGATCTGACATGCCTCTAATTGTTCCCTGGCAAAGCAAAGTTTGTTAGCCTCTGCTCTCAGCTGCTGTGGGCCACATCTTATCTGCAAGCATCTTCCTTCATGTTTCTCACTTGTACACTACTGGTAAGATTGTCCAGTTGTGCACCTAAGTATTTATCTCCAAGAAAACTGGATTGTGTCTGCAATGTGCTCAGATTTGCTTGGATATAAGATAAACCCTTGCATATGTGACATAAGAGCTCAATATCAACACATCAAGTCAGTATGATCTACATTGTAAATTCTTCATTTTCCATATTCTTTGAGTTAATAGAACATACATTGAAGACTTTTTACATGCATTAGAGAAGTGTTAACACCTAAGCACATTACTGTGTTATACAACATATTTAATTTATTTTTTTTTGTGTAAGTAGTGGGGAAACAGCCCAAGCAATGTAGTGTAGAAGTTGTCCTGAACTCGGTCAAATGATTACATTTAGAGAAGACAGAATTTTAAGCACTTTAATGTAAGAATCTTGTAGATCAGAATTCATTTTGGAATTGTATTCTTTGCTCTGCTTGTGTGTTGAGATGACATGAAAAGCCTCAGCAATGTAAAAAGTGGAATTTGCCTTAGCATTCCTTTGAGACGGGTGCTAAAAGGCATGTGTGGGTTGATTTCCCTCTTCTACAATTTAGATATCTACACTGGAGCTCAGTGCCTTAGGCCTCCTTTAAAATCAGTGGCATTAAGGGTGATGGGCTTTGATAGAGTCATCTGTATTACAGATATCTTCATTTGGTCAATGAACGCTAGCGGTCTTAAAAACCTGAGACGTGTAATGTTTGGTGTAGGAGGCTGTTGAACACTTGGCTTTATCTGTCAGCAGTACAGTTTATAAAACATTCTCTTCAACCTTTTTAAAGCTACTGCTATGATTTTATACTTAGAGGAACCGTTTTCATGAAACATCAGTGGCTATAATGGGCATTGCTTTTGGCAATACCAGGAAAAAGACAGAATTGAAAGCAGTGGCAATATAATTTAGAGGTTATTTCATTCAAGGTTAAGTGAGAAAACATTTTGTGACATGGTCTTTGCTTATCTGTTCTGTGGATAGAGACTAGTGGATTGATGGTAGCAACCTTACCATTTTTATGTATATTTACACTCATTAAAAGGCTAAACATCACAGCCATCTTTATTTCAGTGTTCTAATCACATAGATGTAGGTGTTTGGACCACTCTCTCATGCACATACATAAATGCATAAGGAGTAACTTGAATTGCAACATGACAAAGAGAAGCTGTGTTCCAGTGGCATCTCTACTTCAATTAGAAAGCAAAAGCTTCTGCTTATAATTGTTTCTATTAAGATCTGTACATTTTTCTTATTTAGGGCACCAAGAGCTACTCAGGGAAGGAAACATGCCTTTTAAATAGTTTGTAAACTGTTCTGTTGCTTAAATTGACTTCTAACACTATTAGTTTATGAGGAAATAGGGTTTAGTTTTTTGGATTGTTTTGGTTCTCAATGAACATTTAAAGCTTGGTTGAGATTTCTGTAGTAAACAAATTATATTTTGTGCCATGTAAACAAAGTTGTAAAGAGTCGTGCATTACACAAAGATCTGGTGGTAGCAACATAAAGCTAATATCAGCAAATGAGAGAATGGGAAACCAGTTGCCTCCCCTTTCTAGTGTGCAATCAGTGTAAGAGTCTCTGTGATGGGCAATTACCTTAACTGCCTGCCTAAAGCAGCAGCGAGTTGCATGATCAGTCCAATGCACAAGATTATACACTCCCCACTACTTGATGAAGAAATTCAGTCTGCACTGATAGCTATCATATAATTCCAGTGTACTGCTTTTAAACTTGTTAAGAAGCAAAAAAAGGTACTAAGATAACCCAGTTACGAAGCAATGGAAAAAATAATATTTCAATCATTATAGAACTGCCCAGGTTAGAAAGGACCTCAAAAGATCATCTGGTCCAACCTTTTGTGGGAAAGGGAGTCTCGATGAAATTAGCTAGCACCCTGTCCAATTGCATCTTGAAAACAAGTATCCAGAACTCAAATATTGAACTCCTATTGCAGTTAGTGTAGCACAGAGTGATATGGTGATTGCTCAGAATCAGATTGTAAAAGCTTTCTCTTTCTGCTGAAAAATCCCAGGCATTTTCATTTATTTGCATTAATTTTATTTAACTGATTTTGCTTTGTTCTAGTTGAAACAGGTAGAAAAAAGAAAATGTCATACTTAAAATAATTTATAATACAGGCTATCTCCTTCTAGTTGTGGTATTTCTAGCAAAATGAAATCATGAGCATTCCTAATCCTTTGTTTCAGTCTATGCTGTTTAGTAATCTGTGAGGGAAGAAAGCCAAATAAACAGCTGGCATGTTTTAGCGGTTACTACTAGCTTCTCTCTTGGCTGTCGAATAGGAGGGATTGCCTGGTGAATTTAAACGCAGGGCTGAGTGCCACACATTCTCATCTTACATTGTGACTCTGCTGTTACACTGAGCAGTTCTGGCACAAAGGAACTCTACCAGCAATGTGGTTGCTTGTTGGTAGCAGAGAGCAAGCCTTCTCCAAGGCTAACCTCAAACTGCGCAGAGAAGTCCTAGTAAAGACTGTCACAAACCTTTGCAATTCTGCTTCTAGTGTAAGGTCTGTTTCTCTGGCCATATTCACTGAAACAGATACATGCCAACATGTATACGTATAAAGAAGAGAAGAAGCATCCCACTGTACTTCAAAAAGGTGAAGGCATTGCGCACTTTTTGGGTGATGATGAAATAAGCATAACGTGGATATTGGTCATGGTAATGAACAACTGGCAGTGGGGATGCCGTATGAGATGTGGTAGTGAAGAAGTTTGTTTCACTTCTGAGAAAGACTTTTCCCACAAGAAAAAATTAAGACTTAGTTAATATTCATTAATTAGTATGCATTGTAATTGCAGTCAACAGAGCATTTTTTTGTGCACAGTGTAGCAATATGCAGACTGTTATTGATTATTTTCATTCTGTCTTCCATAATTTCTATTTTAATGTTATCAGTTTTGGTCTGTAGAAATTGAGAAGATCAATATTACTTTATAGCCTCAATGTGGTTTTAAAAAACATCATCAATGTTGAATTAATTAACACTAATGAATTACACATGATTCATTTCCATAATCCTATTCTATCTGAGAGTATTTTATCTCCCTTTATCCCTATTCTTCTATCATAGCATCTCAACTTGTTACATCTTCACTTCACTTGAGGAGTAGCTAGTATTGAGTTATACAATGCTGTGAAATCAACAGTACCATTTGAGAAGCAAGGTGCTACTCTGAATTTGTAATGACTTGTATTTATTAGTGACTCAAATTTACACAAATTGCTTAATTGACTTCAGTAAAAAGTAGATTTGTTCAATGGATGCGTACAGGTTTGTATCGTGGTTAGCATGAGGAGGTTCCATATCTCACTGTGGCTTCCACTTGGTACTGTAAAACATGCACATTGAGCTACAAGATTTAACAAATCCTGAGTGTGACCTGTGGAGTGTTTAATTCTATTTGGCTTTGTGTCTGTTTTTATTTTTTAATGGCAAACTTTTTCACATAGCATTTCGTAGTTGTAGAAATTTGTTTTTATTTTTAAAATCCTGGTTGTAATGCAGTGCGAAATGCTGTGATCCCTAATCTCAATTTTATTCTTCTTGGTCCTTATGTCATTAATGATCTCCTCTCTTTAGATAACTGCATATTTTTTTGTAACTTGTTGAGAGATCAACATAATGACTTAAGTCTTTAGCCCATTATGTCCGGTTACTGTAAATTTTCAGCCCAGTCCTCCTGTCTTTATTAATTTGTCACACATTTAGATATGGTGTTTTCTATATTTCTTTGGCAGATTCTGAGTCTGGTATAACTTTTAATACCTTTATACATACCCTGTCTTCAGTTTGTGCTGTGTGAATCCTGATTTAGAAACTTACTAGTACGTTAACTTATTTGCAATTACACTTCAGACTAATATAAAATAATGCATACATATATGCATACAATACTTTTCTATGTAAATATTTTAAGGACCCAGGTAATATTTTTTTAATTTTATAATTTAGTTATCTAAACCCTCTCTTAAATCGAAGTGTTAGAACCTTTCTTCACGTGTCTATGTACAGAGACTTTTAATCTACAAAGTTTTACCTTCATTTAAACACGCAGTGTGAAAATACTGGCTTCTGCAGCCAGTACTGAAAGTCTCTCTTATTTCAGAGCTGCCTGCTCTTTGTACCCTAATCCACACCATTCTAAAGTCTTTCACCCTGAAATCTCTTTTTACCCATCCCTCAACCCGTAATGAACTCTGTGTGGCAAGTCATCTACTTTTTGTATTGATGGTAATAAATTTAGTTCCCAGCTTAGTTAAAATGTATAAATACAGTATCTTTCAGAATGCTGGGATACAGCCCATCCAATGCTAGAATTGTACATTCCTTTTCAACGACTGATTCCTTTTTACTTATTCTGGTGTCACTCTTCATTTCATTAATTTTTCATTTTCTGCCTCCAGGAAACTTCTCTCTGATTCTGGCATGTTTCCCTCTTTCTCCCTAGTGAACATACTTGAGACAAAGAAATCTTTTAGCTTTGCAGCACTCTGTGCCTCATCTGTCATCAACTCGCCTCCATCCATCACACCAAGAGACTACAGTCTCCCTCAAAACCCTCCTGATCCTATCTATTTGTAAAACCTTTTGTTTGTCCTTCTACCGCTGACTAGAATTGTTTTAAAATTTTCCTTTCTACTGTGGTGCTTTTTGTTTTTACTGTTTTAACAGATGTCTCAATTATAACAATAATAGTATTTGACTACTGTTTGTAAGCACAATCTTGGGAGGAAAAACAAAACATATAGTTAACAGTTGCAAAATGCTTTAGGATGATATCCTCCTGTAGATTTTACACAAAACATTCATTGACTTTTCTGCAATAGCAGAAGACTTGCCTTTTTTTAAACAAAGAAGCTGGAGTACACATAACGCACAGTTCCCTGTAATGGCAGGGACAGAAGCTCAGCCACTCTGAATTGCCTTGGCTACACTAAAGATCACGGTTTAAACAGTTTCCACTGGCTTGCATCAGGTGAGCTTATTGGTATGCCACGAACTTTTACGCAACCAGTGAAACCAAAAATGTTGTGTTAGGTGACCAGAGACTTGAATGAGGCTCAGATTCCCAACTGTGAATATTAGCTACTAAAGACAACAAAAGAAAGAGATGGTCTGAATGTATCTGGACTGTGAACAGTGGCCAGCTGTGTTAAACTGCCTGCCTCTGCAGGAGTGTCTGATACTCTCTCGAACATGAATAATTTTAAAATTTCAGATGAAGAGACGAAATACGCCAATGGATTTCAGGCTTGTTCAAAAACTTATTTAATATCAGCCACCTCAATTCTGCTAGTACAGTCCGATGTAGTGTACCAAGCAGTGCTTGGATGTGAGGGACAGGGCAGGGGCTTGCATTCTTTGTGTAATGGATGAACAATTTAGGATTAATGTGCAAATTGTCAGTATGAAACTAAAAGTGTAGCCTTTATTTTCAATAGATTCTTATGTGTCACGTGAAAAGACTTCAGCAGCCCTTATGAGAGTTAGCACTCTATCCCCTGTAAAGAACCCTTGAGTTGAGCACTCCTAGAGGAGACAACCTTTAAGTAATATTAAATTAGTTACATTGGACTATTTAATAAATATTATAATTTTTGTTAATTTTAATGTCTCGGTGGCATCTTGGTCTTGTCTTGTGGACAAAGATGTAGACAAATACCTATTGAAATACAGCCCTTACTGTAAAGAACTATATAACCATATATATTTCACCATATAACAGATGAAAAGCACATTGATGGTGAAGTGCAAGCAAACTGGAAGACATTCGAGGTCAACGTTGCAAGCAGTGATCACAGTATACCTGCTACCTAATCTTTGTCTAGGTTTTGCTTGGACATCACCACAAATGAAAGACTCAAGGAGCAATCAGAGATGTACAATTAGACAATTTTGCAAATGTTAATAGGAAACAATAATGTACGAACAACAACCCAGAGGGTGTTAGCAAATGGAGCAGTTGCATGGCATTTTTACTTCAGAATTTTTCTTTCCCGGCAAGAATACTCTATACGGCACTGGCTTCAAATTTCTTATCTTCTAAATCTTACATGTCTGAATACTCATTATCACTGTTATATAATATTGTTTTGATTAACTGATACGTCATCAGTTTAGACTTGAATTTTTGCAATTCTAATCCGAGATTTTTGCTCAAATCTCTAAGCTACCAACCAGGTCATATTCTCAGATAACCCATTCTTTTGTTCAAGAATATATTAAATTACATTGGAATATATTTCTAATGTATACTAATATATATTCTAATACATAAATATAATACATATAGTTAACCCCTACCCTCAAATCATCCTGACAATGTCTAAGCCTACCTAAAATCATATTCAGAACGTATCTACTGTCTTTGAAATGGACATTTTCCTAAAGACTTTCTATCTCCATATGTAGAATTACAGAATCACAGAATAGTTGTGGCTGGAAGGGACTTCTGGAGATCTAGTCCAATGTACCTGCTCAAAGCAGGGTAAGCTAAAGCAGGTTTTTCAGGGCTGTGTCCAGCTGGGCTTTGTATGTCTCCATAGATGGAGACTCCACAACTCTCTGGCCAACCTCTTTCAGTGTTTGATCACTCTCACAGTAAAAAAACCCCAACAATTCTAATGTTTAAATGGAGTTTCCTGTATTCTGCCAATTGTTTGTTCCTATTGCCTCTTTTCCTGTTACTGGATATCACTGAAAAGAGTCTGGTCCCCTTTTCTTTACATGCCCCCATCAGGGATTTATACACACTGGTAAGATCCCTCTAAGCCTTCTCTTCCCCAGGCTAAACAGTCCCAGCTCTCTCATCCTCTCCTCCTATGAAAGATGTTTCAGTCTCTCCATCATCTTTGTGGACCTTTGCAGGACTTTAGTATGTCCATGTCTCTGTTGTACTGAGGAGCCTTGAACTGGACACAGCACTCCAGGTGTGGCCTCACCAGTGCTGCGTAGAGGAGAAGGATCACCTCCGATAACCTGCTGGCAATGTTGTTGGCCTTTTTTGCCAGAAGTGTGCATTGCTGACTCATAGTCAACTTGTCCACCAGGAGCCTTGAGTCTTTCTCTGCAAAGCTGCTTTCCGGCCAGTCAGCTCCCTGACTTTTCTGATGCTTGGGTACAGGAATTTGCATTTCCCAGGTGACCAGGTCCTGCCTGGTCATTTGCTAACTTCATTTCTATAGTTTAAGTCTCATACTTTCCCTTCCTGAGATTCCTGTTTCACATACAAAATCTTGAGTTTAGGATTTTACACTATGTACTTTTTGAAGACTTGTCATGTGTGAATCAGATTCAGTGATGAGCTAACCCAAATTCTAGGGGTATTCAGATACAGATTTGGTTTCTTACCTCAAATTATTTTGGTTTTGGATTGTATAATTAAACAATGGTAAAATGTTTTCTGATTCATAATTCCAGCCAAAAATTCTGCAGTCTTAGCCCATATCTGTGTTTATGGAAGACTAAGAACAGAATAGAGTTGCACATACCCCTTCCTGACAGAGCATTCCTCAAGATAAATACCTTGACAGTTCTCACTGCCTAGCTCTTTGTGTTGTCCTCTTACACTTTCTGACTTTATTGCTGATTTTCCACAAAAAAATACTGGGCACCAACCCCTTCTGTACTCTTCTGTACCTTTCAAGGGACTTTAAATTAAGAGCTCCTTGAGTTTCCCAGCACAAGACCAGATGGCATGACATGCACTACCATGTTATCATATGACACTTGTTTTCATGCGTGGTATCCTTCTTCAAAAGCCCCATGGTCTAGGCAGAAAATTCAGGCCTGTTCTTTATAGTAATATGATATTACTGTGTCAGGGCTGTTACCGCAGCAGCTGGTAAACTGGAGCATGTGATGCCTGGAGGATGTATGCTCCTTCTATGGTTGGAGAACTGTCAGTACCACAACTTTGTCAAAGTCTTGCAAAACAAGTTCCTGTATGAAGTAACTGTTGTCTGCTTGGCCCAGTAGGGCTGGTGTTTGACAATCAACTAATTTGGGATTAGAAAATTAATAGAAACACACAAGGTCAGGAAGGGCAACTTTTGCTTGTGACAGGGAGACATTCTACATTCCAGGTAGTCCTCAGAAGGTTGACATTTAGTCTGTAGGTGGAAAAATGCCATCCTGGGAGAGACTTTCACTGGATAACCATACACTTCACTGAAAGCTTGTAAGGCAGAAAGTCCTCTTGCTATGTGCAGACATCGGAGAACTTCTAGTACTAGTACCATATCACCAACTTGCCTAGGGACACCACCTAGGAGCAGTAAGGCACCTTCCTCCAGCGTCAGATAAATTGCAGGCCTGGACTGGCAGTAAGCGCTTGTATCTGTCCAGGGTTTCTGTCACCCACTTCCAGTATGCTCTGCTCAGACACCAGACTATCTGCTCCTCCCAACCTGAGACCACCATCACTTAGCAGACATCTGCTAGATCACAGCAAGATTTTCAGCTAAATTGGCTCTCCAGTAGCCCTTGTTGATGTGGTTAAAGACACAGACTTCTCAGGTTACTTGCTTCAAGAGCCTACTTGGGAAAGACCTAAATATGTTGGACAATGAGAAGTATCAGAACTTTGGTGAGTCTTTTTATGTCTTTTCAGTTACCCCAAGGGCCGTTGGATAAGAAATTATTGTGTAAATTATGTGTTTTAAAATATTACTCTTTGTTAACAGTATCACTGCTTGTATCTGACATAAGTAATGTTTGTTTTCTTAAAAACAATTTAAAAAAAAATCAGTATGGCCATTTCCTGGATTTAATGACATTTGGATTTTAAATCCATCATTTCCTTCTCTCACCCTGGAAGACAAATGCCATCACTGTATACCCCTATTCTGGGTGAAGCTCTTAGCTTCTAATATGTAACAAAAAGCATCCTCAGATGACACTGAAAGGGTGATTGGACCAAGAGTATATTTGCAAGATAGAGCAGAGGCATCTGTCATCATAGCCGGGGAGCATGTGGAGGGAGGAGAAATGCTGGAGTGTGGCTGGGTGACATCCTCCAGTGAGGCACTCAGAGTTGGCAGGTGCTTGGGGCAACTGTCTCTTGCTCCATGCTAGGTGGTGAGCTCAGCAGTGGTGCCTACTCACTGCTTTCACAGGTTCAGAGTAGTACTTTTAGCATGACTACTGGAGGAAGGCCAAACAGGAACAGATGGGTAGGGAAAGATGTGTGTGAATATAGATGGTGGAGATGGCATAAGCCTTCATACAGAGGAGCCTAGGGTATAGTTAAATAGTGTTTTATAAAAGTTACTTTTTTAGCAGTTGCATGGGCTGGGAATCTGTCCATTTCCACTGTAAAGTGTGTCCTAACCCTTGCAGACAGATAGGAAAGAGTGCAGGAGAGAAGAACAGATTTAACTGTTCGATATTGAGTCTTATTAATGAAGGAGTGGGGAATTTCAGTGTGGGTTGTATGGCCTTGTCCTGCTATTTATGGTAAAACCTGGAAGAGTTTATTAAGCTTAGAGGACAGTAAGTGGAAAAAAGTGGGATATAATTGTTGGGAGAAGAGGAGGAGACATTTAGAAGGAATGCTGAGAGAGATGAGTTGAGAACGAAAAGGATTTTCAGCTTTGAAGTAGGTAGTTAACAGTTGTGATACCAGGCATGGATGCAGAGGAATGATCTCACCAATGTACTTAGAGTTTGGATTTGCATCACTTTTGTTTCTGAAACTATGTCCATCAAAATTGTACTCAAATTTGTCAATAAATAAATGATACCCTTCCAAAGACTACAGTGAGGCAGAGGGTAAATGCACACACAGACTCGGAATTGCACAGTAGGCCACTGTGAATTTGATGAGTTCAGATGCTGAGTCAGTCTTGTGGGAACTGCTAGCAGGTCCTGTCCTGTCACAGCCACCTGGTATCAGCTAGCCAGTGCATTGGCTCCGCAATGCTCTGTGACAAATGTGATGATGGGTTTGTCGGACTCAAACTGCTTTGCCACAGGCCATCTTCCAGGGGTTAAGACAACCTGCATCTCTGCTGGGATGGTGGTCCAGAGGTAGGTATGCCGCCATCTCTTTAATGCCACTACTAAATTTGGCGTAGAACCAGGAAGGTGGTCTTTCATATTCTGATTAGTGACTCACTTAAAGGACATTGTGAACTTGTAATGCTAATTGTGGATGACCAGTGCTGTTCAGAAATGACCACCTTAACTTCGGTGGTGGTAAGTCTGTTCCTGCCTAGGCATCAGTGGAGCCTCTGCCTCTTCTCTTCACATCACAAATATCTGATTGTCACAAAGGAAAAGTCACAGGCAGCTGAAGGAGAGGAGCCAACAGGGCTCTTTATGTAGGGTTCAGTAGCGGTTCAGGGCTTTGGATGTGCAAAATACAAGGGGAAGATACACCAAGTGCTACAAAGGCCTTTCTAAAGGATACAAGAGAGCTTATGGCATAGATAACATTGCTGGTGTTGCCTCATTCCTAGTCCTCAGATGCCCTAAAAATGCCTACAACATAGACACATATGGGATATTCCCATCTGGGAAGCAGTCCTCATGCTGATGTAACCAAGGAGGTCTCCCAGCTGAATATATGAGCCAGAAACAAGAAAAGTTCTTGTAATTGGAGTATCACAAAGTTTTTATCTCTTGTACCATGAAAAAGTAAGCCTTACCAAAACTACTACAGAAAGTAAGGTAACTATCTAGTCTGCCTCCATACAAGGATTTCCAGTTGAATGGAGTTGAGCATGAAGGGAAGCCAAAAAGTTGTAAAGCAGCAGGTGCGTTCTTCCCTTGTGCTGAGATGCCCAGGCATCTCTTGTACCGGATCGGTTTTGGACATAGGTCAGGATGTTTGAGAAGCATACATTGCTTTTTTTCTTGTAAGGCTTTAAAAGTTTTGATGGTAGAAGACTAATATATTTTCCACACTAGGACTTACTGAGTTGAGATCTGCTTTTCTGTCAAGTGTATTGATCAATGCTATAAAATACTGTAGTTAACCTGGCTTTTAAAGCTGTTCTTCGGTGTATTATAATGTTGGGTGGTTTGGTTAGGTGTTCTTTGTAATAGAGAAAAAGAAGAAAATACCCCTGGCTTGAGCCTGGGATTAATTATATGTGGGTGCACTTTATTTCAACATGAAAGTCCACTTACATACTTCCTTGTGATTCAAGGTAAGCTGGGGGGCAGTCTGTACTGTTACCCAAATTAAGATTTCTGTTTTAAATTTAGCTTCTTAGCTATGTAACAATAGCTATGTTTGTTTCTGTAGACGGTGAGAACAAAGGAATGCGTTTCCACAGTGACACCAAAACAATGTAGTAAGGGCAGTAATGCCTTCTGTTCTGTCCTGTGTGTCTCTGTGGCACATCGCTGCTTAAAACATTATGGAAAGAAATTCATACTTGTGGAGCAGGTAGACGATATCAGCATCTTACCGTCACGTGGAAAACATAACCTTAAATATGTTCTCATCATTACCCCTTGCATGAGTGAACTACTAAAAATACACTTCAGGTATTTTGATTCGTAGTTTCTTTCACTAAATGTTAATTACAAATCTTTTCTAAAATAAGTGTAGAATTTAGTAGCTTACTTCATTTCACAAATTTTCTTCTTTCTTGGTGCTCATCAGCAGTGAAAGTTTGTGTAATTCATGTATTTATAGCTGAATGCTCATAATAGACTATGTTTAATAAACTGGTCCACAGAGTAAAAAATGCACAAACTTATGTCTTAGGGAGACAATTTACGTCGTCTTTCAGAACTACTGACAGACACACTGGGCTATTTGTATTTTTGTTTAGTGCTCAATTTATTTTTGGCATGTTGGCAGTATTTAATAACAACAGTATGTGAGGCGACACAATTCATATAAATGTTACAAACAGCAAGAATGCAGGCTACAGTTTTATTAGTGATAACAGTAAAGGAAATGGCCCACATGAAATGAGTACAAAGACCCCAAATAATAAGGCAGTGTATGATTCCTAACATATACTATCCTGGACTAATTAAACAACCCACATCTCCCTCAAAGAAAATAAAAGCATCAGGCACAGAAAGGCAGAGCAAGAGCATTAGAATTTAACAGTGTGATGGTCAGGGGTTTATTCCCTGAAGAAGATGATTAGACTTTCAGAATGTACCCAAATTAAGCTCTGGAGTGATGCCAATACTGCAGAGTCCTTAAGAGAGTTCAAAGATGCAGCCTAGCAGCCTTCACCTTTGCTGTGCTGTGTCTCCTCTTTAGATCTTGCTCTGGTGATGTTAACTGCTTAATCCCCAAGTGAAACGCTGAGATCTAACCCACAGGAAACATTTATAATGCATATTATCTATCTGATATGGATTATCTGATTTTAGTGAGTAGAACAGTTTTATATCCTTGAATACCATTGCAGTAAGCGTACTAGATATAAATATCTAGTCAGAGAAAAGCAGTTTAACTCACTGATTTTGACTCTTCTGAAAGATATACTTGCAAGCTCTCTTAATTTCCAATTTCCAAGAGTTCTGGTATTAGCTTTAAAAAAATTCACCACTGCACCTGGACCTGAGAAATGCTAGTTTCATTAAGACATGAGCAAGTTTGTTAAGGAAGGGAAGTTCAGGTGAATAAAGTGAGAAAAATAGGAAACTATTTTACAGTCTTTCTTACTTGAATGCATGTTGTCTACACACGGTGTATTTATAAGAGACGTTGAGTATCTTGACCAAAGTTGTATGCCTGTTAATGTTAGCACACTATGCTAAAATGTCCTTGAAGAACACAAATTTAGGACAATACAAGCAGATACAACATAATGACAGATAATTTCTTCCTCCTTGATCCTCCAAGGTTTTTATGAGCAACTGATTTGTACAGATTACCCCAGTACATACTGTATACCTCGCTTACACTTGGCGCACTTGCTTTTGAACTACTGGTAAGCTTGTCAATATTAGTCTTTCAGAAACTTGTAACTGACTGTTTAGATGCTATATATTAGAACTCAGTGTTATGGATAGTTGGGGATGTTTAGCATTTGAAAGATCAGGTTGGAATGATTAATCTTAGTTATGCATATTTCCTGTTAAATTATGCAAGTCTTGACCTATAACAGGGTTTGAGATGACAGGGGGGTTGAGCAGATTAAGTTTCCATGCAGGGACAGATATTCATGCACAGCGGAATCCAGATACTCAACAGCAAAGGTCTTGTGGTCCAATGCTGGAACCGCTTGACACGTATAACTTCCACTGAAATCAGTGGGACTAACAGATGCTGAATAAGGGCTGTTGTCTTGCAATTGCTACAATACTTGAAAACAGAAATATAAATCTTTGCAGATCAATTCTTTTTATTGTGTTTTTAACCCTTATTACTATTTTCGCAAGTTTTGGCAAATATGCACATGCTTAATTTACTGCCATAAGCATTTCTCTTTAACAGTCACATTAAAGTTGATTTGTAGGTAATTGCATATTGGAGCCTTGGAGTGTATTTCATCTCTGCAGAATGGGAGATAGCCACGGGATTGAGTCCACCATATTGTACAAATTGTCATGATAATTGCCATTTCTGGTTCTTCTTACAATACATGTCACAAGTAATGGATTAAATTTATGACATTTTCTCACTGTTGTCCTAGTTTTTGTCACTGCAGCCAGAATGTATTATCAGAGACAAACAGAGATGCCAACCATTAAAAAGTGAACATAATTAATTTTTTTGTCACAAATTTTTGTAAGAAGAAAACCTGGCATATGGCTAGCCCCCAATTATGGAATAAAGTAATTCAATATTGCCTCAAAATAATTATGATTACTGAAAATATAATAACCCTTGTTCATTTTTTGGTAGCACACATTCTAATATTGCTTTATAATACGTTGAGGTAAATTGATGCATTTAAAAATATATATATATTTGCAAACAGTAGTGGTATTTTTGAGTATATCAGGTACACGTTTCAGATAAAGTTTAAAATATATATAAATTGTGTAACATTATAGCCGGTAGGAAATCAGGCTGATTTTAAATTTAATTTGCCTTTTAATGTCAGTCATATTTTAAAAAAAATACTCTGTAATGGTAGTCATCTTTATTGTCACCAGGGATTGAATTATAGAACTAAAAAAAATTAAAAAAGACAGTGAGCATTAAGAATTTGAAATAAAAAAAGGTAAGACTGCAATCTAGCACGCTTTAAAAATCGATGTAAGTGTTCCTTCTGACTTTGGTGAGAACTGGATCATGAGAGTGAACAGGCATCAGCTGTGGCAAACTCAGTTTTATTGAGCAGTCATGAAGAGTGAGGCCGCTTCCATGTGGCAAAGGGGATTCCAACAGTAGACTTATTAAATAATAATGAGTGGTTAATCAGATAAAGGGAGGAGAAATGGGAAGACTTAGAAGAACAAAAAGTGCACTTTAAAGGAAACAAAGATGTAGTGAGAAGGAAGAAGGAAAAGGACTTAAGAGATTACTCAGAGAAAGCATTGAAAAATATAGTGAAACGGGAGAGGATTAAAAATGTTGTGCAGTGTAAGGGAGGGTACTGGAATGGGAGATGACTATAGGGATAAAACAAAGGACTGTAGAAAGCTGAAAACCAGCAATGATATTGTCCTTTCCTGCCATAGCAGCACCTTGGGAACCTTGGTTTCCAGAACAGATGAGTGAAATCACAAGCTCTGGCAAGGGATACACAAATCACCTCACAAAAGGTAGGAGAGGAAATCTGCGACATGTTGACTTGTGGAGGTAGGTAGGGAGTTGAAAAGAGGATTTCATACAGTACCAAAAAATGACTGTTGGTATATTTTTGAATGTGTGAAATTGTTAGGTTTTTTCTGACAAACTAGCAAAACTCATGTGCTCATTTGGGATCTCCAGTTGCTCAGCTTGTTAAAAAACTAGAGAGAACATTGACCAGAATCACTCTGTAGGCTAACTTCCTGAACTTCAACTTTACTTTTAACTCCACTAACTCTTCAAGGCGTTATACGTGACATCTCTGTGTACTTATGAACAAAGAATGCTAACTGCTACTGACACAAAAACCAAAATTTATCCTTGGTGTATCTACAATGAGTACTATCAGAGACAAATTTCCCTCTGTATTCTTAACTCCGGCATTCAGTGTGAAATTCAATTTTTCCTGACATTATTAGCTCTGCTGTGCTGCTAGAACTGCTTGATTCTATAGACCCCATAGGTCGTATCCTCCATTTATTTCTGTAACCATTGAAGTCTGTCTCAAGACTTGTGGACAATTTAAGGATTAAATCTAAACTGTTCAGTGTGTTATTTCAAGTTTCATAACTATAGAAATGTTGAAAAAATAGGAAAGATTTGGCAATGTTAATTAAGAGCTGCTAGGACTTAGGACCAACACCACCACCACCCCCAGGAGATATTAATGGCGCATTAGGCAGTAAGAGTTGTCCCGGGAACTGCTAACTAGACCCCGTTCAAAGCAGAGCATTAGATCTGAATGGCACCACCTTTTCAGATTGCATAAGATGCAGAGGAGTGCTGTGAGGTGAAGGAAGATAAATTACTGCATTTAGTTCCAACTTATAAATGAGAAAAGATGGTTAAAAAAACTCCCAACAATTTAGTTCCTTGAAAAAGTCTTAATCATGGGGCCAACTTGTATGCAGCTTAGACTGCCTTCTATAATCTGAATGCTACGACCTGGATAAAGTCTATTAGCTGGAAGCTATTTTAACTTGTATCTCATTATCTATTCAAAATATAATACAAATTTTCCAACTTTGTCTACATGCTGTATGTCCATAGTCAAGAACTCCTGAGAGTTGTCTGTTCTCTTATCAGGTTTTCTCACAGTGAGGTTCAGACATCTATTCAAATCTGTGATATGTCATATTCAGATATCACTGTATAGAACAGGCAGGTAGTTATGAGGCTTATCCAGTCTCATTAACTTCACCGAAACCTGATGCTAACATCAAGTGCCTTTCTTGGGCACAATAACAGGGGTCAGAATAACTCGAGCTTGAATAGAAATTGGTTGATGAGTAAAGCTAATGGAAAAAACAAGATTTGTGTCTTTCTGGAAATACCTCTGTATCAGAATAACTTTTCTCCAAAAAAAGTGTGTAAAAGAAATTTCTGTCAAATGAATTATCAGTGTTATATTATTTTCCATTTAAAAGAGAATATTTATCATAGAATCACAGAATCATAAATGGTTTGGGTTGGAAGGGACCTCAAAGATCATCTAGTTCTAACCCCCCCTGCCATGAGCAAGGACACCCCCCACTAGACCAGGTTGCCCAAAGCCCCATCCAACCTGGCCTTGAACACTTCCAGGGATGGGGCATCCACAACTTCTCTGGGCAACCTGTGCCAGTGCCTCATCACCCTCACAATGAAGCATTTCTTCCTAATATCTAATTTAAATCTACCCTCTTTCAGCTTAAACCCATTACCCCTTGTCCTGTCACTACATGCCCTTGTAAACAGTCCCTCTACAGATTTCAATGTCTTTTTATGTCTTGAGGCATTTTGTTCAGAAACAGTACAGTACTGCACTGTGTCCGTGTGCACCACCATTGTCTCTCAGAGAAGTCAGAGTTCAGGAATTTCATGATACTTTTTCCTCTTGGGAACAGTGTCCTTGTCTGGACTGTATCTTCCATTATGCCTTGCAGTTATGATAGTCCTGTGATGCCTCAAACCATCAAAGGTGACAGAATAATATGGGTGGGTTTTGGTTTACTGAACCCAAACCAAAGTAAATAATGTTGATATCCAGAGCACTGGTAAATGTTACGAAGATTAAAGTGTTTTACTTTTGAGGTTCTTCTATGTGTTTTCCTGTGAAATGTTTATTAAAGTCATACTTCTGGTTGACATGAGAGTCCCATGCTGATTTAAGCACCTGTGGCTTAGGCTTCTCTTACTATCTGGCTTGCCGTCCCACAAACCGTTCCCTCTAACTTCTGAGATATGCTGTAATTTCTTTCGAAGGTTGGGATTAATTTCATAATTACTACTACATTAGCTGCATTCTATTGGGCTGAAACATAATATACCAAATTCTGATGTTCATGGTAAGAAATCAGAGACTGGCAAAGTAGACAAGTGAATATTCATTGATTAAAAGAGTCAGTAAAGGTTTTGCCTGACAAGATCATGTGGGAAGATGGTTAAGGAGGACCCTGTTGTTCTGGAATCTATTTGTATCATTGATATGGGGAGAAAAGAACAGAAATCCCTAAAATCTGAATTTAAACTGATAAAAGAAAACAATGTAAAAATAGTCTCGTAGTTCTTTCTAAACAGATTCAGCCAAACAGGGACAAACTCAAGGTCTCAAAGTGCAGTTCAGAAGATGATGGTTAAAGAAGAAGGCCGAAATAAGCAATAGACGTGCTTCAGAAAAGAAAAACCTTATAAAAATATAATTTTGTCTGAATTAAAGTGTAACTATATTTTTAGCATGTCATTTTAATAAGGTTTCAGCTTAGTCTAGCAGTTGAGTAAGAAGCGATGGTTGAAGAACAAATATGCAAAAACCACCTCTTAAGTAAGTCAATAAAATAACAGTTTCGATTGATCCATTAAAGCGTAAATACAAGTGGATTAGAGAAAGAATGAGGAAAGAATGCAGAGGAGACTTCTGGTAAATCTGCAAGCATCATATGTCAGAATCTCGGTCAAAACCAAAAGCTATAGGTATATGAATACAGAATAGAAAAAAAAAAAGCTAAAAACATTTATGAAATAGATCTAATTCAAACAGGAAATGAAAAAAAAAAGTAAGATGGAGTGATAACCAGAGCACTTGTCTACAAGGTATATTATACCTATCTGTGAAACAGACTTGTCAGAAGAAGTGAGAGCAGAGCCGTATGTACAAAGGGTTACACTGGTTCCAGAAACAGGAGAGGTTTTTAATGGAGACGATCACACAGTCATATCTGTATGAGTGTAAATCCCCAATTGTAACTATGTCAATATAGTAAAGAGGACTTGCTTTGATAAAGAAAGTGAGTACACAATGTTGAAAGATATCAGTTTATTTTCAGTTATTTAGTTCAGAGTAGTGTTTTCAGTCGTAACAGTCAAGGCCAACAGCAAGAGAGAAGGAATATCTTTGTAATTTTAAATGACTTGTAAATTATCAATTCCTAACCTGTATTTGACATTACCTGAGAATCACAAGTCTCCTTCTGGCCACTTTAGGAAGCAAATTCCTGGAATTGGTACACCCTGGCTAACCTGTATGAGAACCTATTTCAACGTGGGAGTTCTTTTTTAATAGTGACTTCTGACTATATAAGGTGCTGCATTTCATGCTCTATGTATACAGATATACATTTTTGTACTTTAGCTGTGTATACAAAAATATACATTTTGAAGAATCCATTCAGATACATATTATTTTCATAGACTGTGTTAAAATATACAATGAATAAAAATTTAGTAATTAAATGAATGTAAACATATGCAGCAATTGACATTTATATATAATTTAAATACACCTAAAAATTAACAAATGTAAATGGGATTTTCACTTCTGACACAAGGAGGGATCCAAGCACTGAAGCATGTAATTCTGTCATTGATATTTTCTTGACCAGATGAAATTTCCTTCATCTCACAGAAGAGGTAGTGTTTTCAAATGCAAGCATGTAAAATAAAACATATAGTTGAATACAGTAAGCTTGAATCTTTTTAGCAGGTCTAACTGGTGAGACTCATGAAAGACTATAAAAAACACCACTGTGAGATTAATTTGTGCAGAAAAATGTATGCCAAGTATTCAAGCAGTAGCAGTGATTGCAATTGGGGACAGTGTTAGTGGTAAAAATACGTATGCTGAAGACCTAGATGTACTTTATCATAATAAATCATTAAGTTTGTACAGAGCATGTCTGAAGTGGTGGTTGGAAAAAAGTACTGCAAGTTCTAAGAAATAAGAATCTCATTGTTTGCTGTTGATCTAGAATTTGTCCCAGAAGTTTGGAAGCAGATAAGCAATCTCTTGTTCTTGAGAACAACAGACCAAGCCTAAATCTTGTTTTACTAGCTGCTCTGCTGTTTTATACCCATATTTTCCTGGAAGATAAGGCTTTATTGTACTCCACATGGTTTACTACTAAGACCACTGGAAAGACTTGATTGCTTCTGAGATGATGAAACACTTACAGTCAACAGGTATCCTGGTGGGATCTATTCATATTTGGGACATTTCAAAATGTTATTGGAAACTATCTGTAGCACATAGCATAGGGAGCCTCCCATTTTGTGCTCTCTTTGTTCAGAATATCCGGTAATCACTGCTTATACTAATTATGTGATGTGATCCTTGTCTTAAACCTGGCAGTAATGAGACCCATGCAAACCCTTCCCCAGTGGGACAGGGTGGAGAAAGCACGCTCCCAGCTGTGCTTCGGATTGGACACTTTACAGCTCTGCTGGGCACTTGCAAAGGGCACGGAGGGAACAGCTTCTGTCCTTGGTTCATAGTCAGAAACTCCAGACTGTAATTATACACCTCAGCAAGACAGATGAACTTGGCAGCAAGAACTACTGTTTGCCTTTTCATTATGGCTAAGTAGACTGGATGAAACTAATGCAATTGTTACCTCGATCTGTCTTACTATGATCTGACCTCTTTCCACACTGGGGCCGATGGGAGAGCAACAGTACGGCTGTGACAGGTCAGTGAGGATACCATTCACTGGGGCATGATGATATTGTCAGGCCATCTCAAACATATCTACCTGAGAAGTACTGATTACGTCCAGTAAGGCAAATTCGGTTTTCTGAAAGAATTTGAAAATTTTTGGCTTGTGTTCTACTGAAGATGGATGTAAATTTGAAATATCAAAATCTGTCTGGAAAAAATATCACCCTTTGAACAAATAGATTTTGATATTTGTATAATGCTTTAATCTGTGGTTACTATGGGCATTTTAACATTATAATTGCAAGATATCTGCATTGTTTGTGTGTTGGCTAGAAGTCATGCTAGCAAATAGCCTATTTTCTCAATAGCTGCTCAAGAAACTTTCAAATGCTGTTGAATTTTGTAATGTAGAAAAAGTTCTTATTAAATGTTTCCAAATAGATGTCTATGTTAGACTGAGTATTAAGTCAAATTATCATAGTATCCATATATATTTTTTGTTACTCAGACATACTTTGCAAGACACTATGAAGCAATTTTGATTTGCATATTCAGGACAGAGCGTCTGGAGTTGCTGAAAAGTTTGATTATGAAACAAGTGGGTTTTAATGTCTAAGATGATAAAGTTTTGTTGGGAGCAAGTTTTTACTAACCTGTAGTTCCTGGCTTTAAATAAAATGGACATTTCAGTCCTAATTCTGTGAAAACAATTGCTATTAACTGAAAACAATGAAATAGTTATTAAAGACTGAAAGGACTACTTTCACACCTGAATAAGTTAAGCCTATATATCAAGTCTGCTCAGTGTCATCTGTTTTCTTTGTGTCTAAACTTTCACCACCTGAGGACTTTGTTCTCTGGGGCTGCTGATCTGGCAGTTTCAAGTTTTAACTGGTGGGATTTATGCATATGCTTAATCTATGAAACCAGAGGTTGAAGATAAATGTAAAAAAAATCAGGTATCTAGGCACTTGGACATACTCCATTTCTAGATGTGTTTTTGAATCTGTATTGAATTGTCCTCAGTAAGACTGAGGCCACATTTTGGGAGACCAAGTTGTATGCCAGTCAAAATCACTAGAGACCTGGTTGGAGTGTTTACAGTGTCTTAGGCTTTAATTATTTCAATGATTAATTACATGTTCTGATATTAATTATGTATGAAATACATTTATTCATTGTTTGCTAGTGCTCTTGGGCTGTATATGCAAACATATGTATAATACACTTTAAACGGGAAAGAACTACTTGGAAGTCCTGAGTAAGTATGGACTACATTAGGATAGTTAAGTGGTAAGTGGGTTTTCTTAGTAAAGACTACCTGGTAGTAACCTTGGTGAGTAGCTGTGTCAAAATGTTACATGCAGTTTGTGAAAACCCTCTGAATTTCACAATGGGAGTACAGTAAACAGTGCTATCATTTTCTGGAATTTAAGACATTCATTATTTGTTATATGATACCACCAAGAGCACCCTGCTAGTATCGATACTACATCAGTCATTGTACTAGTATTGTCTGTACAATATATATCAATATAAAGACATAAAAAGGGAGTTTCTAATTCAGTGTACAGACTTAAGCTTCAGTAATACAGGTATTTACAGGTAATATCATATGATTACTTAATAGTCTCATTCTATATTGCATTCTCTTGAAGGCAATAGTGAATTACTATTTTCTTGGTCATCATATACATAAAGGTTTGCAACATTATTTGCATATAAATTTGTAGTGGCAAATAGCTTTTAAAAGTTATAAATTCTGTATTTTTGGTTAGCCATAAAATTTTGGCAAATGATGAAACAAGATAGACCAAATATTGGAGATTTTTTCATCACAGCTCAGTTCTAAGCAAGGCCTATATGTTAGTTACAGGCAGTCCTGATGTCTTACTTTGAATTTGATTGTCCTCTTCTGGATGATAGTTAACAATGGTCACATGTGGGTACTCTAGGAGAGAAAAAGGAAGGTAAGCCAATGTCACAGGTTAACCCCGTAGGCACACAGATACTCTTGCTCACTCCTCCCATAGTGGGATGGGGGAGAGAGTCAGAAGAGTGAAAGTGAGAAAACTCATGGGTTGAGATAAAGACGGGTTTTTTAGGTAAAGCAAAAACCACGTGCACAAGCAAAGCAAAGCAAGGAATTCATTCGCCACTTCCCATGGGCAGGCAGGTGTTCAGCCATCTCCAGGAAAACAGGGCTCCATCACATGTAATGGTTACTTGGGAAGACAAATGCCATCACTCTGAATGTCCCCCCTTCCTCCATCTTCCCCTCAACTTTATAAGCTGAGCATGACATCATATGGTATGGAATATCCCTTTGGTCAGTTGGGGTCAGTTGTCCTGGCTGTGTCTCCTCCCAGCCTTTTGCCCACCCCCAGCCTGCTTGCTGGCAGGAACAGAGAAGGTGTTGGCTCTGTGTAAGCACTGCTCAGCAGTAACTAAAACATCCCTGTGTTATCAACAGTGCTTTGGTCACAAATCCAAAACACAGCACCGTAGGAACTGCTATGAAGAAAATTAACACCATCTCAGCCAAAACCAGTGAAGCCAAGAAAATATGGGTATAGATCTAACTTCTGTATATGTACTGATTCTATTTCTTTCTTTTCCTAAATTAAAATATGTTTGTAGCTGGGCTTTTGAAACAGGGTAAGTCTAACGCTAACATGATGAAAACATAAAATATTCATTAATGGTCCTTTGGAGAGTCTTCTTTATACCTTTTTCAGAGGACAAGTACAAGGGGACAGCCAGTGCATTTGAAAACTTATAATCCTAATGGAGGGAAAAAAAACCAAACCAGCAGAAGGAAAGAATAGAATTAATTTTCTTAAAACGTCTCCTTGGCAAGTCAGATATTCTGCTGGCAGATGGCAATTGAACTTTCCTCAGCTGACCCCATTTTTCCATATTAAAAAAAAATACTTCCTTGGATTGCAGTGCTATTTGACTTGTTAAAATGGGGCTTGCTTACATACGGACTTAATCTTACTGACACAAATTTCCTGAAGTCTAGGACTAATACCATTTAACAAGTTAAATTATCTGTGTTGACGCTAACTGGTCAAATTAGGTACATTTTTTATTGCATCTCCTACTTATCAGCTCTTCTTTGGTTCTTTGGTAGCAGGCTGACCAAAGTAAGCTGTATTTAATACTGCATTTCTGGACCAACTTTGTCAACAGGACTTCCAGATCATTGAATGAGTAGCATTGTTTCAATTGGTACCAAGATACAGTCCAGGTGAAGTCAAGGGACAATGATAAATATTCAGCACTGTTAAGTCAGGACACTTACAGGTTACGTAGTTATTGTGTTTAGGGTACATAAATGCAGCTATTGTACTTTTTAAATGTCATTACTGTCCCTTAGTCACCCTGATTTCTTTACCAATCTGTGGCCATAAATAACATTTCTCTTCTTTAAATACATACAGGCTTTTAACTGTTTCTTGCCTTTTAGTGTTCTATCCAGGAAGTTGTCGTCCTAAGCATATATGGTAAAGGCCAGCAGTTGTCACGGCAGGTCTTTGGTGTCCATTTCAGACAGTTTATTGTAAATGGTAATGATGGCCTCTGAAAGGAAGGATATGCAGCATGACTTTGCATATTATAAGTTCAGCAGCTGAGCCTGAGGAGATTTTTCTGTCAAGTTACTATAACATTCTGTGGGCACTAAAGTATGAGCAGCAGTGGAAGACTTTCTGCTAAAGCCTGGGTACTCCACGTTCCTGCTGGGCACAGTTCAACCAGGTACATTATGCACGACAACTGGCTCCAGTGGCCACAATTAAAAAAAAAAAATTGCTTTGATTTGATTTACTACAATGGGTACTGAGTAGAAACTTTTGTTGGAGGGTAAGACACCTAAAAATCAGCATAGCAAGCATTTTAGAGTCTTTAAAAAATGTGAAGAGTCAGGTAGATTCACTCAAAACTAGGTGCCTGTCATCTCCAGAGAAAAGCAAAGAAAGAGAGCTGGGAAAAGTATGTAGGAGAGCTTCCTACAGGATTTGGGTTTTGCAGGTGAAATTGTGTTTGGGTAGTAGGCAAGATACAAGCTTTCAACATAGCAACATGAAGTTTTATCTTTCCATGCTTTGATGACCTATGAAACTTTGTAAAGCTTGTCTGATGGCTGTAGAGATGCGCTGAGGAAGTACGTTTTACAAAACGTCTCAGTAATGAACACATTAGTGTCTTTTATGCTAACTAGTAAACCTGTATGTTAGATGTTTAATTTCTGTAAAATCTTGTTCCTACTTTGAAATTAAGTTTAATAATACCCTCCCCCTTTGTGACATGCTTTAAGTTTGCAGTAGATAAAAACTCCAATTGACTCACAATAGGGATAACAAACAAACAAACCAAAGAGCCCTAATATAGACATCAACCTCATACTGTACTGTGGGTAACATTGCTCTTGCTCATCTCTTGCTGCCTTTGCGTTCGCTTGGTTGTGGAAAGTGAGAAATTCTTGTAGTTTTCTGGCCACACCTCTTCTCTTTACTAAACAAAAGCAATGCAAACCAACCTTTTAAATAAAGGTATTTATTAATATATTTCAAAACACTTCATGGAAAAAGTGAGCATTGTTATTCCCATTATATAGATGAAGAAACAGGCATGTAAAGATAAGGTCATTTGTCAAAAGTAACCTAAGAACCCACCTGCAAAAATAAGACCAGACATCCACCACCAGAATCCCCATGCTTCAACAGAAGTACTGTGCCAATTAATTCTGATTATTCTGTCCTGCATTGACCCTTTCCCATGCAGGAGATAACCCAAAGCTCACTCATGCTAGTGAGTCTTTCCAGTGAGGTTGTATGATTTTGGATAAATCATGTGATGGTTAGTAATACATTTACATACTATATTTTGTGGAAAAAAAAAAAAGAAAAAAGCCAAACTCCATTTACATCATCATGCCTCTGAAATTATATGGCCAAATACTGTAGGTCAGAATGTTTATGAATAATAAGCAAGTGTTACAGAGTTACAATCAGTTCAGAGGCTTCCTTCTTATAATGCATACAGTGGACATTATTGTATTCATAGAGTTTGAGGACTGGATCAAAAATTAAGTAAAAGCAATATGAAACCCTATATCCTAAGCTTGTGCTTTTATTGAGACATTTGCATGGAATAATTTTTGCTTTAATTTGAGTTCATTCAAGTCCTATAAAATGGGATCATTGAAAAAAAGGAGGAGTGGTGGAGGAAAGGACAGAAATTAAAGGTTATACAACCCAAATGGCTGGCACGTCACGCAGTTTAAGTAGGATGCAATGTTTAACTCACCCTCTTCCCTGTCTCTGTCTAACTCTTCATTTCCAGTACTTAATATTTTAAGCTGGTTTCATAAGGAAATGAGGCCCATGAAATCTCACTTGCTCTGTTTCACTCCCCTCCACAGCACTAATTCTTGAAACCTCACATCAATTAAACAGTGGAATACTTAGAAGAACTTAGAAGAAGCTGGGCATACACATTGGTCATGAAAACTGGTTAGCCAGTGAAAGAGACCTACTGAGGTAAAAAGTCATGCAGAACTCAGATCTCGTGCATTCTGAGAGTCTGGTAGGCCAAAATCACACACATGCCCGCTGGCTTGTCAGCGTGCCAGAAAGGTAAGAGATTTGGAAAGTTAGGCTGAATCAACTTAGTTCCTGCTGTAATTCAGAATGACTCTAGGAAGTTACATCAGAGCTCAGGCTCGTTAGAAAGGATTCAGTAGCTCTTTGAAGTCGTTGCAGTCATAAGAAGTGTGGTTCAGGCTTGATAGTAGCAGAAACTTCCCAATGAGTAGCCAAACTGAACTAACAGGTCATGTCTCAAAAGCAATAAACCTATCTGCAGAAGAGGTGGAGTAAGCAACGAGACAGGCTGTTTCAAGGAAGGCACGTCAATGAACTCAAGAGACAAACAAATCAGTTGCCATACAAAGCTAACAGAGAAATATAACTTGAAGCTAATGAAATGAGAACAGAAGGTGAAGTAGAAAAGTATTGGACTTTTGCTTTAAATACCTTCCAGTCATTAACACTGAAAGCACAATCAAGTCAGTTTAGACATCATCCGTAGAAACTGGGAAATAAGCTAGGCGAACGTAAGGCTCCACAGCCATTCCTGTGGCTACCCTTGTTCCACCTTATGTGTTGGGTTTTTTAGTAATTTAATTTAGTCTCCTTTGAAATAGGATTAGATTAAACTACAAGAAACAAACAAAAGCCCTTCAAAATACAGAATACCTACTCCTGGCCATTTTCTTATTGTTGTGGGTTAACCCCAGTGGACAGCTAAGCACCGTGCAAATGCTCACTCACTTCTTCCCTTGCTACCCCAGAGGGATGGGGAAAGAGGACAGGAAGGGTAAAAGCAGGGAAACTTGGGGATCAAGATCCCCCAAAAAAAGTTTAATAAGTGAAGGAGAACCGGAAGAAGAGAGAAAGTAAACAAAACAAGTGATGCAAAGGCAATCACTCACCACCTCCCACAGGTAGACCGATGCCCAGCCAGTTCCCAAGCAAAAGATGTCTAACTTCCCTAAACCCTCTCTTTTCCCCTTTATTGCTGAGCATGATGTGATATGCTATGGAATATGTCTTTGGTTAGTTTGGGTCATCTGCCTGGTTATGTCCCCTCCCAACACAACAGACATTGCGCACTATTCACTGGAGGGGGGCAGATTGAGAAACCGAGAAGGCCTTGACATTGTGCAAACACTGTTCAGCAAAAGCTAGAAATAAAAGCTAGTGTGTTATCAGTATTGTTTTGGTCAAAAATCCAAAACACAGCCCCATATGAACTACTATGAAGAAAATTAATTCTATCCTAGCCAGGCCCAGTACACTTATGTAGAAGATTCTTAATACCAAGCAGGTGTGCTTTTAAATATATACTCTGATCTTTCTCAGTAAAGTGTTCTTTTTAAAAGATACCCTATTGCCATTCTTAAACAAACAAACAAACAAAAAATCTTCATTTTAAGGATTCTGTTAAGACTTTGGTGGATACAGAGACCTCAGTATTCTTGTGGGAGGAAGGCTGGGATCTGTCTGTCAGTTTAAATGCATATTTTAGGATGACTTTTTACATTTTGTTCTATCAGTAAGTGCTCTTTCCTTCTCCCCCTACAGTCTTCCTACCAATACATCCATGCATGGGTGCTGCTCATTTCTCAATTCTGAGGCTGTCACTTTTCTTTCTAACCAGCCTTCTGTGCTGGTGACTGCTGCTATAGCACTTTTGCCTTGGCTGGGCAGGCAAAGTGAGTCCCAGTGAAGCAATACATCAGTTATGAAACTCCCACCAGAAATTTTAATATCAGCACCTGTGATCGATGAAGCCCGTCTTCCAATCAGTGTATGGAGGATTTTAACACATAATTTTCATGGTGTTAAAGTGATCTTCTCACATAAATCCTCAACACAGTATATCTCTGTGGGGAGCCTGGCTGCCTGGTAGAAAAGCTAGTGTATAATATCTACTTTTTTCATCATTAGCATCCTTTCTTCCCATCTTTCAGGGTTCCTCTTCTGTGTCACTGCCCTGTCCTATACATATGTAATGTAGTGCCCTAATTTGGTCACAACTCTTCCTATTTCATGTATACCCGTACACATTTATGTACATGTCAGTGTAATACATGCCTGAGCCATCTGGTATCTTTCCTTGCAAATGTTCACACAGAAAATTGACTGTGAGTAAGGTTCTGAACCTGCCTGTCCAAATGGTCCATATCTGTTTGATTTCTCTAGCAAATGCATAGATCCTATTAGTGAGACTGATCCAACATATTTCCATGTGTCAGCTGTACCTGCTGCAAGTGTCATTCTGTTCAGTGATAACAGGACTTGCATCCTAAAATAGAGAGAAAACAAGAACATCAGGTCCTTTTGAGGATCTGAATTACTTTTTCTACCATCTGCTGACCAATGCTTTGAAAGAAAGAGAGTCTGTGTCTGGATTGACACCTTTCTTCTTTTTAAGCCAATAAAAGAACGGTCTGCAAAAGAGCCTAGACATGCTGTGTTTGCAAGAGAAGCTTATTAGAACGTAAAATGTCAGGGGCATCATACGTTTGCAACATTACAGCAGACAGAAGCTGATATAGGTATTCTGTTAGTGTCTTAGTTATATGTAATTATCCTTTGAAACTGATTAATTTAACTATGTGATAAAACTATTTTATTATTGCTCTAGATAGTATGATACAGAAATTGCAGAAGTTACACAAGAGGAGAAACAGATGTGAAGAAAAGTGATGTTTGAATCCCTTGTTTTATTGTTACAGTGTTAAGACATGTAGTTTGGAAAGATTTTTTAGATATTCTTGTATGAATAATTTTTTTCATTAGTAGGTACACAGCCAAAATTAGAAATTGTAGAAGTTAGAAGTTACACTGCAGGACCCAGTTTAATCATCATCAATTGTAGCTAGTAGAAACACTTGCATGGTTGGAAGGAGTGTTTGGGGCATCTGATGATAGCCAAAGAATAGTACTAGTCTAGAGGGACCAGTGATCTATCCTGGCAGTGTGTATCGAACAAGGAAAATAAAAACAGTTTCCCTGGTATTCAAATTTGAATATTCTACATTTCATGTATGTAGCTATACATCTTTGCTTCATCCATAATTTTTTTCATGGGAAATTAGTTTCATGTGAAATCAACCATTATTAAAACCCATTTTAGATGTTATCCAATAAGGCACAGTCAACCACCCAGGGGAAGGTAATCTTATATTTTAGTCCAATAAGGTATCTTTCTTGCATAACACATCGATTTTAATTGTAAGCATTTTATTAAAACAAAATTTACTTGCTGGTAATTCTTCCTGTATTCAGCATAATTTTGACAGAATAAGGTCTCTTCTTCTTATTTTCAAAATAGTGTGCAACTGCATGGATATTCTGCTGTAATCTAACCTTAAATACATTCAGTTGTATGGAAATATGGTGGAATTCTGCCTGGAGCCTGTGCTTATTGCAACCGTAACCTCACAGACAAGGTCTAGTACTGATTCAACTCACCTTTGTGCTCTCACAGTCCCAGTATACGCTTGATACTGGAACAGGCCGCAGCTGTTTTTTACTTCTGCTGGCTTATGGGACACTGCATTGCTTTGACTTGAGCACAGCCACAGCACTGTTGCTATGTGAAATTTTACTGTCCCTATCATACAGTCCAATGTTGGAGGCAGTCACACAGTCACTGAAAAATCCTCCTTCAGGGCTTTTGGGGGGTCTCTTTTTATTGCCTAGACAGGCTGGAGCTCATGAAGAAATAGTTTCACTGGTCTTCAGGCTGACCATGCTAAGAGGTGAGCTAAGCAGCTGTATCTGCCTCTGCAGTCTATACCATACATGTTGTTTTCTTGGTTGGTTGTCACACAAAATGCCTGATACTCAGTCTGCGAAGGGCTGTCTTAGCTGAACCACCATGTATCTACTCATCAGCAGCAGGGACAGCTGGAGCAAAATTAATGGAAGAGATTTGTATTTATACCATTATTGATAGGCTAGTTGAATTCACTTCTGTTTCTTCCCTTGCACCTTAGATATCATCACACGGAATTTGCAATTTCCCTATAACTTGTATTACACACTAGAAGGACATAGTCATTTGCATTTGCTACTCTTGTAGGACAGACACTAGACCTTATGTAGTGTGCTTATGTGGCATGATGCAGCAATGCTGTGCAGGCTCCTGACCCAGAAAAATCATAACTGTGTTAGCATGACTGAACAAAGGCTAATTATCCCTTCCTTTCATTACTGTAAGTAGCCTGACTGCCGTACAGAGCCCACTATTAATATACTGCCTTTGGTGCCAGAACTAGCTCGTCTGGTGGTATCTAGGAGGAGGGAGTTGGGGACTTCTTGCAGGCAATGCATTGCACAGTGTAGGCATATGCTTGAAGTCTTACACAAAGTTTATTCTCTTCTACTAGGGGCAGAGGTGTCCCTAAAAATGTTTCAAACTGTTTCCCCTCATATTCTTACCTCTCAGCCATATCTATCTCTCTTTATCTGTCAGCCTGCTCCTACTTAGTACTGCTGTTCTCACTTGCCTCAGAGGCATTTCATCCCACTTCTGCGTGTATCTTCTCGTTGCTGAGCTGGTACTTACTGCTGCTGGTACTGCCCCCCTTCTTCAGTTACATCATTGACTATGCCCGACTCTGGCTTTTATTCTTAATGCTCATATGTTTCTGGAGAAGTTGGCTTCTAAGTACTTTAACAGTCCATCCCTGTTGTTGCCTGCCACACGTCAGCTTTGTCTCGTCATTTTTCATTTCTCTTGCTAAAGGCACAAGAGGAAAAGTGATAAGCAGTGAGGGCATGAGGGGAAGAATCACAGCACTGACCTCCCACCTGTTCCACAACCATGGGAGAGGTGAAAATGAAGAAAGAAAATAATTTGGGCTGATGGCCAACAAAAGCAGGCGACGCCAGCTGCATTACTAGACAGCCAGAGAACAGGGCAGAAAGCCAGAGCCTAAGGCCAAATGCTAGAGGTTAGGCAGGCCTGGGCTCCAGTCAAACCTTACGTGGACTCATCAAAACCCCAATCAAATTAACATTAACTGTCTATATATTTGCATGTAATAAGAATCTCGTACTGTATAATTACCCTCATCATGTGATATAAACCCTGTAGTTCCTCCATTCTCCCTGTCCCCTCACCTGCTTCTGGCACCTAAAGGCTTTTTGTCTGCTCTTTCACTGCCCTCTGTGCTGTACGGGCACTTCCAGCCTGTTCAGAAACTTACAGGAAATGAGCTCAAAATTACTGTATGACCATCCCTTACCCAGTCAGCAGAAAGAAATGTGTTTTTTTACCAAATCATAATAAAGCAACACTTAAAAATAACGGGTCTTAGAATGTGGCAGCAACTGTTCATTGAGCATATTTTGGCTAACAAGTAGTGATTTTTTCATGTAGATTCTACAAAGAAATATACAAAAAATGTTGAATACAGTAATTAATACTTCAGCCACTGATGTCTAAATAATCTGACATGATTACTGTTGTAGTTGCCATTTGCTCTTTTTTATTATCATCATTTATTGTAGCATAGAAAGGTTATGGGCACATGATTGGTGAAGACAGATATAGAAATGTATTAACAATCAAATATTTTATATACTGAGAAAAATAAAGCATGTTTAGCTTTTCTTTTCAGAAAAACAGAACTAGAACTGAAAGCATGGTTTGAGTATTGAAAGGAATTTTCAGAAGTTTATTTCCCAGAAGGCTGGAGAGGCAATGAAAATGTGTCTGCCTTCTGCATGGTTCATTGCTTTTTCTGCCAGGGAAATTCCACATCACCCTTGGCCTGTGACTGCACAGGTGCATCCTACAGTGAATAAATTTTGTGTGCCAGTGAACTAAGGACAAATGGCAGCGACACGCAAGACCAGAATAGTGACAGCAGTGATGTCACCTGTTACCACCAGAGAAACAGGGCATCACCCCTTCCACTCTTTCCAGTCCCATCTCAGTTCTGAAGTGACTATATCTTGTGCTACTTGCTTTAACTATAAAGTTAGTTGTTTTCATTTCTCTCATGCCTCTCATTCATGTCTGTCTCTGTCTTTCTTATAAATCCCCTTTATCTATTGAAAGGCCACTATAAGGTCTTCCCTGGAACCTTCTCTTCTCCAGGCTGAACAACCCTAGCTCTCTCAGCCTGTCTTCACAGGAGAGGTGCTCCAGCCCTCTGATCATTTTGAGATAGAATCAGACCATGTTTAGACCTTAATTTGGATAATGAAGAGTGCTGGAGAGCACTTAGTTTTGGGGGGTGGTTGGATAAAGGAGTGTCAGAATGTGGCAAAGCAACCAATAGTGCTTCTGGTAAACATTGGTGGGAATTGCAGATGCTCTTTTTAGCAGCATGTAGCTACAGATATGGAACGATTTCCTAGGGCACCTACATGTATGAGAGCTGAGAGACTCACTCAGGTTCAGTTTGTCCATTCTCAATAGCAGCTTCAAGGTGAATCAACTCTAATCCAGTCTTGTGGATTAACCACAGACAGTAACTGAGCAGCCGCTCACTCATACCTCCCCTCCAAAGGGATGGGAAGGAGAATGGAAAAAAACCTCACAGGCTGAGATAAAGACAGTTTAATAGGATAATAAAGGAAGAGAATAATGATAATACTAATAGCAATAATAATAATATTAGTAATAATAATAAAAAAACCAAGTGATGCACAAATGCAATTGCTCACCACGTGCAGAAGGAAAAAAAATTCAGATAGTCTGTTTCTAAGCAGCGATCCCACTTCCCGGCTAGCTTCCCCAGTTCTATCCAGAGCATGACGTTCTATGGCAGGGAATGTCCCTTTGGCCAGTCTGGGCCAGCTGTCCTGGCTGTGCTCTCCCAGCTTCTGGTGCACCTGGCAGGGCACAGTGAGAAGCTGAAAAGTCCTTGACTTAGTGTAGACACTACAACTACCTAGCAACAACTAAAACCATCAGTGTGTTATCAACATTACTCTCATCCTAAATCCAAATCACAGCAATATACCTGCTATTAGAAAGAAAATTATCTCAGCCAAAACCAGGAGATCCAGGAACTTTATATTTGTGTCAGCCTCGCTTCATGTGAAGAAATGGTCCCCACCTCTGCAGTATACTTGTGCCTCTCAGATAAGCTGTGGCATTACATTATTTAAGCGCTAAAGCCATTTTAAGGATTATCTGCCCATAGCTGTTCCTGGTTACTTGTTCCTGCCCCTGTGCTACAGGTTACTATGCCCTTAGTTATGGTAATACAGCTAAGTGGTGCTTACCTGAAAACCAAAATAATCCACCAAAAGAGATATAATTTCAATGACTGGGTTTACAGCCTAACACCACAAATAGTTACTTGTCGAAGTGCCGCACAGGCATAGAAATGAGGGGTTACATCAGGAAATTCTTAACAAATTCTTAAATTTGTTTCACTGCCAATTTACCTCAGTCAGAAAAAGATTTTGACCTCCCTCTCCCAGTCTTCTCTCTCCTCTAGTTTCCTGATCTTCCGATGCAGTTATCACCTGCCTGAAAGGGAAACAAAATTCAATAGGGTTGTAGGGCTTGGCCAAGCCATCAATGAATCGTTAATCCATTGTCAGGTAAAACACTAGTAAGGCACCACTCTTTGGTCAGAAAACGCTCAAAGGTCAGTATGATGTTCTTGGCACACTAAATAATGTATATCGTAGAAATGGACAAATTGGTAACCCCGTTTCATAGAGGCACAGCTGAGACAACTTGTTACCTCTTCCTGTTTCTTCTTTGAGAATGGCATAATAGTAACTGAATCACTTTTAGAGATTATAATGTTTAGCCTGTTGACATGTCTGTAAGAGATACTGTTGACAATGGTTACTTGGAAATGTCCTTCCTCACATGAGCTATGGTATGAGAAGGAAATCTACACTTGGGTGAAGGAGGACTTTGTACAAATGCAGTGATACTGAGGCACAGTGCTGATTTGTTCCCCTGGGGAAGCTGCACCTCAGAAAGCCTGATGAGCCTGCTTACAGCTTGGGCTAAAGTTTGTTCATCTTTTGATAGAGAAGTTAGATACTTGTGTAGGCCCTATGGACAATTACTGTTGACATTCAATACTTCAATGCTATACTTCTCCTCATGGACAATGTCATGGAGGGGTTTTGTCCTTCTCTCTCTGGCAATCCCATAATCTCCATCTCTTTTTCTTTCTCGTCTCTCAGTCTGAAAGATCTTGTTTGCCTCATCACTATTTCAGTTGGGAGGGACCTACTCATGATTTGCTGTTTCCTACCACGTGGCTGATGAACCTAGTAAGGAGTAGGAGATATCATTGCAAAGTCTAGCAGTCTCTCCACTAGGCTTAGCATATTGTTCTGTATGCTCCAAGAGTTCCTGACAAAAAGTAGTCCAAATACTTCACAAACATCTCAAACATTGTGCAAAACTGATCAGAAAAAAACAGTGTGCTGTCCAGCAATGAGCCTGAAGTAATTCCTGTGAAATCAACAAAAGTAATAGTACAGACTTGTGGCCAGGTAGGAGAGAAAATTTACTCAAACAGACTAAAACTTTTTTTTTTTTTCTTTCTGATCTAAGAAAGTTTAAGGACTATTCTGGTTCTGTTTTTCAACAGTTCATTAACGCTAAAAGCATTTATGTGTCCATACCAACAATTCTGTGAATCTTAGATATGAATAGCAAATAGGGAGAAATCATAGGATCCTGCAACTTTTATGCAAAAAGGCACAAGAGCTGGCCCGAATCCTCAAAACCCAAATAGAAGCATTGTGTTGCTACAGTGGGAGTTTTTTGTAAATGGTCTATCCGTTCTTGAAACCAGGCTTGCACAGCAGTGGATGGGTCTTTGGGCATTAGTATTAGTAGAATTTTAATACCACACATAATTAAAATTGCAATTTAAAAAGTAGATGCTTTTTAATTCACCATCTGTATAGTGAAGTCAATAATAGGAAAATTAGGCTCTGCTTTAATTAGCTATAACGTGCTCAATTAATTAGTTTCAGAACATCATACAATACCTGTATTTGTACCATGGGCAGCTTCAAAATTGTGTAAAGCCTTATTCTTGCAGAGTTTTATGTGTCTGCTAAGGCAATAGTTTACATGTGTTCCTCTGAGGCACAGTTGTAACTGTTTTCTTTGGCTCCAGCATTATGTGTAGTATTATATTATGTGGATTTTTATTCTTGTGACGACTGCCTCATGTATCAGCTGCTCAGAGATCCAGCACCATGGTGTGAGATGGATAGCCTGTTATTTTTCCCTTGTGTTGGGATTCCCACTCATTTCCATGGAAACCTGAAAACCTGGAGGAATAAAGCACAGAAGCTATTGCTGTGTTACAGTACTGTGCAGCTTGAAAAAGCAGACATCACCATGGTGCCTGTGAATGCCAGTATAGTTGTAAGTCTGTCTGGGTTTCCAGTCTAAAACCTGTATTTTAAGGGGTTTAGCTTTTAGATTTATTTCTTTTAGATTTATTTCAAACCTAGTTTTACTTTCCTTATAAAGAGAAACATGTCCTAAACACATCTTCTTATATACATAAATTTATTAACAGTAGGGGCACACGTAAGCACATACGTAGATATATAGATGTATATGCATACATTCACACACATACATACACAGACACACGTGCACGTCTGACAAAAACACATTAAAAAATGAAGCTATTAAAGTTTGTAAGAAGCGTATAACTGGTTCAAGCAGTAATTTTAATGGCTGTCACTTTGAAGGCTTTTCTTAATCAAAAGCAACCAAAAACCCGCAGCACTGTAGTGAGTTCCTGGATCGATCAAGAAATGTATATGAATGTAACTAAATACACTTTTTAGTGAAATAACCTAAAATATGTATTTCTCCTCGACAAAAAGTCAGAAATTTAACCATTTAATTTTCTTTTTGAGCAGCTGCTGCACAACAAATGCTGTGAGTGAATACAGAGACATCAGGCAGACATAATGAAATCAGAGATGAAAAATAGTTTAGAAAAGAAATGAGCGTGAAGAAACAGATCAGAAGAAGACAGAACTGATCAGGGCAACCATCTTGAGTATTACTTTCTCTGTGCTTTCTCTGTGCTACTTTTCAAATCCCACTGATAACCCTTGGTAGCATATGATGATAATGCACTAATTCTATGGCTTTCTGCAACCTCTACTACTAGTTTTTACTCCTTCCTTTTATGTTGTAGCAGGAATATTTGACGGCTTTTTGATGTGATCTGTCTTATGGTACTCTGTAATTTTTTTCAAAGACACAGAGACTGGGACACTGTGACTGAAGGAATGTGAAAATTTAATTTGGAGATACCCAGTGTGATTAAAAGACAGTTCCCCTTTCAGATTGGTTATGCTCCAGTTCACAAGAGGGTATGATGCATGAACTCAAGAAAGAAGGAAGAACAACAGAGTTAGTATTTGCAAAACTGCTATTATATAAACTATCTATAGATGTCCTCAGTGATTTCAAGTAAGTATGAGTAAAATTTCTGAAAATATGGATTAAATACAAAGAGCTAAAGCTACATCTAAATTCCTGTACCTTTAATTTCCTACTGTCTGGCTTTCAGCTCTATGAGCTGCCTCACCAATAGCAAACACAAGGTTCTAGGACTTAAGTGGAATTTAAGATTTGTGACTGCATCCTGTAGGTAAGCATTGTCAGCTAATCCCATAAGCATACTATTGTGGATCAACTTTGGAGAACTTTGAAAGAGAGGAACAGAGATTTTACAGGAAGAATCATCATCTGTGGCTTAAACATGAAAAAGAACCTGATAGAAAAATGGTAATTAATAATATTAGATGATTGTCTCTAAAAGATGCTATTTGTAGCATCAGCTACACAAATAATCTAAGTTTTCAGTTAAAACAATAATCTTTGTAGGTCTTGTGATTGCAAAGAGAAGCTGGAGTATTTTAATATAAAGTGCTGATAGCCAGAAAGCAAAACAGAGGAATAAAAACTCAATGTATGTAAAATCTTACCATGTTGAAGCCAGCCCATTCATTGAAGGAGGCTGAAAAACACTTTCTGAAGGTTTGGGAGTGGCAATGCTGGTGGTGGAAATTCATATAAGGTTCTGGAGATATTCACTAGTAGATCTCAATCCTTTTTACCTTTCAGGAATCCTGATTGTGAGCATCTCATAATCTTTGGTAGCTTCTCAAATATTGTTATATACCACACTATGAGATGCCTGTATGTATCATGGTGCTTCAGTGAGGAATTTATAATTACCTAGAATTTCAGGGAATATCTGGTAATCTACTTAGACATACTTGTATGCCCAAGGTAGTACTTGGAAACAGGACAAAATCCTGGCCTCGCATAAGTCAGTGGGTTTTCACTTGACTTCAGTGGACATAGCGTTTCGCTTTCAGATCCCAGTCCGATGCAGTAGTGGAGTTGTCCTCAACTTGATCTCTATGAATGTCCATCATTTACAGCCCTGTTTCATTGTACCCCTAACAGGGGAATAAGTTAAAAACTGAGCAAAAGAGAGAAAGTTCTGGGTTAGACCCAATACAGGATGAAGGTATAACAACAGGGGCTCACCTGCTGACTCAGTTTCTAGAATTACTGTGCTTTATTTGTAAATAAGACAGAGCAGGGATTATTCTCTGTCTCTGAGACCACCTGGTACGGTATGGCTCACTTCTCTACGGTAAAAGCTCTGCCGTCCCAGAAGCAGGGCAGCTCTGTCTGAACAGTTTATTGCAGATAGTCTCACTACTGTGATTGGAGAGTCCTGCTTTGACATGGGCCAAAAGCACAGTAAGTTCATGCTAATAATTTACAGGTATGATAATCTAATGCTTGTGTTTGAGGTTGGGTCCTCATTCTATTAATTTCACTAACCACCTCCCACAATTTCCATGGAGATGAGGCCAATAGTGTTTTTTTGGAAAAGAAGCTACAGAGATCTCTGGATAGATTGCATAGATCTGTATGGATCTCTGCACATAATTCATATGTATGAAGAAAGCCTGGAGCAGCCTAAAAGTTCTCTCAAAATGGGGATCACCAAAAATGTCCAGTGAAAACATTGTGATGTTTTCCTTTTTGACTGTTCTATTAGTTTCTGGTTTATTTTACTATTTCAGGGAAGAGTACCAAAGAGAACAAGAAAGCAACTAAAAAGTAATATGGTCTTAGCTGCCTCTCCTGTTGCTAGATTCTCTGTTTAGTGTTTTATTTAGCCTGGGATTCTATCATTCTCATGTAACAGTTCTCTGATCTGAGTGTCAAATTTATGGCTTTTAAAAATGTAAAGTGATAGGTATTGCAGAAGATAAATTTTAAGCACATGTGGAAGCGCTATGTTCTGCTAAGGCTCTGATTTAACCTCCAGGATAACTCTACTAAATCTAGTGGCTGTCAAAAATTTGCAGTGTTTTTCTGATCTGCAGTTCCTGTTCTGCTGAGAATGCACAATTAGTAAGGAAAAAGAGAAATCTATGTGATTCCATGACTTATTATGAAGATACAATTCCTGCCTTTGTTTCAGCTAGTATTATTTTTTTTCCCTCCAGTTTGAATATCACCTTCAGTTAAACAGAAAGACTATTTTTGAGAAATGTATTTGTATTACTATGTCTTTCGCAACTCTTTTTCTCCATGGTGTTTTTGTCCTTATGTATATCTTCAGGCGGTGATACTGTCAAGCTCCAGTGTTTGTATTTAGCCAATCTCCAGCTAGATTTTTGCTTCTTGTGGCTTTCTTCTCTGTTTGCATGAAAACAGTGGGATGTATTCATGTAAAGTACTTCTGGAGTATACATTACATACCTTTTTTCATTGGAGTTAGGGAGCTGTTAGGCTGAGTACCTTTCCTCAGCTTTGAAAACGTGAGTGTACGTGTACATGCCATTTCTTGTATTACTTGTAGTACTATAGTGCATATGGGCTGTAATCGCAATCCAGAACTTTATTTTGCCAAACGCTGTACAAACATATGCCTGCCCCAGAAGACTTACAGTCTAAACAAATAAATATGTTTCAATTTTTGCATCAGAGGGACATGACATGAGTTCAAGGATCTGCATATTAGGTTGAATTACAGGCCAGTATGGTCTAATATAATAGAGCATGGCAACGTGTGACTTTCAGCACATTGATGTGGTGTGTCTTTGTAATCTGTTAGGTAGGTGACATATATTTCAGATATTTTTAGCTGTTTCATTTGTACATCTACATTTATGTATACATATTTACAACGTCTGACTTTGCATGCAAGCTTAATTTTGGTTTTCTGTGTATATAATATGGATATGTGATACCTGCATGATGTATCAGCTCTTAGGGATGTACAGCTCAGAAAAACAATTTTGTGTTTTGTAATATGTGGTGTTTGTTCAATTATTTTGATAAAACTTTGAACAAAATTTGACTTTTTTTTTCTGAAGGTCTTCTGCAGACATGCTAGCCACTGGTTTATGGAAAAGGTTGTCACAACTTCAGAAAATCACAAAAATTAGAAGCACTAAGCCTTTTTGCTGTTGCAAATGTTATAAAGGCCCCTCCTGTTGCTGGCACTGTTCCTTTCCCATAGGTGGAAAGAACAGACAGAACTTTGGACATCCTGTTTCGATGTCTTGGGGCGCCAGAATGCCTTTTCGTCATAAACGACTTTCTTTGCATTTGCCAAGAATCATTCTTTCACCCAGACAGCATAATAACTGTATTAAAAGTATATTGTCTCCTCAGAAATGCTGCCTGAGATCCTAAATTTCATGTTAAGGTTTTAACATGGAACTTGGGAAGAAGAGAAGCCCAGAAAACAGGGAACACCTGCACTCTCCAACCCTGACTTTGTCCTGCGTCAGATCAACTCTTGCAGAGTGTGTGTGAAATCATGCACATACATAATTCTATAAATCTTCTTAGGTTTATCTCTGTTACTCAGGGATGAAAAGGGAGCTCTTTTTATGCAGAATTCACTTCAGTCCTTTCACCTAGTTGTCAAAACAAAACCTAACGATGCAGTTTCCCATCTTTACAACACGAATCAAGGAGATAAAATCTTTACACCATTGGTCCGGCGTGGCTGGTGGTATAATAGGAGGATATGTTGCAAAACTGACAGTAAGGATGCAGAAACATACTTTTGAAAGTCTCAGTTTTCATTCTTTTATCCTGATACTGTACAAACATGAACAGAATTAATCAGATTCTTTCTCACTGTTATCTGAGTAACTGTATTAACGGAAGTCAGAAGGCAAAGTTTTAACTGAGGGCAGGATATGGGCAGTTCTTTCAATTTAATCTTCTTTGACCGCTTTGAATTATTTAACAACATCAGCAACATTCATTCTAGATCTTAAAACTACTTCAGAGAGCATAAGTTTCTGATGCAGGAAGTCTCTTTTGTGCCTTGTTAAGAATAAATGTGCTTTTCAATTTGCTTTTAAAAAAATCCCTATTTATAAGAGTAGAATTTATAGGTGCTCCAATGTCATAGTGATGGCAAGAAATGAAAGCAAATGGAAAAATATAATAAGTATATAATGAAAAATGAAAATAAAATCACTTCCAGGCTGTCCGTTCATTCCAGGAGTGAAATGCCACTGTTTATGCCAGTTTAATTGTATTCCAAAACTCATGCCCACACTGAAATTAGTAGCTGTGCTGGTAATAACGGGCCTGCTTTAACGTAGCACTTGTACAGGCCTTGTATAGGCCACTAGGTCACTGTGCAAGAGTTATCACGACACTTGCTGTCATCTCTGTCCTAGGAAGATACTTGGGGTGTTGCTGCACATGTTGAGCTACAAATGTCTATCCCTCTGGGCTTTTTTTTCCCCCCTTGTTTTTTTTCCTTCCTTCCTTCCTTCCTTCCTTCCTTCCTTCCTTCCTTCCTTCCTTCCTTCCTTCCTTCCTTCCTCCCTCCCTCCCTCCCTTCCCTCCCTCCCTCCCTCCCTCCCTCCCTTCCTCCCTTCCTTTCCTTTCCCTTCCTTCCTTCCTTCCTTCCTTCCTTCCTTCCTTCCTTCCTTCCTTCCTTCCTTCCTTCCTTTTTTCCTTTTTCCCCCCAGAAATTGCTATAAACAACTCTTGGGCAGAGAACTACCAATAAATATTCATTATTGTTTTCTTGTGATCTCCTTTTTTTATCTTTTGAGCATTTTGTAGTATAGTTTTAGTGTTAAAAGTATGCAAGTTATTGAACAACTGAAGTAGGTGCTCTTGTTTTATGCAACAGCTGGAGTAATCTGTGATCCTGCTTAATTTATGCTAATTATGTTAGCAGCGCCATGATTGATATTTTGCTTGTCTGTCTTATTAATTTATCAGCTAATTGTTGCATTTCTAATAAGCTATTTATAACATACCCTTTGATAAGCATAATGGTCTGCACACTAATAGCAACAAACATTCTGATACCATGTAGTCCTGAAACAGTACCCTCGCCGTCTCTGCGATTAGGCAAAACCTAAACCCAGCAATGATCTTTCATTGTTGTGTAGTAGTGGATGGGAAAGAAGGGATGCCAGTCTGTTTACTTAATAGCAACAGCAATTAGCTAGTTTTAACAGACTAAGAAATTTTTTACTATCTTTCTTTCAATGTGAAGACTGATAATTTGCTAAACTGCAAGACCTACATGTCTTTTTTTTTTTTTTAAGAATTAAAAAGAAGACATAATTAATAAATGTTTCCTCTTTCTTTATCTGAAATACTTGTCTTTTGTATGGTACATATCCACTAGAGTTAACTTATGTTTAATCTTATTTAATCAAAACCTTAAACATGAGTCCCATTTTTTTAATAACGCTTTCATTCCATGTGATGCCTTGGTCTGTTTTGTTCTGAAATGCTTATAGTTGTCTTCAGTAATTGTCAGTCTCATTCAGTGCCAGGGAAGATATTGCTGTTGTCTACAGAGGATGCTATACTGGATCAGCAAACTTTAGCATGTGAATTAGTTGTGGTATATTTTTGAGTTTTGGGTACTAGAAACCAGATTTTAAAATCTGATATCCCAGTTTTTATAAGCACACAAATTGCACGTGCGTATGCTGTGGCATACTTAGACTCACTAATATCTATTTGTGGATGTGGTGACTTGGCTTATACAAAAGCCCAGTGTGGGCATCTTAGATCATACATATCTGTGTATGCTTCTCAGTGAAAAACATGAAATACATGACAGTACTAAATAGGTTTAAATTGCTTGTTCAAAGCTGCTCTATTTTCTCTTTGGATTCAGAAAAATACGTATTTTTATACATTACCTATTTAAAGGGTGAATCAGTCCAAGATAAACCAAGAGACTTTACTTACAGACTCAAATAACGTAGATAAATTCTGGAGGGTAAACCCCAATCCAATTAAAAAAAAATGCACAATGTATGCAAACAGACATCATATTTTTACTTCAGAAATCCTATTCCCTCTTGAAGGGAGGGCAGGGTGAGCCTGGCACTTGCTGTTGCAGAACTGGAAGTGAAATTCGCTGAGCAAAGTGGGACAGTTGAAGTGCTTTTGGTTTTCCCCCTCTCATTTTCCATAATAATCTTTTGGTTTACAGCTCTTGAGAGCTGTAACTCTTACAACTCTGCTTCTGGCTGAACTGTGGGAACAAGTGAGTTGATGTTTCTGCAGAGCTGTGCGCTCTCTTCCAAGCAGCTGGCCAGGCACAGCTCTGGGAGGTTTTCCCCCATCAGAGAGCGTCTAGCCCTGACTTGAATGTGGGTGATTCAAGCTAACAAAGAGGTTGAAACACAGCATGATGGTGATTACAGTCATTAGAAGACTCAAAGTTAAAGCTAAAACTCTGAAGTTATTACCACTTTGACCTGAATTTCCATGATTGTGCTTTGGCTTTTTATTGTGTGGTCTTATTTCTGCGTATTATGATAGGTGCTATATTACATGTTCCTCAATATTGATGCAGATTATTAGAGTGTCCCATATTTGGCTTGTTCTTTATTCTCCTAGGATTTTAATGATAATTTAAAAATGTGTAGTGCTAACCTATTGTATGAGAGTTACAGAAAAGACTGGGTTACGGCCCTTCAAATGTAGTTACATTTCAGCTAATAAAATACGTGCTTATAGAAATATACATGCAAAATATTAGATAAATAGAAATACGGGAACTTTCATTAGGTGTGCTGTACCCAAAAGACCATTATATATACTTGTAAGATTTGTATTAAGTAAAGATGTATTTAGGTATCAGTGCTTGTTCAGAACACAGACTTCTGTGAAATTAGTCTTTAGTGTTAAATCCTTTGAGTTAAATGTAAACCTGTCTTTTGGAGCATATTATACCTCAGGATGTGCACATAGGCAGTTGGCATCAGCACAAGTTACACGTGTGTATCAAGGGTGGAGCTAGACTGTCTATAGGTAGAGACTGTATACCTACCTTGCACGCCTTCCCTACGTTAGTGAGTTTTAAGCCTAACAGTGAAAGTATAGAACATTTTACTTTACTTGTGAGCCCCATGGTAATCCATATTAGTTGCCTTTTTGTGATTGGTGGATTATTACAAAATTTAACTCCTATGGAACATGACTCTGATTCTTTGAGTCACAGCCATTGATGAGTACAACCAAGGTAAGTTCTCTGGGGGTCTGGTAAGGAAAGAGGTCACTTGAGTCCCTCAGAGAGATCTCAGAACACCTCAGAATAATTTCCATCTTGCAAAACATTTAATTTCCATATCCTTTGATCCAGAAAAAAAATGCCAGAGCAGTACAAGTAGTTTTACCGTCACTGGAAAGGTAAACACAGCTAAACTGTCATCAGATCTAGTTTAAATGGATTTATCTTGAGCCATTCTAAAATGGACATGAAGTTACACATTTAGTTGCCTTTTATGAGCTGTTAGATCCTGCTCAGTAGTCTAGAAGAAGAAAGTTTTAAAGTGAATGTGCTTGCATTGCTCTGTAACTTGAACTCAGGTTTCGCTTAGCTCCCATTTGCCAAGACTGTTTCCCGGAGCATCACTGGAGGAGTTCGGACATTTACTATTGGTGTGTAGCAGGTGTGAGGAATGGAAGTGATATAATAATCTTTTGTGAAATTCCTTTTGGTTTCTTCATGTCAGTGAAATTTAACTCAAAAATTTTCTAATGTACTTTCTCTTTTAAAGCACTCTTCTCACCAATTTTCTTCCATAATAGATAAATTTAGATCTGCCATGAAGTATATTATTTTGTTCCCGTACAAAATATAACAAACTGCCACACTTCAACTTCAGAAAGAGAAAAGCAACCTTTCTGATGCTATATACCTGTCATTTTTCAACACACTGTGTTTGGGAAAGGGTTTTGTAGAGGAAAATAAATCATGTCAGATCATACAGGTCGAAGAGAGGTGAGGCTGCTGCTGCTCCATGTCCCCAAGTCCAACCAGTAGCAAGGCTGAAGATGCATTCCCAGAAGGCACATATACACAAAGCACATGTATAAGCGACTTGTATACATAAATACATATATACATGGCCAGCCACACAGATCCTGGACAGACAGAGCACTCACATGAACACAGACATCACCAACAGCCCCGTCCTATTCTCCTCTCTGGCTGAGCAGATTGGAAGGCCACTAGTGAGAATATATATGTACACACACATGTACATGGTGTATGCCTCCAGCATCTGGGCTTGGACACACAGTCTGCCCAGGAGCCACCCCTGGATCCCAGTCTCCCCAGTTACTGGCACCTGGACATCTGACCCCCAGGCTGCAGCTCTGCTCTGTTTGCTTCTGCAGACCATCACCCCTCCACACACACACACACACACACACGCACGCACGCACACACAGCTGGCTGGGGCTCCCCTGAGTCCATGGCTGACCCCCGTGCTCTCACCCATACACGGGCACTGTCACACCCAGAGTTGGCTCTTGGGGACCCGCTCACCCCCTGGTCCCAGGACACTTCATCTGCTCACTGGTTCATCCAGCTTGATCTTCGCTAGTGATCGCACTCAGTCTCACACCTGTGCTCACTCCTGTTGCTGGCACCGCGGCACACAGACCCTCGGACCCGTGGTCTGACCCCCATGGCTGCACTCACACCCCTGCACACACAAGTGCATGCACATATATGCGCACACACACGCACACACAGAATGGAGAGCCCTCACCCAGGAAAGAGTTAGAAAGGAATTTAAGGTGAAGATAGGACAGACTGTGCTGGTCAGGCGCAGGGCATGGCTGGACAAGCGTACGGACCAGCCAACCATTTACACTTGGCTGGCCCTTTTTATCACCTTGCCCCTCTGTTTTAAGACAATAAATCCTCCAAGCTGTCTCTGTCAGGCCTTCTTTCTCCTCCTTTTCTGCATGACCTTTTTCATCCTCATACTCAAGTTTAGGCTTGGGTCAACTTTGAGGTGTTGAAACTAAAAAAGTTGTGTCTTTGATATTGGTCTATCAACAAATCATTGGGTTTTTTTTCAGTTCAGCAGCCAAAAAAAAAAAAAAAAAAGCAAAGTTTGATTTGACCAAAAATAAAATTTTGAAAGATTTTACTTTAAGTTGAAACAAAGCTTTTTATTTGAACTAGAACATTGCATCATCAAACATCTATAATGAAAGCAAAAGAAAGCTGCAATGCTTGTATCTGGAGGAGAAGTGAGACGAGTGATCCAGTTTTAAAGCCAAATCTCTCACCCAGGCCTCTTGTCCCTTAGAACAGTACTGTAGCCACCAGTCTACAAGATATTTTGGGGCTTATCTCACTTCCAAAGTGCTAATCGGAAGCATTTAAATAATCACTGAGATAAGCAAATTGACTCAATAATTTAGTGGCCAGGTGATTTGTAAAACCAAGCAACTAGATTAACATTTAATCCTTATTCTGTGAAGGAGAACATCATCATCCAGTCAGGCTGGTGACAGTTCACACCAAACTACTTTACATTATGGTGGATGAGAAATTCTTCACATGGGTTTGACTAATTTCAGAAGATAGAAGGACTGGGAAGCTGCGTCTTTTACACCATGCTAAGCATAACTAACAACTGCTGAACTATTGGATAAAAAAATATAATGCATTGATTTTTATGGATTGTGCCACCATAATTTCTAGAAGAAATTTAGTGAATTTGGTGCAAATTTGGTTCTGAATCAAAAACAATATAGAAAATAATCTTCAAGAAATCTCATTTCTTCAAGTTCCTAAAGGTTTAAGTTGCTTATATCCCCACTTGAAAGTAGCATGATATGCTTCTATTAATAACAAGGAAATTATAGTTCTCTTAAGTACAAAATATTTCTCTATTTATTTTCTGATTCTTACCATAAATTTTATGTTCAGCTTTAATCCCTGCTGTTTCTGACTGCTTTGCTGACTGGTATATAGACATATATAGATCTATTGTCTCTTCTGTTTTATTTAATTTCTTAATATAAGGCCTTTGGATCAGAGTCTGCTTTCTTTAAATGTCTGTGTCTAACGCAAGGAAGCATGAATCCTTGTTTGTGCCTGTCTATATGACCAAAATAATAATTGTAATAGGAACAGTAAAACTTCTAAAACATTTTTTTTTTCTTCTCATGTGAAGAATAAATGCCTCTCCAGTCAGAAATGCTTATAAATAGGTGGAAAAAATCAAAATGACTGAAGTTCTTGAGACTTCAGTATTACATGGTCCTGTTAGCACGCATGGGCACTCACTGTCCTGACCGTTCACAGAGCAAGCAGCCTGGTGCAGGACCACACTTGAGGACTGGTTAAAGAAGGACAGTGTGATTGCACTCCAGCTTCACAGTTGTACTGGCCTGTCTTCACAGTTGCATGAGAAAGCACCGGCTGGGGCATAGATCAAGAGATTTAAAATTAGATACTAGCACCTGGTATCTAATACGCCGAGTCCTTATGAGGTTTTTGAAGACAAAACTAAATATTTTAGTGGCTTATGAAACAGTGGGAATTTGGAGGGATTTGAGTTGCTCAGCTGTGTGGACATATTCTGGATCTCTTCTTCCAGGTGTAAGTTCTAGTTCTACTACAGGTCATGTTCCAAAGCCTACTCACTGAGTAGGCATATCCAAAGCATCTTTATGGAACCACAGACTGATGAGAGGCTATCTTCTCTCCCAAGAAAGAAGTGCTATAGGTCCAGTGCTATTTCTGCTTACCTGTAATTTCCACACTACTTTTTCATTCCTTATATCTAAGAATGTAAAAAAAGTAATAAGAGAATGATGCTTAAATGACCTGTGTGCACTCTGGGTCTTTTCCACTCTAACTCATGTGAAGCCAATGAGAAATACTTGAAAGTGTTTCCTGCCTTCCGTCCAGAATAATTCAATGAATCCCAAATGTATTTCCTCACAAAAAGAATACATGGTGAACTCGTGAGTTTAACCAAAATTCTGCTTATTCTGGCCTGCGTTTACAGATTTGACTGCAGCCTGCACTGTTCATCTGAAAATGGAAGGACTGGATTCCCTCTGTGCATTATAGCAGGAGAATGACTCTTACTCAAAGTTTGAGAACAAGTCCTGAGGATATATTCTCCTATTGTTCTGCAAGAAGGACTCTCCTTGATATTAATAAAAGCTTTGTGTGTTCATCACAGGTGGAAGAGGACAAAGGAGTAATTTATATTCTAGTCATTAATTTGCCCACGTCCCTGTTCGGTCGCTTTGTAATATGTACCCTCAACTTCTAACTTTTATCTGAAAGAGAGCCTGGTTGTATGCTGGTGTTTTCCTGAGGGGAAAATTCAAACACAGTAATTCCATTATAAAGTTTGCCATCTTACTGAAAAGGGTGCTATAAAATATTTGAAATAAATTTTAGATGTCCATGCCAAGAAGACACCTGGGTTTTTTGGGGAAAGGGTCTGAAAGAACAGGGAAATTGCTTTCCCTTCTATCTGACCTTACCTTAAGCACTTCAGTAGCTTCTTAGAGTAAATTTCTATCCTGCAGCTTTGCCTCTCTTTTGTCTTGTAGATCCTATAATCAGAAATAAGTGCATTAAATACATCTGGGAAAATCATACAGGTCTTCTGTCAAAGCTAAGATCCAGAATGTTAATTCTGCTCTGTTAAGAGCAGTAATAGGCCACATTTAATTAAGAGGATTGAAATATTAAGAACTGATTTTAAAGAACTGACTATGCACATACAATCATAACACAATACAAGAATATTGTGTCCAAAGTCTTATTGAAGTTGAGGTAAATGACATCTACTGCTCTCCCTTCATCCACAAATGCAGTTATTTTATCCCAGAATGCAATTAATTTACGATTAGTAAGGCATAAATTAAGGGTCAAATATTGTTACCGATTCAGGTTTGGTCTACCCTACTGACAGGGGAGAGGAAGATCTGCTGGAGCAGATTGTCATAGAAGTTGCATCACTAAGTCCATCTGAAATCTCAGTAGTTTGAGTAAGAAGCTCTACATTGACTCTAGAGATCAGGTCTTAGAGAAATAAGCTCTGGTGTCATATGGAAAGTCAAGGTTTTGTACGTACACATTGAGAGCAGGTTTAGGTTAACTAGATCTGCACTTTTTAATTACCCAGAACGTTCACCTCATTTTCCCCTTCTACTTGATGATAGCATTTCCAGATGAATCTATACATCTGTAACTATGTTTTGGTCAAATAGTTTAAAATATAAACTTATTAAAAATAAAAAACCACAGTGCCTAAATCCTAGCTCATTTTAGGTTGAGGAGCAATGTAAGGACACATACAGTGTTACCTTGATGTACCTCTGGAGTAGTGCCACAACTTTGTAGTGCAACTACCGTGGTAGAGATCACATGCTAAGTATTGATATTTTCAGTTGTCCAAAATAAATTTAAATTAATTTAGTCCAGATTTTCAGTTAACTTGTATTAACATATATTCTGCATCATCTTTCTCCTTAATCCTTAGAATTGCCTTTTCTTTCTTCTGGGTCATGTTCCATGAGTTCAGATTAACACAGAACTTCATGAGAATTGCACAAACCAGTGAATAGCTCCTTAAAGTAAATTAATAGATACATTGTAAAAAAAATTATGTCCTGTACTTTCAGTTTAAATCTAGGTTATTATTTTCTTATTTATTTTACACAGTGGTGTTTCCAGTTGTGATTTGTTTGTCTTTTATTATGTGAGAATGGAGGTCAGGATGCTGAAAGAGTACAGTTATTGACTTTTATACAGTGAAAAGTATGTAACAAAGCACAGAGATGTTTGGGGACCCACTGAAGTCATTGGTAAATGTCCCATTTACCAAATAGGTTCAATAGTATTTCACAAAGTATATCCAGCTTCTAAAAACTTACTCAGATTATCAGGAGCCATACTTGACAAATATCATTATTAGAAAATGAATTGCTTTTGGAATACAGACATGCTGAAAAAGGTATGTTAGAATTTGGATTTGCCTCTTATTTTCTGAGGAGAGCAGTAGAAGGCCCGTTCACAATTTTTTTAGGAAGATCACAAAGTACTAATATGGAATACATTGCTCACATAAACTATTTATCATTTTCCAGGTCATGTTTCTTTGATTATGGAAATATAGAAGTATTTTAACTGTGGGAAATACATTTGACATATTTTGTTTCATTATCTGAGATATTAGATTAAAAAAAAAATTCTTTAAATCCTTTAATTTTAATTTCCACACAGAAGAAAGAATATTTTTGCAGTTAAATGCTGAGCAAACCTTGGCTATAAAAGTAGCACAGGAATCTTACCTGCAGAAATTCGAATATTGCATCATGGCTGGCCAAGAAAATCTGCCTTTACTGAGTAACTTTACAGTCACAAGGACATAAATTTTAAACTGCAAATTTTATATAATCAACTCATTGCATTTTCAGGAAATGAGAATTTTTGTCTCCAAACATTTTTCCTTTATCACATTATGTCTAATACTACTGCATAGGGAAAAATGAGATTTTGAATAATTTTAGCAACATACTTGGTTGGCAATAACAGTCATGCAGTAATTCTAGTATTTACCAGTACTTGCCATAGATTTTTAAGGTCATAAATAATCATCTTCTACATTGTGTAGTATAGACAGTGAATTATCTGCCTGAGTAAACACTGGTCAACTTTTGAGAGTATTTAAGAATCGAGGTTTTGGATTTGAAGAAATCCAGGTAAGGAGAAAATCGGGAAGGAAGCATTTTGGAAGTCCAGATCTAAGGCTCTTAGCTCATTCATGGCTCTCTAGATTTGTGGTACATCAAGACTAGAGGGAAACCAGAATAATTCTGTAAGCAAGCGTGGGCTGAGCTGGAAGTTTTGGAACTTGGGATTGAACCTTGCAGTCTCCACGCGTCTAGCAAGAAATTCAGATACCCTGACAATTTTAACAAGAATGATAATTTTCAGGACTACCTGCCTGCAGGGGAAAAAAATACTGAACTACCATCCTGAAAGGGAGCAAAAATCGCCATTTGTCCTGGAAAGGAGCCTAAAGCTCTGGATCCCTCACAGTTGGCAGTCCTGAGGAAGCCCATATGGCAGACGTGAGCGTATCTAGAGATAGGGAGAGCAGCGCTGATTGTGAAACTTTTGGGAGCTTAGTCTCAGCTAAGTTTATGATGACACTCAGAGCCTTAAGTACTATAACTTAAGTACTATACTGTAAAAACCTAAAGTCTCCAACAGGGTATTGGGCAAGCTAAGAGAAAAATAGATAAGGTCCTGGTGAAAACTTGCTCTCTATTGTTAGAAGTTACTGACCATATCTGAATACCTCAGTGGTTTTCCGGAAAATTGATACAACCTCAAAGGTCATGCAGCTACGGGTCACATTCTGCCCTTCAGCTACCGCAGCGCAGAAACTGCTCGTGCTCATCGGGCTGTCCAGATCCTCTTCACAGCTTTTGCCTTACAGACTACGATCTTTGGTCCTTCAAGCATGGTCCACATTCTTTGTTCATATATACAGGACTTTGGAATTGGCTTGTTCTTCAGATGAGTCAAATCTGCCAAATGACTCAGGCCAGTATATGTACCCGGCCTGTCTCCAAGATAGTTTATCACTCCATTAATTTCTCTATCATCTGCATATTTCAGTAGCATATAAGCTTCCAGAGTACTGGTAAAGATACTGAATATTATAGAGCTAAAACATATACCTGTGGATTATAGTAGAAAGGCTCTTATTAAGTATATATATTTTAATTTTTTACAGTTATTTTTGTAAAGAAAATAATTTTTACACAAAATATTTTTTTTCTGGAGAAATATTTGTTAACCATTATAAATATGCTTACTTTATGAAGTTCTTATTTTGTTGTCTGAATGTTCAGTAAGAGAAAGCAAAATGTTTAAAAGGTGTCTAAGTATATGATATCCTAGCATAGCTACCTTTATTCACAAATTTTAATGTATCATCAAAGAGTAGTTTCAAGTGGTTTTGACCTCAGATTTTCCATGATAAAGTGTTGACTGGTGCTAATTACGTCATTGTCTTGTATCCCATGTCACCTTTTGTATGATGTTACTAAGGGTCAATGTCAGGAAAATTAACTTAGTGAGCCACGCCATTCTCTCAGAACTTAGTAAAGATTAATTTAAACAGTTACAAGTACAATTTTTTCAGACTTTTTTTTTTTTCAGTTCTCCAGCATTTCCCAAGTGTTCCAAGATTGTTACATATCAACAGCAATATCTTGGAGAACTATCAGGCTATGCTAATTTTGGGGGTTAAATGTTCTCTGGGAATTTGATTTTAAAATAAGGAATGGCTGCTTTTTTTTTTTTACTTTTTAAAAAATTCATTGATAGCTATTAATACTAGCTGTTAATAAACTCCAAATAATAAAAAAAAATATGTTTTCTTCCAAATATATTTAAGGCATGTCTTATTATTACCACGTTTCCCATTCAACATTTGGTTTTCACTGATATTTTTAGTTCTCTTTATCGATAGTTTAGGTTTACTAGTAAACTGTTCTACATGTTTGTACACGCATATGAATTGTTCTTTAATCCTCATGAATTACAAGTTGGCTTTGGATTGCTGAGGAGGGATTATTACCTTTCTCTTTCTTTTCTTTTTTCTTTTCTTTTTTCTTTTCTTTTCTTTTCTTTTCTTTTCTTTTCTTTTCTTTTCTTTTCTTTTCTTTTATTTTCTTTTCTTTTCTTTTCTTTTCTTTTCTTTTCTTTTCTTTTCTTTTATTTTCTTTTCTTTTCTTTTCTTTTCTTTTCTTTTCTTTTCTTTTCTTTTCTTTTCTTTTCTTTTCTTTTCTTTTCTTTTCTTTTCTTCTTCTTTTCTTTTCTTTTCTTCTCTTTTCTTTTCTTCTCTTTCTTCTCTTTTCTTCTCTTTTCTTCTCTTTTCTTCTCTTTTCTTCTCTTTTCTTCTCTTTTCTTTTCTTCTCTTCTCTTCTCTTCTCTTCTCTTCTCTTCTCGTTTATTGTCTTTTCTTTTCTTCTCTTTTCTTCTCTTCTCTTCTCTTCTCTTCTCTTCTCTTCTCTTCTCTTCTCTTTTCTTTTCTCTTTTCTTTTCTCTTTTCTTTTCTCTTCTCTTCTCTTCTCTTCTCTTCTCTTCTCTTCTCTTCTCTTCTCTTCTCTTTTCTCCTCTTCTCTCCTCTTCTCTTCTCTTCTCTTCTCTTCTCTTCTCTTCTCTTCTCTTCTCCTTTCTTCTCTTTTCCTTTCTTCTCTTTTCCTTTCTTCTCTTTTCCTTTCTTCTCTTTTCCTTTCTTCTCTTTTCCTTTCTTCTCTTTTCCTTTCTTCTCTTTTCTTCTCTTTTCTCTTCTCTTTTCTCTTTTTTCCTTTCTCTTTTTTCTCTTCTCTTTTTTCTCTTCTCTTTTTATTTTCTCTTTTTTCTTTTTTCTTTTTTCTTTTTTTCTTTTCTCTCTTCTCTTCTCTTCTCTTCTCTTCTCTTCTCTTCTCTTCTCTTCTTCTCTCTTCTCTTCTTTCTTCTCTTTTCTTTTTCATTCATGCATCCATCTCATGTGATTGTACACCTTTTTTAACATTTAATGAAGTATTTTTCAGCTGATCCCAATTATAGTCATTTTTTGGGTTACAATATTTTCTTCTATTTAGTTTAGCTCATGCTTATTTCCAGCTTTCATATACTGACACTTTTACAGCACCTTGTGTTTGTGTGTATGTATTGGTTATTGGGATCAGATTCTGTACATTAAGACATGACAAGTCTTAATTGCCTGCACACAGGTAACCCCACAGGGCTTTTTTACATTTTTACCCAGAAAATGGAGATTTAGTATAGAGTTTCCTTCAGCTGGCTAAATTATTTCTTACATGAGAAATTTATCAGATGTAATTTTTAGAAACTTCAAGGATACTCCTGTGGTTATAGCATTGATTTGCCACCCCATAAGAATCCTTCACTGCAGCATAGATTTTTTTCCTTTCCATTTTTTCCAATGCTGAAGAAACTACTCAGCCTCTTTCACAGATTCACAGATTCACAGACTGGTAGGGGTTGGAAGGGACCTCTGGGGATCATCTAGTCCAACCCCCCTGCTAGAGCAGGATCACCTAGAGCAGGTTGCACAGGATTGCGTCCAGGCAGGTTTTGTATATCTCCAAAGAAGGAGACTCCACAGCTTCTCTGGGCAGCCTGCTCCAGTGCTCAGTCACCCTCACAGTGAAAAACTTTTTCCTCATGTTCAGATGGAATTTCCTGTGTTCCAGTGTGTGCCCATTGACCCTTGTCCTGTCGCTGGGCACCATTGAGAAGAGTCTGGCCCCTTCCTCTAGACACCCACCCTTTAGATATTTATAAGCTTTGATAAGATCCCCTCCCAGTCTTCTCTTCTGCAGGCTAAACAGACCCAGCTCTCTCAGCCTTTCCTCAAACGAGAGATGCTCCAGTCCCCTCATCATCCTTGTAGCCCTCCGCTGAACTCTCTCCAGTAGTTCCCTGTCTGTCTTGAGCTGGGGAGCCCAGAACTGGTCACAGTACTTCAGATGTGGCCTCACCAGGGCAGAGTAGAGGGCCTTCTTGGCCACAAGGGCACATTGCTGGTTCATGAAGAGCTTGTTGTCCACCAGGACTCCCAGGTCCTTCTCAGCAGTGCTGCTTCCCAGCGGGTCAACCCCTAACCTGTACTGGTGCCTGGGGTTGTTCGTCCCTAGGTGCAGGACCCTACACTTGCGATTGTTGAATTTCATATGATTCCTCTTTGCCCAACTCTCTAGTCTGTCAAGATCTCGCTGAATGGCAGCGCAGTCTTCTGGTGTGTCGGCCACTCCTCCCAGTTTAGTATCGTCAGCAAATTTGTTGAGGGTACACTCTGTCCCCTCATCCAAGTCACTGATGAATATGCTGAATAAGACCAGACCAAGCACTGGGGCACACCACTAGCTACAGGCCTCCAACTAGACTCTGCGCCACTTATCACAACCCTCTGGGCTCTGCCATTCAAGCCAGTTCTCAACCCACCTCACTGTCCACTCATGCAACCCATACTTCCTGAGCTTGCTAACGAGGATGTTGTGAGAGACCGTGTCAAAAGCCTTGCTGAAGTCAAGTGTCGTGTCCTGTTTGGTTGTCTTCAACATACCTTCTAATATAACAGACCTTCTCTTGTACCACATCTTGTGATTTATTAGTTAGAACAGTGATTTATAACGATTTAGGGTCGTGTTTCTCTAAATCTTCAGTAACACTAATGCACATAACTGTGATACAGAGTTGCTAGATCTACCTTTCTCTACCCTAAGTAAGGTACATCCAGTAATTTGGTTCTTTTCAATTATGACTTACCAAGTTTAATTTCTACCAAGTTTTTTTTTTCTTCTCAGAATTAAGAACTTAGATCTCTCAATTTTCAGGTCTAGAGCTTCTCTTTGTAGCCACGTTAAGAATTTCTTCTGTTCCTGCTCCTGATGTCTTGCTCTTTGCTTTCATACATAATCTTTTAGGCGTCTCCTTTTAGATGCCCACACGTTCAGTATTCTGCAGAACTGTAATGTAAAGACCATGAATAAAGTAGAACTACGGAGGTGAACTCCTTGTGAGTCATTAGGGTCCACATTTCCTTCTTCTGTACATGAAAATGGTGAGAAAATCCATGTTTGTGTGAGATTAATGGCCTCAGGAGCAGAATTCTGTTCCTGGCCACGGAAATGCCGGGGTTGCGTGTGGGGACTGCTGTTGTAGGCTGGCAGGTGACTGTCCTTTCACAGAACCAATATGCATCTCATGTAGAATTTCAGGAAATTGATTGCTCCCAGCATCAAACACTGAATACATGGAGGGATGAAGGCTGAAGGTTTGACATGACAGGCAAAGTCCTGAAGACCTATGAGGAACCATATAAATAAAGTCAAAGCAAGATACCATTGGCTAAACATAGGCACGTACCATCATTTGATGTGTCATTGTGCATTGAAGACACACATTGCCATATATGACAGGGCATCTAATTCACAGACAAAGGCAGATAGATCTCTGCCTTTCTGGAGAAGCAGCAGGCTATGTAGGATACACACCAAAATTTAAAATAACTTTGCATACCTGCAGTTTTTAAAATCTTTCTTCACTTCTTTGACCTGCTTCTGGATCTGGATTGTGAGGATCCTACAGGGGCTTTTCCACCTTAGTGACTTCTTCTTTGACTGTCAGTGTAGCTAAAAGTGTACTCACAGCATTCTTCACTTGAAGTGCCTACTTTGGTTTAGAAAGATAGGCAAATCTATTTTGTAGTTTGCCCCTTCTAAATTTACACAGACTATCGTAACTACTGGGGCAGCATTTCCGGGTTAAGATCATAGTAGTTCTTTCAGCAGATTTTTCGTGGTGACAAATGATGCTAGATAATGTTTTTCAAACTTTTTAAAAAACATACTAAGCTGAAGATCAAGCAACTCCACTTCTGGTCTCCTGTTAAGTCCTTACACGTTGCAGGAGTTACAGAATAGCACAATGTACAGTTTTCTTATTAGTAAAGTGAAAATAATATCATCATCTAGTGGGCAATTTTTATATCCAGAGATGCTGTTCTATGCTTTGATATGGCAACTGGAAAAGCTTCAAATGCATATCAAATCTTAGGAGCTGAGAAGCCAGCCAGGGTGTGAACCCAAGGTGTAGGATAGACACTGTGGATGGATTAAAGTTTAAGATTCAGTTTAGGTGCCTGCAGTAGGTATCTACAGATATGCCAAGTATCTCATGCTATAGTCAATGGAGAGCTAGACAGTATGGGCAAAGGTGCCTGGAGACTGATTTTGTCCAGCCTGAAGTAACAGCTAGTAGCTGATTAGAGGAATTGTTCCTCAAGTGCTGGTGCTGTTTCTGATGCCAGAGGATATCTGAAACATCTACACAGGACTGGCAGACAGAAGACCTACCTGTACCCTTCTGTACCTTTCTGGGCTGGCAGTTGAAGGCTTGATGGGATTCCTTATGGTATCTCAGATAGCACCACTGGTTAAAGATGATGGAAGCTTATGCTACTAATGGATATGCACACAGCTATATGTAGGTGTCTTAATTTAACAATGAAACCCACTCAAAGTGATGCAAAGGTCTCAATCAGAAGACTGCACTGAAGCCCCCTAATAGAGGCTAGTGCTGTATTAACTTTCGTGATATCTGTTTATTTTAGAAGATCATCCCTTTAGTGTGGAATTAAACACACTACCAGGAACCAGACGATGACTACCGAGAAGCAGAACCACAACAGTAGCACAGAGCCTTGTGAGAGTGGCCCTTTCTTTCCACCAAATCCCTGTCACCCACAAATTTTGTTGTGCTGACTCTTTCCTCCTGATGTAATGAGTTGCGGAAGTGCTGTAAAAACACCCCTTGATTTCTTCCTTGTTCATTACTTCCCACATCATTTGTTTTAAGGTACTGACTAAAGAAAGTTAAGTGATTAAAGGGTTAACTGCAAGTGACTTAGACCTGTTTCCATGCTTTTGCAT